>NC_139551.1:9821764-11021764 GCF_965153285.1 Podarcis tiliguerta
GTCTCTAAGGTGCTACTGGAAGGAACTTTTTATTTTATTTTTCTATTTTATTTTTTGTTTCAACAATATTTGGTATGAGTTTATACAGAATGCAGTAGGATTTTAACATCTACATACATATGTATTAGGATAATAAAGTCATGTCTATTTAAGAATGTATGGGAGCATATTACATTGCATCCTTGCATACGGTTTCTGTCTTTCTTCCTCCTTATTGTCCACTTAACCACCTTTCCACATTAGTTTGCAAAGCTTTTTCTTTTTAAAAAATAATAATAATCCTCCTGAAGATTCATCAGAATTTTGTTGTGCAGTTATCCTATCATTTATTTATTTTACATAATAAAATATATATACCGCTTGATTGTAGGTAAAAACATCTACCATATTTTTTGCTCTATAAGACTCACTTTTTCCCTCCTAAAAAGCAAGGGGAAATGTGTGTGCGTCTTATGGAGCGAATGCAGGCTGTGCAGCTATCCCAGAAGCCAGAACAGCAAGAGGGATTGCTGCTTTCACTGCGCAGCGATCCCTCTTGCTGTTCTGGCTTCTGAGATTCAGGATATTCTTTTTCTTGTTTTCCTCCTCCAAAAACTAGGTGTGTCTTGTGGTCCGGTGCGTCTTATAGAGTGAAAAATACGGTATGTGTCCTGCAGGAAATATTAAAAACATTAATGAAAGTAGTTTAAAATGTTTGGAAATAATTAAAATTAGCAGTAAAATATATTAAAACACGTCAAAATATCGACATGTCCAGCCTGGGTATGTTTGCATAAACAAAAATGTTGATTTCAATCGGCAGGGAGTTCCATAAGGTATACCTTTCGGTATGCAATTTTGCATACTGTACAAACTTTGCAAGCAATTTAAAAAATATTTTCACTAATGCATGCATCTTTATGCACATACTATTTGCCTGGAGATGTGCATTGCAGGATGATGATGATGATTTAAATTTCCATTCCACCCTTCATCTGGGGATCATTGGGTGGTTTACAATATAGAAACACAAAAATACATAATATTGTAGCAAACAGAAACAATACCCACCTCCAAGTTTAAAAGGCTAGGGCTAGGAGAAAAGGAACGTTTTTGCCTAGTGTCTAAAGATACGAAGTGAAGGCACCAGGCGGGCCTCCCTGGGGAGAGCATTCCACAAGCAGGGAGCCACCACAGAAAAGGCCCTGTTCTCATGTTGCCGCCCTCCAGACCTCTTGCAGAGGAGGCTCCTCCTAAATATCTTGGAAACTGGACCCAAGTAAGAAGTGTGTTGGTGGGACATGGGTGGCGCTGTGAGTTAAACCACAGAGCCTAGGACTTGCCGATCAGAAGGTCGGCGGTTCGAATCCGATGGGGTGAGCTCCCGTTGCTCGGTCTCTGCTCCTGCCAACCTAGCAGCTCGAAAGCACGTCAAAGTGCAAGTAGATAAATAGGTACCGCTCCGGCGGGAAGGTAAACAGCGTTTTCATGCACTTCTCTGGTTCACCAGAAGCGGCTTAGTCATGCTGACCACATGACACGGAAGCTGTAGGCTGGCTCCCTCGGCCACTAAAGCGAGATGAGCACCGCAACCCCAGAGTCGGCCACGACTGGACCTAATGGTCAGGGGTCCCTTTACCTTTACCTTAAGAAGTGTGTTCTTGCTTGCCTCATCACAGTTGAGCCAGATCAGTGAAAAAACTGACCAGCAGGTATAGTCAGCTCACGGAACTCATTGCCACAAGAACCCACTGGCTGGCTGTGGCTCTCCAGGGTTTCAGACTCTGGGGTCTTTCCCAGCTTGATCTTTAGGTGTCCCTGGACAACAAGCAAACCTCCCCACTTGCAAGCTGAATTAACGCTTTGTCACTTGACACGGAAACGAGAAAGGAAGATTTAGGGGCTGTATGATTTCCAACAGCAAGACAGGAACACAGGATCCTGTGTGTTTCCAGACCGTTTTGAAAAAAGCATCGCCCCAAAAAATAAAAGGGGGGGGGATGGGAACACTGGGCACTGGGTGGTGGAGAGGGGCAGAATACCAGAAAATAGGCAGAGTGTCCTTATTGAAAATGGGGGGGGGGGAGTGTGTAAGCCCTGAATGGGGTGGGGACAGTATTATTAATTTTGTATTTGTTTAAAAAGTTTTAAAGATGCTCCTCTCTACCAATAGTTCAGTCAGGGCATGTGAGCAGTCCTCAGTGAGGAGGGCTCTTATCACACCAGGATGGATGAGCAATAATCAATAACGGTCCCGTTAGGAGCACAGCGCACTCCTGGGAAGGGTGCGCAGAGCATGCCAGAGCCCAATGAGCAGCTACGTTTCTGAGCACAATTCAAAGTTTTGGTGCTGACCTGTAAAGCCCCATAACGGCCTCGGTCCAGTATACCTGAAGGAGCGTCTCCACCCCCATTGTTCTGCCCGGACGCTGAGGTCCAGCTCCGAGGGCCTTCTGGCGGTTCCCTCACTGCGAGAAGCCAAGTTACAGGGAACCAGGCAGAGGGCCTTCTCGGTGGTGACACCCGCCCTGTGGAACGCCCTCCCAGCAGATGTCAAAGAGAACAACAACTATCTGACTTTTAGAAGACATCTGAAGGCAGCCCTGTTTAGGGAGACGATTTTAATGTTTAATAGACTATTGTATTTTAATATTGTGTTGGAAGCCATCCAGAGTGGCTGGGGAAACCCAGCCAGATGGGTGGGGTATAAATAAATTATTATTATTATTATTATTATTATTATTATTATTATTATTATTATTAACAACAACAACAACAACAACAACACAGATGCAGGTAGGAGGTCTTAGAGGGGCAAGGCTTTGGAGGAGAGTGAGTAGATCAAAATGTTGGTGCCACTACAAAGAAGGCCCCCGGCCCAGCATCCTGGCAGATCAAAATTGAGGGCGGGAGGGAGGTGGTTTTTCTAGGGTGGGGGGAAGAGAGGATTAGCTCCTCTTCCCAAAACCAGAGGCAGCATCTAGCCCTGGATTGCAATAATAATAATGATAATAATAATAATAATAATAATAATAATAATAATAATAATAATAATTTCAAGGGGCGCATTTCACACCCTGTCACAACCTGAATTTCATACCCTGTCACACCTCAGTCACAACCTGAAATGGCTGATCTGCAATTGTGGGGGCAAGTCATTTGGTGGGGTTTGGAGAATAGCTCCTGGGGTGTGTTTTGTTTTTTTGGGGGGGCATATGATCTAACACTGGAAGCTGCAACCTTTTAAAGTCTAAAAAACCCGAGGGTTTGTAAGTTTGAGCAGGAACGGACTTGTGGAACGAACTTCTGGACAATTTACCTTGCAGGGTGGGGTGGATGAAAAGCTACCAGTTTCCAGGGCTTAATTGGGCTTGGAACGACGTGTAATTGCAATTACAGGCAGGCGCACACACACAAACAAACACGAGTTAACCCTGAAGTTTTAGCTCCACAGATGTGCACATACCACAAGTTGTATTTTAATCAATTGTTTTTATACCTGGTGTTAGCCGCCCTGAGCCTGGTCTCGGCTGGGGAGGGCAGGGTATAAATAAAAATTATTATTATTATTATTATTATTATTATTATTATTATTATTATTATTATTACTAACTGCCCTGTCTTGTCTTTAAAAAGGACCTTAAGAAGTTGTGGGGAAAGTGCAGAAAAAGGTGACCAAAGTTATCCTGGCTCTATTTGCACCCTGTAGTGGGACAGCTCAGTCCGTAGAGCAGGCACAGGCAAACTCGGCCCTCCAGATGTTTTGGGACTACAACTCCCATCATCCTTGACCACTGCTTCTGCTAGCTAGGGATGATGGGAGTTGTAGTCCCAAAACATCTGGAGGGCCGAGTTTGCCTATGCCTGCCGCAGAGCGTGAGGGCTCTTGAACTCAGGGTCGTGTGTTTGAGCCCCAGGTTGGGCGAAAAGAGTCCTGTGTTGCAGGGGGTTGGACTAGATGACCCTCGTGGCCCCTTCCAACTCTACAATTTCTACGATTCCCTATACAGGAAGCCGCCATTAGCCCATCTAGTGCAGTTTTGTCTGCACTGACTGGCAGCAGCTCCCCCAAGAGGTCAGGCAGGGAGAGATTCCCTGGAGGTGCTGGGTTTGAACCTGCTCTACCCACTAGGCTATAGGCCCTCCCCTAAAAAAAATATGGAGGTTTTCGTTTAACGGGGAAAAGTGATTAAGAAGGTTAAATAAAGTATAGATGAAGAAAAAGTGGATAGAAATGTGTGTATGTATGTGTGTGTGTATGTGTATATGTGTGTGTATATATATATTGCATAGTATTTCCTCACTTGGGTTCATCCATTTAATACCAACCGATCCACAAAATGAATTTCAGTATGTCACTCAGCAGATAATTTAACTTGTGGAACTCACTGCCACAAGATGTTGCTGCAGCAGCAGCAGCCGGGTGGCTTTAAAGTGGGGAGGGGGAATTAGATAAATTCATGGAGAATGAGAGGTCTATCAATGGCTGTTGGTCAAGATAGCTAAAATGGAACCTCCCTATTCCGATGCAAGCTACCTGTTGCTGGACAGCAATCGCAGCAGTTGATCGGTTGAGGTGGCTGGCTGGACAAAGAGCAGGGAGCAGGGGTTGGGTCTCAGGTGCCACCAAACTGAATTATCTCTGTGAATAGATTGATCAACTAAAACAAAAGTTGATTGAGACTTTAACTGCAAGGGGGCAGATTTTAATTGTAAAAAGAGGAAAAAAGCTGGTTTTGCTGCTTTACTTCCACAGAGCGTGACTGAAGATGGCTTCTCTGCTTAACTGGTATACCTTGTTCCCAGTTCAAGATTTCTCTGAAGTGACTCAGGCAGGCAGCTCCCCTGTGATTTCTAACTGGTCAGATAATTGTGTTCAAAAGGCTGAATATGGGGCTGAGCAGGCGCCTTAGCTCAGAGTCAGCCCCATGATTCTCTTGCGCCGTGAAGTAACGGGAAAATATCCGATGCATTCTCATTGCAGGCGGAGACCTTTCGCCCCAGATGCTCTCAGAGATGAGGGAGACGAACCAGGTTCTGCGGCAGATCACAGAACTGCTGAAACAGCAGGTAAGGTGGGGCGCGATGCCATTCACACCCTCCTCCTTTTAAGTTAAAGGTAAAGGTACCCCTGCCCGTACGGGCCAGTCTTGACAGACTCTAGGGTTGTGCGCCCATCTGACTCAAGAGGCCGGGGGCCAGCGCTGTCCGGAGACACTTCCGGGTCACGTGGCCAGCGTGACGAAGTTGCTCTGGCGAGCCAGCACAGCACACGGAAACGCCGTTTACCTTCCCGCTAGGAAGCGGTCCCTATTTATCTACTTGCACCCGGAGGTGCTTTCGAACTGCTAGGTTGGCAGGCGCTGGGACCGAACAATGGGAGCGCACCCCGCCGCGGGGATTCGAACCGCCGACCTTTCAATCGGCAAGCCCTAGGCGCTGAGGCTTTTACCCACAGCGCCACCCGCGTCCCTTACTTTTAAGTTAAAAAGGAGAAAAAGATTAAAACACTTGAACCCTACATAGCCATTCTAAAACACCTGATCCCGGCGTGGCAGACGAAAGCCGTTCCCCACCATCAAATTATGCACTAATTGTGCACAGGCTATTTGCACACCAGATCTTTTTTTTATAACAACAACAACAATGGTTATCCTTAAGCATTTGACAAATATTTCAGTTCCAGGATTCCACTGTTGGTAGAGCGATAATTTATTTTGCATGGGGTCACCTCTATCCAACCCAAGCGGCAGGGTTTTCCTCATTTGCAGTGTTCTCTGGTGCTTGCCAAGCTTTCATAAGGACTAGAAACTTGCAAAGAAACTGCATGTGGAGGATGCAGGCTGCAGGGCGACGTTGGTCAGCATCCCACCCCAGATGCCGAATTCTGGCTTTAGGTAAAGGTTACCAGATTTTTTTTTCAATGAATCCGGGGACACTTTTCAACTTCAATGGATTTTGTATGGGGACTGGTTTGTAAATCATAGAATAGAATCATAGAGTTGAAATAGACCACAAGGGCCATCGAGTCCAACCCCCTGCCAAGCAGGAAACACCATCAGAGCACTCCTGACATATGGTTGTCAAGTCTCTGCTTAAAGACCTCCAAAGAAGGAGACTCCACCACACTCCTTGGCAGCAAATTCCACTGTCGAACAGCTCTGACTGTCAGGAAGTTCTTCCTAATGTTGAGGTGGAATCTTCTTTCTTGTAGTTTGTATCCATTGCTCCGTGTCCGCTTCTCTGGAGCAGCAGAAAACAACCTTTCTCCCTCCTCTAGGTGACATCCTTTTATATATTTGAACATGGCTATCATATCACCCCTTAACCTCCTCTTCTCCAGGCTAAACATGCCCAGCTCCCTTAGCCGTTCCGTGGACCGTCCCTGGGAAATGGGGACATCTGGTAACCTTACCTTAGGTGCTACACCTGGGGAAGCCTCTTCTCCATTGCACCCACCTAAACTAATGGACTGGAGTAAACCGTGTCCTTTCATTTCAGTGGGTCTGTCTGAGCATGGCTACCGTTTGAGAAAAACCCTGAGAACTGATTCTGTAGCCCTGATTATAATGGACAAGAAGCAATTAACATAGCTGTCAACTTTCAGATTTCAAAATAAGGGATCAGCAGCCTCACCTGTCCCAGGGACAGTCTACGGTATATCTAACATTCCGGGATAGCAGCGGGAAGCAGCGGGAAACAGCGCTGGAATAAGGGAATTTCCCGCAAAAAAAGGATCCTGAACATAAAGAGTGAAAGTCTGGGCCAATCCAAGGCCTCCAAAATCTCCTGAAAGGGAGAGAGGGAGCTTTTTAAAAAATAAATAAAATCTATTGAGGGTCACATTCCCTGGTAGCTTCGAGAACTCTGTCCCACCATCTCGTCCTCTGTCATCCCCTTCTCCTTGTGCCCTCCATCATTCCCAGCATCAGGGTCTTTTCCAGGGAGTCTTCTCTTCTCATGAGGTGGCCAAAGTACTGGAGCCTCGGCTTCAGGATCTGTCCTTCCAGTGAGCACTCAGGGCTGATTTCCTTCAGAATGGAGAGGTTGGATCTTCTTGCAGTCCATGGGACTCTCAAGAGTCTCCTCCAGCACCAGAATTCAAAAGCATCCATTCTTCGGCGATCAGCCTTCTTTATGGTCCAGCTCTCACTTCCATACATCACTACTGGGAAAACCGTAGCTTTAACTATACGGACCTTTGTCGGCAAGGTGATGTCTCTGTTTTTTAAGATGCTGTCTAGGTTTGTCATTGCATCTTTTAATTCCGTGCTTCTTGGGAGAAAAGCAATGACAAACCTAGACATATTCCTTCCCACCCGACAAGAGAGGGACAGAGCACCCCTGATGTGTGAACAGGACTCCCCCCCCCTCAGCTTCCTTCCATCACTCCATTCATTCCCCCCCCCCCATGGCACTGGAAATTAGGCTGTGGGTGCACCACAGTTCCCCACCCCTTATTTAAACCAATTAATTTATCCACCCCCAGGACGAGATTATTGGGACAGACCACAGGGCAGCGGCGAGTTTGGGAGAAGGTGATTTTGCCTTACTTTGCCTTGCTTGTCTACTTGTCCCCAGAGGTGCCTTGCTGCACACCCAGCGGAAACAAAATGTGGGGTGGAATTTCCCTCTGGCTCACCCAACAGATCTCTGCTTACGTCCTGCCGCTCCAGTTAGGAGCAAATAAATCTCTAGGGGGAGAAGGAAGGGTAGGTCTCTGGTCATCAGATGCCCATTGCAGAAAACCCACAAGTGAGATGATGATTGATGATGATGATTGAATTTATATACCACCCTATACCCGGAGGTCTCAGGGCGGTTCACACAATAAGATCACAGTATATAAAATTACAATAAAAGCAATAACCCAATAACAACCCCCCCCCCAAAGAGCCACATTTTAAAAGGGCATAGGATGTCCATCAGGTCAATCAAAGGCCTGATTAAAAAGGAACATTTTTGCCTGGTACCTAAAGGGGTATAATGAAGGCGCCAGGCGAACCTCCCTGGGGAGAGCATTCCACGGATGGGGAGCCAACGCAGAGAAGGCCCCGTTCTCATGTTGCCACCCTCCGCACCTCTCAAGGAGGAGGCACATGAAGGAGGGCCTCGGAAGGTGATCCCAGGGTCTTGGCAGGTTCATATGGAAAGAGGCAGTCCTTGAGGTATTGCGGTCCTGAGCCGTTTAAGGCTGTATAGGTCAGGACCAGCACTTTGAATTGGGCCTGGAAACTCACTGGTAGCCAGTGCAGTCAGACCAGGACTCAAGCCCCACTTTCTCAACGGTCCTTCTTTGGGCTCCAACCCGTTGGCACTGGCCACCCGCGTTTGGTATTAGCGGGAATGCCAGCATAACAGACTCTCTATGCCACATAGCAGAGGAGAAGCACATTGGCTTCCCAGAGGGTGTTTTTCCCCAGCATCCTAGGCCCTCCAAATGCCCTTGTTGTAAACAAAATCTGCCCTTTTCCCTTATGGGGTATCCAAGAGCCCATCTAGAGTCCTTACATAGGTTCCCTATTGGTAGGAGAAAATAACAGAGACCAACCAGAGAATATTGAGAAGCAAAGCAGCTAGTAAGCTTGATCTTTATTGATCTGTTGCAACAGAGTGCTCCCCTCACACTCAGGAAAGGAGGAGGACCCAGAAAAATGGTGTGCAAAGCTTTATAAAGACAATTTAAATTCCCTGCCCTGGAGCTCCAGACCACCCCTCCATACATCATACATACATCACAGAAGGGGTGTAACCCAAGATCACCACCCCAGATACATCATACCTACATCACAGAAAAGGCGGTCTACAACAGAAATCTGAGCGCGTTGTTTATCTCCTGTCTGACAGGTTACATGTTAATGCTCACTTGATTGGATACCCTGGGAAGCCTGGCTAGTCTTTCATAATGGCCATGTCACAGGCTCACACCGTATTCATATCTTAAATGTGCCCTTAAGACAGGATTTGTGAGGAAAGAGACAATGGGGAGGTTTCCTGACACCCCCCTCCCTTCCTTGCAGGGAAAACATTTGGCCAGTTTGGGAATCAAAATGGTCTCAGGTTGGTCTTCCTGTGCTGATCTATGTACGTGCTTGGTTGGTACACTTATGAACATTAAAGGTAAAGGTGAAGGGACCCCTGACCATTAGGTCCAGTCGTGGATGACTCTGGGGTTGCGGCGCTCATCTCGCTTGATTGGCCGAGGGAGCCGGCATACAGCTTCCGGGTCATGTGGCCAGCAGGACTAAGCCGCTTCTGGCAAACCAGAACAGCGCACGGAAATGCCGTTGACCTTCCCGCCGGAGTGGTACCTATTTATCTACTTGCACTTGATGTGCTTTCGAACTGCTAGGTTGTTAGGAGCAAGGACCGAGCAACGGGAGCTCACCCGGTCGCGGGGATTCGCACCACCAATCTTCTGATCGGCAAGTCCTAGGCTCTGTGGTTTAACCCACAGCGCCACCCGCATAATGTTATGAACATTACCATATATCTAAGACCTCAGAATTCCTATCACACCCCTATTTCCCAGGGACAGTCCTGGATTTACAGAAGCCGCCCCGGTTTATGATTTGATCCCAGAACGTCCCGCTTTTCCTTAGGACACCCCTGTTCCCACTGGATAAATGTTGGAGGGCGTGCAGCAAGATGGCTGCGCCGATGCTCTGAGGGCGAAGCATCGTCTGGGGGTCTTCCGCCCTTGGCCATGCAAAGTCTGCTTTGTCCGGCTGCCTCTCTCTTGTGTAACTCCACATTCCAGACGCGCTTTGCCTTCCACCCCCGGCTCCCTGGCCGCCTCTCCCTGCCAGCAAACTGGAAAAGCAGACTGGCCCTCTCTGTGCCAGGACAAACTCTTGCGGAGCCGGGGGGGGCCTCCGGGGGGAGTCGCCGTCGTGCGTTCCTCTCCGGCCGTCCTTGCCGAGATGAAGTCAGCTCTTCCCCAGGCAGCTGGGATGCCTCCACTCGCAAGCCTCTCGCCGGGGGCCGGATGGACCTAGCAGTCCCGTCCATCAGGGGCCTGTCTTTTCAAAAAGAAAGAAACCCCTTTTATGAAGGAAGGGAGCGTGCTCTTGAACTCAGGTCTTGCTCGTGGGCTTCCCATAATGGCATCCGGTTGCCCACTGGCAGAACACGGAGCATTGGCCCTCGCCCCATCAATGACCCCCTATTCTCTATTCATGGAGGAAAAGGCTTTAATTTGAATTCAGCCTCATCTTTTATTTCCCTTCTTTTCCCTCCCCCTCCCCTTTTATAAATATCATCCGATCTGAGACCCCCCAGCTAATTCTCCCCTGGGCTCCTCGCTGGCCCAAGTAGGACCAACTCAGCCAGCTAGCCCTGGGAATTATCTAATTGATTTTTGAATTTTATTGTTGTTCATGTTTTTATACTGTATTGTATGCTGCTTTTATAATTAAGTGTTTTAAAGTGTTTTAAATTTGTTGTTAGCCGCCTGAGACCGGTTTTTGAACCAAGAAGGGCGGGGTATAAATAAATTATTATTATCATCATTATCATCATCATCATCACTTTGGCTGCCAGCCACATTGGCTATATGCGCTGCCTCCACAGTAGAAGGCAGTAATGTAAACACTGGCCACTGCAAGAACAGTATGCTGGACTTTGGGGGCATTGTTTGGCCCAATCTGTTTACTTTCTTAAGGCATTGGGGGGGGGGGAATCAACATGGGCAAAGTCTTTTGGCCGCTGCTTGCCTCAGTGGCTAGGTAGAGCCTCAAAGCTCAGAGGCAGGCTACCTCTGCACATAATAATAAGACCAGTGTAATGTGGTCTTTGCGGCCGCTCCCAGTCCCCAGTCTAGCTGCCGCATTCTGGATTAGTTGTAGTTTCTGAGTCACCTTCAAAGGAAGTCCCACGTAGAGCGCATTGCAGTAGTCCAAGCGGGAGATAACCAGAGCATAGGCCACTCTGGCGAGACAGTCCGCGGCCAGGGAGGGTCTCATCCTGCATACCAGATGGAGTTGGTAGACAGCTGCCCTGGACACAGAACTGACCTGCACCTCCATGGACAGCTGTGAGTCCAGAATGACTCCCAGGCTGCACACCTGGTCCTTCAGGGGCACAGTTGCCCCATTCAGAACCAGGGAATCCTCCACACCTGCCCACCTCCTGTCCCCCAAAAACAGTACTTCTGTCTTGTCAGGATTCAACCTCAATCTGTTAGCCACCATCCATCCTCCAACCGCCTCCAGGCACTCACACAGGACCTTCACCGCCTTCACTGGTTCTGATTTGAAAGAGAGATAGAACCAGGTGTCATCTGCATATTGATGGAAGCTGCACATAGCAACTTGTGGGGAGGAACAAGAACAAGAAGGTGTGGGCTGTCTGGTCGAATGGCTAGGCACTTAAAAGATTTGGGGTTTACGAGGACAATGAGGTCTGCATAAACTTAGCCATTTCTTTCTTTTTTTATTTTTATTTTATTTTCAATGCAAAATTACAACAAAAATTACAAACATTAAATCCAAAATAAAGCAGTACAAACAAGAAAAAAACATGAGGAAAAAACAACAAAAAACAAAAACACACATCTACAAATAAAACCATATCATCCTTCTAATCATTACATACGTATACACATATTGACTTCCTTCCTTTGTTCTAAGACCTCGAAATTTTTACTCTTTCTAAATGGTTGTGTCTAATGTAGATTGGGACGCAGGTGGCGCTGTGGGTTAAAGCCTCAGCGCCTAGGGCTTGCCGATCAAAAGGTCGGCGGTTTGAATCCCCGTGGCGGGGTGCGCTCCCGTCGCTCGGTCCCAGCGCCTGCCAACCTAGCAGTTCGAAAGCACTCCTGGGTGCAAGTAGATAAATAGGGACCGCTTACTAGTGGGAAGGTAAACGGCGTTTCCGTGTGCGGCTCTGGCTCGCCAGAGCAGCAATGTCACGCTGGCCACGTGACCCGGAAGTGTCTCCGGACAGCGCTGGCCCCTGGCCTCTTGAGTGAGATGGGCGCACAACCCTAGAGTCTGGCAAGACTGGCCCGTACAGGCAGGGCTACCTTGACCTTTACCTTTAATGTAGATTACCTCTATGTTTATACTTTTTGCACCATTTTTCTCTTTCTTTAACCCTGCAAAGCTTCATTCATTACCTACTGACAGGCTTACTCCAGAACAATGTTTTTTCATATACTCTTTAGCACGTCCCCATTCTTTTAATATTTTTTGGTCCGATTGGACCATAAACTTAGCCATTTCTATTGCCTGGAGTTGAAATTTGGATTTTCAGTGTCACGGAAGGGCAGACCAGAATAATCCCCCACCCACATCAGCCCAGATGAATTATTCAATGCATTTGCTACCCACACCCAGTTCGTTCTTCTTTTCATTTACACAAAGACACCCCCCAAATTAATTTCCCAACCCTCCTTGCTTCAGATCAGTTCAATTCCCCTTCATCACATGTGCTTGCCCATTCCAATAAATCATTTCTACATAAAGTCACCTTAATTTATTCCCGCCCATCACATTCATTAATATCATACCCATTAAACCCAGACCAACCCTCTCCAAAAACCCACTACACTTGAGGAAGACGAGGGGCTTATGGCAACTTATGGGCCCAGCACTAACAATTAATTTGGCACGTTGTCGCTGTCAGTCGAGCTTCCACCATCAGGAGCAGCCTACCTTCAACTAGAAGCATATTACAGGGATTAGTTTTCCTTATTGTGCTGTTGGGTGGGGGACATCATGGTTGCTCACTGTTGGGTCTAGTTTGTTGCGTGTGTAGGTCCCCAGGCCACCCCTCAAATAACTTCACACATAACACGTAATTTAGTTTTGTTTTTTGGGGCACTATTTTGGCCACAACTTTATTAAAATACAAAATTTGTTGTTTAGACATTGGTTATGACTATCTGTCCCCCCGCCTGGGACAGAACTGACATCCCGAGGTCCGATCGGTAGCCAGTAGAAGGGAAAGTCAAACTTGGGGGTCATTTGAGCTAAGCGTCGGACCCACGCGGCTCACCCCAGCAGCTCCCCGAAAGCTTGCCGGCCCGGTCCTATGACAAGGATTCCCATGACAGGGATTGGGCGGCCCTGGTCCCATGACAGGGATTGGACGAAATCATGGCAAGCCCCAGGATTCCTTTAAGGGAATTCCCTTCAGCGCAATAGGAGGGGCAGGCACAGCCTATTCTGACCCCTCCACCACCAGCATGTTATAACCAATGCCTAACCGCAACCTTACAAGTTGTGACGAATTGCAGAGTAGTAGGCAAAAACCAAATGGCACAGATGTTGGATTGAGGTTAAGGGGTTTTTAGTAATAATGTCATGAAGGAATATGCAAAAACGGATTGTTAACAGGTGAAAATTTAAAGGTATAATATATTCAGATCAAAGAAAAGGATAAAGGTAAAGGATTTGCTGAATAAAAAAATCGAACTGGAATACAAAGAGGGGAGGTGTGGGGAGGTCCGGGAAACAAGCAAATGCAAGATAAGTTATGAAAGATTGAACTGTTTTTAATTGTTTTTTTTTCCTATTTTTTTTCTTTGTAATGTTTTGAAAAATCTTAATAAAATATTATATGGGGGGGAAAAAAACCAAATGGCACAGCCAATCACCAAATGGCAAAATTCCTACTAGGCCCCTGCGCCAAGGCAGACGACCCCATGACAGGCAAAGCAAGGTCAACCGGAAAAGGGGACAGGCGGGCGGGTGATCCGATGCACTCTGCAAAGAGAAAGAGAAACCAGAGTGCACCAATATTTAAAGACTATGGTCCCACCCACCCAATTTGCAACATACAATTTGCCCCAGCAACCCGGTTATCCAATCACAAATGCCAGGCAACAACTATTAACTTACCTGGCAACAAGATTAATATGTAATATGCTTCTAGTTGAAGGTAGGCTGCTCCTGATGGTGGAAGCTCGACTGACAGCGACAACGTGCCAAATTAATTAACTGGCCCACACCGCAACACGTGCTCTCATTTATTGGAGAACACGCTATCTCACAAAGCAGTCCTTCTGCCTTGCCATTTCTTTTCTTTTTTTAATAATAAATTTTATTTGTATTTTCCACACAACAACAACAACACGAAAAATACACAAAACCCAAAAGCCAGCATACAAAAAACCCCACAAATCCATATCATACAAGTTAATAATATAAACACTAAAAATAAAAACAAACAATGACTTCCACCAATCCCACAGCACCTCCTTTATCTCTCGTTGTGTCTTCCTGTTTTCCTTATCCTCTCTATCCCAGCATCTAGATATAAATCCCTCTTTCTTATCCTTTCACTTCACAAGGTTATTCCTCTGCTCTGCCACTTCTGAATAAAAAGAAAATGAACTTTTCACAAGCTCTTTGCGCTGCTCTCTTCTAACTGCACACCCATCCATCTTCAGCCTCTACCATTTCGAAATATACGTTTTCAAAAAGGGGCATATCTCCAAAATAAGGTCGCGCATGCCCTTGTCACTTTGAGGTTGGACGGTGTTTGTCAGTTTCTCCTGAAATATACAAACCGCCCACCCACAAAACGCAAAAAGAAATTAAAATAAATAAAAAATCTGGCAGTGGAAGCTAAAACCACCACGGGTCCCTTTAGGCCTGCGCTGCCCAGGTTTACAGGAAGGTCTGGGTTAGATTAAAGCTTCTTGAAAAACCGCAAAACGTTGGCCACAGTTTAATTGCAAGCTGGAAAGCAAATAGTGACCCTCCGGCTTTCTGCCGGATGAGGTGATTACCTCAAGTAGACCTTCTGCTGTTCCCCGGCTGGGGTAGTTCTTCCTGCCTTCGAGGCCAAATCCAGATGGGAACGGGGTCCAGACTTTATCTACCAAGCCAGTTTTAACAGATAGTTCCTCGTTTTTCTCAGGAGCGCCCCTAGGGAACTCAAAACGGCACACGCTGGGCAATACATTAATTGGCATTTGGCCTCGTTATCTCCACCCTGGGCAAAAAGCAGGGGCGAAACTGGGCTTTATTTCACCCGGGGTCAAAGACCCAGATTGGCACCCCCCCATACACATTTGTGTACACACACACACACACACACACACACACACAAGCAGGTTGGGAGCCTCCATGGCGCCCCTCTGGAGGTTTCACCCGGGGCAAAAAAACCAACAACTGGCCCCTGCCCCTGTAGCTAAATGTAGAGGGACCCCTGACCATTAGGTCCAGTCGTGGCCAACTCTGGGGTTGCGGCGCTCATCTCGCTTTACTGGCCGAGGGAGCCGGCGTACAGCTTCCGGGTCATGTGGCCAGCAGGACTAAGCCGCTTCTGGCGAACCAGAGCAGCGCACAGAAATGCCGTTTACCTTCCCGCCGGAGTGGTACCTATTTGTCCACTTGCACTTTGAGGTGCTTTCTTTTTTTCTAGGAGGTTCAGAAGAAGAAAAACCTCAGAAATAATTTTTCTCCGCTCTGCTTTTGTATACTTGGCCTTGAGTCGGAAGCTCAGCTTTCCTACCCCCCCCACCCCCCCACCCCCAATCACCAAGGAAGGGGCTGTAAACTGGTGTTTATTTTCACCATTGTTTTGCAGATCAAGGAGCTCACCTTCTTGAAGAACACCGTGATGGAGTGCGATGCTTGTGGTAAGTCTCTGTCAAAGGTATCTCCATACAGACCCAAAACATGAAATGCATTCCTTAAAAGCTAGCAATTGGAGTGAATGGCACTTTGTGCATGCCCAGAGGCATCCTGGCCTCCAGGCGTCCCCTCCTGCAAAGGAGGGAGAGGACCACAGGGTCCTTATTGCAACCAGATTTCATCTCACCTGCCAGGTGCAACCAGCCAGCCGTAAGGGGCCAGAGGGCTGCCGCCTGAGAGCCCCACCCAAGGCGTGGCCCCTAATCGCCTAATAGCGCATGGCTGGGTGTGCACTGCAATTTCTGCCTGGCTGCAGCTGAAGGACAAGCAGCTCGGCCTTTTTCCCTCTCCCTTGCTCCCTGGCAGCCCACTAATGGCAGCCGCTAGTCCTGGTCCAGCACATAGCAAGGCAGAAATAATGTGCAGCTGCCCCATGTGGGGATCAAACCTGCAACCTGGCATTATCAGCACCACACGGGTAAAGGTAAAGGGACCCCTGACCGTTAGGTCCAGTCACAACAACTCTGGGGTTGCGGCGCTCATCTGGCTTTACTGGGCGAGGGAGCCGGCACACAGCTTCTGGGTCATGTGGCCACCATGAAAAAGCCGCTTCTGGTGAACCAGAGCAGCACACGGAAACGCCGTTTACCTTCCCGCTGGCGTGGTACCTATTTATCTACTTGCGCTGGTGTGCTTTCAAACTGCTAAGTGGGTAGGAGCAGGGACGGAGCAACGGGAGCTCACCCCGTCGCGGGGATTTGAACCGCCAACCTTCCGATCAGCAAGTCCTAAGTTCTGTGGTTAGATAACAGTTCCCTGGATGGTTAAGTCCAGTCAAAGGGGACTATGGGGTTGCGGCGCTCATCTCGCTTCAGGCTGTTTCAAGTGGCGCCATAATGCTTTAAATGTATGGTGTTAACGTGGTTTGAGGGACGCGGGTGGCGCTGTGGGTTAAACCACAGAGCCTAGAACTTGCTGATCAGAAGGTCGGTGATTCGAATCCCCACGATGGGGTGAGCTCCCGTTGCTTGGTCCCTGCTCCTGCCCACCTAGCAGTTCAAAAGCATGTCAGAGTGCAAGTAGATAAATAGGTACCGCTCCGGCGGGAAAGTAAACGGCATTTCCATGCGCTGCTCTGGTTCCCCAGGAGCGGCTTAGTCATGCTGGCCACATGACCCGGAAGCTGTACGCCGGCTCCCTCTGCCAATAAAGTGAGATGAGTGCCACAACCCCAGAGTCGGTCACGACTGGACCTAATGGTCAGGGGTTCCTTTACCTTTAACTTGGTTTGAGACAGAGGAAGAGGCGGCCAGCTGGCTGTGAGGGAGAAGGCAGACAGGAGGCAGATGACTGTGGTTGGTGGGGCATTGCCCCATTCGCCCCTAACAGACCAGCCTCCAGTGGGGGCAGCCCAACGCCTTTGTTTCCTTGTCTTCCAGGGATCGGCACAGGAGCTACTGGCCCCGGCATCAGCGTGGCGGCTCTTAATCGCTGCTACCCGAATCCTTGCTTCCCGGGGGTCACCTGCACGGACACCCCCACCGGCTTCCGCTGCGGGGCCTGTCCTCTGGGCTACACGGGGAACGGGACCCACTGCAGCGACATCGACGAGGTCAGGAGGGTCCCCCTTTCCTTCTGCGTAAAAGATGGGAGGCAGCAGAAAGCCATAGATCTCTTCTGAATCTTTTTTTCCTCAACTGGCTTGGGAGTGGAGGGGAACCACTAAGATTGGCTTGGGTTCCACTCAGAGTCGAGAGTGGATTTCATGCTCTTTATTCAGCTCATAGTGGTGAGGAGGGAATGGAAGTCCCCTCAGAGTATCTGATTTATATACATGATTTACACAAAGGGCTGCACGTGATTGGCTAATTCCGGAATTCTCCTGTAGGCCAATCAGGTTGTGGATTCACTTCTATCTGGAGCTGGATTGGGTGGCTCCTGCCGACCAATCATACTGCTGCATTGTTCTAGGACCAATCAGACTGCTGCATTCTGAATGCTATTGTTCTAGGACCAATCAGACTGCTGCATTCTGGATCCTATTGTTCTAGGACCACTCAGACTGCTGAGGTTTGAATCCTATTCACCCCCATACCAAATTGTCTGCTTTCCATGTGAAGGCCGGTGTTCCAGAACCGCATAGAATTACGGGAGGTGTTCGTGATTCACACAGTGGGGGAGGCATGTTGGACAAGCTCACTGGCCTCATTTTCACCTTGCTCCAACTGAGGATGTGACCGGGGGGGGGGGGGAGAGGACACGATCCAAAGAGATTGCCATGGGAGGGGGTAGCAGAGCAATGGAGGGAATGCAAGCCAGTGTCCCAAATGGTGCTATCAGAACTGCAAACACACACACACCTGTTTGACAGCCACTGTTACAGCGATGCTATAAAGGTAAAGGAACCCCTGACCATTAGGTCCAGTCGTGACCAACTCTGGGGTTGCAGCGCTCATCTCGCTTTATTGGCTGAGGGAGCCAGCATACATCTTCCAGGTCATGTGGCCAGCAGGACTAAGCCGCTTCTGGCAAACAGAGTTTACCTTCCCGCCGGAGTGGTACCTATTTATCTACTTGCACTTCATGCTTTCAAACTGCTAGGTGGGCAGGAGCAGGGACCGAGCAACGGGAGGTTACCCCATCATTGCGGGGATTCAAACCGCCGACCTTCTGATCGGCAAGTCCTAGGCTCTGTGGTTTAACCCGCAGCGCCACCCGCGTCCCTTAGCGATGCTATAATCATGCAAAACCTTTTCTCCTTGCAGTGTGCAGCAAACCCCTGCTTCCCCAGAGTCCAGTGTGTCAACACAGCCCCCGGCTTCCACTGCAACCCCTGCCCTACTGGCTACACTGGTCCCATACTGGAAGGAGTCGGTCTGGCTTTCGCCAGGGCGAACAAGCAGGTAACTCTTTGTAGGGTAGGATCTTTATGCCCTCTGATTGTGGTGGTGAGCACAGCTGCGGAAAGAGAAGCGGGGTGGCAGTGGCGTAGCGTGGGTTGTCAGCACCCGGGGCAAGGCAAGTAATTTGCGCCCCCCCCGCTGCACTGTCCCTCCCCCAGATAGTCCCTCGCTCTCTCTCCGCACCGCACCGCACGCCTGGCACCATCCCCTCCACAGTGGGCGGCGACCCGGCGGCTCGGATCGGATTCGCACAGCCAGCACTGCAGTGAGAGAGAGTGAGTGAGCCAGGTAGGGGCAGAGAGCTGCGAGTGCGAACGTGCCCCCCCCCAGATGTTGCGCCCGGTGCGGCCGGGCCCCCCTGCACCCCCCACACTACGCCACTGGGTTCTTCCCAGTTTTCCATTTCTTTGCCATTCCTTTAAGTCAGGGGCCAGGCAGCCTGTTTGTGCTCCTTGGGCCTGCATGCAGGAGGGCTGATAGGAACAAGGACGGAAGAAGGCATTGCCTGCTGTTCTGCCCAATATCCTGTTTCTCTTCCGCTGCGGTTCGTCTCCTGCCCAAGGCCATGTCATCTGCCTCTCTTGTCTTCTCTGGTGAAATTATGTAGCCTACAGGAATAAATAATAATAATAATATTTTTATTTATTTATACCCAGCCCTTCCTGGTTCAAAAACCAGGCTCAGGGCAGCTAACAACAAATTAAAAACACTTAATTGTAAAAGCAGCATAAAATACAGTATAAAAAAATGAATAACAATAAAATTCAAAGTTCAGAAATCAATTTAGGGGAAATCCATTTAATAAGCATTAGATAATCCCCAGGGCTAGCTGGCTGAATTGGTCCTACTTGGGCCAGCGAGGAGGCCAGGGGAGAATTAGCTGTGGGGTCTCAGAGCGGGTGATCTTCATAAAAGGGGAGGGGGAGGGAAGAGAAGGGAAATAAAAGATCAGGCTGAATTCAAATTAAAGGCCAGGCAGAATAGCTCTGTCTTACAGGCCCGATGGAAGGAGGTTAAATCCTGCAGGACCCTGGTCTCATGGGACAGAGCATTCCACCAGGTCGGAGCCACCACTGAGAAGGCCCTGTCCCTGGTGGAGGGTAGTTTGACTTCCTTAGGGCCTGGGGCCTCTAAACTATGGTTATTCATGGACCTTAATGTCCTCTGCAGGGCAGACCAGGAGAGGCGGTCCCGTAAATACGAGGGCCCGAAGCCACAATCCATTTGCATTATTACAACCCCATTCATTTCAAAAAGAATGGGGATGGGTGTATGAAATCAGTTATGAATCGTTTGTGAGCTGACAGTAGAAAACGACAGCAAATACCATATTTCCCAGGTTGATTTTGGTTCCGGGGTGAATAAATGGATACTAGCAATTTCTGCTCCTGTTTCCATTTTTGACGCTGTGCTGCATAGCAGCTGCAGAGGGGTCCTGGCTCTGGGTTCTAGTCCTGGCAGTGCCTCTATACAAGGCTGCTCAGTTCCAAGCATACCTCTGGTCCATCTTCCCCCAGTATCTTCACCCTAGCTCTTGGTCTAATTATTTACCGAAGCCCTTTTTGTGTGCAGCCTGAGCAGCGTTTAAACTGGCGATTCTCCCTTAGAGAGCAGACTTTACCTATTGCAGCCACAAATGCAGAGATGCAAGGAAGGAGTTGCTTATTGCAGGCCACGTCTGTGTCTCCCCGTGGAGCTATTGACCTTCCCAAATACTTGATCACCCAAAAATGCCTTTGAAACAGCCAAAAGGTCTTGCGGCACCTCTGAGGACAAACAGATTTATTACTGCAGAAACTCAGGCCCGGTCCCGGGAGCTTATGACATAATAAACGTGTTGGCCCTTAAAGTTGCCACAACAGGACAGTCCGCTGGTTTTTGCCGCCAGGTAAACAGGCACAAATCTTCCCTCTCTGTTCTTTCCTGCGCAGGTCTGCAATGATGTCAACGAGTGCGAGACAGGGATGGGCAGATCCTGTGTCCCCAATTCCATCTGCACCAACACTCGGGTAATTATTGGCAGTTGCCTCAGACCAGACCTTCCTTCTGTCCCGCCGCAAAAGGCAACCGCCACCCCTCTGTTATGGTAAAATCTGGGTGCGAGGCTGCTCTGCCACCCAGCTCGTCGGACTAAGTCCGCGGGTCCCTGCGGAGGAAAATGAGTTCAGCCGGAGACAGGAGCAAACTGCAGAAGATCCAAGTTTATTGCACAACAGGTTCAAGGCGAGATTGAACAGCGAGGAAGGGGTGACATGAACTTTTGAAACTTCCCTCCATGTCCCAGAATACAGTGCAAAATACATCCCAGTTACATCATGAATACATTAAGAAGAGGTTGGGTTACACAGATTACATCATGAATATATTAAGAAGAGGTTGGGTTACACAGGATTAACATATGGAGGAGGGAGGGGGGAATATGCAGAGCTGGAGATATGCGCAGATAAGCACATCCTGAGTACCAGCGATGAGAAGTCAATGGTTCATGTATGCATAGTCTGCCACCTGGCATTGCCCGGAGGAAAGGCTTGGCAGAGTGATTTGACAGGATTAGGGTCTTGACACCTTGCTTGAGGGATTATGGAGGACAGGGGAGGTGTCATGGAGTCCTAGAGAAATTGAGCAAATTGGCACGTTGATTTTCTATGAATTTTATAGATTTTAGTCCCTTTTGTCATTGACAATTGGAAATAAATGGATATATTGTAGCGAAGAAGGAGGTGAAGAAGACATGCCCCCCCCTTCCGTATCACCTCCTTTCAACAAAAGGGGGAGCAGCTCAAGATGTTAGATTCCTGACTACTGCATTTTAGTTTCGCTGCAGACAATTATCCTGAGAGTGCCTCTCACCTGGCTCCGTCTATCCCATTTAAATTATGCCAGGTAACAGCTAGATGCATCAACAGTTGTCTCGTTCATGTTTAGAGGTGCAAATGGCACCCACCTGGGGGTGCCCAGCACACCGAAAGCAAAGGAAAGAGACCTACATTTGCACACTGAGAATCCCGTTGAAAGCAAGACAAAGCACACGGTGTGATCGGAATTTTGAGGTCTTAGATATATGTTAAATGTTCATAAGTGTACCGACCAAGCACACACATAGATCAGCACAGGAAGACAGACCTGGAACTATTTTCGATTCCCAAACTGACCAAATGTTTTCTCTGCAAGGTCAAAGGAAAATGGAAAGGCCTCCCCGTTATCTTTTCCTTCACAAATCCTGTCTTAAGGGCACATTTAAGATATGAATAGGGTGTGAGCCTGTGACCTGGCCCAGGAACTAAGTATTTATCGTTACAAAAGACTGGCCAGGCTCCCCAGGGTATCCAATCAAGTGACCATTAAACAGGTAACCTGTCAGACGAGATAAACAATGCACTCAGATTTCTGCTGTAGACCGCCTTTTCTGTGATGTAGGTATGATGTATCTGGGGGATGGTCTTGGGTTACACCCCTTGTGTGATGTATGTATGATGTATGGAGGGGTGGTCTTGAGCTCCAGGGCAGGGAATTTAAAATGTCTATATAAGGGCAGGCACACCTTTGTTCAGGGTCCTCCTCCTTTCCTACGGGTGAGTGAGGACCCTGTTGCAACAGATCAATAAAGATCAGGCTTACTAGCTGCTTTGCTTCTCAGTATTCTCTGGTTGGCCTCTGTTATTTTCTCCTACCAACAGGGAACCTACGTAAGAACTCTGTATGGGTTCTTGGATACCCCGTAAGGGAAAAAAGGGCAGATTTTTGTTTACAACAACGGTACACAAAGGCCTGTGTTTCCCAAAAGGAAGGGTGTCCCAAGATTGGTGGAAGGGAAACAGAAAAGCACCACAAAACAACAGGGCAGGTTTCACGTATCCAGGGAGGCGAGAGGACATCCTTTCGGCTGCTTGGCCACCCCTGCAAATGCCCCACTGCAAACCACCCCGTTTCTTCTCCCTGCAGGGCTCCTACAAGTGTGGGGCTTGCAAGCCTGGCTTCACAGGGGACCAGGTTTCCGGCTGCCGCAGCAAGATGGAGCGAAGATGTCCCAACGGAGATCTCAGCCCCTGCCACGAGAAAGCGGACTGCATTGTGGAACGCGATGGAACACTCAGCTGTGTGGTGAGTTCAGAGCCTCCTTTGGGCTCCTCCTCGATGCCTTATGAGGAACGGCTAAGGGAGCTGGGCATGTTTAGCCTGGAGAAGAGGAGGTTAAGGGGTGATATGATAGCCATGTTCAAATATAGAAAAGGATGTCACCTGGAGGAGGGAGAAAGGTTGTTTTCTGCTGCTCCAGAGAAGCGGACACGGAGCAATGGATCCAAACTACAAGAAAGAAGATCCCACCTAAACATTAGGAAGAACTTCCTGACAGTAAGAGCTGTTCGACAGTGGAATTTGCTGCCAAGGAGTGTGGTGGAGTCTCCTTCTTTGGAGGTCTTTAAGCAGAGGCTTGACAACCATATGTCAGGAGTGCTCTGATGGTGTTTCCTGCTTGGCAGGGGGTTGGACTCGATGGCCCTTGTGGTCTCTTCCAACTCTATGATTCTATGATTCCTCCTCTTCCTCACGTCTCTCCCTAAGCATCTCCAGATCTAGCGAACGGGGAAGCTGCAAAGTTCTGCAGACTAGAGGAGACTGAGCTGGCTGGTGTGTTTTTCTCCCCCGGCTCACCCTTAGAAATGTGAATTTCAGGTTTCTGCAAGTCCATAATAAACAGAAAAGCGAAGACTCCATTCAAATCTATTTCTAAATATTTCCCTCACCAAATCCGGGGGTGGGGGGGGGGCTGATGCAAAAGAACAACAAAATACGCCTCTTCTAAAACTGATGCTTTAAGATTCAGAATGTATGGGTCATTTTTTGCAATTAGAACAGCAAAGTTTTCTACGGCTCAAAGCCTTTGTTTTGTTTAGTCTCTGTCGCCCCCTAGTGGCCAGACAGTCAGACACGTGCCCCTCCAGAAATTAATACCCTCCCTTCGCTCATACCTTAATCAGCGTTGATTTTTTTTTTTCCATTTCATTTTTATTCAGTTTTTACATAAATATTTACAATCATACAGATTTCCCATTAACATATTTACAATTTTATGTGGACTTCCCTCAACTTTTCTGCCAATCATCCGTAATAAAAAATTTTCCTACACATTTCTCAAATTCCGTATCACCATTTTTCCTTTTCCTTTTTTTTTGTTTTCCTTTTAGACTAAACAAATAAGTAAATAAATAAATATCTTAACATATTTGTTTACATTTTTGCAATATTCCTTATCTTACTCACAAAACTTCTTTAAAACCCACTAGCGTTGTTTGCTCATCACATACATCTTTCAAATACTCCGAAAATTTTTCCCAGTCCTCATTGAATTTATGGGCTCGTTGGTATCTAATTTTCCCAGTTAATTTATCCAGTTCTGCGTAATCTGTTAACTTCATTCTCCACTCCTCCAAAGTCGGCAGTTCTTCCTGTTTCCACCTCTGGGCCATCAATACTCTCGCTGCTGTTATCGCATATTGGAAAAGTTTACAGTCCTTTTTATTAATATCATTCCTCGTTATTCCTAAAAGGAAAGTTTCTGGTCTTTTTACAAAACTGTATTTTAACATCTTCTTTAATTCATTGTATATCCTCTCCCAGAACCCTTTCACTTTTTTGCACTCCCACCACATATGAATAAAAGTTCCCTCTTTCTCTTTACATTTCCAGCACTTATTATTAATTTTAAACATCTTTGCTAATTTAACTGGTGTGATATACCATCTGTATACCATTTTCATCGTATTTTCTTTTAATGTGGTGCATGCTGTAAACTTCAAGTTGTTGTTCCATATTTTCACCCAATCTTCCCAGTATATATTGTACCCAAAATCCCTAGCCCAGTGGATCATTACCAACTTGACTTCCTCATCCATCGTATACCATTCCAATAACATTCTGTACATTTTGGAAATTATTTTACTGTCACTGTTTACTATTTCCGTTTGAAATCTTGACTCTTTTCCTTTGTAACCCTTTTCTTTCAGATCTTTTTTAAACATATCATTTATCTGGTAATAATTAAACCAATCAAACACATACTCTTTTACTTGTTCATATGGCTTCAATCTCCATTTTTCTCCATCTTTAACCACTAGGTCTCCATAGGTAATCCAGCTTCCTCTCATATTAGTTTTTTTAACACACATAACCTCTAGTGGAGACAGCCAATGTGGAACCCCTGGTTCCAATAAATTTTTATATCTCTAATCTGCGTTGATTTAAGGGGAGAGCTTTTTGTTCTTTTTGTCCTTTTTGTTCTTGTTGCTGTGTGTGAAAATGCATTGTGTTGATTCAAAACCGCACAATGTTTCAGGAAATTGCTTGCAAAAAAAAAAAATGTGCATAAGGCAAAGTTAAAGGAAGCACGGCGACTTTAACAGAGAACAAGTTTTTAAAATAATAATAATAAACGCATAAATTGGAAGAGCTGCAAAAAGATTCCATTGAGCACATGGATTGATAATATGGACAGATTAGCTACATACGAACAAACTGCATGTCGACGCAAATTAAGAATGGATAAATATGAAGAAATCTGGAAGGAATATTTAAGCGATAAGGCGGACAGTGGGGGGAAGTAGGGGGAGGAGAGAGAGGTGGGGAAATATTGTTAAAAACGTGTAGTCCTAGGTATATCAGTATTCAAATCTGAATTGTCAAATTGTGTTATTATGGTTTTTGTTGTACGTGTCTTTTGCGTTTGTTGCTTGTATTGAAAAAATGATTAAGTAAATTAAATAATAATAATAATAATAATAATAATAATAATAAACATGTGCAGAAGTGTGGTGAAGACTAGAAAAGTGAGGAACCAGTGTTAACAGGTCTGCCTTCCTTGGTTAATATTGTACCCCGTCTGCTTTCAGTGCATCGTTGGGTGGGCCGGTAATGGCTTCATCTGCGGCAAAGACACTGACATTGACGGATTTCCCGACGAGAAGCTTCGCTGTACAGACAAGAAGTGCCGCAAGGTAAGAAGAGACTCTCAGCGCCCAAGGCCCTCTCCACCCTCGACCATGCCTCTCCTTGTCTGAGCGCAGCTTAGGCAGACTTAAGAGTTCCATTCCTTTTACTCTTGTAAAAGGGTAAAGGAGTATTGAGAAATGATCCATAATGAATTGGAAAAAATGTTTAAAAGTGCTTTCTCTCCCCCCCAAAAAATCCCCCAGAGTCCTTTCTGTTGGGGATTATTCAGACTGAAATTCCCAGGTGTCAGAAATAATTATTTATGTCTGCCACTACTGCGACCCGTGTTTCATTAGCCCAAAAATGGAAAACGAGCGAGGTCCCAACCAAAGAAGAACGGCAACTTAAGTTGACAGAATACGCGCAGCTTGCAGACTTAATATATAGAATAAGAGAACGAGAAGAATGTACATTTAGAGAAGACTGGAAAACGTTTACTGAAAATATGGGAAATAACTGCGTACAGTTGAAAACCCTGGCAGCATTAAGATAAATTCAACAGTGTAAATAAGTTTTGATAATGGAATACTGAATGGTATAGTTTTTGTAAAATATGCAGGGATTTATGATAGGTAAAATGAACTGTGGGGACGCGGCTGGTGCCGTGGGTAAAAGCCTCAGCGCCTAGGGCTTGCCAGTCGAAAGGTCGGCGGTTCGAATCCCCACAACGGGGTGAGCTCCCGTTGCTCTGTCCCAGCACCTGCCAACCTAGCAGTTTGAAAGCATGTCAGAGTGCAAGTAGATAAATAGGGACCGCTTACTAGCGGGAAGGTAAACGGCGTTTCTGTGTGCGGCTCTGGCTCACCAGAGCAGCTTCGTCACGCTGGCCACGTGACCCGGAAGTGTCTCCGGACAGCGCTGGCCCCCGGCCTCTTGAGTGAGATGAGCGCACAACCCTAGAGTCTGGCAAGACTGGCCTGTACGGGCAGGGGTACCTTTACCTTTACCTAAAATGAACTGTGGAAAGAAAAGAGGGGAAGTCACTGATATATTAAGGATGTAAAAATGAGTACTTTGACCACCTTATTGGTCAAAGAAAGGGAAAGGATGTAAGGCCTGCTTTTCATGCAGGAGGTCCTGGCCGGCAGCTCCCCGTAAGGCACACACGCAAACACCTTAAAAGCCTAACCGTTGTCTCCCTTTCCAGGATAACTGTGTGACTGTCCCCAACTCCGGGCAAGAGGATGCGGACAGAGATGGAATAGGAGACGCCTGCGATGACGACGCCGACGGCGATGGGATAATAAACACCGAGGTTTGAACTCCTGTCTTGGGTGCACGTCAAGTAGACAAGCGCCGTTCCGTTTTTGCTTTCAGGACCAAGGAAAGCTGTCGAGCACAAAAGGGAGGGCAGTTTCCAATAAGCAACGCGATTGCACGTGTGTGTTAAAATCAGAAACCTTGTTGTTGGTGAAGGCTGCTGGGTAGTTGTGTGAAGGGCGAACTACGTAGGGGGGGGAGGTGTGCTTTAAATATATGGTGCTTTTTTCTGAAGCTTGGATTGTTGGGTTGCCTTCCGTGAAGTTCTGCTCAGGCTAAACCCTCTGAAATTAATGCTTGGAGGAAGGATAGAGGAAGGAGAATGCTGCCTGTGCAAGAGACGTACGTTTCCGAGCACAATTCAAAGTGTTGATGCTGACCTTGAAAGCCCTAAACGGCCTCGGTCCAGTAGACCTGAAGGAGCGTCTCCACCTCCATCGTTCTGCCCGGACACTGAGGTCCAGTGCCGAGGACCTTCTGATGGTTCCCTCACTGCAAGGAGCTAAGTTACAGGGAACCAAGCAGAGGGCCTTCTCGGTGGTGGCACCCGCCCTGTGGAACGCCCTCCCACCAGATGTCAAAGAGAAGAACAACTACCAGACTTTTAGAAGACATCTGAAGGCAGCCCTGTTTAGGGAAGCTTTTAATGTTTAACAGACCACTGTATTTTAATACTTTGTTGGAAGCCGCCCAGGGTGGCTGGGAAAACCCAGATAGATGGGCGGGGTATAAATAATAATACAGTGGTACCTCAGGTTACATACGCTTCAGGTTACAGACTGTGCTAACCCAAAAATAGTACCTCAGGTTAAGAACTTTGCTTCAGGATGAGAACAGAAATTGTGCTCCAGTGGTGCTGCAGCAGCAGGAGGCCCCATTAGCTAAAGTGGTGCTTCAGGTTAAGAACAGTTTCAGGTTAAGAATGGACCTCCAGAACGAATTAAGTACTTAACCTGAGGTAGCACTGTAAATAATAATAATAATAATAATAATAATAATAATAATAATAATAATAATAATTAGAGACAGGCTCAGGGTTCCAGTCCAGAGGCAAACTCTCGCCCTCCCGTATCTCTTCAGCCCCCTCCCCTGACTCACAACTCCTCTCCCCACCCAGGACAACTGTGTGTTTGTGCGCAACTCAGACCAGCGCAACAGTGACCAGGACAGCTTTGGCGACGCCTGTGACAACTGCCGGAACGTGAAGAACAACGACCAGCGAGACAGTGACGGAGACGGCCGGGGGGACTTGTGCGACGATGACATGGACGGAGACAGTGAGTACCTGCGGGGCCCCTGAGCGATTTCAACGACAGAGGGGCTGAGGAGCAGGATAGATGAGGATGAGCGGGTGGATTAACAGCAATAATAGTCACAAATTATTATGGTGATGAACATAAGAGCAGGCCTCCTAGATCGGGCCAACCTCTTCTCACAGTGGCCAAATCCCCCACAGAGCCTAGAAATAGAGATAGACTGGCTCTGGAACTGGAGGCTCCGCAAGAATGTAAGAAGAGCCTGGGTGCCGGATCAGGCCTGAGACAAAGGGATGGACAGGAGAAGGCAATCGTAGCTGCTCCAACCTGGCATCTCAGAGACACCACCTGTCCTTCCACAACATGACTGAGAAAGCCCATCTCTGTCGGAGTGGAAAGATGGTCTATTTAGTCAATTAAAACACACACCTTCTGAATTAATCAACAAAGAGACACACAACTAATTGGCCAGGAGGCTTTTTGAAAAAACGTTTTATTTATTTTTAATGTAAGCTCCCAGAAGAACTGTGGATCAGGCATTCAATTTTTGTGAGAGGCAGCTGTGGTGTAGTGGTGAAGAGCGGTGGACTCGTAATCTGGGGAACCGGGTTCGCGTCTCCGCTCCTCCACATGCAGCTGCTGGGTGACCTTGGGCCAGTCACACTTCTCTGAAGTCTCTCAGCCCCACTCACCTCACAGAGTGTTTGTTGTGGGGGAGGAAGGGAAAGGAGAATGTTAGCCGCTTTGAGACTCCTGAAGGGGAGTGATAAAGCGGGATATCAAATCCAAACTCTCCTTCCTGACATTGGCATAAGCACTGATGCCTCTTCCAGGAGAAGAATCCTAGAGTTTTCCAGGCCAGGCAAGATGCCACACTCTTGATGATGACCGTGGCTGTTTTTGCCTCCCGCTTCTGCAGAGATTAAAAATGTCTTGGACAACTGCGTGAGGATCCCCAATCCAGACCAGAGGGACAGCGACGGTGACGGGGTTGGAGACGTTTGCGACAGCTGCCCCTTGATTAGCAACCCGGACCAGGTAAGCGCTTCCTGGAGAAAGGAATGAGTTGGTGGCGTGTGGTTCAAATGGGTCTTTCCCCAAGGGTGGGAGAGCAAATTGAAGGATGCCTAGAGACTGGCCTTGAAGGTGAATGTCTGTATGGCTGAGATCTTTCAAGAGAAAGTTTGAAATAGGGGCTGTAGGTAGACATGGTTCCCCACCCCCTGCAGTTCAGATATGGTTACCAGATTTTTTTTCAATGACTCCAGGGACACTTTTTTCTTTTTTCTTTTTTTATAAAATATTTATTAAAATTTTCAGAACATTACAAAAAGAAAAAGAAGAAAAATACAGAAATAAAAGACAATTAAAAACAATTCAATCTTTCATAACTTATCTTGCATTTGCTTGTTTCCCGGACCTCCTCACACCTCCCTTTTTTGTATTCCAGTTCAAATTATTTATTCAGCAAATCCTTTCCCTCTTTACTTTTATCCTTATCTTTGATCTTAATATATTGTAACTTTGAATTTTCACCTGTTAACAATCCGTTTTTACATATTCCTTCGTAACATTATTACTAAAAACCACTTAACCTCAATCCAACATCATTCTAACATTCATTAATTTTGCAATATTTCTGTAAGTAGTCTTTAAATTTCTTCCAATCTTCTTCCACCAACTCTTCTCCCTGGTCTCTGATTCTGCCGGTCATTTCTGCCATTTCCATGTAGTTCATCACCTTCATCTGCCATTCTTCCAGGGTGGGTAGATCTTGTGTCTTCCAATACTTTGCAATAGGTATTCTTGCTGCTGTTGTAGCATACATAAAGAAAGTTCTATCCTTCTTTAACACCAAATGGCCGACCATGCCCAGGAGGAAGGCCTCTGGTTTCTTCGGAAAGGTATATTTAAATACCTTTTTCATTTCATTATAAATCATCTCCCAGAAAGCCTTAATCCTTGGGCACGTCCACCAGAGGTGAAAGAATGTACCTTCAGTTTCTTTACATTTCCAACATTTATTATCGGGCAAATGATAGATTTTTGCAAGCTTGACTTGTGTCATGTACCACCTGTATATCATTTTCATAATATTCTCTCTTAAGACATTACATGCCGTAAACTTCATACCTGTGGTTCTTTTCTCTTTTTTGAAGCTGAATAGCAACGGGGAGTCAGTAGTGAGGATGGTGAGGCAAAAGACCCTGGGCTCAAGCACACATGCATATCGTATAAAGATTTAACGCCCTTCTTTCGCACCCTGTGAAACATAAATGCACAGAGTTTTTCAAAAACCGAGCAACAACCGGCCAGCAGCGACTCCCGAGCCTCCCCAGATCAGTCAAAACAAAGGGGGAAGGGGGCAGGAGATCTGTACCGCCGGACGTCCCCGGTTCCCCTTTGGCAGTGGCGGCGGCGGCAGCAGGCAGCAGCCCAGAGCCAGCCTGGTAGCGCAGTTGGCTCTGGCTGACTTCAGGAGCTGCTTGCTGCCGCGGTGCCCACCATTTTTGCTCACTGGAAGTCTCCATATGATGTGTTTTGTTTTGTTTTTTAAATAATATTTATTAAATATTTTATAGTTATAGAAAGAAAGGCAATAAAGAAAAACAATACATAAATTCAACAAACAATACACCGACAATAAAAAGATACAATACAACAATACAACAAAAACAAAACAAAAACATTTAAACACACACCCAAATTTCATATCTATATCTTTCCTTCGCTTATTTCCTCGACTTCCTCGCACCTCCCTTTTTTGTATTCTAGTTCAAATTTGCTAATTCAACAAATCCTTTCCCTCTTCCTCAATTTTTATTCTATAATTTATCCTAACCTAATTTAATTTTAAATTTTCCACTTTAACAATTAATATTCATATAGTTCTTGATATCCCTTCTGCTAAAGCCATATAGCTTCGTTCTAATATTCTTCTAGCATTCATTAATTTTGCAATATTTCTGTAAATATACTTTAATTTTTTTCCAATCTTCCTCCATTGACTCTTCTCCCTGAAGTCTCCATATGATGTGTTGCTGCTGAGGCTGCCACTGCCACATTTCCCAGGGACAGATTCGCAGATCTGGGGACATTCCGGGGACGGAAATTGTCCGGGGACAGATTTGCAAATCCGGGGACTGTCCCCGGGAACCGGGGACATCTGGTAACCCTAAATTAAGAGTCACGGATTTCAAAGTCTTGTTTTGCTCCTGTAAACTTTTTTATTTTATTTTAAGCAAATAATGCAGCTGTTGCTTCCTGTTATTTAGAAAGACACTGACCACGATCTCGTCGGAGACCTGTGTGATACCAACCAAGACCGGTAAGTTATAGAAATGGCTTCACCTGTTGGGGGGTAGGAACTAGGGAGCACCTGTAGGAGTTGTTTTGCTGAACTGCCACAGTCCTGAGACCTATCATGACACCCAAAAGTAAGAGCAACTGAGAGAGAATCATGATCTCCCCTCAGGGTAGCACACACCACTGGATTCGTGCAATAATGGCCTCTTCTGACAGGCAAGAGCACCCAGAGCAGGGACTCATACAGAGATGCGGCAGACAGACGCCTTCAAGGGCACTTAGTTCTACTACATCTTAAGATCCGATTGCACCCAACCTGGCAGATTGGATGGATGGAGGACAGGAGGGCGGGGGATGGTTGAAGGACAAGACTAGCTCATGCAGAGATACAGCAGGCAGCCTCCTGTGGAGCGTGTGGTCCGGATTCACCTTGAAAGAAACCTGGGAGTCTGGGTCCAGGGTCAGGGCTAGAGCTCAGCCAAGGAATTTCAGAGCTCGGAATCGGTTTACTTAGAATCATAGAATCATAGAGTTGGAAGAGACCACAAGGGCCATCGAGTCCAACCCCCTGCCAAGCAGGAAACACCATCAGAGCACTCCTGACATATGGTTGTCAAGCCTCTGCTTAAAGACCTCCAAAGAAGGAGACTCCACCACACTCCTTGGCAGCAAACTCCACTGTCAAACAGCTCTTACTGTCAGGAAGTTCTTCCTAATGTTGAGGTGGAATCTTCTTTCTTGGATCCATTGCTCCGTGTCCGCTTCTCTGGAGCAGCAGAAAACAACCTTTCTCCCTCCTCTATGTGACATCCTTTATTTATTTATTTTTTTAAAAAATATTAATTTTCACAAAATTATAAACAAAACACACAAACATACATAAATCATAACCTTATTAAAATTACACTTATTAACATTGTTAAGTGACTTCCTCGCTTCCCCTTGGTTGAATTTCCATTCATATCCTTATAACGGCTTTCCAAATCCTAATTCTTATATACTTAGTCCATTCACATCCTTATATTTTTTCAATTCAAAATTGTACATGTTAAATATCACTTAAGTTATATAAATTCCTAAGCCTATCTGTTGCCTGCAAGCTATTTCCAATTAGTTTAACTTAACAACTTTAGCTAAATAATCGTTGACTTTTGTCCATTCATCCTGAGGGAATCGGTTTACTTTAGAGGGACCTGTTAAAAAGGAGACATAGAAAGAGACCTACCTAGGTAAAGGGTAAAGGGACCCCTGACCATTAGGTCCAGTCGTGGCCGACTCTGGGGTTGCGGCACTCATCTCGCTTTACTGGCCGAGGGAGCCGGCGTACATGTGGCCAGCATGACTAAGCCGCTTGTGGCGAACCAGAGCAGCACACGGAAACGCCGTTTACCTTCCCGCCGGAGTGGTACCTGTTTATCTACTTGCACTTTGACGTGGTTCCGAACTGCTAGGTTGGCAGGAGCAGGGACCGAGCAACGGGAGCAACCGCCGACTTTCTGATCATCAAGTCCTAGGCTCTGTGGTTTAACCCACAGCGCCACCCGCGTCCCTAGAAAGAGACCTAGCCACTGCCAATTCCTCTTCTATCTTCTCCTTTGCTGGGTCATTGCTTGCCGTCGGGTCAAAGTGGTGACTCTGAGCTTCTCATGTGGTCCAATGTTCCCTTGCTCTTGAAGCCTCAATCTTCCCTTCCTCTCTCTCTGCACGACAGGGATGGAGACGGCCACCAGGACTCCAGGGACAACTGCCCCTCGGTGCCCAACAGCTCCCAGCTGGACTCTGACCAGGACGGGATCGGGGACGAATGTGACGAGGACGACGACAACGACGGCATCCCTGACCGCAGGCCCCCCGGACCAGACAACTGCCGCTTGGTCCCTAACCCCGGGCAGGAAGACACAGACAGTAAGCAAGAGAACAGGCCTTGCAAAAAAGAGCAGAAACCTCATCAGGCCACCTCTCTGGTTTTGTCATTGGCCACGGCCTCACCTGGAGCGGTTCGTTAGGTGCTGTCCCCTCTCAGAGTGCTGAAAGACTGCAAAGGTGTTTGCTCAGAGGAGACTGTGGTCTCTTTTAGCTTGTATGGTTTTATTTACCTGAGTGTAGGGCAGAGAGGCTCACAGCATTAACGCCTCGGCAGATCTTGCTTCCCCAATTGGAGACCCAAATCCTGCACACAGCAAGACGTGTCTCTCTCTCTCTCCTCCACCCACCCAAGTCATCAGCAAAACTCACACACACCCCTGTGGCCACCTGCTCTCCATCCCACGATGGTGTGGCATCCAGCCAGGTGAGGTGGGAGAACGACCACCCACACGTCTCTATGGCAACAGGGCAGCCTCTTTGGGTCTGTAGAATTGCAGGTCTTAGCTAGCCTACCAAAAGCATGGCCTTGAGAAAAGTACTGGTTGGTCATGCTTACTCTTATAGATTTTCCCCCGCTCCCCCACCCACCGCAATACAGTCGTACCTCGGGTTACACACGGTTCAGGTTGCGTTTTTTGGGGTTATGGATGCTCCAAAACCTGGAAGTACTGGAATGGATTACTTCTGGGTTTCGGTGGTCGTGCATGCGCAGAAGTGCTAAATCGCACTCTGCACATGCACAGAAGCGCTGAATCGCAACCCACATGTGTGCAGATGCGCTGCTGCAGGTTGCGAATGTGCATTCTGCATGGATCACATTCGCAACCTGAGCGTCCACTGTATACAGGATTGGAAGCGGCCCGGGGTATCGTCCAGACTGACACCCCCGCCAAACTCATAACAATAACTTCGAATCCATGAGATCCATCAACTTGCTGTTGTTCTTTTTAATTAAAAAACCATTTGTCTTCCAACTTCAGTAGCTGCCTTGAACGCCTGTGGGCAGAAGAGAGACCTAGAAATGTAAATAAATACAGCCATACCTGGGGTTACAGATGCTTCAGGTTGCGTTTTTTCAGGTTACAGACGCACCAAAACCCGGAAGTACTGGAACGGGTTACTTCTGGGTTTCGGTGGTCGCACATGCGCAGAAACACCAAATCACAACCCGCATGTGTGCAGACGCAGCGCTGTGGGTTGTGGACGTGCATCCCGCACGGATCACGTTTGCAACCCGAGCCTACGCTGCATAAAATAAGTAAAAAAGGAAAGTCTCTGAATCCTAACTTTTATTCTAGCGGCATCTGGCATTTGTGACCTTCCCGCCCCACCACACCCTGCCTGGGTCCTTCCGTGATCCAACGCAGTGGTGTAGCGTGGGGGGTGCAGGGGTGCCCGGCCGCACCGGGCGCAACATCGGGGGGGCGCGCTCGCACTCGCAGCTCTCTGCCCCTTCCTGGCTCACTCTCTCTCTCTCACTGCAGTGCTGGCTGTGCGAATCCGATCCGAGCCGCCGGGTCGCCGCCCACTGTGGAGGGGAGGGTGCCAGGCGTGCAGTGCGGAGAGAGGGACTATCTGGGGGAGGGACAGTGCAGCGGGGGGGGGGGCGCAAATTACTTGCCTTGCCCCGGGTTAGGGGGCGCAAATTACTTGCCTTGCCCCGGGTGCTGACAACCCACGCTACGCCACTGATCCAACGGGAACCCCCTGGGGGTAGAGCTGCTCTTAGGAAACTGAGCCTTCTTCCCCCTCTTCCCGCTGCAGGAGACGGCATTGGGGACGCCTGCCAGGGCGACTTCGATAAGGACCTGGTGGTCGACCGCATAGACGTCTGCCCAGAGAATGCCCAGGTGACGCTGACCGACTTCCGGGCGTTTCAGACGGTGGTGCTGGATCCTGAGGGAGATGCGCAGATCGATCCCAACTGGATTGTCCTCAACCAGGTCAGTTGGGGGCTTTTACGTACCCCATTTCCTGCCGTGGTCAAAGGCGGAAGGAAAAGCTTTCCGCAGAATACGCTTCCTTCCTTGTCCCTGTTCAGTTACGCCCAGGTGTGGAGGGGGCTGTCCAGAAGAGGGGTGTGAATGTGGCCCTCCAAATGTCTCTGTCTGGCCCTGGGAACTAGTAATAATAATAAATAATAATAATAATAATAATAATAATAATAATAATAATTTATTATTTGTACCCCGCCCATCTGGCTGGGTTTCCCCAGCCACTCTGGGCGGCTTCCAACACAATATTAAAATACAGTAATGCCTCAAACATTAAAAGGTTCCCTAAACAGGGCTGCCCTCAGATGTCGTCTAAAAGTCTGGTAGTTGTTCTCTTTGACATCTGATGGGGGGGCGTTCCACAGGGCGGGTGCCACCACCGAGAAGGCCCTCTGCCTGGTTCCCTGTAACTTGGCTTTTTGCAGTGAGGGAACCGCCAGAAGGCCCTCGGATCTGGACCTCAGTGTCCGGGCAGAACGATGGGGTGGAGATGCTCCTTCAGGTATACTGGACCGGCTTTAAAGGTCAGCACCAACACTTTGAATTGTGCTCAGAAACGTACTGGGAGCCAAATCTCCAGGGGTGGCACAGGGAGATGGATGTGAGGGAGTCGTTCCTCAGATATTTAGTTTCCAAGTTGTGTAGCTTCTAAAGTTTTGTGACTTACCACAGCCTTGGCTTTGAGATGAAAGCAAATAGGGACGCTGACCCAGCCAGTGTTATGTTTTCTGAACGGCTGAAAAAGCTCCCCAGCTGTTCTACACCGGATGTAGCTTCCAGGTGGTCTTCAAAGGTGGCCCCACACTCAGCACTTTGCAGTAGTCCAGTTAGTGCTTCCAAACCACCTGAATGATGCTCTCAGACTGAAAAAAGCACCCTTTCTTTCTTTCTCTCTCTCTCTCTCTCTCTCTCTCATCTGCAGGGAATGGAGATTGTTCAGACCATGAACAGCGACCCGGGTTTGGCCGTCGGTAAGTGATATTTTTCACACATAATTCCCACACCCTTTCCCCACCATTATTCATATTCTTTCACAAAGTCTTCATAAAAACCAGCCACCAATAAAGAATATCAGTGAACAGCTGTGTCATCCGAATATAAATGTCATGGGCTTGTCGATAAAAGTGATTGTCATGGGCTGGTTGGATGTGGGTGAGTGGGGGGAGGCACCAGCTTGGGGGACCCCCAAGGGAAGAAGGCTCAGAGCCCGATGAGGGGTGGTGGGGTGACAGTGAGTAGTCAGAGGGAGAAGACTGGGTGGAGGGAGTGTCAGAAGCTGAAGAGGCAACAGGCTTTAGTGAGCGGGAGGAGTCTGTGGCAGAGAGCAGCTCAGAATCAGAGACAGGAGCTGAAGCAGGAGAGGAAGGAGGCCAAGAGGCAGAGATGAGGCAGGCTGCTGAAGAAGCCAGGGGGTCTCCCCCTCCTGCTGTGACCAGCTCCCCCCCCCCCCGGTCTCCCAGAATGTGCAGAGGGCAAAGCAGAGACAGCCAAGGAGCCTCAGGTTGCAAGGGAAGAACCTGGGGAGGGGAGGGCTTAGGGAGTTGTGGGAAGGTGGGTACTTCAGTCCTCACAACTTCCGCACTGGGGCAAGACCTACTGCTTCCCGGTGGAGTACAGGGTCAGATTTAAGGTGCTGGTTTTGACCTTTAAAGCCCTTCACAGCCTAGGACCCTCATACCTACGGGACCACCTCTCCCGGTATGCCCCACGGAGGAACACCCTATGCACCCTATGCAACACCCTAATGGTCCCGGGCCCTAAGGAAGTCAGATTAGCCTCAACCAGAGCCAGGGCCTTCTCAACACTGGCCCCGGCCTGGTGGAACGCTCTGTCTCATGAGACCTGGTCCCTGCAGGATCTGATTTCTTTCCGCAGGGCCTGTGAGACAGAGTTGTTCCGCCTGCCCTTTGGCTTGGAATCAACTTGATCCCCTTCCCCTCTTCCTTTTTCCTTTCTCCTTCTGTGATGGAACTCCTATTTGGGGACTTCCCTGGCTTTTTTCTGGCCCACGTAGGACCAGTCTGGATAGTTGGCCTTGGTGAAGACTTGACATTTTCATCCCCAAAAAAGTCTTTGAGTTTCTGCTGAAACGAGGCTGCATTTTAATGTTGTATTTTAATCTTGTTTTTAAGTTGTATTTTAATCAATTGTTTTTATACCTGGTGTTAGCTGCCCTGAGCCCGGTCTTGGCTGGGGAGGGCGGGGTATAAATAAAACATTATTATTATTATTATTATTATTATTATTATTATTATTATTACCTGGAAGAGTTGCTATGCTCACTGGTCTGAGCTGTTTCCTTTGAATAAAGTGTTAACTTCACTGGCATCTTGTGAGTTGTTGGCTGACCTGGCCCCAGCACTTGCCCCGATAGTGATGTGGGGCGGATGGGCCATGGCTCAGGGGTAGAATAATAGTAATAATAATAATATAATAATAATAATTTATTATTTATACCCTGCCAATCTGGCTGGGTTTCCCCAGCCCCTCTGGGGGGCTTTCAACAGAATATTAAAATACAGTAGTCTATTAAACATTAAAAGCTTCCCTAAACAGGGCTGCCTTCAGACGTCTTCTAAATGTCTGGTAGTTGTTGCTCTCTTTGACATCTGGTGGGAGGGCGTTCCACAGGGCGGGTGCCACTACCGAGAAGGCCCTCTGCCTGGTTCCCTGTAACCTCACTTCTCGCAGGGAGGGAACCGCCAGAAGGCCCTCGGTGCTGGACCTCTGTGTCTGGACAGAACGATGGGGGTGGAGACGCTCCTTCAGGTATACTGGGCCGAGAACACCTGCTTTGCATGCAGAAGGTCCGAGGTTCAGTCCCTGGGGGCTTCTCCAGCTAGAGCTTGGAGACAACCCTTCCTAAAGCCCTGGAGAGCTGCTGCCAGTCCGTGCAGACAGTACTGAGCTAGCTGGGCCAAGGGTCTGAGACAGGATTCCCATGCTTGCAGCTGGGCCACGTCTGCCCTTCAAGGCGCTGCTGGACTGCACCTCCCCACCCCTAGCCATTCAGGGGCTCTTGCTGGCTGGCGGGAGTTGCAGGCCAAGACCACCAGCCGCCCCCCGCCCCCAAATTCTGTGGCGGTGACCCCTCTCTCCCTTGCTTGAGGGTACACCGCATTCAACGGGGTGGACTTCGAGGGCACCTTCCACGTGAACACGGCCACGGACGATGACTACGCCGGCTTCATCTTCGGCTACCAGGACAGCGCCAGCTTCTACGTGGTCATGTGGAAGCAGATGGAGCAGACCTACTGGCAGGCCAACCCCTTCCGGGCTGTGGCGGAACCGGGGATCCAGCTCAAGGTAGGTGGCTGAGGAGCCCAGGGGGAGCCCAGACGCCGCGGGCCAAGCCAGGAAAACAGGGGACGAAACAGGCCACACAAAATCTCTGTTTCTCCTCTCTGGCAACGAGAATGGAGAAGCAGGGATCTTTTCCCCGACGGCTGATCTGTATCTCAATTAAAGGTAAAGGGACCCCTGACCATTAGGTCCAGTCGTGGCTGACTCTGGGGTTGCGGCGCTCATCTCGCTTTATTGGCCGAGGGATCCGGTGTACAGCTTCCGGGTCATGTGGCCAGCAGGACTAAGCCGCTTCTGGCGAACCAGAGCAGTGCACGGAAACGCCGTTTAGCTTCCTGCCAGAGTGGTACCTATTTATCTACTGGTGCTTTCAAACTGCTAGGTTGGCAGGAGCAGGGACCGAGAGACGGGAGCTCAACCCGTCATTGCGGGGATTCAAACCGCTGACCTTCTGATCAGCAAATCCTAGGCTCTGTGGTTTAACCCACAGCGCCACCCGCATCCCGTATCTCACTTGCCTTCTCCCAAATCTCGTCTGCATTTTGGCTGTTCAAGCAGTTTAGAGCCAGTTCTCCTGCAGACACAAGGCAAAGGCTCTGGCCGGCCACCAGGGAAGAGCCTAAGGCAGCCTTGGGTGCCCATGTTGTCCTCCAGATGTCCTAGACTACAACTCCCATCATCCCCTGCTAGGGCAGCCGTCTGCCGCCGGGGCTGATGGGACCATGGCCAAGTGCTCAAATCAGAATCGAATGTTCCTAGCAATCAGATCAGGTCATCTGGAAGCTACCCTAGGCAGGCTTTCATCACCTCAGCCACGTCCTTCTGCCCTTGTTAGTCTTTTTCTCTAGGAAAAGGCTCAAGATCTCCTCTCTCTGTGTGTGACATGAATGGCGTAGTTGAGATTCCTGCATTGCAGGGGGTTGGACTAAGGACCCTCAAAATCCCTTCTAACTCCATTATTATTAAAATTTGTATACCGCCCTCCATCTATAGATCTCAGGGCGGTTCACAACATAAAAATACTGGATAAAAAAACACAAAATACAGTTCTATGACAAGCAGGTTCGAAATGTGTTCGGATGCATTTTGACTACACTGGTTCGTTAGAATTGTTTCGCATTCCACGATGTTTGTTTCTTTGATTTCGTAAGGTCCACGTGCTTGAGTGTTGAAAAGAAAACCTCAAAACCGGTTTACGAATGAAAGTGATCGCCAAAAAAATGTTTACAACCATTATTTTTAAAATGCTGTAAGCCACCTTGAACCCCAGCCTGTGAGAAAGGCGGGTTGTATACCGTATTTTTCGCTCTGTAAGACGCGCTTTTCCCCCTTCAAAAATTAAGGGGAAATGTGTGTGCGTCTTATGGAGTGAATGCAGGCTCCTTGGCTTCAGCGATAGCAACGCAAAGCCTCCGAAGCGCAGAGGGAGAGCTCCCCCCGCGCTCCGGAGGCTTCGCGTTGCTTTCGCTGAAGCCGCCTGAAGCCCCCAGAGCGCAGCGGGAAGTCCCACTGTGCTCCGGAGGCTTCAGGCGGCTATCCGCAAGCCTTCGGAGTGCAGCAGGAGTTCCCACTGCGCTCCGAAGGCTTGCGGATAGCTGCCTGAAGCCTGGAGAGTGAGAGGGGTCGGTGCACTCCGATCCCTCTTGCTCTCCAGGCTTCGCTTCGCTGGAGAGGCGCTGCACAGTTTTCCCTCTCTGCGCAGCACCCCTTCAGCAAAGCGGGAGGAGAAATGGAAGGGGCTCCGTTTCTCCTGCTGCTTCGCTGAAGGGGCGATGAGCAGAGAGGGGGAGAATTTTTTTCCCCCTGTTCTCCCCCTCCTATGGTCCGGTGCGTCCTATAGAGCGAAAAATACAGTAAATAGGAGAGGGTCGGGTTGCTGACGCTGACAGGTTGTGGTTCTCCAACCACATCTGGGTGGGGGGCTCAAGCAAGCCCCCACAACCCGCTCCTGCTTTCTTTCTTTTTTTATCATTGTTGTTGTTTAGTCGCTTAGCTGTGTCCGACTCTTCGTGACCCCCTGGACCAGAGCACGCCAGGCACTTCTGTCTTCCACTGCCACCCGCAGTTTGGTCAGACTCATGCTGGTCACTTCGAGAACACTGTCCCACCATCTTGTCCTCTGTCGTCCCCTTCTCCTTGTGCCCTCCATCTTTCCCAACATCAGGGTCTTTTCCAGGGAGTCTTCTCTTCTCATGAGGTGGCCAAAGTCTTGGAGCCTCAGCTTCAGGATCTATCCTTCCAGTGAGCACTCAGGGCTGATTTCCTTCAGAATGGAGAGGTTGGATCTTCTTGCAGTCCATGGGACTCTCAAGAGTCTCCTCCAGCACCAGAATTCAAAAGCATCAATTCTTCGGCAATCAGCCTTCTTTATGGTCCAGCTCTCACTTCCATACATCACTACTGGGAAAACCATAGCTTGAACGATACGGACCTTTGTTGGCAAGGTGATGTCTCTGCTTTTTAAAATGCTGTCCAGGTTTGTCATTGCTTTCCTCCCAAAAAGCAGGCGGCTTTTAATTTCGTGGCTGCTGTCACCATCTGCAGTGATCATGGAGCCCAAGAAAGTAAAATCTTTCACTGCCTCCATTTCTTCCCCTTCTATTTGCCAGGAGGTGATGGGACCAGTGGCCATGATCTTCGTTTTTTTGATGTTTTATCATTAAGCACTTTATTGAATAGTCACCATACTTTTAGTTTGAATGCTGTATACAGGTTCTTTGGAACGGTTCTATCAATAACATATCAGTTCTTTGGAGAAAGCAACTGCCTTGTGGGGCTCTGCTCCCCGAACCAGCCAACTCTCCTGCTTCTGTGTCCCACTAACCACACAGGAGTCTATCTTCATGCTTTCTCATACACTCTGGTGCAGATAACGTTGTTCATTTCACACTCCACAACCAGCTTTCCATCTTCTATTTTTCTTTTTATTGTGGTCTCTTTGCCATCCCATCTCTGCAACTGATTGAGCGACCCATTGTCTAATGTTACAATACTCTTTACTTTCCTGTCATCTGCTGTGGTCTCATCAAACGGTTCCCCCAGTTTGAAGGAAATCTCGGTGTTCTTTAAACTGCTCTCTGTTTTGATGGTTATAACATCTCCGTTGCAACTGATGATCACATTGGGCTTGGCAACACCAGCCAGCTTCCTGGTGGGAAAGCCCACACCGAGTTCTTTCATATACAGTGGTGCCTCGCAAGACGAAAAGAATCCGTTCCGCGAGTCTCTTCGTCTTGCGTTTTGTTTCGTCTTGCGAAGCAAGCCCATTAGCGGATTAGCGCTATTAGCGGTTTAGTGGCTATTAGCGGCTATTAAGGGATTAGCGGCTATTAAGGGATTAGAGGCTATTAAGGGATTAGCGGCTATTAAGGGATTAGTGGATTAGCTGCTAAAAGGCTATTAGCGGCTTAGTGGATCAGCTGATAAGCGGCTTAGATCAGCTGTCAAGCGGCTTAGCATCAGCTGTTAAGCGGCTTAGAGAACAGCTGTTAAGCGGCTTAGGGGCTGGGGGAAAAGGGGGGGAGGGAAAAAACGCCCGCAGAACTCGCAAGACATTTTCGTCTTGCGAAGCAAGCCCATAGCAAATTCGTTTTGCGAAGCACCTCCAAAACGGAAAACCTAGTCTAGCGGGTTTTCCGTCTTGCGAGGCATTCGTCTTGCGGGGCACCACTGTAGTCATCAAATTTTTCAGTGGAAACAAGCTTCAAAGTTCCCAAAAACTGTTCACACATGATGTAGGATTAACTAAGCCTCCTGAGGAACTTCTTACAAGATTAACTAAGCACCACAAAGAGCACAGCACCTCTCCGCTCCTGCTTTCTGAACTCCCCTGCCCTTCCCTCCAATCCCAGGCAGTGAAGTCCAAGACGGGCCCTGGAGAATACCTCCGCAACTCCCTGTGGCACACAGGGGACACGGCCAACCAGGTCAAGCTGCTCTGGAAGGACCCTCGCAACGTCGGCTGGAAGGACAAGACCTCCTACCGCTGGTTCCTGCAGCACCGGCCCCAGGTGGGCTACATCCGGTAAGTGGCAGGGGCACAGGTGCGCAGGTGCGCCAGGGATGGGTGCCCGGCGGAAAGGCCTGGCTCAGTGATGGTCCTGTGAGGCGTTCCCAAAGCAAAGGATTAGACTCTGATAATAAAATACACACAGAGGCTTGAACCAGCAAGACTCTGGGAGGGGTGCGGATAATAATAATTCCTGTCCACCCCTCGACCCAGGTCGTTTTATTCACAAAAAAACTTTTTACACAGTGTACATAAGAACCAATCAGATTTCTAGGAATTAAGATGTTTAGAAAGAATGAAAGATGTTAAGTGATCAAGTTAATTTTTTTTTGAGAAAATTGATTTTGGAAAACCGTTAAAATGATATACAGTGTTTACCTCAGGTTACATATGCTTCAGGTTACAGACTCCGCTAACCCAGAAATAGTACCTCGGGTTAAGAACTTTGCTTCAGGATGAGAACAGAAATTGTGTGGCGGCAGCAGGAGGCCCCATTAGCTAAAGTGGTGCTTCAGGTTAAGAACAGTTTCAGGTTAAGTACGGACCTCCGGAACGAATGAAGTAGTTGACCTGAGGTACCACTGTACAATGAAATTCAACCAGGGGGATTTGAGGAAGTCACTTAACAATGTTATTAAGATTGGTTTAATTACAATTAGGATGTATGTATGTATGTATGTATGTTTGTTTGTTTGTTAGTCTTAAATTTTTTTGGGAAAATTAATTTGAAATTTTGAAGAAGAAAAAAGAACCAATCAGATTTCCTCTGAACATTTCAAAACCCGCACGTGGGACAAAGTTAGATCAGAAGAAATTAACTTTTAAGTACAAAGACTACTCTGAGCATGCATACGTATCGGAGAGTAAATGCTTTTAGGAAACTCCGGAGGTCATAAACAGCAAGAAACAGTATTTACCATCTCCTTGTGAACTCTCTTCCTGGCCCTAAGATTAACAAAACTAACAATAGCTACATCAAAGAAACTGCCTATCTTTTATGGCCTAGGATGCCTGGCACGGCAACCGGCAACTAACCTGTGTCAAGCAAGAGAAATAGGACATAGATGCAGAGGGATGGATTGATGAAAAATCATATCAAAATGTCTCAAACCCAGTCAACACAATGCTTTCATTGCTGACACAAATGGCTTGCTCCACATTTTTATAATTCCTCATAGCAATCCCACCTGATCACTACATCTCTGTAGCTCTGGGATTCCCTCCTCAGCAGAGCCCAACAGCCTCTTGACTTCCTGCTTCTATGCAGGTTTTGACGGCGCTTGATGCCTGTCTGTTTTTATCATGTTGGTGCATGAATTTGAATGCAATCTCTTTTTAAAAAATAAAATAAAATACTGTGTCTTCTTGTTTTCTGTTGTCGCTGAACGCAAGACACCCTTGCAAAATTTATTTCAAACATAGCAAGAGGTTATAAGCACCCTTTTCAGTTTCCAGTTATTTGTCTTGTTTTGTGAAATGCGTATTTAAAAACAAAACCAGATAAGGCAAGTTCCTAAGGTACAAAGGGGCCTTTATTTGGGGTTATTTCCAAAGACCCCTTCATGGATCACTGCCTTGCCGTGGCGAAGGGGCTTGAAGAATGATCTCGATACGAATCCAAGGCAGACCTTTTAACATCACAGTAATCCAAGTTTATGCACCAACTACTGGTGCTGAAGAAACTGAAATTGACCAATTCTATGAAGACTTACAACACCTTATAGAAGTGACACCAAAGAAGGATGTTCTTCTCATTATAGGGGATTGGAATGCTAAAGTAGGGAATCAAGAGATAAAAGGAACAATTGGCAAATTTGGTCTTGGAATTCAAAACGAAGCAGGGCAAAGGCTAATAGAGTTCTGTCAAGAGAACAAGCTGGTCATCACAAACACTCTTTTCCAACAACACAAGAGACGACTCTACACATGGACATCACCAGATGGGCAGCATCGAAATCAGATTGATTATATTCTCTGCAGCCAAAGATGGAGAAGCTCTATACAGTCAGCAAAAACAAGACCTGGAGCTGACTGTGGCTCAGATCATCAGCTTCTTATAGCAAAATTCAAGCTTAAACTGAAGAAAGTAGGAAAAACCACTGGGCCAGTAAGATACAATCTAAACCAAATCCCATATGAATACACAGTGGAAGTGAGGAACAGGTTTAAGGATTTAGAATTGCTGGACAGAGTGCCTGAAGAACTATGGATGGAGGCTCGAAACATTATACAGGAGGCAGCAACGAAAACCATCCCAATGAAAAGGAAATGCAAGAAAGCAAAGTGTCCAACGAGGCCTTACGAATAGCGGAGGAGAGAAGGCAAGCAAAATGCGAGGGGGATAGTGAAAGATACAGGAAATTGAATGCAGAATTCCAAAAAATAGCAAGGAGAGACAAGAAGGCCTTCTTAAATGAGCAATGCAAAGAAATAGAGGAAAACAACAGAATGGGAAGAACCAGAGATCTGTTCAAGAAAATTGGAGATATGAAAGGAACATTTCGTTCAAAGGTTACCATAATAAAGGACAAAAGTGGTAAGGACCTAACAGAAGCAGAAGACATCAAGAAGAGGTGGCAAGAATACACAGAGGAACTATACCAGAAAGATATGGATGTCTCGTACACCCCAGGTAGTGTGGTTGCTGACCTTGAGCCAGACATCCTGGAGAGTGAAGTCAAATGGGCCTTAGAAAGCATTGCAAATAACAAGGCCAGTGGAAGTGATGGTATTCCAGCTGAACTATTTAAAATTTTAAAAGATGATGCTGTTAAGGTGCTACACTCAATATGCCAGCAAGTTTGGAAAACTCAGCAGTGGCCAGAAGATTGGAGAAGGTCAGTCTACATCCCAATCCCAAAGAAGGGCAGTGCTAAAGAATGCTCCAACTACCGCACAATTGCACTCATTTCACACGCCAGCAAGGTTATGCTTAAAATTCTTCAAGGAAGGCTCAAGCAGTATGTGGACCGAGAACTCCCAGAAGTGCAAGCTGGATTTAGAAGAGGCAGGGGAACCAGAGACCAAATTGCAAACATGCGCTGGATTATGGAGAAAGCTAGAGAGTTCCAGAAAGACATCTACTTCTGCTTCATTGACTATGCAAAAGCCTTTGACTGTGTCGATCACAGCAAACTATGGCAAGTTCTTAAAGAAATGGGAGTGCCTGATCACCTCATCTGTCTCCTGAGAAATCTCTATGTGGGACAAGAAGCTACAGTTAGAACTGGATATGGAACAACTGATTGGTTCAAAATTGGGAAAGGAGTACGACAAGGCTGTATTTTGTCTCCCTGCTTATTTAACTTATATGCAGAATTCATCATGCGAAAGGCTGGACTGGATGAATCCCTAGCCGGAATTAAGATTGCTGGAAGAAATATCAACAACCTCAGATATGCAGATGACACAACCTTGATGGCAGAAAGTGAGGAGGAATTAAAAAACCTTTTATTGAGGGTAAAAGAGGAGAGCACAAAGTATGGTCTGAAGCTCAACATCAAAAAAAACGAAGATCATGGCCACTGGTCCCATCACCTCCTGGCAAATAGAAGGGGAGGAAATGGAGGCAGTGAGAGATTTTACTTTCTTGGGCTCCATGATCACTGCAGATGGTGACAGCAGCCACGAAATTAAGAGACACCTGCTTCTTGGGAGGAAAGCAATGGCAAACCTAGATAGCATTTTAAAAAGTAGAGACATCACCTTGCCAACAAAGGTCCGTATAGTAAAAGCTATGGTTTTCCCAGTAGTGATGTATGGAAGTGAGAGCTGGACCATAAAGAAGGCTGATCGCCGAAGAATTGATGCTTTTGAATTATGGTGCTGGAGGAGACTCTTGAGAGTCCCATGGACTGCAAGAAGATCAAACGCATCCATTCTTAAGGAAATCAGCCCTGAGTGCTCACTGGAAGGACAGATCGTGAAGCTGAGGCTCCAATACTTTGGCCACCTCATGAGAAGAGAAGACTCACTGGAAAAGACCCTGATGTTGGGAAAGATGGAGGGCACAAGGAGAAGGGGATGACAGAGGACGAGATGGTGGGACAGGGTTCTCGAAGGTACAAACATGAATCTGACCAAACTGCGGGTGGCAGTGGAAGACAGAAGTGCCTGGCGTGCTCTGGTCCATGGGGTCACGAAGAGTCGGACACGACTGAACGACTAAACAACAACAACAACAACATTTCCAAAGAGATTTTGTGTTATTATTTCAAAAAATCATCTCGGAGGCAGGAACCTACATTGGCTCCCAGGACGTTTCCGAGCACAATTCAAAGTGTTGGTGCTGACCTTGAAAGCCCTAAACGGCCTCGGTCCAGTATACCTGAAGGAGCGTCTCCACCCCCAGCGTTCTGCCCAGACACTGAGGTCCAGCGCCAAGGGCCTTCTGGCGGTTCCCTCACTGCGAGAAGCCAAGTTACAGGGAACCAGGCAGAGGGCCTTCTCGGTGGTGGCACCTGCCCTGTGGAACGCCCTCCCACCGGATGTCAAAGAGAACAACAACTACCAGACTTTTAGAAGACATCTGAAGGCAGCCCTGTTTAGGGAAGCTTTTAATGTCTGATGTATTACGGTATTTTAATATTATTATTATTTTCAAGCAGAGGCTCCTGCCTCCGAGACCCTCACGTTTTTGCCACAAATGTGCTGGTGTTAGAATCCTTGATGGTTTTCCTTGCCTCTCTAGGGCTCGCTTCTACGAGGGTCCTGAGCTGGTGGCCGACACAGGCGTTGTCCTGGACACCACGATGAGAGGCGGGCGCCTGGGGGTCTTCTGTTTCTCCCAGGAGAACATCATCTGGTCCAACCTGCGGTATCGCTGCAACGGTGAGCAGGCCCCACTCCCTCCCGCCCAGCCCCACACATCCTCTCTCCCCATCCCTGGGTGCAGCCTTCAAAGCCATGCCAATTTTAATGCCAAGGGGTGAAGCTAAGAAAGATTTAGTGACTGGGCTTCACACAAAAGCAAAACGAAAGTGAGTTTCAGTTGCTTTTGCAGACTCCGGCAAGTTGTGGGTCTTGGGGTCGTATTTCCCTTGGGACTCACCTGTTGGAGGCAGTGATGCTTCGGAATAGCAATTGCTGGAAACCCCAGGAGGGGAGAGGGCTCTCGCACTCAGGTCCTGCTTGGGGGCTCCCCGTGGGGGCATCTGGTTGGCATCTATGAGAACAGGACGCTGGACGAGATGGGCCTGATCCAGAACAGGTTCGTTATGTTCTTGTGGAACCTCCAGGTCCAGTGGCAGTCTATCCGGATTCCTAGTTTCTTATGGGTATTTAGCCGCTGTAGGAAGAGTGTTGGCCAGGGAGGAGTGTACCAAAGCGCTTTGCTCCCACAGTCGCATCATCAAATCTGTGGGATTCTGTAACTCCCTGCGTTGCAGGGGGTTGGACTGGATGACCCTCAGGACCCCTTCCAACTCTACCATTCTAAGATAAGCTTACCAGATTTTTTCCAATTAATCCAGGGACACTAATTACAGTGGTGCCTCGCAAGACGAAAAGAATCCGTTCCGCGAGTCTCTTCGTCTTGCGGTTTTTTTCGTCTTGCGAAGCAAACACATTAGCGGATTAGCGCTATTAGCGGCTATTAAAGGCTTAAGGGATTAGCGGATTAGCTGCTAAAAGGCTATTAGCGGCTTAGCGGGCTTAGTGGATCAGCTGATAAGCGGCTTAGCGATCAGCTGTTAAGCGGCTTAGCGGCTTGGGGAAAAGGGGGGGGGGAGGGAAAAAACCCCGCAGGAACTCGCAAGGCATTTTCGTCTTGCGAAGCAAGCCCATAGCAAATTCGCTTTGCGAAGCACCTCCAAACCGGAAAACCCTTTCGTCTAGCGGGTTTTCCGTCTTGCGAGGCATTCGTCTTGCGGGGCACCACTTTAATTACTACATGTTTGGGACAGTGGCAGAGGGGGCGACTGCCACCTTGACCTCAACCGCCATGTTTCCCCTTCCTCCGAGGCTTCTATCTCCTTTTTTCCATGAGCCTGGGCAGCCCGAGTTGTTGGTTCTTTGGTGGGGGGGGGAGAGGTGTGCGGTGGGGCAGGCATGGAAGGCGGAGGAGGGCCGAGAGCAGCGGCGGTGGCGAGGCTTGGGCAGTGTGATGCCTCCCTTCCCATCGGAGCAGCCCCAATCCCATTCCTACTTGCGTGCAAGCAGGAGGGGGCAGGGATTCCTCAGCTAGGAAGCAAGGCTTCACACTGCCTTTTGGAGCAGCCCCATCCCAACTCTTACTTACGTGCAAGCAGGAGGAGGCAGGGATCCCTCAGCTGGGCAGGGAGGCTTCCCCTTGCCTGAGAGATCCCTGCCCCCTCCTGCTTGCACATAAGTAGGAGTTGGGAGGTTGCTCCGATAGGCAGCATGAAGCCTCCCTTCACAGCTGAGTTGCTGGGGTCAGGGAAGGTGGAGGCAGACCGGAAGCTGCGTCTTAGAGCCCTTGAACCACCATCATATGGGGACTTCTGAGCAGCTCCTGAAGCCAGCCAGAGCCAACTGCTCCGGGCTGCTGAGACGGCCGCTGCTGCGTTTCCCAGGGACATTAGATGAAATCCGGGGACATTCCGGGGACGGAATTTGTCCGGGGACTTATTCGCAAATCCGGGAAACGGGGACGTCTGGTAACCCCGTTCTAAGATCCCTGCCTCCTGTTCTCTCATTCACAGACACGATCCCAGAGGACTACGAATCTTACCGGAACCAGCAAGACTACTAAGCGCCTTTTAGGCTTGGCCCGAGACTCACATACTCACCCCTCTGCTTCCTGCTCTTTTTACGATATATCAAATTATGGACAGTCCAGCAATACCTTGCAGCAGCCGCCCAGCCGCCCTCTGGCATCGCTGCGCCTCCCTTTCCCTAGTAACCGGAAGCCCCCTTGGAATCCCTCACTGGCCACGAATCTGCTGAATGCTCTGCACCGTGCAGAAGAGTAGCAGCTAATCCAGCTGTTCCAGCGGAGGCGCTTGAGAGCATGGAGGGGAGAGGCTGGCTAGGAGAATCTCTCCAAGAACTCCAAAGCACTCGCCAGCAGGGGGAGGCTGCTTCCTTCTGCTCCAGCCCTAGGTGGGGGGTTCGGGTCTGATGTCAAGAAAGTGGGGCTCACCGTTGCACCCCTGCGTGAATCACTGTCCAGGCACAGATCAGCGATTCATGCAAAAACGGGGTGGTGCGATGTGAGAAAATGGGCATATTCTTGCAAGTAACCAATTTTGAGAAATGTATGACTGAACCAGCTTTAAACTGGACAGGGAGGGAAATGTGTGCTGAGCTAATCCAATCTGGCCTGCAGAGGTGCCCCTGTTTTGGTTAGATCCTCAGCCCCTCAAAGCTCAGGTGGTGAGAAGCCTGGTGGGCGGCTGCCAGTCTGAGCAGGTGACCCCGGGTAAACGTGGCACAGGGCTTCCTCCCAAACCCAATTGCACGCTCATTCCTCGGCCCTGAATCTCTGGCGCATTAAAGGCAGGTAATGAAATGCGCACCTTCTCGGAAGCAATAAGAAGAAACGCAGAGAAAGCACTTTTTTAAAAATATGTATGTATAGAGAATTTTGAGAATTAAATTACTTTGTCTTAAGGACAAGAAGTTTGTGTTTTGTTTTTTGACGCTGCCCGCAGGGCAGGCTCTCTGAAAGCCAGGAGAGATCCCAAAAAGCAAAACTGCCGTCTGGCTAGGGAAGAGGAAGGCCTTCTGCAAAAAAAAACCCACCCCTTTTTAACCCATTGCAAAGCAGCTTTGCAATTAACAACAATTATTCAGAAAAGCAGAGCTGAGCAGCCGGAGAGAAAAACAGCTGAACTTTATTACATTTCATTTACAAATAATGCAAAGTTACAAAGACAAAAAAAGCCTTCACAGAGAAAGAAAGAAAAAAAGGAAACGAACGAACCAAAAAAAGAGAGATCAAAAAGAATGTACACAGAGTTTTGCCGCTTTTTCACATCATTGTCATGTTCTTAAGTTTGCAAAAAGAAGAAAAAAACACACACACGCTTACAAAGCCACCTTCAGGGTTCCTTTTTTTTTTTTTTGCCAAGAAAAAAGCCACAATAAATTAAGCTTCTATGCTCCAGAGTTCCTGTGCTGCTGCTGCCCCCAAGTACCCCCCCTCCCCACCCCCCAAGAAAACCTGTAACTCAATGGTAGGATTTGCATATATCAGTAAAGTCATTCCACTAGTCCTCATGTTTTTGTTTTTTAAAAAAAAACTATAAAGAACAGGATGTTACACGGTCCAAAAATACAGAAAACAAAAGACTGTTCCCTTCCCACCCTTTTAATCCGCCTTCCCCCCCCCCCAAAAAAATATGATTTTTGTGTTACTGTTTTTTAGCTGCCTGTCTGTAAGGAAAGCTGCCAAACACAGCTGAATCTACCTTATTCAGAGAAAACCCACATTTCCCCTGGTGTTCTTTTACACTTTCAGGTGCCCCAAAGGAAATGGGGGGGGGGAGGGAGAGAAAAATTAAATTTCCTCCCTGCCCCCAAAAGAAAGCCATGTATTGAAAAGCTACCACCCGACTAACAGCTAGAACTAAGCACATTTTGTTTACTTGCTAAGTTGCGTTAATGTTCTGGATGTCTCTAGCAATATGGTTATTATAATATGGATAATTACGTTTAATGTGCAACTGCTCATGCCCATAATAGAGTTAGGAACTAGTTAGGATCGAAGGGGGAAATAACGTCTAGGCATGGTCTTATCCCCCCCCCCCCAAAAAAGAAAGTGATGTTAGGGTTGCAGCCCAATTAAGTTCTGCTCAGAGCAGATCCACCAGACCCGTTTGGCCACATCCGTCTGTTTCAATAGGACTACTCGGAATATGGCCGACAGCAGATGCAACCTGCAAAAGCTTGCAGAATTAATCCTGGTGTTTCTGTTGCGTATGGCAGGGCAGCCAAAGAGTTGCGGCCGCATTTGCAAGCCCTGCCTTAGCTAAGTGTTCTCCAAATCAAGGATCTTGAGATTAAGCCGTTCCCTCTCCTGGCACAGTTTTGAGCGGCTTCTGCAAAAGGGCTGATTTCTATGCGCTGGTCGGTTAGGGTTTTAAACAAAAAAAACCATGCAGCTAGTCCCTGTGGTCTTTCTAAAAACTATCAGCTGCAAATGAAGGCTTTGAAACTAACAGAACTGTAATCTAGAACTGACAGGTATCTCCAGAACTGGGGGGGGGGGGTGCATCCAAAACGGCACCACGCCCCCCCCCAAAAAAAACACTTAATCCTCCCGCCCAATTTGGCAAAAACAGACAAACCCTAAAACAACCCTCCCTCCTTTTATTTCAGCAAGTCATGTTTATTTGCACTGAATTCAATTGACTCCTACTTGCTGTTTGTGAGATTTTTAAAGTGGGGGATACGTCAAACTTCACATCCCCCCTCCCCAATCACACACACTTGCAAAGGGATGGAGGGGTTATGGGGAGAAGTATTTTGACCCACTTGGCTCATTCATTTTTGGGAGGGGGGGGTCAGGGAGAGCATTAAGCCTCTGCTGATCTGCCCAGTTACGTTTTAAAGCTCTGTGGGGGGTTTTTTTCAGAGAAGCTTCTACTGCGCACCCAGCCCCAGCCCCCAAAAACCCGCCAGTCCAGCATTTTTTTGGGGGGGGGGGCGCCATGTTGGCGAAGGCTGTGCCAGGAGAAGACACGTCCGGCTCAGGTCAGCCGTGCCATACAGTAACAGAACACCGTGTGGATGTGGCAGCAATTGATAATAATGGTGATAATCATTTTATTATTTGAACCCCGCCCATCCGACTGGGTTGTATATATAAGTTGTGTCGGGGGGGGGGGGAGGCATCTCAGAGCCCACCTCCCACCCATCCCTGTCCCAAAGGTGGGCTTTCCACCGTTTTTGACACACCTGAAAATTGGGGCTGGGTGCAGGGAGGAGAACGATTCACGCTGGGAATTTTGTCATTGTTATCGATATACCGAGAAGGCTTTGGGGTGGGGGGGGGGGGCGAATAGGAGAGGAGAGAAGGGAACCAGGCAAAAAGCAAAAAAAAAGGCAATGAATTCTCAACCACAGGCGTGAGATCGTCCAACTTGCAGGTGGAGAACAGGGATATTGAGCCAAGACAGCCTTTGCTTCAATACACATGCTAAGATACCAACAGCTATTATACATTTTTTTTGCTTTCGGTTCTTATGTAAAAGGGGGATGAAAACCAAAACCCAACACCCCAAAAGGCAGAAAGTACCAAGCTGTTGCTGCTGCGGCCGCCTCAAAGCATCTCCCCCCCCCCCAGCCTGCGTTCCCCTCCCCCCCCAAAAAGCCACGCCTTTCCTTTATAAACACAGTAGAAACTGGCCAAGCTCACATTTATTTATATATACTTTTTAAAATATATATATATATATTTATATACACACACGCACCGTGCCCTCCTCCCCCTCCCCGAAAGGAAGTTGTTTCCCCCCCCCTTTTTAAAAAAATAAAAAATAATAATAATAAATACAACGAAAAGCACAAAGATATCGACCGAAGTTCCATAAACGTAGTGTGTTGCTTATTTAAACCCTCCGCACCTACCCCCAGTTCACATATTGCAATATGGGAATTCCGCACAAAGCCTAAAGGTTTTGAAAATAAAAGGAAGGTTAAACCGGTTCATTAAAAAAGAAAAGTTACAACACAAAAACACTTAACTTTTTGTTTGGGTTCCCCATTTTTTTCCCCCTAAAAAGAAGAAGAATGCATACTCAGATATTCAACTGCTCTTTCACAGGTGTTTTCACAGTGACAAGGGAATTTTTTTAATTAAAAAAACGTAAATCAAAGTGCCTTCTTTCTTTCTTCAAAAGCCATGGGTGTAGTATCTAGGTAGTCCTCTTCCGGAGAGGAATTCTACCTAAGAAAAAAAGGGTGGGGGGGAGATGGCTGCCTTGAAAGGACGGAGGCAGGAAAGGGAAGATGGAAATGGGACCACCACAGAAAAATGAGGGGTGGGGGGAGAGAAAGAAGTAGCTTTCCTTTTTTAAAAAAGGGACAGTTCAGTCTCTTGCTGCTGCCGGTCCGAGATAGATTTCCAAGGAGCCCCCAGCAAGACTCCTGCAAACATGCAGAAAAGCCACAGCGATAACAGGGTTCAGTTTTCCCTGGCCATGCAATGGGCAGAGGCCGCCCCCGAATTTGGCCTTTTTGGGCAGGGATGGGGGTGAGGATGTCTTATCCTACCCGCCCCCAATTTGTGCATAGCTGGGTCTGACCACCACCGAGCCCAGCATCCTGTATCCGAGGACATCCGGACAATTAGCCCCCTGCTTGCTTGGGGTCTGGGTTGGCTGCTGTGGGGAGAGGGGGCTGGGCCGGGCCCCCTTTGGCCTGACCCAGTTGCTGGATCTGTACCCCGCTCCCTGCGCCACTTTTAAGTCTTGCTTTTTTTTTACACTTCCATCGCAGTTTGCATACACATGCGCGCGCACACACACACCAATATATATGTATAGATAGTCATTTACTCTGGCTCAGGATACCTCCCCTGCTTTTTCGAAGCTGACGGAAAGCATTGTGGATTTAAAACACCAGCACCCCGCCTCTCTTCCGACAGCCTGCCGTCCTCGCCATCGCTTCTGATACCCATCCTGGCCTCTCGACACCCGCTGGCCGCCAGAGCCCACCCAGAGGGCAGGTGGGGAGACACACACCCCCCCCCTAGAAAACCAGGACCAGAGAAGGGGCCATGTCCGTCGGGGCATGGGGGTTACAGGGGGAGAGGAGGGGGCAGCGGAACTCTGCATATGCTCAGGAACACTTCACACAGCTTGCAAGGATGGAAATGGAGAATGTCAGTCATCATCGCCATTTAATTCATTAGCCACTTGATGCCAAGAGGGGCTTTTGGGGGCCAACTTCCATTTTCAAAGACCCACAATTTGGTGGGGATTTTAAAAGGAAAAGATCCTGCTTTAAGGAATGTGACGTGGTTTTTTCCCCCCCAGAATGGAGCCTTGTTGATTGCAAAGATACTTGAACTCTACAGAATTGGACTAATTGCCCCATACCCCCCAAATCAGCTCTAGGGCTCTAACACGCCTTGCTAATATTTTGGGCTGGCAGCAAAGCTCCTGCTAGGAATCACAGACTTGTAGAGCTGGAAGGGACCCCAAGGGGTCATCTAGCCCCCCCCCCCCGCAAAGCAGGAACCTTTCGCCCAACATGGGGCTCAAACCCACAACCCTGGGATTCAGAGTCTCGTGCTCTTACCAGCTAAGCTATGGAAGCCTGTACTGCCTGGCAGGCAGTGGCCTCTGTGGGCGCACCCAAGCGCCTCAGGAGGCAGACCAGAATCGGCAATGAAAGAGGACCCCTCCTGGGACTGCCACTGGGATGAGAAGGCGCAGTACCCCTCCTGGCCTGCTCCAGTGGGGGTGCTGTGGAGCAAGCGGAGCCTGATGGAAACTGGAGGGACGTCGAATTCTGCACTCGGTTCCTCACTGGGAACATTTTCTTGCCAAATTATAAGGAGAAAGGGCACTGCAGGGGTGAAGCTGGCCTCGTTTACACAGTATTATTAGCTGGCGCACACACACACACAGAGCAATACTGGACCAGGCTGGTGTCCGATTAAGGCCCACAGAGACCCAGGATAAAATGACCACTCAGCGCAGCTGAGACAGCTGCCATCTCTTGGCCTAACCAACCTCACAGGGTTGTTGGGAGGGTAAAGGGGGTGGGAGGAAAGGAGAGTACAGAGGGAACGGCTTAGACAAACGTACCACTGTGCCCATGCAGACACAAGCCAGGCACCTAACCGGAAGAGCTGCTCTTTTCAACCTGACCCTAACTGAGAAACGAACAACACTTTTGAACGAAGCAGGACTTCCTCTCTGCTCAACGACGGCCACAAAGCATTCTCCCCTGGAACAGAATCATGGTGGGTAGAATCCCCCAAAAGGAAGGCTATGGGAGCTTTCAGCTCCGCCCCCTTCAAAATAAGCAATTTTAAGCAAGCTTCGATGCAGACAGAGCATGGATCTCAAAACCTCCGGGTGCCTGGCCTTAAACACAGAATTGAGGGTGGGGGTGAGGATAGAAACACTACCCCCCCCATGATGAAAAAACAGAAAGAAGCAGAATATAAGGTGCATTAACGGAGGAAGTAATTGTGCTAAAGTCATCGCTTGGATACTCAACATGATAAATTAAGAATGACGCTGCCCCCTACTGGGAAGAAAGACATCGAGCACATCGAAATATCCTGCGCTACGATCCTGCCATCTTTCACCATCCAGCAACAGCAACAAATGAAACACAAACCAGAAATTTAAACAGTGCCCCTCCAGAGGAAATGGTCCCTAATCCTCGGTGACCCTCAAACAAATCCAGAAAGGTTTTTTTCTGTTTGTGTTTCACGTGTGTATACAGATATATAGATATATATATATAGATATATATTAAGGCCATTTTTGTAAAACTACTTACAGTTGATCCGCACGCAGGCTCTCCTATGTACATGTGTAATTTAGAAAAGGGGAGGAGGAGAGATTTTTACATCTCCCTATAAAACTGTCCGGTTCGAGAGCTGCGTGTCTTTACCAGGAAACGAGTCTTCCAATTCCATATCCCCAAATGGCAGGCCAAAGACTGAAGAGGACTGTGCACATGTTGAGATCTGAGGGAAGGGCATCCCAGAGAGTCGGACCAATGAATTCTGACAGGATCGCTGGAGGCCAAAGGACGAGATCCCTGCTTTCACCGTTCGGAGCAGGAGAGTTACCACCTCCTGTTTGTTTTTTAGCAGACGGGATTCCTCCTCGTGCAGGCTTGAAATGGGCAGACCATGGCGAGTACTAGAGGCTAAAATACTGATACGGGTTATATAACAATGGGAGAGGCCACTTCTTGGGAGTCGAAAGGGCTGGGGGGGAAAGCACTGCGTCGAAGCGCCCACACAGAACGCCTAGGAGACAGCACGGTTTTAGTGCAAAAGTCGTAAAACAAAGGATGGCACAGGCGGAGTGTAAGCAGACATGTACTCGGAACGGGACTTCCTAGCGGCACATGCAGGGGCCCAGAGGCCCAGCTGTATCTCGCCGGGGAGAGAGCATTCGGGGAGGGCTATGGCAGGACTCAAACCCAGAACCCGAGGGACAACAAGGCAGGGACTCAAGTTGAACGCTGTCCGGCCAACTCAGAGCAGAAGAGGGGACGGCGGGGAGGTGAGCTCTGCTGCGCCAGCCAAGAAGGCCCAGAGGACTTGAGATATTGCCCAGCCAGGCCAAGGGAGCCACGGGAGGCTAGCAGGTTAGCATTTTCGGCAAGTGGCAGGTTCGCTTCCTCCCAAGCAGCACAGAAAACCAGGGACCTGAGCTGGAGAATGGGATGCCGTAAAAGAAAAGTGTTTGGGGGGGTGGGGAGCAGGGAGACCCTGCCTGAAGCATTCAGACTCACAAACATGCCTGCGAGAGGAATTCAGAGTTCCAGACATGTGTTTCAGGGACCCACAAACACCCCAGGGGCACTTGGCACGAGATTCTGCCAACGGAAAGTGACAAGCACATCGGAGTCAGTCCAAAAAACTGCCCCACGCCAAAGCGCGCCTCCCGCTTGAGACAACAAAGGAGAGAACATCTCTGTCCGCTTTGCAAGCAGGAGGCGTGTGTGTACATCTTGGGGTCCCCTTAAACGATTCCCCTCTGATTCTGCCACCCTCAGCAACCATTTGGGGGCTCAGTCTGGCTCGGCGCCCCTCCAAGGCTGACCGGATTTTCTTCGCTATTCCCTGCTAAAAAATAACAAATCATGCACGTGAGATATTTTCCTTTAATACTGGGCGGGAACTGCCTTTGCCATGCAAAGAGGGGAGGGGGGGAGAGACTTGCACGCTGGACAGCAATAATCCTGCAAGAGTTCAACCCAGAGGAAATCGCAGCTCCTTCCTTTAGGTAACGGAAGTATGCGGCATAAATTGCCCCTCCTCTTCCTCTACCTGTCCCCCACCCCCTGCCAAAAAAGTCCTTTGAATCGGAAAGAGGAGTTAGGCGGCTCGGGCAGCTAAATCCCTGGATTTAGAGATGTTTCTGCAACTGTTGAGCAAGGAGGCAAACGGGGGAACAGGCAGCAATAGAGTTTTGGGTGATAGTCAAGGCTAGCGAAAAGGGGGGGGGCAGGAGATCACAAACCATTTGCATCCCTCCCCATCCTTCAAAACCAAGCATCTGCCTCGGGAAATTATTCTGGAGGGCTCACCGGACTCTCCCCACTACCTCCTGCATTGAAACCCCAACCACCCCATTTCCCAGAAGGAAAGCAGCAATATCCACAACGTAGCTTTTGAACTCAGGGGTGGTGGGGAGTCACATGTCTGTTGTGCAACCCCCAGCGCCCCCCCCCCCAAGCTCCTGGCTTCATGCAGAAGTGGCTGTTTCTGTAACCGAAACCAGAGACTCTGTAGTTTCAACAGAGGTGTGGGGAGGAAATAAGAACTATCTATTCACCTTTTCAGAGCGCTTTGCCCAGCCACCGGGGAGGGGGGGTGAGGAAGAGGGGGGGGGAGCAGCCTCCTCTACTGCCGCCCCACTCCCCGCCTTCCCAAAGACAAACACGGAGAAACCATTTAGTGCAAAGGAGAACAAGGACCGAACTTTGGTGGCAAGCAGAGGGAGAGAGGAACGGAAAGGGCGCAAGGGGGGGCTTGTGGATAAAGAGGTCCTCTCCCAAACCAGTGGCCTCTGGAGGGCGGGGGGAGAGACAGGGGGGTGGGCAGCTGCTCTGTGAGGGTGGAACGAGCCCGGCTCTCAGGTGCGACGGACCCGAGGTGGGCCGGTCCCTGCCTCTGCGGGCGCCGAGACTTGGTACACCTTTTATTTGCGATTTGGCATGCGCTCTCTCACTCTCGGCGACGCGCCCCCTCTTCCCCCCCCCTCCCCTACAGCCGGTCCATCCGGAAAGTGTCCTCTGTGGCGGGGTCAGCGAGGACCATGTCGGGGTCGTTGAGCATGTGCAGCCCGTCCAAGGTCAGGGGGTCGATTTTGAGTTCGTCCAGGGGGAACTGGGAATCAGAGTCGAAGCTGACATCCCCCACGCCGGCCAGAGAGCTGGTCAGGTCCTTCGACAGGCTGGGAGGGGACTCCCCGGTCACTGGGAGGGGCAGGGTGGAGGGAGGGAGAGAGAGAAAGACAGACAGACCTTTGGTTAGGATCAGCCTCTGCTCCTCTTCCACCTGACCCACTCCTTGGGGCAACCCAGGAGCTAACTTCAGGTGTTAGCAACACACGAAGCTGTTCAGACAGTCAGACCCAGGGTGGGGGACATTCCCAGCCCGACCCAAAGATGCTGCAGGGGGCTGCACCTGGGGAAAGCGGCATGTGAAGCCCTGTAGCTAAGATGCAGCTCTTCCTAGAAAAACTAGGTTCTAGTCCTCATGGTTTGCCGAACAAGGAAAACGTAGGAATTCGCCTTGTGCCGAGTCCGACCCTTGAGTCCATGTAGCACAGTTCTGGCTACACCAGGGGTAGGCAACCTAAAGCCCGGGGGCCAGATGCGGCCCAATCGCCTTCTCAATCCGGCCTGTGGACAGTCCAGGAATCAGCATGTTTTTACATGAGTAGAATGTGTCCTTTTATTTAAAATGCATCTCTGGGTTATTTGTGGGGCCTGCTTGGTGTTTTTACATGAGTAGAATGTGTGCTTTTATTTAAAATGCATCTCTGGGTTATTTGTGGGGCATAGGAATTCATTTCTTAAAAAAAATAGTCTGGCCCCCCACAAGTTCTGAGGGACAGTGTAATGGCTGCTGAAAAAGTTTGCTGACCCGTGGTCTACACTGTCTGGCCCAGAAACAATGGAGTCTGCTCTGCGAAGGCATAATGGGCACTGCCCCGCCAGCCTCTGTCTGCCCGCCTTCTGTCCTGCAACCAGTCTGGGGGGTGGCCCTGCCTGCCAGCCTCCTCCTCCTGATTCTCACTGTCCCCCCTTGTTAGCCCCCCCAAGACTTGGAGGTCACCAGGCCCGACACAAAATTATGTTTTATGGCAACAAGGCCGGGCCACGCCATGGTGACAGTGACGGTGAGCGAATGAATACCAATTTTAAACTCTGGCTCACATACTTTAGCTGACGGAGTGTTGCTTTTAATGCATATGAGCACATGTGAAATTCTCAGCTCTGCCTACTTCTTCTGCCCCTTGGTGCTGAAGCAGTTATACCTGTTTTTATCGTTCTTTTCGCCGGCTGGTCTTTGACTGCCATAAAGACTGGTTGACCGATTGCTCCTTGTAGGAGGAAATCAGCAGGGAGGAGGAGAAAACTCTAATTTGTTGGCTCTGTCTCTCGCCGGCCGCAGTGCCACCTGCTGTTGGGCTCCCTTGCCTTCTGCCCTACCAGCTGCTGCTGTTCAGAAATTCAGCAGCTGCAAAGGTCCAAGGGGTGGCGATGCGCAGCCAGTCCCACCCCCCAGGCGCCAAACCACGGACCCACCTGTGAGGATGATGTTTGGGATGTTCCCGTGGCTGGCGTAGCTGAGCTGCTGGGCGTCCTGGAGGCTCCCGTGGCTTCCGGTGAGGCCCATCATGGCCGCCTGGGAGTAATTGAGGGTGGAGCAGGGGCTGTAGAGGCTGTTGGAGCTGATGGCGTTCTCAATCATGTTGAACTGCTCAAGCTGGAGGAAGGAATCCTGGAGGTAAGAACTTAATAAAAGAGCCTTGCTGGGCTGGGCTGAAAAGCCAGCGGGGTTCATAACCCACCAGTCAGATGGGTGGGGATACAAGTTATACATCATCATCATCATCATCCCAAGGGCATCCTGCTCTGAACCATGGGCTAGGCTAGATGACCCCTGGGGACCCTTCCTCCGAGTCTACAATCCTATGATTCTACGTTCCACTTTGCAACCATGACTAAAATGGTGATTTAGCATTTTGACGCTGCGAACCGCCCCCAGATCTACGGACGAAGGGCGGCATACAAATTTAACAAATGTTTTATCTGACCACCCGATGAACCAAACCTCTCTGGGCGGTGAAGAGTCGAAACCACCAATCCCATTTGAACCTCCAGTCAAGGGGTGCTTGGGAGTCACAGAAAGCGCTCTCACCTGATGAGATAAAGCGTTTGCCTGCCTGGCCGTCATCTGCTGGTCGTAACAGGAATCCCCGAAGACGCTCCCCAGGATAGATGTTTGCTGCAAGGAGGAGGAGGAGGAGGAGGAGAATCAGTGCAGAGAAGAGCCCTTTGCTGAAATCCAGAGTGGGGGCAGCAGACAGTCTGCCAAGACCGCCCTTGAGGATGCTGAATTGAAGGCTGCATGGTGAAATCCCCACCCCACCCCAACCCACCGGCTAACTACCAACCAGCCCCAGAATGATGAATTCAAGAGCAGAGCAGAGCTTCTAGAGGAGGAGATGGGACTTGGGGGGCACAGTAACCTGGTTTCCACCTTAGATGGGGGCTATGCTGCTGCCACCACCATGCCAGAAACACACAGGCCGGAAAGGGAGAGAGGGGACAAAAGTGAAGGGGTCGCACATGGTTTGAAGAAGCATGTCTGCCCCAGAGGGTGGGAGAGGGGTAGAAAGGCTTTGATGGATGAGAAGAAGAAGAAGAGTTTGGATTTGATATCCCGCCTTTCACTCCCTTTAAGGAGTCTCAAAGCGGCTAACATTCTCCTTTCCCTTCCTCCCCCACAACAAACACTCTGTGGGGTGAGTGGGGCTGAGAGACTTCAAAGAAGCGTGACTGGCCCAAGGTCACCCAGCAGCTGCATGTGGAGGAGCGGGGAAGCGAACCCGGTTCACCAGATTACGAGTCCACCGCTCTTAACCACTACACCACACTGGTTTGCAAACTGTCCTGACCAACATGACTGCATGCCAGTGGAGCAATGGAGAGGATAAGGGGCTGTGCTACCCAAAACAGCAGCAACTGAGATGCCCCCCTCCCCATTTGGTTAGGAAGCTTGCTTGGAACGACAGCAAGATTTTTTATTCCTACTACCACTGTGCTTATGACTCGTCGTATCCAACGCTCATCAGACACTGATGAGATGCGCTTGGTTGTGGCCCAATCATATTTTTATTTGTACTCCTACTCCTACGGCTGTTATTACTATTTCCAACCAACGCTAGTCATGCACAGATTACATCAGCTTGGCAAAGCCTGATTGAGAAGCTCCCAAATGCTACAATTCCCCAAACTGCTTCAAAATGAAGAAGGCAAAGCAAAGCGAATCTTTCGAGTTCCTTTTACCCTGCCTTCTGGAGACCTTCTCAAAAGGTCTCTTATAAGACCTAAAGAGGTTTTTTTGCAAAAAAATCCAACCAGTTTGATTCTGCAAGCCTGGTCCTGCGCTTAAAAAACAGCCAAGACGGGCAGCAGCAAGCGAGCCTCCTCCCCCACTATCGACCTAAATTCAGGAATCCCTCTGTCCTAACCTTTCTCTGCTGGGCTATTATAATCTGACCACCTCCTCCACACCAGCAGGTCTATGAGAAACCACTCTCATTTTACAACCGTGCAGCCGTGCAAAGTGATACAGATGCAATTTTTTAATAAAAAAAATTGCTCCCCTTGAGGATCCTTAACTGCACTGTTTTTAATAACTTTGCCAGCAGAGACCGGGGAGGTGGGGGGGGGGGGAGGAGACGTGATTAAAGGGGAAGGGCTTTTTTTCATCACTTCAGCACTTTGGGATCCAAGACCTGGCCTCTTCCGCTGGCTGCGGAAGCCAAAGGCTCTCTCTGCAGAACCGAAGAGGGAGAGGGGCTTGCTAGCTTTTGTTAACTGAATGGCTGAGCGCTGCGGAAAGGAAGGCCAGAAATTCCCTGAATGCCCATGAGGTCCAGCATCTTGTGTGAGGGAGAAAAATGTTTTCTCCACCCACTTTCTAGTTTTGTATAGGCTTCTATCCCATTGCCTGTTGCTAGTCTTTTCTATAAACTGAAAAAAAGACAAATGCACACACCAGAACCTTTCCTCATGAGGCTGGCTCACAGCTTTTTTCTTCCTGCATGAACCTGTCCCCTGCAAACTGTGCTCCAAGTTTTCTCGGCCTTCTGAATCGAGGAAGGCGGGGGGGGGGGGACGAGGCCACATGGCCTGGCACCCTCCTTTCCGCAGATGCCCCCTAAACCTGGCAGGAAGGACATGGCAGCAGCCACCTGTCGCCACCACCTGGTGTTTGGGGGCAGCGAACAAGGGTTCTGTTTTGCTATGACAGCCGACAACCGCTGGTGCTCTCTCCACCACACCAGAAGCAGGCGGCATTCAGAGGTAGAGTGTGCCTGAGCTGGGAGGCCCCACATAGCTAATGTGGCTAGGTGCCGGTGCTCAGTCTACTCCTGCCCTCTGTAACCAAGGGCTGCAGCCAGCATGCAGTCGTCCTCAGAGCAGACCTGGGGAAATCAAATGGGCATGACTCGCTTGGGTATACTGATTTCCGTAGGTCGTGCTCAGAGGAAAACTTGCTTGGAATCATAGAATCATAGAGTTGGAAGAGACCACAAGGGCCATCGAGTCCAACCCCCTGCCAAGCAGGAAACACCATCAGAGCACTCCTGACATATGGTTGTCAAGCCTCTGCTTAAAGACCTCCAAAGAAGGAGACTCCACCACACTCCTTGGCAGCAAATTCCACTGTCGAACAGCTCTTACTGTCAGGAAGTTCTTCCTAATGTTGAGGTGGAATCTTCTTTCTTGTAGTTTGGATCCATTGCTCCGTGTTCGCTTCTCTGGAGCAGCAGAAAACAACCTTACCTTTCTCCCTCCTCTATGTGACATCCTTTTCTATATTTGAACATGGCTATCATATCACCCCTTAACCTCCTCTTCTCCAGGCTAAACATGCCCAGCTCCCTTAGCCGTTCCTCATAAGGCATCGTTTCCAGGCCTTTGACCATTTTGGTTGCCCTCCTCTGGACACGTTCCAGTTTGTCAGTGTCCTTCTTGAACTGTGGTGCCACAGTACTCCAGGTGAGGTCTGACCAGAGCAGAATACAGTGGCACGACCCCGGTTTATTTACAAGGCTATCGAATCAAGTGGCCAGACCCGTACATTAAATTTAACGTAGGGAAGGGGGAAAGGCGGTGGCCCTCCAAGGCGCTGCCGGACCTCAACTCCCACCTCCCTTTGCTGTTGCCTATATGGGCAGGGGATGATGGGATGATGGGATGATGGAGGGCGAAAGCTTGGCCTTCCCTGATTTTCTCCTGATGGCTTCAAGTTACAAGAAAGGAGGTTCAGACTCAACATCAGGAAGAACTTTGACAGTGAGAGCTGTTTGACAGTGGAACAGTCTCCCTTGTTCTCCTTCCTTGGAGGTTTTTAAGTAGAGGTTGGATGACCCCTCCTCTATCATGGATGCTTTGGTTGAGATTCTGCATTGTGAGGGTTGCACTAGATGACCTTCAGGGTCCCTTCCAACTCTACAACGGAGGGTGTGAAAGGTTGGCCACCCCTGATTTTCCCACCAAGAAGCAGCAGCACCCAAGACTGCCTGAGGTCTCCCGCTATGCGATGCTTCACCATTTTAAAACCCTTTCTAACTGCTGCTGATTCATAGAATCATAGAATCATAGAATCATAGAGTTGGAAGAGACCACAAGGGTCATCGAGTCCAACCCCCTGCCAAGCAGGAAACACCATCAGAGCACTCCTGACATATGGTTGTCAAGCCTCTGCTTAAAGACCTCCAAAGAAGGAGACTCCACCACACTCCTTGGCAGCAAATTCCACTGTCGAACAGCTCTTACTGTCAGGAAGTTCTTCCTAATGTTTAGGTGGAATCTTCTTTCTTGTAGTTTGTATCCATTGCTCCGTGTCCGCTTCTCCGGAGCAGCAGAAAACAACCTTTCTCCCTCCTCTATGTGACATCCTTTTATATATTTGAACATGGCTATCATATCACCCCTTAACCTCCTCTTCTCCAGGCTAAACATGCCCAGCTCCCTTAGCCGATCCTCATAAGGCATTGTTTCCAGGCCTTTGACCATTTTGGTTGCCCTCCTCTGTACACGTTCTAGTTTGTCAGTGTCCTTCTTGAACTGTGGTGCCCAGAACTGGACACAGTACTCCAGGTGAGGTCTGACCAGAGCAGAATACAGTGGCACTATAACTTCCCTTGATCTAGATGCTATACTCCTATTGATGCAGCCCAGAATTGCATTGGCTTTTTTAGCTGCCGCGTCACACTGTTGGCTCATGTTAAGTTTGTGGTCAACCAAGACTCCTAGATCCTTTTCACATGTACTGCTCTCAAGCCAGGTGTCACCCATCTTGTATTTGTGCCTCTCATTTTTTTTGCCCAAGTGCAATACTTTACATTTCTCCCTGTTAAAATTCATCTTGTTTGTTTTGGCCCAGTTCTCTAATCTGTCAAGGTCGTTTTGAAGTGTGATCCTGTCTTCTGGGGTGTTAGCCACCCCTCCCAGTTTGGTGTCATCTGCAAATTTGATCAGGATGCCCTTGTTTCAACTGCTCCCACGTTGTGGGATGAGAGCTGGGAACGAGCGGTGCTTTGCCTTCCCTGAATACGAAAGTACTAAAAGGTTTCATGTGCTCCGGCTGCCGTCAGCTGTGTGGGCAATTAACATGACGCCTACGGCAGGTCTTTGCTGTGCGCTGACTTAGCCGACTCGTTCCAGGAGTGTTAGCAGGCCTCCAAACCCACTACAGTGGTGCCTCGCAAGATGAAAAGAATCCGTTCCGTGAGTCTCTTCGTCTTGCGTTTTTTTCGTCTTGCGAAGCAAGCCCATTAGCGGATTAGCGCTATTAGCAGTTTAGCGGCTATTAGCGGCTATTAAAGGCTTAAGGGATTAGCGGATTAGCTGCTAAAAGGCTATTAGCAGCTTAGTGCCTTAGAAAAAGGGGGTGGGGAGCGAAAAAAAACCCCCAGGAATTGCAAGACATTTTCGTCTTGCGAAGCAAGCCCATAGAGAAATTCGTCCTGCGAAGCACCTCCAAAACGGAAAACCCTTTCGTCTAGCGGGTTTTCCGTCTTGCGAGGCATTCGTCTTGCGGGGCACCACTGTATTTGCCGTTTGGGTCTGTTTTATCTTCCAAGGTGCCAGTGGGACAACAAAGTCTTTATACGCACACTTTAAGTCCCACGATTTGATTTTTCTTTTGGTCTTTCAATACAATTTTTAACTAAACCTCTTCTCCCTATGGATTTCTGAAACTCACTTTTGGAACTCGGACTGTGTGTGATGGATTAAGAGCTCTGTGTTAAGGGCTGGAGATTCTTTCCCCTCTTTTTGTTACTTGGCCTTTTTTAAACCTAGCAAACATGCTTATTTTTTTGGGGGGGGGGTTCTTTTAAAGAACCTGCGCTCTCCAGCCCAGCCATCACGGGGCAGCTGGGAGTTTTAGTCCAAAACATCTGTCTACATGTCTACTCAAAAGTAGGTCTCTGTGTGTTTAATGTAGGACAAAGCGCAGGAAATTCATGGCACTAATAATATTAATAGTTATTATACAATATCGCTTCCAGTGACCCCTGAGAAGCCGAGTAAGATTCGTACCTAGTGCAAAAAACAGTGATGGACGATACCGAAGAAAACCAGAAGCTGCACCTTGTACTCTGAAGTGTGTTGTTTACAACTTAACAGCAGAAAGTTGCCACCCTTCAACTCATGTCATTTCAAACCCATGTGTGTGCTTTAAGGGGGGGAAACCTCTTAGATTATCAAAACAGTCTGCACGTTTAGAAAAACCTAGGCGATAGCTGAAGCAGTATGAATCTACCAGCATTGTATATGTTCAGTGCAAACCCTATTTTTACGCCTTATTTAAAGCACTCATCTAGACATAGCTGGAAGTGAGGGGGGGGGTATTGTTTTTGTCTGTTACTATGTGTATTTGCGTTTTTTATCGTAAACCGCCCTGGGATCCTCAGACGAAGGGTGGTATAGAAATTCAATAAATAAAGATATATATTTAAAAATTGGACAATGTGACATTAAGAGGGAGTGGGAAGAGAGAGAAAATAAGACAGACCCATTGAGAAGCATGGAAGCGAAAGGCCTGGAGAGAGAGAGAGAGAAAGAGAAAGAGAGAGAGAACGCACACACACAGAGATGCAGTCAGTCCCTTACTTGAGGGGAGCTGCCAGGAGAGAAAGCTTGATTGGAGACAGGAGAGGTGGGAGACTGGTTGGCCGGGGAGCCAGCATTGTTGCGGTACTGCTGGAGTGAACCCTACAGAAGGACACAGAGTTAGAGAAAGAGAGAGAGAATAGGGTAGGGGGAAGGAGAAAGGGCAGATGAAATCACAGGGTTCTTTCGTGGAGAGAAAGAGAGAGAGAGATGGGAGGGAAGAAAAGCCCTTGTATGAACACCCAGGGAGTCAGCTAGTACCGGTTAAACAATGCCCCGAGAGATCATGGACAGAAAAAAGTGGGGGGGTACAATCATTTCTGGACTTCCTCCCCGGCTTCCTGGAGAGCAAGGTGCAGCCAGGAACCATACGCTGTATTCCAAATGCCTCTGCTCCTTAGAATGACAGGAAAGGCACTGAGGAGACAGCTGGTTTTTTAAACATCCCTTTCCTAGTCAGGCTTCCCCCAAAACTCCTGGAGGGAAAGGACCCGCATGGACGTAAGAAGAGCGCTGCCGCTGGGTCAGGCCAAAGCTGATCTAGCCCTGCCTCCTGTCCGACCAGAAGCCACCGTGTCGGGTGAGGTGGGGTGGGGAGAGTTGCCATTCTGCTCAGGTCATGCTCGCTGGTTTCCCATGGGGGCATCTAGGTGGCCACTGTGAGTACAGGAAGCTGGGCTAAGTGGGCCTGATCCCGCAAGCCGGACCTGAGCACAGGGACACCTTCCCCTCCTGTAGTTTCTCCCAGCCACAGGTACTTCTATGCATTTACATTGGAATAAATACGCATACATTTATCTATGCGGGGCTTAATTTCAGCGCCGCCTCCCATCTACTGATCATTGGCCTGATCCTCAAACGGGGTCTGAGCACCAGGTCTCCCCTCCCACGGTTTCCAGCAACGGGGATTCAGCAGCATGGCCTGCCTCTGACTATGGAGGGGGAACCCTGCCAGCATGGCTAGTAGCCAGCAGTAAGTCCTCTCCTCCACGGATCCCGCTTAAGGCTGGCACACTGCTTGTGCACCTGGCTCAGCCCACTCCGGAGAACACAGCCCCTTCTTTCGCTTTCTCACACCTGCACCTAAAATTGGGGAGATCTGTGCTCAGTGAACTCTCCACTCCTGTCTTGCAGCAAGGTGCTTCTCCCCTGCCCGCCCCTGACTTGTCCAGGGGCTGTAATAATAATAATAATAATACAGTGGTGCCTCGCAAGACGAAAAGAATCCGTTCCGTGAGTCTCTTCGTCTTGCGGTTTTTTCGTCTTGCGAAGCAAGCCCATTAGCGGATTAGCGCTATTAGCGGTTTGGCGGCTATTAGCGGCTATTAAAGGCTTAAGGAATTAGTGGATTAGCTGCTAAAAGGCTATTAGCAGCTTAGTGCCTTAGAAAAAGGGGGTGGGGAGCGGAAAAAAACCCCCAGGAATCACAAGACATTTTCGTCTTGCGAAGCAAGCCCATAGAGAAATTCGTCCTGCGAAGCACCTCCAAAACGGAAAACCCTTTCGTCTAGCGGGTTTTCCGTCTTGCGAGGCATTCGTCTTGCGGGGCACCACTGTAGTCATAGTAATGGCAACTGGGTGTGGATGCATGCACTGAAATCCCAGGAGAAAAAGGGTGTGTGTGTGCGATTTTGGACTTCCTGGGAACCTCAGTGTCCAACGTTAAACACACAGACCTCATTGGTGCAAAGGGTTGCTTGGACCAGGGTGTGAACCTAAGAAGAGCCTGCCAGATCAGGCGAGTGACCCCTCTAGTCCAGCGTCCTGTTCTCACAGTGGCCAACCAGATGTCCCCAAGCGAAATCCACAAGCAGGATCCGAGCCCAAGAGCAACTCTCTCCTCCTGTGGATTAGACCCCCCAGGCCTGAGGGTCAGGGCTGGGGAGGACCCCTAGCCAATTCAGAAGCAGGGTGTCAAGAAGTTGGCATCGTTTAGAAAGGCTGCAGAATTTTCTGGCCCGCTGCCTTTAAAGAAGAAAGAAAAGCCACACGTACACAAGCTCTGCTTCGTAACACTAAAAAGAGAGAGCGCTTCTGCCAACCGCTCCCAACGCGTGAAGAGGAGTTTGGGGGAGACAGAAAGGGGCCGAAGGGGAAGGCTGCAAGCTCAAGCCTGAGCAAAGCTGCTCCTGCATCCTCTATGGTCAGTGGGAAGCTCAGGTGAGGCAGGTGAGACACCTCCATCCTCTGAGGACCCCGAGGCTCGAAGCCAGGGACTCAACCCAGCCTTTGCCATTTGCTGGGCAGCGACTCCCAAAACCACCCCACCCTCCCAGCTAGCACAACTGTAGGATGCCAGATCAGTGAGAGGGCCTGGCGTTGGCAGAGGCTGAGACGGGAGGCTCCCCAGGAGAAGCTGCCTTTGATCAAGCCAAAAGCCTGGGATAGAGGGCATGACCGTTTCCTGTGAATCCTGATAATCCACTCAGGCTGATGTCCCGAGAAGCCAGCAGGCCCATTTCCTTTTGCCAAGACAAGGAAATATACGGGCGCTCTCAAGGGCTCCCCTAAAGACACCCTGAGCAGAACGACAGAGCGCACGGCCGGACTTGGGAGACAGGCCTGCCCTCTGCCTTGAAGCTGTTACCTAAAGCCTGCTTAGGAACGCCCAACACAGACCCCTTGAAATTGCAGTCCTTTCTCCTAACATGCACCCTTTGGAGAAATCTCCGTAGCGACTCATTTCCCAGAGCAGGAGCAGTGACTGCCAAGCTGGGTTTGGAAGCCATCTGCTTTGTCTACAGAGAAGCAGTTCAAGTTCTAAAGAGGTCAGACACCTGCAAGGTAGATGGCAGACCAACACTTCTGCAAAGGTGGCAACTTCTCGCTGCCCTATTCCTGCATGACCCAGGAGATCTTGCAAGTCCTCCGCGCGCACACCCACCCAGACCTAGACCCACACCCCCCCAGGGCTCCCTACCTTGCCCGCCCAGCCCGTCCCCAGTCCAGCTTACCGAACTGATGTCTATCCCCATGGAGGTCTGGGTCTGGCTTCCGGGCGGAGACTGTGGGATTGTGGAAGGGACGGTGACGGAGAGCGGGGGCAGCTGCACCCCTCGCTGCAGGCCGGACGTCTGCATCAGGGAGGCATTGGGCGGGAGAGCGCTGGCCACCTGGGTCTGCTGTTGCTGCTGCTGCTGGGCGCTCGTCTGGGTAAAGAAGGGGTAGGGCGGGAGCTGCTGCTCCAGGGAGAGGGCGTCCATTGCCACGGCCTGGGGAGGGGGACAGGGCAGGAGAGGGCAGTGAGGAACAGCCTCCCCTGGGTCACAGGGCAGGCGGGGAGGCCAGGGCGCTCTCCTTCAGATGACCCAGTCCGAGAGCAGGGGTCCCTACCAGTGGTCTGTGGAAACAGCCAGCACCTGGCAGAAATAAGAGGTGCTCAAACGTATGTGTGCTTGTGTGTTTGAAACGTTCCAAAGTGCCCAGAGGTCTCACTGGGCCACTTAATAAACTTTGAGAGTCTTCATCTCAGGGTCATGGAACCCCACGTTGGGCAAAAGATTCCTGCATTGCAGGGGGTTGGTCTAGATGACTCTCAGGGTTCCTTCCCAATCCACAATTCAACGATTCCAAGGCTAGGTTATCAAGAGCTGGGATATGAGACAGGGTTCAAATCTCCACTCGGCCACCAAGTTCGCTGGCACCAGTAACTCAGAACAACATCGGATCTTTTCTGCCACCCCTCTTCAGCACCAGCGTTTCTGTCAAAACTAGCGATGGATTGTGGAAACCCCAGACCCAAGCCTCGTCCGCCTACCCCACAGCATGCTCCCAAGAAAAGCGGCCCCCATCGCATCCCTTGCGTACCTGAGTGATTGGCGACAGAGGCGAGAGCGTGGGGGAGACCTGCTGGGGCTGGTTTCTCCTGGAGTCTGCGTTCAGCGAAAGGGGGCCGGTGGGTGGCTGTCGGTGCTGCTGGGAAGAGGTCTGCGTCGTCGTCATCCCTGCGGCAAACGGAGGGAAACATCAGCACACGGGCTCCCATGGAGGTCTTCCCATCACTTGTTCCCATGCCAAAGGGTAGTTCTGGCAAGGCTAACCCTAGAACACGCTTATTTCTCCACCACATCTCCAACATAGGTTGGATTTCATATGTGGTGGTGGTGTGAGGAAATTAAGGAATTTAGCGTAGTAGTACATGAAGAACTAAAGAAGATGTTGAAAATATCAATAATAAAGAAACCAGAGACATATCTCCTTGGACTGATAGATGAAGAGATACCACAGGGGTGGGGTGGGGTGAAGAATTTTTCTATATGCAAGTACATCTGCTAGAATAGTGATTGCTGCTAGGTGGAAGTCACAAACTATACCCACAAAGGAGGAATGGATTTGTAAACTAAATGTCACATAGAGGAGGGAGAAAGGTTGTTTTCTGCTGCTCCAGAGAAGCGGACACGGAGCAATGGATCCAAACTACAAGAAAGAAGATTCCACCTCAACATTAGGAAGAACTTCCTGACAGTAAGAGCTGTTTGACAGTGGGATTTCCTGCCAAGGAGTGTGGTGGAGTCTCCTTCTTTGGAGGTCTTTAAGCAGAGGCTTGACAACCAAATGTCAGGAGTGCTCTGGTGGTGTTTCCTGCTTGGCAGGGGGTTGGACTCGATGGCCCTTGTGGTCTCTTCCAACTCTATGATTCTATGAACGCGCTTCAAAATACACAATCTGGACTCCCTTGGAAAGCGGTGGACTCTCTATTATTGGAGGTTTGGCTGGCTATCTGTCAGGGGTTCTTCAGCTGCGATTTCTGCATTGCAGAAAGTTGGGCTGGATGACGCTTAGGGGTCCCTTCCAGCTCCTAACATTCTACGATTCTATGGGCTCTGTATAAGGCAGCTTCTTCAGAATTGCCTACGGTGACAGATATTCTAAGACTGAAACTCCCATCACTCTTGGCCACCGTCCACGTCAACTGGGGCTGAGTCCAACGACTTCTAGAGGGCAGCAGGTTCCCCCAGGCCTGGTCTGCAATGACCGGCAGCAACTCTACGATCTCTCTCCACCCGCATGGGCTGAGAACTATTACCATGCTCAGCTGTCCTGGCAACCTAATAAACTCAACTCCCAAACGAGATGACCCCCTGGGCAGCACGAGAGGGGCTAAGTTAGGTTACATCTGAGGCTGCAGCTTCATTTCCATCCCGCTGCGTGCTGAATGTGCCAGGTGTAGAATCTACAGGGTTTCCATCCTATGTTATACTCCATTATATCCTAACATCCTGGAACCTGCATGCATTAGTGGCTCCCAGTACGTTTCCGAGCACAATTCAAAGTGTTGGTGCTGACCTTCAAAGTCCTAAATGGCCTCTGCCCAGTATACCTGAAGGAGCGCCTCCAACCCCCTTGTTCTGCCCAGACACTGAGGTCCAGCACCGAGGGCCTTCTGGCGGGTTCCCTCCCTGCGAGAAGCAACGCGACAGGGAACCAGTCAGAGGGCCTTCTCGGAAGTGGCGCCCGCCCTGTGGAACGTCCTCCCATCAGATGTCAAGGAAATAAAGAACTATCTGACTTTTAGAAGACACCTGAAGGCAGCCCTGTTTAGGGAAGTTTTTAATGTTTGAAGTTTTATTCAGTTTTTAGTCCTCTGTTGGGAGCCGCCCAGACTGGCTGGGGAGACCTGGCTGGATGGGCGGGGTATAAATATGATGATGATGATGATGAGGTTGATGATTAGTGGTTTTGGAAGGACTAGCCAACTCCTCCAATAGCTGATTGGTTGAAGGGCCTTTCCTATCTTGCAGTGTATGAAAAAGCTACTTCTGCCCAGAAAAAAGCACACCTTTCCTGAGATTTGGGCCCCCTCTTCAGAGCTGTTTACATGATATACACGACATGTGGGCTTTGCCAGTCTTCTCCCCCTTCCCTCACTGCTTCTCTCCTTTCCTTCTTTTTCTTTTTGATTTTTGGTTTCGACCACATATGCATGATCTATATTGTTGTTCTGTTATTTTTCTGTTGTGAACCTCCCTGGGATCTTTGGATTAAGGGTGGTATATAAATGTAATAAACAAATCAACATAATCACCCTCTTTCTAAGGAGCTCGGGGGCTCTCTTCCCTCTACCCCAAAAGTTTGGGTTTCGTAGGTTTGCTGTGACGAGGGACAAGGAGAAAGAAACGGAACTTTTAAACAGCGATTTGCAAAATGGGTGTAAGAGGCACAGCCAAAAAGGGGGCTGAAAGTTGTCTTAGAAAAATTAAACCACTGTATTCTGGAGGTATCCGATGCTCTTCTACCCTCAGAGGAAGAGGGCTCTGCCCAGCATCATCCCAGGGGGTTGGACTAGATGACCCTCTAGGTCCCTTCCAACTCTATCATTCTGTGGGCCTCCGCCTGCTAACTGCCACTCCCCATCGCCAGATACGCTTGGCTTTCTGTAAAACGGAATTACCATATTTTTCGCTCTATAGGACACACCAGACCACAAGACGCACCTAGTTTTTGGAGGAGGAAAACAAGAAAAAAAATATTCTGAATCCCAGAAGCCAGAACAGCAAGAGGGATCGCTGCGCAGCGAAAGCAACAATCCCTCTTGCTGTTTTGGCTTCTGGGATAGCTGCACAGCCTGCATTCGCTCCATAAGACGCACACACATTTCCCCTTACTTTTTAGGAGGGAAAAAATGAGTCTTATAGAGCAAAAAATATGGTACTTCACAAAGACAGGGTTTAGTTTTCAGATCTCCCTCCACCCACGACAAACTAGACAAAGGAGGTTTGCAACAGTGAACAGTGACCTTAGACAGGAAGTGGCATTGCAAGACAGGAAGTGAAGTCACACTGTCATTCTGGGCAGCAGCTGCAGCAGCCACACCCCTTACCCTGATTGGCTGTGCTGATGCCCATATGCGTCAAGTTGGCCGCAAGGTTCCCGGTGCTGTTGGAACTGCTGAGGGACGGGAAAGGGGACTCTTCTGGGTCCAGCGGCGTCGGGAGAGGAGAGGGGAAGTGGATGTTTGTCAGGTCCGGCAGGGAGCCACCCGTGTTGTGAGTGGCGGGGATAAGTGTGGTAGTGTTTTCCTGGTCAGCTGACGGAAAGATGCTGTGCTCAAGAAGAAACCAGGAGGGAGGGGAAGAAAAGTGAACCATTTGACAGACAAAAATACCCCAAGATCACATAGTTATCTCAGTTCAAGCACCGTGCCACACCACAGTTAGGCTTTCCCACGATGTCTCAACTAAGCCTTGCCTCCCATTGTTCTTGGGACTCCCCAATGAGTTGCAACTACAGTGGTACCTCTGGATATGCACACCTCCGGTTGTGAATCCTTCAGGATGCAGACGTAGGAAACCCGGAACTATTTTTCCGGGTTTCGCCGCGCGAGCGTGCGCAGAAGCGGTCCCTCCAGTTGCGGAAACCTCAGGACCCGACCGGAGCTCCAGAACAGATCCTGTCCACAACCGGAGGTACCACTGTACCTATTTCCTAGAGTTGCTAAAGCAATGACACTATCTTTGTTGTCAGTTACATAGGAGAGTCTCCTACTTTGGAGGTCTTTAAGCAGAGGCTTGACAACCATATGTCAGGAGTGCTCTGATGGTGTTTCCTGCTTGGCAGGGGGTTGGACTTGATGGCCCTTGTGGTCTCTTCCAACTCTATGATTCTATGATTCTATGAGATACAATAGCCATCTTCCAAAATCTAAAGTGCTGTCACATGGAAGACGGAGCCAGCTTGTTTTCTCCTGCTCCGGAGGGTAGGGACCCAACCAATGGCTTCAAGTTACAAGAAAGAGGAGATTCCAATTAAACCAGGAGTCAGCAACCTTTTTCAGCCGTGGGCCGGTCCACCGTCCCTCAGACCTTGTGGGGGGCCGGATCATGGGGGGGGGGGGGAATGAACGAATTCCTATGCCCCACAAATATCCCAGAGATGTATTATAAATAAAAGCACACATTCTACTCATGTAAAAACACGCGGATTCCCGGACCGCCCATGGGCCAGATTGAGAAGGTAATTGGGCAGCCCTGGCTTAAACTTTAGAAAGAGCTTTCTGATGGACAGTGGGACAGACTCTCTTGGGAAGTGGCGGACTCTCCTTCCTTGGAGGTTTTTAAGCAGAGGTTGGTCATCCATCCAGGATGCTTTAGCCGAGATTCCTGCCTTGCAGGGGGTTCGGCTAGATGACCCTTGGGGTTCCTTCCAACTCCATGATTGGATATGACTCTTCCCAGCACACCCACAGGAAGGGACAACAGACGACAGGGAAGGATCCAACTAAGTTATACTCACAGCAGACCCCTCTGAATTTAATTCGGCCTAGGATGTTCACCAATTTCAGTGGGTCTGCTCAGAGTATGACCAACGGGGGATATAACCCTTTGTTTCTACAAAAAGCCAGCCAAAGTGCCCTACCAATGCAGAAACCAAACAACCCCGACTCTTTCACGTACTTGATTCCTGGAACCTCACAGGATTTAGGCCTTGAGGATCCGGTCTGAAAGAGAGAGAGAGAGAGACAGAAAGAGAGACAGAGTCATTCCTCTTCTGCATCACTTATATAGGCTGCAGAATCTAATCATGAACTGTCAGGACGCCTTGTTTTCAAAAGAGAGCTCTGGCTTACAAGCCAAAAGGTATTGCCACCCTGAACGCTCTTAACTAAGCCTTAGAAGCAAACCCAACTTTCCCCAGGGGTTGGAACAAGTTTATGCAGCTGTGCAGCATGTCACACTGGGGCAGAATCAGCGCCTTTACCTTCTTAGCTTCCCACCCTTGCTTCGAGAGGTTCTTCTCTGTATCCGCTGTGTCTTCCTCCATGCCTGGGACGGCCAACAGTAAGACTACAAGAAATTAATTTAAAGGTGGGGGGAAATCTCATTAAAGATCAGCAAAAGGTACCCTGAAAACAAGACTCTGTTGGACCCAAGTGGGTAAAACTAAACTGCATTTTAAAAAAAAAAACACAAATTGAAAGTCTATGCATATTTGTTGCTTTCCCTTCTTCTTCCTCTTTCCTAAAAAAAAGGTCCTTTATGTGTACTGACCTGACTTTCGATATGTATATTTTTAGGACCAACCTTATTTCTGTGGTTGTAAGTTGCATTGTGTAATTTACAGCTTTTATTGAGGGTGGGTGTGTTTTTTGAAGTCTCAGACTATTCATTAAAAGTCCTTTCCGCCTCCCTCCCATGTTCAGTGACAAAACAGATACAGTGGTACCCCGCAAGACGAATGCCTCGGAAGACGAAAAACTCGCTAGACGAAAGGGTTTTTCGTTTTTTGAGGTGCTTCGCAAGACGGATTTTCCTAAGGGCTTGCTTTGCTAGACGAAACGGCCCTGCCTCTCGTGTCATGGCGACGGTCACTGCACGCACGCACGCTCGCTTCCCCGCTCCTCCGGCTCCCTCCAACCTTCCGGCTGACGGCTCCTCCGGCTCCCTCTGACCTTCCGGCTGACGGCCGACCTTCCGGCTGCCTCACGCCGCTGCCGTCCCTTGCGCGCTCCCCTCAGAGAGCCGTTGCCACCAGCAGCCAGCGTTGCAGCCAGAGTCGCGCTCCTGAGCCCCGCCGCCCTCCAGCAGCCGCGTCGCGCGGTGGCCACAACGCGCGGGTGAGTCCGAGGTACCGGCTGCGGCAGCTGTCCTGCTTCTCCCCGCCCCTCCCCACCGTTGTTAGTGTTTAAATGCAGTGGTGCTTCGCAAGATGAAAAAACTCGCACAACGAAAAAACTCGCGGAACGAATTAGTTTCGTCTTGCGAGGCACCACTGTATACTGTATATACTTCACCTCTTTTTTGCTGCATGTCCTGTGAGCCAGCTAAGAAAGGCTCCGCCTGGGTGGGAGTCATCGTACTCTGGTGCAGGGCAGAATCTGAATTGGTCCTGGTTGAGAAAGGGCAGACAAAAACCTATCAGAGCTGGAAAGCGGCCAACCTCCCACCCGGTTTTGAAAAGGAGCGCAGGAAATCACTAGCCAAGTAGCTTGACGTCTGTCTGGATCTTGGCTAAATGTTAGGGGAAACTTCCTAATGAAAGGAGTTGTTCGACAACAGGACAGAGGCTGCCTTGTGGGCTCTCTGTGGTTGGAGATATATAAGGAGCAGCTGGGCAGAAACTGGATGAAGGGAGCTCAGAGCAGGATCTTGGAATGCCAGCATCCCTAACTGGCATTTTCTGAACACCAGTGTCTGGAAACCGCCAGAGTGTGAACTTGGGCTCAGGTCCGGCTTGTGGGTTTCCTATGGGGCCTGTGAGAAGAGGATGCTGGACTCAATGGGCCAGTGGCCCAATCCAGGAGGCTCCCTGTCTGCAGTTCTCTCTCCCCACCTGCCCACCCCTGTCCCGACAAAGAATTGCAGTTTTTAAAGCAGGACTGTGCTAGACAGGAGGAGGATCAACGGGGCATTTTGCAACCAAGTTCAAAAACCAGCACTTACGTACCTCCTCCAGCTTGTGTCTGAAGGAGGCGACAGGTAGACGGTACCATACGGACAGCTGTCCACGTGAGTCGGGCAGTCAAGGAAGACGGGAAGGTATCCAGAGCTTCTTGGGAAAGTTTCAGCAATAAAAGTTTTAAGTGTTCGACAGTGTTGGGCGTCATATATTTACACACAGACACCACATGGTCAGCACAGGGCAAGCCCCCAGTTTTGCAAGGAAACCCTTAATGGGGAAGAGCTACAAAACGGTGTTCGGACGGTGTTTGCTTTCTGTTCTCTCTCCCTCTCTCAATGCCTTGCTTCCTCTTCTTTCCTTTCACCTGACATTTCCCCTCACCTCTGGCTAAAGCTGATCTCAAAGCTCTGCTTCATCCTTCTCTGGCTTCATGGCCTTTCAGATGAAAATTAACTAGGGCTATGCCACATCCCACCTCAGAATGAAAGGGGGGCTTCTAGTAGGGCCGTAAATGTGGGAGAGATGGGAAGCAGGGCACGTTAAGTCGCCTCCGCTGAAAGACCAGCTTCACCAGATGCCTCCTGCCACTGGGCTGCTTCCAGGCCAGATATGCATTCTCAGAACTGCTTTTTAAAGAACTGACGCCTGAGCTTGCTTTTTTCCTCTTCCTTCCTGGTCTCTCTTTCCTTGTGCACAGTGTATTTTTAATGTGTTACCAGTTCAGGTTTCCGTGTGTTCCCAGCACCTACTGATAAGCTGCACCTTCCTAAACATCTCCCAGGCACATGCATCCCCTCCTATGCTCTAGGCTGCAATGCTGAGCCAAAGGATATCTGCCTGCCGTGCTTATCCACGGACAGCGGGCGCCGGTGGGGAGAGCCAAGGCGGTTCCGGTCGCGATACACCCTGTCCACCAGCCCATGGTGCCGGGTCGTCCTGCTGGTGTCCAATCCTGATGACTGAAACGGAGTCTGAAGAGAAAGGCAAATGGGCATTGAAAGGATGGGAAAAACAACCCTGTGACAACATTGCAGATGATTCAACCAGATGACTCTCAGGGGTCTCTTCCACTTCTACCAGTGTGGCAAATTGCTTTCATGCATATGGTTAGCGAAGTTTAACCTGACTTCATAGGAATAATTGTGTGCTTGAAGTCCATCAGTTTCAAGGATACTACAAACGCTTTCAAATCTTTTACATAGTCTTTCAAAACTGAGAAACATGCTTGGCCTTTCTCCTGCATAGTAGCTAGTAATTTCCTACAGACCAAGCAAGAATATTTGTGGGGTATTATTCATAGAATCACAGAGTTGGAAGAGACCCCCAGGGGTCATCTAGTCCAACCCTCTGCAATGCAGGAATCTCAGCTAAAGAATCCAGGACAGGTGGCCATTCAAAACTGAATTACTAGTAATATTTGCATATGCACACACACCAAAAAAACAAAACAACTTTGCAGTCTGATATCAATTTATGGGACCTGAATACAGGTGTCTGAACCAATTAGGGAGGTTTTTAATATTGGAGTTTTTTTGTGTGTTTTGATATTTTGTTGGAAGCCACCCAGAGCGGCTGGGGCAATCCAGTCAGATGGGTGGCATATAAATAATAACATCATCATCATCATCATCATTATTATTATTATTATTATTCTACACAATGTCCTGGGTTCCTTTGGAGGAAGGTGCAGGATTCAATATACAGTGGTGCCCCGCAAGACGAATGCCTCGCAAGATGGAAAACCCGCTAGACGAAAGGGTTTTCCGTTTTGGAGGTGCTTCGCAGGACGAATTTGCTATGGGCTTGCTTCGCCAGACGAAAATGCCTTGCGATTCCTGGGGGGGTTTTCCCCCTCCCCCCCTTTTCCCCAAGCCCCTAAGCCGCTTAACAGCTGATCGCTAAGCCGCTTAACAGCTGATCTAAGCCGCTTAACAGCTGATCTAAGCCGCTAATAGCCTTTTAGCAGCTAATCCGCTAATCCCTTAAGCCTTTAATAGCCGCTAATAGCCTTTTAGCAGCTAATCCGCTAATCCCTTAAGCCTTTAATAGCCGCTAATAGCCTTTTAGCAGCTAATCCGCTAATCCCTTAAGCCTAATAGCCGCTAAACTGCTAATAGCGCTAATCTGCTAATGGGCTTGCTTCGCAAGACGAAAAAAACCGCAAGACGAAGAGACTCGCGGAACGGATTCTTTTCATCTTGCGAGGCACCACTGTACACACACACACACAAACATATATATACATATCTATAAATGAATGACAAAATAATGTATACAGCTCCTTTTAGTGCAGCATTTGGATATTGCTTTTTAGATGGAGGGAAAAAAAGAAATTAAGAGAAATATCTGGCGATGGCAGAAAGGGCAACCCTCACCTGGAAAGGCAGGTCCATAGCACTGCTCCCAATCTGATTGACATTTGGCAGGGATCCTCCATAGTACTGGCCACGGGTCTGGCCCAACTGCAAATACTGGTTTTTCTGTAGCTGTAGCTAGAAAACAGAGAAAGAGGAAGATTAATTAAGCTGTGCAGGTTCCAGGTAGAGAAGGAACAATCCTGGGCTGGCCAGGAGGAGATATGGAACCCAAGCACCTGGCAAGGTTGTGCCCAACTAACCTCACAGTTGGATTTCTGCAATAGATATACCTTTGGGATTAGTTGAGAGGATGCAACTGGTGTAGAACGCAGGGGCTAGGTTGCCTGTAATGCTCTGCTCGCACTGGCTGCTACTGAGCCAAGTTCAATGTGTTGATACTCAAGACCCTACATAACTGAAAGAGCAGATTGCTTGAGAGACTGTCTTGTCCCTTACACAAGCAGCAGATCACTGAGGACTGCCGGAAAGCTTCTCCCGTGTGCTCCAAAGGTCTGGGAAGCCCGCTCCATACTAACTTGCAGCAGGGCTTTTAGTGTTGCTGCTCCTACCCTGTGGAATAGGATGCCCGTTGAGATATAGCAGGTACCCGCTAGCTGTACTTTCTGGAAGTGACTGCATTTCTTTGCTTTGGAATCTTGTAAACATCTTATTGCAATCAAGTGGCATATAAACTATGTTAATTACATATTTATTAAAAAAAGCCAAGCCAACCTCAGGCCAATTTGAAGAACTCGTGCCCATGGGTATCTGCGCGCCATGAGGGCTGGTACAGATGCAACAGCCACATTTCCGAGGCAGCTTGACTCTGAATGCCCATTTAACAAGAGGAGGGGGAGTCCTGCCTTCTGGTCCCTGAGTCTGTGGGCTGCATGGAGGCATCCAATTGCGCAGAGCAGGGAAAAAAGGGTGCTGGTCTAGACATCTACCTCTGGCCTGACCCAGGCATGAACAGGAAGAACGGGAACAAGGAGGCATTTTCAGTGTGTTCCTGTGGTTCCCCAACTTTTGGGGGGGTCCCACCCCCTCGGCTCCACAAACGCATCTCCAGTAACCCCCTACCCTACACAAAGCATAATTAAGAATAGCAGTTTGCACAACCCACTAAGGAAGATATGAACACAATAAAATTCAAAATCAATTGCACAGGTATTCAATATCCAATCAAAACTATTTCATTTTATGAATTCAATGAAACTGATGAACTTGATCCAGCTTTTCAAAGTCTGATAGGCATTTACACCCCACAGAGCCCCCTGCCTCTTAGGGTCCCCTAGATAACCCCACTACCCCCCAAGGGAGGTACTGCCCACTTTGGGAAACACTAGCCCATGCTGAAAGAAGCATCGCCATTCCCGACAACCAAATCCTGACGCCAAGTTCCTGATTAGCTGGACACAAAAGGAAGGGGAGGGGATATTATACGTTATTAAGATTTATCCCGCAACCCCTTTTAAACACATCATCAGCTTCAACACAGCAGTACGCAAATAGAAGCTGGAAGCAGCAGATCCGGTGAAAGCAACACAAATATATACAGGTCGTTGATAACACAGATCAGTCTTTCCTGGTGCCTTGCAGAAGTCTCAGACTACAGTTCCCATCAGCCCTGGGGACACATGGCCATGCTGGCTGATGGGAGTTGTAGTCCAAAACAGATTTCACATACTAACCACCCAATGAATATCAGACAACCAGTGAACACAGAATGGTTACCATATTAGCTCTGTGGTCCCCACAGATGCAAAGAGGATCTTTTTACCCACTGCTCCAGAATCTGATCAAGAAAATATGAGCGTCTTTTTGAGTTTGCCTTGGGTTTTAATCCACAAATTAAACCACACAAAAACAAACACCATTCCTGAAGTCTCAAAAGGTTTAGGAAGCACTTTGCTTCCCCTTCTTAAAACAGGACCAGTTGGTAACATTATCATGATGAAAAGAACCTGGGGTTGGAAAAGATTGAGGGCACAAGGAGAAGGGGACGGCAGAGGACGAGATGGTTGGACAGTGTTCATGAAGCTACCAACATGAGTTTGACCAAACTGTGGGAGGCAGTGGAAGATAGGAGTGCCTGGTGTGCTCTGGTTCAGGGGGTCACGAAGAGGAGGACACAACTAAACAACTAAACAACAAAGGGTAAAGGGCAGGCTAACAATAATAAAATAATAATAGAAAGAAAGAAAGAAAGAAAGAAAGGGTAAAGTGCAGGATAACAACAACAACAACCACCACCAGCCTTGCTTAAAGATGCCAGGGATTGAACTGGGACCATTTGCATGCAAAGCTTGTGCTCTGCAGCTGAGCGACGGCCCTTCCATATGGAACATGCTGAAATCAGCAGACCATTTTTACGCAGGATCTGTAAGCAAGCCATTTAAGCAGACATAACCAGGAGCTCTATTAAAACAAACACGCACAGACCAGCAGCCCCCTGCCAATTACACCCAGAGCCTAGAAACGTCCTGAGAGCTTTTACATTATTAATGCAGCTTAGTTAAAAAAAGAAAAAGAAATGAAATGTAATCAATACGGGCCGCTGGAAGTCAAGGCGGAACGGACCGGGAGCCAGAAACATTTTATCAATCAGCAGATGCGCCGCTCTTGCCAGGCTGGGCCCTGGACCTAATGAGGCAGCCGTGGCGCACCTTCCCATCCCAGAGCAAACAGAAGACTCCCGCCGCCCCATCGATCCGCACGGCCCATTGCTGAGGGCTAGGCGGCGCAGAGTAGGCGGATGAGAGCAGCAGCCCGTTGCTGGCTCAGGCTGGCCTGTTCCAGCAATCTGCTTCCAAGAGCCAAAGTGGGGGGAAGCCTCACAAGAAAAGAAGGCATTCTCTTTTTGCTGGGGCCGGGCACCTGCAACTCCCCGAGGTAAAGTGCCTTGGGAGGAGGAGGTTCTACTTACGGGTGGTTCTGCTGCAGCACTTAGGGATGGGCAGAGCATATTCATGGCCTGCCTCCCTTATTACAGTGGTGCCCCACAAGACGAATGCCTCACAAGATGGAAAACCCGCAAGACGAAAGGGTTTTCCGTTTTGGAGGTGCTTCGCAGGACAAATTTGCTATGGGCTTGCTTCGCAAGACGAAAATGTCTTGTGATTCCTGGGGGGGGGGTTCGCTCCCCACCCCCTTTTTCTAAGGCACTAAACTGCTAATAGCCTTTTAAGCAGCTAATCCGCTAATCCCTTAAGCCTTTAATAGCCGCTAGTAGCCGCTAAACCGCTAATAGTGCTAATCCGCTAGACGAAGAGACTCACGGAACGGATTCTTTTCATCTTGCGAGGCACCACTGTACTTATTTTATCCAAGGAGCTCCAGGTGGCGTGCATGGTCCGCCCCCTCCTCACTGATCCACGCGACAACCCTGTGAGGTAAGTTAGGCTGAGAGAAGCCTTGAGGATCATTGCCCAGAGAGCTGCATGGCTGAGTGGAGATTTGAACCCTCATCTCCCAGGTCCTAGTCTGGCACTGCTAACCCTACCTGAGCGCTGGCTCTCTTCTGCGACAGGAGTGCAGATGGTGCCCCTCTAGGCATGGAGCATGCACAGGTCTGCTTAGCTCCAGCAAAAAATGGCTGCATCTCAGGCCTTCAGGCTATGCCCTGGGGCTTAGGCGTAGAGAAGGTCCCAGGCCCTCCTATCGCAGAGAGAGATGATAGCAGGGGTGGGCCACATTCTCTCAGAGGGAAGCATCTAAGGGGCTGCATCGCAGTGACAGGCAGGGGCCGAGGAAAAGGAGACAGAACAATGCATGAGGCTCTTATCCAGGGGTCAGCAAACTTTTTCAGCAGGGGGCCGGTCCACTGTCCCTCAGAACTTGTGGGGGGCCGGACTATATTGGGGGGGGGGGAGAAAACAAATTCCTATGCCCCACAAATAACCCAGAGATGTATTTTAAATAAAAGCACACATTCTACTCATGTAAAAACACCAAGCAGGCCCCACAAATGACCCAGAGATGCATTTTAAATAAAAGGGCACATTCTATTCATGTAAAAACACCCTGATCCCCGGGCCAGGTTATAAGGCGATTGGGCTGGATCTGGGCCAGCCCCGGGCCTCAGTTTGCCTACCCATGTTCTTATCTGTGAATCAGAGGCTGCACTCCAAGCGTGCAAAAGACCAAAGTGTCTATGCATCCCTTCAATCCAGGCAACCAAGAGGCATCATCAGAGACAGTCTAATCAGGCAAAAGCCCTTGAGGAAGACAGAGAAGAGGGACGGTGAGAATCCCAAGGGCCATACAGAGAGGATCGGAGCAGCACATTTGGCCCCCAGGGCCTAAGATTTCCCACTCCTGCCAGTCAGTCAAACAATTTAGGTTAGACAATATGCCGAATATTGATGGTGTGTTTTAATCTATTTTAGCTTATTGTCCTGTTTAATTTTTTTCAGTGCTTTAAATTGTTGCTTCTGATTGTTTTCATCAACATACAGTGGTGCCCCGCAAGACGAATGCCTCGGAAGACGAAAAACTCGCAAGATGAAAGAGTTTTTCGTTTTCTGATTTGCTTCGCAAGACGGATTTCCCTATGGGCTTGCTTCGCAAGATGAAATGTCTTGCGACTTTTTTTTTAAAACCGCCAATGCATTCCTATAGGAAACCGTCAATACACAGCGGTGCTTCGCAAGACGAAAAAAACTCACAAGACGAAAAAACTCGCAGAACGAATTAATTTCATCTTGCGAGGCACCACTGTACTCTTTTTGTAAACCGCTTTGAGGCATTTTGCATTTTTTTGTTTCACAATCAAGCGGGGTATACATTTTATCATAGAGTTGGAAGGGATTCCAAGGCCATCTAGTCCAACCCCTTGCAATGCAGGAACCTCAACTCAAAACATCCATGACAGATGAAATAAAATAAATGAATTTAGCTAAACGCCTACTCCTGAGATGAAAGGAGTGACCAAAATAAAGCGTCGACGCAGAGAGAGACACACACACTCGCACAAAAAGCAAGAGATGCCCACTGCCGAGCGGGATAAAAATAGCTTTTTCTGTTCCTGGTGTTTTTTAAATTATTTTTAGCTGCAGCCATGAATATGCAGTTATGTAACCGGGCACAGCTCCTGATAAATCAGAAAGCAAACAGGAGGGAATGTTTACATTCTTCGCGGAAAAGCGTAGTGGCTGGGTGGCAGAAAGGCAGCACGCGCAGGCAGGTAGTGGCGGGGGGGGGGGAGCAGGAGAGAGAGGGAGGGAGGGACGTGCCCAATGCCAGTCTGGTGCTGATTGGCAGCCAATGGGTGTAAGATAAATAAAGCTGCCAGGGAAGCACTCCAGGGAGGAGTAGGAAGATGCTGGCCTTGCCAAGTGACCAAAGAGTGCTAACGTGGGAAAGGACCTTTTAGGGGAGGGGTAATAAAAGGAGGGGGACACGGGTGGCGCTGTGGGTTAAAGCCTCAGCGCCTAGGGCTTGCCGATCGAAAGGTCGGCGGTTCGAATCCCCGCGGCGGGGTGCGCTCCTGCTGTTCGGTCCCAGCGCCTGCCAACCTAGCAGTTCGAAAGCACTCCCGGGTGCAAGTAGATAAATAGGGACCGCTTACTAGCGGGAAGGTAAACGGCGTTTCCGTGTGCGGCTCTGGCTCGCCAGAGCAGTGATGTCACGCTGGCCACGTGACCCGGAAGTGTCTTCGGACAGCGCTGGCCCCCGGCCTCTTTGAGTGAGATGGGCGCACAACCCTAGAGTCTGTCAAGACTGGCCCGTACGGGCAGGGGTACCTTTACCTTTACCTTTAATAAAAGGAGGTGCCCTTTCCTTTCCGCCAACAAACTCCCTGAAATGTCCTCCCTTCCCACCCTGACATCTGCTGGGTTGCTTGCTTTTCCCCTAGGAAAGGGGCCTTGCCTAACGTTAAAGCAGTGTTGCCTGCACTGGTAGGCAGCAGCTCAGGCTGAGAGGTCTCACGGAGAGCAGCTGGAGACCTTCTGCACGCAGGTGCTATGGAGTGGGGTTACGGACAGCGCCTGCCAAAGGGGATTCTTGCATTACTTAAGAAAGGAGGAAGGCTGGCTCTGATACGTGCAGGCCTGCTCCGTGAATGCGTCCGTTTCCAGGAAATGAGCCTGTTCAGGAAACTCTCTGCTCTAATCTCTGAAGGCTGAATGAGAAGCAGCCCAAAGCAGTGTTAGAAACTCCCAATATATAAGCTAGGTACCAAATGATTCCTTAAATCAAGGCTGCAGTCGTCAAAACAGAATGCCTAGTTGCTATGTGGGGGCCAGACGGCCCTAAAGTCGTATTTTTCAAATGACTGTGATTATTAGTTAAACCCTGGCTAGTTCAGATGACAACCTTCAGCCAGGTTAAGAACTTTGAGAACTGAAAGAAGAAGAATCAACTTTATCCACGGACAGTCCACACATCTATTGGCCTATTCCTACCTATTTTTCTTCATGGTGACATGGACCATTCAGAATGTGAGAATATTCTTCATAACTCTGAGCAGGGCAGTGAAGTGAGGGAAGTGAAGAAAAGCAATAACCATTCACTGTAACAATGTTCACTGCTCCTGCTCAGACTGCATGGGGAAAGCATTTTGGTTCCAGAAATTCATTCAGATTGTGCAGATAAAATATAACTGATAGAATTCTAAAGGATTGAAATTCAAGGATCCCCAGATGGCGGGGATGTCAGGCTTCACTTGGTTGCAAGTTGCCGAAAGCCAGGTGTAAAATGTGCCCGGCTGATTTTGAACAGTGGCCCAAAGACTCTGTGAAAGAACAAGAAAAGGAACTTTTTCACATCTTAGACCACTCGTCAGCCTGTTCTCTCAACCTGCAGCTCCAGCGCTGCGAGCACCAATCACCAAGGTACCATGCAAAGAAAACCCACATCTATGTCCTTCTAATTATACTGCACCACTGGGAGGCTATCTTGGCTGGAAACTGGGCATAAATCTGATAAATTTAGGCAATCAGCCATACAGCTTTGAGAACTTGAGGTCTGCAGTTGGAGATGTCATTCCAGTTCCAGTAAGAGACTCAAATTTAGACGTCTGACGCTGCTAACCATGCCTTGTTTCTGGAGAGTAACATGCAGGGTGGGTGGATAAATCCATTCACCACGTTCGCTCGATCTGTTCCCTCACTGATCAAGGAAGAGCAAGGAGCCAGGCACCATAAAACAGGAACTCTTTATACACTCTCGAGTACTTAAACTGCTACGCTCCGTTTAGTGAGCCATACATTAAGAGTCTCAAATAAGAAACACACAGCTCAATTAAGGCAGTCTGTTTAATTCAGTGGGTTTGCCCAAGAAGAACAGCTTGTTCTCAGCCCCACGGAGCTGTGGTCCCGCGGCTGCAAAAACACACCTGGTCCCAGTTCAAGCAAAAGGCAATGCAATTGGTTTCTGGACTAACTGACCTATAAAGCATTATATGGATCAGAACCCCAGGACCTCAAGGACCGCCTCTGCCCACAGGAACTGACCCGAACCTTGCGCTCATCATCTGAGGCCCTTCTTCACATGACCTCTCCAAGGGAGGTCCCAAAGATGGCAACACGAGACCAGGTCTTTTCAGTGGTGGCTCCCTCTTTGTGGAATGCTCTCCCCAGGGAGGCTCACCTCCCATTACACAGGTTTAGGCACCAGGCAAAAAGCTGCTTTTCCACTAGGCCTTTCATTACCTGTGGCCTCCCAGAGTGGGTGGGATGTTCCAATCAGTGTTTGAAACTCCCCAGGTTCCAGGCACATTTTGCTACTGTGCAAGTCCAACTGCGACTACGTGGAGATTTCTGGGTGTCCGGTTGGCGAATGACCAACCTGACCATGTCCATCAAGACAGCTGACTCATGGGCAGCTACAGTAGCGCATCATGTGCTTCTGTGTTGCCATGCAAATCAGGAACCCCTTGCTGGGCACCTTAGCCCTCCATCATCACATCAGGGAAAGTAAGTACAGGGCTGGGTATAGAGATATTTGACTTTGCTGCAGCCTTTCCACAGGCCACCCAAATGGATCTCACAGGCCACAGTTTAAAAACCTCTGCTTTAGTCCATAGTTAATGTCATTTCCCTTTCCATTGTGCACGTTTCTCCTTCTTGCATATGGGGACAAGTAAATTGTTGTAAGAACAAGCTACAGTCAAGCAATGCACTGTATTTTTCGCTCTATAAGACACGCCAGACCACAAGACGCACCTAGTTTTTGGAGGAGGAAAACAAGAAAAAAATATTCTGAATCCCAGAAGCCAGAACAGCAAGAGGGATCGCTATGCAGCGAAAGCAGCAATCCCTCTTGCTGTTCTGGCTTCTGGGATAGCTGTGCAGCCTGCATTCGCTCCATAAGACGCACACACATTTCCCCTTACTTTTTAGGAGGGAAAAAGTGAGTCTTACAGAGCAAAAAATACGGCAGCTAAGATCACAGAACCACAGACTTGTAGCATTAGAAGGGACCCCGAGGATCATCTAATCCAACCCCTGGGCAAATTACACATTCTGCTGTGGTGACCGTAACCTAGGTTTAAGGTGCCATTTGGCGCCTCGTTTATATAGCTGAGTTTCTAGCACTGTTTTGGATAGCAACTTGCTTTGTTCCCAGAGGTAGCATACAGCCATCGTGACTAGTGGACCCTGACAGCTTCATCCTCCATGAATGAGTGTAATCCCCTTTTAATGCCATCTAAATTTATGGCTGTTGCCACATCTCGTGGGAATGGGCTTCATAGCTTAGATATGCTCCGTGCCAAGTCCTTTCTGTTGCCTATCCTGAATATTCCAATATTCAACTCTTCTGGCTCCAAGTTCTAGCATTGTATGAGAGAGGGAGAAAAGCTCTTTATTTGCGGACAGTGGTCCAAAACATCTGGGGGCCACCAAATTGGGGGAGGCTGCAATAAAAGCAACCACAGCAGGCTAATTCTGCTTTCCGTTAGCAAATGTATAATGCTAAAGATACATAGCAGCAGCAGCAGCAGCTACAGTGGTAAAGTAAAGGTAAAGGTACCCCTGCCCGTACGGGCCAGTCTTGACAGACTCTAGGGTTGTGTGCTCATCTCACTCAAGAGGCCGGGGGCCAGCGCTGTCCGGAGACACTTCCGGGTCACGTGGCCAGCGTGACATCGCTGCTCTGGCGAGCCAGAGCCGCACACGGATACGCCGTTTACCTTCCCGCTAGTAAGCGGTCCCTATTTATCTACTTGCACCCGGGGGTGCTTTCGAACTGCTAGGTTGGCAGGCGCTGGGACTGAACAATGGGAGCGCACCCCGCCGCGGGGATTCGAACCGCCGACCTGACGATCGGCAAGCCCTAGGCACTGAGGCTTTTACCCACAGCGCCATCCGCGTCCCAGCTACAGTGGTACCTCGGGTTAATAACTTAATTTTTTCCAGAGGTCTGTTCTTAACCTGAAACTGTTCTTAACCTGAAGCACCACTTTAGCTAATGGGGCCTCCTGCTGCTGCCACGCCGCCAAAGCACGATTTCTGTTCTCATCCTGAAGCAAAGTTCTTAACCTGAGGTACTATTTCTGGGTTAGCGGAGTCTGTAACCTGAAGCGTATGTAACCCGAAGTACCACTGTATTGATATTCCAACAGCTGCTGCAGCGGCCTTCTTGCTCTGAGCAAGCTGCCCTGGCTGGCAGATTAAAAAGTGGCAGATTCAATGGAATTAATAAGACTTCTGCAACAATGAATCTGCCTTTCCTGGTTGCCAACAAAACACTGTTCTTAGCCACCGTGGTGTGAAAGAGTTAGTCATTTCAAGGCAGCAGCACACACATACACACGCCAGTTCAAAAGGCCCAGCTCAGCACCACCCGACTGCAGAGGACAAAATATCCCTTTAATATTGTGCTTGCAGATCCATTTACAAGGATTTACGGGGAGGAGAAATTCAATCAAGGAGAAAGTAGCCGGCCACAGCACTTAGGAGAAAGTTGACCTGTTACTTGCTATTTCTGGACTGTTTGAAGAAGAAGAAAGCCGCTGCATGTCAGCTCAGTTGGCATCACAGAATCTAGCTCTAGAACAACACACACACACACGGATGTTGATGCAGCCCATAACTTAACTGCAGGCTCTGCAATGAGGTAAGTCTTGCCAGGCTCCTATTTGCATACAGTTAAAAGTACATTTTGTTCTCCGCTGGCTTTACAGACAATTGTATCTACACGCACTCACCTCCTTGGCGGAGATGCACCTCCACTCAAGTTTCATTTCCATCACCCACACGGTGGGCGTTGCTTTCAATCTGCCTGTGCCAAAGTTGGGGGGGGGGGGAGTTTCCCAGACTTCGCATAAACCGTATCAACACAAACCCAGTTTACAGTCTGAGCTGCACATGGCAAGAGTCCACTCTGGGGACACTTAATATTTTCCTTCGATGACACAGATGTTTTGTAACCCGGTTGAGTTGCCTGGTAGCCACAGGCGATCGGTGATTCCATGCAGGCGACCGAGGGAGCTGGTGGAGGAAGGAATGATCCTCCGCACTCAGCATGGAAGTCAAGTAGGTTGGTGGAAGGAGAACAGGGTGGCACACCCCACTTCTGCCAGTTCACATGGTAAAGCCTTTTCTTTTTTAAAAACTAGCCTCTTCTAGCCTTCATCTCAAAGCTGACCATCAAGGATTTCCGTTCCTCTTGTTTTTGTTGTTGCTGCTGTTGTCAGTGGCATGGAGTGGGATGTGGCAGCAAGGCCGTTGCCCCAGATACACAATGGAGGGGGAGCATGAACCAGGTACCCCCCAAAAAGATCCCCATTGCACCCTGGGGAGCAGAGGGTAAACAGCACCCTCTGTGCCTTATTCAGCACTCAAGCACCTGCCTGCCACTGGCAGAAGTTGGGGAGCACAGAGTATGAAGAGAATCCTCTGCACTCCCCAGCCCATGCCAGGTGAGCCCTCGTGCCCTGGATGGGGTACAGAGGGTGCTCTTCACTCTGTGCACCTGGAAGTGAGGGCAAGGGCTGGACGGATGCACTCTGCCCCCATCTGGGGCATGTGCAAGCACACCTGCCCCAGGTACCGGCAAACGGCGCTATGCCACCGGTTGATGTAATTTCTTAACCGCGGCAATTTAAAAGGACAATATCAGTTTAAAACAAAAAGAATGGGGTGGGTCCACTGATATAGATAGCGATGCAGAGCTATATATATCAGGTATCAAGGACTGGCGGGGTGGGGGGGAAAAAACCCGCCCTCGAACAAACTAGAAACTAGCAAGTATGTTTGTAGGCTGGTAACGTTTGAAGGCTTACTAGAAAACTGTTACAGGACCACATTCATTCCCCAAAGCCGCTTAGAAAGTTGGAGAGAAGCTGCCAATCAGCAACGTGTTAGGTCCTTGCGCTTCGGACTGCAAATTGCTCAGCGCCATATAGAAACAGTCACCATTGTTTGCCAGCAAGCCGATGCAAATGAATGGCAGCCCCAGCTGAGCCGCGGGAGGAACGAACCCGATTCAAAAGTTCTCTACAGGCCCAAAATGGCATTTCCCAAGGCTAGCAGTGACTCCTAATTGCCATTTCTTTAGTAGTAGCAGTTGCAGTAATAATAATAGAAAGGATCTGCAATTAAGAGGGCATTTGTTGAGGAAGGGGAAGGAAGGAAACACATTCACATAAGAACTTAAGAAGATAGAGTGTCTGCTGGATCAGGCCAGCGGCCCGTCGAGTCCAGCATCCTGTTCCCACATGGGCTGATCAGTCACAGGATAGGATCATAGAATTGGAAGGGACCCTGAGGATCATCTAGTCCAACCCCCTGCAATGCAGGAATACGCAGGTGTCCCATACAGGGATCGAACCTGCAACCTTGGCATTATCAGCACCACACTCTAACCAACTGAGCCAATTATGGGAAACCCACAAGTAGGACCTGAGCACAAGACAGTGGCGTAGCGTGGGGGGTGCAGGGGGGGCCGGCTGCACCGGGCGCAACATCTGGGGGTTAGGGTTAGGGGGCGCAAATCCACGGGTTAGGGGGCACAAATCCATGGGTTAGGGGGTGCAAATTACTTGCCTTGCCCCGGGTGCTGACAACCCACGCTACGCCACTGGCACAAGAACAACACTTTCTTTTCCTGGGGCTTCCAGCAGCAGGCATTCAGAAGCATTAACATCTCTGACCGTGGAGACAGAGCACAGCCATTGTCGATAGCGCTCTCCTCCATCACACACAAAGCCCTGAATGTTTGACACGGCTGACGACGCAACCCATGAGAATAGAGGAGGTTTGCACGTGGCTCACACCTGAAGAGGCAGCGCAAAAACTGGGTGGGTGGGACAGGCAGCACTGGAGCAGGGAGGCTCTGCCCAGTCTGGCAAGGCTGGTGAGGACGATGAGGCATGCTATCTCTGAGTGAAATCAGCTCTTCCTCTCATCCCGACTGCTTACAAGCCGTGACGTTCCAATCACAAGGGAACCACTAAGTTGTACTCTGAGTAGGCCTACTGAAATTAATGGGCCTCGGTTAATCATGCCAATTAATTCCAAAGGATCTACTCTGAAGAAGACTAACGCTGGATGCAACAACCCTAGAGCCTACTCATCTTAGCGTGTTTTAAAACGCCTTTCAGTTCTTCGTTTCCCAGGGTGGGCTTGCGAGCAAAATTAAAGCAATCAGCGTATCGCAGAAACAAAACAAAGGAGTAAACCTTTGCTAACAAATCCTTACTAGCGAGTGGCTCCTCCTTCTCCTCCTCCTTCCCACCCCAGTTTTCCTCACAGCAAAGCAACTCACCAGTAACTACTGGAGATAGAAAAAGGTGCCTGCCTTCTGGAAGACCTTCACCCCCATTCATTTTACCAGTCTATCACTTCTTGTCTGGGTGTTGTGGCTTATTAGTGCCAGCCTGCAACAGCCATTCTTGGTTTTGACATCAAGGGGAGATTCTTCAGGCCTAGGGAAAGATACTCGCTGCCTGGGATGTCTCTTTGCCAGGACCATCCAGGGAAACACTCAGGGAGTCTGTCCCACTCTAACACCTCCCACTATCTGAAAGTTCCTCCTGATGTTTAGTCGGAATCTCCTTTCTTGTAACTTGAATTCATTGGTTCAGGTCCTACCTTCCAGAGCAGGAGAAAACAAGCTGACTCCATCTCCCATGTGACAGCCCTTTAGATATTTGAAGATGGCTATCATACCTCCTCTCAGTCTCCTCTTCTCCAGGCTCAACGTACCCAGCTCCCTTAACCACTGGTTTCCAGACCCTTGACCATCTCAGTCACCCTCCTCTGCATACATTCCAGCTTGTCAACATCTTTCTTAAGTTGTAGTGCCCAGAACTTAACACAGTATTTTAGGTGCGGTCTGACCAAGGCAGAAGGCACTATTTCTTCCCTTGATAAGGACGCTATACTTCTGTTGATGCAGCCTAGAGTAGCATTCGCTTTTTTTTGCTGCTGCATCACCCTGTTGACTCATGTTAAGCTGGTGGTCCACCAAAATCCCTAGATCCTTTTCACATGTACTTTTCTGAATGCTAAACAGAGCTTGAGATTAGGGTGGGGAATCTTTTCCAGCCCAGGAGGCCACACTCCATCCTGAGAAACTTTCCAGGGCAGTGGGGCAATGATGGGTGGGACCTGAGGCAAAAATTGGGGAGCAGCTCAAGACGCAGCTCTGCATAACAGGCTACATTCCAGCCATGCAGGTAAGTCCCTTGTGCACCTCTCTCAATACAGGCAAGCAAGAGGGAATATCGCAAATCCACTACTACCATTTTACAATTTTTTAAGAGAAGTGAAAAGGTGTGAGGGTTTGAGAGAATAAGGAAAAGAACAAGGAAGAGGAGGAAGAAAACAGAGACACCTACTCCCAGTTTGCAGATAATAAAACTATTGTTAAAATTAATGATGGTTTAGCAAGAGCACATGGCGTGCTGGTGGATACTGTTCGTTCAGAAGTTTGCTAGTGGCTCTTTCCTTTCACACGCAGAGGAGGCAGCAAACCAGTGGCTGGCTTGCCGTCGCACACAAAAAAGCCACAATTGCGGTTTGTTTCTCTGCTAGCAAACCACAATGGTAGGCCAAGAACAAACCTTGGTTTACCATCATGGTTAGTTAGGAGAGAAACAAACTGTTATTATTTATTAGATCCCTTACCTGCCCTTTGTGGTGAAGACTCGGGGCAGATTGCAGCCATGAGTGCAAAAATCGGAACAACTGACAACTGGAATAAAAGGGTGGGCACTTTTTTTCTTTCTTTCTTTCAGGGGAAGGGCGCACACTAGTTCAGTATGCATGAAGCGCTGTATGCAAAGTGGTGTATTGGCTTGCCGTATTAAGTGATGTATCAAACAGCAAATGTCAACGCTCCCTTCACTCTGCCATTAACAAAAGAGCTGAAGTAGAAGCACAGCAGGTAGCAGGTGCTGATCAAGCTGGGGCAACTGGCATCACGGACAGAGCAGGAGGTCCCAGGTTCAGCTCCTGGCAGCATATTCAGGTAGGGCAGGGAGAGAATCCTGCCTGGAATCCTGGAGAGCTAATTGCTGCCAGTCAGTGCATACAGCAGTGAGCCAGGTGGTATATAAGGCAGCTTCCTTTGTTCATTGTGGGGAAGTGTGGGGGGAAGAGACACTCTCGAAAGCAGCGTTTCTCAATGTGGGCGATATCACCCCCGGGGGAGGGCTGGAACGATCCAGGGGGGTGGTAGTCACAGGTGCAATTGGGGGGGTTGAAAAGAAATAAGGAGGCGGTGAAAGCATAAAGAAGAAGAGAAGAAAATTTTGAGAAACCGTTCGTATATGTTTCATCTGTTGTGTTATTGCCAGGTCGGGCGCCGTTGTGGGACGGCGACAATGCCTCCCCAGGATGTGACGATGATGCTGGAGGAAAGGATTCTTTCTGGGCTTGGGTGAACCCTTTTCGGCTCCACCCAGGCCCAGGAAGTGTTAGTGGTTTTTATTTTAATATTATCCTTTGTTATCTCAATTTTCTGTGTGCAACGTGAATGCTACTAGGGTTGATTTAAATTCCGTATTTTTCGCTCTATAAGACGCACCAGACCACAAGACGTACCTAGTTTTTGGAGGAGGAAAACAAGAAAAAAATATTCTGAATCTCAGAAGCCAGAACAGCAAGAGGGATCGCTGCGCAGTGAAAGCAGCAATCCCTCTTGCTGTTCTGGCTTCTGGGTTAGCTGCGCAGCCTGCATTCGCTCCATAAGACGCACACACATTTCCCCTTACTTTTTAGGAGGGAAAAAGTGAGTCTTATGGAGCAAAAAATACGGTAAATACTTTTATAATTTCAAGCTTCAGGGTGTCTTATTTACAACAAAATCTTTCTTTACTATGCTGTAGGGCATAGGCAGAAACACAGATGCATCAAAGAATGCAAATTTCTCACGGCATCTTTCTGTTTGTTCACTTAAAGAAGGCAGCTTTCGGGGGGGTGGGACTGAGTAATTGTTTTCTGAAAGGGGTGGTAGGCCAAATAAGTTTGTGAACCTGTGCTCTAAAGGAACCATTTCACCCTCCTGGTAAGAGCTCCCCCTTCCCCAATTTAAGCAGAATCTTCCACCACCCCAGACTGGCAAGATGGACTCCCCACCACCCTCTCCCACTTCAGAGATGCGCATCACAGAAGCACATCGTTTCAGCATCTCTGGTGGTGCTGCTGCTGCATGGTCCCCTTCATCAACCATCTGCCTCCCACTCTCAGCATTACAGCAGAAATGTCAGAATACTCCCTGCTAACTGCGAAAGGCGCCTCCCCTCCGCCCCCTCAATCAGAGGCTTATTCGCTCTTCACGCTGAAATTGTTTCCAAGGGAGGAGGATCTAAGAGAATAAGAGCTCCGCAAGCTCAGATTAAAAAAAAAAAAAAGGAATAAGGAGGAGGTATCATGGGCCGCCAACACAAGGCTATACACCAAACAATCGTAGGTGTTTATCCATGTGTGCGATTTGGAAGGGGGGGGGGTTGATCACAAGAAAATAAAAAATGGTTTGACATCCAAGCGGGGGCACAGCACAGCCAACAAGCTGTAGAAAAGCAGCGGCTCACAGCCTCTGCTGCAACCAAGGAAGAATGTGAGAGAGCGAACATGACGGTGAACGCTCACAAATATTGTGGTGGTGAGGAAGGGGAGGAATTTAGACAAGAGAGAGGGGGACACACAATAATGTGGGGGGGGGGGCATTTTGCCTCCGCAGAAGCAAAGGGATAGCCAAGGTGCTGGTTCCAAAACAAAATAAATAAATAAAAATTTAAAAAGGAAGGCGCAGAAGAGCAGAAGAAAAGAAAGCACCAACTCCGTCTAATTTCATATACAACCAAACAAAACAGGAGGGAGGCGGGGGGGAGAGAAGTAGCAGCAAAATGGCTGGTGGTGCTGTGCATCAAAGATTGCCATTCATCTCTCCATGAACACCATCATAAAAGCTTGGTGCTGCACCATATACAGCAGGAGGGGTGTCTCTCCAGGTGTGGAACTGCCTTCCCTGGGACACTCAAAAACGTGGCAGAATCATGCCCTTCATGGCTTGCAGCTGCCAGCAGCCAGAGGTGAGGGACGCATCACACCCTACCCACCTGAAAGGTACAGTCTATGCACAGATTCCCGTGCCTGGTGGCCCCTGCACACTATCAATCAAATCCCCCTGGAGCAGAGGATAGGGAGCCTGCATACCTCAACCTCCAGCAGTCCCAGGAGCCAGCCAATGGTCGCTTCCCTATCACTTCCCGGGGACATTAGGGGGGCACCCAGCTCCGATGCAGTTGTTATACGTTATTGGGAGCCAGCGAAATGTCGAGATAGAGAGAAGCATAAGATGCAACAAACTCACTTGGTGGGTTTTAAGTCAGCCCGAGGACCGCATTTCCTTCTGGGTGACCTTCCGGGGGGCGCAAAGCAGTGGCAAGCAGGGCCGGAGGCCAAGGGGGGACGGAGCAATGGATGTAAAAGTTATGCTTGTACAGTAGGCTAGGTTCTACACACACCCTCTCTGTTCTCCATCCGGAGAAGCAAGAGATGTCTTCAGGGGCACATCCCAACCAGGTACAAATGTTCCAGATATGCAGCAGGGCTGTGGGCCCAGCATACGAAATCTGCCACGCACATTTCGCAACTGGCTATTGGCCACTTGCAGCCAAGTGGATGCTATGATGGCACCTGATGTCTCCACCATCTGGAGGTGCGTGCCTGGAGATCCTAGGGTATGAAATGTTTCCACACACCTGTTATATTTTATCTGCACAATCAGAATGAATTTCAGGAACCAAAAAGTTGTATTGAAAAATATGACTTTCGAGCAGTCTGGCCCCAAAATGGCAACCAGGTATTCCGTTTTGGTGACTATAACCCTGGGTTAAGGAGCCATTTGGTGTCTGGCTTATATTATCTGAGTTTCTAACACTGAGTGTTAGAAAGGACCAGATAGAGGCTTGGAAGGACACAACCAGCCCTCAGTCTCAAGGTTTAAAAGCCCACAGTGCTTTAAGTCAAAACTCCCTCTCTCAGCTCCCATAAACCAACATCTTAAATTCTGAGATAACAACAAAAGAAGTTGCTTTATACCATGACAGACTGCATCCACCTAGGCCAGTATTGTCTACTCTGACTGTTAGCCAGGGACACAAGGGGAGGAGAGGACTTCCTTCATCATCATTTACCTGAGAGATCATTTCACTGGAATTGCTAAGGAACAATTGAAGCTGGAGCCACCTGTATGCAAAGGCGTTGTTCCCACAACCGAACTACCGGTTCTCCTGAAAAACACTATTGCGTGGCAATCCCTTTGCCAAGCTGGTGTTCTGGAGACCTTTGGCAGGGGGTGAGGAGATCCGGGAGCCGAAGACACCTGCACGGCACCAGGTTAGCAAAGGATGTTGTACAGAAAAAAGATCATGTCCATGAGAGCCATCTTCAGGTGCCTGAAAGGCTGCTACACAGAAGATGGAGCCAGACTGTTTTCTGCTGCTCCAGAGGGGAGAACTCGAGGCAATGGATTCAAATGACAAGGAGATTCCGACTCAACACTGGGAAGAACTTCCTGACAGCAAGAGCTCTTCAACGACAGAACTGACTGCCTGGGAAGGTGGTGAATTCTCCTTCACTGAAGGTTTTAAAGCAGAAGTTGGATGGCCACCTGTCAGGTCAGGGATTCTCTAATTGTGGTTCCTGGATTGCAGGGGGGTTGGACTAAATGAGTCTTTGGGTCCTTCCCAATTCTACGATTCTACGGTTCTATGAAGTGCCCTGGAATTAGTGCTGAGTTGAAATCTGTTGTGTGTGCAGTGCTTTGTGCACTGCCCTACATGGAAGGCACCTCCCCTTTCCCTCTGATATTTTTTGCACCCTCTTGGCAAAAGTGTACAGAACTGTTCACAAGGCTGTAGCTGTTAAAGAAAATAGAAAGCAACCCTCCCCCTGCACTGCTGAGACAATTGCTGCCAGCCCTAAGGAAACTAAGAACAAGCTCAGCAGAAGGTAAAGTAAAGTCTATGCATAAATATGAAGAAGACCTGCAGAAGGGACATGGAGAAGAGTTAAGAGCCTCGGATAGAAGATCACCAGGTTGATGGGCTACATAGAACTGATAGAAAGGACTGACAGAATCCGAGACCAGGGAGAAGAGACGGTGGAAGATTGGGGAAAAAAATTAAAAATCTATTTAGAGAAATATTGTAAAATTAATGAATGTTAGGAAATGTTGGAATGAAATTACATGACTTTAGTAGAAATATTATAACGAGTTAAGTATAAATTTTAAGGTTTTGATGGTAAGATAAGGTTAAAACAAATTAAGATAACTAAATGATAGAAAGCAGTGAAAGATGGAAAGGATTTGCTGATATAATTAATAACTGGAATACAAAAATGGGAGGTGCGAGGAGGTCGAGGAAATAAGTTAATGAAAGATAAGGATAAATATGGATGTGTTTTTAATTGTTTTCGTGTGTTTTTTGTGTTTTGATGTATTGTGTTGTTGTTGGTTTTTTTGCTCTTTTTAATGTAATTTTTTATTCTTTTTTTCTCCTTTCTCTTCTTTTTTTCTTTTTTGTGCTCTTTTTCTGTAACTTTTAAACTTTTAATAAATATGTTTTTTTTTAAAAAATTGCTGCCAGCCCTCCTAATCTTGCCAGGCAAGAGTCGATAAGAGCTATGGCAGAACATAATAATAATTATAATATAGTATTTTTTAATTTATACCCCGCCCTCTCTAGCCAGGGCCGGGCTCAGGGCGGCTAACACCAAATATAAATTACAATAAAACGTCATGGAAACAACAACAACAACAAATAGTTAACTAAAATACAGCTTAAAATGCAGCCTCATTTTAGTAGTAGCCCATAAATCAAGACCATAAAGGGAGGGAACATCAGATATTCACCCGAGCCAGCTATCCATGCTGGTCCTACATGGGCCAGCAAAAAAGCCAGAGTGAATCTAAACCGAAGGCCCAGCGGAACAGCTCCGTCTTGCAGGCCCTACAGAAAGATGTCAAATTCCCAAAGGCCCTAGTCTCTTGTGACAGAGTGTTCCACCAAGTCGAGGCCAGTTCTGAAAAGGCCCTGGCCCTAGTTGAAACCAATCTAACCTCCTTGAGGCTCGGGACCTCCAAAGTGTTGTTGGAAAGGGGATGCCTAACCCCAAAACTTCCAACCAGAGGTAGTTCTGTATCAATTGGACACAGCCAGGGTTAGCAAGGTAGGGAGCAATAACTTTTCCAAAACAGAGGATTTTCCAGGGCTTTAATTTCCTCATAGAATTTCTACCTTTTTCTAACTTCATGAGTAACAATGGACAGACAGTGCCCACTTCAAAGATGCTATGAGGGAAGCTTGGCGGTTTTGAAGGCCGTAGCTTTCCTTTGCTAAAGACAAGTACAAGACAAGCAAGGGCTTCAGGAAAATCTTCCAATGCAAATTACTCTATGCAAGTTACTTGGATATGAGAAAGTTTACCAAAAAAAGCCACCACATCCCTGGCGAGGAGTGTACCTCAGATGCCTAGACAAAAGGTGTGTAATCTCTTCTTGTGTTCGGAATGAGGCTTCATTTGTCATCAATGGTGCCATCATGTTACAAAATGAATCAAGCCATAGGGGGCCCATTTAGTCCAGAGTCCTGTTCTCACAGCAACCAACCTGGTGCCCAAACAGGAAGCCCTCAAGGTAGACGGGCTCAACAGCAGTGCTCTCCCCACTTGTAAGTCTCAGCCATTGTGGTTAATAGCTATTGATAGCCTTGTCCTCCATGAACATGTCTAATCCTCTTCTAAAGCCACACAACTTGGTGCCCGTTGCAGGAACAAATTCCATAGTTTAGCGATGAAAAAGTTATCACTTCTTCCAGGAGGCAGGGCGGGGGGGGGGAGGCAGATTTTTGCCTGCCCCCAGTCCAATTTTTGAAAACTGAACCTCACATATAATGGCACAGCACTCCTTTCCATAGAATTACAGTTGGAAGAGTCCAGTGTTTCCCAACCTTTGGTCTCCAGCTCTTTTTTGGACTACAATTCCCATCATCCCTGACCTTTGGTCTTGCTAGCTAGGGATGATGGGAGTTGTAGTCCAAAAACAGCTGGAGACCAAAGGTTGGGAAACACTGCTCTAGTCCAATGCCCTGCAATGCAGGAATCTCAACTAAAGCATCCGTGACAGAGGGCCATCCAACCTCTGCTTAAAAACCTCTAACGAAGGAGAACAGGGGAGACTGTTCCACAGTCTAACAACTCTTACTGCCAGAAAGTTTTCCTGATATTTAGTCGGAATCTCCTTTCTTGTACCTTGAAACCATTGGTTTGAATCCTACTCTCCAGAGCAGGAGATTTTGACTTGCTAATTACCACTGTTATTGCTTTTTATTATTAGCACACTGATTGGTTGTTCTCCGCTGACCATCGTTATTTGATACCATTAAAATATTCCCAGAGTGCTAAAGCGTACGTGGTTGCTCCCTTTTAAATGATTGTTATTATTTTTCTTTAAATTAAGGGCAAAGCTAGCAGCACAGCAAAGCTTCTCCCACTAGCCATCTGCTCTGCCTGCAGACATCTCAAACAGGAACAGAACATAAGCAGTCATCAGTGACAAAGACTATTTTGCCTAGATGAACCGTCCCCGACCAGGTGCCCTCCAGATGTTCCTGGCATTTATTTTATTGTGTGTGTGTGTGTGTGTGTGTGTGTGTGTACACAAACACACACATTGGGAAAGGCTACTTTGAAGGGAAAGCAAGCAACATACTTCATCCATGATGTTTCCACAGGTATCAAGACAAAGAAACCAGCCTCCAGAGTGAAAAGCTAGCTGGAAAATATAAGCAGCCTGGGCAGAATATCTGTAAATAAGGGGTCTGCAATAGGAAGCTACTGTCCCAGAAGAACATAGACAGCAGGGTTAGAAATGCAGCTATGTATGCTAATTGGCACCTTAAGCCTAGGTTGCAGTCGCCACAACGGAATGTCTAGGCCAGGGGTCTGCAACCTTTAAGACAAAAAGAGCCACTTGGACCGAAGAAAAAAAACCTGGGAGCCGCAAAACCATTGTGACATTTAAAACAGTGGGGAGTGTTGGGGCACACAATGCGCCTCCTCCCCTCGCTAGGATCCGCCCCTGGAGCCGCGGCTCCGGAGTCATGGGTTGCTGACCCCTGGTCTAGGCACCTTCTTTGTTTTTGGCAAGGAGAATCATTTTTATTGTTGTTATTTTTATTATCTACCGTATTTTTCGCTCTATAAGACGCACCAGACCACAAGAAGCACCTAGTTTTTGGAGGAGGAAAACAAGAAAAAAAATATTCTGAATCTCATAAGCCAGAACAGCAAGAGGGATCACTGCGCAGTGAAAGCAGCAATCCCTCTTGCTGTTCTGGCTTCTGGGATAGCTGCGTAGCCTGCATTCGCTCCATAAGACGCACACACATTTCCCCTTACTTTTTAGGAGAGAAAAAGTGAGTCTTATAGAGCAAAAAATACGGTAGTTCATTTCTCCTGGCACCTGGGAAATTCTTAACACTGAGAGGAAGCTGCCTGATACAGAGTCATCCATCCCACTCAGTGCTGTCTCCACTGACTGGCAGCAGCACATCTCCAGGGTTCCAGGCAGGGAGTCTTCTTCCAGTCCTACCTGAAGATGCTAAAGATCAAAGCAGGTAAGTTGTGCAAAGCAGAGACTCCACTGAGTGGCAGCCTTTCCCCTTCAAGCCCACCAGGCTCCCTTCAACTGCCAAACATAAGAAGAGCCTGCTGGCTCAGACCCCACTGCCCACCTAGTCCAGCCTCCTCTTCTGACAGGGGCCAACCAGGTGACTTTTCTGGGAAACGCACAAGGAGGATCTGAGAATAAGAGGAACTCTCCCCTCCTGCGTTTCCCAGCTGCTGGCATCCAGAAGCATGTAGTTGTTGTTGTTGTTGTTGTTGTTGTATTATTAGTTATACCCCGCCCATCTGGCTGCGTTTCCCCAGTCACTGGGCAGCTACCAACAAAAGATTAAAAATACATTAAAACATCAGTCATTAAAAACTTCCCTAGTTCAGGTGGAAGTCACCATGTGACAAATTTGGACAAATGTTCCTACCCCTCCTCAGAGTGTATCTCTGGCAAAACTAACAGCTGATCAAGACGACTGAACCCCTGGGGCACATTTGGGGGGGGGGGGTGCAGCGTGGAATTCAATGATGGAGCTGACTCTTCAAAAAGTTCTGCTATCAGAGTAACAACAGATCCAAAGTCAACAGAAGGGTTAGGCCACTTCAGTCACCAAACACCTGATACCACCCAGGTCCATCCACAATTTCAGCCAAAGAGCCATTGACAAAAAAATAGAGAAAAAGTAAAATGTAATCTTTGTTCCTTATCTAGGCTTATCTCCGAACCTCTGAAAAGCAAATATTGACACTATCCCAACACCAGGAAGTCAAAAGAGGAAACTTCTTTTTGACAGAATCAACACTATGCTCAATTGTTCCTGGCCTATTATAATTTCATTTTGCCGCTCTCCCTGTCCCCCCCCCCCTCTCTCTCTCTCTCTCTCTCTCACACACACACACACAAGCACCTGCGATTCCTTGCACACGTAAGGGAATGGTAGATGAAAGAGGGGTGATTTCATTTTTTAAACCACCTATGACAGATAATGCCTCAGTAGAAGACCAGGCCGGAGGCACAACCTCCATAATCACACTATAATTTGTAGTTACGTGTTTTTGCCCAAACCGCAAGAGACTAGGCATAGCTGGAAGAGGTGTGCTTTAGAGCCCTTGGCGCCAATTAAGGTGCAGCAGGGACATTATCCATGGGGTATTTGCCACCACAACCCCCCCCCCTCTTGACTCAATGTGCAGGTGGGAGGAATGAGAACAGATTGCTAGGCAGAAGAGACCCCTGTCACACACTGGTTCTGCAAATGCAAAAGAATTTCACCGGGTCTCTTTTGGTACCACATTTGTAGATGCAAGGGAGAGAGAATACTACAGGCACAAGGGTGCATAAAAGATATTCTTTCCATGTACTGGCACACTGAAACGGAACACGCACCACTATACTGTCAGCCCACTGTGAAAACATCACACAATAAACACCCACCCCCTGCAACAGAACATCACACCACAGCTCCTTTTAAAATCTCTTATATCTATCACACCTGCTTTTCTGCAATAGTCTGCCCCAGTGTGAGGGCAGTGAGAAATTCAGAAAGAGCCACCAGCTATTAACTTGTCTGCATCAAGTTTACACCCTTTGGGTGATTTGAACTACAACTCGCATCATCCACAGCTGCACAGCTGATGGGTGCTGCAGTCCCTGAGAGGCCAAAGGCTACTCTGCCGACCCTTACGTAGCAAAAGCCCCTTGAACCCAGACCCTCTGAGACGACATGACATTTCCACAAAGCTTTACAAGGCAGCACCTGTGACAGAGACAGCAGTGTTAAAGGGAGCGTGCTTAGACTGCCGATCCTGCCCAGCAGATGAAAATGAATTTAGAGAGAATATGTTAAATGGGTATTACGCTGCATCAGCCGACTAACACATATTCCCAGGGGACACCCCCGCACACTCAATCAGCAGTGAAGATTGAGCTTCATTGCTACCCTCGCTGTTTCTTTCTCCTGCCCCAAAATGTTATCTCCCAAACTCAGTCATCTCATCCTCAGCGCCTTAATCTGGATTGGCCCCAATTTTTTTTTTTAAAAAGATGTAATGATCACCAGCAGCCCAAACAGAACAAAAGCCTGGCTGCTCACTTGACCCAAATACAGGCCAATGATTGTATGCTTGATATGTGGGGCCGGGGGAATAATCCAAGAGACAAATTCATGCTATGATTGCTATGCTGTGCCTCTACAGTTGCAGGCTCTGAGGAATCCTAATTGCTGAAAACCATTGCGGGGGGGGGGGGGGGCTTTTGTGCTCAGATCTTGTTTGTGGCCTTCCCACCGAGGCATTTGGTTGGCCACTGTGAGAACAGAATACTGGACTAGTTGGGCCACCAGTCTGACCCAGCAGGCTAGTCTCCTGTTCTTAAGAGCCCCTTTTTCTACCCTTAACTGGAAAGATTTGAGACAGCACCCAACCCTGCTGCAGTGTCAGTCTGCTTCGGGGTGACCCCAACTAATACAGGGGGTGCCTAAGTGTTAGATACTGAAAAGCAAGCCTTGCATTCCATCAAGAAACAGACCATATGCATAATCAACTGATGATGATCCCTATGCCAACTAGGGTATTGTCAGGGATGGGGGAACCTGTGGTCCTCTAGATGGCATTTGATTCACGGCCGCCAGTGTGGGAGGCAGAGATATAATCTAACAGGTTGCAGTCACCACAACGGTATGTCTTGGCACCATTCCCCCCCCAATGGTGATTATTATTGGTAGTATTATTATTCATTTCATTTCTATACCACTTTATATTTTAAAAAACAAATCTCAAAGCAGCTTACAACACATTAAAACATAAAATCAAACAACCCAGAATAAAACAAATTCAAGCTTCAAGGATAATCTTTCAGATCCTTCTCTAAGTGGCATTTTGCTTTGCCCAGGCATGAACCTGGCATCCAGAGTTCTTCACTTGGCCAAAACTGGACCTGCACCAGTCGCAAAACGTGCCTGGCACCTGGCTAATTTCTAGCACTGGGGGAAAGTGGTCAGGGTAGACGGACAAAGAAATCTAACACATCTGGAGGAAGGCAAGTTGGTGAAAGGAGCTCCAGGCGGTGAGGTCTCTATTGCTCTCTTGCCATGGTGTGTTTGTGTGTTAACAGTGCCATCAACTTTGCAAGAGCACAGTGGCTAACACACTCTCGTACAACTGACTCTCCTAACCCCAGAGGTAGCTATTAACTTTCCACCGTTTGTAAGAAAATGCCAACAATGCCATATTACTAAGAGAGAACATTATAAAATGAATTGTAAGGTGCCAGGTTGTAGGTGCATCATTAGCCACACCAGACAAACTAAATTCGAATTCCATAGCAAAGAAAGCTCACACTAAACCAGACAATTTAGTGCATTAAAGAATTGTGCGCACCGCACATTTTTAGCAATGCTGAAGTGCTGTGATGAGGAGCCCGTATCGCCCTTCAACTGCTCTACACACAGAGAAAGGCATGAGGATGTGCTGCTCAAATCCTGGCCCCCCCTCCCAACCTGGTCAAATAAAGTGGCATTATTGCAGAAGAAATGTAATGCTTGTGCCCTCCTACTCTTGGATAAAGGCAGCAACTTGATCACAATCCATGTGCACTCATGGGCATTACGATAACCGGTCATAGCGCAAGCACACATATCAGAGAAGGCACCGAGTCCACAAAGCACTCCCACCATAACTCCTCAACCATACACAATATTAACTGCAGCAGACTCACCCCCACCAACAAACAGCATCTATGCTAACAGGAGTCATATGTTATCTCTTCATTGCGACTGAGCATGAAAAATAAAAAAAAAGGTTCGCCTTGGCTTTACTGGACAGCTGCAAGTTCTCAAATTAGTAAATATTATTAATGATTTCCTCTGTTCTGAACACATGCACAAAGACATACTCATGGATTTAGAAACAAACCTTTCGTTTACCAGAGGTATGGCTAACCCGTGGCCCTCCAGATTCCATCGTTTGTGGCTGATGGGAGTCATCGGACTATAACATCTGGGGGGCTACAGGTTAGCCACCCCCCTCGGAACAATTTACATACACATTATTAAGCTTTTCTCCTTTCCCTCACATGCACACAAGGGAACTTTATCAACACCTGATATTCAAATACAATGAGGAGGGGGTTACATAAACTCCCCGCTCTCACAATTCTCCATGTTAAATTAGAAATCAGCACACCCTTTTATTCCACAATCCCCTGCAAATAAAAACACCCCTTAGGTTTCTTTGGGTGGGCTATAAATTTAAATGCAAGAAAAATTATTCATATCCCCATAACAAAACACACAAGCACTGGGAGAATAATTCAGAACCCCTCCCTCACAATTCTCTCCCACACCCTTATAGGGAGAATTGATTCATTTGTTGCTTTCGTATTTTTCACTGTTTTTAATTATCTTATGTGTAAATCACATTGAGCCAATATTTTAGAAAGTGATTAAGAAATACAGAATAGCAGAATAAATAATGATAATAGAAAATGGGTCATTAAATCCTCAACACAGACATGAACTGGAGAGCTCATTAGCAGTTCCCACTCCCCAAAATAATCCCCCATGGTGACCTCCCCACATGCAAATAAATGGAAAGGGCTCCTTAATCTCCCTTAAGAATTTTCATTATACTGTACAGATAACAAGAAGGGAGTAAATTATCCACTCCCACTCACAGCATAATAACAGGAGAATTTAGTTAACCCCATATATGCAGCATTGGTTTGTTTTCATCCCCAATTCATAAACTGGGAGGGGGGTTATTAATGCCTCCCCCTATACATCAGGGCAGGAGAGCATCTTCACAACTTTCCCACATTCCTCATAAGGCAGTAGAAATGAGCAGACCTTCCCTTACCTGTCAAAAAGGAAGGGATGCACCAATAACGGTCTACTTCACGTATTTGGGGGGGGGGTAATTAACCTGCTCTCAATATTCCCCCACAATATATTAATTCCTCAAACCTTCAGAGAAGGGAAAGTTATTCAGGTCCCTCTCCCATCAGATCCCACTTACCTCTACACTATCTTTTTAATGTTTATCTCTCCTATCCCCCAGTTTAAGAGTTCCACTGAACTGGTGGTGTATTCTGTCCCAGACTTTCTACTGGGGTGCAAGGGGGCAAGTGGAATCACCCCACTCTGCTTGCTAGAGTCACCCAACCCATTTCCCCCACAGACAGAAAAAGGAGAGGACATAAAGAACCACCCCCTCTGCAAATAGTTGGAGGGGTCCTTTCCACTCACTCCCCCAGTGTTTTTATTTCTCTTCTGCTCCCTTTCATTTAATAATTCCAAAGCATTGGGGGACAGGATGGTCACTGCCCCCCTTGTTTCCTTCGGGGGAGGTGTCAACCCATTCCTATGGGTGCCCTTCACCTAATTCCCCTCTTTAATTTTTCAGACCCCTCCACTATAATTTGAGAAGGGGGGGTCCTTAACCCTACACACACAACCTTTCTGAGCAGGGAGAAAGAGGGGAGACAGCAGTTCTTCCCCTTTTGTGTATTAATCCCCATTTCCATTCCTGACCCATGGGTTTGAGGAAGGGCGATTCTTGATCCCCCCCTCAACCTGGCACACATTTCTGAATTCAGAAAGTGGGGAGAGGGGGTTCTGTTTGCTGTCCTGCTACATTTAGCTACAACCTTCCCCCCTTCTAATCACACCTGTAAAGTGGGGCAGCAGTCCTTTAGTCCCTTACTGAAGGATGGGAAGGGGATATCACACCCTAAATTCTCTCTCTCTCTCTCTCTCTCTCTCACACACACACACAGACACGTGTCAATATTGTAACCTCAAACCACCAAAAAGGCTTTTAACATCTTTTCTTAGGGGAGAAGGAAAATAGGGTGTCACTCCTCCCAATTTATCCCACCCTCAGAACAGCCCCATTTTCCTTTGTCGTAAAACTGAGGCCACTTAATTCTCTTTCTAAGGAAGTGGAGAAAGAAGGGGGGGACAGGACATCTCGCCGCCCCCCCCCCCTCAACCCCGTTTCCCCAAATAGCTAATTTTCCTTCACATCCGCCCAATAACCCTTCCCCTCACACCCATAAATGGGGTGTGTTTGTGTATGGCCTTTTAAAATCCTGAAAAATGGGGTATGTAACCAGTTCCCTAAATTCAACCCCCCCCCCCCATTTGCCTCAAATGTAAACTACCCTTTTAGGAAGGGGGGAAGGGATAGAGAAAACAGGGATCATGTGTTGACCTCTCAGCAACCCCCCAATAGGATATAATTGAGAGGGCAGTCCTTCAACTCTCCCTTCCGAAAGGGGGGGACAAGGAAGAGGTGCCACTTTGAGGGTATTCTGGGCTTCCTAAGGGGTGTCAACCAGTTAGGGCATCACCATTTCCTCCATAGCCCCCCAAACCCCAGTACTACCATTCCCCCCTCCATCACCCCAGAGGCAGAGGAAGGGGCCATTCTGGGCTCCCCTTCCTAAGGAGATGTCAGCTGGGATGCCAGCCAGCCGACACCCCCCATCCCTCCCTCTTCCCCCCTCTTCTCTCTTTCCTCTATCCTCTTCCTTGCCCCTCAAAGACTCCCCCACACCAATCATTTCACCTCAAACACACCCTTGAGGCATAGCTGTCAACTTTTCCCTTTCCTTGCGAGGAATCCTATTCGCAATAAAGGAATTTTAAGACAGCTATGCCTTGAGGAGAGAGTATTCTGGGCTTCCTAAGAAGGGGGGTATGTCAGCCAAGCGCATCCAACCCCCCCCCAGCCCGTTTCTCACCCCCCTCCCTCGGCCTTCCTCCTCCCACCACTTCTCTCCTCTTCTTCACCCCTCAAAGACACCCAGATGGGCAGCATGCCTGCGTGTGCGTGTATATGTACGTATGTATACTTTTCCTTCATACACGCAGATGGGGTGATGCTGAGCTTCCCTCCTTGGGGGGGGTGTCTTCCTCCTCCTCCTCCCTCCCTCCTCTTCCTCACCCCTCAAAGACCCCCCTCCCAAATGCACATAATATTCCCCTCGCACGCAAACGTATGAAGTGATGCTGAAGCGTCCCTCCCTTCAGTCAGCCAGGCGCCTCCATCCCATTCCTCCCTCTTTCCTTTCTCACCCCCCCACTCCCCCCCCACCGCGCTTAATTCCCCCCTCCCGGACCTGAGGCGAGCGCGGGCTTCCTTCCCTGAGGGGCTTCCCACCGCCTCCATCCCGCGTCCTCCCTCCTGAGGCGGCCGTGAGGGGCTCCCTCCCTGAGGGGGCGTCCGCCCAGCGCCTCCTCCACCCCTCGGGCCCGGGCTCACCCGGTGGGCGCGCGTGAGGCTGAGGTCCTTCATGACCTCCTCGAAGGCCGCCGTCTCCTCGGCCTGCTTCTGGTTGTGCAGCGCGATCTTCTCGCTGAATTTCCGCGGGTTGTTCGACGAGGCCGCCATCTTCCCCCGTCCGCATCCCTCCCGCCGCCGCCGTCGCCGCCGCCCCCTCCCGCTCCGGGCGCCAGTGCGCCTGCGCACCCGCGCGCGCCCTCACTCCCTCTCTCCCTCCTCCCGCCGCGCCGCCAACCAAACAAGCAAAATCGGGGCGAGCGCGCAGGCGCGAGAGTCGGAGAGGTCTGGCAGGAGAGGCGGCGCGGGCGACTGCGCACGCTCCGCCCACAGGCGCCCGACTGCGCAGGCGTAGGAACGGGCAGAATAGGAGGAGGAGGGAGGGGAGGAGGAGGACGGCTTGCGGAGCGCAGTACGCACGCGCGAGCGCGAAGGGGGCTGGACGGAGGGAGGAAAGAACTCGGGGTGCAACAACGCGCAGGCGCAAAATAGAAAGAGAGGGAGGGGGGACAGGAGGCGTGGCCTAAAAGGCGGGGGGCGAGGAAGCCAGAGGGAGATGTTGGTTTTGCGCACGCGCGAGCTTGGAAATGGGCAGACTAGGGGGGAAGCGAGGCGGGGATTGGCTGGCGAGAGGCGAGGGGAGCCGCAGCGCGCAAACTCGGCAGCGGAGGGGGCAAGGAAACGAGGCGACATGGCGCATGCGCCGCGCTTGCTCCTCTCTTATCATACACATAGCGATGCGGGTGGCGCTGTGGGTTAAATCACAGAGCCTAGGGCTTACCGATCAGAAGGTCGGTGGTTCGAATCCCCATGACGGGGTGAGCTCCTGTTGCTCGGTCCCTGCTCCTGCCAACCTAGCAGTTCGAAAGCACGTCAAAGTGCAAGTAGATAAATAGGTACCGCTCCGGCGGGAAGGTAAACGGCGTTTCCGTGCGCTGCTCTGGTTCGCCAGAAGCGGCTTAGTCCTGCTGGCCACATGACCCGGAAGCTGTACGCCGGCTCCCTTGGCCAATAAAGCGAGATGAGCGCTGCAACCCCAGAGTTGGCCACGACTGGACCTAATGGTCAGGGGTCCCTTTACCTTTATCATACACATCCCTCCGCTGCTTTTCGCCGCAGGCGCATGCGCAGTGCTGTATCTCCTTTCTCTGGCCCTCCTTGCTTGGTAGGCCAGCTCCCCCCCCCCAATAATTAAACCTCCCCCTCTCTCAATTTCCTGATTAGTTTAAGCCTCCAATACACCCCCCCCCCCGCTCTTGTTGCTCCATATCTGACATATGAAGTTATGAGAAATAATGGAGCCTCCACAGACAGGAGCAGTCTACCCCCAAATGATGGCACTAAAATGAAAAGCCACAGCAGAGGGGAGGCTACTTATTCTGATGTTCAGTGACAGGCTGCCTCTGAACATTTTATTAAACAATATAGGTTGTTGTTTAGTCGTGTCCGACTCTTCATGACCCCCTGGACCAGAGGGTGCCAGGCATTCCTGTTTTCCACTGCCTCCCAGAGTTTCATCAAATTCATTTTGGTCGCTTCTATAACACTGTCCATCCATCTCGTCCTCTGTCATCCCCTTCTCCTTGTGCCCTCCATCTTACCCAACATCAAGAGTTTTTTCCAGAGAGTCTTATCTTCTCATGAGGTGGCCAAAGTATTGGAGCCTCAGCTTCAGTATAACAATATATTGATTCAATTGATTCAATCAATAAATATATTGATTGAAACCAACTCATTTCTGCTCACAGACCCATTGAAATGAATGGACCTAAATTAGTCCTGTCCATTAATCTGTGAGCAGGGCTAGCTCTGGATGCAGCCCAGCATCCCTTAAATTGTTTACATAACGTGGTGCAAAATAGTCATTTTAAAAATAAAAAAGCAATTAAAGGTAAAGGTACCCCTGCCCGTACGGGCCAGTCTTGACAGACTCTAGGGTTGTGCACCCATCTCACTCAAGGAGGCCAAGGGCCAGCGCTGTCCGAGGACACTTCCGGGTCACGTGGCCAGCGTGACATCGCTGCTCTGGTGAGCCAGAGCCGCACCCGGAAACGCCGTTTACCTTCCCGCTAGTAAGCGGTCCCTATTTATCTACTTGCACCCAGGGGTGCTTTCGAACTGCTAGGTTGGCAGGCGCTGGGACCGAACAGCGGGAGCGCACCCCGCCGCGGGGATTCGAACCGCCGACCTTTCGATCAGCAAGCTCTAGGCACTGAGGCTTTAACCCACAGCGCCACCCGCGTCCCCCAAAAAAGCAATTAGAAACATATAAAATTATCAAAATACAGATAAATTCTATGAAGTCTCTCTGGATATGGAGGTTGCAGAAATAGATGTTTCAGATATCGGTCTCTGGTACCACCATGAATTTCCCATAATCCTCTTTGAGAGCTATCTCATCAGAAAAGACCATGGCGACATGCAGTGGCGGAGAGTTCTGCAAGTCAACCTTTCTGCGTATTTGAAGCAGTTGCCTTCATTGATGCGAAGCGCACCTTGCATCCGACTCCAAAGTAGAGACAGTGGGCTATATTCAATGCTAAGACGGACTCTAGTCCTAAGTTAATGGAACATTGGTAAGTGGGTCGGATCCACGGGCTTCAGTTAGCCATGCCAATTCTCTTTTAAATGTGTAAACTCCAAGCATGACTAATTTTGGAGACAACCCCATGTTTTTATTTCTAGAAACTTTCCATCTCTTCGTGTTTTGTCATGTTTTGGCCAGTCTCCACAATGGGGGGGACGGGACCATATGCAGTTTTGTTTTTCACTAGGAGTCAGCCCTCGGCCCAAATGGCACGGAGGAGGCAAGGCAGGCTTTTTCATTGCCGCAAATCTGACAGAAGCCCAAGCACACTTTTGTACCCCTTCTGCACTGAGAACTTAAGGAGAGCGTTGCTGGACACCACCACCACCAAGAACGAAACTCTGGCCGAAAACACCCCAGGTACTTTTCACAGAGCAGTATCAAAACTCGTTTTTATTGAAAATAAATACCAGCGAGTTCTTGCAGCATGGAGGCTGCAGTTCGAAAGGAGGCGAAGTGGTTGTAGACCCACAAATGAGGCCGCTCTCCACGGGCGCAGGCACGCTGTGTGAGCGAGAACAAGCACACCCCTCCTTCCCAACCTAAACTGACTTAGATCTTATCCTCCCGTCCCATTCCCCAAATCCAGAGGAGGATACCCAGGAAAGCAGGATTGAGGCAGTCACAAAGCTCCATGAGAAGTACCTTACACCTGCAATTTATGTTCCTTTTGACACACTGTTGTTAAGTGCTGCAATTTCCCTGCAGTAACTCACCTCTCTTTTGCACAGGCTTCCTCAAACTGGTGTCCACAGGTTGAATTTTTTACTACCTGTGCTGGTTGGGTCCAGTGTTTGATATTCCCCAGAACTTTGAAGTGGGGTGACATTTACCCATCGCAACCACGTGGAGATCTCTGGGTGCCAGACTGGCAACTGACATCTCCCTCTGACTGGCCCCCCCAGCTTCCTTAAGCAGGTCAGCAAAAGAGCTGATTTATTTTGCATTTAACTCCCACCCGCTCCCATTAATCCATACAACGACCCTGTGAGGTGGACTAAGAGGCTGGGACTGACTCCAGGGTCGCCCAGTGAGCTTCATGACTGAGTGGGGACTTGAACCCTGATCTCCCAGGTGTGACACTCTAATCGCTATGCCAGCCTGCCTTCCTAGAGCCCTTCTGCTAGGGGGAAGCTCTATAAATTAAGTAGGTAAATAAATAGAGGGAAAGCAAATGGGACATGGGTGGCGCTGTGGGTTAAACCACAGAGACTAGGACTTGCCGATCAGAAGGTCGGCGGTTCGAATCCCCGCGATGGGGTGAGCTCCTGTTGCTCCGTCCCTGCTCCTGCCAACCTAGCAGTTCGAAAGCACATCAAAGTGCAAGTAGATCAATAGGTACCACTCCGGCGGGAAGGTAAACGGCGTTTCTGTGCGCTGCTCTGGTTCGCCAGAAGCGGTTTAGTCATGCTGGCCACATGACCCGGAAGCTGTACGCCAGCTCCCTTGGCCAGTAAAGCGAGATGAGCACCGCAACCCCAGAGTTGGACACGACTGGACCTAATGGTCAGGGGTCCATTTACCCTTTACCTAAAATGTCACTTACAGAAGGATCTGAAAGATTTCCCTTGAAGCATTAATTTTTATTCTGGATTGTTTCATTTGATGTTTTCATGTGTTGCAAACCATTTTGAGATTATTTCTTTGAAATATAAACCGGTATGGAAATGAAATGAACAGTAATAATAAATCTCATTGGAGTAAAAAAAAATTGTGCGTTTTATAACTCTCAAGTTAAAACCACACAAAAAACAAGTCTTTTGGTTAGAAATCTCATCCCGCTTCAAAGTTGTGGACCACTGACACATGCAGAACACATCCTCTGAAAAAAATGCTGCATTTCAAATAATTAAATTTCTGCATCTCCCCTCCCCCTTACTTTACTTTCCTGTGAGAGGGGAGAGGCGGCGAGCCTCCCGCTTGAACATTTTTAAGTGCATCAAAATAATTTGGAACGTCAACGCATCGAAACGTGCTTAGAAAAGCCTGCTTTAATTTCACATCTTGGCAGGGAGGGGTGGGAAATTCTCCAAGAGCTCACGATTTGTTAAGACAGAAGCGAAAAAGCTGACTAGCAAAAGGCATGAACGGCCAGGGAGGCATTCTTGCCTGTTCCAAACAGCTCACTTTGTTTTGTGGGTGTGTAGCTTGTTCCATCCTATAAGCTGTGGCTCAGGCCTGTGCGGTTAAAATGCATTAAGAGAGTCTCAGCCAGCAGCAACACTACAGCAAAGGGGCTACTATAGCTCAGGGAGCAACTACAGAGGAGGAGCTGTGCTAACTCCACTCCGTGGAATGTAATCATGGCTGGCTTCAGGGATAAGGCATGGCAACCTCCGGCCAGCTCCACTATGCAGCACCCCTCTAGAAACATAGGTTGGTATTGTCTACTCTGACGGTTTGAGGCAAGTAGTTTTCCCCAGCCCTACCTGGAGTTGCCACTGGGATTGAACCAAGGACCACCTGCCAGGGATGCTTTTCTGCATCACAGGGGGTTGGACTAGATGACCCACAGGACCCCGTCCAACTCTACAATTCTGTGTTTCTACAATCCATGTGCAAAGCAGAAAAATGTTTCCTGTCTTTTGAGCAGCAAGCTTGCCACCAGGCACAAATGTTCCCATGATACCGCAGGGCAGCAGCGCACTATAGGCATTGTAGGAAATTAAAAATGGCAGGATCAAGGCCAGTTTAAAAATTAAAGGGGAGGTCGCCCAAGGGTGCAGGGTGGACTGGCAGGTGCCCAGGGGCAGTGTGTGGTGATGTGAGACCTGGCAGAACGGGGTCTTGTCTACAGTGGCTCCCTGTTTGTGGAAGGCTCACTTGGTACCTTCATTATACACCTTTAGGCACCAGGCAAAATGTTCCTCTTAAACCAGGCCTTTGGCTGATTGACAATGCCCTCCCTTTTAAATGTGTTGTGGGGGGGGGGGTTATTAGATTGTTGTTGTCATTTTCATTATGTATTTTGTGTTGTTTATATTGTAATTTTACATTGTGAACTGCCCCAGAGATCTTTGAGCAGAAGGCAGCATACAAATTTAATAAATAATACAGTGGTACCTCGCAAGACGAATGCCTCGCAAGACGAAAGAGTTTTTCGTTTTCTGAGTTGCTTCGCAAGACGAATTTCCCTATGGGCTTGCTTCGCAAGACGAAAACGTCTTGCAAGTTTGTTTCCTTTGATTTTCAATGCATTCCTATGGGAAACCGTGCTTCGCAAGACAAAAAATTCGCAAGACGGAAAAACTCACAGAACGAATTAATTTCGTCTTGCGAGGCACCACTGTAATAAAAATAATAATCTACAACACTTATTTGGAATCAAACCAACCCAGAAAGCACCTCCCTGGCCCATCTCTGGCCCAGACCAGAGTTACTCCTGCAGCAACAGAGTTACGCTGTGTTGGGGCAGAGGGTGGGCAGCCAGTTGACTTGGGAAAGGCAGCCCCAAGAAATCTGGGGGAGCGTTGCTGTCCTGCGAGAACAACATGGGGAAGCAGGGTGGCAGCACCAACCTTAAGCTCAATTTCTTTTTCTGCCCGATATCGCGCTGTGCTAGGCGCTGCACAATTGCGTTTGAATTGCTTTATTCCTTACATGTTGTTTTGAATATCCCAATTCTAGCTCCCTGTTCCATTTTGCTGCTAATCCTCTCCACTCCTCTCAGGCCACTTACGGTGACAGAGCAGCAGCTTCTATTGCCGTTCCATCAGGGGCACGCAGCGGACCACCGGGATTAAGCCCGTGGGCTGCCGGTGGTCCACAGAACGTGGTTTGGGAACTCCTTCTACGGTTTTTGAGAGAGAGAGAAAGAAGACTACCCAAACTGGTGTGTGATGTACTTGTGTTTAAAATGTGCTTTTCAAAGGGGGAGGGGGGTGAACAGGCACACCTCCTAGGATGAGATCACACATTTTTCATCTCCTCTGCGAGTTCCTCCACCCCAGCCCACCCCCTCATCCTCCTTTATTGCTTTTTTGGAAGTTCGGGACGTCCATAGTTTTTGTTTTTGTTTTCTTTTAAACTGTCCAGACCAAATGAACTCACATGCACCAATGCTTTGGGGTGCAGTGAGAACTCTGCAGTTCATAATTTTGGGGGATGGAGAGGAGGAGAAAGGAGCTTCTTTTTAAAATAAAAAAATACCTGCAAGAAGGGGGGAGGAGTTAAGGGGGGAGCACCACCCATCCCTTCTCGTACAAACCCCACCACAATCCTAGCTCAGTCTTCCTTTGAACCTCCTCCAACCCAGCAGGGACGGAACACAAGTTGTCGAAAAGTTACGGAGGACAAGAGGGTAAGGTGGAAGACCTTGCTCGCCTGCCGTGGACACAAAACATTTTATTTTCCAAAACGGGGCAGGCCAGAATGTGCATCTTTGATGGCATGTGATGCCTTGGGAGACTGGGCTGAAGTCTCAGGGTGGTCACCTCCGAGCCGTGGTCTGTGGCAGGATAACCGGCACACAGGCAATGCCAGCGAAAGACTCTGGGAAGTGCAAGTCCCTCTCCCACTCATCCGTCTCCGTGTTGTACACCTGTACGATGCTGGTCACGTTGTTCAGGTGCCAATTGTACCCCCCGACGATGTAGATCTTCTTCTCCAGCAGGCAGCAGCCCGCCTCGGACTGCCCCGCCCGCATGGGGCTTACCGTCGTCCACTGGTTGGCTTCGGGGACGTAGTACTCCACCGCCAGGACATCAAAGCAGCGGTCGACATGGTCCATGCGGCCCCCAAGCGAGTAGATCCTGCTGTTGGCGCTGACCATCGCGTGCAGGACTCGCGGCTCGTTCATGGGGGCCTTGAACTCCCACTGGTCCATGGCGGGGTCGTAGCAGTGCAGGGCCTTCTTGTCCTCGACCGAGATCCCGTAGCCGCCCGATATGTACAGCCTGCCCCCCACCGCGGCCCCGGCGTGCCCCCACGTCCTGCGCTTGAGCGAGCACACGTAGCTCCACTCGTTGCTCCGCGGGCAGTACCTCTCCACCGAGGCCAAGCTGCCGGAGCGGTTCCTGCCCCCCGTGGCGTAGACCATGCCATGCAGAACGTTCAGCTGGAACTGGATCCGGCCCTCCTGCATGGCCTGGATGCGCAGCCACTGGTTCAGGTGCGGGTCGTAGCGGTAGCAGGCGTCAACCGCCCCCTCGCCGCTGCGGTACTGCAGGTGCTGCCCGCCAACCACGTAGACAAAGTTGTCCAGCAGCGCCACGCAGGTGTGGCTGCTGCCCACTTCCATCTCCGTCAGCTCCTTAAACTGCCGGGCGCTGCCGTCCGGCAGGTAGTAGACCTTGCTGCTCACGGTGCGGTCGTTGTCCGTGTAGGGCGTGCCGCCAAAGGTGATGAGGGAGAGCACGTCCGAGCGGATGGCAGTACGGGGGGACTGCATCTCGTGCTGCCGGAAGGGCAGGATCTGGTAGTTGAAAGCCTCCAGGAGGTACTGCCGGCACAAGACGTCTTCCACCATGATGTCCAAAGTCTGGACGTGGTCCACCAGCTCGGAGGATTTCATAAGCGGGAAGCGGATGTGGCAGAGGACCTGGCTGGCGTTGCCACGGCGCGCCGGGTCGTACTGCAGCCAGCGGATGGCGGCCCGGAAGAGGTCGATCTCGCTGCAGCTCTTGAGCTTGTTGCTCTGGAGGAAGAAGACAAGGCGCTCAAGGGGAAGGTGGAGGAAGTCCTCCTCCTCGGAAATCTGGAGGAAGTGGCGGAAGGTGAAGGCGTCCACTGACTCCTTCAAGGAAGAAAGGCTGAAGGTGGTGGCCATCTGCCCGATGTTGAGGCATGTCTCGACGCTCATGGCAGACTTGAGGAACTCCTCGCACAGCTCCACCACCGGCACCATCTGCAGGAAGACGGCCGCCCCGAGGACATCCTGGATGCAGTCCAGGTCCAGCGTCACTTCGGCGCTGTAGGCAAACTCGATGATGTGCTTCAAGCCCTTCGCAGAGACGCCTTTCAGCTCAATCACGTCCTGGTTGGCTTCCCGCATTCCGCCAGTGAACATGGCCCTAGATGTCAAAGAGCCCAAGAGAGAGAGGAGAGTGTTCAGATTCACCATTCCTAGCTTGTCAACACAGGCAGCTTCCCCAAAGGCTGCCTGTGTTGACTCCCGTTTCCACCAAGTTAAAGTTATCCTTTTAACCCATCGGCCAGCTGTAGTAGTAGTAGTAAAGGGACCCCTGACCATTAGGTCCAGTCGCAGACGACTCTGGGGTTGCGGCGCTCATCTCGCTTTATTGGCCGAGGGAGCCGGCATACAGCTTCCGGGTCATGTGGCCAGCACGACTAAGCCGCTTCTGGCGAACCAGAGCAGCGCACGGAAACGCCGTTTACCTTCCCGCCAGAGTGGTACCTATTTATCTACTTGCACATTGATGTGTTTTCGAACTGCTAGGTTGGCAGGAGCAGGGACCGAGCAACGGGAGCTCACCCCGTCGTGGGGATTCGAACCACCGACCTTCTGATCGGCAAGTCCTAGGCTCTGTGGTTTAACCCACAGTGCCACCCGCGTCCCATAGTAGTAGTAGTAGTATTTAACAAATAAGCAATTCAGTAACATTTTAAATTTACCAATCAATCCTTCCAGCTATGACTTCCGCTCCCACCCTCCCTGGTTCCCTCAAAATTTGAATTTATGTGGCATATTATAGTTACTCTATACGTTCACCCTATCTCACAAGAAAAAACAAAAAGTTTACCCTCACTGCTACTGTTACTCACATCCTATTTGAGTTTTAACATCTTTACACTGAGTTTTTAAGTATTCTGCAAAATATTTTCCAATTGTTGCGTATTATTTAGGCGCCAGGCAAATGTATTCCATTTCTACCAGGCCTTCCTTTGACTTTTACTTATCCGTAGCCTCTTTGGGATGGTTCACCCCTACCTTTTGTGTTTTCTTTTGTGCTCTATGTTTATGTGTTTTAAGTTACCTTGGTAAAGAAAGTGGCCAAGAAATTTAAAAAACAATAACAAAAAATAAAATTTAAGAATCTTTGCAGCTGCCCCACGGCTAAGGAAACTCCCGCCCTAGAGAAATCTGCCCTGGCCCTTCTCTGGTGGCTTCTCACCACTTTCTATTCTGACCAGCATTCGGCTTTTCTGGAGCCCTGAAATTGTTGGCATATTTAGGTGAAATGTCAGCGAACTATCCAAGCATCCTCTTGAGATGCTACCAGACAGGAAAGGGCTGGGCAGACAGGTAAATGAAAAGGGAGCCGACTAACAATGGGGGTCTGTGGGAAGAAGAGAATCTGTCGCTCGTTTGTCTAAGCCCAGCCCAGATGTAGGTCAATTTTACTCTGGAAAATCGAAGCGCTGAGTTCCCCCCCCCCCCCAGCTCAGTGACCGGCTAAGCCACTAAATGGTTATTGTTCATCAGGGGCCACAAATGGAAGCTTTATGCATTATGATGCCGGCATATCTTAAGCTGCTCCATTGTTGTGGAGCGGGAGAAAGGCTTTTTATCAACAACGGCAAGCTAAAAGTCCGGAGAGGCACGGTCAAATAATCCTGGTGTTGTTAGAAGACGACACTTCGTAGCCCTGAAATCCAGATTAAAGAGGCGAAAAGCTTTTCAGAGCCACCTCTCCCTCGCCCCCTTGATCTGAACCTAAATTGGGGCAAGGCGGGGGGACAGAAAGGGAGGAACATGCGACTAGATCCTCTACATACCCAAGTTATCAAAGAAGCTCTTGATGCACTTATGGCCCAGCACCATAAGCGCACAAATTCAGTCGGACAAGAGCCATTAGCATCTGCCTCCGATAATCACTCGCCTGTTAGGAAGAGCAATAAACCTCTGGGGTTTGATGTTACTAGGGAAACTTACGGCAATAAAGTTAATAATAATAATAATAACCCACACACAAAACTCGGAAGGTAGCCAAAAAAGCAAGGAGGGTGTTAACACCAGTAGCTGCAAGAAGGCGGAGAAAGAGTTGTCAGTGCCAAGCACGGAGTGGCCAGTGTAGGAGATGGGCATTGGGGCTCTAATTCGCCACTTCTATATGCTCAGAACAACACACGTACACCCAGCAGGGACGTGGCCAAGGCTTTGAGCCTAGTAGATCCTCTGCCCCAATGGCGGTGGTAGTTTTCCCAAGCCCCCCAGATATCAAGTCTGAAGGGGGAATGCAAAGCAAGCCGCTGTGCGGGTGGGGAGGGGTGAGTCGCCAGGCTCAGAAGCGGGAGCACAGCTGAAGGAATAATAATAATACAGTGGTGCCTCGCAAGACGAAAAGAATTCGTTCCGCAAGTCTCTTCGTCTTGCGGGTTTTTTTGTCTTGCGAAGCAAGCCCATTAGCGGCTTAGCGGGCTTAGCGGATCAGCTGATAAGCGGCTTAGCGGATCAGCTGATAAGCGGCTTAGCGGATCAGCTGATAAGCGGCTTAGCGGATCAGCTGATAAGCAGCTTAGCGGCTTGGGAAAGGGGGGGGAGGAAAAAAACCCCGCAGGAACTCGCAAGACATTTTCGTCTTGCGAAGCAAGCCCATAGGAAATTAGTTTTGCGAAGCACCTCCAAAATGGAAAACCCTTTCGTCTAGCGGGTTTTCCGTCTTGCGAGGCATTCGGCTTGCGAGGCACCACTGTAGTAATAATAATAATAATAATAATAATAATAATAATAATAATATGCTGCCAATCTGACTGGGTTGCCCTACCACTCTGAGATGCTCCCAGCAAAATACTGAAAACACAATAAAACAGCAAAGATTAAAAACCTTCCCTTCAGGTGCCTTCTAAAAGTCAAGATAGTTCTTTATTTCCTTGACAATCTGATGGGAGGGCGTTCCACGGGGAGGGCGCCACCAACGAGAAGGCCCTCTGCCTGGTTCTTTGTAAGTTCACTTGTCACAGTGAGGGAGCCGCCAGAAGGCAGGCCCTCTGAGATGGGCCTCAGTCTCCGGGCTGGGCAATGGGGGTGCAGACACTCCTTCAGGGCTCTGAAGGTCAGCACCAACACTTTGAATTGTGCTCGGGAACATGCTGGAAGCCAGCGTAGATCCTTTAGGACCAGTGTTATATGGTCTGACGGCGCCCTGCTAGATCAGAGCAGAGGCCCGTCGGATTCAGCCTTCCCCAGCCTGCTGCCCTCTGAACTACAGTTCCCACTGCGGCAGCCGCACAACCCTATGGAACCCACGGCCGGCCACTGCAGAGAATCAGGGGCCTCCAGGAAGTTTACACAATAGCAGAAGCCCTCCGCAGAGGCTGGGCCAAAACGTTCCTGGTAACGCTCCTAAACATCACAGCTAATAAGCCACAGGTGCCTCTTTGCTCCTCTTCCACGAAACTCTATAAGCCCCCTTTTTATACTCACGTCTATCGCCACACCTCTGTGAAGATGTGTTCTGTGGAGCACTTTATTTCGCCTGCTCTTAAAGGGAAGATAAAGGGACCCCTGACCATTAGGTTGTGACCGACTCTAGGGTTGCGGTGCTCATCTCGCTTTATTGGCCGAGGGAGCCGGCGTACAGCACATGCTGCAGTCATGTGACCAGCGTGACTAAGCCGCTTCTGGCAAACCAGAGCAGCGCACAGAAACACCGTTTACCTTCCCGCCGGAGCGGTACCTATTTATCTATTTGCACTGGCGTGCTTTCGAACTGCTAGGTTGGCAGGAGCAGGGACCAAACAATGGGAGCTCACCCCATTGCGGGGATTCGAACCGCCGACCTTCTGATCGGCAAGTCCTAGGCTCTGTGATTTAACCCACAGTGCCACCACCGTCCCTGCTCTTAGTCGGTGCCAATTCAGTTTTTAAAAGGGGATAAGAAAAACAGGGTGGTGTTCAATTCAGTTTTACTTATAGAGTAAACCTGCTAAAATCACGGGGCCTAATTTCAACTGCTATTAGCCGGGATGGCTGTGCTCTGTCTCCACAGTCGGAGACAGTAATGTTTCAGAATACCAGTTGCTGGCGATAGGGGTGAGGCGAGTGTTTTTGAACTCGGGGCCTGCATGTGGGTTTTGCTTCCAGATGTTGTAGGACTACAACTCCCAACATCCCTGGCAATCCCTGGCCACACAGCAGCTCCACATAGGCTCCATCTGCCTTCTCGGGGACACTGGAAGCTGCCTGACACGGAGTCGGATTAAATGGCCCATCTAGCTCAGTAGTGTTCACACTGACTGGCAGAGGCTCTCCGCTGTTGCAAGCAGGAGCCTCTCACAGCCCTGCCTGCAGGCTGAACATGGGACCTTCCACATGCAAAACAGATGCCCTGCGTACCACAGATTTAGGGGCCGTTTTACGAGATGGTCTCCCGCCCTCCCTCCTGCTTCACCTAACACCAACAGGGACGGTTTCCTGCCAGTCACAGGTCCAACTGTGCTGATGTGGAGATTTCCGGCAACTGACCTCTCCATCCAGACAGCTGACTCACGAGAAGCAACAGACACACGTCCTGCTGCTGCTGCTGCACGATTCATGGACCCCTCTTCTGGGCACCTTAGTCCTCCTCCATCATCACATCAAGGAAAGTTAAGCGCAGGGCTGAGTACAGAGATATTTGACTGTGCTGTAGCCTTTTCACAGGCCACCCAAATGGAACTCACAGACCACAGTTTAAAAACCTCTGCTTTAGTCCATTAGTTCATGCCATCTTCATTTCCATTTCCTTCTTGCATATTGGGACAAATGAACTGTTCTAAGAGCAAGCTACAGTCAAGCAATGAAGTGGAGATCATAGAATTGTAGCGCTGGTAGGGACCCGGAGGGCCATCTAGTCCAACCCCCCAACATGCTGCAATATGTGATAAAGGGTCTTTTTAGTTCTTCTCACTCTATTCTTTTTTTACCCTTTCTCCTTTCCATACAATTAGGTTTTGTGTTTTCTTATGTGTGAGTTTGAATTGTATTGTTTAATATGTTTAAAAACTTTCAATAAAATTGTTTTTTGTTTTTGTTTTTTTAAAAGGATCTCAGTCAGGGTGGGAGACTGGGAGACGAGGTAGGCACCCAGGTGAGAGCTGGGGGAGCCTGCCTTTCGGAGTGTGGGTAAATGATAAGATATGCACAATATAAATGTGACAAAGGGTCTTTTCAGTTATTCTTCAAGTCTATTCTTTTTTCCTCTTTCTCTTTTCTGTACAATAGTGTTCTGTATTTTCTTATAAATGAGTTTCAGTGTTATTGTTTAATATGTTTCTAAAAATGCTTTCAATAAAATTGTTATAAAAAGAAAGACACATTCCATTGTGGCAACCGTAAGCTAGGTTTAAGGTACCATATCTGAGCTCCAGGGACGTGGGTGGCGCTGTGGGTTAAACCACTGAGCCTAGCGCTTCCCAATTAGAAGGTTGGCGTTCGAATCCCCGCAATGGGGTGAGCTCCCGTTGCTCGGTCCCTGCTCCTGCCAACCTAGCAGTTTGAAAGCACGTCAAAGTGCAAGTAGATAAATAGGTACCACTCTGGCAGGAAGGTAAATGGCATTTCTGTGCGCTGCTCTGGTTCACCATAAGTGGCTTAGTCCTGCTGGCCACAAGACCTGGAAGCTGTACGCCGGCTCCCTCGGCCAATAAAGCGAGATGAGCGCCGCAACCCCAGAGTCGTCCACAACTGGACCTAATGGTCAGGGGTCCCTTTACCTTTGCTATCTGAGCTCCTAACGCTGGAGCAGAGGTGAGGGGGTGCTGCGGGTCTCTCACCTGAAGTAGTCACTGCAGGCAGCCAGGACAACTTTGTGGACCTGGAACACCTCGTTGTTGATGGTGAGGATGACATCCAGCAGCTGGGCCTGAGCCCGGAGGGAGGCCAAGCCGTGCAGGAGTGTCGCGCTGTGGCCCGGGGCGGAGAAAGTGCATTTCAGAGTGCTGCTCTTGTCTGCCATGCTGCGAGGACGAGGGGGTGATATGGGGGGAAAGAGGAAACAGAGAGAGAGGCTTTCAAACTGCTGGCCTGTATAACTGACACAATCAGGGCCGTAGGAAGGTGAGCAGAGCTCGGAAGCACGCCTGTATCAGGCCAAAGGGGGCACATCCAGCCCAACATCCCCTCTCCCACAAGGTCTATGATGCCCTCCTGAAAGTGTAGAGTTGGAAGAGAGCCCCAAAGGTCATCCAGTCCAACCCCCTACAATGCAGGAATCTCAGCGAAAGCATCCAGGACAGATGGCCATCCAACCTCTACTTAAAAACCGCCAAGAAAGTCCACAAGCAAGCCAGGGAGACTATTCCACTGTAAAACAACTCTCACCATCAGGAAGTTTTTCCTGATGCTTACTTGAAATCTTCTTTCTTGTAACTTGAAGCCTTGGGTTCAAGTCCTACCCTCCGGAGCAGGAGAAAACAAACTTGCTCCACCTTCCATCTGACAGCCCTTGAGGTAGTTGAAGATGGCTATTCTATCTCCACTTCTATCTTTCACTTGGGCAAAAAAAATGAGAGGCACAAATACAAGATGGGTGACACCTGGCTTGAGAGCAGTACATGTGAAAAGGATCTAGGAGTCTTGGTTGACCACAAACTTGACATGAGCCAACAGTGTGACGCGGCAGCTAAAAAAGCCAATGCAATTCTGGGCTGCATCAATAGGAGTATAGCATCTAGATCAAGGGAAGTTATAGTGCCACTGTATTCTGCTCTGGTCAGACCTCACCTGGAGTACTGTGTCCAGTTCTGGGCACCACAGTTCAAGAAGGACACTGACAAACTGGAACGTGTCCAGAGGAGGGCAACCAAAATGGTCAAAGGCCTGGAAACGATGCCTTATGAGGAACGGCTAAGGGAGCTGGGCATGTTTAGCCTGGAGAAGAGGAGGTTAAGGGGGGATATGATAGCCATGTTCAAATATATAAAAGGATGTCACATAGAGGAGGGAGAAAGCTTGTTTTCTGCTGCTCCAGAGAAGCGGACACGGAGCAATGGATCCAAACTACAAGAAAGAAGATTCCACCTAAACATTAGGAAGAACTTCCTGACAGTAAGAGCTGTTCGACAGTGGAATTTGCTGCCAAGGAGTGTGGTGGAGTCTCCTTCTTTGGAGGTCTTTAAGCAGAGGCTTGACAACCATATGTCAGGAGTGCTCTGATGGTGTTTCCTGCTTGGCAGGGGGTTGGACTTGATGGCCCTTGTGGTCTCTTCCAACTCTATGATTCTATGATTCTATGATTCTATGATCTCCTCTTTTCCATGCTAAACATACCCGGCCCCTTCAACCATTCCTTACAAGGCTTGATTTCCAGACCCTTGATCATCTCCTCTGCACAACTTCCAGCTTGTCGACATCCCTCCTAAATTGTGGCGCCCAGGACTCCAGGTGTGGTCTGACCAGGGCAGAACAGAATGGTCTATTCTTAACATAGTGGTCTATCCTGAACAGAGTGGTCTATTCTGAACTCAGAGGGTCGCTGGTTCAATTGCTGGTGTCTCCAGGGATAGCTGGCAATATCTTCTTGCCTGAAACCCTGGAGACGTCGTGGCGCCTGCCTTGTGAAACACCCTCCCATCAGATTTTAAGGTAATAAGCAGCTACCTTACTTTTAAAAGGCATCTGAAGGCAGCCCTGTTTAGGGACGTTTTTAATGTTTAACACTGTAAGGTAAAGGTAAAGGGACCCCTGACCATTAGGTCCAGTCGCGGACGACTCTGGGGTTGCGGCGCTCATCTCGCTTTACTGGCCGAGGGAGCTGGTGTACAGCTTCCGGGTCATGTGGCCAGCATGACTAAGCCGCTTCTGGCGAACCAGAGCAGCGCACGGAAACGCCGTTTACCTTCCCGCCCGAGCAGTACCTATTTATCTACTTGCACTTTGACGTGCTTTTGAACTGCTAGGTTGGCAGGAGCAGGGACCGAGCAACGGGAGTTCACCCCGTCGCAGGGATTCGAACCGCCGACCTTCTGATTGGCAAGCCCTAGGCTCTGTGGTTTAACCCACAGCGCCACCTGCATCCCGTTTAACGCTGTACTGTGTTTTTAATATTCGGTTGGGAGCCGCCCAGAGTGGCCAAGGAAACCCAGCCAGATGGGCGGGGTATAAATAAATTATTATTACTATTCTTATTAGAACTGCCAGTGCCAGTCGGTGTAGATGATTTTGAGCTGGAGGAACCTGGTATAGGGCAGGTATCCCAATAGATTCCTAAGTAAACTTGGTTCCCAAGCCTGCTTCAACCAAAGAGCAAGCAGGGGTCTTTTCACAATTCAGCCACAACTACTCAGACTGGCACCTACCTGATCAGTCTGGGACCACCAACATTGGGTGCCATGAGAAGCATGAAAGCACACTGCAGCTGCCAGCTGAGGCAGATGGATTCCCCCTGAGCTGGGCTGAAGTGGCCATTGTGACAGCGTCCAGGTGTGGTGCCCCTGGCTAGCTCACAGGACTAGGGCTTGGAAGCAGGAAGTAGGGTTCCCAAATCTCTCCCACTCCACATCTGAATATGCTGGGACATCCACAACCCCTTGCATCGGCTAGCTTTTTTGTAATCCTTACCAGAACCTTCTCTCCTAGAAGGTCCATTTGGCCTCATCTCTTCTGGAGAATTTAGTGCCCAGGGTTTCCCAAACTTGGATCTCCAGCTGCTTTTTAAAAACTACAATTCCCATCATCCCTGCTAGATAGGGATGATGGAAGTTGTAGTTCAAAAACAGCTTGAGAAGCGTAAGTTTGGGAAGCACTGATTTAGGCACATGGTAAACATCTTTTCTGGATTGTTTTAATTCAGTGACGGGGAACTCTTTTTTTCTGGGGAGGGCCACATTTCCTTAAGGTAAGTGACGGGGGGGGCAGTAAAAAAATAAGCAGGACACCCGGTTCTCTCACACACACTCTCTGCCACCCCATGTCCCTTCCTAGCGCCCAGAATGAAATTTGATGCCCTGTTAATTTTGGGGGGGGCTTTTAAATGAAGTTTTCAAAAACACAGTAAAAGAAACAAACCAATCTACAGGAAATAAAGAGAAGAAAGAAACTAAAGTAAGAAGAAACAGAAAAAGAAAGGACCGGATCCCCCTTATCACTATATCTGAACTTTCATCCCCTACGGAGGAATGGCCCACCCCATTTCAATTAACTCTTGATTGATAAGTTCTGCTAAAATTGTTTATTTATTTATTTTTAAAAAAAACACTCTTTCTTTTCTGCTGCTGTTGGATGGTATTACAGTAGTGACGTATCCATTTTCCCCTCCCAGTTATTAATAGTATTCTATTGATTTTACTGTACTGTGCACTGCTTACTGTTTTGGGTATCCCCCATGGGGCCTTTGTGGCTGAAAGGAGGTACAGAAAATCTTAAACAGAACAAATCCAATGAACAAACTCTTAAGACAGTTCAGCACCGAAATGATCCCATTAAGATACAACAAAGCTACGATGCCGTTTGTGAACAAGCTATTCTTTCCGACTCCTTTTGATTGGAGACGTGCAGAAGCAGTTAGAAGACTAAGGGAAATTGTTTATAGAATCATAGCGTTGGAAGGGACCACGAGGGTCATCTAGTCCAACCCCCTGCAACTCAGGAATCTTTTGCCAGAGGTGGGGCTTGAACCCATGACCCCGAGATTAAGAGTCAGAAGCTCTACTGACTGAGTTCTCCCAGCTGCTTGGTAGAATGAACTGTGGCTTGGCTTAATGCACATTTCGTGTGTATGTGGAAAATAATCCTAATCCTATCCCACGACCCTTAACTTTTTTTCATCAAATGCTTTGATGAGCACAAGATGCATCATTCTGGATTTGTACTACAGGGGAAAAAGTAGTAGTCTTAAACTTTATCCCAGGCACACAAACCGGAAAATAAAGGAGGGAAGTATTAAGGATACTTAAAACCTAATGCTATTCTACTAAACGCTGCTCACTTAGTGCCTCAAGTTACATGCCTGCACAGAAGGCACATTTTCCGCTTCTAAAATGGCAATTAGAATTTTTTTAAAAAGTATATATACATATAATACAGTCAGCCTCCTTCAGATAAATTAGCGGTATCCATGGTTACTGAAACAATTCAGATCTTTCACCACCGTACAAAACAAGAGCACAACACCTCTCTTGAGCAAGTGCACGGAGTGAGGAGATTCTTAGATCTGGAAAGGATCTTAGAAGCCCTATAGGCCAGTAGTGGGATAAAACTTAAGTCCCGCAGGGTCTCCCCTTGGGCAGGTGTGTGGTTTTTTTAACGTCCACCAATATGTTTTAAACTGAATCGAGAATGCAGGACACTCAGAATCTCTTAAGGGCTAAAGCACAACTGACCTGTGTTAGGGGGCTGCAAGTTTTCACTCTTGCTTAGGAGCAAATACCTCGCTCCACGGATCAGAAGGGAAGTAATAGTGCCACTAAGGGAAGTAATAGTGCCACTGTATTCTGCTCTGGTCAGACCTCACCTGGAGTACTGTGTCCAGTTCTGGGCACCACAGTTCAAGAAGGACACTGACAAACTGGAACGTGTCCAGAGGAGGGCAACCAAAATGGTCAAAGGCCTGGAAACGATGCCTTATGAGGAACGGCTAAGGGAGCTGGGCATGTTTAGCCTGGAGAAGAGGAGGTTAAGGGGGGATATGATAGCCATGTTCAAATATATAAAAGGATGTCACATAGAGGAGGGAGAAAGCTTGTTTTCTGCTGCTCCAGAGAAGCGGACACGGAGCAATGGATCCAAACTACAAGAAAGAAGATTCCACCTAAACATTAGGAAGAACTTCCTGACAGTAAGAGCTGTTCGACAGTGGAATTTGCTGCCAAGGAGTGTGGTGGAGTCTCCTTCTTTGGAGGTCTTTAAGCAGAGGCTTGACAACCATATGTCAGGAGTGCTCTGATGGTGTTTCCTGCTTGGCAGGGGGTTGGACTCGATGGCCCTTGTGGTCTCTTCCAACTCTATGATTCTATGATTCTATTCTATCAGATTGAGACCCATCTACTCTGGTACGTGCCCTAGCTATCCTCCCACTTGGACTACTGCAATGCACTCTCCGTGGGGCTACCTTTGAAGGCGACTCAGAAACAACAACTAATCCAGAATGCAGCAGCCAGACTAGTGCCTGGAAGCAGCTGCCGGTACCATGTAGTACCAGTCCTAAAGGATCTATACTGGCTCCCAGTACTTTTCAGAGCACAACTCAGTGTTGTGCTGTCCTTTAAAGCCCTAAACGGCCTCGGCCCTGTATACCTGAAGGAGCGTCTCCACCCCGTCATCCAGCCCAGACACTGAGGGCCTTTTGGGGGTTCCTTCACTGTGAGGAGTGAGGCTACAGGGAACCAGGCAGAGGGCCTTCTCGGTAGTGGCGCCCGTCCTGTGGAACACCCTCCCATCAGATGTCAAGGACATAAAGAACTGCCAGACTCCTAGAAGACATCTGAAAGCAGCCCTGTAGTAGGAAGTCTTATAATGTGTAATGTTTTATTACGTTTTTATATATGCTGGAAGTGTGGCTGGATAACCCAGTCAGATGGGCAGGGTGCAATAAAAATTATTATTATTATTATTGTTGTTGTTGTTGTTGTTGTTACTAAACAAAACTTATATACCACTTGATCATTCGTTTTATAAAACTAAGAAGCTCTAAGCAGTTCACAATATAAAAGAAATCATTAAACACTGTCGTGTTTTTTTTAAAAGCAGGTATTAAAAATATTTAAACAATGATTAAAACAAATGGTAGTACCTTCTCTCTCTAAGTCATAATTTACTTGTCTAGATAAGCTAGCCTAGAATAAAATGTTTTAAGCAGGTGTCAGAAAGAATACAGGGAAGGTGTCTGCCTGATGTCAACAGTCCAGCTGCCGGTCAACACAGAGCAGGCAATACCCTGAGCGAGATCGACCTCATTATCTGACCTGGGATATAAAAGGCCATTTCCTGTGTTCTGTCTCTCAAGCTGGAGACTGGGGCTTTTGCAACGTGGTCGAGGACAACTATCTCCACCTCCAACGTCCAGCCTGAAGAAGTACTCTGTGAAACCGGAAAGCTTGCTCATTTTTTAGCACAAAATGCACATAGCCATTCAACAAAGCGACCTACCATTGAACTTACCTACAACAAACTTACTTGTGATACCTGTCAGAATCCTTCAGCTGAATTGTCGAGGGGTGAGGGGTCGCTCAGTTGGTAGAGAATGAGACTTTGAATCTCAGGGTTTTGGGTTCGAGTCCCACACTGGGCAAACGATTCCTGCATGGCAGGGGGTTGGACTACATGACCCTATGGATCCCTTCCAACTCTACAGTTATATATGACTCTATGCTGTTTGATGGGCCGTGTTTCAGGAAGGGGGAGTTTATATACATTATTATTATTATTATTATTACAACACCTACTATTACTACTACTCTGTGGTTGATACAACCACGATGGTCAAAATGAGAGCAATAAATGTAACATGTAGTAGTACTACTACTAATAATAATTAGTAATAATTTGTTTATATGCTGCCCCATCTGACTGGGTTGCCCCAGCCACAAATTAGACACGGTAAGTAACAACAACACAACACAACAAAAATATATTGTGATAAAATAATAAATAATGTAAAGCAATAATGATAGGAATAAAGCAGTAACAATGATAAGGATAATAAACGTAAAATAACAATGATAGGAACACAATAAAATAAAACTAACAAAGATATAATCAATATGATAACAATATAAAAGAATTATGCGAGACATATGATAAAATAAAGCCATGGCAATGATATAAATATAATAATGACCAGTGATATAAAATAGTAATGATAGTAACAGGATAAATTCAGAATAGCGACATAGTAAATTGCAGAATTGTAGGATCATGGAGTTGGAAGGGACCCTGAGGATCATCTAGTCCAACCCCCTGCAATGCAGGAATACGCAGCTGCCCCATACGGGGATCGAACCTGCAACCCTGGCATTGCCAGCACCAGGCTCTAACCAACAACAACAAATGCTGCAAAATAATGATATGCATGTGATAAAATAAAAGAGAAACAACGATACCCCAAAGACTGGGACAGCTCAGCAGAGCACGAGACTCTTAATCCCAGGGTTGTGGGTTCGAGTCCCACACTGGGCGTTGCAGAGGGTTGAACTAGATGACCCTCAGGGTCCCTCCCACTTCTACAATTCTATGATAGCAACAAATAACGCAGAATAACGAAAGAACAGCAACAACGATATGCTAAATGCTATGATAATGACAAATAATGTAGAATGAACATAAAGCAACAACTAACCGATGCACTAAGCATGACAATAACAGCAAAAACAGCGCTAAAAAATATACAGAAAAATCTTAATAAATGATGTGCTGCAAGGAAAGCAAAGCAGCAAGAATAACGGGTCCCAAATAGTCAAGTGCAGGGAGTTCCCGCGTCAAGAGCGGGCGCCCCTCTTCTTCTTCTTCCTCCTCCCTCCTCCTCCCTCTTTCCTCACCTGCTGCTGCTGCCGCCGCCTCCGCCGCCGCCGCCGCTCCCTCCGCCTCCCCCGGCGACGCTGGGCGTGGGCGGCCGCTCGGCGGAGGCGAAGGCCTCGGCCCCTCCGGACTCCGCCATCTTGCCCGCCGCCGACGCCGACGCCGCCTTAGGCCTTCGCCAGGCCCGGCTTCCCCTTCCAGGCGACGCCGACGCTGCGCCTCAGAGCAGGCCGGAAGGCGGGAAGGCGGGACGTGACGACGCGGTGGAGGGGCGGGGCGAGGGGCGGGGCAAGAGGCGGGGTCGAGGCCAGCCCGCCTTTTTCTCGTATTACCTCAGGAGAAGGGTGGAAAGATCGCCTCAGACACGGGCCTCCTCACGTCTCTCTCGCTATATTTATATAAATATCAGTTAAAAAACACACGGGCGCAGACTTGGCTGGCCCTCTCTCTAATCTAAAATCTCATATCTCTAGAGAGATACCCTACATAATATATAAGTATCAGTTTAAAAGCACACAGGCGCAGAGCAGACCTCAATATATTCATATAAATATCAGTTAAACACACAGACACAGACCTCTCTCGATATATTTATATAAATACAGTTAAAAAACACACAGGCGCAGACTTGCCTGTCCCTCTCTCTAATATAAAATCTCATCTCTCTAGAGAGATACACTATATACTATGTAAATATCAGTTTAAAAGCACACAGGCGCAGACCTCTCTCGATATATTTATATAAATAACAGTTTAAAAACACGGGCGCAGACTTGCCTGTCCCTCTCTCTAATATAAAATATAAAATCTCATCTCTCTAGAGAGATGCCCTATACAATATATAAATATCAGCTTAAAAGCTCACAGGGGCAGATCTCTCTCGCTATATTTATATAAATATCAGTTTAAAAGCACACGGGCACAGACTTGCCTGTCCCTCTCTCTAATATAAATATAACATCTCATCTCTCTAGAGAGATACCCTACATAATATATAAGTATCAGTTTAAAAGCACACAGGCGCAGACCTCTCTCGATATATTTATATAAATATCATTTTAAAAACACACAGGTGCAGACTTGCCTGTCCCTCTCTCCAATATAAAATCTCATCTCTAGAGAAATACACTATATAATATGTAAATATCAGTTTAAAAGCACACAGGCGCAGACCTCTCGATATATTTAGAAAAATCTCATTTTAAAAACACACAGGTGCAGACTTGCCTGTCCCTCTCTCTAATATGAAATATAAAATCTCATCTCAGAGATACACTATATAATATATAAATATCAGTTTAAAAGCACACAGGCGCAGACTTGCTCTCTAATATAGAAAATATAAATGCTAAGTTTGAATGCGCACGAACACAGACTTGCCCATCTATACACAATATATAATATGTAAATATCCACTTAAAAGCACACAGGCTCATTGCCTTTCCCTCATAATATAAAATATAAATGTCAGTTTGAAAGCACACAGGCGCACACAGCATTACAGTATATGAAATATAAATGTCCATTTAAAAGCACATCTACTTGTCTCTCTTAAAATATATACTGTATGTTCATTTTTTATAATGATTCTTATCTATAGCTCTCATCGCAATTAGCAGTGCAAATACCAAATGTTTCCTTTAAAACACAAAAAGCACGCAAATGCCGCTATTCACGAAAGGCCACCTTTTTTTTATTGCAATCTCTTTGCATTTTAATTCTGTTAAGGCTTCAATTTTAATTCTGTTAAGATCAAGTCAGTCTGTTTCAGTGTTGCTGTTGTTGCTTTGCATGTATTTAAATGAGGGTTGTGAATTTTTCCTTAAGAAGAAGAATAAGATAATGGAAGACATGGCAGAGTGAAATAGTTATATTGTTATAGACAGCGTACCTTATAAACGAGTTATATATATTATAGTATCTATCTATAGCACAATACACGTAAGTGCTATAAGCAGAGACACTGTATCACAGGGGTCGGCCGAAGGCACAATACTGTATATATTTTCCATGCAACGTAAAGCATACCTTAACGTTCTTATAAATATAAGATAGTTTATCTTATAATTTATTTAGAATCAGAATCAGAAGAATCTTTATTTGCATCAGCCACTAGCCCTAGCAATAAAATAAAATAAAATGTACTGAAGATAGAGGTTTTCTATATTAAGTATAGAAAATACATATAAACTATTTATTCATAGCCAAATAGAGAGAGCACATAAGGAAGTATAAATTATTGCTTCCTTTAAACATACGGTATCTTATATGTGGTATAGTTTATCTTACAAACTACTCCTGTAAATATCCAGATAAATATATTGGGGGTGTGCAGTGCAAATAAATGTTTGCTTTAAAAGCACCGTTTCCTAGCTAGGTAGAGTTCATAAGGTAAATAAGATAAGATACAGTGCTTAAAAAAAATATTATTCCATACCATGTGACAGCTCGATAAAGTTCATGACATAAATGAAATATCCCAGATACATTGTATGAGTAAGTGTTCAATTTGAAAACGCACAGACTTGAGACAGAGAGATATCATGTTTTGGAGAGGGGTAGTTATGGTTTATTTAAAACGTTTGTCTCAGGGTCGTGATTTCGAGCCCCAGGTGTGGCGAAATATTCCTGCTTTGCAGGGGTTGGACTGGATGACCCTTGGGGTCCCTTCCAACTCTACAATTCTTTGATTCTATGATTCTCTATCCATGAAAAGTCTTTTGAGGGAGGGATACATTAAATGACATTTCCCATGCGGTAAAAAAAAACACAAAGGTGTGAAGTGTGAATGGAACAAATGTGATTTTGCTTAAAAATAAAACAACCACGAGGTTAGTTTTGAGGGGGCAGGCAAAAATAGAATCCTAGAATAGAATCATAGAGTTGGAAGAGACCACAAGGGCCATCGAGTCCAACCCCCTGCCAAGCAGGAAACACCATCAGAGCACTCCTGACATATGGTTGTCAAGCCTCTGCTTAAAGACCTCCAAAGAAGGAGACTCCACCACACTCCTTGGCAGCAAATTCCACTGTCAAACAGCTCTTACTGTCAGGAAGTTCTTCCTAATGTTTAGGTGGAATCTTCTTTCTTGTAGTTTGGATCCATTGCTCCGTGTCCGCTTCTCTGGAGCAGCAGAAAACAACCTTTCTCCCTCCTCTATGTGACATCCTTTTATATATTTGAACATGGCTATCATATCCCCCCTTAACCTCCTCTTCTCCAGGCTAAACATGCCCAGCTCCCTTAGCCGTTCCTCATAAGGCATCGTTTCCAGGCCTTTGACCATTTTGGTTGCCCTCCTCTGGACACGTTCCAGTTTGTCAGTGTCCTTCTTGAACTGTGGTGCCCAGAACTGGACACAGTACTCCAGGTGAGGTCTGACCAGAGCAGAAGACAGTGGCACTATAACTTCCCTTGATCTAGATGCTATACTCCTATTGATGCAGCCCGGAATTGCATTGGCAAATAATGGGGGGCATTTGATATGTCCACACGTACACTGAAAAGGAGTTCAAAATGGGGAGGTTTTGAGTGGCCTCATTTAGAGAATATGGGGATAGAGACACCCAGAGTTTGGAAGGAATGTATCCCTTTGTGGGGTGGATGAATAATAATAATAATAATAATAATAATAATAATAATAATTCTTATTTATACCCTGCCCTCCCCAGCCAAGACCGGGCTCAGGGCAGCTAACACCAGATATTAAACAATTGATTTAAATAAAACTTAAAAAACAAGATTAAAACGCAACATTAAAATGCAGTCTCATTTCAGCATAAACTCAGATAGGATCAGATATTCCCCCTTCTGCACACAGGGAACCCAGAATTATGGGTCTCCCAGTAACACCAGTCCTCTAGATCCTGACAGCCCACCCACACCATATACATACTTACAGAATGAAAAAATTGTAGGGTTGGAAGGGACCCCGAGGGTCATCCAGCCCAACCCCCTGCAATGCAGGAATCTTGGGCCCAACATGGGGTTCGAATCCCGGCCCTGAGATTCAGATCCTCATGCTCTCCTTAATATTGGTGTGATTAATAAAGTGAGGTTACAGGTGTTGCAGGAATTTATGTATAGGTTGGGGGGGGTTGCCCCTCCAGCAGATATCGGGCACATGCAGCCCACTACCAAAACCAGCACAATCACTTTTGTGTTTTGCCCCCACAAAACACTTCATCACAGTTTCTTCCTATCTATTCAAAGGGCCTTTGCTGCACAATACCAAATGTAAGAATTCACTGATAAATGTCTCTATGTACTGGCTCACTGGGGAAACTTCAGAAATTCATATAGACATGTGAGCTCAGCTACTCAGCAGCCCCTCTGCCTGAGTGATAATCCCTGGCCTCCTGATACCTGAGTGCCAGACAGGTAGCCATTCCAGAAAGAACAAACCCAGATGAAGACAAAAGGGTGGGATTCACTTGGCTGGGAAACAGGGAAATGTAAATATCTTCTTTTGTTACACTTGATGGGTGTTTGGTGGAGGGCAAGGAGAACCATGGGGCAGGGTCCAGGATACTCAGATTCCTGCCACCAGACCTCCCCTTTCATGATGTAACCATGATGCATTAGTGATGTAGTTTGGGGGGGTGTAACATGGGGATTAGCTAATAAAAATTTGGGGGCTCTTTTGTCAGGGCTTCCATCTTGTTCCACCTGGTGGCAGGTGGGAGTCCTGTCGCGACAGTCTTCAATCAAGACCAAGCCGACTGGCTGCTGTTTTGCTCTGCTATTCCTGGCTGGTGTCCTTGTTTTTTGTCCAAGGGAGCCCTCAGATTTCTCCGTTAACACAGGGAACCAGGCACAGGGCCTTCTCAGTGGTGGCACCCACCTTGTTGAATGCCCTCCTGGCAGATGCCAAGGAAATATACAACTATACAACTTTTAGAAGACATCTGAAGTTTTTAATGTTTGACGTTTCACTGTTTTTATATATGTTGGAAGCTGCCCAGAGTGGCTGGGACAACCCAGCCATATGGATGGAGTATACCGTAAATAAAATTATTATTATTATTGCTTTATAGGTCAAAACCAGCACTTTGAAGCCAATGGGCAGCCTGTGCAATCGGGTCAGGATCGGTGCAATATGCTCAAACTGTCTTGCCACCAAATTCTGCACCAGCTTAAGCTTCCAAACTGTCATGAGATCTAATTTCAGGGTTGTGGGTTCGAGCCCCAGCTTGGGCTAAAGATTCCTGCATTGCAGGGGGGTTGGACTAGATGACCCTAGAGGTCCCTTCCCACTCTATGATTCTGTGATTCAGAATTCAGATAGCGCGTTGCAGTAATCTAACCTAAAGGATTCCTAAATCAATAGAAAAACAAACTGCTATAGGAAGGACCTGGAAAAATCAACCGGAAAGGAAAGGGTTAACGAGCTGCCGTAAGTCCCGACACTGTCGCAAAGCACCTTCCCCCGCCTTGTTGCCGCAAAACCTCATTTCCTTCCCAGCCCCTCCCACTTTACGTCGCCTCTTCCGCCTCTTCCTCAAAAGGAAAGAGATAAAGAAAAGAAGCGAGGATTTCCCAGCAGCCATTACACCGGGATCCGATGGGACGCCTCCCATACGAGAGTGGAGAATGCAAATTTTTGCCTAGTGTTAAGTAAAGCAGGCAGAATGAGACATTTCTTTTTGTTGCAGACCTTAAACCGAATCACACCTCCTAGCTTTTTTTTCATTCTGTAAGTATGTATATGGTGTGGGTGGGCTGTCAGGATCTAGAGGACTGGTGTTACTGGGAGGCCCATAATTCAGGGTTCCCTGTGTGCAGAAGGGGGAATATCTGATCCTATCTGAGTTCATGCTGAAATGAGACTGCCTTTTAATGTTGCGTTTTAATCTTGTTTTTAAAGTTTTATTTAAATCAATTGTTTAATATCTGGTGTTAGCTGCCCTGAGCCCGGTCTTGGCTGGGGAGGGCACGGTATAAATAAGAATTATTCTTATTCTTATTATTATTCATCCACCCCACAAAGGGATACATTCCTTCCAAACTCTGGGTGTCTCTATCCCCATATTCTCTAAATGAGGCCACTCAAAACCTCCCCATTTTGAACTCCTTTTCAGTGTACGTGTGGACATATCAAATGCCCCCCATTATTTGCCAATGCAATTCTGGGCTGCATCAATAGGAGTATAGCATCTAGATCAAGGGAAGTATCATAGAATCATAGAATCATAGAGTTGGAAGAGACCACAAGGGCCATCGAGCCCAACCCCCTGCCAAGCAGGAAACACCATCAGAGCACTCCTGACATATGGCTGTCAAGCCTCTGCTTAAAGACCTCCAAAGAAGGAGACTCCACCACACTCCTTGGCAGCAAATTCCACTGTCGAACAGCTCTTACTGTCAGGAAGTTCTTCCTAATGTTTAGGTGGAATCTTCTTTCTTGTAGTTTGGATCCATTGCTCCGTGTCCGCTTCTCTGGAGCGGCAGAAAACAACCTTTCTCCCTCCTCTATGTGACATCCTTTTGTATATTTGAACATGGCTATCATATCACCCCTTAACCTCCTCTTCTCCAGGCTAAACATGCCCAGCTCCCTTAGCCGTTCCTCATAAGACATCGTTTCCAGGCCTTTGACCATTTTGGTTGCCCTCCTCTTGGACCCGTTCCAGTTTGTCAGTGTCCTTCTTGAACTGTGGTGCCCAGAACTGGACACAGTACTCCAGGTGAGGTTTGACCAGAGCAGAATACAGTGGCACTATAACTTCCCTTGATCTAGATGCTATACTCCTCCTATTGATGCAGCCCAGAATTGCATTGGCTTTTTTAGCTGCCGCGTCACACTGTTGGCTCATGTCAAGTTTGTGGTCAACCAAGACTCCTAGATCCTTTTCACATGTACTGCTCTCAAGCCAGGTGTCACCCATCTTGTATTTGTGCCTCTCATTTTTTTTGCCCAAGTGCAATACTTTACATTTCTCCCTGTTAAAATTCATCTTGTTTGTTTTGGCCCAGTTCTCTAATCTGTCAAGGTCGTTTTGAAGTGTGATCCTGTCCTCTGGGGTGTTAGCCACCCCTCCCAGTTTGGTGTCATCTGCGAATTTGATCAGGATGCCCTTGAGTCCATCATCCAAGTCGTTGATAAAGATGTTGAATAAGACCGGGCCCAAGACAGAACCCTGTGGCACCCCACTAGTCACTCTTCTCCAGGATGAAGAGGAACCATTGATGAGCACCCTTTGGGTCCGGTCAGTCAGCCAGTTACAAATCCACTGAGTGGTAGCATAGTCAAGACCGCATTTTACCAGCTTCTTTACAAGAATATCATGGGGCACCTTGTCAAATGCCTTGCTGAAATCAAGGTAGGCTACATCCACTGCGTTCCCTTCATCTACCGGGCTTGTAATTCTGTCAAAAAATGAGATCAGGTTCGTCTGACATGACTTATTTTTCAGAAATCCATGCTGACTATTGGTGATCACAGCATTCCTTTCTAGGTGCTCACAGACTGTTCGCTTAATGATCTGCTCCAGAATCTTCCCTGGTATTGATGTCAGACTGTCTGGGCGGTAATTATTTGGGTCCTCTCTTTTCCCCTTTTTGAAAATAGGGACAACATTTGCCCTCCTCCAGTCTGCTGGGACTTCGCCTGTTCTCCAGGAATTCTCAAAGATGATTGCCAGTGGTTCTGAGATCACATCTGCCAGTTCTTTTAATACTCTTGGATGCAGTTCATCTGGCCCTGGAGACTTGAATACATCTAAACTAGCCAAGTATTCTTGTACTATCTCCTTAGTTATTCTGGGCTGTGTTTTCTCTGCTGAATCATTTGCTCCAAATTCTTCAGGTCGGGCATTGTTTTCTTTATCGGAGAAGACTGAGGCAAAGAAGGCATTGAGGAGTTCAGCCCTTTCTGTGTCCCCTGTTTGCATTTCACCATCTTCTCCTCTGAGTGACCCCACTGTTTCTTTGTTCTTCCTTTTGCTACGAACATACCCATAAAAGCCTTTTTTGTTGCTTTTAACCTCTCTAGCAAGCCTGAGTTCATTCTGTGCTTTAGCTTTTCTGACTTTGTGTCTACACGTGCTGGCTATTTGTTTGAATTCCTCTTTGGTGGTTTCCCCCCTTTTCCATTTTTTGTACACATCCTTTTTTAATCTTAACTCAGTTAAAAGTTCTTTAGATAGCCACCCTGGCTTCTTTAGGCACCTTCCATGTTTCCGTCTCATTGGTATTGCCTGAAGTTGTGCTTTTACTATCTCCCTCTTAACAAACTCCCAGCCATCATGAACTCCCTTTCCTTTTAGTATTACTGTCCATGGGATCTCACCCAGCACTTCCCTAAGTTTTATGAAGTCGGCTTTCTTAAAGTCAAGAAATTGAGTCCTAGTATGCTTGGCTGCTCCTTTCCGCTGTATAGTAAACTTCAGAAGAGCATGATCACTTGCGCCTAATGATCCTTCCACTTCTACCCCATTAACCAGGTCATCGACATTGGTTAGGACCAGATCTAAAATGGCTGTTCCTCTTGTTGCTTCTCCCACTTTCTGGACAATGAAGTTGTCTGCAAGGCCAGTGAGGAATCTGTTTGACCGTATGCTCTTGGCTGAGTTTGACATCCAACAAATATCTGGGTAATTGAAGTCCCCCATTACTACTATCTCCCTTCCTTTTGCATGCTTGGCCATCTGTTCCAGGAAGGCATCATCTATGTCCTCCGTTTGGTAATAGTAATAGTGCCACTGTATTCTGCTCTGAATACAGTACCTCACCTGGAGTACTGTGTCCAGTTCTGGGCACCACAGGTCAAGAAGGACACTGACAAACTGGAACGTGTCCAGAGGAGGGCAACCAAAATGGTCAAAGGCCTGGAAACAATGCCTTATGAGGAACGGCTAAGGGAGCTGGGCATGTTTAGCCTGGAGAAGGGGAGGCTAAGGGGTGATATGATAGCCATGTTCAAATATATAAAAGGAGGTCACCTAGAGGAGGGAGAAAGGTTGTTTTCTGCTGCTCCAGAGAAGCGGACACGGAGCAATGGATCCAAACTACAAGAAAGAAGATTCCACCTAAACATTAGGAAGAACTTCCTGACAGTAAGAGCTGTTTAACAGTGGAATTTGCTGCCAAGGAGTGTGGTGGAGTCTCCTTCTTTGGAGGCAGTGGCGTAGCGTGGGGGGTGCAGGGGGGGGCCGGCCGCACCGGGCGCAACATCTGGGGGTTAGGGTTAGGGGGCGCAAATCCACGGGTTAGGGGGTGCAAATTACTTGCCTTGCCCCGGGTGCTGATAACCCACGCTACTCCACTGTTTGGAGGTCTTTAAGCAGAGGCTTGACAACCATATGTCAGGAGTGCTCTGATGGTGTTTCCTGCTTGGCAGGGGGTTGGACTCAATGGCCCTTGTGGTCTCTTCCAACTCTATGATTCTATGATTCCTGTTGGAAGCCGCCCAGTGTGGCTGAGGAGGGCTGACCAGATGGGCAGGGTATAAGATTGGTATCATTACCGTTATTGTTATCGTTAGCACCACACTCTATCCAACCGATCTATCTAAAAGCCCTGGCTTCAAGCGACCAGAAAGGAGATTCTGACTCCAGGAAGAACTTTCTGACAGCAAGAGCTGTTTGACAGCGGGAGGAAATCCCTCGGAAGGCACTCGACTCTCCTTCCACGACTAAACAACTAAACAACAAGAACAACATATGTTCTGTATTGAAGTTCTCCACCTGACCACCAGGAGGATCATGTATATAGTTTTCACTCAAGTCCACATCAGGGAAACCCTGGGTTGTTGTTGCCACAATGTTGACAGCCGGCTGCCTATAAAAGCAGGCCGCCTGAGCTGTTTGCTGTTCAGTTCAGTTCAGTTCTGTTCCAGCTTACAAATAAAGAGCTGCTTTGAAGAATCGCTGTGTCGTCTGATATGTTCACCCACAGCTTAACAACATATATATATATATATCATATATATATATATATATATATATGCTTTCGTAGATTTTCACGGGTACAGGAATGCAGGTTTTGGTGTCCTCGGGTGTCTTCCCGTGTAAAAGTTGGGGTGTCTAGGCGACGTTTCGACGAGGTCTCACTCGTCATCTTCAGGCTGGTGCTTTCGGCTTCTTGTTACTGGAACAGAGCAGGATCTCAGTGTTTGAGTTCCTATAAATACTGTTGAGGAGGTGTGGTGTATAGCCTCCAATGTTCTGGGCAGAGAGGAGGTTCCCAGGCTAGTGTGCCTTTTCTTCTTTTGTTCCTTAATTACTTGAGGGATATCTTGAGTGATTTCTTGAGTGATTTCCTGAATCCCACTTAGGTGGGTCATTAGGTGTGGATTAGTTGCTAAAGCCTTCGTGTCTTGAACTCTTGAACTTTGTGAAGAGTTTTTCTGAGAAGATGGCTGTACTGCACTTGGTTGTGCTCTGGCTTGGCTTCGTGTATAGGGGCGAGCTGTGGTTTTGTGGCCTGTGCCAGCCAGATCTGTGTAGGGATTGCAGGGGGGTGCAGCATCCGGAGGTGCCACCCTGGTTTGGCTACTGGATGGTGTCTGTAATTTATCTGTGGAGAGGGTCTGGGTTTGGGTCTGGTGTGGTTGATTGGTGATGGCGTTCTGTGTGCCTCTGGATCTGGTGTCAGATTTTGTGGGGAGGGCTAATTTCCAGATGTCTGGCAAGCGGGATGTGTCGTCACGCTTGTTCATGTTGTGAGGGTGTTTCTCTATCTCGATGGCTTCCATGATTATTCTCTTGTGGTGATGTTCCATGTTAAAGAGCAATTTGGAATCTGCAAAATTAATTTCGTGTCCTGTTTCTTTCATGTGTTGGAAAAGAGAGGAAGTTTTTTCTTCTTTTTTGACGGCATTCTTGTGTTCTGCGATCCGTGCATTTATTCGTCTGTTTGTTTGTCCAATGTACGTGGCTGGGCAGACTTTGCAGGGTATTTCATAGACCCCTTGGTTTTCCAACTGAATTTTATCCTTGGGGTTTCTGAGGATATTGGCTATTTTTTGGTTGGTGCAAAAGGCTGTTTTGATATTGTGTTTATGGAGGATTTTGCTAATTTTATCTGTAGTGCCCTTGATATAAGGAAGGAGGGCTATGCCATTGTTTTCTTCTGTGTCTTGGTTTTTGGGGGGTGTTTCTTTTTGGATTAGCTTCGTAACCCTGTTTTGCTGGTATCCATTGGCAATTAACACATTTGAGAGATTCTGTAACTCAGTTGTCAAGTGGTCTTCGTCAGCCAGGCGTTTGGTTCTGGAGATGAGAGTCTTGGCTACGGAGTTTATTTGTGCAGGGTGGTGGTGTGATTGTGCATGTAAGTAGCGGTTGGTGTGTGTTTTTTTCCGGTAGATAGTGTGTCCTAGGGAGCCATCAGGTTTTTTGTAGATTAGGACGTCAAGGAAGGGAAGTTGGTTGTTGGCTTCTATTTCCATAGTGAATTGTATTTTGGGGTGTAGGCTGTTGAGATGTGTGAGGAAGCTATCCAGTTTTTCCTTCCCGTGTGGCCAAATTACAAAGGTGTCGTCAACATATCTGAGCCAAAGTTTGGGTTTGTGTTCTGACTTGTCTAAAGCATTGGTTTCAAAGTGTTCCATGTACAGGTTAGCGATGACCGGTGAGAGGGGTGATCCCATAGGTGCTCCTTCTATCTGTTTGTATCTTTGTCCATTGTGGATGAAGTACGTGTTGGTTAGGCAGTGGTTGGTCAGGTCCAAGATGTATTCGGGGGGATTGTATTTGTTTTGAATGGCTGTCAAGGCTTCCAGCAAAACAGGATACCAGCAAAACAGGGTTACGAAGCTAATCCAAAAAGAAACACCCCCCAAAAACCAAGACACAGAAGAAAACAATGGCATAGCCCTCCTTCCTTATATCAAGGGCACTACAGATAAAATTAGCAAAATCCTCCATAAACACAATATCAAAACAGCCTTTTGCACCAACCAAAAAATAGCCAATATCCTCAGAAACCCCAAGGATAAAATTCAGTTGGAAAACCAAGGGGTCTATGAAATACCCTGCAAAGTCTGCCCAGCCACGTACATTGGACAAACAAACAGACGAATAAATGCACGGATCGCAGAACACAAGAATGCCGTCAAAAAAGAAGAAAAAACTTCCTCTCTTTTCCAACACATGAAAGAAACAGGACACGAAATTAATTTTGCAGATTCCAAATTGCTCTTTAACATGGAACATCACCACAAGAGAATAATCATGGAAGCCATCGAGATAGAGAAACACCCTCACAACATGAACAAGCGTGACGACACATCCCGCTTGCCAGACATCTGGAAATTAGCCCTCCCCACAAAATCTGACACCAGATCCAGAGGCACACAGAACGCCATCACCAATCAACCACACCAGACCCAAACCCAGACCCTCTCCACAGATAAATTACAGACACCATCCAGTAGCCAAACCAGGGTGGCACCTCCGGATGCTGCACCCCCCTGCAATCCCTACACAGATCTGGCTGGCACAGGCCACAAAACCACAGCTCGCCCCTATACACGAAGCCAAGCCAGAGCACAACCAAGTGCAGTACAGCCATCTTCTCAGAAAAACTCTTCACAAAGTTCAAGAGTTCAAGACACGAAGGCTTTAGCAACTAATCCACACCTAATGACCCACCTAAGTGGGATTCAGGAAATCACTCAAGAAATCACTCAAGATATCCCTCAAGTAATTAAGGAACAAAAGAAGAAAAGGCACACTAGCCTGGGAACCTCCTCTCTGCCCAGAACATTGGAGGCTATACACCACACCTCCTCAACAGTATTTATAGGAACTCAAACACTGAGATCCTGCTCTGTTCCAGTAACAAGAAGCCGAAAGCACCAGCCTGAAGATGACGAGTGAGACCTCGTCGAAACGTCGCCTAGACACCCCAACTTTTACACGGGAAGACACCCGAGGACACCAAAACCTGCATATATATATATATATATATACACATACAGTGGTACCTCGCAAGACGAAAAACTTGCAAGACGAAAGAGTTTTTTGTTTTGTGAGTTGCTTCGCAAGACGAATTTCCCTATGGGCTTGCTTCGCAAGACGAAAACGTCTTGCGCCTTTTTCTTAAAACTGTCAATGCATTCCTGTGGGAAACCGTGCTTCGCAAGACGAGAAATTCACAAGACGAAAAAACTCACAGAACGAATTAATTTCGTCTTGCGAGGCACCACTGTATATATATACACACACACATAAAGAGAGAGATGGGGGAGGGAGATAACAATAAATAGCAAGAGACATTTATTTATTTATTTCCAGGTTTATACATTTCAAGAATTTTACAGTCATTTCAACATTTCAAAACTCGACTTCCTTCCCCCTCTTTCTGCCGTTCCTTCAATTTATTTTTTAATATTTCCCGCGCCTCCAGATTAACTTAAATTTGTTAATTTATCCGTCTACTTTCAATATACACTCCTATGAAACTGCAGGTTGTTACAATAACGTTCCTGCCCATGTTCTTATCCGTTCACAATTTGTTTGCAAATATTCAATAAATAAGAGACAACTGTATGACAAGAGATGGAAGTTAAAAAATGAAATAAAATAAAAAAACCCATAAGATTTGGCGCGTATAAAATAAGCCCAGTTGTTGTTGTTTAGTCGTTCAGTCGTGCCCGTCTCTTCGTGACCCCATGGACCAGAGCACGCCAGGCACTTCTGTCTTCCACAGCCACCCGCAGTTGGGTCAAACTCATGCTGGTCGCTTCGAGAACACTGTCCCACCATCTCGTCCTCTGTCGTCCCCTTCTCCTTGTGCCCTCCATCTTTCCCAACTTCAGGGTCTTTTCCAGGGAGTTGAATGTACACACATGCTCCATCTGTTTCCCTCCCTCCACACAGCCCCGTGCACTGGAAACCCACGCTACACCACTGGCCCTTTGTTGTGGTTGTTGTTTAGTCGTTTAGTCGTGTCCGCCTCTTCGTGACCCCATGGACCAGAGCACGCCAGGCACTCCTGTCTTCCACTGCCTCTCACAGTTTGGTCAATGCTGGTAGCTTCGAGAACACTGTCCAATCATCTCGTCTGTCGTCCCCTTCTCCTTGTGCCCTCCATCTTTCCCAGCATCAGGGTCTTTTCCAGGGAGTCTTCTCTTCTCCTGAGGTGGCCAAAGTCTTGGAGCCTCAGCTGCAGGATCTGTCCTTCCAGTGAGCACTCGGGGCTGATTTCCTTCCGAATGGAGAGCTTTGATCTTCTTGCAGTCCATGGGACTCTCAAGAGTCTCCTCCAGCACCAGAATCCAAAAGCATCAATTCTTCGGCGATCAGCCTTCTTTATGGTCCAGCTCTCACTTCCATACATCACTACGGGGAAAACCATAGCTTTTACTATACGGACCTTTGTTGGCAAGGTGATGTCTCTGCTTTTTAAAATGCTGTCTAGGTTTGTCATTGCTTTCCTCCCAAGAAGCAGGCGTCTCTTAATTTCGTGGCTGCTGTCGGGTTAAGTTCTGGTCCTGGAATTATTCCAAAGGCCGACTGGTCCAGATTTGGCCCCGCACATGGACGATCCCTCCAACGGGAATCCGGAAGTGTCTCTCAGAGCACCACCGACCTCTCCCCTCTTTGCCCGCCGGCCTCTTCCTCTTCCCCTCCCGCCCGCCCCTTTCTGCGCCTGCGCGGAGGGCCCCCCCTCCGGAGTCGCCTAAGCCAGCTCCGGAGCGGAGCCCCGGATTCACCAAGGCGGCTTGCGCCGGCGGCGTGACGTCAGCGCCATAGAGCGCCGCCGGGCCTTACGCCGCTGGCGTCCCTTCCCTGCTTGGCTTTGCTCAGAAGGCGAAAGAGCTTGAAAGGGACCGGAGCGCCAAATGGGGCGCCTGGAGGGGGGCAGGCCCGGGGGCCCCCACCCCTGAAGAGCCAGGGGGAGGGGGAAGGAAGCCAGGTGAGTCTTTTTGGGGGGGGCTGAATTGTTGCTTTGGAAGGGGGGGCTGCTGCCCAGTCCCCCCCCATTTGCATTGCTTTATATAGGTGCAATTTATTTGGGGGGGGGGGACAGAAAAAGAGCCAGCAATGCAATTTTTTTCCGAGGGGGTAGGAAAGAGGAAGCTGCATTTTGGGCCAGGGGGGTCTTAATCTTTTTGCACATTGATCCAGCCCTATTGCAACACATTTATAGACAATTTATTGGTGGGGGGCTGCTGGTGGGAGGGGGGAGAAAGAAGGAGGCTTAGCTGGGTGTGAGTTAAACTTGGAAAGATTTGGGGGGGGGGAGAGAAAGGCCTGCTGGCCCTGTTGCTTTTCTCTCCTCCACACACCCCAATTTCTCTCAAGGAATAAATAAAGCACCCTCGCAGCCTTCCCTTTTTATTTTTATTTTTTTTGTAGTGCGTTTGCATTTAGGTTGGAGGGAATTTCATAAAATACCCACCTCCTTTCCACAAGCCTTTCCAACTTTAAAGGGGGAGAGGGACCAGTTTTTTAAAAAGTGGATTTTGGTTGTGTGGGACAGAGACATGTGTTTGTGTGAACTGGAAGAGAGGCTTGTTCTCCTTTTTTTTTTCTTTACCCCAAAAAAGAAAGAAAAAGAGGTAACTGTGACCTAGGCCTCCTTATTTGTTTTGCTCTTAACTTCCCTTGTCTTCCCTTTTGCAAAACAAAGAGCAATGCTTAAGCTGTATTATATTTTCAGTGCTGTTTTTGGAAACCCCCTCCCCCCCCAAAAAAAACTTTTAAAATTTTCTTCCCCAATTTGAAGAGCGGAGGAAAGTGGTTCCTGAACTGTGGTGGTTTCTAACTTGGAGGGTTATCTTTTGAAACAGAAATGAGATGATGATGATGATGATGATGATGATGATGATGGTTGCAACTGAAAGGAAAGAATTCATCGTAAACAGTTGTTATTCTGGGAGTCTTTTATCATTTCCTCCCTGTGGGAACTGGGCCTCTTTCTCAACACCCCCCCCCCAACAAAAAAGTCCCTTTTTCCAAAACAGTAGTTTAGCAACATCCATAGCTAGGGTGTGTTCGTGGAAAAGGAAGGGAAAAAGAGAGGTGAGGGGGAGGGGAGACAAAAGGAGGAAATGAAACGAACCTTTAACAAAAAGGGGAGTTTTTTTGGGGGGGGGATGAGGGTCAGTGCAGCTGTAGCTGAGTGCCTTTTAACCCCCCAGGTTGGCAAATCCACCTCATTTTCTTTTCCACCCATCTCAGACCAGGCCTTGTCTTTTCTCTTCCTCCCTCCTCGTTTAGAGTTTCTCTTTCATCCCTCCTTAGTAGGAAAGCACCCCCCCCCCCCAAATTGCAAAAAGAAAAAGTGAAAATCTAACTGTTGCAATACTGGTTTGTTTTCCTCCCCCCCTTTGGAACCTTCTGTTCTCTGTAGCAAGTCTTTTGTTTTGTTATTAAAGAAAAGAACTCATTTATTTGCATCTTTTCTGCATCCTGCCACTTACCAACTTCCCAAAAAGAGCCTCCCCCCCAAAGTGTTTTGATGTGAAACATATAAAGGGATTTGGAATCCTTGGGGTTTTTTATGCAGGGAACATCTCTTCTTTCTCACTCTCTCTCTCTCTCTGCTTATCGTCCTAAATTGCCCCCAGACAGTCAAAAACCAAAATGTCTCATGGGTTTTGGAGATGGGGGAATAGGGAAGATTTCCTTCTGGGGGCAGGCCTGCGGCGCTCCGAGTGAAGGGGACCACCCATTTGGATTCTTGTTCTCTCTGTAATTTTATTTTCCAAGCACTAACCTGTTATGTTTCTGCTTGTGTGTGTGCGCGCAAAGTGTCTTCGTGGCAGGTTTTTAAAGCAATCTGCTAGGCAGGCTGTATATATAAAAACCCTGATTTATTTGCCCGGAACTGTGTTTGCAAAGTCACTATCTTGGGTCTTGTTATATTCTGGCGAGGCCTTTCTGGAACGGATAAACCAAAGCGTGCGAATCCTTCTGGCAGTAGAACATTTGACCAGGAAATACATCGGATTCCCCCCCTCCCTCCTCCTCCTAGCGAGTGAAATGCTGAGAAACAGCTTCAAAAATAAAATGTGGTGTTTAGGAACTTCTGAAAGAAGGGGTTGGCTTATGAGGCCAGTCGTGTTCAGTTAGGGATCTTTCTTTATTTTTTCTAAACAGCTTGACAAGACACTGGAGAAGTTTTGTTTTGTTCCCATGCAGGCTAAGGGAAATTGTTTATAGAATCATAGAGTTGGAAGCGACCACGAGGGTCATCTAGTCCAACCCTCTGCAATGCGGGAATCTTTTTGCCCAGTGTGGGACTCGAACCCACAACCTTGGCTTCAACATTTGCATTACACGGAAGAATAGAAAACCGCATGTGGAGGAGCGGGGACTCGAACCCAGCTCACCAGATTACGAGTCTACCGCTCTTAACCACTACACCACACTGCCTTTGACAGAGTCGAACCATTCACCTGCTGCACTGACTGGCAGCCGCCCTCTGGGCTTTTAGGCAGGAGACCTCTGCCAGCTGAGCCTGGAAATGCCCTTTTAAATGCAAAGAAAGTCCTCTTACCACTGAGGTACACCACTTCCATTGAAAATAAGCTTAAGACTCTAGTCCTCAGGGTTTTTGTGGTTTTAAACAGGAAGGTGGGAGCTGAACCCGCCCCCCTGTCGCAGAGCTACAGCCTTTCCCATCAGCTAAGCCTCTTCCCACTCCTTATGTTTCGCCGTGGTTCTTAAATCTCCTGACAGTGCTGCGAGGTAGGCTCAGTCTGAGAGGCGCATTAGAATCTCCTGCTCCACAGTGGTTAGCTTAAAAGCACTTGCGCATGGGAAACAGTGACTTGCTTCTAGTTCTGTGGCATCAGCTGATACAGGGTTGAAAACGCCGATATGGTATAGGTCAGGGGTCTGCAACCCGCGGCTCCGGAGCCACATGTGGCTCTTTTACACCTTTGCCGCGGCTCCGGGGTGGATACTAGCGAGGGGAGGAGGCCCATTGTGCGCCCCAACACTCCCTACTGTGGCGGGCACTGTACTGCCTGTGACGTCACATGGGGGCGGTGCGTGCGTTAGTCACGCACCGTCCCGACGTCACCTTCCCACCCGCCCGCCCGCTACATTGTAAGGGGCATGTACACTGGTCACTGTTTTGAAGGGGAGTGAAGAACACACACACACAAAAAGGTAACTTGTTAATTTAACGTTTATTTCTATGAGGAGGAGTAATTCTGAGGGGTCAAACAAAGAAATAATAAAAAAGTGACAAAAAAGTTATTTTTATAATGACGAGTTTTGCGGCTCCCAGTTTTTTTCCCTTCGGAAACGGGTCCAAGTGGCTCTTTTTGTCTTAAAGGTTGCAGACCCCTGGTATAGGTAAAGGGACCCCTGACCGTTAGGTCCAGTCGCGGACGACTCTGGGGTTGCGGCGCTCATCTCACTTTACTGGCCGAGGGAGCCGGCGTCCAGCTTCTGGGTCATGTGGCCAGCAGGACTAAGCCGCTTCTGGCGAACCAGAGCAGCGTACGGAAATGCCGTTTACCTTCCCGCCAGAGCGGTACCTATTCATCTACTTGCACTTTGATGTGCTTTCAAACTGCTAGGTGGGCAGGAGCAGGGACCGAGCAACGGGAGCTCACCCCGTCATTGCGGGGATTCGAACCGCCGACCTTCTGATCGGCAAGCCCTAGGCTCTGTGGTTTAACCCACAGCGCCACCCGCGTCCCTCCCGATATATTAGCTTATCTCCAAATGCCACCTTAAACCTAGCTTGTTGTCGCCACAGCAGAATGTACAGGCACCATCTTTTTCTCTTTCTTTTTGCAATGGTACATATTATTATTACTTTCATTTTTGAGTAGTTGACAACACATTAAAACATTAAACCGCATGGAGATCTTTCTGGGGGCCAGGCTGGCGACTGACATATCCACCTGGCTGCCCCCTCCAGCTTTCTTAAGCAGATAAGCAGAAGAGCTCGTTTATTTCATTTATCTCCCAGCTTTTTCTCCAAGGAGTCCATGGTCCACCCCCCCATCTCAGTTAATCCCACAACGACCCTGTGAGGTGGGCCAAGAGACTGTGACTGAGACTCCAAGGTCGCCCAGTGAGATTCATAGAATCATAGAGCTGGAAGAGACCACAAGGGCCATCGAGTCCAACCCCCTGCCAAGCAGGAAACACCATCAGAGCACTCCTGACATATGGTTGTCAAGCCTCTGCTTAAAGACCTCCAAAGAAGGAGACTCCACCACACTCCTTGGCAGCAAATTCCACTGTCAAACAGCTCTTACTGTCAGGAAGTTCTTCCTAATGTTTAGGTGGAATCTTCTGTCTTGTAGTTTGGATCCATTGCTCCGTGTCCGCTTCTCTGGAGCAGCAGAAAACAACCTTTCTCCCTCCTCTATGTGACATCCTTTTCTATATTTGAACATGGCTATCATATCATGACTGAGTGGGGACTCAAACTCTGATCTCCCGACACTCTAACCACTACACCACCCTGCCTTCCTAGAGTCCTCCTGCTGTGGGGCAGCTCTATAAATTAAGTACAGTCATACCCCAGGTTACAGACGCTTCAGGTTGCGTTTTTTTGGGTTGTAGATCGCCGAAACCCGGGAGTACTGGAACGGGTTACTTCCAAGTTTTGGCGGTTGCGCATGCGCAGAAACACTAAATCGCGCTTTGCACATGCGCAGAAGTGCTGAATTGCAACCCACACATGTGCAGACGCACTGTTGCGGGTTGCGGGTGCTGCAGGTTGCGAACGTGCATCTCGCATGGACCGCATTCGCAACCCGAGTGTCCACGGGAGGAAAGCCAAATATCCCTGAGAAAGGGATCTGAAATATTTTACTGGAAGCCTGAATTTGTTTTATTCTGGGTTGTTTGATTTGACGTTTTAATGTGTTGTCAACTGCTTTGTTATTTTTTCCCTTTAATATAAAGAGGAGGTTAAGGGGTGATATAAAAGAGGAGGTTAAGGGGTGATATGATAGCCGAGGTTAATATAAAAGAGGAGGTTAAGGGGTGATATGATAGCCATGTTCAAATATATAAATGGATGTCACCTAGAGGAGGGAGAAAGGTTGTTTTCTGCTGCTCCAGAGAAGCGGACACGGAGCAATGGATCCAAACTGCAAGAAAGAAGATTCCACCTAAACATTAGAAAGAACTTCCTGACAGTAAGAGCTGTTTGACAGTGGAATTTGCTGCCAAGGAGTGTGGTGGAGTCTCCTTCTTTGGAGGTCTTTAAGCAGAGGCTTGACAACCATATGTCAGGAGTGCTCTGATGGTGTTTCCTGCTTGGCAGGGGGTTGGACTCGAAGGCCCCTGTGGTCTCTTCCAACTCTTCTATCATTCTATGATTCTATAAAAAGCGTTTTACATTTTACTATTACATTCTAGGGACGCGGGTGGCGCTGTGGGTTAAAGCCTCAGTGCCTAGGGCTTGCCGATCGAAAGGTCGGCGGTTCGAATCCCCGCGGCGGGGTGCGCTCCCGCTGTTCGGTCCCAGCGCCTGCCAACCTAGCAGTTCGAAAGCACCCCTGGGTGCAAGTAGATAAATAGGGACCGCTTACTAGCGGGAAGGTAAACGGCGTTTCCGTGTGCTGCGCTGGCTCGCCAGATGCGGCTTGTCACGCTGGCCACGTGACCCAGAAGTGTGTCCGGACAGCGCTGGCCCCTGGCCTCTTGAGTGAGATGGGTGCACAACCCTAGAGTCTGTCAAGACTGGCCCGTACGGGCAGGGGTACCTTTACCTTTACCTTTTTATTACATTCTAACGGGTTGTTTAATATTTCTTTATTTGACATTGCTTTGTTTTCTGTAAGTTGTTTATTCTTTAAAGTTATTGTGACTTTCTCTTGGATCAGATGCTTATTAGGTGTGTGATCTCTGCTGCCTGTCCTGTGGTTTCTTCAGCTCACAAACCACTTTCTGTCTAGTAATATAGAAAGGAGGTATTGAAATTTAAATGAAAGCAGTATAGAAGTGGAATTTTATTATTGCAGTGGTACCTGAATTCAGTCGAACTGAATCCATTCTAGAAGTTCCAAAACGTTCGGAAACCAAGGTGCAGATTCCGATTGGCTGCAGTAAGCTCCTGCAGCCAATCAGAAGCTGCCGAAGCCACATTGGATGTTCAGGTTCCAAGGAACGTTCTCAAACTGGAACACTCACTTCCGGGTTTGTGGTTTTCGGAGCCAAAACGTTCAGAATCCAAGGTACAACATTATTATTATTAGTAGTAGTAGTAGTAGTAGTAGTAGTAGTAGTATAGTATCAGTGCTTTTTTCTGGGGGGGACACAGGGGTACGCACACCCCTAAACATTTTGTGAATCTTAAGTTTGGCCTCATTGAGGGACAGTATTTCAATATGAGTAGGAAAACGAGAGTACGGTGGACGCTGGGGTTGCGAACGTGATCCGTGTGGGAGGCATGTTTGTAAACCGCAGCGGCGCGTCTGCGCATGAACGGGTTGCGATTTGGCACTTCTGCACATGCGCAAAGCATGATTTAGCACTTCTGCACAAGCGCCGAAACCCGTAAGTAACCCGTTCCGGTACTTCCGGGTTCAGTGCAGTGCGCAACCCGAAATCGCGCAACCCAAAGCGTCTGTAACCCGAGGTATGACTGTACCCCTGAACATTTTTTTTAAGAAGAAAAAAGCACTGATTACTATTATTTCATTGGGGGGAGAACGATGCCTAGACAGTTCAGTGTGGCGACTGTAACCTAGGTTTAAGGTGCCATTTGGCGGTTAACTTCTATATCTGAGTTTCTCGCCCTGTCCAGAGGGTCCCATTTATCTCCCCAGGTAGCGCTGAGAAGGTCCCCTGCCCAAAACTCTGGAGAAAGCTGCTGCCTGTCAGTGTTGACAATATTGAATTAGATGGACTAACTCGGTAAGGCAGTTCCTTTTCTCCCGGTTTGTTAGAACTGCCAGATCTGGAACCTTAACAGTGCAGTTGGTGAGAATAATGCAGTCGTATGTTGGAAGTCGAAAGGAATCTGTTCCGGAAGTCCGTTTGACTTCCAAAACGTTCAGAAACCAAAGTGCGGCTTCTGATTGGCTGTCCTGCAGCCAACCGGAAGCCGCGTCAGACGTTCGGGTTCCAAAGAACGTTCACAAACCAGAACAGTCACTTCCGGGTTTGCGGCGTTCAGGAGCTGAAATGAGGTGCAAGTCGAACGCTTTGGCTCCCAAACACCGTAAAAGTGAGTGTTCCGGTTTGCGAACATTCTTTGGAACCTGAATTTCTGATACAGTGCTGCGTTCCAATGCCTTCTGATACTCTGCCAGTCAGTGCAGAGGGTCTGACTCTGTATTATAAGGCAGCAGGTGCTTTGCAGCAGAGACGCCTTGGCCGAAAGTTTGAAATCCTCTCCACACCTCCAGCCAGCTGCCCCACACACGCCGAGTTTTGCAAAGCCGCCTCGGCAAAGTTTAATAAATGAAGCGACCCGGATGAGTTTTTGTTTAAATTACAATCACCGAAAAGCTGAAAAAACGGTTAAATCACATGTCAGCATTACCTAAACAAAACTGTTTTGGCAAGCAAATGCGTCAATAGGCAATGAGTTCCAAAAGTGGGGAAGGTACCACATTAGAAGATGAATTTATGTTGTCAACCAATAGCAACTTAAAGGCTCTTCCAAAAAGCCTCCAAAATCTTTTCCCCACTCCTTTCCATTGATAGTTTGCTTAGTGGTTCTTGGTGAATCTGTTCCTTCAAATCATAGAATCATAGAATCATAGAGTTGGAAGAGACCACAAGGGCCATCGAGTCCAACCCCCTGCCAAGCAGGAAACACCATCAGAGCACTCCTGACATATGGTTGTCAAGCCTCTGCTTAAAGACCTCCAAAGAAGGAGACTCCACCACACTCCTTGGCAGCAAATTCCACTGTCGAACAGCTCTTCCTGTCAGGAAGTTCTTCCTAATGTTTAGGTGGAATCTTCTTTCTTGTAGTTTGGATCCATTGCTCCGTGTCCGCTTCTCTGGAGCAGCAGAAAACAACCTTTCTCCCTCCTCTAGGTGACATCCTTTTCTATATTTGAACATGGCTATCATATCACCCCTTAACCTCCTCTTCTCCAGGCTAAACCTGCCCAGCTCCCTTAGCCGTTCCTCATAAGGCATCGTTTCCAGGCCTTTGACCATTTTGGTTGCCCTCCTCTGGACACGTTCCAGTTTGTCAGTGTCCTTCTTGAACTGTGGTGCCCAGAACTGGACACAGTACTCCAGGTGAGGTCTGACCAGAGCAGAATACAGTGGCACTATTACTTCCCTTGATCTAGATGCTATACTCCTATTGATGCAGCCCAGAATTGCATTGGCTTTTTTAGCTGCCGCGTCACACTGTTGGCTCATGTCAAGTTTGTGGTCAACCAAGACTCCTAGATCCTTTTCACATGTACTGCTCTCAAGCACTGTACAGTCATACCTCTTGTTACGTTCGGTTCAGGATGCGTCCTGCAGCGACCCAGAAGTAACGGAACGGGCTACTTCCGGGTTTTGCCTATCGCGCATGCGCAGGTGCTCAGAATGATGTGGCCGATCGTGACCCGCACAGACGCAGGTTGCGTTCTACTCATGTTGCAAACGGGGCTCCAGAACGGATCCTGTTCGCAACCGGAGGTACCACTGTACCGAAAATCAAGCCAGGAAAGGAGGGAAAGCCCAGTTGTCATGGCCTAGTCCCTGTTTTCAGAGCCCCTTGTCATAGAATCTTAAGAGTTGGAAGGGACCCCGAGGGTCATCCAATCTAACCCCAAGCAATGCAGGAATCTCAACTAAAGCATCCGTGACAGAGAATGCCACACAGCCTCTGCTTAAAAACCTCCAAGGAAGGAGAGTCCATCACCTCACAAGGGAACCTGTTCCACTGTCAAACAGCTGGTACACTCAGAAAGTTCTTCCTGATACAGTGGTGCCTCGCAAGACGAAATTAATCCGTTCCGCGAGTCTCTTCGTCTAGTGGTTTTTTCGTCTTGCGAAGCAACCCTATTAGCGGATTAGCGCTATTAGCGGTTTCGCGGCTATTAAAGGCTATTAAAGGCTTAAGGGATTAGCGGCTTAGCTGCTAAAAGGCTATTAGCAGCTTAGCGCCTTAGAAAAAGGGGGTGGGGAGCGGGAAAAAACCCCAGGAATCGCAAGACATTTTCGTCTTGCAAAGCAAGCCCATAGAGAAATTCGTCCTGCGAAGCGCATTGAAAAACGGAAAACCCTTTCGTCTAGCGGGTTTTCCGTCTTGCGAGGCATTCGTCTTGCGGGGCACCACTGTAGTTAGTCAGAATCTCCTTTCTTGTCAATTGAAGCTGTTGGTTTGGGTCCTGCCTTCCAGAGCAGGAGGAAACAAGCTGGCTCCATCTTCCAGTGGTGGTGTAGTGTAGTGTAGTGGTGAGCCAGTGTGGTGTAGTGGTTAAGAGCGATAGTCTCGTAATCTGGGGAAGCGGGTTCGCGTCTCCGCTCCTCCACATGCAGCTGCTGGGTGACCTTGGGCCAGTCACACTTCTCTGAAGTCTCTCAGCCCCACTCACCTCACAGAGGGTTTGTTGTGGGGGAGGAAGGGAAAGGAGAATGTTAGCCGCTTTGAGACTCCTTAAAGGGAGTGAAAGGCGGGATATCAAATCCAAACTCCTCTTCTTCTTCTTCTTCTTCTTCTTCTTCTTCTTCTTCTTTTTCTTCCATGCAACAGCTGGCTCTCCTATCTCTTCTCAGTCTCCTCTTTTCCAGGCTAATCATCCCCAGCTCCTTCAACCATTCCTCATCAGGCTTGCTTTTCAGACCCTTGAGCATCTTGGTCTCCCCTCCTCTGCACACCTTCCAGCTTGTCCACATCCTTCTTAAACTGAACCACCTGGAGATCGCGGACACTCTCCAAGGGCTGCCCCACACAGTGCAGTGCTCAAGCTTGACAAAGAACGGCGGCAGTATTTTTTTGGCCAGTTTTTTTATAAAAAATATATTATTTTAGGGACAGGTCAAGAGCAACCTCCTAGAGCTTAGAAAAGAAAAGGGAGTGTCAATCTTCTTCCAACTTCAACGTTGCCCGGAGGTAGACCTGGCATGCCGCAAGGCAGACAGCTATTTATAAACCTGCTCTAGGAAAACTTAGTGCAGAAAGCGAGAAAAGAGAAGTGGAATGTGTGCAGGGTTTTTTTGGGGGGGTGGGCAGGTAAGGTATTCACAGGAAGCACCTGGAGGCCTCCACCTGTTTGCAACTGGAAACACGCCAGGCGCCTGGGGGAATTCTAGCACTGCCCTGAATGGCACAGATACGTTCGGATGGTGCTGGGCGCCAGGCTGAACCAAGATGGCAGACTTTGCTCCTTCGAAAGCAGCTCTGCCTGTTTGAGAACGGCACTTGTTTCTTTTTCCCTTTCTCCGGTTTCTTAGACTTCCCGATTGGCTCTAGCTAGGAGCCTGTTTGGAGAGACCGGTAGCGTATCTGCGCGTCCTGCAAATCGCTGTTTTTCTTTCAGGAGCGCGAGCACACAGGCATGTCTGTCGGCCGCTCTCCTGCACGGACAGCATGCATGAAACGCCTTATTCACAGCCGCCCTGAGCCAAATTGCAGGCATCGCATTTCTCCAGGGCAGGCGGGGGGGGGGCTGCAAGCGCTACTGCAAAAACAGCTGGGGAATGAGGGCTGCGAAGGGGCAACATGGTGGAGCTGCCCCTCCGACTCTCCGTTAGTCCTCTTTTACTTTTTTTAAAAAAATAATATTTATTAAAGGTTTAACAATTACAAAGGAAAAAGGAAAAAAACAACAACAATAAAAAGTTTAACATAATACATCAAAAAGAAAAAGAAAAACAAAAAAATACATCTAAACAACAGAAAAAACGAAAACATTTAAAAGCACCTCCAATATTTCCATATCTTTACCTTTCATTTACTTGTTTCCTCGACCACCTCACACCTCCCTTTTTTGTATTCTAGTTCAATTAGCTATTTCAGCAAATCCTTTCCCTCTTTCTCAGTTTTTTGTTTTATAATTTATCTTAACACAATCTAACTTTAAATTTTCCACCCATTAACAATCAGTTTTTGCTTAATTCTTCATAACATTTCTGCTAAAACCATATAACTTCATTCCAGCATTCTTCTAACATTCATTAATTTTGCAGTGTTTCTGTAAATATACTTTAAACTTTTCCCAATCTTCTCCCACCGACTCTTCTCCCTGGTCTCGGATTCTGCCAGTCATTTCCGCCATTTCCATGTAGTCCATCAGCTTCATCTGCCATTCTTCCCGGGCGTTAGTCCTCTTTTACGATGGCGGAGCAAAAGCTTTGTGTGCGGAGGGGGAGGCCAGCCTCTCCCAAAAAAATGCCCCCCCTTTTAAACACCTCCACTGACCGGTTTGCAAGAGCTAGGCTGGAGGCACAAAACTGGCTTGAAGCCCATAGCTTTATACGGTGGACACTTGGGTTGCGAACATGATCTGTGTGGGATGCATGTTTGCAACCCGCAGTGGTGCGTCTGCGCACGCACGGGTTAAGATTTGGCGCATGCACAAAGAGCGATTTAGCGTTTCTGCGCATGCACGGCTGCCAAAACCCGGAAGTAACCCGTTCCAGTACTTCCGGGCTTCGACAGTCCGTAACCCGAAAAAACACAACCTGAAGTGGCTGTAACTGTATGACTGTATTCGTTTTGAAGTTTTTGACCTGACAATATATCGCGAGTTGTGATGTGTGTGTTTTTGTGTGCTATGCAGCCAATGCCTCTACATAACTCCATCCTTATTTCAGACATTGCGATATATTCAGATATTGGTATATTGCAGTGTTTAGCTGGTGGTATATTGCAATCATAGAATCATAGAGTTGGAAGAGACCACAAGGGCCATCGAGTCCAACCCCTGCCAAGCAGGAAACACCACCAGAGTTTCCTGTGTCCAGAGTTTTCTGTGTCCAGAGGAGGGCAACCAAAATGGTCAAAGGCCTGAAAACGATGCCTTATGAGGAACGGCTAAGGGAGCTGGGCATGTTTAGCCTGGAGAAGAGGAGGTTAAGGGGTGATGAAGAAGAAGAAGAAGAGTTTGGATTTGATATCCCGCCTTTCACTCCCTTTAAGGAGTCTCAAAGCGGCTAACATTCTCCTTTCCCTTCCTCCCCCACAACAAACACTCTGTGAGGTGAGTGGGGCTGAGAGACTTCAAAGAAGTGTGACTGGCCCAAGGTCACCCAGCAGCTGCATGTGGAGGAGCGGAGACGCGAACCCGGTTTCCCAGATTACGAGACTACCGCTCTCAACCACTACACCACACTGGCTCTCCACACTGATATGATTGCCATGTTCAAATATATAAAAGGATGTCACATGGAGGAGGGAGAAAGGTTGTTTTCTGCTGCTCCAGAGAAGCGGACACGGAGCAATGGATCCAAACTGCAAGAAAGAAGATTCCACCTAAACATTAGGAAGAACTTCCTGACAGTAAGAGCTGTTTGACAGTGGAATTTGCTGCCAAGGAGTGTGGTGGAGTCTCCTTCTTTGGAGGTCTTTAAGCAGAAGCTTGACAACCATATGTCAGGAGTGCCCTGATGGTGTTTCCTGCTTGGCAGGGGGTTGGACTCGATGGCCCTGGTGGTCTCTTCCAACTCTATGATTCTATGTGTATCGTGTCACCTTTATATTCGAAGGAAACTTAAAAGCCACCGCCGTGCCTTGCAGGGGAGTCGCAGGGAGTGTGTTTCTCGCGCCACCTGCGACCCAAGATCCCGGGGTAGCTTGTTTTGCTCCTTCGCTTGATCTCACGCAGGAGAGAACCTCTGATTGTTCGTCCCGGGAGATCCGGGGAGCGGAGATTTGCCGAGCCTTGTTTAAAAGACTTGCCGACTTCTCCCCTGGGTTGGGAGAACCTGAAACTCTCCTGGGGCGATAGGATCCTGCGCACGGCATCTTGTCCTCACCACACCTTCCCCCCAAGCCCTCCTCTTCCTTTATTTTTCCTGCATGGGCGGGGAAATGTTTTATTTAGACCCCTGGCTTATGCAGCGCTGCAAAAATCTGTGTGCGCTCGTTATTTTTAGTGCTTTCCTGTTTTCTCTGCAATTCCCGCACGGCGCTGCTTAAAGATTTGTGTGTGCTTTCTTTTTTTCCATTGTGACATCTCGTCACTCCCTTCGGTATTGCACTGCATCATATATAAATATCTGTATATTCCAACCAGGTGTGTGCTGGCTTGCCTAGAAAAGGTGGAGCCCTGGAATCACGGTAGGCGGAGAATTAGAGCTGGCCTGATTTTTAGCATCTGGAAGAGACAGAGGCGGCATTCATTCCTCTCCCTCCCCTCTTGTGGCCGTCGAGAGTTTCTGTGCCGTCCTGTTTTTGCAAGGTTTGGGGGCGTCAGGGATGTTCCTTTGGGAAAGGTAGCAGAACGTTTGGCTACAGCGCAAAATACAGAAGCATTGCAGTGAGTTCCGTATTTGTTGCAGTGAGTTCGACAAGATCAGGCATAGGCCAACTCGGCCCTCCAGATGTTTTGGGACTACAGTTCCCATCATCCCTGACCACTGGTCCTGTTAGCCAGGGATGATGGGAGTTGTAGCCCCCAAACATCTGGAGGGCTGAGGTTGCCTATGCCTGGACTAGGCAAACTAAGGCCCGGGGGCCGGATCCGGCCCAATCGCCTTCTAAATCCGGCCCGCGGACAGTCCAGAAATCAATGTGTTTTTACATGAGTCCTTTTATTTAAAATGCATCTCTGGGTTATTTGTGGGGCATAGGAATTTATTCATTAAAAAAAACAAAAACCCGGCCCCCTACAAGGTCTGAGGGACAGTGGACCGGCCCCCTGCTGAAAAGGTTTGCTGACCCTTGGACTAGATGATCTCTGGGTTCTCTCTCGGCTTCGGAATTCTATGATTCTGTCAGTCATACGTCGGAGGTCGAACAGAATCCGTTCTGGAAGTCCGTTCCGACTCCTGAAACGTTCGACTTCCAAAGCGCGGCTTCTGATTGGCCGCAGGAAACTCCCATCGGACGTTCGGCTTCGAAAAAGACATTTGAAAACCGAAGCAATCACTTCCAGTTTCCGATTGTTCAGGAGCTGGAATGTTCGACTCCCAAGGCGTTCAGGAGCTGAGGTATGACTGTTGTTCTGGCAGGAGGACCACGTTCCCAACTGCAAAAATATTCTGGGGGCCACATGCTTACTGGTGGGTGCAGGGTTAGAAACTCAGATATATAAGCCAGGAGCCAAAGGACTCCTTAAGGCCAAGGTTGCAGTAGCCAAAACAGAATGTCTATAGTTTCCATTCTGGGGCAAGACGGGTCTAATGTCTTATTTGTCAAATGATGGACTGAATCTGATTGATTCTCAGTTAAACATCTGGCTAGTTGAGAGGACAACCCTGAGCTCGCGTAATAGCTTTGAGAACTTAAAAGAGGAAAAGTCAACTTGATTCAGTGATAGTCCGCATATACTGTATTTTTTGCTCTATAAGACTCACTTTTTCCCTCCTAAAAAGTAAGGGGAAATGTGTGTGCGTCTTATGGAGCGAATGCAGGCTGCGCAGCTATCCCAGAAGCCAGAACAGCAAGAGGGATTTCTGCTTTCGCTGCGCAGCGATCCCTCTTGCTGTTCTGGCTTCTGAGATTCAGAATATTTTTTTTCTTGTTTTCCTCCTCCAAAAACTAGGTGCGTCTTGTGGTCTGGTGCGTCTTATAGAGCGAAAAATACGGTATATTGGCCTATTCCAACCGGATGAACAGAAAAGGCATTTTGGCTCCAGAAATTTGTTCCGATCGTGCAGATCATAGATAACGGATAGAATTTTGCAGGATGCGGTATTAGTGTGCGAAAATAGTCCAGATTCAAGGATCCCCGGATTGTGGAGATGTCAGGAGCCCTCCTAGTGTCCAGGCATCATCACTTGGTCGCAGGTGGCCGATAGCCGGGTGCAAAATGTGTCTGGCACCGGGCTAATTCTGAACAGGTTGGAAGCGGATTCCAGGCTGGTCCACGGGCAGAGAGGTGTCCCCCCTGAGGGATAAGGGGTCCCGAGCCATCTAGGGCTTTTAGAGGTTGAAACCAACAAGAAACTTAACTGGGTAGCCAGCGCAGTTCAGGCAAGAACTGGTGTGATACACCCAGACCTTCTGATCCTGCTTGCTAATCCCAGTGGCCGAATTCTGCGCGATTGGGTTATCTCCAAGGGCAGCCCCACGGAGAGTGATCTGCAGTAATCTAGCCAAGAAGTTACCAGAGCATAGACAGCGGAGGTTAGGGTCAGTGGTGGTGGAAGGCACAAGTGGGTCCAGAACTACTTGTCCTCCTCTGAAGAAAGGTCCTCCATTAACAACAACATTTTGGAGGTCCCAGGTCGCAAGGTGGTTAGACTGATCTCAGCTAGGGCCAGGGCCTTTTCAGTACCGGCCCCGACTTGGTGGAACGCTCTGTCCCAAGAGACTAGGGCCCTGTGGGACTTGACATCTTTCCACAGGGCCTGCAAGACAGAGCTGTTCTGCCTGGCCTTTGGTTTGGACTCAGTCTGACCCTTATGTTTCCCTCCCCTTATGGTTTTGATCTATCGGCTACAGTGGTACCTCGGGTTACATACACTTCAGGTTACAGATGCTTCAGGTTACAGACTCCACTAACCCAGAAATAGTGCCTTGGGTGAAGAACTTCGCTTCAGGATGAGAACGGAAATTGTGCTCCGGCGGCGCGGTGGCAGCAGGAGGCCCCATTAGCTAAAGTGGTGCTTCAGGTTAAGAACAGTTTCAGGTTAAGAATGGACCTCCGGAACGAATTAAATTCTTAACCCGAGGTACCACTGTACTTTTAAAATGAGGCTGCATTTTAAATTGCATTTTAACCTGTACAGTCATACCTCGTATTACGTTTGCTTCATGATACGTTTCTTCAGGTTGCAACCCGGAAGTACCGGAAAGGGTTACTTCCGGGTTTCACCAGCCGTGCATGCGCAGACGCGCAAAATGACATTACACGCATGTGCAGAAGCGGCGAATCGCAACCTGCATGCGCTCAGATGCGCCCCTGCGGGTTGCATTCTCCTCAGAGGTTCCACTGTCTTTTAAATTGGTTCCTCCCCTCCCATTATGTTTTTACTGTAATTTTACTGGTGTTAGCCGCCCTGAGCCTGGCTCTGGCCGGGGTATAAATAAAATTTATAATAGTAATAATAATAATAATAATAATAATAATAATATAGTACCCCACACATCTGACAGGGTTGCCCCAGCCACTCTGGGCGGTGGGTGACCAGTTTAACCCAGAAACGCTGGATAAACGTTTCTGTGTTTTTAGGTGGCTGGGGAATTAGGGAAGTAGGGTTATCTGCTGGCCTGCTGCCAGAATTCTGGCTTTTGGAGAAGGGACTTTTAATATTTATTGGCTGGGTGGTGAGGGGGGAGGGGGGGGTCTGGCAACGCTTGCTTTATAGACACAACAGGCTGCGGGCAGGAAATTATTCCAGTCAACACACAAACATTTGAATTAGTCCTGGAAAAAGATCAACTGTGCTAAAGGCAGCTCCGGAACCTCCCCACCAGCTGAAATGCACAATTTCAAGAGTGCAGAAACACACACAAAAAAACCCCCCACAATCGTGGCACATTTTTTATTCCTCATTTTATATATAGCATATTTTTAGCCAAAGCTTTGTTTAAAGACTATACAGTGGACACTCTGCTTGCGAATGTGTTCCGTGCGGCATGCATGTTCATTTTGCGCACTCGCGGGTTCCAATAATGTGCATGCGCAAAGTGCGATTTAGCGCTTCTGCACATGCGCGACCGCTGGAACCCGGAAGTAACCCGTTCCGGTACTTCCGGGTTTCTGCGGTCCGCAACCCGAAAAAATGCAACCTGAAGCGGCTGTAACCCGAGGTATGACTGTATATGGTCGTTTCCCCTGCCTATATATTTTTAAATCCTTAACAACAACCTTGCGAGGTGGGACGAGGTGGAAAAGAGGGAGGCTGACTTTCCCCCCGAGGGTCGCCCAGCGGTCTTCAGATGTGGCTGCGGCCTTTGGTTTTGGTGTGCTGTTTTGCCCCCTGCTTTTGCAGCCGCGACACTGAAAACAAAGCGGCTGGCTGTAAGGACGGCGTGAAAAATTGTCAGAGATTGGAAGCCCGGTAAAACAGATTAAAAATGCATAGCCTATAAATAAGGCAGCAATCCATCAAAGGAGAGTTAGAAACTGGGGTAGAAAAGCCAGGAGCCAAATTGGGTTGTGGGTGCCAAGACAGAATGTCTAGTCGCCATTTGGGAGGGGGGGTTGACAACACTTTTTAATTATTATTTTGATAAGCATGAACTAACATACAGTTCATGGACACTGTGGGTTAAACCACAGAGCTTAGGACTTGCTGATCAGAAGGTCAGCGGTTTGAATCCCCGCGACAGGATGAGCTCCCGTTGCTCGGTCCCTGCTCCTGCCCACCTAGCAGTTCGAAAGCACGTCAAGTCCAAGTAGATAAATAGGTACCACTCCAGCAGGAAGGTAAACAGCGTTTCCGTGCACTGCTCTGGTTTTGCCCGAAGCGGCTTAGTCATGTTTGCCACATGACCCGGAAGCTGGACGCCGGCTCCCTCGGCCAATAAAGCGAGATGAGCGCCGCAACCCCAGAGTTGGCCACGACTGGACCTAATGGTCAGGGGTCCCTTTACCTTTAACATGCAATTCACATTAGTGACACATTGTTAATATCATTGTTAATACAGTGGTACCTCGGTTTATAGGGACGCGGGTGGCGCTGTGGGTTAAAGCCTCAGCGCCTAGGACTTGCTGATCGAAACGTCGGCGGTTCGAATCCCCGCGGCGGGGTGCGCTCCCGTCGCTCGGTCCCAGCGCCTGCCAACCTAGCAGTTCGAAAGCACCTTCGGGTGCAAGTAGATAAATAGGGACCGCTTACCAGCGGGAAGGTAAACGGCGTTTCCGTGTGCGGCTCTGGCTCGCCAGAGCAGTGATGTCACACTGGCCACGTGACCCGGAAGTGTCTGCGGACAGCGCTGGCTCCCGGCCTATAGAGTGAGATGAGCACACAACCCTAGAGTCTGGCAAGACTGGCCTGTACGGGCAGGGGTACCTTTACCTTTTTACCTCGGTTTAAGAACAGCCCTGTTTAAGAACGATTTGGTTCACGAACTCCGCAAAACCGGAAGTAGTGTCCTGGTTTGCAAACTTTACCTCGGTCTAAGAACGGAAGCTGAACGGTGGAAGGGCACCGGTGGCGGGAGGCCTCATTAGGGAAAGCGTGCCTCGGTTTAAGAAAAGTTTCGGTTTAAGAACGGACTTCCGGAATGTATTAAGTTCGTAAACCAAGGTACCACTGTACATGTTTAATTTGGTGTTTACCAATATTGGTACCATACTTCTCTTTATTGTCAAACTCCTTAACATATTGTCTATTTTTAACATATGTTTTGAGGCACATACATTTCAGTAATCATTGGGTGTCAGCCAGACACAAAAAATGGCACCCAGGCTTTTGGAGGTGCTTGCAAATGGAGAATCTTTAGGCGCAAAATTCACCTGGAGCCCTGTTAATTTCAAACCTTGCATCAAAGCAATTAATTGCAGCGCAGTGCGAACTCAGTAGTGATTTGGAATAATCTGGTATGGCTGCTGAACACCAGCTCAGTCAGGAGAGCATGAAACTCTTAATTTCAGGGTCCTGGGTTTGAATCCCACATTGGGCAAAAGATTGCAGGGGTCTGGACTAGAAGACCCTCGTGGCCCCTTCCTACGCTACAATTCTATGATCTGCACTTTGCATTTAAAGCGGGATCACGCCACGTTAAACAGTGGCAGCTTCCTGCAAAGCATTCTGGGAGCTGTAGTTTGCTAAGAGAAGCAGAGAGTTGTTGGGAGACCCCATATTCCCCTCCATGAACTACAACTCCCAGAGTTCCCAGTGAAGAGGGAACGATTATCAAAGCACTCTGGGAACTGTAGTTCTGGGAGGAGGATAGAGTGTCTCCTGACAACACCCACAGAGCTACAATTCCCAGACGATTCACTTATACAGTCATACCTCAGGTTACAGACGCTTGAGGTTGCGTGTTTTCAAGTTATGGACGCGCCGAAACCCGGAAGTACCGGAACGGGTTACTTCCGGGTTTCGGCGCATGTGCAGAAGCACTAAATTGCGCTTTGCGCATGCGCAGAATTGCAACCCGTGCGTGCTCAGACGCAGCGCTGTGGGTTGCGAACACTGCGGCTTGCGAATGTGCATCCTGCACGGATCACGTTTGCAACCCAAGCTTCCACTATATCCGTGTTCCTTACACCGGACGGCTGATACGATTACAGTGGTACCTCGCAAGATGAAAAACTCGCAGAACGAAAGAGTTTTTCATTTTCTGAGTTGCTTCGCAAGACGAATTTCCTTATGGGCTTGCTTCGCAAGACGAAAATGTCTTGCGCCTTTTTTTTTAAAGCCGTCAATGCATTCCTACGGGAAACCGTCAATACACAGTGGTGCTTCGCAAGACGAAAAAATTCACAAGACGAAAAAACTTGCAGAACGAATTAATTTCACCTTGCGAGGCACCACTGTACAGTGGTACCTCGGGTTAAGAATTTAATTCGTTCCGGAGGTCCATTCTTAACCTGAAACTGTTCTTAACCTGAAACACCACTTTAGCTAATGAGAACTCCCGCTGCTACCGCACTGCCGGAGCACAATTTCTGTTCTCATCCTGAAGCAAAGTTCTTAACCCGAGGTACTATTTCTGGGTTAGTGGAGTCTGTAACCTGAAGCGTGTGTAACCCGAGGTACCACTGTATTATTAACATTTGTGGACAGCCTTTCATCGGCAGATTTCGGGCCGGTTTGCAACATGAAAATATGCAAACCCGGCTCCATGGCTGCTGTACTTTTTGTGTTGATAACAGGAAAAAACCGAAAGAAAACGGGTTGCTGCTTTTTTGCTGGTGGAGAAAGTGTTTCTGAAACTGGGCAGAGACTTTTGCAAGAGCCGCAGCTCCCTACAAGCTCTCGGGGACAGCTGATATATTTTGCGTTTGTAACACAGCACTGAACGCGGCACATATTAGCCGTGTGCGCATGGATTTGTGGAGGGGGCAGTGTCCCTCCTGGGCAGCCCCACTCTTAGCCAAATCTTCGCCGCCAGCGCTGCCGTGCTTCTGCCGGCACCGTGGTTCCGCTCGTCTGTTTATGATGTGGCTTCCTTTTCCCCCAGAGCCCGGCCTCCTCCTCCTCCTCCTCTTTGACGTAGAGTCGGCCGATGCGCTCGCTAGGTCTCTGAGAACTTGCTTGGTGGCGCTTCCTCCCTCCTCTAACCGCCTGCTTTCGGCAGTCAAACCAGGAAATAGAAAAAGAGTCTCCGTTTGCTGGGCTGGAGAGACAGAGAGAGACACACACGGAAGCTTTTCTCCAGGCTGTTCCACGGCAAGGTTTTTCTTTTTTCCCCTCCCTAAGAAAAACCACGCTTGTGCAAATCGGGAGATAGAGATATACATTTGGGGAAATTGCAGCCGCCTCGCTGGAGACAAGGAAGCAAAACAGGAGGGTAAGGAAGCTGGAAAATGTGTGTTCAACACACCGTGGGAACAAGTTGGACTTCTGGTTCTGGTTTGGAGTCCCAGGATCCTGCTTTCAATGGGTCACCTGGGTGCCGTGGGGATGCTCAAGGGGGGGGGACCCCTGGCCCTTTCGCCCGTTCTCTGCTTCCTCCCAGCGTCTTGGAGTGTAGGATGTGCAGCCCCTCCTGTTATGCCTGTGTTTACTGAGCTCAGAAACTTGGCAATTTCCTGGTATCTTGAATCTTGGGGAGAACTTTGGACGTGTGAGGCTATTGGGCGGCAACAGCGTTCGTTCACAGGATCTGAAAAGCTTCCCTTCCGCATCGAAAACTAGCCCATCAACGTTCCTGTCCCTTTGTCATGCTAGCTTTCCCCTGGCGAGAAGCTAGAACGTTGTTTTATTCCTGGGCTCATCTTTATTTCCATGCGTGTAGAAAGCTAGTCCTTCAGCAGACCTGTTTCCTTGACACGCCGGCTTTCCACTGGCAAGAAGTCAGATTATTATTTAATAACAAAATTAACCCTCTTTAGCTCCCTCTTTAATTAGGATGATCCCGCCTTCCTCCGCCTCGCTGGCAGTCGCTTGGGAGTTTGCTTCCATTTCTCCCCTCTTCATGAGAGGCCTTTCCTAATCCAGGGCACCTTTTAAAAACTGGGTGTTTTGGTTCTTTGGGGGAAAGTTCCCCCCTGCCCCTTCCACCAGCCACAACCCCCTCCTCCTCCTCTTCTTCTTAATAATATTATTGATTGTGAAATGCTTCCCTAAGGGAGAAAATCAAAACTGCAATTCTGGACCATAGTTTCCTGGGATCATGAGCGCAGTTGCGTTCCGAGGGTCTTGAGAAAGTGATGGCGCTGTGAGATGCTTAGCTCACAGCTAACCTGTGGAACTCTCTGCTGCAGGGGTCAGCAGTGGACACCAATCTTGGATGGCTTTACCAGAGGGTTGGACAAATCTGTGGCGGAGGAGAGGGCTGTCGATGGCTACTAGCCACAAGGCCTCTGCTCTGCCTCCAGCGATGGGGGAACAAATGCTTCTGAATGCCAGTTGTTGTGGGACGGAAGGGAGCTCTTGCACCCAGGTCCATTTTGGCCCCTGCAACCGAGGTTTCAGGGGCCATTTGGCAATGAGCTTCTATATCTGAGTTCCTAGCTCTGCTCATGCTATTTGTTGTTGTTGTTTAGTCGTGTCCGACTTAGCGACCCCGTGGACCAGAGCACGCCAGGCCCTCCTGTCTTCCACTGCCTCCTGCAGTTTGGTCAAACTCATGCTGGTCACTTCAAGAACACTGTCCCACCATCTCATCCTCTGTCATCCCCTTCTCCTTGTGCCCTCCATCTTTCCCAACATCAGGGTCTTTTCCAGGGAGTCTTCTCTTCTCATGAGGTGGCCAAAGTATTGGAGCCTCGGCTTCAGGATCTGTCCTTCCAGTGAGTACTCAGGGCTGATTTCCTTCAGAATGGATAGGTTTGATCTTCTTGCAGTCCATGGGACTCTCAAGAGTCTCCTCCAGCACCATAATTCAAAAGCATCCATTCTTCGGCGATCAGCCTTCTTGATGGTCCAGCTCTCACTTCCATACATCACTACTGGGAAAACCATAGCTTTAACTATATGGACCTTTGTTGGCAAGGTGACGTCTCTGCTTTTTAAGATGCTGTCTAGCTCATGCTATACCAGCAGATAATGAATCGGCCACTAAGCTCACTTGTGGGCTGCCTCTCTGCCCAGCCTACCTCTCAGAGCTGCCGTGGGAGACTGAACATGGAGGGCGAGAGCCACATAAACGCCACAGGAGGAATGCAATAGAACAGGGACGTCCAACTCCCAATAGACTGCGATCTGCTCACAGTATAAAAAAATGGGCAATGATCTACCAAAGTTGTGGGGCTTTTTTTAGTAAGCCAAAGTTGGGAGGTGTGTTTTTTTGCTTTTTTGTAAGGAGATCGCTTAGGGGCCAGAGGTCAACCAGGAACACCCCGCGATCTACCAGTAGATCACAACCTACCTGTTGGACATGCCTGCAATACAGTGGTACCTCTGGTTGCGAACGGGATCCATTCTGAAGGCCCGTTCGCAACGTGAAAGGAGCGCAACCCGCAGCGGCATGTCTGCGCACTCGTGGGTTGCGATTCGTCACTTCTGCACATGCGCGTGACGTCATTTTGTGCTTCTGCGCTAGTGGTGAAACCTGGAAGTAACCCTTTCTGGTACTTCCGGGTTGCCACGGGACATAACCTGAAAGAACATAACATGGACGTAACATGAGGTACGACTGTAGAATTAACGGCTCTCATGATGGACTATATGGAACTTGCCGAACTGACCGGGAGACTCCGAGACCAGAGAGAAGAGACGGTGGAAGAAGATTGGAAGAAGTTTAAGGAATATTTGAAGAAATATGTTAATATTTAAATCTTAGAATAGCTTTGGAAGTGGATTTAGAAGTAGAAGATAGTGTATTTTAAAATAGTATTATTTGTTAGTGATAAAATGTGAAGTTTTTTTATGGTTAAAGTTAGTGTGATGAAAAAAAATGGTTAGAAATTATGATACAGTGGTACCTCGGGTTACATATGCTTCAGGTTACAGACTCCGCTAACCCAGAAATAGTACCTTGGGTTAAGAACTTTGCTTCAGGAGAACAGAAATTGCTCAGCGGCAGCAGGAGGCCCCATTAGCTAAAGTGGTGCTTCAGGTTAAGAACAGTTTCAGGTTAAGAACGGACCTCCGGAACGAATTAAGTACTTAACCCGAGGTACCACTGTACCTGAAATATAACTCTGCGGATGCTTGTTTCCTATGCTAACCTGCACTCTGTTCCCTCTCCAGCTCGGACGTAAGGCGTTGCCGAAAGACAGCTCTCAATCTCCCCCTTGCCGCCATGTCACCGTTTTCGGAGAGCAGCCCGCTGCAGGCGCCGGAAGGAACCCCCACGGCCCCTTCGAGGAGAGGACCCCCGGCCCACTAGCGCAGCACATGCGGGTGACGGTCCGCCCCCTGGAGCCCTCCCCTCCTCCTCCTCCTCCTCCTCTACCCGGGATGGTTTACTGACCAAGAAAAGAGAACCGCCGTTTTCGACCTCCTTTACCTCTTCTCTCGCTTTCGTGCTCCCCTTCCCCTCCTTCCCCCGACCCCCCTACCCCGCCCTCTCCCCGCCCTGACCCCCCCAGCCGGCCCCCGCAACGTTTCGGCCCTCGGATTTGCATGGCAGCAGCGTAACCGTGGAGAGGCCAGGGTACCACAAACTTATGGATTTTGATAAGAGAGGAGGCAAAGGGGACGCGGAGGAAGGGCGAAGGATGTCTAAGACAGGGAGCAGCCGCAACACGCACGGGAGCCGGACGTCCGGGACCAACTCTGGAGTCTTAATGGTCGGCCCGAACTTCCGTGTCGGGAAGAAGATCGGGTGCGGGAACTTTGGGGAGCTTCGACTAGGTGAGTCTCTGCACCGTGGCCTGTTTTCAAATTCCAAGAAAAAAGCACACCAAGAACTCAGGCTGATGTAAGTTTCAGTAGTGGGAGTGGTCCCTACTCGCAAGTCAATGTTGTTGTGTCCGCCTTTTCGTGACCCCCTGGACCAGAGCACACCAGGCACTCCTGTCTTCCACTGCCTCCCGCGGTTTGGTCAGACTCATGTTTGTAGCTTCGAGAACACTGTCCCACCATCTCGTCCTCTTTCGTCCCCTTCTCCTTGCGCCCTCCATCTTTCCCAACATCAGGGTCTTTTCCAGGGAGTCTTCTCTTCTCATGAGGTGGCCAAAGTCTTGGAGCCTCAACTTCAGGATCTGTCCTTCCAGTGAGCACTCAGGGCTGATTTCCTTCAGAATGGATAGGTTGGATCTTCTTGCAGTCCATGGGACTCTCAAGAGTCTCCTCCAGCACCATCGCAAGTCAATAGTCAATAGTAACAAAAACTAATCCATTCAAAAGTATGTATTTTGACAAGGATTACAAACTCAAATAGAGATTACAAACTCAGACTCATAAAAATATGTAGAACCCTTTTAAAAATTAGGTAAGGAACCAAATGTTATATAATACTGTTTTACAAATTATAATTTATGATAATTTAGAATTTAAATGTATTTTCATGTAATATTTGATAGTTCCAGCTGATGAAGGTGAATACATCAAAACAGGGCCCTGTCCTGGTTTCTGATCCATAATTGACTTCTGAATTCTGCTCAATGATTGAAATGATGAATTTGACTATGGACTAACATGAACTTATCTCTACTCATAAACTCTTCTCTCTAATTCTGTAACAAATTACTGTGTTAACATATTTTCATGAGTTTGTAGTCTCTGTTAGAGTTTGTAATCTCTATTTGAGTTTGTAATCCTTGTCAGAATACATACTTTTGAATGGATTAGTTTTTGTTACTATTGACTATTGACTTGCGAGTAGGGACCACTCTCACTATTGAAACTTACATTGGCCTGAGTTCTTGATGTGCTTTTTTCTTGGTATATTTAATAACAAGAACTCCCAACTGTTTTCAAATTCCACCCTGCTTTCTGAATGCAATGCATTCCCAGGAAATGGTTTGCTGAATCATAGAATCTTAGAGTTGGAAGAGACCACAAGGGCCATCGAGTCCAACCCCCTGCCAAGCAGGAAACACCATCAGAGCACTCCTGACATATGGTTGTCAAGGCTCTGCTTAAAGACCTCCAAAGAAGGAGACTCCACCACACTCCTTGGCAGCAAATTCCACTGTCAAACAGCTCTTACTGTCAGGAAGTTCTTCCTAATGTTTAGGTGGAATCTTCTTTCGTGTAGTTTGGATCCATTGCTCCGTGTCCGCTTCTCTGGAGCAGCAGAAAACAACCTTTCTCCCTCCTCTAGGTGACATCCTTTTATATATTTGAACATGGCTATCATATCACCCCTTAACCTCCTCTTCTCCAGGCTAAACATGCCCAGCTCCCTTAGCCGTTCCTCATAAGGCATCGTTTCCAGGCCTTTGACCATTTTGGTTGCCCTCCTCTGGACACGTTCCAGTTTGTCAGTGTCCTTCTTGAGCTGTGGTGCCCAGAACTGGACACAGTACTCCAGGTGAGGTCTGACCAGAGCAGAATACAGTGGCACTATTACTTCCCTTGATCTAGATGCTATACTCCTATTGATGCAGCCCAGAATTGCATTGGCTTTTTTAGCTGCCGCGTCACACTGTTGGCTCATGTCAAGTTTGTGGTCAACCAAGACTCCTAGAATGACTCCTGAATGAGCTGGCTGACGATTCCCATTATTTATAGGGACATTTGATGCATGCTTTCTGTCCCAAACTGTTGCAGACCCCCCAGCAAAAGTCAAACAAATGGGAGGAACCTGGTACTTCTCGTTTCTCCTGCTCCCTGGTTTGTTCCATCTCTCTCCCTCCCTTTGTGGTTTCTACCCAAAAATGGCTTCCGCTGACCAGCGAAACACAAGCAGCTGTGGAAGTGGGCACACTCTGGCGGTTTGGATATCTGAATCAGCCACTCGTGTATCAAGGTTCGGGTATAATTACTTAACTGAGATTTTGGATAACGGGCCTTTCCTGCTAGCGGGAGCTGTGCGTGTATAAAATGGGGAGGATGATTAGAACGACAGGTGAAAAATGAAAAGGTGAGAGGCAAAACTCTGAAGCAGGTATAGAATCATAGAATGATAGAGTTGGAAGAGACCACAAGGGCCATCGAGTCCAACCCCCTGCCAAGCAGGAACCACCATCAGACCACTCCTGACATATGGTTGTCAAGCCTCTGCTTAAAGACCTCCAAAGAAGGAGACTCCACCACACTCCTTGGCAGCAAATTCCACTGTCGAACAGCTCTTACTGTCAGGAAGTTCTTCCTAATGTTTAGGTGGAATCTTCTTTCTTGTAGTTTGGATCCATTGCTCCGTGTCCGCTTCTCTGGAGCAGCAGAAAACAACCTTTCTCCCTCCTCTAGGTGACATCCTTTTATATATTTGAACATGGCTATCCTATCACCCCTTAACCTCCTCTTCTCCAGGCTAAACATGCCCAGCTCCCTTAGCCGTTCCTCATAAGGCATCGTTTCCAGGCCTTTGACCATTTTGGTTGCCCTCCTCTGGACCCGTTCCAGTTTGTCAGTGTCCTTCTTGAACTGTGGTGCCCAGAACTGGACACAGTACTCCAGGTGAGGTCTGACCAGAGCAGAATGAGTGCAGTTGCACATGGGTAGAAATAGAATCTCAGCGTAATGTGATGGTCAAGTATAAATCCCGATCTGGCAGGCTTACAGTCAGGGTTGTCTTGGAAATTATGGTTCCACAGTGCATGCCAAATCATATATAAAGTGCCCTCAGGTTCTAGGCCTTGTTGAAATCTCAAATTGCGCATGATTTTCTCCATTACAGCTACATTAATAATAATAATTTTATTATTTATATTCTGCCCATCTACTGTATTGCTCCAGCCACTCTGGGCGGCTCCCAACTTAGTATTAAAAACACAAGAAAACATCAAGGATCAAAAACTTCCCTATACGGGGCTGCCTTCTGATGTCTTCTAAAAGTCAGTTCTTTTATCTCCTTGACATCTGACGGGAGGGCGTTCCACAGGGTGGGCGCCACCACCGAGAAGGCCCTCTACCTGGTTCCCTGTAACCTCGCTTCTTGATTGGGGTGGAGACGCTCCTTCAGGGCCGAGGCCGTTTAGGTCTTTAAAGGTCAGCACCGACACTTTGAATTGTGCTCCGAAACGTACTGGGAGCCAATGTAGATCCTTTAGGACTGGAGTTGTATGGTTCAAGTCACCAGTCTTGCTGCCGCATTCTGGATTAGTTGTAGTTTCCGGGTCACCTTCAAAGGTAGCCCCACATAGAGCGCATTGCAGTAGTCCAAGCGGGAGATAACCAGAGCATGCACCACTCTGGCGAGGCAGTCCGCAGGCAGATAGGGTCTCAGCCTGCGTACCAGATGGAGCTGGTACACAGCTGCCCTGGACACGGATTTAACCTGTGCCTCCATGGACAGCGGTGAGTCCAAAATGACTCCCAGGCTGCTCACCTGGTCCTTCTGGGGCACAGTTACCACTTTCAAGACCAGGGAGTCCCCCACACCTACCTGCCCCCCAGAAACAACACTTCAATCCGTTAGCCGCCATCCATCCTCCAACCGCCTCCAGAGACTCACACATTCCAGAGTTAGCATCTGTTGCAAGATTTCGGGCTGTTTCCCCGTTGAGTTGCAGTTGCCAGTCAAACTGCCCAGATCATTCTGTTGCGGCCACCGCAGCCGAGGTTTCAGGTGGCATTTGGCAATTAGCTTGCGTATCTGAGTTTCTAACGCTGTGATCCTGCCGCCTAGCTGAGCACCAGCAATGTTTGCAGACCCTGGCAGCACCAGTCTGTTTCCGTGGCATTATTCGTCCCGGGTGCCAGCTGGAGAGTAGCCCCTCTCCATTGCTCTGCTGCTAAGGCTATATTTTCCGCTACATCCTCCCAAATGCCAGGGATTATCTCTCCTCCTTTATCCTCCGCCGCCCGCAGGCCAAGCCTCTCGTTCCGGCCACCCCCTGGCAGACAGACAGACAGATCTCCGCTCAGCTGGAGCTCCCACCCTCTGGTTTATTTATTCTTTGCTCCTGCATTCACTCCACCCAAGCCCAGATCCATAGCTGCCAACGTTTCCCTTTTTTTCAGGGAAATTCCCTTATTCCGAATAGGATTCCTCGCAAGAAAAGCGAAAAGTTGACAGCTATGCCCCGATCAGATTTCCTTTTCCGAGTCATGTTCCTCAAAGACGTCCAGAGGAGGGCAAACAAAATGGTCAGAGGCCTGGAAACGATGCCTTATGAGGAACGGCTAAGGGAGCTGGGCATGTTTAGCCTGGAGAAGAGGAGGTTAAGGGGTGATATGATAGCCATGTTCAAATATATAAAAGGATGTCACATAGAGGAGGGAGAAAGGTTGTTTTCTGCTGCTCCAGAGAAGCGGACACGGAGCAATGGATCCAAACGACAAGAAAGAAGATTCCACCTAAACATTAGGAAGAACTTCCTGACAGTAAGAGCTGTTTGACAGTGGAATTTGCTGCCAAGGAGTGTGGTGGAGTCTCCTTCTTTGGAGGTCTTTAAGCAGAGGCTTGACAACCATATGTCAGGAGTGCTCTGATGGTGTTTCCTGCTTGGCAGGGGGTTGGACTCGATGACCCTTGTGGTCTCTTCCAACTCTATGATTCTATGGTATTTTGAATGTTGCAATTGTCAGTTCCCCAACCCCGCAAAAACCCAGACTTGAAAGCAATCATAGAATCAAAGAATCGTAGAGGTGGAAGGGACCTCTGAGGGTCATCCAGTCCAACCCCCTGCAACGCAGGAATCAACAGCCCAAGCATCCATGATGGAGGGTCACTGAGATGTCTGTGGCCATGGAATTGAGCAGGACTTTTCACAAATCTGGGGTACCTGGGCAGAGAGCAGTGTTATTCTCTGTGCAAATTAAATTTCTGGAAACTCAAAAAGTTTGTAGACCTTAAAATAAGGCAGCCCACTGTGAATTGAGCTGAATTTTACAGAAAATGAGTTCTATCTGTGTGTGTCAGGAGGTGTCGGTGAACATATGCAAATTATATTTATACAGAATCAAAAGTTCCTGGAGCTTTTAGACTAAAGGCGTTCCACACAGTGAAGTAGCAGCCGCTGCGGAACTGTGTAGGATTTTTCAGAAGGGTGTCTGTGTTTGCAAGGAACACGGCTGTCTCTGCGTAAATTAAATTACTACAAAAGTTTTTAGACCTTAAGACTAAACGCACGAGACCCAGCAAAATATCCACAGGACTGAGCAGAGGAGTTGTAGTCGCTAATAATAATAATAATAATAATAATAATAATAATAATAATAATATTTATACCCCGCCCATCTGGCTGGGTTTCCCCAGCCACTCTGGGCGGCTTCCAACCGAATATTAAAAACAATACAGCATCAGACTTTTAAAACTTCCCTAAACAGGACCGCCTTCAGTTGTCCTTTAAAAGTAAAATAGTCGTTTATTGCCTTGACATCTGCTGGGAAGGCGTTGCACAGGACAGGCGCCACCACCGAGAAGGCCCTCTGCCTTGTTCCCTGTAACCTTACTTCTCACATAGTTGCTTTCTCTGTGCAAAACAAACTTTATGCAAACGGACGGCGTCATCCATGTTGCAAATATAGGTTATTACCCCTGTACTTTTAATTCCACTTCCCTTTTAATTTGCATACCTCCTTTCTATATTGCCCGGCCTATAGATTTGAGTTTCTAACAGTGCGGGCATCATATTTTTGTCCTATTTATTTATAAACACACACCCACACCCATTTTTTTTGGAAACCAGCTTTCTCCTCCTCCGGTGGTCGTTTCCAGTCTGTCTCCAAGGGCGGCCCCACGGGCAGAGCATTGCAGCAGTCCAGCTTGGAAGTGGCCGGGTGGCAAACCAGGTGGCCCCCTCCCAGCGCTGCTGGACTACAACTCCCACCGTGCAGTGTGGGAAATAGCAAAGGACAATGGGAGTTGTAGTCCACCACCAAAACCTCCATGCCGAGCACCCGAAATCCGTTTTCCCCCCAGGAAGGGGCAGAAATTGGCGGGTGCCCCAGAATCCTTTGCAACACAGAGAGGTTCTGTGGCCGTTTTATGGGGCGGATTGGGATGGGCAAGCAGGCAAGCGAATGCGGCAAAGGTACCGTATTTCTCGCTCCATAAGATGCACCAGACCACAAGACGCACCTAGTTTTTGTAGGAGGAAAACAAGAAAAAAAATATTTTGAATCTCAGAAGCCAGAACAGCGAGAGGGATCGCTGCGCAGTGAAAGCAGCAATCCCTCTTGCTGTTCTGGCTTCTGGGATAGCTGCGCAGCCTGCATTCGCTCCATAAGACACACACACATTTCCCCTTACTTTTTAGGAGGGAAAAGGTGAGTCTTATAGAGCAAAAAATACGGTATTTTGCCGCGTGGGAATTTCTTTCCGGAGAAGGCAGGGGGCACATGTCATATTTCCGCTTGGCGGCGGCAATGAGCCCCGGCGCGAAAGCTTCCCTCTGCCGGACACCCTTGCAATCGGACCCTCGAGGTCCGTATTCTTTCATTTCCTTTATTTTTATTTTTTAAATTAAATGCTTGGAACGCCTCTGGAACAGGAAAGGTCAGGAGGGATGCAAAGCCCTGACGCCCGGGAGCAGGTGCGAGAGAGGAGGGGGGGAGATTTGCACGTACGAAAGCCACAAGGACAAATTGTTTTGAGGGGGACAGCGAAGGAACGTTTGGCTGTTTCACCGTGACCTCAAAGCATTCCTTGCCCTCCGCTCGGGAAGGGACAGGCTGCCAGCTTTCCATGGGGCCATCAGAGAATTGGAAATTTGTCCCCCACCCCTTGACACATTGAGAAGCATCTGTTGACCGTGCAAAGCCTTCTGCTCTCTAGCAGAGGAGGCTGAGCGGAGCGTCTCTGTGTGAGTGGCTGTTCCTGAGCTGTTGCTCCTCTAATTAATTAATCAGTTTCGCTCCTTTAAAACGTGGATTTTTTAAATTAAAAAATTGTATTTATGCACTTATTTTTGTAACCCTGAAAAACAATTTGTATACTTATTTATTGCATGGTATATCAATAATAAGGGACGCGGGTGGCGCTGTGGGTTAAACCACAGAGCCTTGAACTTGCTGATCAGAAGGTCGGCGGTTTGAATCCCCATGACGGGGTGAGCTCCCGTTGCTCGGTCCCTGCTCCTGCCCACCTAGCAGTTCGAAAGCACGTCAAAGTGCAAGTAGATAAATAGGTACCGCTCCGGCGGGAAGGTAAATGGCGTTTCCGTGCGCTGCTCTGGTTCGCCAGAAGCGGCTTAGTCATGCTGGCCACATGACCCGGAAGCTGTACGCCGGCTCCCTCGGCCAGTAAAGCGAGATGAGCACCACAACCCCAGAGTTGGTCATGACTGGACCTAATGGTCAGGGGTCCCTTTACCTTTATATCATCAATAATAATGATAATGATAATAATAATAATTTATACCCCACCCACTCTGGGCAGCTTCCAACAGAATATTAAAATACAATAATCTATTAAACATTAAAAGTTTCCCCAAAAGCTTCAATTGCTTAATAAGTATTTTCTTAATGTTACTTTATTTTTTAAGCAGCATAAACTGCTTGGAGACTCCTTTTTGTTGCACCGTGCATAAATTATCTTTTTTAATTTTTTTAATTTTTTAATTTTTGAAAATATGACTTGCTGTCTATTCTTATGCTTCGTTTCATGTTTTGATTACTGTGCTCAGTAAAATGTGGTTTTGATGTTGTACACCACCCTGAGATCTTTTGATGAAGGGTGGTATAGTAACAATAACAACAATAACAATAATGATGGATGGTGGTGATATTTTTTATACCCCACCCATCTGACTGTATTGCCCCAGCCACTCTGGGCGGCTTCCAACATCTATAAAAACATAGTAAAACATTGCAAAACTACCCTATACAGGGCTGCTTTCAGATGTCTAAAGGTTGTATAGTAACTTATCTCCTTGACATAAATCTCCTTGAATAAATTACAGTGGTGCCCCGCAAGACGAATGCCTCGCAAGACGGAAAACCCGCTAGACGAAAGGGTTTTCCGTTTTTCAATGCGCTTCGCAGGACGAATTTCCCTATGGGCTTGCTTCGCAAGACGAAAATGTCTTGCGATTCTTGAGATTTTTTTTTCGCTCCCCACCCCCTTTTTCTAAGCCGCTAAACCACTAATAGCCTTTTAGCAGCTAATCCGCTAATCCTTTAAGCCTTTAATAGCCGCTAATAGCCGCTAAACCACTAATAGCGCTAATCCGCTAATGGGCTTGCTTCGCAAGACGAAAAAACCGCTAGACAAAGAGACTCGTGGAACGAATTAATTTCGTCTTGCGAGGCACCACTGTATTACAATTTATTTGATTTATATATCCCCCTTTTAAATCCCAGGACGGTGTACATTAAAAACGCATATGATGGAATCGTGATGTGTGTGTGCTGTGTAAAAATCACAATGCGGAAAAAATTGTGAAGCCAGCCAGTTCCTATACGTAGCTCCATCCTTATTTCAGACATTGTGATATATCGGTCTATCGCGATGTTTAGCTGGTGATATATCACAATGTTGAAAGCCAGATATCGCCCAGCCCTACCACTACCCCCTCCCCCAGCTTTAACAGGCCATAGATTAAATATCAGACCTTACCTGGAGTACTGTGTCCAGTTCTGGGCACCACAGTTCAAGAAGGACACTGACAAACTGGAACGTGTCCAGAGGAGGGCAACCAAAATGGTCAAAGGCCTGGAAACGATGCCTTCTGAGGAACGGCTAAGGGAGCTGGGCATGTTTAGCCTGGAGAAGAGGAGGTGAAGGGGTGATATGATAGCCATGTTCAAATATATAAAAGGATGTCACCTAGAGGAGGGAGAAAGGTTGTTTTCTGCTGCTCCAGAGAAGCGGACACGGAGCAATGGATCCAAACTACAAGAAAGAAGATTCCACCTAAACATTAGGATGAACTTCCTGACAGTAAGAGCTGTTTGACAGTGGAATTTGCTGCCAAGGAGTGTGGTGGAGTCTCCTTCTTTGGAGGTCTTTAAGCAGAGGCTTGACAACCATATGTCAGGAGTGCTCTGATGGTGTTTCCTGCTTGGCAGGGGGTTGGACTCGATGGCCCTTGTGGTCTCTTCCAACTCTGTGATTCTATGATTCTAAGTAAAGGCCAAAAAGGACTGCTTTTGCTTGGTACCTAAAGACATGTAATGAAGGCTCCAGGCAAGCCTCTCTGGGGAGAGCATCCCACAGACAGGGAGCCACCACCAAAAAGGCCCCACTTACGTGTTGCCTCCCTCTGAACCTCTTGGGGAAGGAGGGCATGTGTGATGGCCTGGGACTCGGAACCAGAGGAGTCTCAGTCCGCTCTGGATCCTTTGCCTCAGGCATCATCTGAACCAAGTCTTGGGCCTGATCCTGAAGAGTCCCATTCTGCACAGGTTCCCCTGCAACAAAGCACCATCTGGGCCGAGTCAGGGGCCTGAGCCTGCCCTGGCTCCAGATGCGAGGATGACCTCGTTGCCTCCAGCTGGGCCATCGCTTACAGCTGCTCCACTACCGGTTGGGTCAGGGGAGGCTGAGGCGGCCTCTGGGTCTAGTAACCCACCGACGTCTCCCGAGCTGCAGAGACTCAGGTCTGAGAGAAGGAGAGACCTGAGTACTCGCAGGAGGAGTGCTCACCTTCAGGCGAAACAGGGAGGTGAGTCGCTGGGGGATCAGGACCGGCCATTACCCCCACAAAGATAAAAGGCTGACGGACCCTGCCCCAGGTTGCGGGAGCAACATTGCTGTATTCTAGACCCTGTACCAGATCTAGCCTGGTTTCCTGCCTCATGTCCTGCCTTGGCCCTGTCGGATTGACACCTAGCAGAACCTTCGGATTCTGGACCGGACCTGGACTGCGATTCTCGGGTTACCCCGGGTCCAGCACAACATGTTATTATCGTTCATGGGATTTAGATTGTGCTTTGCCTCCTCAAGGAGCCCAACCAGGGCAAGCGGACACGCCGTATAAAAGCGAAAAACGCTCCAAACATTGCAGAAGCCGATTGCCATCTGCAAACTTTCCAAAATCAGGTTGCGGTGAAAAGCATTTTCCCCTCGGATGATCTCGGGGGGTTCCAGGAAGAGGCTTTCTTCCGCCACCCAATGCCTGGGTTAAACAGGGATGTTTTCAAATTCCCACGCTTCTTTTCCCTAAGTCTGGGGTTGTTCTGCTGGGCTTTGCTCAGCTCCGTTTAAGGGATTTCACGGACGCCCGCCCGCCTCCCGCAAAATAGATGGTGCAGAATAGTTGCTCACTTCTGCTCACAGCTTGTGTAAAATTGCCAAATAACTTAATCTTGCGTTTGCTTCTTTCCTCCTCCTGCCAAATCCATTTTCCTTTCATGCTGTGCACTTTTAGATTGTAAGCCCAAAACGCAGGATCTGTTTCTCTCTCTCCTCTTTTAAGTGGTCTGTAATCTACTTTGGGAGCTTTCCTTGGTGGGAGGAAACTATTTAAATAACTGAATTGGGTGCACATTGGATGAAGGAGAAGAATTCATCCAAGATGTCAAGAGTTTTTTCAGGCAGAACACTCTGACGAGTTACTTTTGAGGCAATTATGCCACAGGCCAAATGAAACAGAGGTATCAATCACACCCTTTACCTCTTGCAAGGATTACCATATTTGCGCACCATAGGACGCACCTATTTTGGGGGGGGGGGGATAAAGAAAAAATATTTTATTTTTATTTTTTAAAATAATATTTATTAAAAGTTTAAAAGTTACACAAAAAAGAAAAAAAGAGAAAAGAGAAGAGAAAAAAAAAGAATAAAAAGAATAAAAAGTTACATAGAAAAAAAGCAAAAAAACACAATGCATCAAAACACCAAAAAAAAGTACATCAAAAAAAAAAAACCCACAATGCATCAAAATCCTTATCTTTCATTAACTTATTTCCTCGACCTCCTCACACCTCCCATTTTTGTATTCCAGTTGTTAATTATATCAGCAAATCCTTTCCGTCTTTCACTGCTTTCTATCTTTTAGTTATCTTAAATTATTTTTACCTTATATTATCATCAAAACCTTAAAATTTATTTATACTTAACTCCTTGTAATGTTTCTACTAAAGTCATGTAATTTCATTCCAACATTTCCTAACATTCATTAATTTTACAATATTCCCCCCCCCCCAGGTGTGGGGCTGGAAGAACCAGGTCCGGGAACAGCGGGAAGGCGTGCTCCGCCTCCCCGCTGTCCCCCGAGCTTGTGGGGCTGGCGATGGGGAGAAGTGCGCTGAGCCCGGGACTGGAGGCAGCTCTGCGCCGCCATCGAGAGCTGGGCGGGACTTCACGCCTGGTTCCCGATGGCCGCGCAGAGCTGCGCTGAGCCAGGGACTGCAGGCAGCTGTGCGCAACCCTCGGAGCCGGTCTCCCGAGAGTTGCGCAGAGCTTCCTGAAGCCTGGATTCGCCCCATAGGACGCACACACATTTCCCCTTCATTTTTGGAGGGGGGAAAGTGCGTCCTATAGGGCGAAAAATACGGTATGTAATCTGAGGTGTGGAAGAAGAACAAGAAAAAAAAAACCTGAATACAGTGGTGCCTCGCAAGACGAAATTAATTCTTTCTGCAAGTTTTTTCGTCTTGTGAATTTTTTCGTCTTGCGAAGCACCACTGTGCATTGACAGTTTCCCATAGGAATGCATTGGCGGTTTAAAAAAAAAGGCGCAAGACGTTTTCGTCTTGCGAAGCAATCCCATAGGGAAATCCGTCTTGCAAAGTAACTCAGAAAACGAAAAACTCTTTCGTCTTGCGAGTTTTTCGTCTTCCGAGGCATTCGTCTTGTGAGGTACCACTGTATAATCAGGAAATTTTGAAGGCAATTGAATAGGATGACGCTAATGTATTCTTGGTGCAGAATGTGAATAAATATGTCAACTGGATTTAGTAACTGGAAACCCTTGTTTAAAAAAGAATTAGGAATATCAGGAGAATGTGTTGCACAATTTATGATCTTGAAAATATTATTTATATGAAAATACTTATACTTTTTTCCCAAAAAAAAGCAGTTTACAACAAAAATACAGTAAAAGCATACAAAAAACAAAAACCCACAACGGTTAAAACATGCATCAGTTCCACCTAGAACACCATTTAACCATTGTGGAAAAGATGTGTTCTTAACTGCCTACATAGGCCTGGCAGAATAGACAAGTTTTCAGCAGGTGTTGAATCTCAAGTGGCAGAGAGTTCCGCAGGGCTGGGCTGATAACACTAAAGGCTTAGGTTCCTTGTTGTCAAATGAACCTCAACAACCCTGGGAATGATCCAACGACGCTCCTGCAGGTAGTCTCAGCGATCCAGGTTGGGCTACGAGGGTTCAGCTGAGTCTTGAAAAACTTTAATTTTCAACCACCTATCTTATTTTTGGAATGGTTAAGTGTTGATAAACATTGCAATGAAACACCTTTTATTTATTGGATGTGAAAAAAGTGGGGGAGGACCACGGTACAGTGGATGCTCAGGTTGCGAACGTGATCCGTGTGGGATGCATGTTCACAACCCGCAGAATTTGCGACCCACATCTGCGCATGCGCGGGTTGCGATTCGGTGCTTCTGCGCATGTGCAAAGTGTGATTCAGTGCTTCGGCGCATGCACAAAGTGCAATTTAGCGCTTCTGCACATGCGCGATTGCCGAAACCCGGAAGTAACCCATTCCTGAAGCGTCTGTAACCCGAGGTATGACTCTATTTGTGGACAGAATATTATACAGTCATACCTCATGTTATGTTCTTTCAGGTTGCGTCCCGCGGTGACCCGGAAATACCGGAAAGGGTTACTTCCGGGTTTCACTGCTCGCTCATGCACAGAAGCACAAAATGACGTCATGCGCAGAAGCGGCAAATCGCAACCCGTGTGTGCGCAGACGCGCTGCTGTCAGTTGCGCTCTTTTCATGTTGCGAACGGGCCTCTGGAACGGATCCCATTCGCAACCAGCGGTACCACTGTAATCACAACAGATAGTGATATTTAAATTGAAAATTCCCTTTTTAAGAAAGCATTCGTAAGTGGGCTTATACCATCTTTTGCAGACATAGGTCTCTCACAAAGAATAATGGAGTCGGAAGAGGGGCCTCTAGAGTCATCTAGTCCAACCCTCTGCAATGCAGGAATTTTTTCACCCAAAAATTTCTGGGATTAACTGTCGTGGAATTTTCTAGTGTGGAGATCCTAAATTAGGATTTGCGTGTGTGTGTGTGTAATTGTCTCTTTTTTTGACTAAATTCTTTTCTTCTTTTTTAAAAAACCTTTCTTATAGGGAAGAACCTCTATACGAACGAATATGTAGCGATCAAGTTGGTAAGTGATGTTCCGATAATATGTTGATTCTCTGGGTTTGTCTGTTTTTAAACGGGTCTGTCTCTTCTTTCTCCCCATCCTCATCTTTAGGTGGGGACCATTGTTTTTCAAAATATATTATAATTTATTATTATCATCTGGTTGGCCACTGTGAGAACGGGAAGCTGAACTAAATGAGCCACTGGCCTGATTGAGCAGGCAGACTCTGATGTTGCCCCATTTGCACCCGAAAATAAAGGGATTTTTGCAGATCTCCATTCTCTCTTCCTCTTCCTCTCTCCAGGAACCCATCAAGTCCAGAGCTCCTCAGCTCCACCTGGAATACAGGTTCTACAAGCAGCTGGGAAATGCAGGTGGGTAGCGGGCTTGCACTTCTCACTCCCCAAAGGGGCTTCGGAAGAAGCCGTAATAAACGAAAATCTGCCCTTCTTCCCTTATGGGGGACACAAGAGCCCTCATAGAGTCCTTTGCAGGGTCTCGATCGGTCGGAGAAAAGAACAGAGGCCAACCAGAGAATATTGAGAAGCAAAGCAGCTCGTAAGCCTGGTCTTTATTGAATTATTTCAAGAGGGTGCCCCCTTCACACGCAGGAAAGGAGGAGGACCCAGAACAAAGGTGTGCCCGCCCTTATATAGACATTTTAAATTGCCCGCCCTGGAGTCCAAGACCATCCCCAGAGACATTATATCTACATCACAGAAAGGGCGGTCTACAGCAGAAATCTGAGTGCGTTGTATACCACCTGTCTGGCAGGGTAACTGTTAATGCTCACTTGATAGGATACCCTGGGCAGCCTGGCCAGTCTTTTGTAATGATAAATACTTAGTTCCTGAGCCAGGTCACAGACATTCATACACAGACATACCCTTAAGACAGGATTTGTCAAGGAAAAGACAACGGGGAGGCTTTTCCATTTTCCTTTGACCTTGCAGAGAACTCACTTGGTCAGTTTGGGAGTCAAAATGGTTTCAGGGCTGTTTTCCTGTGCTGCTTCAGACATGTGGTTTATATATTTATGTACATGTTTGCTTGGTACATTTATGAACATTTGTTATATATATATAAAGGTATAGGGATCCCTGACCATTAGGTCCAGTCACGGACGACTCTGGGGTTGATGCGTTCATCTTGCTTTATTGGCTGAGGGAGCCGGCGTACAGCTTCCGGGTCATGTGGCCAGCATGATTAAGCCGCTTCTGGCAAACCAGAGCAGTGCACGCAAATCCCATTTACCTTCCCGCCAGAGCGGTATCTATTTATCTACTTGCAATTTGACGTGCTTTCGAACTGCTAGGTTGGCAGGAGCAGGGACCGAGCAACAGGAGCTCACCCCGTCGCGGGGATTCGAACCACCGACCTTCTGATCGGCAAGTCCTAGGCTCAGTGGTTTAACCCAAAGCACCATTCGCATCCCTTGTTTTATATATATATATATAAATAAAACGCCTTAATCCCCCCCCCCAAAAAAAACGGGCACTAGTCTTTATGATGGTGCAAGGAGTGGCTTGGAAAGGATGTTTTGCAACACAGCCTCCGGAACAGCTGTAAAGATTTGAGACAGGTGTTTTCAGGGTGACCCTGGAGAAGACGGAAACTAAAAGACGATGGGGCTATTTCCCCGCCCCCCCAGTGTTGATTTTTTGACGTAAGCTGTGCTGCCGCCTTGCTCTTTTTCTCAGCCTTCACCTTCCCTGTCCGCAGGACGGGCGACAGTCGTGCTGGCCTACCTTACAATACATTTATTAAGCGTTAATAATATTGACAGTCTCTCTGCTGCTCCTATCCTTCTTCCCGTCGACGCCAGGCAGGGACGTTCCCTGAATTCAGTCCCTCCCAAAAATACGTTTGCTTAGGCAAGTCAACCCAGACCCATGTCAGACGTTGACATGTTTCAATCTCTCGTTAATTCTGCTGCTAATTTTAACGATCTCTTAAAGCCCAAAGCCTACTTTTAAACTCTCTTTCTGTCGATAACCTTATTGCTCCTTACGAAACTGCTCAGGTTTTGTTACAGCCAGCGGTGGGTGAATTCTTTTAGGTAGAAGATGTAAGTAAAAAATGAAAGAAGTCAATATAAAATAAAAGAAGTCGATAAAAATGAAACTGTGTGTTGATAGCCCTTAACCTTTTCACAACAGCACTTGGGGAACACACTGACTCAATTGTTAGTGAGATTACTATTTAACTTGTAAAATGGGACTTAAAAGTCCATTCTTTTTACATCATGGTCTTGGGGGCTGAATCTAGGCAGCGTTATAAACTCAGATATATAATAAGCTAGGTGCCAAACGTCGTCTCGAACCAGGGTTACAGTCGCCAAAACACAATGCCTAGTTGCGCTTTTTGGGAAACACAGCTCTAAAGTCTTATTTTCCAAATGATGGACTGACTGTGATGGATTCTCAGTTATATATCTGGCTAGTTCAGAGGACAACCTTGAGCCAGGTTAAGAGCTCTGAGAATTTAAAAGAAGAAAAGTCACTTGATCCAAAGACGGTCAACATATCTATTGGACTATTCTGACCTCTTTTTCATAATGGTGACTCAGACCATTCATAACGTAGTGGTATAATTCCCAACCATGAGAAGTGCAGTAGGGGAAGTGAAGAAAAGCAACAACAATTCACTATAATGTTGTTCACTGCTCCTGCTCGGGCTGCACAGAAAAAGCATTTTGGTTCCTGAAATTCATTCCGATTGTGCGGATAAAATATATTGGAGAGAATTCTACAGGAGGGGGTGTTGGTGTTTGAAAACAGTCCAGATCCAAGGATCCCCATTCTGGCACCCAGGCCTCTTCACCTGGTGGCCGATAGCCAGGTGCAAAATGTGAATTTTAGACGCTACTCACGAGGAAGCCTGCATTGTAGTAGTAGTAGTAGTAGTAGTAGTAATAATAATAATAATAATAATAATAATAATAATAATAATAATAAATTTTATTTATACCCTGCCCTCCCCAGCCAGAGCCAGGCTCAAGGCGGCTAACATCAATAAAATTTCAGTAAAAACATAATAAGAAAAGAAAAAGAAAAGAAATTAAAATGCAGGTTAAAATGCAATTTTAAAAAAACCCAAAAACCCAGAAAGTTCTCAGCCACGAGGAGCATCCTGGAAATTCAACCAATCTTGCACTGAACCGAAATTGTCCCTGACTCCGCTTTGCGTTATTCGTTTGAGAAGCTCTAGAGCTGTCGTCTGAACTGTCTCCCCCTTTTCTCCACAGAAGGGATACCTCAGGTCTATTACTTTGGGCCCTGCGGGAAGTACAACGCGATGGTCCTGGAGCTCTTGGGGCCCAGCCTGGAGGACCTCTTTGACCTCTGCGACCGGACCTTCACCCTCAAGACGGTCCTTATGATCGCCATCCAACTGGTGAGCAGAGAAGAACACCACCAACCTTTTTTGGAATGACCCCGTGCAACACACCCCAACACCCTTGCCAACTCTGTAGAGGAAGTACAGTGGTGCCCCGCAAGACGAATGCCTCGCAAGACGAAAAACTCGCTAGACGAAAGAGTTTTCCGTTTTGTGAGTCGTTCCGCAAGACGAATTTCCCTATGGGCTTGCTTCGCAAGATGAAATGTCTTGCGAGTTCTTGCGAGTTTGTTTCCTTTTTCTTAAAGCCACTAAGCCGTTAATAGCTGCTAAGCCGCTAATAGCCGTGCTTCGCAAGACGAAAAAACCGCAAGACGAAGAGACTCGCGGAACGGATTAATTTCGTCTATCTCCATTGTAGTACGATGCATGGAACACGTTGGCGACTAATAGACATACAATAATTACCGAAATAATTATACAGTGGTGCCTCGCAAGACAAAATTAATTCGTTCTGCGAGTTTTTTCGTTATGCGGGTTTTTTCGTCTTTTGCATGAGAGCCAAAGAGCGGCAATAGGAAAACGGGGCCTTATCTACAGTGGGTAGCGGGTACAGTGGGTAACCTGAGGCCCGGGGGCTGGATCAGGCCCAAACGCCTTCTCAATCCGGCCCACGGACAGTCCAGGAATCAGCGTGTTTTTGCATGAGTAGAATGTGTGCTTCTACTTAAAATGCATCTCTGGGTTATTTGTGGGGCCTGCCTTGTGTTTTTACAAGGGTATAATGTGTGCTTTTATTTAAAATGCATCTCTGGGTTATTTTGTGGGGCATAGGAATTTGTTCACCCCCCCCCCCAAAAATAGTCCGGCCCACCACATGGTCTGAGGGACAGTGGACCGGCCCATGGCTGAAAAAGGTTGGTGACCCCTAATGTACACCTAGGAGGAGAGGTTGACAAAAAGAAAAGAAAAACATATGTATTGGATATGCATATGTGAAACTTTTGAACATTTAATAAAATATAACTGGGGCAAATGCACAAACCTACAAGAAGCCCCAGTTTTCCAGGACACAGACCCTCAAGTGCTACTTTGCGCATGGCACAGAGGCTCTGGCGATTTTCCCTTCCGCAGATCACCCGCATGGAGTACGTCCACACCAAAAGCCTGATTTACAGAGACGTCAAGCCGGAGAACTTCCTGGTGGGGCGACCCGGGAGCAAGCGCCAACACGTCATCCACATCATTGACTTCGGCCTGGCCAAAGAGTTCATCGACCCCGAGACCAAAAAGCACATCCCGTACCGAGAGCACAAGAGCCTGACTGGCACCGCGCGGTACATGAGCATCAACACGCACCTGGGGAAAGGTGAGCAGGGGGAGACAGCCAATGGGGAGGGGGAGTCGGGTGGGGCAAGGAAAAGCAGATTCGGTATAGGGAACGGCTAAGGGAGCTGGGCATGTTTAGCCTGGAGAAGAGGAGGTTAAGGGGTGATATGATAGCCATGTTCAAATATATAAAAGGATGTCACCTAGAGGAGGGAGAAAGGTTGTTTTCTGCTGCTCCAGAGAAGCGGACACGGAGCAATGGATCCAAACTACAAGAAAGAAGATTCCACCTAAACATTAGGAAGAACTTCCTGACAGTAAGAGCTGTTTGACAGTGGAATTTGCTGCCAAGGAGTGTGGTGGAGTCTCCTTCTTTGGAGGTCTTTAAGCAGAGGCTTGACAACCATATGTCAGGAGTGCTCTGATGGTGTTTCCTGCTTGGCAGGGGGTTGGACTCGAGGGCCCTTGGGGTCTCTTCCAACTCTAGGATTCTATGTGTGGCAGAGACAGAAAGAGAGAGAGAGAATGTTGAAGGGAGCATTACTCTATGAATAGTGCCGCCATCTCTGAATCGCTGCCTCTGTGCCGGACACAGAAACTCTTATTTTAAAAGGGGTGTGTGTGGAGGAAAGCCTAGGCAGCGAGTGTAAATATACAGTGGTACCTCAGGTTACAGACGCTTCAGGTTACAGACTCCACTAATCCAGAAATAGTGTCTCAGGTTAAGAACTTTGCTTCAGAACAGAAATCGGCAGTGTGGCAGCGGTGGGAGGCCCCATTAGCTAAAGTGGTGCTTCAGGTTAAGAACAGTTTCAGGTTAAGAACGGACCTCCGGAACGAATTAAGTTCTTAACCCGAGGTACCACTGTATTCCGTGTTGTTCTTTGGGTTTTATTTAATTGTTTTAAAATATTTTTTTTATTAATTTTTACATATTAATTATCATTCATACAGCAAAACTTCATTTCTTATACAATCTTTTTGGACTTCCATCAGCCCCTCTGATGGGCCTCCGTTCTTATCACTTATTCTGCATTTCTTAAATTCCTATTGCCTTTAATTATCTTAACTAACAGCCCCCCTCGTTACCTTTTTTCTTGCTATATTTCAAATAGTCCAGCTTACAAAACTTCTCGCAAACCTACAAGCGTAATCTGATCATCACAATTACTTTCCAAATAATCCGTAAATTTATACCAGTCTTCTGTGAATCTCAGATCCCGCAGATTTTGCACTCTTCCTGTTAATTAATTTAATTCTGCATAGTGCATCAGTTTCATCCTCCAATCTTCTTTTGTTCTTTGGGTTTTAAAAAGAAAAGAAGTTTCTGAAATGATGACCACGCCGAAACTGAAAATGTCCTCTGTTGTCTCTTTCACAGAACAAAGTCGCAGGGACGACCTGGAGGCGTTAGGTCATATGTTCATGTACTTCCTCCGGGGGAGCCTGCCCTGGCAGGGCCTGAAGGTGAGTTTCGCTGTGGAAATGGAAGAGCTTTTTCTCAACCGCCACTGAGCCTCTTGGGCTTGCCAATCGGAAGGTTGGCGGTTCGAATCCCCGTGACGGGGTGAGCTCCCGTTGCTCGGTCCCTGCTCCTGCCCACCTAGCAGTTTGAAAGCACGTGAAAGTGCAAGTAGATAAATAGGCACCACTCCGGCGGGAAGGTAAACGGCATTTCCGTGTGCTGCTCTGGTTCGCCAGAAGTGGCTTAGTCATGCTGGCCACATGACCCGGAAGCTGTACGCCGGCTCCCTCGGCCAATAAAGCGAGATGAGCGCCGCAACCCCAGAGTTGGCCACGACTGGACCTAATGGTCAGGGGTCCCTTTACCTTTACCTTACATATCCCCCCCCCCAAAAGAATCTTAATCTTTTCACACGTCCACCACATGTGGATCATGTCACCTTTATTTCCTCCACATCTCCAACAAGCATTTGCCAAATTCTCATTCCCCACCCCAAATTCTCATTGCAGGCGGACACGCTGAAGGAGCGATACCAGAAGATTGGCGATACCAAAAGAGCCACCCCCGTCGAAGTGCTGTGCGAAAACTTCCCTGGTAAGGACTGGGCGGGGGGGGGGGAGGAATGACTACTGGCTTGGGTGTGATTCCTGCGTAGAAGGGGGTCAGACTGGATGACCCCCTGGGGTGTGTGTGTGTCCCTTTCTTAGCCCTACGATTCTGCAACCTTTCTTAGAGTAAAGTCGCGGAGGGAGTGGGAGGAGGCAAGCGTCCACAAAAACCGGCCTCTGAATAGAACCTCCATGTTCAGGAACACTCTACCGCCATTCAAGCAGTTGGTCCCTTACCTTTCCCGCCCCGCCCTGGCCACAGTGATCCATGCGACGGTCCCCTCCAGGCTTGACTACTGTAATTCGCTCTACGCGGGGCTGCCCTTGAAGCTGTCCCAGAAACTCCAGCGGGTGCAGAATGCTGCAGCGAGGCTCCTCACGGGGTCTCTGCCATGGGAGCATATTCACCCAGTGCTTTTCCAGCTGCACTGGCTCCCGGTGGAGTACAGGGTCAGATTTAAGGTGCTGCTTTTGACCTTTAAAGCCCTTCACGGCCTAGGACCCTCGTACCTACGGGACCGCCTCTCCCGGTCTGCCCCACGGAGAGCCTCAAGGTCCATAAATAACAACACCCTAGTGGTCCCGGGCCCTAAGGAAGTCAGATTAGCCTCAACCAGAGGCAGGGCCTTTTCAGCACTGGCTCCGGCCTGGTGGAACGCTCTGCCTCATGAGACCAGGGCCCTGCGGGATCTGATTTCTTTCCGCAGGGCCTGTAAGACAGAGTTGTTCCGCCTGGCCTTTGGCTTGGAATCAACTTGATCCCTTTCCCCGCTTTCCTTTTTCCTTTCTCCTTCTGTGAAGAGGCTGCATCTTGATGTTTTAATGTTGTATTTTAACCTTGTTTTTAAGTTGTATTCATTCAACTTGTTTTTATTATTGGTTGTTAGCCACCCTGAGTCCGGCCTTGACTGGGGAGGGTGGGGTATAAATAATAATAATAATAATAATAATAATAATAATAATAATAATAATAATTAAATCCCTGCTTCTTCAGGGTGGCATATGTTAGATGTTCCCTTTGGGTTCCTCTGTAAGGCTTCCTCGGGTGCATCCACGTGGCCACAAGGTGCCATGATGCCCTACAGGTGTGTTGCCGGACGCCAAGCTCTCAGCAGCCCCTGCATCGCTGACGGCAAGGGATGTTGGGAGAGACCCTCCGAATATCCCTGGGGGAAGGCCACCCAGCAACCCCGTAAAAGTCTGCTTGGAATACCCCACTGGCAAAAGTCTGATTTAAGCGCCCCCCAGCAAACAGACCCGGGTGGCGCTGTGGGTTAAACCCCAGAGCCTAGGACTTGCTGATCAGAAGGTCGGCGGTTCGAATCCCTGCAATGACGGGGTGAGCTCCCGTTGCTCGGTCCCTGCTCCTGCCAACCCAGCAGTTCGAAAGCACGTCAAAGTGCAAGTAGATAAATAGGTACCACTCCAGTGGGAAGATAAATGGTGTTTCTGTGCGCTGCTCTGGTTCGCCAGAAGCGGCTTAGTCCTGCTGGCCACATGACCCGGAAGCTGTACGCTGGCTCCCTTGGCCAGTAAAGCGAGATGAGCGCCGCAACCCCAGAGTCAGCCACGACTGGACCTAATGGTCAGGGGTCCCTTTACCTTTACCCAGCACACAGATCTCACGCTTCCGCTCTCCCTGCAGCAGAATTCCCCCAAACCTGGGTCTCCAGCTGTTTTTGAACTAGCTTGCAGGTCAGGAACGATGTGAATCGTAGCACCAAAGCGGCTGGAGAACCAGGTTTGGGAACCTTAAGTTTGCCCTGCCAATCCAGTTTAACCCTTTGGATTAGCTTCCCTTGGTGAGATTGCCTGTGCTCTGACCATTGGGCAACCGCTGCCTCTTCCGCCTTCCTCCCCTCCCCTCCCGCAGAGGAGATGGCCACGTACCTCCGCTACGTCCGCCGCCTGGACTTCTTTGAGAAGCCGGACTACGACTACTTAAGGAAACTCTTCACGGACCTCTTTGACCGGAACGGCTACGTCTTTGATTATGAATACGACTGGGCAGGGAAGCCTTTAGTGAGTTGGGGGGTTTTTGGGGGGGGGGAGCGGCTGGCTTTGGGTTGGAGAACTGAGGGGCCGCATTTGCTCCTAGGCAGCCCTTTTGAGGGCCGGAGCAAATGCAGGCAGATGCAACTCTTGACCCTTAAAAACCACAGGGGGATTTTTAAAAAATCAGCGATATTTTTTCCCTTTCTCCTCCTGTGATGAGGCTGCATTTTAATGTTTTAATGTTGTATTTTAATCTTGTTTTTAAGTTGTATTCATTCCACTTGTTTTTATTATTGGTTGTTAGCCGCCCTGAGCCCGGCCTTGGCTGGGGAGGGTGGAGTATAAATAATTTATTTTTCTTAAATTATTATTATTATTATTATTATTATTACAGTGGTACCCCGCAAGACGAATGCCTCGCAAGACGGAAAACCCGCTAGACGAAAGGGTTTTCCATTTTTCGATGCACTTCGCAGGACGAATTTCCCTATGGGCTTGCTTCGCAAGACGAAAATGTCTTGCGAGTTGCTGCGATTTTTTTCCGCTCCCCACACCCTTTTTCTAAGCCGCTAAACCACTAATAGCCTTTTACCAGCTTATCCGCTAATCCCTTAAGCCTTTAATAGCCGCTAATAGCCGCTAAACCGCTAATAGCCGCTAAACCGTTAAGCCGCTAATAGGGTTGCTTCGCAAGACGAAAAAACTGCTAGACAAAGAGACTCACGGAACAAATTAATTTCGTCTTGCGAGGCACCACTGTAATTTTGTAAAGTTGTTCATTCTGCGTTTGAACACCTCTGGATATATCGCCGCCAAATTTTGCTGGACACAGGTGGACACCATGTTGAATCAAAGCTCCCTTTGCGGGCCTTTCAAAACGGCAATTATGTCCACCATATTTTGCACGGTGGTTCCTGAGATCAGAGAGCAGGAGTTTGCCTATATGTGTTGGAACCTTTTGAAACGGTGGTGATTTGAAGCTGCGCAGGTTGTTTGATTCCTTAGAAATCTCAAGCGGGTGGGTGGAGAGAGGGAAAAGAAATTTCTCTCTTTTTAGATCATTGTTGAGTTGGAAGGGACCCGCAAGGGTCATCTAGACCAACCCCCCGAAATATAGCAATTATCGAATTCCGAATGGACCTTTGCTTCAAGATGTCCAAGGAAAGAGAGCCCATCAGCTCTTAACACCTCTCTCAAATTTCTATCCTCTCCCCCTTTATTCAGCTTTTCCCCAAACTTCTCCACCCATTTGGGAGGGGCTGTGGCTCTGTGACAGATCAGCTGCTTGGATTGCAGAAGGCAGCAACCCCTGATTTCTCCCAAGTATGGCTGGGAATACCCCCCCCCCACACCCCACTCTGATACAGAAGAAAACATTTTGGATCAATTAGACAGTCAGACTCTTAATCTTGGGGTCCTGGGTTCGAATCTCGGGCAAAAGATTTCTGCATCGCAAGGGGTTGGGCTGGATGACCCTCGGGGTCCCTTCCAAGCCTGCGATTTACAAAGGAGCGCGGTACCGTCGACGTTCCCGATCTCACGCTCCCGTCTCCTTTTCCTCCCCTCTTTGCAGCCGACCCCTATTGGCACAATTCAGAGTGATTTACAAGCCCAGGCTCCAAACAGGGAAAAAACTCAACAGTACATGAAACAGCAGGTAAGTGGGGTTCTTCCCCCCCCCCCCCGCATGCCCCAGGGGTCCATATTGGGGTGTGGGGCAGTTAGAGGGGTGGTGATGGGGTGGGAGAAGAGGCCAGCCAGAGCCTGAGTGAGTGGTGGGCAAGCCTGCAAAGTTCCTCCACTTCTGCCAAAACAGGGAGAGAATGGGGATCACGGAGGGGTAAGGCTGCCAAATTTGGCCTGCCTGGGGCTTAGGTGAACAATGAGGGCCAGCTCCTTGCGGAGGCAGGAGCAGAGGCTTGGCGCCACCTGGTGGGAAGAGACGGAGGCGCCTCGGTGTCGGAGGAAAAGTCCTTCCTGAATAGGAGTGAGCGTGATGGTTGCCTGGGTGTGGCGGGAAAGCGTTGGTCCATAGATCTTAGTTCTGCCTACACTGACTGGCAGCAGATCTGCAGAGAGGGCTGTTTCCCTTTCAACAACCGGAATTAATGGCTTGCTTTCAACGGGTATGCAAAGGATTGATCCCGTGTCCTTCTGCACGCAAAAACAAAAGCAGATTCTAGTCCTCACGGTGTTGAACGATGGGAAGGTGCAGAGCTGCCTTCTAGCAAAGTTTTGGGGCTCCAGGACAGGGACAGACTTAACCTGGGATGCCGGGGTTTTGAACCTGCAACCTTCTTCAAGCTAAGCAGGTGCTCTGACCCCTGAGTTGATTTGCTAGGGACATAGCCTTATTCTGAGTCAGCCCTCGGGTCTGTCTAGATCAGGCATGGCTAAACTTGGCCCTCCAGCTGTTCTGGGACTACAACTCCCATCATCCCTAGCGAACAGAACCAGTGGTCAGGGATGATGGGAGCTGTAGTCCCCAAAAACAGCTGGAGGGCCAAGTTAGGCCATGCCTGGTCTAGAACAAGGTTTCCCAAACTTGGGTTTCCAGCTGTTTTGGGACTACAACTCCCAACATCCCTAGCTATGCGGCATGCAGAGGGCCGGGAGGCTGGGCTGTCTCCTTCCAGCGGCCCTGTGCAAAGATAATCACTTCTCCGACGTACCGTATTTTTCGCCCTATAGGACGCACTTTTTCCCCTCCAAAAATGAAGGAGAAATGTGTGTGCGTCTTATGGGGCGAATGCAGGCTTTCGCTGAAGCCTGGAGAGCGAGAGGGGTCGGTGTGCACTGACCCCTCTCGCTCTCCAGGCTTCAGGAGAGCGCCAGCCCCACAAGGTCGGGGGACAGAGGGAGGCGGAACGCCGCCATCCCGCTGTCTCTCAAAGTGGTTTGGAGGCTGACAGTGGGGAGACCCCGCCGCCAGCTCCGCAAGCTCCGGGGACAGTGGGGAGGCGCAGCGTGTCTTCCCGCTGTCCCCGGACCCGATCTGAAGGCGGGCGGCGGGGAGAAGGGCAGTTCTCCCCGCTCCCGGCCCCACAAGCGCCTGGGGGGGAAATAATTTTTTCCCCCTTTATTTCCCCCCCAAAAAAACATGGTGCGTCCTATGGGCCGGTGCGTCCTATGGGGCGAAAAATACGGTAAATCAGCAACCCGGGCTTCAAAGCCAAGGGACACTATCAGCAGATCGAACTGCGCACACAGGATAGGTGTGAGGCTTGGGGAAGCATACTCCAACTACAGATTTATTAATCATAAAGCAGGACAAAGAAACACGTCGTCTCTCTCTCGTGTCATCTCAGAGAGAAAAGCAAAAGCTATACACCCAACGGAAGTTCCCAGCAAGCTGCGCTGGAATGTAAACAGACATGTGACATGTAACAATCCCACCTCTGTTCCTTAAGGTGGAATGGAATTCTCATCCCTAGCTAACAGGACCAGTGGTCAGGGATGATGGGAAATGTAGTCCAAAAACAAACTGGGGACCCAAGTTTGGGAAATGGTGCTCTAAATCCAAAGTCCTTTGGGGATCTTTGTGCCATTTCATTGAATCATAGAATCGTAGAGTTGGAGGGGACACCGAGGGGTCATCTAGCCCAACCCCCCGAAATGCAGGAATTCACAATGTGTGTTTTGAGAGTGACCTGGTGTGTGTGTGTGTGTGTGTGTGTGTGTACACACCTATCCCTAGCATCTTTCTAAGGCCATGCCATTTGTCAAGAGTTTCCCAAACTTGGGTCTCCGGCTGTTCTGGGACTACGATTCCCATCATCCCTGACCCTGCTAGTAAAGCATTCTGGGATTTGTAGTCCCCCCCCCCCCAAAAAAAAAACAGCCAGAGACTCACATTTGGTAAACCCTGTGTTTGGAGGCACACCTGCCCTGAAACTCGGCAGCGGCTGCGAATCTAACAGGGTTTGGTCATGGGGGCTCCGATCGCTGTCCCCTTCCCTTCCGGATGGTGGCGGTCACTCTCAGGGTTGGGGTACCTGTGGCGTTGCAGGTATCGGGGTGCCAACAACCGGCAGCCATTAGGGACGCTGGGAGCTGGAGGCCAGCCAGGCTGGGACCCCCCCCCCCTTGCAAGACAAGAAGGGGCAGCAGGGGGCAGAACCATTATCCCTCCAGAGGTGCCTTCCTTTCCGAGAAAGTGGGGGGCTTATCTTTTCAATTCAGGGATGGAGGAGGGTGCCCTTGAGCCCAGTGGGCGGTCGAGGTTGGGAGTCGTAGTTCAGCCGCCCCCGGTGTCCCCCACGCCCCCTGCCCCTCTTCTGGGGGAATTTGCGTCCAGGCGTGTTTTATATTCTTTCGTTTTGCATGCTTTTTCGTTTTGTTTTTTCTTCCTTTCTCTCTTTCCCTCTTCCCTCTTTGTCGCCTCTCCCCACAACCCCGCCATCTTTTTCTGACCCCTCTCTCGCCTTTGTCACCCCCCCCTTTCGTCTCCCCCCCCCCCGTCGCTAGCAGTCCCCCGAGGGGACGGAGGTGTGGGACCCTCAGGCTGGCCAGCAGCCTGCCGAGGAAGCCCTAGGAGCCCACCTTGCGGCCAGCAGGCTTGGGGGGTCCGTGCAGGTACATTAGAGGGGCGTATGGGGTAGGGTGTGGGGCTGGCAGGGGGGTGGGCATGACCTGCAAACCGCTGTCCAAGCCCCATTGGCACCTGCAAACATTGGCACTGCTCTTGGGACTCAGCTTCCACCAGTTCGTCCATGGCAGTGTGCCTACTCTTGAGTAGGACTTGCGTGGGCTGCCACCCTCTCTTTAGGCCCTGCTGCTTTCTCTTACCTGTGCCCCCCACCCCCAGTGTTGCTTGGAGAAAATGAGTGCACAGCTCTTCCCTTGGTGGTGAATCGGGTCCGCCTATGTGTTCGCCCCTGTCTCTGCCTGTGTCCACGCATGATGTGCCCCCCCCCCCATTTTTCTGGGAAGGGGGCTAGTGCGAAACGTTCCCGGATCTCTAGTGGAAATATTGCAAGCCGACCCGGGGGGGGGGGCGCATTACACCGATAAATCCTACTTGGAGTACACGCGCAGATATTACTAGGACTCGTGCCTGTTGACTCCAGTGGGTCTACTCTTGAGTAGGACTAAGGTTGGATGCAGCCCAGCGTCTGTTCTCCTCCCCGCCGCCCCCCATGGCAAACTTATTTGGTGAAGACGGGGAGCGTGGGTGTGGGTATTTTTTATTTTTAAAGAAAACCTCCTGTCTGTTTTACTTATTTCATAAAACCTACATACCATTTGATAATTAAAAAAAAAAACCTCACAAAACTGTTTAGAAACAGAATAAAATTATATATACCGTATTTTTTGCTGTATAAGACTCACTTTTTCCCTCCTAAAAAGTAAGGGGAAATGTGTGTGCGTCTTATGGAGCGAATGCAGGCTGCACGGCTATCCCAGAAGCCAGAACAGCAAGAGGGATTGCTGCTTTCGCTGCGCAGTGATCCCTCTTGCTGTTCTGGCTTCTGAGATTCAGAATATTTCTTTTCTTGTTTTCCTCCTCAAAAAACCAGGTGTGTCTTGTGGTCTGGTGCATCTTACAGAGCGAAAAATACGGTATTTATTTACACCCCCCCCCCCAAAGAATTCAGGGATTCTCTCTCTGTCATTGCAAATCTGCAGCAGAGTTTTATGAAGGTGGGTTTTCTGTTGTGACAGCAACTTGTTCCCTGAGAGGCATGATTCAGAAAAAAAAACACTGCTATTTTCTATAAGCAAACCCAGAATGAGGGATAACGTTTCACTATTGACAGGGTTGATTTTCTTCCAGGACCTTGGTTTCAAGAGTTCAGCGAGATATCCTTCCAGCTTTTGCCATTTATTACCGAATACATATGACAAAGATTTCATTTTCTTATCACAGCATGAATAACAATAACAATAATATATGACATTATTTAAGAATAGTATTAACAATAACAATGTTAATAATAATAATGTTTAACAGCCACAATAATAATATCCCTGTCCCCTACAGAACCCCACTGTCGGCACAGCCTTTTCTGTAAGAGGCAAGAGCTCTGGAATGCCGTAAACGGGAAACTAAAATTGTACAAGCTTTGTCCTGTTGCAGTGTTTTGGGATATTAATTGTCCGCAAAGGAATTTTAGAGACTGAAGGAAGCTGTTCTCAGACGAGGGGCTAGAGAAGAGAAGTTGGGGCGTGTAATGGAATATTTTTTTGGGGGGGGGGGAATATTCGTGAACACCCAGAAAGTGCTAAACATGGTTTCCGGCAGTGGTTTCTTAATCTTTACAGGTTTGCACATGAAATTCAGAATTTCTAATGTTAAGACTGAAAACCTGGGGTTCCGTTTGGTTTTCAGTTCATCTTCCGATGTTCTTAAAAGCCAGAACCATGTAATGCAGCGAGAGCCACAAAAATGTTTTCTGGATAAAGCTAATAGCAAGGTGGTGTTTCTGGTTCAACGCCCGGCCTTGAGAGGGATTTGAACCACACCCACAGTTCTCTCTAAAAAGTGGACTATAAACCTGGTTGGTTGCAGCTGTCCTGTGATTGAGTATGTTCTTTGAGGAACCCCTGTGTGGTACTAAGAATAATGGTTTGAAAATGAGCCAGCCTTTTACAGTAATGTACCCTCTCATCCCTCAAGTTCAGATCTGGGCTGCTTGCAGATTTTGCCCAGTGCAGCCTGGCTCAACTGAATTGAATTTTATTATTACAGTCACAGACCAGTTCCGGCTCACTAACAATATCAGGAAAATCATAAAACACAACAGGAATACATTGAATTGCAATTGGGTATAACAGAGACAATACAGATATAAAGGTAAAGGGACCCCTGACCATTAGGTCCAGTTGTGGCCCGACTCTGGGGTTGCAGCACTCATCTCGCTTTACTGGCCGAGGGAGCCGGCGTACAGCTTCCGGGTCATGTGGCCAGCAGGACTAAGCCGCTCCTGGGGAACCAGAGCAGCGCACAGAAACGCCGTTTACCTTCCCGCCAGAGCGGTACTTATTTATCTACTTGCACTTTGACATGCTTTTGAACTGCTAGGTGGGCAGGAGCAGGGACCGAGCAACGGGAGCTCACCCCGTCATTGCGGGGATTCGAACCGCCGACCTTCTAATCAGCAAGTCCTAGGCTCTGTGGTTTAACCCACGTTGCCACCCGTGTCCCTAATACAGATATAAAGGTAAAGGTACCCCTGCCCATACGGGCCAGTCTTGACAGACTAGGGTTGTGCGCTCATCTCACTCAAGAGGCCGGGGGCCAGCGCTGTCCGGAGACACATCCGGGTCACGTGGCCAGCGTGACATCGCTGCTCTGGTGAGCGGTACCTATTTATCTACTTGCACTTAGGGGTGCTTTCGAACTGCTAGGTTGGCAGGCGCTGGGACCGAGCGACGGGAGCGCACCCCGCCGCGGGGATTCGAATCGCTGACCTTTCGATCGGCAAGCCCTAGGCACTGAGGCTTTTACCCACAGCGCCACCCGCGTCCCTCCAATACAGATATAGCAGCAGTTAAAAATATATATTAAATCTTGATCACTTGTCATTTAAAACCTTAATCATTTTGGTAGTACAGCTTGTTCCCTAAGTTTTATGGCAGTCGCACAGAATTTGGCCACCCTTAGCATGATCTCTAGATCCTTGTCCTCTATCAGGAGTTTTAGACATTGAAGTTTCGGACCCATTTGGAGATTTTTGTATAACAGGAGTGATAAATACCGAGCGTATATCCCCGTAGAAACGGCAGTGTAACAAGACATGAGAGACAGTTTCTACCTCCATCAAGCCGCAGGGGCAGATTCATTCCACGTATGGTTTACCCTCGAATCTGCCCAGCCTGGCTCAACACCAACCAGGGTCTGTGCACAGCGGCCGATCTCCTGCCACCCCCCCCCCCAGCAATCAGAAACCATGGCTTGGCTTGCAAACGAAGGCAGCCAGGTTGCTCTCCTTGCACCAGGCATCAAAGCGAAGCCTCGGGAAGGAAGAGTGCCCGACTCCGGATTTCTTCCCCCAATCCACGGTTTGCAGGGAGTAGCCAAACCCTGTGGCTTGCAGTGCAAGCGGTTTCGAAACCTTGTGGAAAAATGTCTTTGGACTTTTTGACTCTGCACCCCACATTTCTACCCAAATCGGGTCGCTGCTCATCTCCGAACCAAAAAGGGCTCAGCATCTGCCCTTGAATTCTTTGCTTTGAATCCCGACAAGACACAAGTACTGTTCTTGGGGGACAGGGGGTGGGCAGGTGTGGAGGACTTCCTGCTCCTGAATGGGGTAACTGTGCCCCTGAAGGACCAGGTGCGCAGCCTGGGAGTCATTTTGGACTCACAGCTGTCCATGGAGGTGCAGGTCAATTCTGTGTCCAGGGCAGCTGTTTATTAGCTCCATCTAGTACGCAGGATGAGGCCCTTCCTGCCCACGGACTGTCTCTCCAGAGTGGTGCATGCTCTGGTTATCTCCCGCTTGGACTACTGCAATGCGCTCTATGTGGGGCTTCGTTTGAAGGTGACCCGGAAACTACAACTAATCCAGAATGCGGCAGCTAGACTGGGGACTGGGGGCGGCCGCCGAGACCACATAACACCGGTCTTGAAAGACCTACATTGGCTCCCAGTACGTTTCTGAGCACAATTCAAAGTGTTGGTGCTGACCTTGAAAGCCCTAAACGGCCTCAGCCCAGTATCTCTGAAGGAGCGTCTCCACCTCCATCGTTCTGCCGGGACACTGAGGTCCAGCGCCGAGGGCCTTCTGGCAGTTCCCTCACTGCGAGAAGTGAAGTTACAGGGAACCGGGCAGAGGGCCTTCTTGGTAGTGGCGCCCGCCCTGTGGAACGCCCTCCCACCAGATGTCAAAGAGAAAAACAACTACCAGACCTTTAGAAGACATCTGAAGGCAGCCCTGTTCAGGGAAGCTTTTAATGTTTAATAGGTTATTGTATTTTAATATTCTGTTGGAGGCCGCCCAGAGTGGCTGGAGAAATCCAGCCAGATGGGCAGGGTACAAATTATTATTATTATTATTGCTGCTGCTACTTTTCACCGGAAAGGATTCGGCTCCCAATGCCAGGCTCAATGTCACGCACTGCGTTTGGGGGAGTCCTGTCCTGGGGCCAATGCACCCTGACCTCTGCATTTCTGTGCAAAACCCCAGAGGCAGAGGGGTGCAAGCACCGGGCACTCCCCCCCCCATCTCACCTGCCTCCTCTCCCTTCCTCCTCAGGTCATGAGTTCGACCAACGGGGAGCTGAACACAGATGACCCCACTGCCGGCCACTCAAATGCCCCCATCACCGCCCCCGCCGAGGTCGAGGTGGCTGATGACACTAAGTGAGTAAGCCAAGTCTTCTTGCGCGCGGGGGGGACGGGACACACCCAGAGTCTCGCTTGGCCTGGGGGAGGAAGCTCAGGTCCGACGCCCAAATCCAGCCCTGTTTTGCACCCCTGCATTGCAGCGGGTTGGACTAGATGACCTTGGGGGTGGAGAGGACTCTTCGAATTCGAACTCTGATTCCACAAGTGCTTTTGCCTCTTTCTGGAAGTGGCAGCAGGAGAGTTTTTCTCTTGTGCTCAGGCCCCGTCCGAGGTGCCCCGCTTGGGCCTGATCCGCCTGCAAGGCTCCTAACGCCCTCCTCTCCTCGATTCCCAGGTGCTGCTGTTTCTTCAAACGGAGGAAGAGGAAAACCATCCAGCGCCACAAGTGACGTGCTCTTGGCCGAGGCCGGCGTCCCCTCGGGACTACGTTTTCGCCCTCCGCCCCTCTTCCTTTTCACTTCCTGTCTGTGGATAATGGATCTTGATCCTTTGGTCGGATGGGAGAGGACGGGCCTTCTCCCCTCCGCCTGCTCCGGAGTCGCAAGGGGTCCGTGTGGCGTAAAGCCCGCCTTTGACTCCGCTCGCAGGCTCACCCGGGGAGAGGAGGGGAAGCCTCTCCCCCACTCTCCGCCTGAATATATATATATATTTCTTTTATTTCCTTTCCCCTTCCTCCAAGAGACACAGCAGCAGAGGGAAGCGGAACCGGCAGGAGGAGGAAGAAAAAGCACGTCGCTGAACTTTCCTTGGAAGTGCCCGCGCCCCTCCTTGGTTTTGCAGAGAGAAAAAAGCATTAACTATTTATGCAGCTGCCCCCCTCCAAGGGGGAAAAAAAACCCCACACTTGTCTGGGCTCTTCTCTCCCCCCTTCCTCACCTTGGTTTCACGGAATTATTTTTTTGGAAGCAAAAAAAGAACCCCGGGAATCAGTTCTTTGCAGAAGATTTGCTGGGACGATGCTGGGAATGTCAGCTGCAGCTAATATTCCCCCCCCCATCCCTCCTCTCCCCCCCCCCCCATTTTGCTGTTTCTTTGTCTCTTTAACTTAATTTAAAAATTGCATCTTAGTCATTGCGTTTGTGGGACAGTCTCCTTATTTTCTTTCTCCCCCTCCTTCCCTCTGTTTTTGTAGCGGTGCAAACTTTTTTGCATCATATATTTTTTTTATTTCATAAAGTATCTTTGTTTTAGATTTGTGCCCCCCCCCCCGGACACCCCTTCCCAACTCTCTTAAGTTTCTCCCCGCAACCCCTGCCGATTTAGTTGTGGCCAAGGTCCTTTTGTGGAGACAGAGGGAAGTCCCTGGGGTGCCCTCCCCGTCTCGAGCGCGGCTGGGGGGGGGGCAAAGTGGGGTTTCGCGTCTGGGGAGGAAAGCGGCTCGTTTACACTTCCGAATCTTCATTTCTCAATGCACTTTTTTTGGGTAGCAATACAAAGAAGCACCTGCGTCTTGGAATTAACCGGGCTTTAGAGAATTCTTTGGGGTTCGTTTTGCAGAAAGCTAGATTCTCCTTTAATTAAAAAAAAAAAGACCCACTGACTCGCTGGGGGTGGGTGGGGGGCCTTGGATCTCAGGAACAGCTGCCGGCCAAGATGAAACCCCAAAACGACTTCCATTGCTATGAGAAAATTGGGGGGGGGGGGAGTTCAGAAAGGAGAGGGTTTGGGGTGGCCAAAGCCAAAAATCAAAATCTGATCTTCGGGCGTCGAGCGTGGCCCCTAAAACTTCCGCCCGGAAGAGATATGTGGCGTAAGATCATAGGGAGGGGGTGGAAAGGAAACTTTGGCTGAACAAATTCATGTGAGGACAATCCACCCTGTTGTTTTTGTGCCCCCCCCCTCCAAATACAGATCAGACACAGTGACGAATTCCAGTGTCTGCTATAGCTGCAGTTTTAAATCTTGTGCATTTTGCTGCAGGGAGCAAGGAAATTCGTAGAAGCAGATTCCTTCCTTGGGGGTTGTTTTGGGGCGGTAGGGAGCGCGCCCCCCCCCTTCTGGGTTTCTTGGCCATCTTTAAATGCTGCCAAGGATGCTCCCAGTTAGGACCACACTTTGACGAAGGCCCCCATCTCTTCCAGCCAACCGGACCCCCACCACCGCCCTTCTAGGTCCTGCAAAGTTCCCGGGCACACTGGGGGGGGGGGGGTCCGTTACTTCCAAACAAGGACTGAGAAGCCTTGCTGCTTCTTTATAGACAAATATATTTTTATACAGAGAAGAAAGGGAGGGCACTGCCTCTCCTCGCACCTATTCCAGAGTAGCATGTTCTGCTTCCTTTAAATAAATAAAAATAGCCTGTCGTTGCCCCCCCCCCCACCCACAAATGTTGTAATCACGACACTTGTTAATGTCAGGCTATGGTTGGGTGAGGTGGGTGGGCTGTGATTAGACGGGCAGGGAAGGTTTTTTTGGGGGGGGGATCCTTGGTCTCTTGCACTAAATGGCACCCACGTCGCCCAAATTCTACGTGTCTTAAAACTGCCGCACCTCCTCACTAGTAATACCCCCCCGTTGCTTCAGTTCCCACTATCTGTTGTTCCCCCCCCCACAGAAAAAAAATACCCACCAAAAGCTGTGTATGCTTGCCCTCGTCTTGTTCACTTGATTGTGCTAGAGTCAAATTGGTTAACAGTGGGATTCAAGTTTCTAGTCCTCCTCGTTCCTGGACGGCAGGACCCCCCCCCTTCCCGCCGACCCCAAGTTGCGTTGGAGGGAGTTAGTGCCAGAATGCAAGGCCCACCCTGACCACCCCCCATGCCTCTCTCTACATCGGACCCCTTGCAAAAAGCCGAAATTTAAGTTTTCAGTTGTGTGTGCTTTTAAAGATGGGGTGGGGGGTTTTTTTTGGGGGTGCCCCCTTTTTTTCTTTTATGGCCGATTGTTTCTTTTGCGGCTACTTGAAGAAGAGGCAAGGTGTGGGGAGGAGAAAGAACTATATAAAAAATTCAGATTATCGTCTTGCTCTACCTGATTTTAGGTTTATAAACTCAGTGCCTCAAAAGAGGGGTGTGTGGGTTTTTTGGGGGGGAAGGGGGGCATTGGAATGGAAAGATGGGAGGAGGCGTTAAGGTAAAGGGCAGGAAAAAATTGTAACCCTCGATTCTGGCGACTTTCACTAAAAATAGGGTTCCTTAGATACGTGCAATGTTTGAGCTTGTTCCCCAAACAGTGCAAAAGAGGAGGGGAGGGAATTAAAAAAAATCAGCCTTAAATGATATGCTTGGGGGGGGGGGTGGTAATGTAGTTCCAGTCCCAGGAAGGGTGTAAAAGAGAAATTAAAATTAAAATGTTTATGTAAAAAGAGTGCATGTGAGTGTGCTTGGATTACCAGTTGCAATGTGGATTATTCTGGTTTTGAAAAAGGGCAGACTTTGAAAAGATTTACCTTGACAGAACAGAGGTCGACATCAAGGTGTGGTTTTTGCCGTTTGGGGCCAGATTGTCAGAAGCTTGCATCAAAATGAATCTTGCAGACCCAGCAATGGTGGTTTGTTTGGTTGTGTTTTAGAAAAAAATAATTTTTATTTTTTGCTTAACAAAACGGGGGGGGGGGGGTGATCGATTTGAGTCTGCACAGAGACGAGATCTGTTGCCGATGTGATTCCAAAAACTCGAGGCAGCGAGAGACACTTTTGCGTTGTCAGTTTTTAGTTTAACTGCTTTAAGCAAAACAAAAATGTACACAGGTAAATGGCATATAAAAGTTTCTCTGAAGCTTCTTTGAAAGCCATAGAGGTTTAGGGGCTTTTTTTTTTTTTAATTAAAAAAAATTCAAAAAACAAGAGGAAAAAAACCCTGAAAAACAAAAAAATTAAAAAAAACTTGAAAAATAAATTCTGCAAAGATGTTTCTTTGGGTTCTGGCTGAAACAGGAGGGTGTGGTACTCTTAATGTTTTGTTTCCAGACTTTCCTAATAACCCAGGGTATAGTGTAGAGCACTTTCCCAAACTTTGGTCTCCAGCTGTTGTTAAGACTACAACTCCCATCATCCATAGCTAGCAAGTCAGGGATAATGGGAATTGTAGTCCAAAAGCCGCAAAAGACCCAAGTTTGGGAAAACCCTGGTTTACAGTGTCATACCAGGACCTAGAAGACCACACTATTTGGGGTTTCAGGCAGCAGACATTCCTAGCCATGCTGGTCCTCAATGATTCTAAATAAAGGGCTGATTTAGCAGGAACCAAGTGTCGCACCATCGGTCCAGGTAGTTCAGTATTGTCGACACTGACTGGCAGCAGAGGTTTCAGGTGTCTCCAAGCCTTGTCTGGAAACTGAAGCTGGGATCTTGCGCTTGCTCCTAAGCACTGAACCACAACCTTCCTCCCAAATAGGAACCCCACAAGCACTGTTTATGAACCAGTCTTGCGCTGGGTGGCAATCCAAGGTAGACTGCTTGCGCGTGGAGGTGCGCCAGCAAAGCACATAACGTCTGAGCTGCTTGCAAGAGGAATGGTTGGGCTCATGCCGCCACCGCTGCTTCCCGATGGCCAGGAAGTTGGGAGTCCAAAGAGCTCCAATTGCCAAAAAAGGGGGGAATTATTCCACCAGGGTTTCTAACACGCGCTTTCAGACAGGGCAAAAATCTGGGTACTTTTGTGAAGGCTGAATGCTCCTTGACTGTTAAAAAAAGTATCTGAGAGGCCATTGATCCTGGTGCGCGTTGTACGCTCATAAAAGCTGGCTGGTAGACGTTTTGATTTTGAAAAACCCCAAAGATTAGGTCCTGCAAGCTTGAAGCTTGCCCACTTTGGACATTGACACCCTGCAAAATGGATTTCCCTTGCAGTCCATGCTGAAAGTAAGCTGCTACTGTGAAACTCCTATCCCCCTCACCCTCATTTATTGCCAGAAGGAACATTTATCTTCTCCCACCTAGGCCCCAGTTGATCTACTCAACTGGGAGCAGTCCCATGGCTTCTTAAAATATATGAATTTTTATTAAGGTTTTTCAAAGGATGTAGCAATATTCACTTACATTTTGGTTACTAACCCATGTCTTGTCAATTTTTTCTGCTGCTCCTTCAAATCCTCATGATTTCATATTGCTATAATACTTTTGAGATAGTCCAAAAAAGGCCTCCAATTTTTCCGTAAACACCAATTTCATCTCTTCGTTTTACAGTCGATTCCTCATGTTTTTAAAGGCTGTCAAGACAGGAAGCAGCGCACCTTGAGCCCCCGCCAACCAAGATGTGCAGGCACCGTTCTTTTGCTTCCAGGATGGTAAGAGTAGGAGCGCCTCTGCGCCTGCGAGCAAAATCCTGGATCACGCTTCCCAGCTCACACGACAAAGCAAAAACACGCAGCAAAAAAATACCTTTTTAAAACAATCATTTCATTATTTATACCCTGCTTAGGAGTTTTTGAGGCTGAGGTTCCCTGTTTTAAAAAAGAAATGGACACATCTTCCGTCGCTTGCCAGGAAATGCAACCGACCTACCTTTAGGTAAGGTAAAGGTAAAGGTACCCCTGCCCGTACGGGCCAGTCTTGACAGACTCTAGGGTTGTGCGCCCATCTCACTTAAGAGGCCGGGGGCCAGCGCTGTCCGGAGACACTTCCGGGTCACGTGGCCAGCATGACATCGCTGCTCTGGCGAGCCAGAGCCGCACACGAAAACGCCGTTTACCTTCCCGCTAGTAAGCGGTCCCTATTTATCTACTTGCACCCAGGAGTGCTTTTGAACTGCTAGGTTGGCAGGTGCTGGGACCGAACGACGGGAGCGCACCCCGCCGCGGGGATTCGAACCGCGACCTTTCAATCAGCAAGCCCTAGGCGCTGAGGCTTTTACCCACAACGCCACCCGCGTCCTACCTTTAGGTAGGAAACCCAAATACTGGAGATGAAGTTATTAAGTCGCTGTGCTGGGCGCAGACATTGGTAATCCAAAGTATGTGGCAGACGAGGAAGGCAAACTGTTCAGAATGAAGTCTCCCTCTCCCTATTGATACGCAAAGGACCTGGTCTGCAAAAGAATCTCCCTCTGCCATTTTAAATTCCCCGCTTTTGCCGTGTGTGTGTGTGTGTGTGTGTGTGTGTGTGTGTGTATACCTCCCCCTGTCGAATCACAAAGAATCCCTTGCTGAAAGACAACCTGCCTTTTATTGGATTTCCTATTTACAAATCAGAGAGAGAGAAACCAGGGTGAACACTGAAAATTATATATATATATATATAATATGTATATATAGCACATCTGATACATTCATTATATTTCTGTTGTAATTAACATGAGCAAATTTCCAGGCGCATCGGACCTTCCAAGAGGTTGGGGGCTAGGCATGGTGGGCAAGCGAGTTTGCGAACGGCAGGATTCGCACCAGGGCCTGAGAACCATCGACTGGGCATGATTCTGCCTTCGACTGGTGTGAACAAACCGCCACCATCCCAAGCACATCCTATAACCAAGAAGGGCGGCACTAGTGAGATTCCAATTGGGGGTGGGGAGGGCTGCAACGGCAGTTAAATTTAAGCTACTCAGCCACCCAAAATGTCAGTAGCTGTGTTGGGAACCTATTCAGTGATCTCTATATACAGACTGGGGGGGGGGGGGGCGTCTATGTACACAGCTCAAGAAGGGGGGTGGGGGTGGGGAGCAAATGGAGAGGCAGTCGAAAGCCCCCCCAAAACTGATGCGGCACTGCTGCAGCAACATGCACTCTTCGGAAGAAGCCAAAGACCTACAAAGGCTTTTGCACCGATGAGAAGCTTGTAGCTGAGGAATGGCTCCATTATCCATACTGGCCATATTGAGGCTCACAAGTGCAGGTAACAAACAGAGGGACTTGCACTGGGTGCTCTACCACAAAGAAACTTTTTTTGCATTTGTTTTTTTCAAAAAGCCCAGCAGCGCCAGCTTTTGAACACAGCCAGGATTCAGGTGATGACAGCTGCGTGCCCAAGGCAAGTTGCTTACAGGTTTCCACAGGCAGGAGATTTCACGGGGGGTGGGGGTGGAATGGGCAAACGAACACTCCAATCAGTGCTGGTGGGGATCCCACCTTCAGCACAAAAGCCTTCTAGGTTTGATGAATTTCTGCCAGGTCACCAAGACGCCCAGGGTTTTCTAGGGGGATTTTTAAACCTCTGTTTGGCTGCTGGGCTTTCGGGAAACGCAGCTCATCGAAGCCCTAGCAAGATGTCTCCCAGCTCGAAAACCAACCCCCAAACGAGCAAATCGGCAGTCAGCTTGTGAATGGGAACCAGACTCAAAAGGAGACCGTAGAAGAGTAAAATGCATTGTTGAGTTGCACTATATTATTATTATTATTAGCAGCAGCAAGCAACATATTGACGATCAGAGTCCAGGGACTTCAGCCACTCCCGTTACTCTTCAAACAAGGCAAGTTTTTTTGTGGCTGCGAATCGCCCTCACTGCCTCGCGTTCAGGGACGAGTCCCTCCCCAAAACGATTTTTAAAAAATCTGTCCCGTGACACGATAAGGTAGTTGTCCGGCGAGGGCAGGAGCAGCCTGGGCTGGCCAGGGTCCTGCAGAAAGGGCGTTCTGGGTCAAGCCTTGCCAGGTGACAAGTCGTCAGAAACACGTTTCCTCCTTGCCCTGCCGCATGCCCCTGTCCGGCCTGATCCTGGCCCAGAGGGGGGCTTCCTTTGGCAGGGATTGTCCATCCGCAAGAGCCAGTCTGCACCCGCCTCCCCACTGCAACAGCTGGATGTAGAAGCGGCTACGTTCACAATGCAATGGTAGAGCCGTGCTGCCGGCCTGGGCAGAAGGAACCGCTAGCCGCCGTCCCGGCCTGACTCAGGCCAGCGAATCGTCCCGTCAGTGGGCTCCCGGTGTCGGCCCCGCTGGGCCCCCAGCCCCGGCTAGCAGCCCTCCTGCCAGAACGGCAGAGGACGGCCTGGGGTTTCAGCTGGGAAGGACACGCAAGGGGTGTGCATGGAGGGGGAGAGATGAGGCGGGAGGAGGGGGGGCGGCAGCACATGGCCGCCCGCCCGGCAGCGAGCTATCCCCCCGCAGTGGCCCCTATGTGTAGAAGATGATCTCGGGGATCTGTCCGTCCTCCACGGACGTGCCGTTGTTGTTGCCGGCGGCGTAGCAGAAGGTGAAGCAGGTCTTGGCGCCCGTCGTCGGCGACTCGTGGATCACTTTGCGGAGCCCTTTGGTGCCGTAGTGGGAATCGGGGCCCTGGGAGAGAGAAGGGAGAGAGCATGTAAGCAGTCTTGCAGTCAAGCCCCAGGCCAGCATCCTACTCTCAGCGGCCGACCAGAAGCCCCTGGGCTAAACCCTCACACAGGACTCAAAGCACAAGAGCAACTCTCCTGGGGTTTTCGGAGGCATTTTCCGAGGCCATCAATAGATTTCTTTGCCACAAATCTGTCCAATCCTCTTTTTAAAGCCCCCCAAAGCTGAGGTAATAATAATAATAATAATAATAATAATTTATTATACCCTGCCCATCTGGCTGGGTTTCCCCAGCCACTCTGGGCGGCTTCCAACAAAACACTAAAATACAATAACCTATTAAACATTAAAAGCTTCCCTAAAGAGAGCTGGCTTCAGATGTCTTCTAAAAGTCTGGTAGTTGTTCTTCTCTTTGACATCTGACAGGAGGGCGTTCCACAGGGCGGGTGCCACCACCAAGAAGGCCCTCTGCCTGGTTCCCTGTAACCTGGCTTCTCACAGGGAGGGAACCGCCAGAAGGCCCTCGGTGCTGGACCTCAGTCTCCGGGCAGAACAATGAAGGTGGAGACACTCCTTCAGGTATACTGGACCGAGGCCGTTTAGGTTAGCGAGCTCCACAGCTGCGATTTTGACCTGAGCAATTACAAGGCTGGCGACCCCACACACAAGAGAGACCTGCGTCTGATGTTGGGGCTGAACGGTCCACTAGCCGTAAAGCGTGGCCCATGTTGGGGGGGGCGGAGACATTTAGGAACCACTGTTAGAAATTGCCCAAGCACCAAGCCCTTTTTGCGACTGGCGCACGTCCGATTGCGACGCTTTGGAGATCTCTGGGCACTAGGTGGGCTACTGACATCTCCACCTGGCTACCCCCTCCAGCTTCCTTAAGAGCTGGTTTTTTTACATTTAACTCCCACCTTTTTCTCCAAGGATTGCATGATTTAAATACACACACCCCATGTTAATCCCTACAACGACCCTGTGAGGTGGACTAAGGCTGGGACTGACTCCAGGGTGAGCTTCATGACTGAGTGGCGATTTGAACCCTGATCTCCCAGGTCTGACGCTCTAACCGCTACGTCACCCTGCCTTCCTAGAGCCCTTCTGCTAGGGGGAAGCTCTATAAATTAAGTAGGTAAATAAATAGGGGGACAGCCAAATGTCCCTGAGAGAAGGATCCGAAATATTTCCCTTGAAATTTGAATTTGTTTTATTCTGGAATAAAATTTGATGCTTTAATGTGTTGTCAACCGCTTTGGGATTTTTACTTTACAATATAAAGCGGTATAGATATGAAATGAAAACAACTATTACCACTATACAAACACCATCGGGGGGAGGGGGGGTTAGGCACCTAGACATACCTCAGTTTAAGGTACCCTTTGGCGATTGGCTTATATATTCGAGTTTCTAACACCGTTAGGAGCCCACTTGCCATTCTACTCGCCCAAGACTACGAAAACAAGAACAAAACCACAGAAATGGGTGATTTGGGGCTAGTCGCCGTCTCTCAGCCAAACCTACCTTGCGGGTTTGTTGTGAGGATAAAATGGAGAGGAGCAAGGAGCTTGTACAAAAGATGTGGATATATAAATGGAATAATAAATGGAATTTTAAAATAAAATAATGATAGGAACAGGCAGCAAGTGAGCCACAAGGCCAGCCTTGGTGGACTGTGGCGGTCCCCTCCTCCTCACCTTCCCAAGCCAGGACAAAGCACGTCTTCAAAACCAAATATAAAAATGTTTGCGCACACTCCCTGAAGCGCAGAAAAAGCTCCCCCCCCCCCCCGCCCAGCCCAGCGTGCAGAGTTACCTTCAACGTGGCACAGGCTGTGTAGCTGACAGTGGGCAAGATCTCAACGGGCTCTTTAAACATGACCCGGAAAGTGTTGGAAGACCCATCGCAGCTGAAGCCGGTGTCATTTTGGCCCAGGATTGTGTTGCTGTCGGTGTGAATAATCTGGGGGCAGGCAGGGGAGGAAGAGACAGAGAAAGGGAAAAACAAAAACAAAGGGAAACCTTTTCAACTCACGACATCTCTGCAAATGAAGATGTAAGCTCCTCTCCCTGGCCTACGGAGCCAGAACTCCGAGTCCACCTAGCCCTGGGCTTCCCAAACTTGGCCCTCCAGCTGTTTTGGGACTACGATTCCCATCATCCCTGAGCATGGATCCTGGTAGCTAGGGAGAATGGGAGTTTTAGTCCAAAAGCAGCTGGAGACCCACAGCTTTTGGAAACTCTGATCTCGCAGATGCTGTCCTGCTCTGCAGTATTGCGCTCAGACACACACAGTTGTTTTTAACAACATGAAATACTTTTTAATATAAAAGTCAACCCACCCTGGATTTACCGGGGTTTTTCCTTTGCTATGGGATCTTCCGCTCAGCCACTGGAAGCTCCACTTTTCTTCAAAAACAAGCATCTAAAAAGTATTTGTGGGGAAACTTCCCTCCGCTGCCTCCCATTGCTGGGTACCACATTTCCTCAACGACCATCGGTTGGTGGACGGACGGAAAAGCAGATGGAAGTCAGTTACGCCCCTCTCCCTCTTTTTCTCAGCAGATCCCCCTTTTATCCCTTCAACTGCCTGGCCCCTTTTGCGGATATTTGTCCTTGCCCCCCCCCCCCTGCCCCAAGTCAAAACCTGGAGAGTTCTCTACCTGTATATTTACTTGATAATCTGTTGGGCCGTGGATGGATCCGTACAACCCGAATCCGACGATAAATATCCTTTTGTTGACAGAGAACCTGGAGGGTTGGAGAGGGAAAGTACAGAAGATCAAGCACAGAAAAATTCTGCTGGATACAGGCAAGCGAAGGTTGCTGGGGGGGGGGGGCTTGGGGGTCTCACAGATGACACCAGACTCCTGCTTGCAGCATCCCTGACGCAGCAGCCAAGGTGGCCGGGGGCCAACGCAGGGAGGAACCCAGCAACTCATGGAGGCAGTGTTAGAAACTCAGATATATAAGCTAGGTGCCAAAAGGCTCCTTAAATCAAGGTTACAGTCGCCAAAATGGAATGTCTAGTTGCCATTTTTGAGCAAGACAGCTATAAAAGTCTTGTTTTTAAAATGAGGGACTGACTGTGGATTCTCAGTTAAACATCTGAGATAGCCATGTTCAAATATATAAAAGGATGTCACCTAGAGGAGGGAGAAAGGTTGTTTTCTGCTGCTCCAGAGAAGCGGACACGGAGCAATGGATCCAAACTACAAGAAAGAAGATTCCACCTAAACATTAGGAAGAACTTCCTGACAGTAAGAGCTGTTTGACAGTGGAATTTGCTGCCAAGGAGTGTGGTGGAGTCTCCTTCTTTGGAGGTCTTCAAGCAGAGGCTTGACAACCCTATGTCAGGAGTGCTCTGATGGTGTTTCCTGCTTGGCAGGGGGTTGGACTCGATGGCCCTTGGGGTCTCTTCCAACTCTAGGATTCTATGATCTGGCTGGTTCGGATGCCTTGAGCTGGCTTAAAAACTTTGCGAACTGAAAGAAGAAAAGTCCCTTGACCCAGGGACAGTCCACATATATACTGGCCTATTCTGACCTCTTTTTCCTAATGGTGACATGGACCATTCGTAACGTGGGGATCTTATTCACAACTGTGAGCAGGGCAGGAGGCGGGAAGCAAAGACAAGCAACAACAATTTGCTATAACGTCGTTCACCGCTCCTGCTCAGGATGCACAGAAAAAAGCATTTTGGTTGCTGAAATTCATTCCAATTGGGCGGATAAAATATAACTGATAGAATTCTACAGGATGGGGTATCAGTGTGTGAAAACAGTCCGGATTCACGGATCCCCGGATGGTGGAGATGTCAGAAGCCATCCTAGCGCCCAGGCATCTTCACTTGGTTCCAAACGGCCGAGATCCAGGTGCAAAGTGTGCCAGGCACCTCACGAGTTTTGAACACTGCCTTGAGGGTGACAGGTTTCCCCTCCCCTGGTCTAAGAAGATGCATTCCCTTTCTTTCACCTCTTGCCTGCAGTATTATTATTATTAAATTTTATTTATACCCCGTGCTCCCCAGCCAAGACCAGGCTCAGGGCGGCTAACACTGGTATAAAAACAGTTGATTGAAATACAACTTAGAAACAAGATTAAAATACAACATTAAAATGCAACCTCCTTACAGTAGGAATTCAAATCAAAAATGTTTTGGGGGATGAAAACGTCAAGTCTTCACCAAGGCCAACTATCCAGACTGGTCCTATGTGGGCCAGAAAAAAGCCAGGGAAGTCCCCAAATAGGAGTTCCATCACAGAAGGAGAAAGGAAAAAGGAAAGAGGGGAAGGGGATCAAGTTGATTCGAAGCCAAAGGCCAGGTGGAACAACTCTGTCTCACAGGCCCTGCAGAAAGAAATCAGATCCTGCAGGGCCCTGGTCTCGTGAGGCAGAGCGTTCCACCAGGCTGGGGCCAGTGTTGAAAAGGCCCTGTCTCTGGCTGAGGCTAATCTGACTTCCTTAGGGCCCGGGACCTCTAGGGTGTTGCTATTTATGGACCTTAAGGGAAATGCTGCTTTTTAAATCCGGGATGGAGAACCTCGGACGCTCCGGACATTGGACTGCTGCCTCCCGTCACCCTTGACTGCTGGGAGTCGTAGTCTGGCAATGCCTGGAAGGCGCCAGGATCTGGCTCCAAGTGTTGTAGAAGCCTCCCTCCCAACCCAGCTGGACAAGCCGCGGCAGAAGGCTCTCTGCTGGGGAGCAGGCAAGTGGAGTCAGGGCCCCAGGACCCACCTGATCCGGTCGCTGGTCCCACTGTACCCCCAGCGACTCTCCACCTGCTGGAAGCGGTTGATGCTGCACTCCTTCCCACGCAGGCAGCAGCGGGGGCGGTCGATGAACTCTACCCGCGGCTTGGGGTTGACGGTGAAGTGCAGGAACAGGCTGACCACTTCGCGGTCGGTCAAGATGCCCGACTGAGCTGGCCCTGGGGAAAGGCAGCGGGAAACATCAACAAGGACAGCGTGAGCGTCAATACCACGCTTACTGGGTTTTTTCACTTGGTCCCTCCCTTGTTCTTTTAATTTCATCTTGCTTTTAATTTGTACGCTGCCTTCCCACATCGCACGAGACCATTTACAAGCCGAAGAAACGACAAAACGCACAACGAAGCTCACACGGCTTATAGCAGCCCTGTCCGATGCAAGCAGGTCGTAATGAAAAATAAACAGCTTCTATTGAGTAATGTAATGTTCGATAATCCGTTTGGAATACAATATTACACAGCAAAATTAACTCTCAAACTCTCACTAAATAATCACCTTCGATGGTTGCAACAAATCATTACTGGACTATAATTGATTAAGATGACAGCAAGTCGAAAGACATAAAGCACTACATTTTTTTTAAAAAAAAACACCTGTAAAAATATTGAATTGTCACAACCAAGTCACATCCGGCCAAGGTTACTCCGGAGGGGAATTTTGTAGTTTGATTGTGCAGTTTAAACTGTGGGATTTGCTCCTGCCAGGCGCAGGGATGGTCACCAACCCAGGTGACTTCAAACGAGGATATTCACAGAGAAGGCGATTCATGGCTATGAGCTGCTGCATCCACACTCTCTCCCAACTGTCGGAGGAAGTAAATTCCTCCAAATACCAGGGTTTGAGAATCACGAAAGAGGAGAGCTGCTCTTGCACCCGGGTCCTGCTTGAGGGCTCCCCTTGAGGCACCTGGCTGGCCAATGTGGGAACAGGAGGCTGGATGAGGCGGGCCCCTTGTCGCCCGGATCCAGCTGCAGGACTCTTTAGGATGTTCTTACCCGAGAGAGGAAGAGGGAGAACATGTCTGGGCAACTGTTCAGGGTCATGGAGCAGATTGCCGTGGGGAACTAAATCCAGACGAATGCCTCGCAAGACGAAAAACTCGCCACACGAAAGAGTTTTTTGTTTTCTGAGTTGCTTCGCAAGACGGATTTCCCTATGGGCTTGCTTCGCAAGACGAAACGTCTTGCGCCTTTTTAAAAAAAACTGCCAATGCATTCCTATGGGAAACCGTCAATACACAGCAGTGCTTCGCAAGACGAAAAAACTCGTAGAACAAAAAAACTCGCAGAACGAATTAATTTCGTCTTGCGAGGCACCACTGTATAGTTGTAACTGCCCTGAGACCTGCAGGCATACGGCAATATACTAATAGTAATAGTAATAATATCTCTCCACTCCAAAACTACAATTCACTGCTACCATGTTTCTAGGAAAGAGCTTACAAAGCTGAAACACGACATGAAGAAAATAAGGACAGGAGAAATGACCCTCTCCTTTTCCCGCACTGCTAGAAATCAGGGTCATCTAATGAAACTGAAAGTGTTGAGCTTTAAAGCCCTAAACGGCCCTGTATCCCTGAAGGAGCATCTCCACCCCCATCGTCCAGCCCAGACACTGAAGTCCAACTTGAATGTCTTCTGGTGGTTCCCTCACTGTGAGAAGTGAGATGAAAGGGAACCAGGCAGAGGGCCTTCTTGGTGGTGGCACCTCCTGTGGAATGCCCTCCCGGCAGATGTCAAAGAAATAAACAACTATCTGACTTTTAGAAGACATCTGAAGGCAGCTCTGTATAGGAAAAGTTTTAAATGTGTGATGTTTCACTGTGTTTTAATTTTCTGGAAACTGCCCAGAATGACTGGGGTAACCCAGTCAGATGGGTGGCATATAAACTTAGTAGTAGTAGTATGCACAGACACTAGCGTCTGGCCCCGCCCACCACTGTCATGTGCCTCAGGTCATGTGGCCCTTGGCCTTATCAATCCCTGATTAGATGTTCTTCCAACTTTGCTTCAGACAGAGGGCATTCCCATCCCACCTGGAGATGCTCTGCTGCTGAGCAATGGCCCTTCCCCTCAACGCAGAGGTGGAATGGCCCTCTGTCCCAGAAGCTTTAGCTGAGATTCCTGCATTGCAGGGGGCTGGGCTGGATGACCTTTAGGGGTCCCTTCCAGCTACCATTCTGTGATTCTATGATGGACAGTGTCCTCCTGCCCACATCATACACTCTCACACTTTATCCCAAATCCACCACCTGGGGGGGGCAGTTGCTTCACAGCTTTTGCGTGCTGCCCTTCAGCAAATATTTGCTCTGGAGGGAAAGGTGTGGCGGCAGCACAGCTGCTAGTCTGTTCAGAAAGACTGTGACTGCAGAGGCTGCATTCTCCACCCCCAAGTAGTATGTGTGAATGTTTGGCTGGAGAATGGCTGCCGAGGACGGCTCATCGCACGCTGGCAAAATACCCGGTCAGGACCAAGCCAGTGGGTGCTGCATCCACAATATACATTTACAGCACTCTTATACCGCTTGGGGGACACGGGTGGCGCTGTGGGTTAAACCACAGAGCCTAGGACTTGCTGATCAAAAGGTCGGCGGTTCGAATCCCCGCAATGGGGTGAGCTCCCGTTGCTCGGTCCCTGGTCCTGCCAACCTAACAGTTCGAAAGCACGTCAAAGTGCAAGTAGATGAATAGGTACCGCTCCGGCGGGAAGGTAAACGGCATTTCCGTGCGCTGCTCTGGTTCGCCAGAAGCGGCTTAGTCATGCTGGCCACATGACCCAGAAGCTGTACGCCGGCTCCCTCGGCCAATAAAGCGAGGGAGCCACAACCCCAGAGTCAGCCACGACTGGACCTAATGGTCAGGGGTCCCTTTACCTTTTACCTATACCACTTTGAACCATCACAATTTCCCCCAGGTAATCCTGGGAACTGTGGTTTGCTAACAGTTTCCTCGCAGCAGCCACTGTGGTCTAGTGGCATCAGATCTGGGAGACCAGGGTTCGAATTCCCGCTTGGCCATGAAGCTCACAGAGCGATCTTGCAGCCAGTAACTGCTTCTCAGCCTAACTTCCCTTGCAGTTAATCCCCTGTGGGGATTAAATGAGGAGGAGGGAGAAGCATGTGCTTCTTGGGAGAAAATGTGGGATGTAGATGCAATAAATAGAATAACAGAATCGCAGATCTGGAAGGGACCACAAGGGGATCAAAACTGCAACGCTGGGAGTTATCAACACCAGCTGTCTTACACATTCCTACATGTTCCAGCCACAAACCCTTTCACTTTTGCTGATGAACCAGTCAATGAACTTGTATCAACAACCAGGGACTGGGGGGTGGGAGGGAAAGAGAGAGAGAGAGAGAGAGAAGGGGGCGCTACGCCCAATCCGCTGAACCCTCTGGTTCTTGCAAGCATCCCGAGCCCTTCTGTCACAGCACCTCAAGCTGCCCTCCAGAGCCTGCCCCACTGATGTGGGTTTTCAAGGGGGGGGAGGAATAAATTGGAAAACTTCCCGACGCTGCCTCAAAATCAGTTGGGACCTCATTCAGCATCCTGCCCTCACGCTGGGCCAACCAGGTGTTCATGAGAAGCCTGCAAGAGACCTTTAAAAGATGCCGTTCATTATAACATGGAAACGAACCAGTTTGACTACTGTAGTTTCCATTGTGTTACTAATCTGTTTTTTCAGAAACTGAATTTTCCCATGGGAAAAAAAACGGCGGCAGCAGAGGAATATTTTCTGCTCCGCATCGCTGCCTGGCTTCCCCCTCGATATTTGCCCCCCACAGCAAGCGGCAAAAGTGCCTCTTTGTTCCCAGGAGGCATTTGTGGGGCTGCGCGAGCTGGCAGCACACGTAACCCTGCACATTTATTTTAATGGCTTGTATTTATTCGCAAGCAGCTTTGGGGAGAAGGGGAGTGGGCCAAAACAGCTTCCAGTGAAATAATCCACAGGGCGACTCAGGACTAGCCATTGCTCTGTGCAAGAGAGCAAGCACCCTGTCTGCATGCAGAAGGTTCAATCCCCGAAGGCTCCCCCAGGTAAGTCTGAGGACTTCCAGCCCAAATCCCTGGAGAGCCACTGCCAGTCAGTGTGGACAATATTGAGTTAGATGGGCCAAAGGTCTGATTCGGCAAAAGGCAGCTACCGCTGTTCCTGTTTAAGCTGGCCTTTTATGGATGACCATGAGGACTAGAATCTTAATTTAAATTTAGGGGAAGGACCCTAGAGTTTGGCAGTAGAGCACCTGCTTTCCAGAAGGTCCCAGGCTCTTTTTAATATTAAATTTCAGAATTTTTTTTTTAAAAACTTCCAACTTTAATACTTATTTTCCTTAACCCTTAACTCCATGATGTTTTTGTTCCCACCCTTTTTTTCTGCTGCATTACGTGACGCATTTACACCCCACAGTTATTTCCACTATTGCAATCGGCGTCTTTCCCTTTCTGCTGCTTACGTTTTGAATCCTGCTTGCGACTTCGTTCAGCCATGATACTCCCTCGAGTGCTCCAAAAGGGGACGCCGCTCTTCAGCAACATAAAGTCCCGGGTTCAATCCTGGGCAGGGCTTGAAAGGGCTCCAGGGCGGACACCCTGGACTTGGGATACACGGCCGCTTAGGGTCCTGTGACATTGAGTTGCTAAGTCTCCAGACCCCCTGGATTTCAAGAAGGGCTCCCCGCTTACCCGCTGCGAACTCCTCGATGGTCATCAAGGGGAAGCGGATGAGGGAGAGGGCTTTGCCTAGAGTTTTCCGCTTGTTTTCTGGGACCACCTGCAGCTGCTGCCGCTGGCACTCGGCCTCTGACCACCGGACCACCGCGTTGAAGAGGCGCACCTCACGGATGCCAAGGGTGTCCCTTTCCAGGACAGCCACCAGTGTATCTGTCGGGCAAGCAGAGTGGGGCGTCAGCTGCAGGCCCCGGCGATATAGGGCTTGAGGGCAGGGAAGAGGGGCAGCCACAGCTCTCCACAATGTTGCTGGGCAGCTATTTCCGTCACCCACACCAGCTGCCAGCTCACGGTTGCTCCTCATCCCTAATCTGAGAAGAGGCATGTTCCCATTTATTGCACACAGAAGGAATGCTGTTTCTTTCTTGCAACGTCTAAGATGCTGACGGGACTCCAACTCCCATCATCCCGACCACTGACAACGCTGGGGCTTCTGGGAGCTGCCACCCCCTGAAGGGTCCCTTATCCACACATTAGGGCAAACGGGGACGGCATGGAGCTGTTTTCATTGCCATTTCATCCAGGAAAGGAAGGAACCTGGGAGCTTCGCTGGTTTTTGAAAGGCAGCTTTGAGAAACGTTTCACAAACTGAGCCAACTGCTCTGAGTGGCAGAGAATTCTGGGGCAAATGCAGCTCTCACCTGAGTGCTCAGACCTGAGCACGTACTCTCCAGACCAGTCCCAAAACCCCACTGGGGGTAAAATTCCTGCCATCCCTGAGCTGGCTATGGACAATGGGAGTTGTAGTACAGCAACACCCTGGGACACCCGAGCTAACAAGTTAAGCACCTTATTGGGCGAAGCTGAAGTATCACCAGGTCAGTGGGACCTGGTTGCAGCAGCAACACTCCCAACACAGCAAAGGCTGGCTGTTCTAGCAGGGAGCTTGGGCTCTCTCAATCTGATCTCCTTGCCAAGAAGACCAGAACTTTCCCCCAAAGCAGCCTGACGATCGCTGCCACAGATGAGGAACCAGGGCTCAAATCTGCACGGATCAGTCTCTGCACGTATGCAGAGGTACGCCGTGACGGAAGGAGGAAGGCCGCACATGGGGCAAGCCAGCCACGGCTGCTACTGCTGGCTGCCCTGCCCTGTTCCCACTCGCCCTTTTCATCCTGCAAGGCTTGGGAGGAATGCAGCAGCACAAACGAGCCCTCTGTTGGCAAGCACCCTGTGTGTGCCAGACAATGGGCATTGTGGCATTCGGCTGGTGGAAGACGGAAGGACAGAATGTCCTCTCTGCCGCCTGACGCAGAGACCGACTTAGTTGGGACACAAAATACCGACCAATGAGGCTTGTCTCGTGGCTTACGTGTCGTTTTGCTTCAAACTTGCATGCTTAAATGCTCCTGCATGCATTTAAAATAAATAATAAACATGCACACAATGCACATATAAAAATTGGGTGCAGGGATATGGCAAGGCCAAAACCCTTGATGCATAAGCTTTCTATGCACAGGAATATCTTAAAGCAAGATATTGTACGGTGGAGCATTCAATCATGCTGAGTTTCCCCACCGGCAGCCCAAAGGGGCGCTTCAGCTCAGACGCAAATTGGCACAGCCTCAATCGGTTGTTTCTGGGATCAACTTGGGACCCTCAAAGGCTTGTATCCAAAACAGCAAATGCACACACACACCAGCACACAACACAACAACCATGAACTGCTGTGCCAATCTGCAGGAATCAGATTTGTAATTATGCACATCTGCCCAGGGGCACAGCAAGAACTCCCTCCCCTTTGCTGAAAGTCTTATTCTGCTACTTCTCCCTGCTGGGTTTTGCATGAACTGTTTGGCAGCATGCTTTGCAGCTATGGGGTCTAGCAACTTGGGGGTTGGTGTGTGTGGTTTTTTTTTACAATAAAAAAATGCATATCATGAATTTGAAAATGCTCAAATTCTGTGAATAGTACAGCTTCCTCTGCCTTTTCCTTTATTCACACAGGCTCAATTCCAGCCCTTCAGGAAGCCAGAACCCAAGCAGTACAGAGAACTATCCAAGCAGCCGACCAACGCTACAATCCCCACCGAGCCTGCAAAGTAGACTACTCACCAAGGTCAATATCTGTGAAGCCTTCGGCGTTGATGGCGTCAGATGTGTTCTTATCTATGTTTTCCAGGCAAAGGCTTGCCAGCTGGGGCTCATCGAAGAGTCTGGCCTGAAAGACAGTCATCAGCCAGCAAGTGAAATAAAAATATACAAGGTTAATTAAAATATGGGGGGGGACTCTATGGAGGGCAGCAGCCAGAATGCGGCAGCTAGACTGATGACTGGGAGTGGCCGCCGGGACCATATAACTCTGGTCCTAAAGGATCTTCAATGCCTCCTAGTCCGTTTCCAAGCACAATTCAAAGTGTTGGTGCTGACCTTTAAAGCCCTAAATAGCCTCGGCCCAGTATCCTTGAAGGAATGTCTCCACCCCAGACGCTGAGGTCCTCCTCTGAGGGTCTTTTGGGGGTTCTCTCACTGTGAAGTTACAGGGAACCCAAGCAAGAGGGCCTTCTCAGTGGTGGCACCCACCCTGTGGAACAGCCCCTCTCATCAGATGTCAAGGAGATAAAGAACCACACAATTTTAAAAAGACACCTGAAGGCAGCCCTGTATTGGGAAGTTTTTAATGTTTGATGTTTTACTATGTTTTCATATGTGTTTGAAGCTGCCCAGAGTGGCTGGGGCAACCCAGCCAGATGAGCAGGGTATAAATAATAAAATAATAATAATTGACATTATCTTCTCTGAACTAAGAAGTTCCCAATGATGCAACCTTTCCCCATAGAGTTTGAAAGGCATTGTCTCAGCAAAGAACTGGGGGGCAGCGGAGGTTGGCCGGCACGGCCTACACCTTTTCCAACGCCCTCCAGACCAGTTGGGACCACCCCTCGCGACAGCCTCTGCCAGCACAGAACCTCCTGTGCAAGCATACCTGCGTTAAGAGCATGAAGGCGTTATCTGCCCTGAGGTTCTTCTTGAGGAACTCCACACAGTGGGCTTCGAGCGCGGGGACGGCGTACTTCTTAGCGGTGTAAAGGGTCGTCATCACGGTCTCTGGCCCTATCTGAACCTCATCAGAATAGAGAAACCTGGGAGCGAGAGCAGGGAGGGCAGGAAGAAAGCACTGCTGCAATTAAAAACAAGGATTTTGACTTAAGATACAGCACTAGCATGGAATAAGTTAGTTGTTAGGTATGAAGGGTTCTCCGTGCCCATAAATGGGAGGTTGGGGGGGGTCTCCATTTTGCACCTGACTCAGCAGCAGCCCAGTCATAGCACACCATCAGAAGCCTGGAGGTGTCTGCCTCCTCTTTCTTGCAATTTTCAGGCACAAGGAGGACTAGAAACCTCTTTTTAAAAATTAAAGATGGACCTCTCGGAGTGGAGAGCATGGTAGGCTGGGCAGGGCAGGTATGCGTACTTGCTAAATCACATTTATAGCTTGTTTTGTTATGTTTTTGTATGTGCTGGAAGCTTCCTAAAGAGGCTGGGAAGTCCCAGCCATAGGGGCGGGGTAATAATAATAATAATAATAATAATAATAATAATAATAATAAATAATAATAAATAATATCAGCTTCCAAAGAGCATAACACTGCACTCCTCCTCCATTTCAACTCTCAAGGTTGGGTGTGAGGATAATGTTAGCCTGAGAGGTAGCGATTTGCTCAAACTGCACCTGGCAAGCTTTGTGACTAAGGGTGCGATGCAATTTGTACCTGGCTATCCTCAGACAGAGTTTGGCACTCTAACCACTACACCATACTGCCTCTCAAACAAACCTGGACCTTCAATTTTTGTTTGTTTTTAAAAAGTATATTCACTTGTTTCAGTCTGGCTTTCCATGGGTTAGTTAAAAGCTCGGTTTCCACGAGCTACACAAACACACACACACACACACATAATCCACCCCCTGGGAGTAACTTACTCTTATTTGCTTTTATGCTGTATGTCTACGCTTGTTTTATTAGTTGGATTGCTTTTAACAACTGTTACGTTTTTAGGTGTTTATTGTACTTAGTGAATGTTGGAAACTGCCCTGGGGGGTCAGGTCGACATGACAAAGGAGGACCGACAAACTGCAGAAATAAACAAATAATGAAATAAAACAAACTCCTTGTGGACTGCAGCCAAAAACATGTTCATTAAAACTCTCTCATGCACAAAAATCTCCGTTCTAGTAAAGCAGGAAGCTACCTCATACCGAGTCAGGAGACTGGTTCTGTCTAACTTAGTATTGTCTACACTGACTGGAAGCTCTCCAGGATTTCAGACTCAGGGTCTTCCCCCCCCTCCCCCGGCTTCTGATGCCATGGGATGAATCAGGGAGCTTCTCTCATCAGGAACGGTTGAGAGAGCTGGGCATGTTTAGTCTGGAAAAGAGGAGACTGAGAAAAGAGATGAGAGCTATCTTCCAATATCTCAGGGCTGTCACCTGGAGGAGGGAGCAAGCTTGCTTTCTCCTGCTCTGGAGGGGAAGACCCAAACCAAAGAACCAAGAAAGGAGATTCCGTCTCAACAGCAGGAGAAACTTTCTGATGTTAAGAGCTGCTCCACAGCGGAACGGTCTCCCTAGGGAGGTGGTGGACTCACCTTCCTTGGAGATTTTTAAGCAGAGGCTGGCTGGCCATGTGTCCTGGGTGCTTTAGTTGAGATTCCTGGACTGCAGGGGGTCAGTCTGGGAGACCCTTGGGGGTCCCTACAACTCCCATCAGCCCCAACCAATGCCTGGAGGTCACCATGTTGGCGAAGGCAGGCCCAGTGGTAAAGGGACAAACTTAAAGACAAATCTCCGGGCTCTTAAGGCTGCCCAGGTCTCAGAAGCACAGCCCTGCTGCCTCGTAAGGGAAAAGGGTTTAATCTGCTCAAGGACTTACAAGAAGGAGGGAGATGGAAAAAAGAACTTCAACAGAAAAGCAAAGGCCGGCTGTGGGGCAGGAGGCCACTTTAAGGTGTTGCACAAGATCTGAAGGCTTGGCGTCTTGAGAATCCTCCCCCAAAATTTCTAGATAACCATGAGAGCTAGTGGCTTTAAAAATACATTTTAAAAAAGCAGAAGGGAAGCAAGCGCTCCGCTGTTAGAATCCAGCCCTTGGAGAATGATTGCCTGTGTTTCTTTGGAGAACTGTGTTCCTCCTGAGGAAGCGGGGGCTTACTTCAGCAAAGCAAGGAAAGCAGCCGGTTCCACGTCGGGTAGTTCTATCTCGGAGGACGTTGTAGCCATCCCGCCATTGAACATGGCATCAAAGACCGCGCTGCCCACAGCCAGCACAAACCTGACATTTGGAAAGAACAAACAAGAGGGTTCCGGCATTGACTGGATTGCACTCTGAATCTCGTCCATTCCCCACAACAAGAACCACAAATTAAGATTTTGCTATAACCGTATTGCACAGTGCGCTGCCCTGAAGTTAGTCTTCCTCCTCAGAACCTCTGGTGCACAGCTCACACAACAGAGTAATAAAAACGATGCTTAAAAAAAAAGGAACAGACTTAGATCAGGTTTATTTACATTGTGGTTGTTATCAACTTATCAGGCACCCTAACAACCATGTGATACCTGGATGTTACACAAATGTATTGAAAACTACGCTCTTTAGTCCTTCAAAAGTAAAGGTAAAGGTACCCCTGCCCGTACGGGCCAGTCTTGCCAGAAACTAGGGTTGTTCGTTCATCTCACTCTATAGGCCGGGAGCCAGCGCTGTCCGCAGACACTTCCGGGTCACGTGGCCAGCGTGACGAAGCTGCTCTGGCGAGCCAGCGCAGCACACGGAACGCTGTTTACCTTCCCGCTGGTAAGCGGTCCCTATTTATCTACTTGCACCCAGAGGTGCTTTCGAACTGCTAGGTTGGCAGGCGCTGGGACCAAACGACGGGAGCGCACCCCGCCGCGGGGATTCGAACTGCCGACCATGCGATCGGCAAGTCCTAGGCGCTGAGGTTTTACCCACAGCGCCACCCGCGTCCCTTCAAACAGGCTGTCAAAAGGTGTTTTTTCAACATAAAAGAACGAAGCACGAATAAAAACATGACTTCCAAATTCAAGCATTGTAATTAATGGCAGAATAAATTGTTTGTTTGTTTTACAGTGCAAGCTATGGATATTTAGACTGCATTAAGAACTTAAGTAAAACCCAACAGGCTTTTACTTCATCTAAACACGGGAGCAACATGCATCTGCCATGTGCAGCTACCAGCCTTCGCTTCTGCAAAGTTCTGGACCCTCCACCTTCAAGGCAATGGTCTGGCTTAGTGTCCTTAACACGCGGAGGGAGAGGGAGAGAGAACCAGTCAGAAACCTTTCAGAACACAATTGCTGCCCTGACACTAAGTAGGTGTCAGTTCCATAGTGTAAAAGGGCACAGGAACTTGCAAGATCAGATGGGGTTTTTTTATTACGCTCCTGGGCTCTACAAAAGCTCTATTTGCAAACAGATATGCTTTTAACTGCTACAGCCACCAATTAGGAGACATGCTTGCTCTGAGAACGCATGACGTAAAACGCTTGTAGAAATTAATCCATTCCACCTGAAGCCCGGATCATTTTTCTTGCCCAAAGCCAGGAACAACCAGACGCTCAGAATGAACATCCTTGTGGTTCGAAATCAACAAATTTATCTGCCCAATAACAAATAGTTCTGTAACGAAAGCAAGCAAGCAGAACGCAGACTGGCTGCATCTTTCCTGGGGCCTTTCTGAATGCGCCCTCCTAATAAATCTATCAGTGGACCTAGGTAATTTAGAATTATGGTGTCATATTTCCAGGGCAAGTTTCCCCCTAGTTTTGGGTAGTAAGTGTGTAACCAGCCACAACTCAGAGCCTCTAACATGCCAGAATTGGAGCTCACTCCTTGCTAGCTTACAGCTCTGCCTGCAGGTGCATCAGGAAAGCCAGCTGCGAATAAGCAAACTCATTTTGTTTCTAGTCTGCTTCCCATTAAATATAATCCCACAGCATAATGCAATCTGATAAATCCTAGTGAGATCCATAATTCATAAAAACTAAATCAATAGCATAAGACAACAACACAGTCCAGCAAGGATGCATTTGCGACCTCATAGCAAGCTAAGAACCAGCCTTATAGCTCAGTAGGGCCTACACTGGCTTGCAGCAGCTCTTTAGGATTCCAGGCAGGGAATATTCGCAGCCCTACCTGGAGATGTCAGGAATTGAACCCGAGACCTTCAGCATCCTCTTTAAACCCCATCCCACAGATGCTTCCTTGCGGGTTGCACAGCCATTTGTCCCTATGAAGCCCCCTTCCACCCCACAGCCCTTCTCAGCAGCAAAAGCCTCCAGCAGCTGCCCTACCCGTCACAAACACACACACACACACCCCTCTCTCGGACCCACAACTGCCCCCCCTCTCCCCAACTTTACCCATATTTTCATAACAAACAACAACTACCGGTATAAAGAACAGCCAAGTCCATCACATCCAATGAATGACAGCCTAACGGGGGGGGGGGTATGTGTACAGCACAGTTCTCTCCACCCCCCAATCATACTCAAAACCCCACTGTAACCTGCCCCCCCATAATAACTTGGCCTTAAGAGCCCTCCAAATTTAACTGTTCTCAGCCTCCCCCTTGAAAAAGGCCCATGGCTCTGATAACAGGCCCATGGCCATTCCCCTCTTTCCACGCCCCTTTAAGTAGGTCAGCGGTGTGGGGGGGGGGGTTTGTCCCTCCCTACTTGCCCCCCAACCAGGGGTGCTAACTTGAATAAAATAGGGGGGGGGAGAGGCAGATAAGCCCTGCCCTGTATAACTGGCCACAAGACGTAGTGCGCTCACACTATCTGAATGGCAATGCCCATTGACTTGGGTGTGGGTGGGTGCACGTCCCCCCCCCCAAATATATTATCCATTCATTCATTCATTAAATTTGCACATCGCCTACTCCCGCAGCTCTGGGGGCGACTGGCAACACAAAACCACAACATAAAAACGCTAATGCCGTGGTCCTTTCTTTGCGCCCCACCCATCCGACAGGGTTGCCCCCAAGTACATAAACAACAACAACCCCCACCCCCTGCTCCCCATTTCAAAAAGGCATGGGATATTTGGGGGGGGCTCCTAAGCGGATTTGTTATTGGGGGGGGGTGTGTTGTAAACAAAACCTGCCCTTTTCCCCTTATCCATAGAGTCCTTACGTGGGTTCTTATCACGGGGGGGGGGGGGCGCAGAACCTCAGTCAAGTTATGCATTTCCATTGATTTCTATTTATTTATATGGGGGGGGGGGCTTGGCTACGCCCACGCTCCTCTGCCCCCAACCAGACGTGAATAAAATCGGGGGGGGGGGGGGTGTTTGCTTCTGCACGATCGACGTGGCTAAAAATCCAGGGGGGCCGACCCCCCCAGACCCTTTTTGAGGTGGGGGTGACGGCCCTCCAACATGGGGGGGGGGTCTGGGGAACCAGGGGGGCTCCGACGTGAATAAAATCGGGGGGGGGGTTGCTTCTGCACGATCGACGTGGCTAAAATCCAGGGGGGGCGACCTCCCCCAGACTCTTTTTGAGGTGGGGGTGGCGGCCCTCCAACATGGGGGGGGGGTCTGGGGAACCAGGGGGGCTCCGACGTGAATAAAATGGGGGGCTGCTTCTGCACTATCGACGTGGCTAAAATCCAGGGGGGCCGACCCCCCCAGACCCTTTTCGAGGTGGGGGTGGCGGCCCTCCAACATGGGGGGGGGTCGCCTTCCTCCTACCTGTGGGCGGGGAGGCGCTGGGCCCCCGCTCGGCCTTTCCCCACCAAGAAGTGGACGTCGCTGAGCACCTCGTTGTTGAAGAGGAAGGCGAAGCGCTCCTGCACCGTCGGCTTCGTGGCCTGCCAGTTGTAGGCCGGCTCGCGGGGGCCTAGCGAGGCCGGCGGCGGCGGCGGGGGAGCGGGCGGGGACGGGCAAGGCGGCGAGGACGACGGCGAAGCGGGAGAAGCAGCGGCCGCCACCGCCGGGGCCGCCGGACAAGACGACGACGAGGCCGGCAGAGGGTTCCCGACGCGGTGGTTGTGCGTGAGGGGAGAAGAAGAGGAGGCCGCCGCCGCTGCCGCCGGAGGGCCGGCCTGAGGCGGAGGAGGAGGAGGAGGCGCAGGCGGCTGCTGCTGCTGAGGCGACGCCGCGGCTGAGGTAAAAGACGGCGGGAGGCCTCCGCCCGCCACGGGCCCGGCGCCGGCCGCCATTTTGCGAGGGGCGGCGGCCGGCGGAGGAGGAGGAGGGAAGAAGGGCGAAGAGGAGGCGGGGAAAGAGGAGGAGGGAGGCGGGGAACGTTCAGACGTGACGACGGGAGGGTTCGCCAAAGACACGCGCGCGGGGGCGGGGGGCACCCCAAGGTCATCCAGTCTGACCCCGGCCAAATGCGCGCGGCGGGGGCGGTCTCAGCGACGGAGGCCCCGCTTAAAAGGCCGCCCCGCCCCCATGAGTTGGAAGGGGACCCCCCAGGGTCATCCAGTCTGACCCCCCCCTCCCACGCGCAATCATAGAATCATAGAGTTGGGATAGACCACAAGGGCCATCGAGTCCAACCCCCTGCCAAGCAGGAAACACCATCAGAGCACTCCTGACATATGGTTGTCAAGCCTCTGCTTAAAGACCTCCAAAGAAGGAGACTCCACCACACTCCTTGGCAGCAAATTCCACTGTCAAACAGCTCTTACTGTCAGGAAGTTCTTCCTAATCTTTAGGTGGAATCTTCTTTCTTGGAGTTTGGATCCATTGCTCCGTGTCCGCTTCTCTGGAGCAGCAGAAAACAACCTTTCTCCCTCCTCTATGTGACATCCTTTTATATATTTGAACATGGCTATCATATCACCCCTTAACCTCCTCTTCTCCAGGCTAAACATGCCCAGCTCCCTTAGCCGTTCCTCATAAGGCATCGTTTCCAGGCCTTTGACCATTTTGGTTGCCCTCCTCTGGACACGTTCCAGTTTGTCAGTGTCCTTCTTGAACTGTGGTGCCCAGAACTGGACACAGTACTCCAGGTGAGGTCTGACCAGAGCAGAATACAGTGGCACTATTACTTCCCTTGATCTAGATGCTATACTCCTATTGATGCAGCCCAGAATTGCATTGGCTTTTTTAGCTGCCGCGTCACACTGTTGGCTCATGTCAAGTTTGTGGTCAACCAAGACTCCTAGATCCTTTTCACATGTACTGCTCTCAAGCCAGGTGTCACCCATCTTGTATTTGAGCCTCTCATTTTTTTTGCCCTAGTGCAATACTTTACATTTCTCCCTGTTAAAATTCATCTTTGTTTTGGCCCAGTTCTCTAATCTGTCAAGGTCATTTTGAAGTGTGATCCTGTCCTCTGGGGTGTTAGCCACCCCTCCCAATGCAGCTGAAGCATCCCTGACCTCTGCTTAGAAACCGTCAGGGAAGGATGATGGTGCTGATGATGATAACGATGACGACTCTGTTCTTGATACATTTGCCTATCTGGCTAGGTCAGCAGACTTTTTCAGCAGGGGGCCGGTCCACTGCCCCTCAGACCTTGTGGGGGGCCGGACTATATGAACAAATTCCTATGCCCCACAAATCACCCAGGGATGCATTTTAAATAAAAGCACACATTCTACTCATGCATAGCTGTCAACTTTCAGATTTCAAAATTAAGGGATCCGCAGCCTCGAAAATAAGGGATCCGCAGCCTCGAAAATAAGGGATCCACAGCCTCAAAAATAAGGGATCCGCGGCCTCAAAAATAAGGGATCCGCAGCCTCGAAAATAAGGGATCAGCAGTCTCACCTGTCCCAGGGACAGTTTACCGGATATCTAACAATCCGTGATAGCAGCGGGAAACAGTGGGAAACTGTGCTGGAATAAGGGAATTTCCCGCAAAAAAGGGGAAGGTTGACAGCTATGTACTCATGTAAAAACACCAGGCAGGCTCCACAAATAACCCAGAGATGCATTCTAAATAAAAGCACACATTCTACTCATGTAAAAACATGCTGATTCCCGGACTGTCCGTGGGCCAGATTTAGAAGGCAATTGGGCCGAATCCGGCCCCCGGGCCTTAGTTTGCCTACCCATGGGCTAGGTTGTCCGAGCCATTCTGGGCTGCTTCCAACAGAATATTAAAACACAAAAAAACTTCAAACATTAAAACGCTTCCCGATACAGGGCTGTCTTCAGATGTCTTCTGAAATATAGTTATTTATCTCCTTGACTTCTGATGGGAGGGCGTTCCACAGGGCGGGCGCCACCACTGAGAAGGCCCTCTGCCTGGTTCCCTGTAACCTCACTTCTCGCAGGGAGGGAACCGCCAGAAGGCCCTCGGTGCTGGACCTCAGTGTCCGGGATGGACAATGGGGGTGGAGACGCTCCTTCAGGTATACAGGACCGAGGCTGTCTAGGGCTCTAAAGGTCACGTATGGAACATACTGGGAGCCAATGAAGATCCTTTAGGACCCGTGGTACCATACTGGCCCAAATAAAAGCCGCACCTTTAAAATTGGAGGGGGGCTCTCCCCTCCCAGCTTTGAGGGAGACGGCAGGGGACTATGCACAGGGCAGGTGTGCGATTCAACCACTTTGCGGTGCTCCTGGCACTGTTTGCCCTGCGCTCCTGGCTGCATACCGTAAGGTCGTTAATATAAGCCACACTTTAACTTTTCACAGTCAGAATTTGGGGGGGAAAGTGAGACTTATATTCATATATATATATATATATATATATATATATATATATATGTATGCCTCTGGCAGTCACCAGTCTAGCTGCTGCATTCTGGATTAGTTGTCATTTCTGAGCCACCTTCGAGGGTAGCCCCACAGAGAGCGCATGGCAGTAGTCCAAGCGGGAGAAAACCAGAGCATGGACCATTCTGGTGAGACACAGAGCAGGCCGGGAGGGTTTCAGATCAAGCTGGCAGACACCCACTTTGGATGCAGAATTGACCTGTGCCTCCATGGACAGCTGTGAGTCCAAAATGACTCCCAGGCTGTGCACCTGGTCCTTTAGGGTCACAGTTACCCCATTCAGAACCAGGAAGTCCCACCCACCCCTTGTTCCCCCAAAACATCATTTGTCTTGTCAGGATTCAACCTCAATCCGTTAGCCGCCATCCATCCTCCAACTGCCTCCAGGCACTTAGGATCTTCACTGGTTCCAATTTAAAGGAAGAAGAATCCACCACCTCCCAAGGGAGAACGATCCACAACTTGGACTGTCAGAAAGTTCTTCCTGATCTTTAGAGTTGGAAGGGACACCCAAGCATCATCTAGTCCAACCCCCTGTGAAGCAGGGATCTCAGCTAGAGAGTCTCTAGGCAGGGGTGCCAACTTGAATAAAATATTGTCCTTTTGGGGGGCAGGGGAGATGAGCTCCACCCCACATAATCACATAACATCACACACACACATACTTTGAATGGAAACTCACCTCAACTTTTTTGGGGGGGCAGATCCCTCAAATATTTTATTGGGGGGGGGGCAAAGGGACCTCAGTCCCTAGGAGTTGGCTCCTATGCTGACAGGTGGCTGTCTACCCTCTGCTTAATAACTTCCATTGAAGGAGAGTCCACCATGCAGGGGAGCCTGTTCCACCATCAAAACTACAGTTACCAGAATTCTTTAAAGCCATAACCGCTTTAAATAGTTTGATACAGCTTTCAATGCATGTTGTTGTTTAGTCGTTTAGTCGTGTCCGCCTCTTCGTGACCCCCTGGACCAGAGCACGCCAAGCACTCCTGTCTTCCACTGCCTCCTGCAGTTTGGTCAAACTCATGCTGGTAGCTTCGAGAACACTGTCCCACCATCTCGTCCTCTGTCATCCCCTTCTTCTTGTGTCCTCCATCTTTCCCAACATCAGGGTCTTTTCCAGGGAGTCTTCTCTTCTCAGGAGGTGGCCAAAGTCTTGGAGCCTCAGCTTCAGGATCTGTCCTTCCAGTGAGCACTCAGGGCTGATTTTCTTCCAAATGGAGAGGTTTGATCTTCTTACAGTCCATGGGACTCTCAAGAGTCTCCTCCAGCACCAGAATTCAAAAGCATCAATTCTTCGGCGATCAGCCTTCTTCATGGTCCAGCTCTCACTTCCATACATCACTACTGGGAAAACCATAGCTTTAACTATACAGACCTTTGTTGGCAAGGTGATGTCTCTCTCTCTTTTTTTTTTTTTTTTTTTGCATAGTGCATTGAAATTTCCACAGTGGAAAGGAAATGTAATGGGAGCGTCATCCTTCCTTCATTAAAGAAACACACCAAATGAACACTAGAGGTTGCTGCAGACCACAGGATGAACAGACGTGGTAAAGGAGAGCTAGCTTCTGCATGCAGATTAAAAACATAAGTAAAAATAAATCTGGACCTGCCAAGTGGCCCCCCCACCCCCCCACACAGAGGGACTATTACGTTGCAATCCCTATGCATACATTTCACTTGGGAGCAAGCCTTGTTAACTTCCCTATTACTTGATGTACAAAATCTCACAGCCACGATTCAGCGAAGCTTCTCATGCCATTTTAGACAGCGTGCAGTGTTTTTGTGTCGCCGCTCCCCCTTATTTTGACATCCATTGTTCTTCCTCCTCCCAGAGGGAGGTGCTTTGTCCCCCGTTTTGTTTGTGTGCATCGCCGAGAGCGCTTTCCAAGCATTATGAAATAAATAAGATTACCTGTCCTTCTGTGTCGCCTCTGCAACTACCACCTCCAGAGTTGTTGCCACCCTAGGAGCAAAGGGGCGTTTTAAGGAAGCGCCCCCTTCCATCGGAGGCACATTGGAAGAAGGGGCAAGACTTAGGAACAGTGAATCATTCCAATATAACGCTGGGAATCTTCTCGCAGTTCTGCAATGTTCCTCTCCTGAGCCCAGGGATGGAACAAGCCAGCACCCGAATGAATAGATCGGACTTAAGGGTTAAGGAAGGCAGCCCAACCCTGCAAAGATGCAGATTTCTATGTGATTACGGAGGGTTATTTTCAGCGGATTTGTCAACAGTTCTTCGCTGTCCCAGAGGCTCTCCTTGCCATTTGGAGAGGTGAAAGACACCCATCTGACATCTAATCTTTGTGCCCAACTCAGCTTCCTTTGGACAGTTTCTTTTTAAACTTTGTGATTCATGGGTGAGCCCTCTGGTAAGCACAAGTTTGCTGGTAATGAACAAAACAAACAAACAAAAACCCCTCCAAATGTACTAAAGACATCACCCCCCCCCCCATCTCTCTTGAAGGCAGAGAGAAAAATAAGGTAAATGGTTTTATTACTAAGCAGAAAGCTGACAGTGAAATTAAGATATAGAATCATAGAATCATAGAGTTGGAAGAGACCACCGGGGCCATCAAGTCCAACCCCCTGCCAAGCAGGAAACACCACCAGAGCACTCCTGACATATGGTTGTCAAGCCTCTGCTTAAAGACCTCCAAAGAAGGAGACTCCACCACACTCCTTGGCAGCAAATTCCACTGTCGAACAGCTCTTACTGTCAGGAAGTTCTTCCTAAGGTTTAGGTGGAATCTTCTTTCTTGTAGTTTGGATCCATTGCTCCGTGTCCGCTTCTCTGGAGCAGCAGAAAACAACCTTTCTCCCTCCTCTATGTGACATCCTTTTATATATTTGAACATGGCTATCATATCACCCCTTAACCTCCTCTTCTCCAGGCTAAACATGCCCAGCTCCCTTAGCCGTTCCTCATAAGGCATCGTTTTCAGGCCTTTGACCATTTTGGTTGCCCTCCTCTGGACACGTTCCAGTTTGTCAGTGTCCTTCTTGAACTGTGGTGCCCCCAGAACTGGACACAGTACTCCAGGTGAGGCCTGACCAGAGCAGAATACAGTGGCACTATTACTTCCCTTGATCTAGATGCTATACTCCTATTGATGCAGCCCAGAATTGCATTGGCTTTTTTAGCTGCCGTGTCACACTGTTGGCTCATGTCAAGTTTGTGGTCAACCAAGACTCCTAGATCCTTTTCACATGTACTGCTCGATATGATATGAAAACGATGAACTTTTCATAGAAGTATAAAGGCCTTTCATGGACTTTGGGAAAGCATTGCAGACAAATGAAATCGTGGGCAGGATTCGAGAAAAGCAATGGAAGAAAAATGGCAAAATAATTGTAATAGAGGATTTTTTTGCAATAACGATATAATGCAGTAGAAAAGGTTTGAGTAAAAACACTGCGGATGAGGGTGGAAAGTCAACTCGTGAACCAATGCAATGATCTGATTTGAAGGTCATTGTGAAAACATGGGGGGGGGATTAATATTGCACATAATTGTTTTATTTATTTGGTTTCTTACCCGCCCGTCACTCTAACGTCCCAGGGTAGCTTGCATATATTCAACAATTCAATATAAAAAAATACTACAGTGGTGCCTCGCAAGACGAAATTAATTCGTTCTGCAAGTTTTTTCATCTTGTGAATTTTTCGTCTTGCGAAGCACGGTTTCCCATAGGAAATGCATTGACGGTTTCCCATAGGAATGCATTGGCGGTTTTAAGAAAAAGGCGCAAGACGTTTTCGTCTTGCGAAGCAAGCCCATAGGGAAATTCGTCTTGCGAAGCAACTCAAAAAACAAAAAACTCTTTCGTCTTGCGAGTTTTTCGTCTTGCGAGGCATTCGTCTTGTGGGGTACGACTGTAGTTGCAAGAATAGGGTGGGTCCTAAAAGATACTTATAGCGCAAACATCAAAAGATCAGACTTAAAGAGGTGAGTCACAGAGAAAAAACCAGAAAGCAAAAACTCTTTTCGAAATGTGCCTGAATTAGCTGCGTTTGCCTTATTTATAACCCAGGCCTCTTGCTCACCTGTATGGAAGCTTTGACTATCCAAGGCTGCTAGGCATGATGGCGGGATACTCCTGAGAATCACGGTCGCTGGGGAGGAGGAACAGGGAGGTTGCCAAGGTGATCATGCCCGGCTGTTGAGTTTCCCAGAAGCATATAGACAACTGCTGTATCCAAGCATATAGTCAACGGCTGTATGTTGTTGGAGCAGATGAGTCTCTGGTCTGATCATGCTACAGGGCTTGTCTGACATTTATCCAGCAAGCTGTACAAAGCTGTGTACCTGCCGCCACCAACACAATTAATTTTACCCCCTACAACAACCCTGTGGGGTAGGTTGCGCCAAGAGGTGGCAACTGTCCCAAGAAGAAGAAGAAGAGTTTGGATTTGATATCCCGCCTTTCACTCCCCTTCAGGAGTCTCAAAGCGGCTAACATTCTCCTTTCCCTTCCTCCCCCACAACAAACACTCTGTGAGGTGAGTGGGGATGAGAGACTTCAGAGAAGTGTGACTGGCCCAAGGTCACCCAGCAGCTGCATGTGGAGGGGCGGAGACGCGAACCCGGTTCCCCAGATTACGAGACTACCGCTCTTAACCACTACACCACACTGGCTCCCAAGGTTACCTTGACATTCATTCATGGCCCTGAGATGATTTAACCAGGGTGTATGGAGTGATGTATGGAAGTGAGAGCTGGACCATAAAGAAGGCTGATCGCCGAATGCTTTTGAATTGTGGTGCTGAAGGAGACTCTTGAGAGTCCCATGGACTGCAAGAAGATCCAACCTCTCCATTCTGAAGGAAATCAGCCCTGAGTGCTCACTGGAAGGACAGATCCTGAAGCTGAGGCTCCAAGACTTTGGCCACCTCATGAGAAGAGAAGACTCCCTGGAAAAGACCCTGATGTTAGGAAAGATGGAGGGCACAAGGAGAAGGGGACGACAGAGGACGAGATGGTTGGACAGTGTTCTCGAAGCTTGACCAAACTGCGGGAGGCAGTGGAAGACAGGAGTGCCTGGCGTGCTCTGGTCCACGGGGTCACAAAGCGTCAGACACAACTAAACAATGTGTAATGTACCTCTGGTGGCGGGAGACACATCCTGCTCCGTCTGGAGCAGTTTGTCCACCTTTGGTTCCCACCAGCACTCAGCTCTCACCTGTGGCTCCTAGAAGCTGCCAGCAGGTGACAGCGGCCACAAGCCCGGGAATGAAGCCACTCAGAGCGGCAGGGGCAGCCCAGTCAAGATGGGCGGCGTATAAAATTCAGTGCTGGCTAACGCAGTGGTTTTTCACCCCCAGAGCCGCATCCCACCCCCAAGGCTTGAAGTTCCCCACCTACCGGGCTTCGCGTGAGCAACAGATATGCCCTTGGGGAAAAGACTGCAGCCACACTGCTCCTGTCTCTGGTCTTGCTTTTGTTACTGGAAAAATCCGAGGGCTCCCTTGGACAAAAAGTAAAGACACCAACCAGAGTAAATTGGAGCAAATCACCAGCCTGTAGGCTTGGCCTTTATTGTACTGTTGCAGCAGGGTGTTCCCCTCACTCGCAGGAGAGAGGAAAGAGACAGAAAAATGGTGTGCAAGACCTTATAAAAACTTTTGAAATTCCCCTCCTCTAGGTCAAGCCCACCCCCAGAAACATCATGCATACATTACAGAAAGGAGGGGTTGAGGGAGGAGTTGTGGTGGTAACCTGAGTGCCCTGTCACCTGGCTGGTTCCCCTCTTTCCCCCTCCCATGAGTCATTTTCTGAAGACAAAGGTAGTTGCAGTTTCCTGCCCCTGAGGGGGAATCCAATCACTGTTCTTTTGTTATAGTCCGTGTTGAATCCACTCCTGTATGCAGTCTGTAGTGTAGTTGATGGTCTTTTGTCTAGGACCATCAGGGTTGGCATAGCAACTGGGCAGGGCTCCTGTGGATGTGCTGCTATGCTCAAGCGATTATGGTGGCCTGTATCAAACCTTCCCCATTTTGTAGCCCTTCCTTCATGGAGTAAAATAAAAGTGGAACAGTGCAAATCTGATGTATGGTTGATTTTCTATGAATTTATAACAGAAGTGTAGCGTATGTAGTGTGTGAGTGTGAGTGTGTGTGAAGTCTGTACAAACTGAATGATGGGGGGGGGGTTTCCTGCTACACTTTTGCCATGCTACCTGAGGCCAAGCAATGATCATCACAGGGGGAGGATCTGTGTAACAACCACACCACCATAGCAGTGGTGCGCAGCTGCATCCACTCAACTCCTATGGTCATCGTCGTCGTCGTCATCACCATCATCATTTTATTGTTTATATCCCACCCGTCTGGCAGGGATTCCCCAGCCATTCTGGCTGGCTTCCAGCAAAATATTAAAAATAATAAAGCGTCAGGTCAGACATAAAAAACTTCTCTGAACTTTCCGAGCATAATTCAAAGTGTTGGTGCTGACCTTTAAAGCCCTAAACGGCCTCGGTCCAGTATACCTGAAGGAGCGTCTCCACCCCCATCGTTCAGCCCGGACACTGAGGTCCAGCTCCGAGGGCCTTCTGGCAGTTCCCTCACTGTGAGAAGCCAAGTTACAGGGAACCAGGCACAGGGCCTTCTCGGTAGTGGCGCCCTCCCTGTGGAACGCCCTCCCACCAGATGTCAAAGAGAACAACAACTACCAGACTTGAAGGCAGCCCTGTTTAGGGAAGCTTTTAAAGTTTGATGTATTGCAGTATTTTAATATTTTTTTGGAAGCCGCCCAGAGTGGCTTGGGAAGCCCAGCCAGATGGGTGGGGTATAAATAATAAAATATTATTATTATTATTATTATTATTATTATTATTATTATGATGATGATGAACAGGGCTTCCAGTCCCGGATGCTTGCTGACCCTTCTCTTTAATGATGGTGAACTGGTTGCTAGAGAGATGACTAGGTGAATGGACTCCATGGCAACTTCCAGTCTGGACTACTGCAACACACTGTCTGTGGGGCTGCCCTTGGAGTAAATTCAGAACCTTCACTTTGGTCCAAAATGCAGCAGCCAGATTACTGGCTGGGCTTCCATTTATATATCAGCCCCATTTTTTTTATAAAAGCTATGCTAGTTGCCCGTAGGACTGGGTGATATATCGTCCAATACCTTGAAGTCTATATCGTGATAGCGGTTTCATAATTTTTTCACCTGGCAATGTATTGCTAATCATGATGTGTCTGTGTGTGCATTGCAAAAATCATGATGCGGTGAAGACCGTGAAGCCAGCCAATGCCCTTGTATAGCTCCATCCTTATTGCAGACATTGTGGTATGTCACTTGTTGTTCCACCATTTCTAAGAGGATATTGGGAAGTATGGGGGGCCTTAAGTAGCATTTTTAAAATTTATATTCTGAAAACAGACAGACTCCAACTCCAAAAACATTCAATTCGTTTATGTGTTTCAATGCATTTATTAAATTCTTACAAAACAGAATACAAAAAATTCTGGCATCAACAAGGTGTTACGAAGGAAAAAATTCCATCAAGCTGTATCAGTTAATAAAGTGCTTGGTTGCTGTTGTCTTAAGTTTTTATTTTTTATATATTTTTATAGTTTTTTTCCTCTTTTTTTATTCTTTTTTAAATTTCTCCTTTTTTTTTTTTTAAACCAGTCCCTTTCTGAAGGACTTCCTGCTCATTAAGAGTCCCCAACAGTACGTTAAGGTGACTGCATGTCCCAAAAAAATAAAATAAACTTAAATTTAAAAGCTCCACAAAACCTTTGGCAGTCTTTCTGATAACCAGAGGAAAATATTTCTCCTGGACTGAATCCCACCCCCGCAAAAAAAAAAAAAAAAGGACGTGAAAAGGAACAGATTTTCACAGTAAAATGTTGCTAACCAACATCCAAGGAAACGTAAAATCTAGAGGAAGGAGACGTCGTTTAAAGCGATGACATTCCCACCACCACCTCAAATTTGCAGTTAATACAACTCATAATAAGGAGGTACAGGGAAAAAAATATGCTTCCCGATAAAAGAATTTAACAAAGAAAAACATTTTGGTAGGGGGGACTGGTGGAAGAAAGAGAAGTTTAAACTAAGAACTTTGGCAAGATAAGGGTTAAAAATCCATGCACAGTTTAAAGACTTGGGGGGGGGGGGGAATAACGCAAACCAAAGATAGTATACCTGGAAAGCAACCTTGAGAAGGCTGGTTAAGATGATGTCAAAAGGGTACACTAGATTAAGTCCCCATCATAGAGACAAGAGGTCCCTCATATCTCCATGGGGGAGAAGTAACTTTGAACTCAGTTTAAACTCTTCCGGCTTCCAAACCAGGGGGGTTGTGGGCGGCTACTTCAAGGCGGTCCAATAAAGGGTATTCTTAAATCCAAGGATTTAAGGGGAACCTGTGGTCAGCAAGTAGAAGGTCACAGGTTCGCCGGACCCCCATTTCCAAAGCCCAGAATTCCTTGCATGTTAAAAGATCTAAGCTTTGGTGTGTATTGTAGTGTGAGACTGTATGATAGGAAGACTTATTTCCCAGTAAAGAAGGGAGGCAGGGAGCCTTAAAAGGAAGAGGAAGAAAACACACGTTTTATCTCTGAATTGAGCGGTGGGGAAAAAGAAATCAAAAGCACCACCAGTTTTGGTCACACAAACAAAAAGGTGCTCGGTCGCGGGAGTAAGGAGAAGGATCAGGTTTTTTTCCACGTCCTGAGAATAACCATTAAACAGAAACAAAATTTCAACACACATATATGAAAAGCCTAAATATATTTGGGGGGGGCATGGGGAGAAAATCCAGCTCACTTGCTAGTCACGACTCACCCCATTGAAATGGGAACCAGACAAGTTAGCCGTAACTGTTGTTTTCAATGCAATTTATTGTGTCTCCCCGCTAGGACTGAATCGGACTTCTTACCTCCCCAGTTTAAGCAAGATGGGGAGTGGGGGGGGGGGGGAGCTCATCACTATGTTGGCAAAAGCCAACCCCAACCAAGCAAGGCTGGGTTCCTGATCTGACTTGGCAATGCAAGAATGGGCAGGCAAGATTGCGTCTTCACAACAGCAGTTCTTTAAAGAAACAAAAAGGACCACGTGCCAAACCATCACAATCGCCTGGCGTTTTCAAGCCACAAAACAATCATCCGATCAGAAATTGGGGGAGCGGGAAGAGTCGACTTTCAGCGACGCTCAGACCCAAACACAAAGACGCAAGTCATTCACCACTCAGGAGAGAAGAGGTGGACTTGATTAAACTTCCATTATGGGATTTGATTCCATTACGCCGAATGATTTCTAATGCTGGCTTGCTACCAAATCCAGGTACTTTGTGGTGGCGCGATCCTAGAACGTTGCCCGCTTGCACACACAAAATAATGCACACCCTTGGCCAGAGAGGGTATGCATATGAAGGTATATAAGCACAAAGGGGGAGCGAAGAACCGCCACATTAAAGCGCTCCAAATCATTTTATTCTGCAACAGTGCGCAATGATGCACACTCTCTGGCGTTTTGTTTTCATTAAGCGTCGGGCAAAAGTCAAAAAGACTGAAGTTGGGAAAAGGAAACCTTTGAGCAGTCCTTCACACGCTGAAATTATCCTGAGAAGTCCCCTTTATTTGAAGAGAGGAAGAGAAAAAGAGAAGGGAGTGGTTCTTGCCAAAGAACTTTGGTTCGAAAGCCAAACCACACAAGCTTAACCACAACCCTGCGAGTCGACAACTCAACATGGGCTTGTTGTTGAGGGAGTTTCCAGCACTCCTGAATTTTGGCCCTTCAGTAATGAACCGGGTGGGGTGGGGGGCGCTTGTCCACCCACCTTCCCCAAAACAGGATCACTAACGCAGAAGAAGAAGATGATCCCATACAAATTATCTGGCCCTCTCGGAAGCAACGAGGATCACTCGCAGACCTTGCGGTTGCCACCGCCTGAACAGGGTCAGCGGAAAACGAGGGCCACGTTGTTCCTGGAGGAACCGACACGGCTGCAGACCAACTTACCTATCTGCAACTTCTACTGCAGAAACCACTATGTGTTTCTGAGATATTAAATGCGCAGTACTGGTGTAGTACTGAATAAGTGGGCTTAGGCAAAACCCAGAAAAAGCCACAGGTAGCGCTCCTGTGCTCAAAAGATCTGCTTTTAAAAACAAGGGTATGCTGTTTTTCAAAGGTACGCCCGGCACCCTGCCCCTGCCGCAAAAAAACAACAACCCACCCCAGGGAGAAATCAGCTATCATTTTAACGGTGCCACTGCAAACGTTAAAACCCGTTTCTGAACCATTGTAGCTCCCAGTACTGCGGGCACTGGGAACTGTGCATCTACTGTGGGTCCCAATCCTGGGCATCCTGGGAACTGCACATCTACTGTGGCTCCCAATTGCTGGGAACTGTACAGGATCTCGAGGACATTCAAGAGGACTCTATGCCCTCAGAAGTTGGCAATTCCCACAATTTTTTAGGACAGGTAAAATAAGCCCAAAGAGGGAAGCAGTCCCAAATAGATCTGAATATCTGCTGCTTACAGCCGAGAAAGGGGGAGAGAATCTCCCCTCTTTCCACCCAAGGAACTGAAGCTAACCTTGCAAGATCTTTTGCGAATGCTCTTGCAAGCAAAAGCAGCATAGAAACCGCCACTCTCAGTCCCAGAGACAAAGAGTTGCTTTCGCTTCTTGCCCTGGAAGGGTGAAACACACCAAAACAATCTCACAGCCGTCACCCGCAGCCTTGAGACAGCTTTCATGACAAAAAGGCACCGGCATTGGTGCACAGCCATCCGATGTTCAAGTATTTCTTACCCTAAGATGAAGCTCTACAACCAAATAACAAAATGTGATGTAAAACAAGGTTTAAAAAGAAAGATAAAGGGGTTCCCCACCCCTTAAAAAAAAGAAACTCTCTCACCAACTTTACACAGTGAAACTCACATCCCAATCTGACCCCCCCATCCCCCTTGAAAGGACATTTGCTAGATGCTGAATGTTCATGAAAAGAAAGCGACAATAAATTTCACAGCCGGGATGGAGTGGGGAGTGGAATCATACTCTGAGCAGAACCACTGAAATTGATGGACAGCACTTACACAGGTCAATCAATGCCAATCGGTCTAACTGCAAGTATGAATGACTTTGGACACAACCCCAGATACCGTGTTCAGTTTTTGTGGTTTTCTTTGGGGGCGGGGATCCAAAGTGGGAGGGGAGGAGTAGACCAGTCAAGCCAAACTAACCCAAATTACGCCTCTCACACCCACCGCTGGAAGTTAGGGTTACCTGAAGAATTAAAAAAAAAAACAAGTTTTTTTGCTATCATCTATCTCTACCTAGACAACTATTGCATAGTATTTCTTAAGTCGGGGGGGGGGGGGAGAGAGAATAAGAGAAGAAATTATCACTCTGATAACACAATCCTATCAAAATTCCAGATATGCATATCCGGACAGGAGTTTTAAGCAAGTTAAACAGCCGGGGGGCTAACCTGCCACACTGAAATAAAGCGAACTTAGAAAACAACAACAAACCAGGGAGAATCCGCCAGTGCTGGTTTGTCATTCCTGGGCCCACTGGGCAATTCTTCAAATTTTATTTGAAACCGCTCGTCTGTGGCTACAACCTCCAAAGGGGTCTAGAAATGGTTTGAAAACTATTGAAGAGTGTCCTGGAGATGGAGCTCTGCCTCGTCCCATCGCAGGACAGAGGGCTTTGCACAACGCAAAGAGGGTCCCATCGCCCGTCACCCACCCAGCAAGGAGGGAAGAGGGTGGCACCCGCCCCAGCCCCACTTAAAGGGCCTGGGGTTTAGGCACAGCTATGCCATGACCTTGCAAGCTGGCAAGAGGGTCTCCCCGCAGACACCCTCGCATGGAGGAACGAGAGGCAAGACCACCCACCCCAAGCAAAGACCCCCCCCCTCTGAACCAGACCAAACTTTTCGCTCGGAGAGGGACAGCCGCAAAACGGACGGGAAACAGCAAGAGACAGCCCCCACCCAGAACCTCCCAAAACAGACCCTCTAGAACAATGTGTCCCAAACTTGGGTCTCTGGCTGTTTTTGGGACTACAGTTCCCATCATCCCTGACCAACAGTCCTGCTAGACAGGGATCATGGGAGTTGTTGTCCAAGAACAGCTGGAATTTGGGAAACGTGGCTCTAGAAGTTGTTGCCCCAGATACACAACGCCCACCTTCCTCCTGACCATCAGCTGAGCTGGCTTAGCACGGACAGGAGCTGGAGCCCAGTGGCGCCGGGATGTGCAAATTTCAGGGCTGTTGTGTTTTTTTGCAGTGACTTTTCCATTAGACAAAACAAACCCATTTTGGGATGGGGGGTGGCAGCGACAAATCCATCTTGATCAACGCCAATCTCTTTCCTCCCCGCAGAAATAGGGGGGACCTGGGTTTGAAACAAAATGGGCTGTGTTATTTTGGGGGGCAGGGGTGGGGGGTGGACAAGAACGGCCCCCTTGATACTCCGGGCCGGCTCTCTTGGGACAACCGCCGGAGAGCCCAAAACACACCCACCCCAAATCTTACAGAATTGGCAGCTCTCGGGGGGGGGGTGTATTGGGGGGGGGGAGGGAAGGACTCTGCCCACGATTACCACCCCAATCAAATGGATCTTTACAAACCCGACACCCCCCCCCCCATAAGCGCCCACAATGCTTTCTGGGGCAAAAACCTAAATCCACACCCCCTCAAACCGCAGCTGGTGTTTTCAGTTCTAGAATTCCGTTAGGTTGAAAATGAAACAAAACGTTTTTTAGAAATGGGAGGGAGGGAGGGAGAGAAACAGCAAAGCCACATTAAAAAAAAGAGAGATGGGAGAAAAAAAGGAATAATACACCCAAATACTTAAAATGCTACCTTTAAAAAGTTGAGGACTTTTAAGGGTGTGCCTCCCCGCAACCCCCAATATTTTCACAGTATAAAAAGAGGCAACAGAAAACAGAGTTAACAGTAGCCTGGGTTTTTTTTTTAAGCTTTTCCGGGGGGGGGGGGGGGCGTGTCAACCTGGTATTTCCAAAGACGCAGGAGGGAGTTGGGGGCGGGGAAATCCATTTATTTTTTGTTTTAAAAAAGCGAAAATATATTACACATGTGTCAAAATGCAACCTTTGGGGGGGGGGGAGTTTAATAAAAAAAAATTATAGGTGAGTTAATATGGAAGTTGGTTTTTCTTTTTTCCTTTAAGAGAGATTTATAAAGGAAAAAAAGGGGGGAGAAGTGTTTGGGGGGGGGAGAGTCGAGAGAAGCCAGTGTTCAAACAAGACCAGGAAACAATACAAAACGAAAAGAAAAAAGAAGATAATAGATCCTTGGAATCCAGCCAACTTGAAAGAGAGGGTTCTGATCTTGCTTTTCTTCCCCCCCCCCTAGCTATCAAAAACAGTATACATATATAGATATATTGTCCAAAATTGGGGAGGGGGGGGGAATGGGGATGTACAGGCAGCTGGGGGGGGGGGAGCGTTCACATGTGATCCCCCACCAGGACCAACGGGGTAACCAGATGCTGGTTGGCGTCCAATTTTGCCATGCTGGTCTTCTGCCGCCGCTTGGCCAGCTTCGACTCGGACGGCGGGGAGAGCTGCATGGAGCGTGAGGTAGCTTTGATGATGATGGGGGAGTGCGACTCCACGGCAGCCTCGTCCGCCTCCTCGTCCCGCATCAGCTGGCGGTTGACGGCGATGGCTTCGGCCGCAAAGGACGTCAGCTCTTTGGCACAGCTGTTCCTGCGGAGAACGGGGGGGGGGGGGCGTGTTTAGGAAAGAAGAGGAGACCTGCCGGATCAGGCCAGCAGCCCCTGCAAAGCCTAGCATCTTCTTCTCCCAGGACGTTTCCGAGCACAAGTCAAAGTGTTGGTGCTGACCTTGAAAGCCCTAAACGGCCTCGGTCCAGTAGACCTGAAGGAGTGTCTCCACCCCCATCGTTCTGCCTGGACACTGAGGTCCAGCACTGAGGGCCTTCTGGTGGTTCCCTCCCTGCGAGAAGCCAAGTTACAGGGAACCAGGCAGAGGGCCTTCTCGGTGGTGGCACCCGCCCTGTGGAACGCCCTCTCACCAGATGTCAAAGAGAACAACAACTACCAGACTTTTAGAAGACATCTGAAGGCAGCCCTGTTTAGGGAAGCTTTTGGTGTTTAACAGACCACTGTATTTTAATACTTTGTTGGAAGCCACCCAGAGTGGCTGGGGAAACCCAGCCAGATGGGCGGGGTATAGATAATAATTTCTATTTCTATTTCTATTTCTATTCTTCTCATGGGCCCAACCAGATGCAAAGCCCGCAAGCGGGATTCGAACACAAAAGCAGCTCTCTCCCCCCTCCTGTGGCTTCTGGCACCTGGGTTTCAGAAACATTGGTGCCTCCAACTGTGAAGTATGGCTGGGCAATATATCGTCCAAAACCGGTTTCAAGCCCATATCACGATATTGATTTCATAATTTTTGACCTGGCAATGTATTGTTTAGCATGGGCGCATGTGTGTGCTAGGGACACAGGTGGCGCTGTGGGTTAAACCACTGAGCCTAGGACTTGCTAATCAGAAGGTCGGCGGTTCGAATCCCCGTGCTGGGATGAGCTCCCGTTGCTCAGTCCCTGCTCCTGCCAACCTACCAGTTCAAAAGCACGTCAAAGTGCAAGTAGATAAATAGGTACCGCTCCAGTGGGAAGGTAAACGGCGTTTCCGTGCGCTGCTCTGGTTCGCCAGAAGCGGCTTAGTCCTGCTGGCCACATGACCCAGAAGCTGTACGCCGGCTCCCTCGGCCAATAAAGCGAGATGAGCGCCGCAACCCCAGAGTCGTCCGCGACTGGACCTAACGGTCAGGGGTCCTTTACCTACGTGTGTGCTATGCAAAAATCACAACATGGCGGAAACTGTGAAGCCAGCCAAGGCATCTACATGGCTCCATCCTTATTTCAGACATTGTGATATATCGGTGTATCATGACGTTTAAAGCTAAAGGTACCCCTGACCGTTAGGTCCAGTCACAAACGACTCTGGGGTTGCGGCGCTCATCTCGCTTTACTGGCCGAGGGAGCCAGCATTTGTCCGCAGACAGATTCTGGGTCATGTGGCCAGCCCAGGGATTCGAACCATCAACCTTCTGATCGGCAAGTCCAAGAGGCTCAGTGGTTTAACCCACAGCGCCACCTGCGTCATGACATTTAGCTGGCGATATATCGCGATGTTGAAAACCAGGTATTATCCATCCCTATTGTGGAGGCAGAACAGTCATAGAATTATAGAATGGAAAGGGGCCCTGAGAATCCCTTAATTTTCCCCACAGGGGCTCAAAATCATGGGGTGGAGGTTCAGGGGTTTCCTCTTACCTTTGAAGAATGATTGGGGTTGGGAGAGTGTTATCCGGAGCCCACTGAAAAGAAAAAAAGGAACGAGAGAGAGCGTGAGAGCTAATATTATATAATATTATTTTCTGTCTGCAAACAGGTTTCCCAAACTTGTGCCTCCAGCTGTTTTCGGACTACAATTCCCACCATCCCTGACCGCTGGTCCTGCTAGCTAGGGATCATGGGAGTTGTAGTGCAAAAAAGATCCAAGTTTGGGCAACTCTGGTCTGCGACTTCCCACACCCAAAAGCAGGGAGGGGGAAAACGCAAATTTACTAAGGTACAACTTTCTCACACTGCTAAATTTTATCTGAAAGGCAGGGTTTTTATCAAAAGTGTTTTTAAACATTTTCTTTAACTCATGATATATCATTTCCCAGAAAGCCTTCACCTCTTTTAGAAGTCCACCACAAATGGTGAAAGATATCTTCCTTTTCTTTACCTTTCCAACACTCGTTAGATCTTGTCCTATACATTTTAGCAAGTTTTGATGGTGTTAAATACCATCTATACATCATTTTCATCACATTTTCTTTAAGCGAACTACGTGCAGTAAATTTAATACCTTCATTCCACAGCCTTCCCCAAGATTCTAACTGAATATTACATCCAAAGTCTTTTGTAGTCTTTTGCAGAAGCCTTTTTACTGGGTATAGCAGGTGAAGAGATACCAAGAAAAGATAAAAGACTGTTCATGTATGCAACAACAGCGGCAAAACCCCTTTTAGCCCAAAAATGGAAACAACAAGAAGTACCAACGAAAGAAAAATGGCAGATGAAAATGATGGGACTTTGCGGAACTGGCAAAGCTAATGGGGAAAATCAGAAACCAGCCCAATCAAGTATTCCAAAAAGACTGGAGTCAATTTATTCAACACCTGAAAGCTCATTGTATGCAATTAAGACCACTAGTAGGGTTATCTGAAGATCTGTAATGAGATTTTCTTTCTATATTTATTTAAACTTTGAGGTATTTTGTGATGAGCCTTATTAGAATTGAAAAATATATAAAATGCTATGATATAAAGGTTAACTTTGAAATCCAAGAGGTGGGTAGGAAGGAAGTTGATAGGCTCTAAAGAGCCAAAGTGGATAATAATGATGAGATTATATACCGTATTTTTTGCTCTTTTAAGACTCACTTTTCCCCTCCTGAAAAGTAAGGGGAAATGTGTGTGCATCTTATGGAGCGAATGCAGGCTGCGCAGCTATCCCAGAAGCCAGAACAGCAAGAGGGATTGTTGCTTTCACTGTGCAGCGATCCCTCTTGCTGTTCTGGCTTCTGAGATTCAGAATATTTTTTTCTTGTTTTCCTCCTCCAAAAACTAGGTGCGTCTTATGGTCTGGTGCGTCTTATAGAGCAAAAAATACGGTATGTTTAAATGGAAAATTATTTTTTCTAAAAAAGGCAGGGTTTGAGGAACCTTCAGATAGCTCCGCAGCGCCACCTAGAGCACCAGAGATTTCAAGCCCACACTGTGAATCCTGATCAGACAGGTATCCTCTGTTTTGCTTCTGATTATGCATCCTCATTGTGATGGTTTTCTCCCAGAGGCTAACTTGTTAAACGCAGAACTGTTAAGAACTAGGCTCTTTATGTATAGTTCCCAATTGCCCACAGAGACGGCAAAGGACCTCTGCCCCAACTGCAATATCGGTTACCGTATTTTTCGCCCTATAGGACCCACTTTTCCCCCTCCAAAAATGAAGGGGAAATGTGTGTGCGTCCTATGGGGCGAATACAGGCTTCAGGAAGCTACCAGCAAGCCTTGGGAGCACGGCGGGAGTTCCTGCCAGGCTCACAAGGCTTGTGGGCAGCAGCCTGCAGCCCGAAGCACGGGGCACACTCTGGAGCGAACCCCATGCTTCTCACAGATGTCCTTGCTTGTAAGGCTTGTGGGCAACAGCCCGTTCTGGGGGCTGGGGTCAGGGGAAGCTCGGGCTTCCCCTGCCCCCATCCCCGCAAGCTCCCTGAGCAATGGCGAGGTTGCGCAACCTCGCCTTTGCTCCCGGACCCCCAGCCCCAAGGCTAAAAACGAAGCCAGGACAGCGAGCGGGATCCATCCAGCTCACTGTCATGGCTTCTTTGCTCTTTGGGGGGGAAATAAATTCCACCCCTTTATTCCCCCCCCCCAAAGAATAAGTGCGCCTTATGGGCCGGTGTGCCCTATAGGGCAAAAAATACGGTAAGTGCAGGCTTGCTTATTAGCCAAGGGAATCTTTACAGGGGAAAGCCCCGGGTTAAGTCCCTCTCCAGAGGGGGCCTGCCTGAATCTCTGTGGAGATGTTGCCAGTCAGTGTACGCAATGCTGAACTAGATGAACCAAAGGCATGTCTCATTTCATGCAGAGAGAAAACGGGACAGATTTATTGGGGGCTGCAAAAAAACAGAAAAACACCCTAACCCCAAATCAATGAACCCCTCCCGCCTGCCCCCCCCCCACTGTGCTTACCCCTTGCACCCACGAGTGCTTGAGAACTTCGGCTGCGCTGAGGCGCTTCTTGGCATCCCTGACCAGCAGTTTGGAAATGAGGTCTTTGGCTCCGAAAGAGATGTGAGCCCAATCCTTGTCAGGGAATTCGTACTTCCCCTCCTGAATGCTTTCAAATAACATGTTCTGGAAGGAAGGAAGGGTCACGGAATCATACAAAATCACCTTTTCTGTTTTACTGCTGCATTACACTGTTCACAAAAGGGACGCGGATGGCGCTGTGGGTTAAACCACAGAGCCTAGGGCTTGCCGATCGGAAGGTCGACGGTTCGAATCCCTGCGACGGGGTGAGCTCCCGTTGCTCGGTCCCTGCTCCTGCCAACCTAGCAGTTCGAAAGCACACCAGCGCAAGTAGATAAATAGGTACCACTCCAGCGGGAAGGTAAACGGCGTTTCCGTGTGCTGCTCTGGTTTGCCAGAAGCGGCTTAGTCCTGCTGGCCACATGACCCGGAAGCTGTACGCCGGCTCCCTCGGCCAGTAAAGCGAGATGAATGCTGCAACCCCAGAGTCGGCCACAACTGGACCTAATGGTCAGGGGTCCCTTTACCTTTTACACTGTTCACTCATGTGCTCTGCTAGGACCCCTAGATCCTTTCCACATGTACAGTCATACCTCGGGTTGAAGTCGCTTCAGGTTAAGCCTTTTCGGGTTGCGCTCTGCAGCAACCCGGAAGTAATGGAGCACGTTACTTCCGGGTTTTGCCGCTCGCGCATGCGCAGATGCTAAAAATGACGTCATGCGCAGAAGCGGTGAATCGCGACCCATGCAGACGCGGGTTGCATTCGCTTCAGGATGCGAATGGGGATCCAGAACGGATCCCGTTCACATCCAGAGGAACCATTGGTGTCAACTTACAACTTACAAATATTGGTGTCAACTTACAAATTTGAAAATAAGGAGCTAGCAGCCTCGGAAATAAGGGATCAGCAGCCAAAATAAGGGATTTCCCAAACACAGGTATGTTCAACTTCTGAGCCCCTCCGAGCCAAAGGCAGAAAGCCCAGCCAGCAGCCAAGCGAAGCCTCAAGCCTCAAGGAAAATCACCGTCACCTCTCTGCTGGGAAGCGCTGAGCAAAGGCGAGTCCCCAGGCAACGCGGCCGATTTGATCGGCACAAGGCATGCAAGCTCCACCCCCCAGTCGTTCTGAGACTCCCTTATTGGGTGAGCAACGCAGCCAAGCAACACAGTTGGAGCCTCCCTCCTCCCTGGCCAGCAGGGAGGGAGGGAGAGGAGCTACTTCCTTTGAAACCCGGGAAATTTAAGGGACGTCATCAATAAGGGACAGCAGCGGGACACAGCGCTGTGATAAGGGACTGTCCCGCCAAATAAGGGACGCTTGACAGCTATGTATTGGTGCAGCTGGTTCTTCTTGCCGAAGTGCAGAACCTTTGTGCAAGGAACAGAATAAGAGGAGGGAACCTGAGGCCTGCTCACCTGGCAAGCGGGACACGCTTCGCCGCGGTCCCAGCCGCAGTCGGTCCCGCAGTGGCCCACGAAAGGCGGGTAGCCGCTCAGCATAATGTAGAGGATTACCCCCAAACTCCACAAGTCGCAGCGCTTGTCGTAGATGGAGGCTTCCTCGTTGAAGGCTTCCACAACCTCCGGGGCCATGTATTCAGCCGAGCCGCACTGGAATCAGGAGGAGAACAGAAGTTGGAAATGTGAAAAAACACCCACAATAATAGATAGGCAATCACTCATGCTAGAGTACAGTGGTGCCTCGCAAGACGAAATTAATTCGTTCCGCAAGTCTCTTCGTCTAGCGGTTTTGTCGTCTTGCGAAGCAACCCTATTAGCGGATTAGCGCTATTAGCGGCTATTAAAGGCTTAAGGGATTAGCGGATTAGCTGCTAAAAGGCTATTAGCGGTTTAGCGGCTTAGAAAAAGGGGGTGGGGAGCGGAAAAAAATCTCAAGACTCGCAAGACATTTTCGTCTTGCGAAGCAAGCCCATAGGGAAATTCGTCCTGCGAAGCGCATCGAAAAACGGAAAACCCTTTCGTCTAGTGGGTTTTCCGTCTTGCGAGGCATTTGTCTTGCGGGGCACCACTGTACTTTCAATTAGCAAAGCTGACTGGAAAAGTCAGAGGAGCCCCAAATCAAAAAAAATTCAGAGAATGGAGACTATTCAGAGAATGTATAAGATTATATTGTAATAATGATGTTATCCTAGCAGAACTGAATGATACTTGTATATAATGAACAAATGGAACAAATATACTAGATGAATATACAGGAGAAGTTATAAAACAAACTGTGTGATGAAATTAAGATAATAGAAAAAGTACAACGAGAACGATTGGAAGTTTCTTTCAGAAGACTTTATTAGAAAAGACAGGAAGTTATAGCCAATATTCATTTCTTATTGTTAACTCTTTTTTGCTTTTTATTTTCTTTATCTTCTTTCTATTATATTTTTGTGTTTAATTTTGATGTAACTGTTTGCAATGTATATGTAAGATGATATTTTAAATCAATAACGACGAATTTAAAATATAAATAGGAATCGGGCAGAGAAAGGGTTAAAAGCCGCAGGGTCACACTTTTGCTTTTCAAAATTCCCCCACCGCAAAACGAAAAGGTTCCGGATTTCACATGCATGCGATTTGAAACCACTAACTTTGCAGGAAAGAAACTCCAGTTTGCTCTTTCAGAAACACACACATTTTACACAAATGGAAAGTTGTTTTAGTGTCTAAGATCTCCGGCTCCCACAATGAAATTATTTAGCAACACATCTGGATTGCCAAGGCGGGGGGGAAAGCCTCAACGGTCTTTATAGTTTCCCTACGCTCAGAAATGGAAGGAGGAGAGAACAGTCTCCAAGGAAAAATGGCAGATGAAAATCCTTGAATACGCGGAGAGCACCGATAAGAGACACAAATTTAAAGGCTTTTAAAGAAGGCAGGGACCCATTCGTAGTCTATTTATAAAAAAGTTTTTTCCCCATACGGGACGACCCCAGTGGGGTTTGGAGTGTAAGAAGACAGCAGAACGTGTTACAAATCACGTTAGAAAGGATGAAATTGGGTAAGACACTGAGGACTGGAACCTTAAAACGCAACCGTGGTTTGGTCAAATTGGAATATAGCTGTTGAGTAACAAATGTAACATTCTATGTGGGGTAAAGGATAAAACGCTATTAGATAGATTATTAGAAAGATAGGTTTTCTTCTTCTTTAAAACATAAAGTGGCGCGGAAATGAATAATAATAAAATTCACCAAGGAGAAAATGGCACCTGGATATTCCATCATGGCGACCGCAACCGAGCTTGTTGAATTTCTAATCCTGCTCGGGGGGGGGGGGCATCATTTCTTGGAGGTTTTGAGCAGAGGTTGGAAGGTGATCTGTCCTGGATGCTACAATTGAGATGCCTGCATTGCAGCGGGTTGGTCTAGATGGGCTCTGGGGGTCCCATCAGACCCGGAAGCATTTTCTCTTTCGCCAAGTAGCCATGCTCTCTGGACGGCACCAGCTGAGTTTTGCTTCAGCTGGGGGGGCACGTGATCACCATGCCTCTGCCCCACATTTCACCCCTCATAAAGCCCCCCCCCCAAAAAAACCCGGGACATTCTTTCCCAGAAGCCCTCAGGGTCAAGAAGAGGGAGACCATCCAAGGTCTATAAAAAGCCGGGCAGCGTTTCCTGGAAAAAGGGTTTGCAATGTTCAGGGCACCGCTATAAACCTGCCAGAATAGTTCTGTCCGATGAAGAAGGGGAAGGGATTGCACATGCAAGGGCTGGGATCTCCCCAAATACACAAACTGCAAGAATTATGTTCTTCTCCCTACCCCTTTACAAAAAAAAAAAGTCCAATTGCACTTGCAAAGGAACTTGGTGCAAATATTTGACCCAAAGTCCTTTGTGAGCAAATGCATTTTTCTCACACTAGCTAAAATATAAAAGCAAAAAAACCAAACCTGTTCTGGAGCACAGAAATACCTCACACAAAAAAAGGCTCAAGGGTTTGAAAATGTGGAAGTCCGTTGTTTTGAAAAGTGCAAACCAAGCTGCTAGACCTCAGGTTCTTGGGGGGAACACACTGCCCCCAAAGCTGGTGTTTCCCAGACTTTGGATATCGGAACAGATATCGTTATTATTTTTATTGATTAAATTTGTATACTGACCTATGCCCACAGGTCTCAGGGCGCTTCACGGGAGAAAATTACAATTTAAAAACCCTCAAAACACATAATAAAAATAAAAACAAACTAACAACACCCTCCTAGATTTTTAAAAGGGCAGTGGGTGTCAATCAGCCCAAGGCCTTGGTTAAAGAGGAACTTTTGTGTGTTTCACTTGTGCCCATTTCTGCTTAATATACGCCTGGCAATTAAAAAATAATAATTAAGAAGCGGTCCAAAATGGGGGGAGACTTCCAGTGGGAATCTCACCCAACATGTTTTGACTCTACATAATTTTGGCTTCATGCTGTATCCCCAGAATTTATCCCCCACAAGAGATAAGCAGATGTGTTTTTCTGGAATAAGATTGGGGGTTCAGTTAAGGGCTTGGGAAGAGAGTTGTAATTTGGGGGCAACCCCCCCACCACCAGACCTTTGAAACAATCCGCTGGGACAGTTCTTGCATGGAAGAAGAAAATAAATCCATCTAGTTAGTGCCGGGAGAAAACAAAAATGGGAAGACACAAGAGCTACCCACGCTGGAAGAATGGCAGATGAAGGTATTGGACTATATGGAACTGGCTGAAATGACTGGCAGAATCCGAGACCAGGGAGAAGAGTCGGTGGAAGAAGATTGGAAGAAGTTTAAAGATTATTTACAGAAATATTCTAAGATCAATGAATGTTAGGATGACATTAGATTGAATATAAAAGGTTATTAGTAAAAAGTTCAAAATTAAAAGACAGAATATTTTAGGATGTACGATTATTAAGCTATATCAAGTTATTAAAATTAAGAGAAAAATTAATCAAGACAGAGGGGAGGGATTTGCTGTTTAAACATATGATTTGGAATACAGGGAAGGGAGGTTTCGGAATACAGGGAAGGGAGGTTTCGGAGAAAAAAGTAAATGCAAGGAATATTATGAAGATAAAATTGTTTTTATTTTTTTGTTTTTTGATATTTTGTTGTTGTTGTGTGTTTGTGTGATTGTGCATTTGCTTTTGTTTTTTATTGTTGTTTGTTTTTTCTCTTTCTTTGTTGTTCTATTTTTTATGTAAAACTCAATAAAATATTTATTAAAAAAAAAGAGAGAAAACAAAAATGGCGGGGGCAGATTTGGAGATCGGAGCCTCAAAGTCCATTCATAAAAAATTATTATCACAGAATTGTAGAGTTGGAGGGACCCTGAAGGTCATCCAGCCCAACCCCCGGCAATGCAGGAATACGCAGCTGTCCTGAACTTGCAACCTGGGCATTATCAGCACCATGATCTAACCCAGGCATGGCCAAACTCGGCCCTCCAGCTGTTTCGGGACTACAACTCCCATCATCCCTAGCTAACAGGACCAGTGGTCAGGGATGCTGGGAACTGTAGTCCCAAAACAGCTGGAGGGCCAATAGAGCTACCCAGGCTGACATTCATTTGATGTGTTTATAGTAATAATCAGCATTTATTCTTTGTACCCCACCCACCGGACTGCGTTGCCCCAGCGACTTCTCCCAAGTTGGCAGCTTACAGCGTTTTAAAAAAACCCATCCATTTTAAAATACCAATTAAGTGAAACAAATCAACTAAAAGTAATAGTCGAAATACAATAAAACACACAGGGAGGGAGATTTAAAATGCTGATGGCCCTGATAGGAGCCAGTTGGCGACATTGAGCTTGTGTTTCTATTTTAGTATCCTCAGCAAACTTAAATACACCCTTCTTGGCTCTTAAAAAAAACACAGGTGTGTTATCGAGAGAGGGGAAAACTTGAGCTTCAAGTTATTCCACGCTAAATTAATTTTAATTCCAAAACGACGATCAGTTTATACGCTTCGGGATTATCAATCTGTCGTTTGCAGATTTTAAAAGGAGGGGAAACTGTGTGCTTGGTTCATCTGAGAAGTGGAAAGTGAAACTGGTTCAAATAGAACGCCCCTGCCTGAACTCTTCTGTATACATACAGAAATCTTTAAAAATCGGTGAGAGGAGCAGGGAACCCCCTGCTCACCGCCTCCTAAACCCTGTCCCTTAATCCCAGATACGCAGCAAAGGGAGGAGGAGGAGGAAAGGGTTCTGTGCTGGAAAGGGAACTCTGCACATGCTCAGAGGAACCGTTGACTGCAGCTGCAAAACAAGACCAGCAAAAAACCACACAGCGCCAAAACGCTTCGCTTGTCGCCAACCAACCGAGGCAAACAGAGTTCACTCTTCGTTTTCACCACAACCTCCCTTCCCCGAACGAGACCGGCTCAAACCAGCCGAGGGGCAATCCGCCCGGCGCCGCGTCAGCTGCCTAACTCTGCCCTTCCTCAAATTAATACATACGCAAATCCACATTATCCGGACTCGGGCAAATCCTCCAGAACAGGGGCAGGGCGCAGAGTCTGGGTAACTCGCCCAACCGGCCGGCTTACAAAAAGGGAGGAGGGAAGAGCTTCTCTGGAGCCGATCTGCCTCGGGGGCACGTAAAGAGGGCGGGGGAAGGATGCACGCTTAGGGTTCACAGAGGGAACCCACGAGGTCATCCAGTCCAACCCAGCTAATGCCGGAACCGTTTCAATAGCTATCGGGAGAGTTCATTGGCAGGGCACCTGCCTGGCATGCAGAAGGCCTCAGGTGCGTCTCCAGGTAAGGGTGGGGAAGAGACTGCCTGTCTGACAGCACGGAGAACCGGTTCTGAGTTCGAATCACTAGGATAACACGCTTTAAAACAGTCGGCGCTCCCTGCAGAGAATTCTGGGAGCTTTAAAGGTGCCGAGAGTTCGAAGAAATCCCGACTAAAGAGAAACGGGTGGACTATGCAGAATCGACAAAACTGACACATAAACTACGGGACAAGGATATCTGAATGGGAACCTTTTACAAAGCATTTAAAGAAGCAACAAAGTGAACTGGACTCCTTGGCAGGTTTTGAACAAACACATACTTTTTAATGATAATATTCAGTTAGATAAATTAAGGATCTATACAATTTTGTAACATGCAGAGAATAGCATTTACAGAGAAACCAGAGATGGGAACTGAGGGAAGTCGGGGGGGGTGTTGTTCTATTGGGGGGGGGGGAATTAAGGATGATATGCTGTAAGATAATATGTACTGTTTAAATTCCTAATAAAAAATATTTTTTTAAAAAGGTGCTGAGAGTTGTGCCTCCCTTTTTCCCAGAGCTACAATTCCCTGGGAGGAGGGATGGAGCAATAAACCAGCCTGGGAACTGTAGCACAGGTATTCTTCAAACAGCACCCAGCACCCTAAACAACTTGCACTTCCGGGGGGGGGGGGGGCGTCCTTTGTGAGGGACAAAGCCATGACCGTTCAAAGCGGCGTCACAGAGCTTTAAATCTAGGGTGTTAATACGATCTGAGAGCAGATGCGCCCCGATATCTACAGATGAAGGCCAGCATACAAATTCAATGAATAATAATAATAATAATCAACAGAACCCATTGACGTGAATCACTTCCATCAATTCCAATGAGTCAACTCTTGAGTAACACTGAATACAACCCTGGGCTGCATAGCAAATTTTGTTGCTGCAGCTGCAAAAATAGCAAAGGGTGTGGGTTAGTGTGTTTTTTTTGGCGTTTTTTTAAAAAATTGCAAAATGCAAAGGTTTTTTTGCAAAAAAAGCAAAGGGTGTTTTGTTTTCGTAGTGATATTTATAACCCTTTTGACACACAGGGCTGGGATTTGATCTTACCTAAAACTCTTATGTCCAAGAGTTTTATTTTTTAAAAAAATCTGTCCATGACTGGCCGTCTCCTTGCCCCACCCCCCACCGCAGAAATGGGTCAGAGCAGCCTCTACAAAGCAAGGGGAGGGGAAGAGAGAGAGAAACAGATGGAAGGAGGGGGGGGGGAGAGGAAATCCCCAAACCTCAGGCCTGACAGCCAATCAGCCAAGCTGTTGCTAGGGGCAAATTTTACAGCATCTCAGCAGTGGTTTGGAGGGGGGGCGGGAGCAAGAAAGACCAGAGGTAGGTGGCCCCTCTCTCTGCTTAGGGTGGGAAAACAAGTTTTAAAAAGCTTTCGAAAGGAAGGGGAATAAATTAAGAGCACTATGGAACCCAAAACCTGGGATGGGGGGGGGGGCTGTGTCTTTGCAACGTGCCCAAATTTCGGGCAATTCCTCCCCCCTGCAACACTTAATTTTTGCAAAACTTTGTCTGGAGGCTGCAAATGGGAGCCCCTTGGCTGCTTCGCTTCTTCCGGCACATGCAGATTTGTATTTTGCAGGTCTGTGCCCCCCCCCCCAAAAAACCCCAAGACTGTTTCTTTCATTCAAAAGACAGCCAACACAATGCGACCTTTTCGAGTCTGCACAGCCTCTCAGGAAACGCAAACCAGCCGCATAGCCGAGATACAGAACAAGATGCGGTGTTCACATTCACGACACAATTCTACGCCACAAGTTAATAATCTCCGCGGCGCCCCAGGAACGGGCCGTGAAATTTGGAAGTCGACCACGCAGGTCACCTAGTCCAAGCCCCTGCAAGGCAGGAATCTTTTGCTTGAACCCACAGCTCTGGGATTAAGAGTCTTGTGCTCTATCTACCGACTAAGCCAGGGGTCCCCAAACTAAGGCCCACGGGCCGGATAAGGCCGGAGGTACTCGTTTATCCGGCCCACAGTGACCCCTGCCGCCCACTCTTACCGGCGCTGCGTTGCACGGCTGCCCACTTCCGGGTCGGAGGAGCACCGGAATTACCTTGTGCGTTATTTGCACATGAACAAGTGTTATTTCCGGCACACATCCGGGTCAGAGAAGGCCAGTGCACATGCGCACAAGCTATTTCCGGTGCTCCTCGGACCCGGAAGTGCGCCAGAAATAGCGTGTGCGCACAAGTATGGGCACGGGCCCTGGAGACACTGACCCGAGGCGCAGTAAGTTTGCTGACCCCTGGACTAAGCTATCCAGGGTTCAAATGACAGTAAGAGCTGTTTGACAGTGGAATTTGCTGCCAAGGAGTGTGGTGGAGTCTCCTTCTTTGGAGGTCTTTAAGCAGAGGCTTGACAACCATATGTCAGGAGTGCTCTGATGATGTTTCCTGCTTGGCAGGGGGTTGGACTCGATGGCCCTTGTGGTCTCTTCCAACTCTAGGATTCTATGATTCTAAATCGCCCCACCCGACCATGAAACTCACTGGGGGTGATGTTGGGGGCTAGCCTAATCTACGTCACAGGGGAGAAGCACGTCGGCCATCCCTGGGAACAACAAACACAATAAATATAATAAGCCAGCCGGATGGAGCCAGAAATCAAATCTGACTATGGCAACACTCTAAATAAAAAAGGCACGCCAATCAGCTTGGAGAAGCACGACCACACAAGACCAGTCTGCATTGGTCAGGGACTGGTAGGAAAGAACCAACGTCCTCCCATTTTGCAAACATCTCCCTTCCTGGTCTCCTAGGGGCATCCTTGACTCGCCATAAGCCACCACATTAGTTAAAGCCAGTTAAAGGATGTAATAAACAGATTACAGATGCAAAGGGGGGATTAAATAAAATAAAAAGTAAAAAAATTAAGGTCTTATATATATGATAAATGTTCATAAACGTACATAAATATATAAACCACATATCTGAAGCAGCACAGGAAAACAGCCCTGAAACCAATTTCTCTGCAAGGCCAAGGAAAATGGAAAAGCCTCCCCATTGTCTTTTCCTTCACAAATCCTGTCTTAAGGGTATTTCTGTGTATGAATAGGGTGAGCCTGTGACCTGGCTCAGGAACTAAGTATTTGTCATTGCAAAAGACTGGCCAGGCTCCCCAGGGTATCCAATCAAGTGAGCATTAAAAGGTAACCTGCCAGACAGGAGGTAAACAATGCACTCAGATTTCTGTTGTAGACCGCCCTTTCTGTGATGTAGGTATGATGTATATGGGGGTGGTCTTGGACTCCAGGGCGGGCAATTTAAAATGTCTATGTAAGGGCGGGCACACCTTTGTTCTGGGTCCTCCTCCTTTCCTGAGTGTGAAGGGGGCACCCAGTTGCAACAGATCAATAAAGATCAGGCTTACTAGCTGCTTTGCTTCTCAATATTCTCTGGCTGGCCTCTGTTATTTTCTCCGACCGATGGAGAACCTGCAAAGGACTCTATAAGGGCTCTTGTGTCCCCCATAAGGGATTTTAGAAGGCCGTCTTGCAGCAAATGACGACAGAACATACACACGGACAAGCCATACAAAGCTGAACACCTCTTTCCACCAATGCCAAAACATCAGCAAAACACACAGAGAAGGCTATATGGATCGGGGTGTGGGGGTGGAATCCATCCATCCCCAGTATTCTGATTCCAACAGTGGACAGCCAGACACCTCTGGAAATCAGACTATGGGGTTGCGGCGCTCATCTCGCTTTCAGGCCGAGGGAGCCGGCGTTTGTCCGCAGACAGGTAGACTGCCCCCAAGCATGCAGGCTTCCATCTGAGCCATCACAGTGAATGGACGCTGAAATTCCTGGAGGATTTCCCATTTTTAAAGCCTGCTAAACTTCAGCACATCTCATGCCTTTGAATTCCATCAATTATATATATATATATATATATAAAGCCTTCCTCCTCATTCAAAACCTGCTGGCTGCCACTTTTGTTGGTTGAGCCCCAGTTCAGATTCTCCTTCCAAGCACCACTTTTAAAGCGTTTTATATAAATTGGGGTTTTCCACGCTTGGGGGAACTTACCGGGGTGAGCAACTCTGGAGTGGAGATGGGTGAGCAATCGCCGTTCAGCTTGATCCCGCTTCCTAGATCGAAATCGCAGATTTTCACGGGCGAAACCTGCATTGCAGGAAAGAAAAAGAATTTGCCAGTTGTTGTTTTTTTTAAAAAAAATCCATAGCTCCAGAAAGAATTAATCAGACAAACCTATGAATTTCAGTTTCTCATTTCTCCCTCCCCAAGCAGCTCAAATTCAGTTCATTCCCCCCACCCACCTTTGCTTTCCACATCACAGTGAAAAATTTCGAAGTCCACATTAAAAATTCCTGCATGTTTTCACATGCATTGATCTTAACTCACCCTTTTAACTAATATGCATAATTCTGCAAGGGGTTTTCTCCAATTCAAAGCATTATTTTAATGTATTTTTAATTTTTGTTGGAAGCTGCCCAGAGTGGCTGGGAAAACCCAGCCAGATGGGCAGCGTACAAATAATAAGTTGTTGTTGTTGTTGGGCATTATTATTGGACATTATTCACAGAGCCATTTTTGCATCTAATATCCTAGAATGGTAAAGTTGGAAGGGGACCACGGAGGTCATCTAGTCCAACCCACTGCAATGCAGGAATCTTTTGCCCAATATGTAGCTCGAACCCAGAACCCGGAGATTAAGAGTCTTTTGTTTCGTTGGAGAAACACATCGCAAAATCTGGAGTAGAGCAAATTGCAAAGGGCAGCTGCATGTTCGTCTGCAAGCCCTTTATTCCAACATCCTGCAGAAGGCAGTTCCACAGATCGTACACCAAATGGCGACTTTCTCTTTAGACAAGACAAGAGGGAGCATCCTGCTAATGTGCTTGAAGCCGCTCCTTACCTGATTGGAGCTTTCACAAAGGATATTTTCTGGTTTTAAGTCTCTATGTGCTATTCCTGAAAAGGAAAGAGAGAGAGACTGCATCAGCAAACAAAAGCAGAGAGGCTAAACTTCTTGCAAGATCGAAGAAACCTTTTTCGCACAGCGAGGAAATGAAAGCAGCAACTGGACTGGAGAAGGAGAAAGCCAAGGCACTAGTCCCTAAGAAAACCAGCCCCCACCCTGTGGAACACCCTCCCTTCAGATGCAGAGTTCAAAAGGCGCCAGAAGCATTTTGCAATTGGCCAGCGGCCGCTTGCGACCAAGTGAAGATTCCTGGGAGCCAGGATGGCGCCTGACGTCTCCACCGCCTGGAGGCGCATGCCTGGGGATCCTCGGATCTGGACCTTTTCACACACCAATCCCCCATCCTGCAAAATCCTATTCGTTGTATTTTATCTGCACTATCAGAGGAATTTCAAGAACCGAAGTATTACAGTCTTGAAAAATGGCCATGAGGCATTCCGTTTGGGCAGCAGCAACCCTGGTTCTTGGCCTATATCTCTCCTCTTCTAACACTGGGTTGCGTGGCAGGGGAGGGTTGGACTAGATGACCCTTGGGGTCCCTTCCAACTGTACCATTTGAAGATCCTGGTCTCCTGAAGGAAGGGGGCTCCACAGTTTCCAACACTGAAGAAGCCCTGCCTTTCTGCCTTCACCACACTTCCACAATTTCCTTTTTTTTATTTTATTGACATATAAAACACATACATATACATTTACACAATACACGTACACAACACGCTACCTAATTTTCATAGCATAAAACATACCTACATTACTCTATATAATACCTACCTATACTGTACATATCAACAAACCTACACACCTACACCCACCAAGTGACTTCGACTTCCAGCCATTCTCGTTATGCTACTTTATTTTTCCAACTAGCTTAAACGCATTTCATTCTTTCTTTAATCTCTCCTTTTATCTTAACTTTACTCTCCTTTCACTCTAATCATTTTCTGGATTCACTCAGTATCTGTCAGAAATTCTACTTTTTCCACTTAAATTTTGATGTATTCCTTAATGATAGCCCACTCCTTATTCACTTCTACCCTATCTCCTCTTATCCTCCCTGTTAGTTTGGCAATATGGAGGTATTCCGTCATTTTAGATAACCAGTCTGTTTTAGTTGGAGACGCTGCTGCTTTTCCAATTTTTGGCAATCAATAACCCTGCCGCGGGACGTGGGTGGCGCTGTGGGTTAAAGCCTCAGCGCCTAGGGCTTGCCGATCGAAAGGTCGGCGGTTCGAATCCCCACGGCGGGGTGCGCTCCCGTTGTTCGGTCCCAGCGCCTGCCAACCTAGCAGTTCGAAAGCACTCCCGGGTGCAAGTAGATAAATAGGGACCGCTTACTAGCGGGAAGGTAAACAGTGTTTCCGTGTGCGGCTCTGGCTCGCCAGAGCAGCGATGTCACGCTGGCCACGTGACCCGGAAGTGTCTTCGGACAGCGCTGGCCCCCGGCCTCTTGAGTGAGATGGGCGCACAACCCTAGAGTCTGTCAAGACTGGCCCGTACGGGCAGGGGTACCTTTACCTTTAACCCTGCCGCAGTAGTTGCATACATAAAATATTGGTCTGACCATTCTTTTTATTTCCTCTAACATGATACCTAGGAGAAAGGATTCTGTTTTTCCCCAAATGAAAATCTAAACATCTTTTTCAGTTTGTTATAGCTATTTCCCCAGAATCACACTTCCACAATTTCCAGTTGTTAGGAGGAAGGAAAAAAATCCTCTTTCTGCTTCCTCCGTGATTTCATAAAACTTCTCCTGTGTCGACTCTTTTCTCGCTCGCCTTTTCTCTAAACTGAAAGGTTGCAAACGCTGCAAACTTTCCTCCTGGGGGTGGGGGGGTCCCTTTGAGAATTGAGACTGCCCTCTTCCAAACTTCCCCTCCGGGTTGGCAGACAAAATAACAGTGATAAGACCCAACAAGCCCCGTGGTATCTGCAGACTCGCAAAGAATTTGCTGACCTTTGTTGTGCAAGAAATTGAGGGCGCTGGCGATGTCGTTCACAACCATACTAGCCTCCAGCTCGTTGAAATGGCGGCGGCGATGGATGTGTGTCAGGATGGAACCTGGAAAAGATCGGAGCAGGGAGAGAAAAGAGGGGACAGAGCAATATTAGCGATCTCAGGCAGCAAAAAATAAAAGTTTGCAGGCCTGGGGAACAATCAGCGCAGCAGACAATGCCGAACTTGATGGTCTGACTCGAATCAGTTCTCAATTTGGAACCAAAAGGGCTAGAAACATAACTTTTTAGGAGGAAGGCTGTTGCTCTGCAGTAGAACGGCTGCATTAACCATCCGTTAATTTAGCTGAGTAGTGTCTGAGAAGCAGCTCCATTCTTTGCAACTACGGCAGGTAAATCTGCAGGGAATTTGCTCCCCACGCAGGGCTGCCAACTCCGGGAGAGGCAGATATTGCTGGTTTTGACCTATAAAGCCTTAAACGGCTCAGGACCGCAATCCCTTAAGGACTGGCCTCTCCCCATATGAACCTGCCCGGACCCTGAGGTCATCCTCCAAGGCCCTTCTCTGTGTGCCTCCTCCTCAAGAGATCCCAAGAGTGGCAACACAAGCACAGGGCCTTTTCTGTGGTGGCTCCCTGTTTGTGGAATGCTCTCCCCAGGGCGGCCTGCCTGGTGCCTTCATTATACACCTTTAGGTGCCTGACAAAAACATTCCTCTTCAACCTGATGCCCTTTGGTTTGCCTTTCGTTTTTATTATGCATTTTGTGTTTTTCATCTCATAATTTTCCGGATGAAGGGAATTATACAGATTTAATAAATGGTGATAGCAACAACTCCTGCAGAAACACAGGGATCAAGCTTTTCCAGAGGACAAGCAGCCATCCTTGGCCCGAGAATAAAATCTTTTCGCAGGTTCCAGGTCAATAATTTAATCCAGCCTGCGAGCTGGGATCCCTTTCCTCACCCCCCTGGAAGCAAAGTTGGACAGGCAGGTGGAGCCGATCACCTGGGTGACCAACGCCCAGGACAGGCGGGCACGGCTCAGCCAAAACTACCAGGAGGGCCAAAACAAGCTGGGCAGATTAGGCCCGCAGGCCAAACGTTCCCGAGCAGCAACTTACCTCCTCGCATCTTCTCGAACACAAGATAGAACCGGTCTTCCTCTTCAAAGAACTCAATCAGCTCCAAGATGTTCCTGCCGCGAGCAAGAGAGGGAGGACATTTAAAAACGGGGGGAAGAGGACGTCTCTCTCACACACACCCCCGCTGCACAGCCTTGCCAAGTCAGTCCAAGAAAGGTCCATGCCCCCCTCTCCATACAGGATGCGTCTCCAGGAAGCCTGCAAAAGCAAGGCTGCAGATAGACTGCTCTTGAGCATGGAGGTTTCACGGGGGCGAACCAGCTGCTGGTGGAACCTCAGGTTTATCTGAGCCACTATTATGGGCACTGCCAGTCCAAGTTACCCCTTAAAAAACAGCTTAAGCCACCCAAAAAATAAAATTAAAAATACCTATGTCCTTGGCACTGATACAGCATCTCGACTTCCCGGAAGACCCTGCTCCGGATGTGTCCGAGTCGCTTTTCGATAATCTTTAAAGAGAAACACACACAAAGGAGCGAACATCAATCAGGGATTTTAAAGCAGCGAGTTGGGTGCAATCAAGAGTTTTGCACCCTTTTAACACGGGTTCAAGCCGTTCCCTCGTCTCTGCGGGATTCTGTGTGCATAACAGGCGCCATTCATGGCCACCCTTGTCCTGTTGCAACTCCCCGCCCACCTTGAAAGGCTAGCTCTCTAGCTGCAAGGCTGCCGTTTGGGCACAGAAGACCGTTCCCCCAAGCATCTTGCTTTTAAAAACGGCGTCACGATTCATCTCCTTGCACACAAATGCTCCCCCAAACACCCAAAAAAGCAAGTTTCTCCGCAACTAGAAAGCAAACACATCAAGAATTGTTGACCCTGAGAGGCTTTGTTTCTACGTGCAGGGATTTCTGTGCAAGTTCAGCCTCTCTCAAGCTAAGGTCGTACCATGAACCAACAGAAGATTTTCCGCAGCAATGGAATTGCTCCCAGTTAGGCACCATAAACACACCAGCCCCCAATCACCACTTCCTTATTTTTTTTTATTTTTTGCAAAACACAGCTGTTCCCTTTGCAGCTGTTTCCTTTTCAAAAAAGTATTTTACGAAGACATTCTTGGGCTCACCCAGGGACTTCCTTGTTTTGCTCCAGCCTCAAAGAAAAACCTATTTTGCTTCTCACGCCTACAATCGCAGATCACGAAAATGTCCTTAAAATCTAAGCAGCTCAAAAAGGAATTGCAACTCAATGGGAAAGAGCCCAAAAATCTTACACCGGGCACTCGGTCCCACCACTCTGGAATACAGTGATAATGGAGAAAATTGAGATTTAAACGAGGACTAGAACTTCCAGACACTTTACATATAATTTGAAATTCCTTCATTACATATGTACAGTGAAGCCATCATTTTTGAGACAGGCCAGAAAACGACACTCGAAAATCCAGTAACACCAATATTCTCTCTTAATGCCAAGACTTTTATTCTCGTTTTTTTCTTTCTTTCATGAACTGGGCTTTGTTATTTCACCTGAAGGTACTTGTTCTACGTGCCTTTTTTGGGGGGGCGAAGCATTTAGTTCCCCTTCTTTTAATTTTCATCTGTCGCTACAAAAGTTAAATGTTCCTAAGCCGAGAAAATAAACGGATTGTCTATTGCTATATCTGCATGCGTACACACATACGCAATTTGTTTTCTCCTGCTCCGGAGGGTGGGACTCGAACCCATGGCTTCAAGGAGATTCCGACTAAACATCAGGAAATCTTTCCGACAGTAAGAGCTGTTCGACAATGGGTAGAAGGTGGTGGACTCTCCTTCCTTGCAAGTTTTTAAGCAGAGGTTGGCTGGCCATCTGCCAGGAGTTCTTGAACTAAGATCCCTCAATTGCAGGGGGTTGGACTGGATGACCCTCAGGGGTCCCAACTCTACAATTCTATGAATGCGCTTGGGGGTGGCGGCTGCTTTTGTGAGAGGAGCATTCCCCCCCCATGCACATACCCCCCCCAAATTTTGCTTCTCTCTCCCCTTCTAAAATCAGAGTTCGAAGGGACGCAAAGAGTAATCTAGGTACAATATTTCAGAAGATCACGCCTGGAGCTGTTTTGGGACTACAACTCCCATCATCCCTAGCTAGCAGGACCAGCGGTCAGGGATGATGGGAATTGTAGTCCCAAAACAGCTGGAGACCTAAGTTTGGGGAACAGCGACCAACTGTCCGCAACGCAAAATAACAATAAAAATTGTAAAATGAAAAACACGCCTGTTACTTTTCACTCAACCCAAAGTTCTTAAGAAAAGAGAGGGAATACGTTCATTTATATTGGTGTTGGTGCTGACCTTTAAAGCCCTAAACGGCCTCAGCCCAGTAGACCTGAAGGAGCGTCTCCACCCCCATCGTTCTGCCTGGACACTGTGATCCAGAGCCAAGGGCCTTCTGGCGGTTCCCTCCCTGCGAGAAGCGAAGTTACAGGGAAGCAGGCAGAGGGCCTTCTCGGTGGTGGCGCCCGCCCTGTGGAACGCCCTCCCACCAGATGTCAAAGAGAAAAACAACTACCAGACTTTTAGAAGACATCTGAAGGCAGCCCTCTTTAGGGAAGCTTTTAATGTTTTATGTATCACAGTATTTTAATATTTTGTTGGAAGCTGCCCAGAGTGGCTGGGGAAACCCAGCCAGATGGGCGGGGTATAAATACAGTGGTACCTTGTTTTGAGTGCTGGATCCGTTCCGGAGCCCCGGACGTTCGACAAAGCGCTGCTTTGCGCATGAGCGGTTTTGCGCTTCTGCGCATGCGTGAAGCATGATTTAGTGCGCGTGTGCGAGCAGCAAACCCAGAAGTAACCCGTTCTGGTTTGTCCGGTTTGCCACGGACATTCCACGAAATGGACACTAAACAGGGCAGACTCACAATGAGGTACTACATTAATAATAATAATAATAAATTTTATTTATACCCCACCCTCCCCAGCCAAGGCTGGGCCCAGGACGGCTAACAACCAATAATAAAAACAAGTTGAATGAATACAACTCAAAAACAAGATTAAAATGCAACATTAAAACATTAGAATACAGCCTCATCACAGGAGGAGAAAGGAAAAAAAGAAAGAGGGGCAGGGAATCAAATTGAATTATTATTATTATATCCCCACCTGCACCCAAAATCTGGCTCCGGAAAGGGGCGAGGGGGTTCCTTTCGGGAGCTGCAGCCCCAAACCCACAGTCATAAGGAGCGAGAATCGGATTATTTACGGAGCTCTGAACTTTTCTCCTCGCCCCGAGATGCCGTTTTGCAGCCAAAGCCCGATGAAAAGGCCTGCTTGTTCCTCCTGCACTTGAAAGGGAAGGGGGCGAGGGGGGGGGTGTGCCAGCGCCAGACCAGCAGCTGTTCTCCTCCCCTCCAGCCCAGGCAGGTCGCAACCTCGGCCCTCCCCAACTTCTGCCTCCACAAAACAACAGCCAGTTCTGCCACCACCGCCCGCCCGCCCTCGCTCTGCATCTCCCATGCGCTGGAAAAAAACAGCCTCGTGCAAGACTGCAGAGAGGAATTTCTTCTTTAGGGTGGGTGGTGAAAAAAGAGGCAGGGGTCTGCAGAAAACAAGGAAGCCATTGCAACAGGGTGGCAGACACGGTGCCAGCCGATGGAGAAAAACTTTCCTTCCTCTCTCACGAGACTCAAATCCTTGGGCGTTCCTTAAAGCCAAATGCTACCGTACTTTTCGCTCTATAATACGCACCAGACCACAAGACGCACCTAGTTTTTGGAGGAGGAAAACAAGAAAAAAAATATTCTGAATCTCAGAAGCCAGAACAGCAAGCGGGATCGCTGCGCAGTGAAAGCAGCAATCCCTCTTGCTGTTCTGGCTTCTGGGATAGCTGCGCAGCCTGCATCCGCTCCATAAGACGCACACACATTTCCCCTTACTTTTTAGGAGGGAAAAAGTGAGTCTTATAGAGCAAAAAATACAGTAAGAGCTGGGAAAGCACCCGAGTTTTTTAAATGTATTTTTATTAAAGATTTTCCTGATTTACAAAAGTGTCTGCAATGCCTCTCTCTCGTATTTTCTTTTCTCCATGTAACATTTTTACAAATCAGTTTCATTCGTTGAGACATTAGGAAGTAAAGGGGGAAAGAGGTGGGGGGGGGGTCGGGTGGCAATGTTTCTATTTTGCTTAATATATGTAGGGTTTGGTGTCAGTGTTGCTTGTGCAGGTTTTCTGCTGTTCGCTTGTGTTCCTTTGGTGGTGAGAGAGGTTGGGGTTGGCCTAGGGGCAGGCACCCCCAAACTCGGCCCTCCAGATGTTTTGGGACTACAACTCCCATCATCCCTAGCTAACAGGACCGGTGGTCAGGGATGATGGGAATTGTAGTCCCAAAACATCTGGAGGGCCAGGTTTGGGGGTGCCTGGCCCAGGGTGTGATTGTTCATTTGTGGTTGGCTGTGGTGGTCTTTGTTTTCGTGTGTGAGTGAGGTGGGTGGGTGTTTTGGATCAGGTTAGCCATATTGATTTGTATGCTGTTGGTGGATTATTGTCATTGTCCTGTTGGGCTGTGTATGTGATAAAGGGGAGCCATACCGGGGTGAAGGCGGCGTCTTCTGTTTGTCCCCGTGTCAGTTTCAGTTTATTAGTTAATTTTTCTAGTAGGGCTGTTTCCCATACTATTTGGTACCATTAGTCCATGCTTACTCCTGACAGGTCTCTCCAGTGTCTGGCTACGATACTTCTGGCTGCTGAAAGTAGGCTGGTTATGAGTTCTTTGCGGTGTAAATGGGAATTATTGTCTTGGAAGATGTTTAGTATGGCCAATTCTGGAGTGATTTCGAATACTTGGTTATTTTACATATTTCTCGTATGGTTGTTGTCCAGAATAGTTGGATTTTGGGACACTCCCACCACATGTGGAGGAAAGCACCTGAGCTCCAATTGTCCTATTCCAACCTCACAAAAACCTACCTGTGAATAATTTCTTTAATTCTCTCTCTCCCCCCTCCACAATCCCGGCTAACCACACCAACTGGGAAAACACTACCGAAGACATTTTATGCTGGAAATTCCTGACACACACACACACACACACACCAATTTTGGCCCAGGAAAGACCTTCACGACGCAGGACCTGTGGAACTCCTTGCCACAGGAGGTGGACGGCTTCGAAAGAGGGTTTGGAGGAGAGGGTTATCAATGGCCGGCAGCCACAACTGGCTACGCTCTGCACCTCTGCGGTCAGAGGCAGCCATAACAGGCAACAGTAAAAGCGCAACACGACCATCCCACACCCAAAACGCAACGCAGTTGCGGAAGGGGAGAGAATCCCGCTTGCAGGCTTCTCACCAGGGCACCCGGCCGGCCTCCGTGAGAATCACAGATTTGTGGAGCTGGCGGGGACCCCGAGGGTCATCCATCCCAGCCCGCTGCCATGCAGAAATCTCTTGCCCGACCCGGGGCTCAAACTCCAAAGTCCCCAAGCTCCCTTACCTTCACTGCATACTCTTTGTTGGTAATGAGGTTAACACAGGCCTGGACTTTTGCATGAGCCCCTTCCCCGAGAACCTCTTCCTGGAGTTGGTAAACGTCTGAAGGTTTGCGGGGGGCAGGAGAGAAAGAGAGACAAGGAAACAAGAGAATTATGGCGGGGGATCAAAGTGCTATTCCCTGCATCGTTGCCTGAACTTTGTTTATTCCAAAAAAAACTGTGTTTATATTCTAAAAATTCCAGATAAAAGTCCAATATATATTTTTAAAATGTTCTTTTTATATCGCCAACTTCCCGTCTCGTGATGTTTTTCTTATCTCCCTGCTCCCTGTCTCCCCTCTTTTTTAACACAGTCGTTGCACAATAATCTTTCGCTCTTTCTGCTGCTCATAGTGTGAATCCTGATCACGGATTCTTTGGGCTGCCGTATTTCTCCAAATGATCCGGAAAAGGCTTCCATTCTTCAAAAAATCAAAACCCAAGCACCAGATCATCTTATTTTAACTGATGGCTTTGTTGATTTGACATTGTCCACCTTTGCCTGAATTTTGCAGACGCCTCAAATTACAGATCATCATCATCATCATTGTTGTTGTTGTTGCTGTTATTTCAATTTACATGCCACCCTTTATCATTCAAAACACATTACAGAACATCATCAACAACAAAAAGCATACTGACAGACTGCCTAATAGTTAAATAGCCCGTAGCTGCAGTCCCTGCCGGTTTAAAGTTCTAGTCCTCATTGCCTCTCACCGTTCCTGCAAAAATAAAACAAGGGGCTGGTCCTCATGATTCTGAACGAACAGGCTGGTTTAAAAAGGAAGCTCTCCTTCAAACAGCGCCACACCTTTGGGTCTCATCCAGCTCAGTGCAGTCTACACCAACCTTTCGCTAAATGCAAGCGTCCAGGGTTTCCCAAATATGGGACTCCAGCTGTTTTGCGACTACAATCCCCATAATCCCTGGCTGCCAGCCCTGCGAGTTTGAGAGGATGGGAGTTGTAGTCCAACAACTGCATGAGAACAAACTTCTCCTGGTCTAATCCTTTGAAAAAGCACCACTTCGTTTCCCAGCCTTTGGAGCAGATTTTGTGCATTTGTATCATTTCCTGGTCTGGGCTTTATTTACTTTTTCAAAGTTTGCAAATTTGGATAAATAAACACACATCTCTCCTGAAACCCTCTTGCTGCTGCAGGCTTCTTGCGGACACAGACCCTCTCACGAGGCCGCAAGGACTGAGCGGAAAACGTTTTGCTGCAAGGGGAAGGCGGGAGGTGACGATTTCGAGAATAAACGCTGAGGACCAGCAACTTGAGCCGCTCACCTTCAAACCTTCCGGAAAAGCTATCCGTGGCCCGACAGCGTTTTTTCTTTTTGTTCCGTTTCTTCGCGTTGGGGATGTCGATGGGCTGACTCGAAGGCATGTCTGTTCCACAAGATTTGGGGGGGGGGGGGGGAGGAGAATCACAGTTAAAGGCAGCATTTGAACCCAGGACCAGGCACGAAACAACAATCCCTAAAGCCAGGGGTGTGCTGGGTTCTGAGGTCGCCCTTAAACTTTGCATTTTGCATGAAACAGCCAACGGCTTATATTTCAAGGTAGAAATATATTTCAAGGTAGACTCTCTTTGAAAACAGAGGCTCCATTACAGCAATTAAGACCAGGGTGGGGAAGCCGTTCCACATGGCAGCTGTGGGCGGGGCTACAGGCAAATGTGGGCGGGGCTATTAAGAAAAGCTTCACCTTTGCGCAGTAGGGCAGTGCCGCGCAGTGGTTAGAGCAGCTTGCCAAACTTGGGTCCCCAGCTGTTTTGAGACTACAATTCCCCTGACCACTGGTCCTGCTAGCTGGGCATGATGGGCGCTGCATTCCAAAAACAGCTAGAGACCCAAGTTTCGGAGACCCTGGGTCAAGACCAGGGTTCAAATCCCGACACCTGTTCACAAAGCCAGTCACCGCCTCTTAGCTGAACCCACCTCACAGGATGGGGAGGAAACCATGAATGCCAGCTTAGAGGGAAAAGGTGGCATTCTGAACGCAATAAATGGGAGAGTTATGAGGGCCAGATGGAGATGTATCGGGGGCCGCATTCCTCTGCCCTGCAGTTCACAATCCCCGGAGTAGAGGTAAAAAGGTAAAGGGACCCCTGACCATTAGGTCCAGTCGCGGACGACTCTGGGGTTGCGGCGCTCATCTCGCTTTACTGGCCGAGGGAGCCGGCGAACAGCTTCTGGGTCATGTGGCCAGCAGGACTAAGCCGCTTCTGGAGAACCAGAGCAGCGCATGGAAACGCCGTTTACCTTCCCGCCAGAGCGGTACCTATTTATCTACTTGCACTTTGACGTGCTTTCAAACTGCTAGGTTGGCAGGAGCAGGGACCGAGCAACGGAAGATCACCCCGTCCCGGGAATTCGAACCGCCGACCTTCTGATCGGCAAGCCCTAGGCTCTGTGGTTTAACCCACAGCGCCACCCGGAATAGAGGTACCCTCCATCAAATGGTCTGAACCTCAAGAGGTGTAAACCTAGGACAATTCCCAGGCCAGGAACTGATTTTCTTCCTCCTGAAAGCAAAACAGAAATAAACAGCGGTGCTCACCGGGCCGAGAGGGGCATTCGAAGTTGAAGACAGAATCCAGGTGAGTGGACTGGGAGAATTCGATGTCGAACGGGTTCTGGCCCTGGGAGTAGAGAAGGAAAGGGGAAGGGAGAGAAAGAGTCACATTCAAGCCAGAATTAAAGGGGGGAAATGCTGGTAAGAAGTTTCCGGGGGATACTAGGATTCTGCTAGACCTGAGCTACACACTTAGCCTCTCCTAGACCTGAGGTGCATATTCAGTAAAAAGCATTTGCTAGACCCGAGCTGCACATTCAATTTCTCCTAGACGTGAGGTGCATATTAAGTAAAAAGCATTTGCTAGACCTGAGCTGCACATTTGGCCTCTGCTAGACCTGAGCTGCCAGCTTCTTAAACGGCAGCCGCCATCGGCGCCAACTTTTTCTGGCCAGCCACCCAAGCGCAGAAAATTTTGCACATTTTAAAAAAACACATTGCCACTTTGGGGCTGGTTTTGCTTTTCCAGAAGCAGCTCTGTGTGTCGTTCAACCCGGACGGAACCGGTCGATTAGAAAAAAATAAAAAGTAATTTGAACTTCTCTTGTGGACTAGAAACTTAGCAACCTGCAATTGCAGCTTTGCAGGAGCAGACTCCCTTGAAAGCGCTCGAACCGGTTTCTTCCCTGTTGCGCAACAGCCGGGCGAGGGAGAACAAAACCAGAAAACTGACTCTTCCCCAGTTCACAGTCTCCGTGGACAGGTTTGAGGCCGCAAAAGGAGGCCAACGGGGAGGAGAACCGCAGGGTAGCCTAACCAGACCCGGCCGGAACGCTGCCCCACCGGCTGGGGCTGGGGATCCATCCCATAATGAGCAGGGAGGAGACTGCTTGTTTGGGAACGGCAGGGCAGGGCGAGGCGAGGAGCTTGCAGACACCAGGTGCTCCGAAGCAGAAAACACAGGAGGCGTCTGCTAGACCTGAGCTGCGCACTAAGCCTCTCCTAGACCTGAGCTGCACATTTATATATCAGAAGGAGGGTGTCCACCCCCATCGTTCTGCCCAGACACTGAGGTCCAGCTCTGAGGGCCTTCTGGCAGTTCCCTCACTGCAAGAAGCCAAGTTGCAGCAAACCAGGCAGAGGGCCTTCTCGGTGGTGGCACCCGCCCTGTGGAACGCCCTCCCACCAGATGTCAAAGAGAACAACAACTACCAGACTTTTAGAAGACATCTGAAGGCAGCCCTGTTTAGGGAAGCTTTTAATGTTTGATGCACTACTGTATTTTAATATTTTGTTGGACCCAGAGTACCTGGGGAAGCCCAGCCAGATGGGCGGGGTAAAAATAAGAAATTTATTTATTATTATTATTATTATTATTATTATTATTATTATTATTATTATTAAAAAAGCATGTGGCAGATTCCTTTCTGGGCTGCGCCACAGGGGTGGGGGTGGCAAATGGACTTTGAATACACCCCCAGCTTTTATATTAAGGAATAGAATCGTAGAATATTAGGAGCTGGAAGGCACCCTGAGGATCATCTAGTCTGACCCGCTGCAATGTAACGCTGTCCCATACGGTGACCAAACCCGCAACCTTGCCATTATCATCACGCTCCACGCGCCAACCAACAGAGCTCTCATCCAAGCTCCTCAAGTTCACATTCTATATTCAGTACCTTGAAGGTAGAAGAGGAGCAGCTCAGGGAACAGTGGCCGTCGCAGAATCGGGGAATGGCTAGAAGGGACCCCAAGAGTCATCTAGTCAGCCCTCAATCCTTAACATCTCTTTGTAGGAGCCCCCCCCCCCCCCCGGAAACTCGGCTATCTAAGCTGGGCACCTTAAACCTAGGTTGTGGTCACCGCAGCAGAATGTTTATTCGCTGGGGGGGAGCGGGTTGGACTAGATGACCGCTGGGGTCCCTTCCAACGTGACAATTCAACGATCTCAGCTACGTTGCTTGACCGCAGCTTCCTCTTACGACAATTCACTCGTAAGGCAGAGAAACAGGCACAGCGGAAATGGAAATGGCATTGAGTGTGGACTAAAGAAGAGGTTTTCTTTTCTTTTATATACATTTTTATTAATCTTTTAACGTATCATTTCCAACAGTCATTTAACGTAAGTTCTTATCTTATACAATATTTTAGGCTCCCGCCAACAAGCTCTGAAGATTTTCTGTTCTTTATCACTTGGGGAAACTCAGCCAGATGGGCGAGGTATAAATAATAAATTTATTATTATTATTATTATTATTATTATTATTATTATGCATTTCTTAATTTCTCTATTACTTTTAATTATCATTAACTTGCAATATTTCAAATAGTCCTCCTTACAGAACTTCTTGCAGTCCCACCAGGGTAATCTGTTTATTACAATTGCTTTTCAAATAGTTTTTTATTATTATTATTAAATGTTTTATAATTATAAAAAGAAGAAACAGAGAAACACAACACATAAATTCAACAGACAATACATCAACAATAAAAAAATACAATACAACAAGAAAACAAAAACATTTAAACACACACCCAAGTTTCATATCCATATCTTTCATTTACTTATTTCCTCGACTTCCTCGCACCTCCTTTTTTTGTATTCTAGTTCGAATTAGCTGGTTCAACAAATCCTTTCCCTCTTCCTCAATTTTCATTCTCTGATTTATCCTAACACGATTTAACCTTAAATTTTCCACATTAGCACATTGAAAATTAATTTTCATATAATTCTTAACAACACTTCTGCTAAAACCATGTAACTTCATTCCAATATTCTTCTAACATTCATTAATTTTACAATATTTCTGTAAATATACTTTAAATTTTTTCCAATCTTCCTCCATCAACTCTTCTCCCTGGTCTCGGATTCTGCCAGTCATTTCCGCCATTTCCATATAGTCTATTGCTTTTCAAATAGTTCAAGCATTTACTCAAGTCTTCCAAGAATCTCTTAGATTCTTAAAGCAGAGGTTTCCTAATGGCGCCCAGGTTATCTCCACGTCGTCGCAGCCGGACCAGCGCCAGCAGCAAAACCAGCGTCTGAAATTCCGAGTCAGGCGCATTTTCTGAGTCCTCCGGCCCCAACAAGGCAACCTGCAATTCCTTTTATCCAAAAGGAAACCCTAGTTTCAGATTTGGCACCTGGCTTCCATATCTGAGTTTCCAAGCCTGCTCCTTGAGTGCTCTCTGCACGCGCTCAAGCAACTCTTCCCCCTGGGGGGGAACTAGCCTCCGAGAATTAAGCCCCCCGCTCCCATCGTAAACCCATTAGCACCCCCTGACCGCAAACCAAATCCACCCCCATCTCATTCCAGGCCCAAAAAAGGGAGGGAGCAGCAGGCTTATCACAAGCGGCGCCTTTCGAACCCGCAGCCTGGATAGACAGGCTGTCCTCCCGATTATTATGAAATCTACTCAGGTGAAGGAGGCAAGCGCTTCCCACAGTAGAGAGAGAGAAATGTTTTGTTCAAGCTCTCTGAACACAAACACACCCCTCTGTTGCAGAGAAGAAGCTAGTTTTCTCCTGCTCCGGATGGTAAGACTCGAACCCGTGTCCAGAAACGAGATTCCAACTCAACCTCAGGAAGAACTTTAAGAGCTGTTCGACAGGTTGCAGATTCTCCTTCCTTGCAGGTTTTTGAAGCAAAGGTACGACGGCCACCTGTCATGGATGCTTGGCCTGAGATTCCTGCTTTGCAGCGGGTTGGGCTGGATGACCCCTGGGGTTCCCTTCCAGCTCATGATTCTATGATTCTAATCGCAGCCTTCACCTCCAGATCCTCTTTTGAAAGCCAGCCTTGTCCCACACCCCTTTAATCCATTCTCAATGCACGAGGCTGGGCACATTGTGACTTTTTAGTATTAGATTGCGGCTATTAATAAAGAACAGCGGCAAGAGAAATCGATGAACTACGCAGAATTGGCTAAACTGACTGCGAGATAAGGACAACTGTGACTTTAAAGAAGAATGGGAACTTTTTACAAATTACTTAAAAACAAACAAAACGAGTTGGACGGACTCCTTGGCAGGTTGAATAAACATACACAAATTTACTGATTGATAACATGGCAGACAGATAATGTAAGGATTTGTATAATCTTGGAAGATGTAGAGAATAATATTTGCTGAGAAATCTCTGGGGGAGGGAGAGTTTGAGGGGGGGAAAGGGGGAGAAAATAATGGATATGATATGTTTTGATATGTTGAAATTGTTAATAAAAACATTTTTTTAAAAAAAGATTGCGGCTATTAATGTTTGACATTTTATTGTGTTTTTCTATGTTTTCGGGAGCCGCCCAGTGTGGCTGAGGAAACCCAGCCAGACTGGAGTGGGGAGTATAAATTATTATTATTATTACTTATTATTTTCCGCTCTGCTTGCGCCCACCCCCGATCCCCTTTGTGCCGGTTTAATTTCCACCCATCCCTCCAAAAATGCAAAAAAAAACAACAGGAAAACCCACAGACCCATTTCCGGGTTTCCCCTTCAACCTCTCTGCTCCAGCCACTATGGATTTTGCAAAACCCGGGCTCTGCGAATTCCCCGTATGAGACTCCCTTGCGCCTTTGCGCACCAAACGCACAGACTGCGGAGCCCAAGATGCGCTTACATAACCCATGTTCGCGCTGCGCCAAATATCCCTCCGTGGGGCCTCCCAGTTACATCACCCGGCCGCAAGCGAGTTTTGCAAAACGCAGAGTGCAAAAGGGGGGGGGGGAACCCTCCTGTCGCGCATCCATTCAGCGGCCTCCTCCTTCCACCCCGTGAAACACACTAGTGCGCGCACACAAACCCAGGTCTGAGGCTGCACACACAGTCATTGCTCTTTTTTAAAACTGGAGAGTTGTGCAGCAATACTTATCGACTTAAGGACCCAGGCTTTTCACGACAAGCAATAAATGCAAGGGAATCTAGTGTGTGTGTGTCGGCATGTTTAAAAATAAGTGCAAGGGCATTAATTTGAGATTAGGCAGCAAAGTCACAGGGTGGCCGGGAGGCTTCCACCATTGCCAACCCGAAAGGCGTCTTGCAAGAAATCTCTTGGAAAAATACTGGCAGGAAACGCAACCCGGGGGGAGGGGGGGGGCATGTCGAGCCCCGTGCAAAATTGGGCGTTTGAGGCACACACCCGCATTCTAAGTTGCAAAGAAAAGATTTTGCATTACATAAGGAGGAACGGAGTACGGGATCTCAGCGTGCGCTGGGGAGGGAAACGAAAATAAGATTATTTCTAAGAGCAGCTGTTATCTGCAGGCGGAAAACCCCATGAGGTTGGCTGTAGGGCAGGGGGTGGGGTTAAGAACATAGGAGATGTTCTTAAGGCATGGATGGAGGCGGCCGGTGGACCCTACAAAAAGTTCCCTCTCTCACCCCATAGTTACCCTAGAACCGTAGATTTTTGAGGGACACCAGGGGGTCATCTATCCCAACCCGCTGCGATGCAGGGAAGATTTGAATGCAGAAAGCCTAGGTTTGATCCTCAACATCTCTGACTAGGAAGTTCCCTCTCTCACCCCATAGTTACCCTAGAACCGTAGATTTTTGAGGGACACCAGGGGGTCATCTATCCCAACCCGCTGTGATGAAGGGAAGATTTGCACGCAGAAAGCCTAGGCTCAGTCATCCGCATATCTGACTAGGAAGCCCCGGATAGGCACTGCCAGTTGGTTGCTGTTAATACTGAGCTCCACGGACCAGCAAGGAAGCTTCCTGTTTAATCTTCACAACAACCTTGCGAGGCAGGCTGAAGTTGAGCGAGAGATATTCCAGAGATCAGCCAGTGAGGGTTTGGAGTCGCAGACTCCTCGGTGCCCGACCTTGACGCCACACAGATTCACTCTGGAAGTCTGAGCACCGTTTTAAAACCGGCATCTCACAGCTGGAGCAGGCGAGATCTGAGTTCGAATCCCCTATCGAGCCACAAACTCAACTCTCCCGACTCTGCTACCTGCAAAGGACTGAAGGAGGCAGGCCTCTTGCAGGAGAAAGGACAGAGCAAAACCCTTTGGGAAGGTCTTGTCGGAATCGCCGCTCTGGCTAGGCTGCCCTACCCTGCAAGGTTGCCGGGGTGATTAATTGACCAGAACGAGGAACGACGCCACTTTGAGCTCAGTGGACAGAGAAGGCGGGCTACAAACACAGTAAATAATAGGGAGCCTCGCCATCCCAACACAGAAACAGCTCTAGGCCAAGGAAACCGCGGGGTTTTGCAGAACTACAAATCCCATCATCCCTGACCATTGGGCTATGGTGGCGACTGGGAGCTGAAGCCCAGCCAAGATGACCGGTGAACGAGATGACCCCCATGGCTGTGTTGTCTTGACCCACACGGCTACTCATCTGCAATGTTTGCAGGATTATTCCAGCTGCAAAAAATCGTGCTACCTTTTAATTTGGAGAAGAGGGAAGCAAGCATACATTTGCAGGATTACGTCCGCCATGGAAAAAGAATGAAAAGCTTTTCTCCCTCTCTCACAGACGCTTACGGACGTCCCAACAAAGCTGGACGGTTGGGAGATCCGGGACGGACAGAGGAAAGCCCTTCTTGTGCACCGTTAAAACTATGGAACTCCTTGCTGCAGGAGCCAGCCATGCCCACCAACCCAGAAGGGTTAAAAAAACAGGATGAGGCAACTTCACAGCAGACAAGGCTACTTGCCAGGAAGGCTAGAAATGCTTCTGAAGACCAGTTGCTGGAAAGCATGGAATCGGCGAGTTGGAAGGGGACCCCTCAAGGTCATCCAGTCCAACCCGCTGCAATGCAGGGATCTCAGCTCAAGCACCCAGGACAGATGGCCGCCCAACCTTGGCTTGAAGACCTCCAAGGAAGGAGAGGCCACAACCTCCAAAAGGAGACGGTTCTGCAAGAGGGGAGAGTTGCTCTTTTGCTCAGATTCATGGGGTGAGTCGCAGTGAGAACAGAAGCTGGGCTAGGTGGGTCACTGGCCGGATCCTGCAGCAAAGCTCTTCTTATGTTCCTATGGAACTTCCCCATCCAGAGGCAGTCTATCTGCATCCCTAGGTTCTTGGGGGTAATTTGGCCACTGGGAGAACAGGATACTGCTAGGCCAGGTCTCATCCTGCAGTCTTTCCAACGTTCTCCTGGCAAATTCAGCCCAGGCCTGAACTGCAATGAAACCCCAGGGTTGCGGGTTCAAGCTCCACATTGGGCAAAAGATTCCTACATTGCAGGGGGTTGGACTGGATGACCCTCGGGAACCTCTTCCAACTCTTATGATTCTGTTCCCAGCTTCTCTTCCGACCTGCCCAACCGGTCTGGCTCCGAGCCGCAGAGGACCAGCCCTCCCGCGTGGCTCCCAGCCTCTGCCAACCAGGACGCCGGCATCCCATAATTAGGGAGAGCCCTCGGCAACCAGACAGGGAGGGAGGGAGGCGGCGCATCACGGGACAAACCCCATGACTCTGAGCGCAGGGTTGGCAGCCCTGCAGGGAGGAATTAATCTGCCGGGCCAAACAACCAACCGGGACTCGGCTATCCCGCCTGTGAAATGGGTACAAGACAGTAGAGACAGGCGTGGAAACCTGTCTGGCCCCGGGACTCCTCCCTCCTTTTGCCTGTTCAAAAAAGGCTAAAATATTGGGAGTGTTTTCCGGGTGTTTTGCTTGAAATTGAGTGCAGCCCTGCAGTTGTCCCTGACGGGGACTTGAACCCACAACCTTGGCAATATCAGCACCAGGCTCTAAGCAATGCAGGGTCCCGTGTTGAACCTTTGGAGTGGCAGGAACCCGTCATCTCACAAGCTAAAGGTCACCTGCCACTCAGACAATTGGAGCCACATTGCGGGATCCTGAGTCACAGCAACCATAACCCTGTTCCGTGGAAATTATAAAAACAAAACACTTGTACGGCATTATCCAGTTTGGCCTCATTTACTCAACCTGGGAGGCGTCCAACCAGGTTCTACTCAGAGGAGGCAGGACACAAGCAACCATTGCTACACAAACGCACACACCTGTAGCAACAACATCTGGGCCTCAATGAGGACTAGAAACCGGGCTGCAACCTGGGAGGCATCCAACCAGGTTCTACTCAGAGGAGGCAGGACACAAGCAACCACTGCTACACAAATGCACACACCTGTAGCAACAACATCTGGGCCTCAATGAGGACTAGAAACCGGGCTGCAACCTGGGAGGCGTCCAACCAGGTTCTACTCAGAGGAGGCAGGACACAAGCAACCATTGCTACACAAACGCACACACCTGTAGCAACAACATCTGGGCCTCCATGAGGGCTAGAAACCTGGCTGCAACTAGCAGAGAGCATCTGAGGATCAACAGGAATTGCAGAAAGCGTGCGGGCGATATCGCTGCCTCCATGAGGACTAGAAACCTGCCTATGGAGAGCAGAGAGACGCCGAGAGGTCATGTTGCCACCGAGCCAGCCTGCCAAAGGGTTTGGGGGAACTGCCGTTGGCTCAGAAATCACGGAAGTTGATGCACACGACTTGCATCACTCCCCAAACATTTCAGGCAACCTGTTTGGAAGGACAGGATTCCCTGAGGCACTTGCACAACACAGAAGTCGGGCCCCGGCCGTCTCCCTAAACACACGTCAAAGGAACTGACACAACCCTCTTTTTGCTCATTCAGCAAAACAGACACAAAAATCCCAGCACCATTGCATGTCAGGGCACCAGCGAAACGGCAAGCAAGCCTTCATTAAATGCAAGCACCCGGATCTCTCTTTCAAAAGAGCTTGCAAGCGCCAAAGGCTTCTCTCTAGGAGGCAAATTAATTCCTCTTAGGAAGCAGAAATTAATCTCACACACAACTCAGAAAAGTAAAAATGTACGACGCTCCATGCAGACGCCCGAAACTGCAACACAACTTATTGCTAAAGCATTGCTTCTGACAACGCACACCCACCAAGACAAACCCTACGACAAGGTGTTGTAAATCATTATTTATTATTATTTTTAATTGTTATTATGTCGAGTTCCTTTTAATCATTATTATGTTGGTTGGTTTCAGGTTGCATGTTGACAATAAAGGTATTATTATTCCTCTCTGGCTCCAACCACCTGCTATGTCCCCGTGCTGATTTCCCCCCTTTGATTGTAATCTCCTCGGGGCAGAGACCCTCAAGTCCTGATGGTCCTCTATAATTTGATAGACAAGGTCAAAAACTCGCTTTTTGGTGGGGCGGAGGGCAGGGAGAAGGTGGTCCAATCCTCAGCATCTCTACGTAGCAGTGTGTAGGATTATTATTATATTATATTATATTACATTATATTATATTATATTATATTATATTATATTATATTATATTAATTATATGCTACTATTATATCTGCAGCAGCAAAAGTTTCGGGGTTAGGCCTACTAAGGAAGTATTTTCCACTACTCTGAGGAAGACCACCTGTGCCACACAGGATCCCGAGTCAGCACTCCTGACTAGGAGTCCTGTGTAGCTCAGAAGCTTGCATGCACCTTAAAAAAAAATTAAGCCTTTTTATAATGAATATACGCGCTCCAAAGGTTTCAGTGCAAACGGTTTCACAGCACAGATTTTGATTCCCAAACATAAGTCTCTCCACAAATTAATGAGCAACAAAGGCATTGCAAGCCTAGGCCCAGTTACCTGGGAGTAAGCCCTATTGAATTCAATGGGGCTTCTTTATACGTCCATATGCTTGGGACTGCATTGCAAAAACGCAACTTTTTTTTTTAAAGGGAAAAACAGAAAAACGGAAGCAACTTTCAGAAGGCATTAATAAAACCCAGACACATTAACTCCGCAACACGACTTCTGTTAAATAATAATAGTTTTAATCTATCTTACCTTGAAGGAACGGTGGAAACCTTTGAGTTCTGTTTTTTTCTGCACCATTTTGGAGGTTTTGAAGATGCAAATGAAGAGGGGGGAGTAAAGAAAAGAAAAAGGGGGGCGGAGAAGGAAAAAAAACTGGGGTGAAGCTAGTCCGGGTCTGCAGATGGAGACCCTGGAAAAGGGGAGAAAAGAGGAGAAAGGTTTTATTTTAATTTTTTTAAAAGTTCAAGATTCAGCCACTGGGCGCATAACAATAAAATAGCTGTTGGGGTTTTTTTTTGGGGGGGGTGGGGATCTCATTTTTGACAAAGGAAATTTAAAAGCAAAGCACCAGACTCATGGAAAAAGGATAGAAAAATGAGAACGGCGGTTTGCAAATGACACACAAACAACACAACACAGGAACAGAGTGCGTCCCGAAATATAGAAAATTGCAAGCGGAGATTTTGCAAATAAACACACAAAGAAGTGGGGGTTTCGGGGGGGGGGAGCAAGTATTTTTCTCTGACAACAGAGGCCCTTTTGCACAGGAATCCTCGTATTTAATAATCATAATCATCGTCATAATCACAGTAATAATAGTTTGTGCATTTAAGATTCAGTTCCCAAGCTCTTCGACACAAGGCCTTTATTACAAAAATATCTCCCTCTCTCTCTCTCTCTCTGTTGCACCAGATTTTCGTCCCTTTGTGATGCAATGCAAAGCTTAGGAAGAACATTCCTTGTTTATTATTTGAAAGAGGTTTTGCTTTATTTTATTTTATTTTTTTCAAAGGAAGGGGGGGAACAAAATTCTTGGAGCCAAGGCAGATGTTGGAAGGCCCCGGGGAAGGAAGGGAAAAGGGGGTGTGTACAAAGGGGGTGGGCACCACACACACACACACACAGGCCTTTTGGAAAAGCAGGGATTATGCAGCCAACTCAAGCCCTACTCACAAGTAGACCCACTGAAATCAGTGCTCATGCCCATAGATCTAAACAGTGGTTTGCAGTTAGATGCAGCTGAGAACTGGTAGGAGAGGAATGTTATATCCCCCCCTAGCAACACAAAATTTTAATATTTCCTCCACCATCCCGTCAACCCACAAAAACCAGATATAATATTTTGCAGCTTGTGGGGCGGATAGAATAGACTTTAAGAGAAGGAAACTCGCAGATTTGCAGTAAAATAACCCAACGCTCTCTGGATTTTATTCTGAAAATCTGCAATTGGAGGGGGGGGGCTAACAGCAAAAATACACACCCCTTTTTCCAGGAGGGGTGGACTATTTCCTAAGTCACCCCCCCCCAAGAAAAAAACCCTACATCCTGGATAGCAAGGGAGGGGGAGTGATCATTCGCGTTGAGTTCATTTTCTATTATTGTATTCAGGAAGAAGGTAAAAAGGGGGGAGGAGAAAAAGAATCGCTCACTATTTGGGGGGGGGGGCGTGAAACGGATACGACCCCGCAAAGCTTCCTCCCACCCCCACCCCACGCAAACACACCTCCCCAGGCTTGCAACACAACAACAACACCACAATCCGGCCCTACCAGGTTTGCAAAAGGAAAAACATTTTTTGCAAATGGGGGGGGGTGCAAATCTGGGGACACCAAAAGACGGTAAAATAGGGAGAGAAAAGGGAATAACGGGGGGGGGGGAGTGAAGGGCTGCCTCCCCAGCCCCTCCCCCTTCCTTTCCCACTGCAAAACCCCTCCCCCCCTTAAAAACACACACACACACACACACACACACACACACGGCAGATTCAGCTGCGCGCGCCATGCAATGAGTTTGCAAACAAGGGGGGGGGGGAATGCAATACTCCCGGCCTGCTTTCTTTATTTGCATGGGGGGTCATTCGCACCCCCCCATCTGAAGTCTTCTCCCCAACCATTCTCTCTCTCTCTCCCCCCCCCCATTTCCATTGGAGATCCAGTCGTCTCTGGTTTTTTGCAAAGCGCTTTTTGCAAAGCGCAATAGCGAATGCAAGGGAAATGCAAGCTTTGCAAAAGCGCCCGGGGATCGGGGGGGGGGACACAAGCGGGGGGGGGGGTAAAGAGTCGGACCCGGCCCTCGGCAGCCCACCCACCCGGCCCGCGATCCCCCTTACCGAGACTCGGGCTCCGCAGTGCTGGCGCCACTGTAGATGGAAAAGGCACAGCCGGGCTCGGGAAGGGAGGTGCCGAGCAGGCGCCGCGCGGAGCCTTATATAGGCGGCGGAGGCGGCCCCCGCTTGCATCAGCTGAGCCCCGCCGGCCCGCCCCTGCCTCCGCCTCCGCCGGCCGGGCCGGGAAGGGAAGGGCAGCAGCCGGCAGAGGCCAGCGGGGAGAGGCAGCGAGGGGGCCTCTGGGCATGGGCAGAGTGCCTCTGCGGCAGGAGAGAGAGGGTAAAGAGTACCTGAAAACATGTGCAGAGTGTTTTCTGCTCTGCTGTATCTTCTAGGGAGGGAGTGCCTCTGGGCATGTGCAGAGTGCCTGAAAACATGTGCAGAGTGTTTTCTGCTCTGCTGTATCTTCTAGGGAGGGAGTGCCTCTGGGCATGTGCAGAGTGCCTGAAAACATGTGCAGAGTGTTTTCTGCTCTTGCCGTCTCCCCTAGGAAGGGAGTGCCTCTGGGCATGTGCAGAGTGCCTGAAAACATGTGCAGAGTGTTTTCTGCTCTTGCCGTCTCCCCTAGGAAGGGAGTGCCTCAGGGCATGTGCAGAGTGCCTTTGTTAAAGGAGAGAGAAGGCAGAGTGCACCTCCAAACATGTGCAGAGTGTTTTCTGCTCCTGCCGTCTCCTCTAGGAAAGGGGTGCCTCTGGGCATGGACAGAGTGCCTCTGCGGCAGGAGAGAGAAGGCAGTGCGCCTCTAAACATGTGCAGAGAGTTTTTTGCTCTTGCTGTCTTCCCTGGGAAGGGAGTGCCTCTGGGCATGGGCAGAGTGCCTCTGTGGCAGGAGAGGGAAGGCAAAGTGTGCATCTAAACATGTGCAGAGAGTTTTCTGCTCTGCTGTCTCCCCTGGGAAGGGAGTGCCTCTGGGCATGGGCAGAGTGCCTCTGTGACAGAACAGAGAAGGCAGTGCATGCCTCGAAACATGTGCAGATAGTTTTCTGCTCCTGTTGCCTCTGGGCATGGGCAGAGTGCCTCTGCGGCAGGAGAGAGAGGGCAAAGAGTACCTGAAAACATGTGCAGAGAGTTTTCGGCTGCTGCCGTCTCCTCTGGGAAAGGGGTGTCTCTAGGCATGTGCAGAGTGCCTCTGCAGCAGGAGAGGGAGGGTAAAGAGTACCTGAAAACATGTGCAGAGAGTTTTCTGCTCTTGCCGTCTCCCCTAGGAAGGGAGTGCCTCTGGGCATGTGCAGAGTGCCTCTGCGGAAGGAGAGAGAAGGCAGAGTGCGCCTCTAAACATGTGCAGAGAGTTTTTTGCTCCTGCTGTCTCCTCTAGGAAAGGGGTGCCCCTGGGCATGGGCAGAGTGCCTCTGCGGAAGGAGAGAGAAGACAGTGCGTGCCTCTAAACATGTGCAGAGAGTTTTCTGCCCCTGCCATCTCCTCCAGGAAGGGAGTGCCCCTGGGCATGGGCAGAGTGCCTCTGTAGCAGGAGAGGGAGGGTAAAGAGTACCTGAAAGCATGGGCAGAGTGTTTTCTGCTGCTGCTGTCTCCCCTAGGAAGGGAGTGCCTCTGCAGCAAGAGAGAGAAGGCAGAGTGTGCCTCTAAACATGTGCAGAGTGTTTTCTGCTCTGCTGTATCCTCTAGGGAGGGAATGCCTCTGGGCATGTGCAGAGCGCCTCTGCGACAGGAGAGAGAAGACAGTGCGTGCCTCTAAACATGTGCAGAGAGTTTTCTGCCCCTGCCGTCTCCTCCAGGAAGGGAGTGCCCCTGGGCATGGGCAGAGTGCCTCTGTGGCAGGAGAGGGAGGGTAAAGAGTACCTGAAAGCATGTGCAGAGTGTTTTCTGCTGCTGCTGTCTCCCCTGGGAAGGGAGTGCCTCTGGGCATGTGCAGAGTGCCTCTGTGACAGGAGATAGAAGACAGTGCATGTCTCTAAACATGTGCAGAGTTTTTTGCTCCTGCTGTCTCCTCTTGGAAAGGGGTGCCCCTGGGCATGTGCAGAGTGCCTCTGCGGCAAGAGAGAGAAGGCAGAGTGCGCCTCCAAACATGTGCAGAGTGTTTTCTGCTCTGCTGTATCCTCTAGGGAGGGAGTGCCTCTGGGCATGTGCAGAGTGCCTCTGCGGCAGGAGAGAGAAGGCAATGCGTGCCTCTAAACATGTGCAGAGAGTTTTCTGCTCCTGCGGTCTCCTCTAGGAAAGGGTTGCCTGGATTAGTCCCTCGCTGCTGCCTTCCTCACCCCCAACTTTTACCATCTTTTCAGTGGGTATTTCTAATCCACAACCTGCAAACCTCCTTCCTTTATGGGTGACCTCTGCAAAAACTAGCCCCTTTTTTTCCTCCTGGAGACCAGAGCCCACATTGCAGGATCCGTCCCCCTGCCCGGACCCACCCTGGCTTCACTTTTCCACACTGCCAGTTGTGACAGAGGATGTGCAAACAGACAAATGTGTATGTGCAATTTCACATGCCCATTGTTAATAATAATAATAATAATAATAATAATAATTTATTGCATGACCAGATCACCCAATCCAGCCTCTAAATCAACCCAGGAATGTAGAGGGTGCGAAATACGCCACGATTCGTCTACCACGTTCGCCAAAGACAGATGCGACCCCAATCCTTATCCCACGGCATTCCTGGATTGCGGCGGGTTGGTCTAGATGACCCCTGGGGTCCCTTCCCGCGATCTGTAACGCCTCCCTCTCTCCCCCACCTTGGGATTCGAGGAGGCTTGCAGCGTTTGAAAAGCATCGTTCGGAAATGCAAAGTGACGAGGGCAGGTTAATGGAAAACAATAATTAAAGCGCATCGCAGCGCATTTGAAACCAGAAATTAAAATCCTGTTTGCCCTGCCCAGCAGCCCAGTAATCGCCATTGTCCAAAGGCCTCTCCAAGCAAGGTCTTGGCCTGTCGCTGGAAGGAGAGCGAAGAGGGAGCCAGTTGAACCTCTCCGGAGAGGGACTCTGCAATATGGGAGCCACCACAGAAAAGGCTCCGTCAAGCCCCACCAGCCGTTCCTCCACGATCGGTTAAGACAGCTTCTAAAAACCAGTGTCTTTTTGCAAACGGGCATCACTCGGTGCATGCTCAGAGACTATTATTTCCCCTTAAACTTCACATGGTTGTCATTTTAAAAGGCCCACGCCTATCAAGAAGGGGTTGACAGGCCCTCCAAGTGTCCCTATTTTCCAGGGACAGTCCTGGGTTTTCAGAAGCCGTCCCAGTTTCTGATTTTCCTTAGGACGTCCCTATTTTCTTTGGAGGAATATATACCCTTTCAAAAATGTCCTCTGAAGGCAGCCCTGCATGGGGAAGTTTTATAATGTTGCGTTATGTTTTTATTGTCAGAGTGACAGTATTATTATTATTATTATTATTATTATTATTATTATTATTAAAGGTAAAGGGATCCCTGACCATTAGGTCCAGTCGTGGCCAACTCTGGGGTTGTGGCGCTCATCTTGCTTTACTGGCCAAGGGAGCCGGTGTACAGCTTCCGGGTCATGTGGCCAGCATGACTAAGCCGCTTCTGGCGAACCAGAGCAGCGCCCAGAAACGCCATTTACCTCCCCGCTGGAGCAGTACCTACTTATCTACATCCACTTTGACGTGCTTTCAAACTGCTAGGTGGGCAGGAGCAGGGACCGAGCAACGGGAGCTTACCCCGTCATTGCGGGGATTCGAACCGCTGACCTTCTGATCGGCAAGTCCTAGGCTCTGTGTTTTAACCCACAGCACCACCCGCATCCCTATTGTTATTATTATTGTTATTAAACAGGATGTCCCTATTATCACCAGAGAAATGTTGGAGGGTATTGCGCTCTGTGTATTCTCAGAGGTTAACCCCACTGCTGGCAACAAAATGAAAGTTAGCAGTCTAAGGGTCGATAATGAGGAACTGGGCTCAAAAGCTGCTTGTGAATCCATAGCCTGATTTTTCTCCCTATCGGTATGCAAAGCACCTATCTGTCTCTGGAAAGTGAGTTTGCCTGTTGCATCTCTGCACGATGCTCTCGTGTGCATCCTTGGAATCATTCGTCGGAGTGGGAGAACCGGTTTTGCCACACTTTTGTGCTGGGCACAATTGCACGGGGCTCCAAACTGCTCCAGATGTGCCGGACGGAGGAGGCAGCCCGTTCTCTCTCTACGCGAGTCCCTGCTCTGGTCTTGCCTAAACTGCAGGCAGCCTGGCTTGCTTATTTTTGTTTTTTTTAAATAATATTTTTATTAAGGTTTTTACATAAAAAGAAAAAACAACAGAAAAATACAAAAATGCAAAAATACAAAACGACAAAAACAACAACACAAAAGAGAAAAAAGAACAAATAAAAACAATTCTATTTTCATAGTATTCCTTGCATTTACTTATTTTCCAGACTTCCCCACACCTCCCCTCACTGTATTCCAGTTCATATATTTGATCAGCAAATCCCTTCCCTCTATCTTAACTAATCTTTATCTTAATATCTTAATATATCTTAATCTCCTTAATATCTTAATAAATTAAGCCTTTTAATTTTACACCTTTTAACCTTTGAATTTTCTATACTCCTTCACCACTTTATTGCTAACAACCTTTTATTTACGTTCAATCCGATGTCATTCTAACATTCATTAATCTCTGGCTTGCTTATTTTGGGGGTACCTCTCTTAGCAAGCATCTTTGGGAGGCTAGGTGGAGTGGGGTCACTGGGCAGGGAGATTGGGAGGTGGGGTTTATAAATTCATTAAACTCCCCCCCCCACACACTTCCTGCAGTGCAAGGGGGTTGGACTGGATGACCCTGAGGGTTCCTTCCAACTCCACCACTATATGATTCAGCGCGCATGCACACGCAATAGTTTGCCCACCAGACTACATATTTGGATTGAGTCAGCCGGTCCCAACGGGGAGGCGGGGCTAAGCCGTATCCCCAGGGAGATGCCTCCCTGTTGCCCCCCTGCCCGAGTCCCTGTTCTTCGTGCAACTCCTTCCAGTTTCAACACACAAGCAAAAGCTTGGGAAGCGGGGAAAAAGCTCGTCATGTTGACCCGAAGCAGTTCCAAGCAGCTCCGACCTGCTGCAAGGCCTGGTAAGATTGTGCAAGCAATTTCTCTCCCCTCCAGTGAAATTTCCCTCCCTGTCCGCTTCTTCAATCACGTACAGACTCATTCCTCTCCGTGTCTCGTGCGCCAAAGCATTGTCTGTCCCTTCTGCCATCAGGTGACTCTCCAAATCCTTTCCTGGGGAGAGCTTTGCTTTGTAAGACCAGAGAGGTTTCTGTTTTTAAAGGCCACCCCCCCCTCACCCCAAAGAGATTCTTAAAGAGACACGCTTGGTTTAAAAATAAATAAATATCATTGAGGTTTGTAGAGGAAAATACAAAGCTTTATATCTTTCTCCCCTGTTTTTAAGCAAACAAAGACTTTAAAAGATCAAAAAAAGGGGAGGGGGATAGAGAAAGAAAAAGCAAGTAAAGAGAGAAGCTTGCTTTCTCCTCCTCTGGAGGGTAGGACTCGAACCCGTGGCTTCAAGCAACGAGAAAGGAGATTCCGACTCAACGTCAAGAAAAACTTGCTGGCAGTGAGAGCTGTTTGACCGGGGGGGTGGAAGGTGGTGGACTCTCCTTCCCGGGAGGTTTTTAAGCAGAAGTTGGGCGGCCGACTGCTGCAGGTGCTTTAGTGGAAATTCCTGCCTTGCAGCGGGTTGGGCTAGATGACCCCTGGGGTCCCTTCCAACTCTGCAATTCTAGGATTCAAGACAAAATTCAGAAGCACGGACTCTGAATGGCACCGTTGTCGTTTAATTCCGTAGATAGGGAGCTTTGTTAAAAGCGGGGTTTTGGTAAGGAAATTCACCGTGGTGGTGGTTCCTGACGCCCTGGCCTTCAGGAGCCATAACCAGATGCCGATTTGCTACCGGGTCAAGTCTGAGGTGTTCCTATTAGTATATGAAGCCCTTAAGAAGTTTACCTGCGAGAAAAACACAAGAAGACGGAAGAAGTTAAAACAAAAAACAAAAATCACACATGGGTGAAAGGGAGTGGGGAGTATAGGGGAATTTATAATATTATTTATAATATAAAATTTCTAATTGTGTTGTATTTATATACAGCAAAGAGAAGTCTGGAGCAATTAGATATATTTTAATTTAGTTAACTATGTAATAGGCTTATATTAGAAAAGGAATATGGATTTCGAATTTGATGTTTGTAATTTTTCTTTTTCCGGTTTTGGAAATGAAGAAGTTGTTTACCTGCAAGGCTGCCTTACGCCACTAGGCCTTCTTGGTTCTGTGACCAAGGTCATGCTCAACGCCCCTTCTGCACGGCTAAGAACCAGATCATTTTAGCGTCTGCACTTTGGAACTCCCCGCCACTTGACGCCAGGCCTTCCCTGTACTATTTTGGGCCCCTGCTAGAAACCCCAACACGGAGGCAGGAGGAGAGGACGGAGGCCTGTCCCGTGCCAGGGGTGCTTCCGACGTTCTCACCTGGCATACGCATTTCGGCATCTGATCCACGGGGCAAGACCTACTGGGTTCCAGCTGCTCTGCTCACTAGGCCTGACGCTCCACCAAATCTCTTCCGGTTGCGTTCTTGCTAATAAATAGTTCACCCCAACTTGCATCACATCAGACGTGACTGATTTGTAGACAAGCAACACGACAAGAGACAAAACACGGACTGTTGTAACCAAAGAAAATCACACACACACACACACACACATTATCTCCAACCTGCTTAGTGTGATTCGCTCCCGACACCCTCATTCTCTCCCTTCTCTCTCTCTCTCTCTCTCTCTCTGTCTCTCATTCATTCAGCCTTTACAGTACTGGCATCATTTAGACAACAGAAATCATAAATGGAAAAAAAAATAATCCATAATACATTGGTACTTTAGATGTTTCAAACACATAAAACATATGGTAGACACCATTAACCCTAACCCCTACATTCTTGTTATAAGTTTGATATTATTTAGGTAAAGGTAAAGGGACCCCTGACCATTAGGTCCAGTCGTGGCCGACTCTGGGGTTGTGGCGCTCATCTCGCTTTATTGGCCGAGGGAGCCGGCGTACAGCTTCCGGGTCATGTGGCCAGCATGACTAAGCCACTTCTGGCGAACCAGAGCAGCGCACGGAAACGCCGTTTACCTTCCTGCTGGAGTGGTACCTATTTATCTACTTGCACTTTGTGCTTTCGAACTGCTAGGTTGGCAGGAGCAGGGACCGAACAACAGGAGCTCACCCCGTCGCAGGGATTCGAACCGCCGACCTTCCGATCAGCAAGCCCTAGGCTCTGTGGTTTAACCCACAGCACTACCTGCGTCCCTATTATTATCCTAATAGGTGTGTAAATATGAATAACTAATTCCAAATTTTTCCATACTTTTAAATTATAAAAATAGTTAGGCATCATTTCATGATGGATATGCAAACCTAAGTAAGAAGATGAGCCTGCAAAGGGCTGAGTGGGCTGTCTCTCTCACAGCACAATCTCGCTGAGCGCCCAGAACGGAGCATCGTGCAGGGAAGCAACGGGAGGCCTCTTCTTTCGCCACCCCAGCCCCAGCTCCTCTCTAATTGGCTGCCCTGCTCCCTGCCTCCTTCTCGTGCTCCAAGGTTCGGCGATTGTTAATGTGGAGGGCGGTTGCAGATGGGAGGTGAACGGGGCCACCTTGGCAGCAGTGCCCAGGCTGAGGTGTGGCAGAGCAGGTTGGCTCCCCGTGACTCTCTTGAGTTTTATTGCTGCCTAAATTGCCCTCTGCTTGGCAGAGTGACCTAAATAACATTCCCAGGTGTTCTTGCAGGCCTTATCTTTATTATATATAGATATAATTTTTCATACAATAACAGAATCGTAGCATTGGAAGGGACCCTAAAGGGTCATCCAGCCCAACCCCCTGCAATGCAGGAATTTCAACTAAAGCATCTGTGACAGATAATGCCATCCAACCTCTGCTTTGAAACCTCCAAGGAAAGAGAGGCCGTCACCTGCCGAGGGAGACCATTCATACTACTACTGGGAGTGGCCACCGAGACCACATAACACCGGTCTTGAAAGACCTGCATTGGCTCCCAGTGCGTTTCCGAGCACAATTCAAAGTGTTGGTGCTGACCTTGAAAGCCCTAAATGGCCTCAAAGGCCCGGTATACCTGAAGGAGCGTCTCCACCCCCATCGTTCTGCCCGGACACTGAGGTCCAGCGCCGAGGGCCTTCTTGGTGGTGGCGCCCGCCCTGTGGAACTCCCTCCCACCAGATGTCAAAGAGAACAACAACAGTCATAAAAGGTAAAGGTACCCCTGCCCGTACGGGCCAGTCGTGTCCGACTCTAGGGTTGTGCGCTGATCTCACTCTAGAGGCCGGGAGCCAGCGCTGTCCGCAGACACTTCCGGGTCACGTGGCCAGCGTGACAAAGCTACTCTGGCGAGCCAGAGCCGCACACGGAAACGCCGTTTACCTTCCCGCTAGTAAGCGGTCCCTATTTATCTACTTTTACCCGGGGGTGCTTTCGAACTGCCAGGTTGGCAGGCGCTGGGACCGAGCAACGGGAGCGCACCCCGCCACGGGGAATCGAACCGCCGATCATACGATCGGCAAGTCCTAGGCACTGAGGCTTTTACCCACAACGCCACCCGCATCCTAACAACAGTCATACCTCGGGTTAAATATGCTTCAGGTTGAGCGTTTTCAGGTTACGCTCCGCGGTGACCCGGAAGTAACAGGATGCGTTACTTCTGTGTTTCGCCGCTCGCGCATGCGCAGTTGCTCAAAATGATGTCATGCACATGCACGGAAGCATGCGCAGACTTGCAGTCGCGTGTTACGTTCTACTCAGGATGCGAACGGGGCTCCGGAACGGATCCCGTTCGCATCCAGAGGTACCACTGTACCAGACTTTTAGAAGACATCTGAAGGCAGCCCTGTTTAGGGAAGCTTTTAATGTTTGATGCATTACTGTATTTTAATATTTTGTTGGAAGCTGCCCAGAGTGGCTGGGGAAGCCCAGCCAGATGGGCAGGGTATAAACAATAAATTATTATTATTAGTAGTAGAGTAGTAATAGTTTTGCCTGCACAGGTTGGCAGCAGCTTTGTGTGGTTTCAGACAGCAAGTCTTTCCCCAGGTGCCGAACCCTGGACCCTAACCCCACAACCGGTCCCTAGTGCATTACGGACCCTGTTTTCCTGCATTTAGCTGCAGTTTAAAGAGACAGCTGAGCGAGAAAGCGAGAAACAGAGAGGACTAGAAACAGGAGTCACGCTTGCTGCCGCCTGAGCAGGTCGCTCCTCCTCCTCTGGAGGGTAAGGCAGGTCCCTGGACTCTGCGGAGCGAAGGGGAAGGGCGTTATCAGCACAGAAAAACAGTTGCAGAGCTCTTGCCAAGGATTACATAACCGCAAGGTTACCACGAGACGAGGTGCGTGCCCTAATAACCCTGATAAGCAGAACAGCTGCTTGGCTTGCAGAAGGAGCTGGCTCCTTGATTGATTGACAAGAGCCTCTTGTCAATCAATGCAGGCAACCCTCTCCCTCCCCCCACCCCAAGTTTCTTCTATTAAGTATTCCAAAATTTCACACGTACATTTCTTATATATAATTAGTTTTTCTAACATACCATTAATTAAACACATTTTTACATCTTATTCAATATTTTGACTTCCACCAGTCCAGTCTGAAAATTTTCCAGTCTAATCTCTTAGTATACATTTCTTATTTTCCCTGGTACCTTTAAAACTCATAACCAATCTCTCTATTCTTTATCTACTTTGTAGCACTTCATATATTTCTCCTTACAAAACTTCTTGTAGTCTTACTAGAGTAATTTGTTGATTACAGTTCTCTTCAAATAATTTGTATATTTCTTCCAATCTTCTGCAAATCTCTGTTCCCGCAGGTTTCGAATCCTTCCTGTCATTTTGTCCAATTCTGCGTAGTCCATTATTTTCATCTGCCATTCTTCTTTCGTCTGAATTTCTTCTTGCTTCCATTTCTTCCATACTCTTGCCGCTGTTGTTACATATAAAAACAATTTAACATCTTGCCTATTAATATCCTGAAGTAGAAATGCTTCTGGTGGGTTTTTTTTTAATGTATATTTCAACATCTTTTTCATCTCATTATATATCATTTCCCAGAAGTTCTTTATTTTCTTACATTCCCACCACACATGATATAATCACACATACATTTCAATACACAATAAAAACTCTTTTTGTCCGACTTCCCACCTCCTTTCCCTGTTTCTCTCCTTCCGCTGCTCCCTATTTTCTGTCTCTCAAACTTGACAAAACTACCGTAATCTTTAAACCCTCCTGTTGCTCAGGGTTCGAATCCTGACCCCATGTTTGTCATGTAATAATATTCCTTTAAATAATTTGAGAAGGGTTTCCCCTCTTCCACAAAAACCTTATTTTAGCTGCTAACTTTGCCCATCTGGCATAATCCATCGCCTTCCTTATTCATTCTGCTTTGGTGAGAATTTCTGCTTCTTCCCATTTTTGTGTGTGTAGAGAATCTTAGCTGCAGTTGTAAACAACTTCATCGTCTTCATCGTCTTTTGGGGGGAACTTCTGTCCCTATAATCCCTAAAAGAAAAACTCCAGGGATTGTTGTTTTTTTGGTATAGTAAACGTCCTTTTTATCTCATCATATATCATCTCCCAAAATCCCGGGCCACCTGGACAGAAGGTCTCAGCTTCGTAGGTTCCAAACAAAATCAGAGCTTTGTTTGCAATAATGAGGACTACAGCCTTGCGTCGCCTTTAGGGAAACGATAATATAAGTCAACAGTAGAGCAGCTGCTTTGGAGGCAGGAAGCTCTGGGGCCAATCCTCAGGATCTCCAGTTAGGGCCAAGAGAGACCCCTACGCGTAGCCCTCGGCTTTCTGCACATGGGCAGATGCACTCTTGGTTGCAATGGGCTCTGTCGCTCCCCAAGGGGCAGGCAGCTGTTGTTTTCTTGCAGTCCAGGTCTGCCTTGCAAACCTCCTTCGTTCCTGCAAAGAGGGGAGAGGCAGTGTCACTTGCAATTTTTCTGCTTCTTGTGAGACCCTATCCATTTTTTAAAGAAAAGAACCAGCTCAAAAGCCCATCATGAGGCAGGTGCAGAGTGTCTAGAACCTCTAAACACATGCCCTCCAACATTTCTCTGATGGAAATAGGGACGTGGGTGGCGCTGTGGGTTAAACCACAGAGCCTAGGACTTGCCAATCAGAAGGTCGGCGGTTCGAATCCCCGCAATGACAGGGTGAGCTCCCGTTGCTCGGTCCCTGCTCCTGCCCACATAGCAATTCGAAAGCACGTCAAAGTGCAAGTAGATAAATAGGTACCACACTGGTGGGAAGGTAAACGGTGTTTCCGTGCGCTGCTCTGGTTCGCCAGAAGCGGCTTACTCCCTTGGCCAATAAAGCGAGATGAGCGCTGCAACCCTAGAGTCGGCCACGACTGGACCTAATGATCAGGCGTCCCCTTATTTGATCCCAGAATGTTGCACTTTATGCACTTTATGCAACAAATCAGATCAAATCAGAAACCAGGACAGGGCTTCTGACAACTGCGCACGCTTGCAGGCCTGGTTGCACAAGACCCCGGTTGTGCAATATCCAGGAATGGAGCAGGATGCAAAACAGGAGAGGAGACCTGCCCTCCCCCCGCCAGTGTTTCTCCTCCAAAAGTCCTCTCCTAGGGGAGAGTTGCCAGGGGAGGGACCCAAAGCGCTTATGAGCCCAAGGAAATTGCGGACGCCTCCCTCCCTCTCTCCCTCATTGGTTTCCTCCCCTCCCAGCCCACTGGACGTTCCCCTTCCAGCCAGCAAAACATGTTTTCCTCCGGAATCTGTCTGCTACGCAGGCCGGGAGACCGCCCCAGGTTTCCGAGAAAACTCTGGAGGCCTGGAATGGGCCTGACCTTCTTAAAAACCGCTGGAAGACCGCCTGAAAAAACGAGACCCTCGCTTGCTAGCTAGCTAGCTAGGCAGGCTGGCCTTCAAGAGAATGCCAAATAAATCTGCCTTCTGTGTCTCTGTAGGAGCCTAGAATTGTACAGCTGCAAGGGACCCTGAGGGCATCTCGTCCACCCCCTGCAAGGCAACACACTTTTGCCCAATGTGGGGTTCGAACCCGCAACCCGTCCTTTGCTCTTATTGAAACCGCTTTTGATTTTGAGTCGTTGAGGAGTAGAATCTGGCTTTAAGGGGAGGGCAGTCCGCGCTGGAGTGTGTCTGTTTTTGCATGCAAAAAGGCCCCAGCCTCCCCAAACAGGAAAACCCTGGAGGGAGGTTTTTGGGACTCCAGCCCTCGCCTGCAGCATCCTCGGTTCACCCGAGGCGAGCGGGCATATTGCAAGGCTGGATTATCTGCATATATCCACACGGGCTCCACCCTGCTTATCTGCAGCTGTGCTGGCCTCTCAGGGTAAACAAATATGTGTTGCAGACCACGTTTCTCTCTCTCTGTTTGTGTGCGTGCGCGCCTATTCCCCTGGAGTTAACCCAATAATTCTCACAGCGTTCCTAAAAGATTCCCACCCACCCTCTCTTATAACGCTAGACCGTGGGCATGCAGTGAAGCTGAACATTGAGAGATTCAACAGAGTTCAACTGTGGAACTCCCTCCCACTGCAGGCAGTTAGGGCCATCAACTTGGAGAGCTTCAAAAACGGATCGGACACACATGCGGAGGAGCAAAAGGCTTTTGGCGACTACCGTATTTTTTGCACCATAACACTCACTTTTTTCCTGTGTGAGGTTCCAGGGAATGGGGCGAAATTTGGGCGCAGTTTGCATTTAGAAACAGACCGACCTCATTCCCAATTTCCCCAAATAGCACGAGAACTGAAACACACAACACGTGCCGCTTCTGAATTTTGCAAAGGAGGTCTCCAACCCCCCGAAAAGTGAACAGAAATGTGTAGATAATGAAAGGAACATACAAGACTGCATCCTTTGCTTGTTTAAAAAAAAAGCATCCTATTTTGGGAAAGTGCCTTCTAAAATATGTGTGTGTTTTACATAGAACTGCCCTTTTAAAAATGTGTATGTAATGTGGTTATATATTACATTCGCTATACAGATGTATATGTCGTATACACATTTTAAAATGCAATATTTAACTGCAGGAGAGAGAGAGAGAGCAAGAGGAGTCATTAAAGTGTAAAGTTGGAGGGAACTCTAAGGGTCATCTAACCTAACCCCCCGCAATGCAGGAATCACAAGAAAAACACACACAGCTCACAGACACATGCACACATCTGAGAGTCTGCACCCCTTCTCACCAACCCCAGGACTTGCCCCCCCATCCAGGACCGTGATGAGGCCCTACAAATCCTCCCATGGGAGCTGCGTGACGACAGCATTACGTTTGTGTTTCTATAGGAGAGATAATAATGGCAGAAATGTGGCGGGAGATGCTCCTTGGAATTAAAAACCATTGCAATCTGGTGCAGAAATGTGGCAAACTGAACTTTGGGGGGGCTGAGGGAATGAGAAACTGAGCAGAACCGAAAGGGGCAGCTGCCTGCCTGAGGGCGCCGCTTGGCGGTGGAAGAGAAGCACTCTGGGGAAGGGGCTGACCTACCCCATAAGTAAAAAAGAGGAGAGGACAGAGGAAGTTTGAGGGGACTTGTGACAACCACTGGCCAGGTGCGCAGGTGGGGTGAGGGGGGGCCTTCTGCGTCGTTGGCCAAGCCCCCAGGCTTCCATGCCAAGGTCACACTGTTGGGGAGCCAGAGCTTTCGAAGACGCGGGAGGGATCCTGTCCTCAAGACTTGGCCCAGCTCCCAGAACCAGGCCAAACAAGCCATCAATCGTGAGGAACCTGGCAGCTCTGAGCACATGATCCGAGGAGGAAAACAGAACGTCCTGGAGGGAAACACCACAGCTTGCGGGGGGGAGAGGGAGAGAGAGACTCTAGGCCGCTCCCCAGGCCTCCTCTGTGCTTTTTCCACACGCGCACCATGCGCAGACATGCGCGCCCATGCGCCGTGCGAGAGCAAAAAAAGTCCCCTGACTTCGCGGTGACCTTTGTGGGAATTCCAGCAGGGCGAAAGTCACTCGGATTAGAGGAGCAGAAATTGCTGGCGTTTGCTTGCTGGTATGCGTGAGGCGCATGCCCCACCCCACACCCCTGGCAGGCCTGCCAAAGGGGGTGGGTTGTGGGGGGTGGAGCAGGGAGAAAAGACGCCCAGAGACAAGGCAGTGCTCCAAAGTTGTGCATTATTTTGTTTTTCAAGCATTGTGGGCGGGAACAAACGGGCACCAATTATGGGAAGCGATTTGTCATCTCGTCCCACCGCTTCGCACCAATAAGAAGACGTTCCCTTCTTCCTCTTCAGAGTCAGAGTTAAGCATATTTGTCAACAGAATAATAATCACGTTTGTTTTTGCTTGGGGTTTTTTTGGGGGGGGGTGAAGATTTTTAAACTCATTTCGTTGTATGTATAAAACAAAGAAGACCTAATAGCAGGAGATAAAAGTAAAGAGAAACAAAACTATAAAACAACCACATTGAACGAGTAGGGATTAGGGTTAGAACTTTTTTACTTTTCTCCCAAAAAATGATTTCCTGTATCCTCAGGGGATAAACTTTTGCTTAGAAACACTCAAAAACAGGGACTGGTTCTTCTCAGTTGTGAAACAAGGTCACCCTGAAATGAAAAATCGGAATCACCATATATGTCACATTACTACTCATAAAGTATTTTTGAAAACTTGATGGAACTGTTTAGAACTTTTACAGCTGTAAAAGAACTTTCAAAAGCATTGGAGAATCTCTCTTAGCACCTGGAAGCAGGAGCAGGGCCAGATTTCGGTTTGATGCGGCCCTCAGCTACTGAAGGTAATGGGGCCCTTTCTATGTCCAGCTGTCCTTTGTCAACAACAAATTGTCGCTGTTTTTTGTGTTGAATATATGCTATAAGTTAATTTATGGACCTATTAGGTATATAAAGCCGTTTGCCACAGTTGCTGTATGTAGGTTTTATTTAATTTGTTTTTTATCTTATATTTTGGAAATGGACATCCAGTTTTTTCCCCTTTAATTTTTTGGGGCCCCCCCACAGAGAGTGGGGCCCTAAGCTATAGCTTGTTTAGCTTATATGTAAATCCAGCACTGAGCAGCAAGCCCTCTGAACTCCAGATCCCAGGATGTGATCCATGCGCAGAATGCGCAACCAAAGTGATGCGGGAACTTTTTGGCGCTTGCAGCAGAAACCAAGGCCAACTGCAACCTCGATTTATTCTTAGCAATAAGAAGAGGTGTGCGATGTGCAAGCACTGGAAAGTTTGCAAGCTAAATTTTTCCTTCGTCATAATACATGTCATGCATATGACGTAAGATGTTATACAGTTACATAGACAAAATTTGATTTATTGTTTTCGGGGTGACTTTGTTTTTTGCAAAAGATTTGGCTTTTAGGCACAAGTTCATCTAACTAAGCTACAGGAACGTGAGGTTGTAAAAAAGTTATAAACCTAATTGCCATTTGTCAGGGATGCTGCAGTTGGGATCCCTGAATTCCACAGGGTTGGACTTTTTTAAAAAAAATTTTTTTATTAAGAATTTCAACATAACAAATTATCAAAACATATCGTCTTCATCCCCCCCATTTTTCCCCTCTCCCCTCCCCAGGAGAACCCCTCCTCTCTCTGGTTTGTTCAACACATGTTATTCTCTGCATATTGTAAAATTGTAAAGATCCTTAAATTATCTGTCTATTATGTTAACAATCAATAAATGTGTGTATGTTTATTCAAAACCTGCCAAGGAGTCCAATTCATTTTGCTGTTTTTTTAAGCAGTTTGCAAAAAGTTCCCATTCTTCTTTAAAGCCACAGTTGTCCTTGTCTCGCCGTTTGTACGTCAGTTTCGCCAATTCAGCATAGTCCACCAGTTTCTCTTGCCACTGTTTTTTTGTCAGGATTTCCTCGTCCTTCCATCCTTGTGCTATTAAGACTCTTGCTGCCGTTGTCGCGTACATAAATAAATACTTTGTTTTTTCTTGGCAGGTCTTGCACAGGGTTGGACTTGATGGCCCTTGGAGATCCCTCCCAACCCTACAATTTTAAGAACCGGGAAAGGGTTGCGAAATGGGAACTCCTGCACTCCCTGGCCTCCCTCTCCCCCCCCCCCCCCGGCTCAGCCTCCGGCCAAATCCTGACTGGCCACACGCTGTTCCTGGTGTCCGGTGACCGAGAGACAGCTGTCGGACATGGCCGGGGTTTGGACAGGAGACAAGGATGTTGCACAGAGCACATCAACAAGGGAGGCGAAAGGGAGACGGGGCGAGTCATCTCCATGGCAGCACATCGCAGGTAAAAACAGGAGGGCTCCTAACGTCCCCCCCTATGCTCATATCAAGGGTCGTCTCCACCTAAACTGCTCTTGCGCATCGCTAGAGACTCTCGTGCACATGAAGCTGTCTTATCCCGAGTCGGAACACTGGGCTGTCCAGGTGATGACTCTGCATGGCGCTAGTCCTCATGGGGTCCAAAGAGGTGGCTTAAGGAGAAAGCAACCTGCCAGCAAGCCAGGCCACGGGTCTTGCTGGCTCTGTATTATTCTCACTGGCTGGCAACAGCTCATTTGGGGCTCACTGTGGTCCATGGAGGCGCAGGTCAATTCTGCGTGCAAGGAGGCTGCCAAAGGAGGCTGCAAGGAGGCTACCAAACTGGGAGGGGTGGCTAACACCCCACAGGACAGGATCACACTTCAAAACGACCTTGACAGATTAGAGAACTGGGCCAAAACAAACAAGATGAATTTTAACAGGGAGAAATGCAAAGTATTGCACTTGGGCAAAAAAAATGAGAGGCACAAATACAAGATGGGTGACACCTGGCTTGAGAGCAGTACATGTGAAAAGGATCTAGGAGTCTTGGTTGACCACAAACTTGACATGAGTCAACAGTGTGACGCAGCAGCTAAAAAAGCCAATGCAATTCTGGGCTGCATCAATAGGAGTATAGCATCTAGATCAAGGGAAGTAATAGTGCCACTGTATTCTGCTCTGGTCAGACCTCACCTGGAGTACTGTGTCCAGTTCTGGGCACCACAGTTCAAGAAGGACACTGACAAACTGGAACGTGTCCAGAGGAGGGCAACCAAAATGGTCAAAGGCCTGGAAACGATGCCTTATGAGGAACGGCTAAGGGAGCTGGGCATGTTTAGCCTGGAGAAGAGGAGGTTAAGGGGTGATATGATAGCCATGTTCAAATATATAAAAGGATGTCACATAGAGGAGGGAGAAAGGTTGTTTTCTGCTGCTCCAGAGAAGCGGACACGGAGCAATGGATCCAAACTACAAGAAAGAAGATTCCACCTAAACATTAGGAAGAACTTCCTGACAGTAAGAGCCATTTGACAGTGGAATTTGCTGCCAAGGAGTGTGGTGGAGTCTCCTTCTTTGGAGGTCTTTAAGCAGAGGCTTGACAACCATATGTCAGGAGTGCTCTGATGGTGTTTCCTGCTTGGCAGGGGGTTGGACTCGATGGCCCTTGGGGTCTCTTCCAACTCTATGATTCTATGATTCTATGCCTACCAGCTCCATCTGAGACCCTGCCTGCCTGTGCCCTGTCTTGCCAGAGTGGTGCGTGCTCTGGTTATCTGCCGCTTGGACTTCTGCAATGTGCTCTATATGGGGCTGCCTTTGAAGATGACTCAGAAACTACAACTAACCCAGGATGCGGCAGCTAGACTGGTGACTGGGAGCGGCCGCCAGAACCATATAACACCAGTTCTGAAAGACCTACGTTGGCTCCCAGTACATTTCTGGGCACCATTCAAAGTGTTGGTGCTGACCTTTAAAGCCCTAAATGGCCTCAGCCCTGTATACCTGAAGGAGCCTCGCCAACCCCATCATTCAGCCCAGACACCAAGGTCCAGCGCCGAGGGCCTTCTGGCGGTTCCCTCACTGCAAGAAGTGAGGTTACAGAGAACCAGGCAGAGGGCCTTCTCGGTGGTGGCGCCTGCCCTGTGGAACGCCCTCCCAGCAGATGTCAAAGAGAAAAACAACTACCTGACACTTAGAAGACATCTGAAGGCAGCCCTGTACATGGAATAATAGAATCATAGAATTATAGGATTGGAAGGGACCCTGAGGGTCATCTAGTCCAACCCCCACAATAAACTTGTGGGGCTCAAACCCATGTCCCTGAGTACCATGCTCTACTGACTGAGCTTCCTGTTTTATGTTTTTGAAAATACTGGAAGCCTCCCAGAGTAGCTGGGGCAAGGCAGTCAGATGGACCGGGTACAAATAATGACGTTGTTGTTGTTGTTGTTGTTGTTGTTGTTGTTACTACTACTATCATCATTATTTAGGTGAGGGGTCTTTCCTGGCCTTCATGGAGACGCCAGACATTGAACTTGGAACCTTCTGCTTATAGAGCAGGTGTCCTGTAGCTGAGCTGTTTCCTTTCCTTCAAAATAAACTCAAGGATCCAGTCCTCATGTTTCCGATTAGAAGTCTGGTTTAAACAGGAGCATGAAAAACAGTGTTAAAGGGAGTCAGATGGCCCAGCCAGCTCAGAAAATATCTGCACTGGGGTTTTCCAAACTTATATCTCCAGCCGCTTATGAACTACAATTCCCATCACCCCTGAGCACTGGTCCTGCTAGCTAGGGATGGTGGGAGTTGTAGTCCAACAACAGCTGGAGTCCGAAGTTTGGGAAGCGCCAACCGGCAGTGGGTTTCCAGACAGGGGACACCCCCAGGGCTACCTAGAGATGATTAGGGGTCGAACCTGGCACCTTCCGCATGCAGAGCAGGTGCCCGGCCACAGTAATATGGTCCTCTTAGGTTCCTAGTCCTCATGGGTCCCAAGAAGGGCCTGATGTAATGAGAACAGCACAGGCAAACTGGCAGGCAAACGCGATTCGGACAACGGCATTGTGAAGTCTGCTGTTTTGCAACCCAGGTGATCTGCTGCTGTCTGGGTCATGATGTTGGCAGAGGGAGAACTTCCCTTCTGTGTTCCAGGGTTTCCTAGAACAGAGGTGGGATCAGGGCAGTGTGAGCACTTCTGCCACCCTGGGCGCCAAGGGCACCACGACTATGACGTGGTTTGTCTATTTTATCAACCTTCTATCGTAATCTTCAATTCATAAACAGAGATCCAGGTCTTCCCAGTTCCCACCTGGGACAGCACCCATCTTGATTCCTGCCTTGCAGCGGGTTGGACTAGATGACCCCTGGGGTCCCCTCCAACTCTCCAATTCTATGATTCCATGTCTACTCAGCAAGTAAATAGCAGCCTTGTAGCCAGACCTCACCCCAGCTCTCTCCCTATAACCTTGACCCATACATTTCTCTCTCAAAGCATTGTATAGAGTCTTTCTGAAAATACGTTCATTATTTTACATTGGTATTTACATTAAGATCACATCACGTGCAACTTACACCAAAATCTATTTATTTATCTTGGCTACTTCCCATTGTTACATCCGTGGTGGTCTAATTCTCTCTCTTCCCTGCGGCCTGTCCAATCGCTTAACCTTATCTGTTTACCTAAAACCTATATTGCAATCTCTTCTCTCTCCCCCCCCCCCTCCGTTGCTCATAAGTCAAAACCCGTTTGAAATTTGGCTGCGTTGCGTTCTCATAGAGATTGAAAAAGAGGTCTCCAAAAAAGTTGGCAAAATGGTTTTTATACTCACAAAAATGGGAAACACCAGAAATCCCGACAAAGGAGGAATGGGCATACGCTCCAACATTTCTCGGATGACAAGGACGTCCTAAGGAAAAGCGGGACATTCAGAGATCAAATCAGAAACCGGGACGGCTCCTGTAAATCTGGGGTTTTGTAAACCTGGAAAATGGGCACAATTGGGAGTACTCAGAAATGTTGGAAAGCCCAGCTAAAACAAGGAATTCGAAATATGTGGAATTGTGATTCTTTGATTCCAAAGAGCACCATGTGTGCTCCACATTGGGGGGAAAAAATTAGGTCTTATATATATATAATAAATGTTAATAAATGTACCAAGCCAAACACATACATAAATAAATATATAAACCACATGTCTGAAGCAGCACAGGAAAACAGCCCTGGAACCATTTTGACTCCCAAACTGACCAAATGTTTTCTCTGCAAGGTCAAAAGGAAATGGAAAAACCTCCCCATTGTCTTTTCCTTCACAAATCCTGTCTTAAGGGTATGTCTGTGTATGAATGTCTGTGACCTGGTTCAGGAACTAAGTATCTATCATTACAAAAGACTGGCCAGGCTCCCCAGGGTATCCAATCAAGTGAGCATTAACAGGTAACCTGCCAGACAGGAGGTAAACAAAGCACTCAGATTTCTGTTGTAGACCGCCCTTTCTGTGATGTATGTATGATGTATCTGGGGGTGGTCTTGGACTCCAGGGCGGGCAAATAAGATGTCTATATAAGGGCGGGCACACCTTTGTTGTGGGTCCTCCTCCTTTCCTGTGTGTGAGGGGAGAACCCTGTTGCAACAGTTCAATAAAGATCAGGCTTATGAGCTGCTTTGCTTCTCAATATTCTCTGGTTGGCCTCTGTTATTTTCTCCGACCGATGGAGAACCTGCAAAGGACTCTAGAAGGGCTCTTCTGTCCCCCATAAGGGAATAAGGGCAGATTTTTGTTTATTACACCCTCACACCCCACACACCCACCACACAATCCACCCCACACACCCCAATCCTCAGAGTGGGAATGTGCAAGTCAGTTAAATAGGTAAAGAGACCCCTGACCATTAGGTCCAGTCGTGGCCGACTCTGGGGTTGCGGCGCTCATCTCGCTTTATTGGCCGAGGGAGCCGGCGTACAGCTTCCGGGTCATGTGGCCAGCATGTCTAAGCCGCTTCTGGTGAACCAGATCAGCGCACGGAAACACCATTTACCTTCCCACCGGAGCGGTACCTATTTATCTACTTGCACTTTGACGTGCTTTCGAACTGCTAGGTTGGCAGGAGCAGGGACCGAGCAACGGGAGCTCACCCCGTGGTGGGGATTCGAACCACCGACCTTCTGATCAGCAAGTCCTAGGCTCTGTGGTTCAACCCACAGCGCCACCCGCGTCCTGCAAGTCAGCAAGATCTGCTCTTAAACGGAGCCTGAATCTGAATCCCTGCATGTGACCACCGTCTCCTTCATCTCAAGAGCAGAGCCGCCAGACATAACAAGCTGCCTGCAAGGCCACCGGCCTCCAGTGCCAAGCCACCGGTCCGGCCAACGACAACAAACCGCACATGCAAGGCTCCTGTTTCTTCCGAGAAGGGAGGCCTGCCCCCCTGGTTCTAGGAAGCCCGGTCCCAGGGCGAAACACGAGTTCACATGAAGCGGTGCCAGCGACCCGGGTCAGAGCCCTTACATGGGAATAAGCCCCACGGAGGGATGGGGAAAGCGGGTGGGGGTGGGACCCTTTTCTCCTGTCACCCAGGTCAAGGTAACCCACACCAAGGGGTCAGCGGCTCGGAGAGTCCCGTAACAAGACTCTGGGGCCTGCGTCCAGCAGCCCCTCTCTCCCCCCAAAATAGCACACGGCTGTCAAAAATAGGAACATTCTTTGGGAAGGCCGAGAGTTGAACCCAGGGCAGAACTGAGGTATACACACATTGACGCACGTATTGTTTTGCAAACAGATGGCAGTCTTATGTTTCGACCATCATGTTCCTGTTTTCTCTTTCTGCCAATAAAGATTGATTGATTGATTAGCTGTCAAGTCTTAATTGCTGCATTGGTGTGAGAGTTTTTTTGGAGGGGGTAGCAGGAGGGGGTATTCACCGTCATAGGAGCCGACTCTTAGGGGACAAGGGGTCTTGAGAATCACACAACCCCTCCCCCAAGTTGACGGACATTGCCACTCAAATGGTGTGAGTGCACTGTGTCATGCGATCGATTACGCAGCGCAGGGCTCACTTGGCGCGCTCCCATTATTTCGTTCAAGTTGGCACCGCTTTTTGTTCAAGTTGGCATCACCTTTCCCTCCCCAGCTGTTAACCCCCCCTCGCCCTGCACCCCCCCCCCACCCTCAAAGAATCCAGTGACTACACAGACTTCGAACTTCATTGCTGGACAGGCTGTGCGTCTTCATGTGCGGATGAGGAAGCCGGATCCTGCCCATGGACTCCGGGCTCCTTTCTCACTTCCAGCCTAGTCATTTGGTGTGAGCGGGACATATGCATACCCTCCAACATTTCTCCCTATGAAAATTGAAATATACTCAGAGTCGCAAAGTGATTTCATGCTCTTTATTCAGCTCATAGTGGTGAGGAGGAAGGAATGAAAGTCCCCTCAAAGTATCTGCTTTATATACATTATTTACACAATGGGCTGCACATGATTGGCTAATTCCGGAATTCTACTGTAAGCCAATCAGGTTGTGGATTCACTTATATCTGGAGCATGATTGGGTGGTTCCTGCCAACCAATCAGACTGCTGCATTGTTCTAGGACCAATCAGACTGATGCATTCTGAATCCTATTGTTCTAGGACCAATCAGACTGCTGCGATTTGGATCCTATTGTTCTAGGACCAATCAGACTGCTGCAGTTTGGATCCTATTCAACTCAGTACACAACAAAAATGTTGTTGTTTAGTCCTTCAGTCGTGTCCGACTCTTCGTGATCGCCTGGACCAGAGCACACCAGGCCCTCCTGTCTTCCACTGCCTCCCGCAGTTTGGTCAGATTCATGTTGGTAGCTTCGAGAACACTGTCCACCATCTCGTCCTCTGTCGTCCCCTTCTCCTTGTGCCCTCCATCTTTCCCAACATCAGGGTCTTTTCCAGGGAGTCTTCTCTTCTCATGAGGTGGCCAAAGTCTTGGAGCCTCAGCTTCACGATCTGTCCTTCCAGTGAGCACTCAGGGCTGATTTCCTTCAGAATGGAGAGGTTGGATCTTCTTGCAGTCCATGGGACTCTCAAGAGTCTCCTCCAGCACCAGAATTCAAAAGCATCCATTCTTCGGCGATCAGCCTTCTTTATGGTCCAGCTCTCACTTCCATACATCACTACCTATGAAAATAGGGATATCCTATTCAACAACAGCAGCAGCAGCAATAACAACAACAATAATTACCCTGCCCATCTGACTGGGTTGCCCGAGCCACTCTGGGAGACTTCTGTAATAAACGAAAATCTGCCCTTCTTCCCTTATGGGGGAACACAAGAGCCCTTCTAGAGTCCTTTGCAGGTTCTCCATCAGTCGGAGAAAATAGCAAAGGCCAACAAGAGAATCTTGAGAAGCAAAGCAGCTGGTAAGCCTGATCTTTATTGAACTGTTGCAACAGGGTGTCCCCTTCACATGCATGAAAGGAGGAGGACCCAGAACCCAGGTGTGCCCACCCTTATATAGAAATTTTAAATTGCCCGCCCTGGAGTCCAAGACCACCCCCAGACACATCATGCATACATCACAGAAAGGGTGGTCTACAACAGAAATCTGAGTGCGTTGTTTACCTCCTGTCTGGCAGGTTACCTGTTAATGCTTACTTGATTGGATACGCTGGGGAGCCTGGCCAGTCTTTTGTAATGACAAATACTTAGTTCCTGAGCCAGGTCACAGGCTCACCCTATTCATACACAGACATACCCTTAAGACAGGATATGTGAAGGAAAAGACAATGGGGAGACTTTTCCATTTCCTTCGACCTTGCAGAGAAAACATTTGGTCAGTTTGGGAGTGAAAAGGGTTTCAGGGCGGTCCTCCTGTGCTGCTCCAGACATGTGGTCCACACATCTATGTATGTGCTTGCTTGGTACATTTATGAACAATATATATATATGACCTTATTTTTTTTATTTCACTTCCAACATAACAAGATATTAAACATTATAAAAACTTCCCTATCCAGGGCTGCGTCCAGATGTCTTCTAAAGGTTGCGTAGTTACTTATCTCCTTGGCTCGGGGTTCGCATAACTCCAGACCCTCCAACATTTCTCCGATGAAAATGGGGACATCCTAAGGGAAAATGGGACATTTCGGGATCAAATCAGAAACCGGGATGGCTTCTGTAAACCCAGGCCTGTCCCTGGAAAATAGGGACATTGGGAGGGTTTGCAAATGGATTTCCCTGGTGTTTCAAATCTCATGTGGGTTTCTGCGAAGGTGTTTTCTCAAAGGCAGCAGAAGGAAAGTGTGTTTTGAAAGCTTTGCCTAAATAAACAGGTTCATATTCCCTTTTCCTGACGCTGCATCCTACAAGAAAGAAAGAAAACCTCTGAATTATGGTCTTGATCTTTGCTTTTGTTCTTTCACTGCCAACGAGCAGGACAAAATCTTCCCCTTGCAAGTCTTAATAATAATAATAATAATTTATTATTTGTACCCCAGCCACTCTGGGCGGCTTCCAACAAAGATGAAAAATACACTAAAATGTCACAAGACTTACAGAAGTCTTGCAATCTTCACACCTGCATTTTCAAAAAGGCAGCAAAAAGTGTATTTTTTCTTTCTTTTCAGGATTCCTCCTTAAATCTCATAGGCAATTTCATCTTCGTTTCAGGGTTAGAAAACAGCACCCTCTAGAGGTGAAACATGAGTACTACCCACCTGGAAATTTTGCGTGTTACGATTGGCTAGACACCAAGCAGGCCTCTCCTCGTTGGTTGAGCTGCTGTGATGTCACAGCATGGCTTTCCCGCCTTCCAGATTCTTGAGGTTTTTCATCTGCTAGGTGGCTTTTATCTCATATTTAATAACGTTAAGTATAAAGAACATCCGTAAATGAATTGAGGGGGAGACAGAGCACCCAGAGGGAGGGATGCATTTCTGCAGCCACAGTGGGAGCTGTGATTGAGGTTGAATCCTGACAAGACAGAAGTACTGTTTTGGGGGGACAGTGGGCGGGCAGGTGTGAGGGACTCCCTGGTTCTGCATGGGGCAACTGTGCCCCGGATGGACCAGGTGTGAAGCCTGGGAGTCATTCTGGGCTCATAGCTGTCCATGGAGGCTCAGGTCAATTCTCTGTCCAGGGCACCTGTCTACCAGCTCCATCTGATACGCAGGATTAGACCCTCCCTGCCAGCGGACTGTCTCGCCAGAGTGGTGCATGCTCTAGTTATCTCCCGCTTGGACTACTGCAATGCGCTCTATGTGGGGCTACCTTTGAAGGTGACCCGGAAACTACAACTAATCCAGAATGCAGAAGCTAGACTGGTGACTGGGGGCGGCTGCCAAGGCCACATAACACCAGTCCTGAAAGACCTACATTGGCTCCCAAGACATTTCCAGGCACAATTCAAAGTGTTGTTGCTGACCTTGAAAGCCCTAAATGGCCTTGGGTCCAGTATCCCTGAAGGAGCATCTCCAGCCCCATTGTTCTGCCCAGACCCTGAGGTCCAGCTCCGAGGGCCTTCTGGCGGTTCCCTCATTGCGAGGTGAGGTTACAGGGAACCAGGCAGAGGGCCTTCTCGGTGGTGGCGCCCGCCCTGTGGAACGCCCTCCCACCAGATGTCAAAGAGAAGAACAACTACCAGACTTTTAGAAGACATCTGAAGGCAGCTCTGTTTAGGGAAGCTTTTAATGTTTAATAGGTTACTGTATTTTAGCGTTTTGTTGGAAGCCACCCAGAGTGGCCGGGGAAACCCAGCCAGATGGGCAGGGTATAAATAAATTATTATTATTATTATTATTATTATTATTATTATTATTATTATTATTCTAGTGGTTTGATTTCACCCCCCTGAGGCACACTTCGTTTTTCTCAAGACAGATAGATGCCAGCAACTGCCCCCAACCATGTAGCCTTGCAGCTAGTAGCCATCAGTGGCTATTTATCCTCCCTGAAGCCATCCAGTCCTTTTTTCAAACCATCCTGTGGCAATGAGTTCTGCAGACTAACTGAAAAGAGTCATTTTTTGATAGGTCCCAAATCGCCCAACATTCAGCTGCACTGGAGTTCCACAGAGTAGCCACTGTGGGAACAGAATATTATTTAAATTTCCCTATACGTATAGTTCAAGCTATGGTTTTCCCAGTAGTGATGTATGGAAGTGAGAGCTGGACCATAAAGAAGGCTGATCGCCAAAGAATGGATGCTTTTGAATTCTGGTGCTGGAAGGAGACTCTTGAGGGTCCCATGGACTGCAAGAAGATCAAACGCATCCATTCTGAAGGAAATCAGCCCTGAGTGCTCACTGGAAGGACAGATCCTGAAGCTGAGGCTCCAATACTTTGGCCACCTCATGAGAAGAGGAGACTCCCTGGAAAAGACCCTGATGTTGGGAAAGATGGAGGGCACAAGGAGAAGGGAAGGACAAGATGGTTGGACAGTGTTCTCGGGGATACCAGCATGAGTTTGACCCAACTGCGGGAGGCAGTGGAAGACAGGAGTGCCTGGCGTGCTCTGGTCCAGGGGGTCACGAAGAGACGGACACGACTGAATGACTAAACACCAACATACGTCGTATATTGATTGAATACAAAGTGATGGTGAATCTCTGATTGGCGCCCGCTCTCCCTAGGGCCCAGGTGGAGCAAAGCTTGGATTGTAGAGGAACCAAATTATTAATTGTGGAATATATTCCATGGCATTGCTTTTGGACTTGGAAATACCAGTTCGCTAAAAGACCTGAAACTTCATTAAACAAACTTCATTAAACGTCATTAAACGAGAGAAAGCTGAGAATGTGAGAGATATGACTGTGGGGACCCCCTGTTGGGGGGACTGTACTGAAAAACAATCGAAGATTAACAAGAAGAAGAATAAAATTTCCTCTTTGCAGGCCAACATAATATGGATTCGTTAAGCGCGATGGAAAAGTCCCATACCAGGGACTGTGACGATAAGAAGAGGTTAACGTCGGAACTATGATATTGAGAATAAACAACAGAGAAAATGCAGGAACCAAAATAAAAGACCAGCCAGAACATGGGAAGTTCCATTAAATTAATTAATTCAGAATGTATAATTGGCTTCTTCTTTTTTCTTTGGATAGGATGTTGATATTTTATTAACTGGAATGTTATGCATGAAAAATTAATAAAAATTATTCATAAAAAAAGAATATTATTAAATTTCAAGAACAACAACGGATCCAGCAGGTTCTTCCTTTGCAAGACAGCCTTGTTGTAAACAAAAAATTGCCCTTTCCCCCTTATGGGATATCCAAGAGCCCATATAAAGTCCTTACATAGGTTCCCTATTGGTAGGAGAAAATAACAGAGGCCAACCAGAGAATATTGAGAAGCAAAACAGCTAGTAAGTCTGATCTGTATTTATCTGTTGCAACAGGGTCCTCACTCACCCGTAGGAAAGGAGGAGGACCCCGAACAAAGGTGTGTCCACCCTTATATAGACATTTTAAATTGCCTGCCCTGGAGCTCAAGACCACCCCTCCATACATCATACACAGAAGGGGTGTAACCTAAGACCACCCCCCAGATACATCATACCTACATCACAAAAGAGGCGGTCTACAGCAGAAATCTGAGCGCGTTGTTTACCTCTTGTCTGGCAGGTTACCTGTTAATGCTCGCTTGATTGGATACCCTGGGGAGCCTGGCCAGTCTTTTGCAATGATAAATACTTAGTTCCTGAGCCAGGTCACAGGCTCACCCTATTCATACACAGACATACCCTTAAGACAGGATTTGTGAAGGAAAAGACAATGGGGAGGCTTTTTCCATTTTCCTTCGACCTTGCAGAGAAAACATTTGGTCAGTTTGGGAATCAAAAATGGTTCTGGTGCTGATCCATGTACATGCTTGGTTGGTACATTTATTATATATCTAAGACCTTAAAATTCTTATCACAGGCTCACATCTCTCACCTGTCTGCAGAAAGGTGAGCAAAGGGACACAGATTCATTGCATCTGCTTTGAGAAACAGCAAAAGTTGGTCCCCTTCAAAAAAACAACCACCACCCCATAATATATTTAAAGAAGCACATTCACAATCCGGGAAATGGTCCTTGCAGTTGATCTCTCTTTCTTTAAAAAAGGGACTTCCCTACCCCCAAAAAAGTCCCTTCTTGCCAGCACACACGGAAATCCAGAGCTTTTCAGCACCAAAGTTTGTTGGCACATTTTGATAGGCTTCTGGGAACTCCCCTCTGGAATATCCCTCAGTCCGGGAAGGCATACGAGGACGACAGGAGGGCAAGGGAGAGGAGGAGGAAAGATATTTAAGAGAAAGTTAAGAGCATGTGGCAGTCAACAGACAAATCCCATGGCAGTCGAGAATCCAGTTTCAATCAGGAATGGAAGCACAAGGTTGGTTCCTAATGCATTTCATGGCAATTCCACACCGTACTTGTGTCTTCCTCCACAAAGAATCTGTAGCTCAGGGCGCTGAGAGGGGTCAAGAAGTGCCCTCCCTCCTCCTTGCTCCCCTCAGGGAACTGCAATCTCCAGAATTCCCTGGGAAGAAGTATTAGCTGTTAAACCAGGAACCGAAGTTCCGAGAAGGGGAATAGAGGTCTCCTAACAACTCTCAACATCAAAAAGCTAAGATCATGGCCACTGGTCCCATCACCTCCCGGCAAACAGAAGGGGAAGAAATGGAGGCAGGGAGAGATTTTACTTTCTTGGGCTCCATGATTACTGCAGATGGTGACAGCAGTCACGAAATTAAGAGACGCCTGCTCCTTGGGAGAAAAGGAATGACAAACCTAGAAAGCATCTTAAAAAGCAGAGACATCACCTTGCCAACAAAGTTGGCTATGGTTAAAGCTATGGTTTTCCCAGTAGTGATGTATGGAAGTGAGAGCTGGACCATCAAGAAGGCGGATCGCTGAAGAATGGATGCTTTTGAATTCTGGTGCTGGAGGAGACTCTTGAGAGTCCCATGGAATGCAAGAAGATCCAACCTCTCCATTCAGAAGGAAATCAGCCCTGAGTGCTCACAGGAAGGACAGATCCTGAAGCTGAGGCTCCAAGACTTTGGCCACCTCATGAGAAGAGAAGACTCCCTGGAAAAGACCCTGATGTTGGGAAGGATGGAGGGCACAAGGAGAAGGGGACGACGGAGGACGAGAAGGAGGGACAGTGTTCTCGAAGTGACCAGCATGAGTTTGACCAAACTGCGGGAGGCAGTGGAAGGCAGGAGGGCCTGGCGTGCTCTGGTCCAGGGGGTCACAAAGAGTCGGACATGACTAAACAACAACAACCAACAACAACTCTCGGAGCCTGGAACAAACTATAGTTTCCCAGGATGCTTTGGGGAGGAACCCCAGACTTTTCAAAGCAGAGCAATACTGCTTTAAATGCCCAGTGCAGAAGGGGCTTGATTCACAGCTGCCAGAACCGTTCTCTTTGGGCGTTCCCACTTCTCCGAATTTTGCGGAGCATCTCTCCCACGAAAGGTTGTGTCCATAAAAACAGGTATTTAGGGCATGGGTAGGCAAACTAAGGCCCAGGGGCTGGATGCAGCCCAATCGCCTTCTCAATCCGGCCCCCGGAAGGTCCGGGAATCAGCGTGTTTTTACATGAGTAGAATGTGTCCTTTTATTTAAAATGTATCTCTGGGTCATTTGTGGGGCATAGGAATTTGTTCATTTTCCCCCTTCAAAATATAGTCTAACCCTCCACAAGGTCTGAGGGACAGTGGACCGGCCCCCTGCTGAAAAAGTTTGCTGACCCCTGATTTAGGGTAATGTATGCATACAGATCACATATTCATGTTATTATTAATTTCATATATTAATTGCTTCCTCTGAAGCGATTTCACAACACACACAAAAACTTTTGCATTAGAACCTGTATGGTCATGCAGGCAAAAATGTACTTGAGGAATGTACATAAAATTTGTTAAAACACAAGAAATGGCTTGCAATAAATATGTTAAACGGGCATATGAAGATATTTGTATTAAACATATGGGGAAGGTTTTTAATGTTTGATGTGTTTTAAATTATGGGGGGAAAGAGAGTGTGGCCTGAGAAGTGTTCTGAGGGCCAGACCGGGGGTTCTGAGGGCCGCATCCGAGGTTCCCTTGCCAACCCAGCCAATCCAAGAGGACATGCTTCAGAAGTCTTGGGACAGGACTCGTCGTGTCCCAAAATTGCCAAAAAATAATAATAAAATCCCACCAGGATCCCTTCAAAATCACAACACTTTACGGTGGGAGAGTAGATTATCAAACGGAGGCAGTGCTAGAACAGTTTATTATTATTATTTTCTTTAAAAAATACATGTATTTCCAGCTAGTGGTTTGAACAGAGTTCTGCACGTGAAAGTAGAGGCAGATTTCGGCCAAGCGAAATATTTCCCCATAAGATCCAGGCCCCAAACCACTTACAAAAAAACCCACAGTGGTTTCCTGGCGGGCAGAGGCTCCTTTCAACCCCCCCCCCCCAAATCACCAGTCCGAGAGAGTCCTAAAAACTGATTAAAACTCACATCAGCTTCCGAACCAATAATTTTTTTAGCAGGAGCTGGAACAGGTAGGGCGGAGGCACATGCCCAATATCAAGTGGCAGGGAGTTCCGAAGTGCGAGCTCTGGACCAATTTCTTACAATTATTGGGCAGCACCTGTGGCAGTGCCAGTTCCTCTGGTCAAAGTGGCAGGGGATCCCATGGGTGGGACAGTTTCTGCGCACACTCAAATGGGTGCCCCTCTCCGCCCCCCTCCTGGGTAAGGAAAAGGAAGGATCAGCCAGGAAGAAACACTCGGGTCAAGTGGCGTCTGTGAGGGCCGTGGCCTGAAGTTCAACACGGAATCCTAGAATCAGAAGGGATCCCTGAGGGTCATCCAGCCCAACCCCCTGCAATGCAGAGATCTCAGTTCAAGCATCCATGACAGATGGCCATCCAACCTCTGCTTAAAAACCTCCAAGGAAGGAGAGGCCACAATCTTCTTGTGGGATGTGAAACACAAGAGCAGTCAAGTACAACATTCCTAGAGTGAACATGTTTACACCTGGGGAGGAATGTTTGTCCAGCCAGCAGGTCAACTTCCTGTTTCCTCCTGGGCTGGGACAGACTTCCTCTGCATGTGACCAGAGGTGGGCGTGGCCTCACCTGTGCAGGTAACGACAAAAGCACAGGGCAGGGCAGCCATCTCTCTCTCTTTGACTACATGCATCGAAGAAGCAACATCTGCTTAGCCAAAGATGCTCTCTTGGCCATAGCTGTCAACGTTTTCCTTTTTTTAAGGGAAATCCCCTTATTCCGAATAGGATTCCTCACAAGAAAAGGGAAAAGTTGACAGCTATGTCTCTTGGCTTCCAGTCAAGAGAGGACAAAGGGACTGTCTCTTTATGGGATAGTTTCCAGGTGTATGTTACTTTTCTAAGCTAAGTCTGCCTTCTGGGATCCAATTGTGAACAGAATGTGAGTGAGTAAACTCTTTTTATACTTTTACAGACAACTGTGTCGTGTCTTATCTTTTATGAGGGAATAAGGGGGAAATACCAGAACAGTTATTCTAGAGGCTTTAGCGAGCCTGAGCAAACGCATCCGCTGTGAGTTTAAACAGGGGAATGTTACTCCGCTAAATTGTGAACTTGTTAACACAAGTTGGAAAGGCTACAATCAAACAATATATACTCTCCTGCATCCCAGAACATTCTGAGGGAGTCCCTTCCGCTGTGGAACAGCTCTCACTGTCAGAAAGCTCTTCCTAACGTTCAGTCGGAATCTCCTTTCTTGCGACTTGAAGCCATGGGTTCGAGTCCTGCCCTCCAGAGCAGGAGAAAACAAGCTGGCTCCCTCTTCCATGTGGTAGCCCTTAAGATCTCTGAAGATGGCTCCCATATCTCCTATCAGTCTCCTCTTTCCTAGGCTAAACGTACCCAGCTCCTTCAACCATTCCTCATCAGGCTTGCTTTCCAGACCCTTGATGATCTTGGTCGCCCTCCTCTGCACATGTTCCAGCTTGTCAACATCCTTCTTAAATTGTGGCGCCCTGAACTGGACACAGGACTCCAGATGTGGTCTGACCAGAGCAGAATAGCGCAGCGCTATGACTTCCCCTGATCTGAACTCTAGACTCCTTTTTCTAAATGCTCACAGAAACCTGTTGAATTATCTGTTCTAATAATAATAATAATAATAATTTTTATTTATACCCCGCCCTCCCCAGCCAAGGCCGGGCTCAGAGCGGCTTACCAGCAATAATAAAAACAAGTTGAATGATTCTAGGACCTTTCCTGGTATCGACGTCAAGCTCACCGGTCAGTAGTTACCTGGGTCTTCTCCCCCCACCACTCATGTTGTGGGTTTGAATCCCACATTGGGTAAAAAGAATCTTGCATTGCAGAGGGTTGGACTAGATGACCCTCAGGATTCTCGGGTTCTATGATTCTATCCCTGATTATAATACATACAGGCACACACACAACATACACATACACTCTCTCTAACAAGGAAAATCATTGTATAAAACAGTTTTTAGTAGTCGTCATAGGATAACTCTCTCCCCCCCCCCTTCTTTGGCTTTGTTTTATAAAACAATATATTATTTTCTTTAAAGAGGGAAGGAAGGAGCTCCAGATTCCCCTTGCCCTCCCTAGTGGAGGAGAGTTCCGCAGTCCCAGGAGAGGCTCGTATCTGGCGGGGGGAATCGCTCCCTGCAGGGCATCAGTGGCAAATCCTCAAGGTCATTTCCTTCTGTCAAATAAAAGAGGGAAGGGGGAAAGAACTGAGTGCTTTTCTGCCATTCAAAACTGTGAGAAAGAATGAATATCTATCTATCTACATCTATATCAGCTTGGCTGCATTTTAATGCTTCAATGTTTTAATGTTGTATTTTAATCTTCTTTTTAGGTTGTATTCATTCAGCTTGTTTTTATTATTGCTTGTTAGCCGCCCTGAGCCTGGCCTTGGCTGGGGAGGGCGGGGTATAAATAAAATTTATTATTATTATTATTATTATTATTATTAACATTGCACAGCAAAAAGGTAAAATAAGGTTCAGGGCACCACTATTTTATTTTTAAAAAGCAGCAAGCTGCTAGATCTTATGAAGATCTTTTAGGCAAGGTAGGTTAACAGCATATAAATATAATATTAATAACAGTACCAGTAATAATGAAGATGATGGTAATAATAAAAACGATTTCCAAATATTACTTGGCGTTTTCTTTTTCAAATCATCTTATTATGACTTTGGAATTCTGCACACACCAGGCAGTATGTGAATGCTACAAAAATGATGATCATCATCATAATACGTGGGGTAGCTCAGTCGGTAGAGCATGAAGCTTTTAATCTCAAGGTCGTGGGTTCAAGTCCCATGTTGAGCAAAAAGATTCCTGCATGGCAGGGGGTTGGGCTAGATGACCCTTGTGGTCCCTTCTCGCTCGACGGTTCCAATATTACTAATCACAATTTCCAAATGAGGCTTAGCCTTGCTCTTCCTCTTTCCCCCCAAAATGACCTCAGTGCTAAGTGATTCTGCACATCGAGGGGTATATAAATTTCACTGAAAGCCACAGGCTCATAGAACTATGGCGCTGGAAGGGAACATCAAAGATCATCCAGCTCAACACCTGAGAACGCAGGTATTTTATGCCATCGCTGTGTGGGTTTTGTACATAAAGGTAAAGGTAAAGGGACCCCGACCGTTAGGTCCAGTCGTGGCTGACTCTGGGGTTGCGGCGCTCATCTCGCTTTACTGGCCGAGGGAGCCGGCGTACAGCTTCCGGGTCATGTGGCCAGCAGGACTAAGCCACTTCTGGTGAACCAGAGCAGCGCACGGAAACGCCGTTTACCTTCCCGCCGGAGCGGTCCCTATTTATCTACTTGCACTTCGTGCTTTCAAACTGCCAGGTTGACAGGAGCAACGGGCGCTCACCCCGTCGTGGGATTCGAACAGCCAACCTTCTGATCGGCAAGCCCTAGGCTCTGTGGTTTAACCCACAGCGCCACCCGCGTCCAGGTTTTGTACATATAAATACAGTAATACCTCGGGTTACAGATGCCTCAGGTTGTGCGTTTTCGGGTTACGGACGCGCCAAAACCCGGAAGTACCAGAACGGGTTACTTCTGGGTTTCAGGGCTCGCGCATGCGAAGTGCTAAATGGCACATTGTGAATGCACAGAAGTGCCAAATTGCAACCCGTGCATGCGCAGGCGAGGCGCTGCGGGTTGTGAACACTGCGGGTTGCGAACGTGCCACCTCCACGGATCACGTTCGCGACCCAAGCGTCCACTGTATTATGAAAATTGGCAACCCTCTTCCGCAGAGGATTCCTGGCCCCACGTCAACGGACTCAGCCCGGCTGGGCACTCACCAGGGGCTCCAGCTCCTTGGTGTCGATGAGGCCAAACTCCTTCACAAAATAGTAAAAGTGCTTGTAGCAGGTGTTGACGTGGGCTTCGGAGCCCATCTGGGCGATGCGGTCAAAGTGGTGGATGTAGACGTGGACGAAGACTCGGAAGAGCCGCGAGAGGATCTTCTTGACGGACTTGAGGAAGTTCTTCTGGAACGGGGTACCTGGTGCGAGAAACACACATGATGCCCAGGTCACGACGGGTGGCGGAGATGCCCAGTAAACACACACTGCCCCTGTCTAAGGTCAGTACTGTCCACACTGGCTGGCAGCAGCCCTCCAGCAGCCTTTTGGACCTCTACGGCTGAGCTATGGCCTTCCCTCTAATTAAAAAGTTTCTAGTCCTCCTCGTTCCATATACCGTATTTCTTGCTCTATAAGACTCACCTTTTCCCTCCTAAAAAGTAAGGGGACATGTTTGTGCGTCTTATGGAGCGAATGCAGGCTGCGCAGCGATCCCAGAAGCCAGAACAGCAAGAGGAATTGCTGCTTTCACTGCACAGCGATCCCTCTTGCTGTTCTGGCTTCTGAGATTCAGAATATTTTTTTTCTTGTTTTCCTCCTCCAAAAACTAGGTGCGTCGTGTGGTCTGGTGCGTCTTATAGAGTGAAAAATACAGCTGATTTAAGTAGCAAGCTTGCTTCCTATCAAGTCAGACTGATGGGTCCACCCAGCCCCCTACTGATCAGCCTTCTTGCTCCTGGTGTGAACCAAATGACTCCAGTTTCTTAAGCAGGGCCTCCAGCCTCAGTGAGTTGCTGGAAGCAAACATTTCTCCTTCCTGACCAGACCTTGCTGCTCTTTGTGACTCACGGCTTTCTTGACCCCCGGATCGTCCAACTACGTGAACTGAGATACACCTGACCTTAGGACTGGACTGGACCTTGTATACAGACTCTGCCATGAGTCCCTCCTCCCCAGGGCTTTCTCCAAACAATCGGAGACTGCTCCTGCATGCAGCCAACCTCTCCTCTGCCCTTTTCATGCCTCTCCTGGTTCTGGGAGACCAGCGGAGAGGGGAGCTTGTCGCAGCGGGAGGGGGAGACCTCCATGACTCTTCCCCAGCTGGACTCATCTCTGCCTCCCTCCTCTCCTGCTTCAGTTTCCACCTCTGATTCTGACTTCCCTTGGGGGTCCCCCCAGCAGGTTCCTCCCACCACTCTTCTGCATCCAGTCAGTCCATGACAGCTGCCTAGGTCTCCTCCTCTCATGGGTTTTCCCAAGCAATCAGAGACTGCGCCTGCGCAAAACCAACCTCTCCTCCGCCCTTTTCATGCCTCTCCTGGTTCTGGGAGACTAGCAGGGAGGGGAGCTTCTCGCAGCAGGAGGGGGAGACCCCCGTGACTCTTCACCAAGTGGACTCATTTCTGCCTCTTGGCCTCCCTCCTCTCCTGCTTCAGCTCCTGCCTCCAATTCTGGACTGCTCTCTGCCACAGATTCTCCCCGCTCACTAAGCCCTGTTACCTCTTCAGCCTCCGACACCTCCACCTCCCAGTCCTCTTCCTCTTCTCCCTCTGACCACTCATTGCCATTCCACCACCCCTCCACGGGCTCTGAGCCTTCTTCTTCCCGTGGGGGCTCCCCAGCTGGTCCTCCCCCCACTTCCTCTGGGTCCAAAGCACCCCACGACAGAGGATCTGTCCGGCACAGGGCAAAAACTGAACCACCACCTTCCTGTGACTTGGGAATGCAAGGTTGGTATAATCATCATCATCATCATAATAATCATAGTAATAATCATCATAATCATCATCATAATAATAATAATCATAATAATAATAAATTTATTATTTATACCCCGCCCATCTGGCTGGGTTTCTCCAGCCATTCTGGGCGGCTTCCAACAGAATATTAAAATACAATAACCTATTAAAAATTAAAAGCTTCCCTAAACAGGGCTGCCTTCAGATGTCTTCTAAATGTTAGGTGGTTGACATCTGGTGGGAGGGCGTTCCACAGGGCGGGTGCCACCACCGAGAAGGCCCTCTGCCTGGTTCCCTGTAGCTTTGCTTCTAGCAGTGAGGGAACCGCCAGAAGGCCCTCGGTGCTGGACTTCAGTGTCCGGGTTGGACGATGGGGGTGGAGACACTCCTTCAGGTATACTGGACCGAGGCCGTTTAGGGCTTTCAAGATCAGCACCAACACTTTGAATTGTGCTCGGAAACGTACCGGGAGCCAATGTAGGTCTTTCAAAAAGGTGAATGTGATTCTAGGCTGCATTAATCCAGAATGCGGCAGCTTGACTAGCTAGCTGCCGCATTCTGGATTAATGCAGCCTAGAATCACATTCGCCTTTTTGCGCAGCTGCATCACGGTGCTGGCTGACGTCCGGTGCCCCCCCCCCCGCCGCCGCCCGCAGCAAATCCCGGAAACGGACTCACCAACGTTGGTGGGGAAAAGATCCTCATTGTTGATCTGCACTTCGATCCAGTCCATCAACAGGTCCATGTACTGCGGGGCCGAGAGGGCAGTGGGCTTGCGGGACTTCTCGTCTTGCCACCGGTACTCGTATTTCGGACCGCCGGACATGACGGGGCAGCTCTGCTCCGTGCAGGAGTCGGCGATGGTCCCGTAGATGAGGTTGATGCGGTTGAAGAAGTCCACCACGTGGACGGCCACCCAGTCGTTGAGCTCCTCGCCCGGCGGCAGCTGCACGGCCACCTTCAAGTCCAGCCCGGCGTTGAGAGACGCCTGCGCCATTTTGTGCAGTTCGAAGCGCTGCGTTCCGGGTTCGAATTTCTTCTTGGGGCGGAACGTGCGGTCCTTGTTGAAAACTTGCCGCAGAGGGTTAGACATCTCCTGCTCGACTCGGCTGCCCCCCAAAAGTTACTGATAGCAGAGAGATTTGCCACTGCGACGGAGGAGTTTTTCGGACAACCGAATTTTAAAGTGTCAAGGAGTTCCGCCGGTCGTACAGAGGCTCTTCAACCTGCAGCAGAAGATAGACATGGCTTTTATAAAATGCCTTTTCTTTTTAAAACAGAGGCGTGTTTTTTTTGGGGGGGGGGACACTTCTGACTCTTGGGGTCCCTTCCAACTGTACAATTCTATAATCCTGTGATCCAGTCCAAGCCTGGAATTAGAGGTGATTGTGTTATTGTAGTAATAATAATAATAATAATTTTTTATTTGTACCCTGCCCGCCCCAGCCAGAGCCGGGCTCAGGGTGGCTAACATCACAAAACTAACACAGTATACAAAAAAAACATAAGAACATAAAAAACAAGCAATCAATTAATTAAATATATCTTAAAATTAGTTTAGAGCAAATTAAAATCCAGACAGATGGCAGTGCGCAGGTAAAATTGAGAGAGGCATATTCTCTAAGGGACGCAGGTGGCGCTGTGGGTTAAACCACAGAGCCTAGGACTTGCTGATCGGAAGGTCGGTGGTTCGAATCCCCGCGACGGGGTGAGCTCCCGTTGCTCGGTCCCTGCTCCTGCAAACCTAGCAGTTCGAAAGCACATCAAAAGTGCAAGTAGATAAATAGGTACTGCTCCGGCGGGAAGGTAAATGGCGTTTCCGTGCGCTGCTCTGGTTCGCCAGAAGTGGCTTAGTCCTGCTGGCCACATGACCCGGAAGCTGTACGCTGGGTCCCTCGACCAGTAAAGCGAGATGAGCGCCGCAACCCCAGAGTCGGCCATGACTGGACCTAATGGTCAGGGATCCCTTTACCTTTTTAATATTCTCCAGGGCCAACTGTTACCACTGGTCTTTTAAAGGACCCATGAGTGGGCTAGATGGCCTCTTTAATGCTTATTCTTATACAGAAAGCAAAGAATCAGACTGAACCCTGACTAAAGGCCTGGCGGAAAGATGTCAAATCCCACAGGATTCTAGTCTCTTGCGAGAGAGCGTTCCACCAGGCCGGGGCCACGGCCAAAAAGGCCCTGGCTCTGGTCAAGGCCAGTCTAATCTCCCTGGGGCCTGGGATCTCTAATGTTATAAGAGAGAGAAAATAGGGTGCAGCAGAGGGGAGATATTAAAAAAAAACACACCATGGGAAGTGGAGTGGGAAGAAAAAATTAATACGTATTGGAATGCATGTGTGAAATTTCTGGAAATTTAATAAAATATAACAGGGGGCGGAATGAAGATGCCTCCTACTTAATTAACTGCCTCCTCCTTCACTTTAAAAACATGCAGTGTGTGTGTGTGTGTGTGTGTGTGTACGAGAAATGGTTCTTGAAGGACAGGAATCGAGGCCCCTGGGGTGTCTCTAAAAGAAGAGAGGTGTCCCGTGAAGGGAAGCTGAGAGAGGAAGTTGAGGGCGGGGAGAGGGAGGGCAGGATCCGACCGTCCTCCTGCAGCGGTGCAAGCCCCATTTACAAAGAACCGAGTTCGAGCTTCGCTGAAAAGCCACATCCTGTGTGCAGACACATGTCAGTTTTGGTGAAGAAAGCAGGAAATGCAGAAAGAGAGAGCGAGAGAGAAGCTGCGTCTCGAAACAACACAAAAGCGCCCACGAGAAGATATTGCTTCAACGCTTTGGAATTGCAGAGTCGGAAGGGACCCGAGGGTCATCTAGTCCAACCCCACATGCAACGCAGGAATCTCAAGTAAAGAATATAGAATTTTTTGGACCACCCTGGAGAGAGGGGTTTTTCCTGTAAAAAAAAAAGGGGGGGGGATCTGCTTGGAATAAGCTGGTTGCTAGTTGCCATCGACAGCCCACTCCTCCTCCACGAATTTCCCCATTCCTCTTTTAAACCCTGTGGGAGGGAGTTCCGCAGTTTATCGGGAAAAGTCTGCCTGGAATCTTCCCATGATCAGCTTCCTTGGATGTCTGCAAGGTCCAATGTTAGAAGAGGGAGAGAGGAGGCCTTTTTCTCAATCCACTTCCTCCAAATCAGGCATCTACCCCCTCTTACGCCGCCCCCCAAACTCTCCTTAGCTGACTCAGACCCAGAGGCTCATTGAACCCAGGATCCTGTTTCTGACAAGGGTCAGCAAGAGGCCTGCAGGGAAGCCCACCACAAATGAACCAGCCTTTTCCTGTCCACTTGTCGTTTAGTCGCTTAGTCATGTCCGCCTCTCCGTGACCCCCTGGACCAGAGCACGCCAGGCCCTCCTGTCTTCCACTGCCTCCCACAGTTTGGTCAAACTCATGCTGGTAGCTTCGAGAACACTGTCCCACCATCTCGTCCTCCGTCGTCCCCTTCTCCTTGTGCCCTCCATCTTTCCCAACATCAGGGTCTTTTCCAGGGAGTCTTCTCTTCTCAGGAGGTGGCCAAAGTCTTGGAGCCTCAGCTTCAGGATCTGTCCTTCCAGTGAGCACTCAGGGCTGATTTCCTTCAGAATGGAGAGGTTGGATCTTCTTGCAGTCCATGGGACTCTCAAGAGTCTCCTCCAGCACCAGAATTCAAAAGCATCCATTCTTCGGCGATCAGCCTTCTTTATGGTCCAGCTCTCACTTCCATACATCACTACTGGGAAAACTATAGCTTTAACAAGCTTTATGATCCAGCTCTCACTTCCATACATCACTACTGGGAAAACCAGAGCTTTAACTATACGGACCTTTGTTGGCAAGGTGATGTCTCTGCTTTTTAAGATGCTGTCTAGGTTTGTCATTGCTTTTCTCCCAAGAGGCAGGCGTCTTTTAATTTCGTGACTGCTGTCACCATCTGCAGTGATCATGGAGCCCAAAAAAGTAAAATCTCTCACTGCCTCCATTTCTCCCCCTTCTATTTGCCAGGAGGTGATGGGACCAGTGGCCATGATCTTCGTTTTTTTTGATGTTGAGCTTCAGACCATATTTTGCGCTCTCCTCTTTCACCCTCATTAAAAGGTTCTTTAATTCCTCCTCACTTTCTGCCATCAAGGTTGTGTCATCTGCATATCTGAGGTAGACTGCCCCTTCGTGGGGAGGTTCAGATTCTTAAATACAGGGAAACCTTTTCCTCTTTGGAAAAACTTTAGCATCAACCTTTTTAGAAGGCAGACAGGAGGAAACAGTATACACTGTGCTTGTAATAACAAAGAGGTGGAATTAATTTTACAGGTCTGGGATCCAGGCCTGATGAGGAACGATTGAAGGAGCTGGGCATGTTTAGGCTGGAAAAGAGGAGACTGAGAGCAGATATGAGAGCCACCTTCAAATATCTCAAAGGCTGTGACAAGGAAGGTGGAACAAGCTAGTTTTCTCCTGCTCCGGAGGGTAGGACTCGAACCCGTGGCTTCAAGTTATAGAATGGAGACTCCGACTAAACATATGGTAGAAACTTTCTGACGATAAGAGCTGTTCAAGAGGGGAAGGTTTCTAAGCAGAGGTTGGGTGGACATCTGCCGTGAATGCTTTAGCTGAGATTCCTGCATTGCAGGGGGTTGGTCTGGATGACCCCTGGGGTTCCCTTGCAACTCCACAATTCTATGATTCTATGACTCAATGAAATGCATATTTTTATTTTTAAAAAGTCAGGGAGCTAGAAAACAATGCTGAGCTATCCTTTTCACAGTCCTTCTCAAGTCATTTTACTGGAGGACAGCGTTTTATTTTTTGTTGCACAATGTTCATGCAAGTCTGCTTTTGGAATCAACATGGACAAGACCAACTTTGACCCTCTATACACTATGAAATGAAATATAAAGTCTTTACAAAAAGGGGGGAAGCCTAACTTTTGTCCCTGCTTAAAACATTTTTGTTTAGCCAAGTAGAAGTTACATGTGTTTATTTCCACCATCCTTTGAATATCTCCACATAACGGCTTTTAACTGCCCCCCCTTAAAAAATGACAATTCAAACATTTCCTGTTGTCCTTAAACTTCTTAGAGGTTCTTAAGTGGTATACAAATTTTGTGAAATAATACACAGATCCATTTATTTCAACAGGTCTACTCTGAGGAGTATTAACAACAACAGCAACAGTTCTGTTTATATACCGCTCTTTATAAAAGATCCCAGAAACAAATCAATAAATCAATATTTATTTATTGTATTCACAGCCCCCCCCCCCAAGATCTCAATTTAATCCCCACAACACAAGGAGGTTGAGAGGCAGCTAGGAAGCAACAGATCAAAAACACCCTCTTTATTTTACCCGTACATATCCCATCGAAAGGTACTCAGCCACGATTCTCGCATTTCAAGGAATCTTTGTTTCGTTATTTATAAATAACATTATTATTATTTATTAAACCCAGGTTTATGTTCTTACCGGCACCGCTTTCCGACTGGAACAAAATGCAGAGCCTCAAGGCGGAATTGGCGATGGGTCTCCTCGTCGCTGCCTGCCTTTTTGAATTATAAGAAGAAGGGAGAGGGGAAAAGACAGAAAAAGGTGGATATTTTAAGAAAAGGATCCTGAGGTCACCCTACGGAGCTTGGATTGCAAGTCGCTCGCTCGGATCCGGACCCAAAACACGGGAAACCTCTCTGCTTGAGGAAGATTCAGAACCCGATGAGTAATGCTTGCTGAATTCACTTCCTTTTAGGGAAAGGGTTTTTTTCCTCTCTTCTTTTTAAAAAACCCAAGGGTGACATTATTTATACGAAAATGACATTTTTTGGCGGGGAGCCAGGAGAACGCCCCCACCCCCTTGGTTCAACTCATTTGGGATTTCCAAAGTGGTTGGAACTGACACTTTCAGGGGTCAGTGGAAATGGTTCTGGGGTGAAATTTTTCATGTTTTGTAAAAATCTAGGCACTTCTAAGAACAAGACCAAGATTGAATGATACGTTCGTGTTTTATTATAATATTATATATGTTGGGAGTTGGCCAGAGTGAATGGGGCAGCCCAGTCAAATGGGTGCTGTATTATTATTATTATTATTAATAATAATAATAATAATAATTTATTTATACCCCGCCCATCTGGCTGGGTTTCCCCAGCCACTCTGGGCGGCTTCCCACAGAATATTGAAATACAATAGTCTATTAAACATTAAAAGCTTCCCTAAACAGGGCTGCCTTCAGATGTATTCTAAAAGTCTGGTAGTTATAGTTATTATTATTATTATTGAAAAGGACGCCCCTTTTTTCATGTTGAAGCATATGTTGCTTGAATGGTAAAAAAGTCTGCAATAATACATGGGGTTAAAGATACATTTGTCTCTTCTATCTCTTTATTTTTGCTGTCAATTTCGCCATTTCTGCATAGTCCATTAACTTATGAATCGGCGAGGGTGTGTGTGTCTATCATCCATCTATCTATCTATCTATCTATCTATCTATCTATCTATCTATCATCTATCTATCTATCTATCTATCTATCTATCTATCTATCTATCATCTATCTATCTATCTATCTATCATCTATCTATCTATCTATCTATCATCTATCTATCTATCGGGTCAGCAAACCTTTTCAGCAGGGGGCCGGTCCACTGTCCCTCAGGCCTTTCGGGGGGCCAGACTATATTTTGAAGGGGGGAAAATGAACGAATTTCTACGCCCTGCAAATAACCCAGGGATGCATTTTAAATAAAAGCACACATGTTTGCCTACCCTTCATTTTGACACCAATAAATAATATAAAGGGGGGGGGGGGAAGAACCCTCTAAACTTCCAAATGAAAACGACTCACTGATGATTTAAAAAAATAAAAACCCAGGACTTTCAGGAAGCCAGAATCCCAATTATTCATAGTTCTTTGAAATGAGGAATTCCCCCTGGCAGGAAATTCTTTCTGCATGCTTACAACGGGAAGATTGCCAGGAAAATCCATTTCCTGCGTCTTTCCAGCAACTTGGGCTCCAAATGCTGGTTTTGATCTTCCAGTTCCTCGTTTCAAGTTTCCAGATCGTGAGTATTTTCAGCTGAAATCCCTTCCCCACCGAACCGCAGCCCACCCCCCACCCTGAGACACAGCTGCAAAGCAGGAAGCCGCGAGTTCGAATGCCGCCTCTGACATGCGAAAGGCAAGCCACACCAACCACCCTGCTCTCGGCCTCAGTCTTCCCCATCTGCGGAATGGGCTGAAGAGCACGGGCAAACTTTGCAGCCCTGTCATAAGGGACAAGATACCGTGTGCGGAGTTTTTTGAACCCCATATGGAGAGTCCCATAGGAAGAGAGAATTTAGTTTTTCCTGTTTGATTTTTTTTTTAATCATTATTCTCTTTAGTTTAGCTTGAATTTTATGGTATATTAGGTTGAAAACCTTTAATAACATTGATTTTTTTTAAGTTCTCATAGTCCCCTGCAATTCACATTTTGCTCCATTGGTAAGATTTTGAAATAACAATTACAAGGTGAGCCCGGCTTGGCTGGGGAGGGTGGGATATAAATAAAATTTAATTATTATTAATAATAATAATAATAATCCAGATCAAATGGGGGGAAGGGGTGGAATTCAAATGAATCTGACAAGCTTCTGAAAAAAAATAAGATGCTCCCAAGTCCCTAACCAGCACTTTGGGGGGGGGGGAGTTTTATTATTGAATTAAATTTTGATATCGTTTTGCAAATAGCAGTTATCAATGAGGGTGGGAACTGCTTGGAGCAGAAAGTCTCTGGAATTGCCGTCTTTTCCCGTGTATAAAACGATGTTTTCTGAAAAGGAAGGGACCTTTTATCATATGTGCTGGGAATGTAGAGAAATTTTTTTAAAAAATGGGAAATGATATATAATGAATTGAAGAAAATGTTTAAAATGGCATTTGTAAAAACAAACAAACCAGAAGCATTTTTGTTAGGGATTGTAGGGCAAGGAAAACAAAGAATTTATTTATGTATGCAACAACGACAGCAAAAGTCATGATAGCACAAGGATGGAAGAACGAGGAAATCCCAACGAAAGAGTAATGGCAAGAAAAATTGATGGATTATGCAGAACTGGCGAAACTGACATATAAACTGTGAGATAAGGACAACGGTGGCTTTAAAGAAGAATGGGAACTTTTTACAAAGTATTTAAAAAGGCAACAAAATGAATTGGACTCTTTGGCAGGTTTTGAATAAACATACACAAACTTATTGCTAACATAGTAAACAGATAATATAAGGATTTATACAATTTTACAGAACGCAGAGAACAATAGGTTTTGAGAAATCAGAGAGAGGAGCTGGGGGGAGGGGAAAAATAATGAATATAATATGTTTTGATATTGTGTTATGTTGAAATTGCTAATAAAAAAATAAAAATAAAACGATGTTTTCTGCTAACTTCATTTAGTCAAAAATTGGGGGTTGTCTTAAATGTTCCTCTTCCCCGTTAGTTGGCAACCCACCGTGGGAAAAACAGAAGGAGAGGATCGCGGGGGGGGGGGGGGGGGAGGAAAGTTAATCGTCCCCAAACCTGGGAGGGGTGGCTAACACCCCAGAGGACAGGATCACACTTCAAAACGACCTTGACAGATTAGAGAACTGGGCAAAAACAAACAAGATGAATTTTAACAGGGAGAAATGTAAAGTATTGCACTTGGGCAAAAAAAATGAGAGGCACAAATACAAGATGGGTGACACCTGGCTTGAGAGCAGTACATGTGAAAAGGATCTAGGAGTCTTGGTTGACCACAAACTTGACATGAGCCAACAGTGTGACGCGGCAGCTAAAAAAGCCAATGCAATTCTGGGCTGCATCAATAGGAGTATAGCATCTAGATCAAGGGAAGTTATAGTGCCACTGTATTCTGCTCTGGTCAGACCTCACCTGGAGTACTGTGTCCAGTTCTGGGCACCACAGTTCAAGAAGGACACTGACCAACTGGAACGTGTCCAGAGGATGGCAACCAAAATGGTCAAAGGCCTGGAAACGATGCCTTATGAGGAACGGCTAAGGGAGCTGGGCATGTTTAGCCTGGAGAAGAGGAGGTTAAGGGGTGATATGATAGCCATGTTCAAATATATAAAAGGATGTCCCATAGAGGAGGGAGAAAGGTTGTTTTCTGCTGCTCCAGAGAAGCGGACATGGAGCAATGGATCCAAACTACAAGAAAGAAGATTCCACCTAAACATTAGGAAGAACTTCCTGACAGTAAGAGCTGTTCGGCAGTGGAATTTGCTGCCAAGGAGTGTGGTGGAGTCTCCTTCTTTGGAGGTCTTTAAGCAGAGGCTTGACAACCCTATGTCAGGAGTGCTCTGATGGTGTTTCCTGCTTGGCAGGGGGTTGGACTCGATGGCCCTTGATTCTATGATTCAAACCTCTTGATCTTCCAAGGTAGAGGCCCCAACCTCGTCCCTACTCGCGAGTAAGAGAGGAAGCAGGCTTTTCCGGGGCGCGGTACACCGGAAATCTGCAATGCATTGCAACATCAGACAGAATTTTCTTTTTCTTTTTTTGCAAAGGGCAACAAAGATGCAATGCGAATTCGACCGCCGATTTTAAAAGGGGAGCCGGACGCGCATCCCCGCATCCTCACGTGCGCCTTACCTGCTTTCCGGAGGTGGGCTCCCCAAAACGCGTGTCAAGGTCAGTCTCCCCCCTGGCCACGTTCTCGGATCGCTGGAAAGAGGGAAACTCTCCGCACGTTACTCCACCCTGGAGGCAGGATCGGGGCTGAGCGGCACCTCCCCTTCCGGGTCCCGATCCAGGCAGTGCCCCGGCGTGGCCCTACTCGAGAGTAGACCCGTTGAAATTGCAGGGCATCCCCCCCATCTTAATAATAATTTATAGCCCGCGCATCTGCCTGGGTTTCCCCAGACACTCTGGGTGGCTTCCAGCGCATAAAAAAACCATAATATTTATTTATAAATATTATTTTAAAAACCATAATATTATTTTTGGGTGGGGAAGTTTTTCAAGCTGAAAAACTGAAAAGTCTTGGCCGTCCTCTGCAATTGCTTCCCCTCCATATTTGCAGGAAGGGGGAGGGAGGAGCTAGACCTCCTCACCTGGTTCACCTGCGGAACTCACCGTAACAAGAGCATCCTACAGGGTCTTTTTTGTCGTATGTGGGTGGAAGTATATAAAAGCTAAAGGCTTTGGGAGAAAGATAGATAACGAGTTGAAGAAAATGTTCCAGTGGCTTGTTCCCAAAAGTCCTGCAGCTTTTCTCTTAGGGTGGTAGTTCCCAAAAAAAGATGATTAAATTAATTACCGTATTTTTCGCTCTATAACACGCACCTGACCATAACACGCACGTAGTTTTTAGAGGAAAACAAGAAAAAACATATTCTAAACGAAATAGTGGATGTATGATTTTTGTGGTTCGTGCTGTGGCCACAGACATGTGATTTGACAGTGAGTTTGGAGTTGTTGTTGTTTAGTCGTTCAGTCGTGTCCGACTCTTCGTGACCCCATGGACCAGAGCACGCCAGGCACTTCTGTCTTCCACTGCCACCCGCAGTTTGGTCAGATTCATGTTTGTAGCTTCGAGAACGCTGTCTAACCATCTCATCCTCTGTCGTCCCCTTCTCCTTGTGCCCTCCATCTTTCCCAACATCAGGGTCTTTTCCAGTGAGTCTTCTCTTCTCATGAGGTGGCCAAAGTATCGGAGCCTCAGCTTCACGATCTGTCCTTCCAGTGAGCACTCAGGGCTGATTTCCTTCAGAATGGATGCATTTGATCTTCTTGCAGTCCATGGGACTCTCAAGAGTCTCCTCCAGCACCATAATTCAAAAGCGTCAATTCTTCGGCGATCAGCCTTCTTTATGGTCCAGCTCTCACTTCCATACATCACTACTGGGAAAACCATAGCTTTTACTATACGGACCTTTGTTGGCAAGGTGATGTCTCTGAGTTTGGAGTAGCCCAGTGCAAAAATCCTGAGGATCCATGTGGATCCGTGCTTTGTAACCACGGAGGAGGGAAGGAAGGGGAACCATGGATCCTCTGCTCACGACTGCAGCAGATCCCCACCACCACCCGCAGGCATTCGCTCCATAACACGCACAGACATTTCCCCTTACTTTCTAGAAGGAAAAAAGCGAGCGTTATGGTGCAAAAATTACGGTATGTCTGCAACAACAGCAGGCAGAATCCTGTACACTCAGAAATGGAAAGGAGGAGGAATTGCTTCAGAAGTTAGGGAATGAAAATATCCTGGAAGTAAGGTTGGGGAGTCAAATTATTATTTTTTTAAAAATAATATTTTATTAAGTTTTACAAAAAAAAAATAAAACAACAATAAACAAACAACCTCACAACAAAAAGAACAGAAAAATAGACACTACAACACACAAACACAAAACAGCAAAATACAACAAAGAAAATAAACATATTAAAAACAATTTTTGTCTCCTTGTATTTTCTTTTTTTAAGAAAAACGTATGTTGAAATATAAGTAAATTGGCCAATCTGTGAAAAATCAGTTTAAAATATCTCTAATAATAATATTAACAAAAATAAGCGTGCCGGCAGATCCTAGTGAAAAAGGACTAAGGCAAATTCACAGAAAAGCACACAATCTACCAGCAACTATGGTCAGTGTGAAGCATCCCAACCAGGGGCAGTCTATCTGCATGTTTCTTTTTAATTTTTTATTAACAATTTCGACATAACAAATTATCAAAACCTATCATATTCCTTATTTCCCCCCCTTCAAGCCCTCCCCCCCCCGAGACTCCCCTCAGCTCCTCTCTCTGATTTCTTCATAGAATCATAGAGTTGGAAGAGACCACAAGGGCCATCGAGTCCAACCCCCTGCCAAGCAGGAAACACCATCAGAGCACTCCTGACATATGGTTGTCAAGCCTCTGCTTAAAGACCTCCAAAGAAGGAGACTCCACCACACTCCTTGGCAGCAAATTCCACTGTCGAACAGCTCTTACTGTCAGGAAGTTCTTCCTAAGGTTTAGGTGGAATCTTCTTTCTTGTAGTTTGGATCCATTGCTCCGTGTCTGCCGCTCTGGAGCAGCAGAAAACAACCTTTCTCCCTCCTCTAGGTGACATCCTTTGATATATTTGAACATGGCTATCATATCACCCCTTAACCTCCTCTTCTCCAGACTAAACATGCCCAGCTCCCTTAGCCGTTCCTCATAAGGCATCGTTTCCAGGCCTTTGACCATTTTGGTTGCCCTCCTCTGGACACGTTCCAGTTTGTTGGTGTCCTTCTTGAACTGTGGTGCCCAGAACTGGACACAGTACTCCAGGCGAGGTCTGACCAGAGCAGAAGACAGTGGCACTATTACTTCCCTCGATCTAGATGCTATACTCCTATTGATGCAGCCCTGAAATCTCAGCACATATTATTCTCTGCATGTTATAAAACTATACATTTCCTTACATTATCTATCTACCATGTTATCAACCAATAAATTTGTGTATGTTTATTCAAAACCTGCCAAGGAGTCCAGTTCATTTGGTTGTCTTTTTAAATAAATTGTAAAAAGCTCCCATCCCATTCTGCATGTTTATTGATTTATTTGAAACTTTTACAAACCGCACTTTCATTGGAAAATAGCTGTCCCCTCTCTTTCCCCCCAATTGTACCTTTCCCTGCTTATTTGTCTGTTTCGCAACACAAGGAAATATTTAATATTTTTTTTATATTTTTTTTTAAAAGAGGAAAGTTAGCCAGACTAACTTGTGGAACTCCCTGCCACAGGAGCGCTTAAGAGCAGCGGGGAGAGGGAAGAGTTGGCAACGCTGCCCTCAGAAGAGACCTCCCTCAGGAGAACCGGAACGTGCTCCGGAACGATCTAGAACCATCGGGACTGTTCCGGAACGTTCCCTAGAAGCCAGAATGCCCCATTGTCTGACGCCCTGGAGATGCCAGGAATGGGAGATGGGTTGGCGGACCCCATGCCTGGCCTTGGTGGCGGTTCTGATCCTGGGGCCGGGCCCCTCCTGGCTCTGCCTGCAGTGCGACCCCAATTTCGCCCTCCGCTTCGCCTCCTACGCCCCCCACTTGAGCCGCAAGTCCTGGGGGCTGGGGGACGTCCCGGCTGCCGGGCGGCAGCTACGGGGCTGGGCCCAGGACACCCTGGCGGAACTCAACCTGGGGGTCCCGGCCGAGATCCGTGAGTCGCCTCCCCTGACTCCCAGGGTGCCGGGTGTGGCCCTCCAAACCTCCCCATGTGGCCCTCGGGTCATAGCACCTCTTAAACAATAACACCCCCTCTCTCCCCATGGATGGGCCCCATGTCAAAGGTGGGGAAATTCAGGCTTGTGTGCCAATGTGGCCCCCGAGACCTCTCCACCTGGCCCCTGAAAATCTCCGCAGGCCACTCCCCCTGGCCCCGGGCCCCGCGCCCTCATTCGCTCAGCTGGGTCCGCTGCCTTCTTACACCCCTTGCACCGCCCACTGTTGCCCCTGGGATGCGGCCCTGGGAAGCCCAGCTCGAAGGAAACGTGGCCCTCGAGCTAAATAAATAGGTTCCCCCCCACCTCCCACTTAGTCGAGGGAAGACAAGGCTTTCCTGCACCGGGTTCACCTGTGGAACTCCCTTCCACAAGGTGTGGCGGTGACTAAAAACCAGGTTATTCTTTTTTATAAAATCGAAATGTCCCTTTGCCAAAACTCATGAGCTGTTAGGAGCGCAGCCTTGCATTTAAGGTCCATGTGGACTGCAGCTTCCGGGGGGGGGTTATAATTTTTTGTTTGCTCTCTCCCCACATCCTGTTTTCCCTCCATCTCTCCCCATCTTGCACAGCAATGGAGAAACTGCAGGCAATAGCTACAATCGTCTATGGGAAATTGGACACACTCTTCAAAGGAAACACTTACAAGCCAGGTAAATAAATATAAATAATATAAATATACATTATATAGAAAGGGTCTGCCTTTATCTGTTTGCCTGAATGAGGCTGACTATTTCTGGTAACTAGAATCACCCGAGGCTGCGATTCCTCTGCAAAAGTTTTCAGATGTTCTAAATCACGGAACTGTAGAGTCGGAAGGGGCCCCCAGAGGCATCTAGTCTAACCCCCTACGATGCACAAATCTTTTGCCCAATGTGGGGCTCGAATTCACAACCCTGAGATTAAGATTCATGCTCTACCAAGTTAAAGAAAAACCCACATGTGCTGCCAGGCCTCTCTCTCTTCTCCCCCCAAGGTGTCCTTCCGGAAATCCTGCGTTCCATTTTCGAGGAACAAGTCAAATTGCTACGGAATGCCATCATCGAAAGTGAGTGTTCCCTCCTTCTGTCATTTGGAGTTTATTTCCTGGATTATACATACCTGTGTTTTGTAACAGGGCTTAGTTAAGAAGAGGCATGTTAAGAAAGCTCTTTCACAGGCCAGCTTGTGGGAATGCCTCTTTCAAGACGGTGGACAACGGGAATGCATCGTCTCTGGATAAAATGCTAAAACGTGTTAATTTTATTTTTGAAAGGTACTAAAGCAGTTGGGGGACGCGGGTGGCGCTGTGGGTAAAAGCCTCAGTGCCTAGGGCTTGCCGATCGAAAGGTCGGTGGTTCGAATCCCCGCGGCGGGGTGCGCTCCCGTTGTTTGGTCCCAGCGCCTGCCAACCTAGCAGTTCGAAAGCACCTCTGGGTGCAAGTAGATAAATAGGGACCGCTTACCAGTGGGAAGGTAAACGGCGTTTCCGTGTGCGGCTCTGGCTCGCCAGAGCAGCGATGTCACGCTGGCCACGTGACCCGGAAGTGTCTCCGGACAGCGCTGGCCCCCGGCCTCTTGAGTGAGATGGGCACACAACCCTAGAGTCTGTCACGACTGGCCCATACGGGCAGGGGTACCTTTACCTTTACCTTTAAAGCAGTTGGTACCATATTAAGCAGTTGGTCCCTTACCTTTCCCGCCCCGCCCCGGCCACAGTGATCCACGCAACGGTCACCTCCCGGCTTGATTATCGTAACTCACTCTATGTGGGGCTGCCCTTGAGCAGTGGCGTAGCGTGGAGGGTGCAGGGGGGGCCGGCCGCACCGGGCGCAACATCTGGGGGGCGCGCGCTCGCACTCACACCTCTAGTGGAAGATACTCGAGTGCTAAAATCCACGGGTTAGGGGGCGCAAATTACTTGCCTTGCCCCGGGTGCTGACAACCCACGCTACGCCGCTGCCCTTGAGACTGACCCAGAAACTCCAGCGGGTGCAGAATGCTGCAGCGAGGCTCCTCAGGGGGTCTCTGCCATGGGAGCATATTCACCCAGTGCTTTTCAAGCTGCACTGGCTCCCGGTGGAGTACAGGGTCAGATTTAAGGTGCTGCCATTCTTCTATTGTTGGTCGCTCCTGCTGTTTCCATTTTTGGGCTAGTAAAATTTTGATCTATTTTTGGTATTTCCAGTCCAACCATTCCTAATAGAAATGCTTCAGGTCTCTTTGGAAAGGTGTACCTGAACATTTTTAAAAACCTGTTATATATATCATTCCAGAAGACTTTAACCTTGTCACAAATCTGCCTGTGGCAATGCATTTCAGCATAGTTTTATAATAACCCTACTACTCATCCATTTGTGCAAATAATTAAGAGGAATAAATTTGTGTTGGAGGGTTATTAGTGAATTTGCTTTTCAGTATTTTCCTTTTGGGGGGGGTTCTTTTCAAGTAGTTTCTGCATTTCTGCATTTCTCCTTGGTTTGGGGTGGTTTGCTTGCTTTTCGAAGTTATCAATGACAAAAAATATATTTGACGCAATACCATTGGAAGTGCAGAAATTGAGATCAACAGGGGATGCATAATTTCTGGGAACGCCTTGCAGGAAATGAATCATAGCATTGAAGAGTTGGAAAAGGACCTCACTGGTCATCTAGTCCAACCCGCTGCGATGCCGGAATCTCAGCTCAAGCACTGTTAAGTTGATTGAATGCAACTGGTTAATCAACTGCCCGTCCGTGGCCCAAATTTGAGTTACTCTTGAGAGGTGGCCAGAGAGCCACGAGGGAACACCACCGCGTAAAAACCGACTCACTTTCTCTCTCTCTCGCCTTTCCTTAGGTAGAGTGAAGTGTGAACGCCATTGTGGTAAGTGCTCTTTGTGGAGAGGTGCCATTTTGAATCACAGCAATGCCTTCTGTGTGCCTGAACGGAGAGAGGGGAGCGTGTGTCGAGGCCCTCTGACTTTTGTGGGGTCAAGACGTGAGCCTGTGGGTTTGCCAACATCCATGATTGAAGGGTTAGCTGCAGGTATGAGTAGTTTATATAGAGATGTGGATGGCGCTGTGGGTTAAACCACAGAGCCTAGGACGTGCCGATCAGAAGGTCGACGGTTCGAATCCCCGCGACGGGGTGAGCTCCCATTGTTCGGTCCCTGCTCCTGCCAACCTAGCAGTTCAAAAGCACATCAAAGTGAAAGTAGATAAATAGGTACCACTCCAGCGGGAAGGTAAACGGCGTTTCCGTGCGCTGCTCTGGTTCCCCAGAAGTGGCTTAGTCCTGCTGGTCACATGACCCGGAAGCTGTACGCCGGCTCCCTCGTCCAATAAAGCGAGATGAGCACCGATGAGCCACGACTGGACCTAATGGTCAGGGGTCCCTTTACCTTTTATGAGTGGTTTGGCGGCGAGCGCGGGTGCTCATGTGGTGGTTAGGCATTGGTTCAATGTGGAGTGGAGGGGAGGTTGTCACACCTGCCCCCCCCCATGCGCAAAGGTATTTCATTAAAGGAATCCAGGGATTCGCCATGCTTTTGTCGACCCCTTTCGAGGGCTAGGGCCACACAAGAGTCCCTGGGAGCATTTGGGGTGAGCTTGAGTCTCATCCTGGTTCACTGCTCCCCCACGATGTTTACCTGTTCTGACAATATGGTGGGGCCCAGTCATCAGTGCTGCCCTGCTGAGGTCAGGTACAGCTAGTCGGGAACCAATGCCTGGACAAACTACTCACTATCGGTAATCAATAAAGTTGTGGCCAAAATTATGCCAATAACCTAAACAAAGGTTAAGAGGGTTGTGGAATTGGGTGGCTTTGTGATTTCACACCCATATATTACCTTCAAAGCCGTGGCCCTTGATCGGGATACTGGGGTGCATCTCTCCTCATTGAGGAATGACATCTGGTTGGATACGGTTGCGTGGAAATTGAAGGTTTGGCTGGGTATGTGAGTGGTTTGGTGGCAAGTGTAAGGGCTTGGTTGGCGGTTAAAGGTAAAGGGACCCCTGACCATTAGGTCCAGTTGTGTCCAACTCTGGGGTTGCGGCGCTCGTCTCACTTTATTGGCCCAGGGAGCCGGCGTACAGCTTCCGGGTCACGTGGCCAGCATGACTAAGCCGCTTCTGGCGAACCAGAGCAGTGCACGGAAACGGTGTTTACCTTTCCGCCGGAGCGGTACCTATTTATCTACTTTCACTTTGACGTGCTTTCGAACTGCTAGGTTGGCAGGAGCTGGCACCGAGCAACGGGAGCTCACCCTCTCGCGGGGATTCGAACCGCCAACCTTCTGATCGGCAAGGCCTAGGCTCTGTGGTTTAACCCACAGCGCCACCCACGTCCCTGACTCGAGATTAGGCATTGGTTAAAACTAAAGGCTAGTGGCCCCTGGGTGATGGGGAAGGCGGCCCCTTAGCTGAAAAAAAAAACTGCCCCACTCGTCAAAACATGGGTTTGGACTTTGCATTGCAAATGATGCTCTGGTGTTTTAATCTCTGATGCAGAGGAAATGGGTCCATCCGTGGCACTGGAAGATGCTGCGCCACCAGCCTCAGCCTCTGCCACCTGCCTCCCATCTTCCTCCTCCGGTCTCAGTGTTGCCCTCCTAGAACAGCAGGGAGGGAGGAGAACAGGGATGAAACCAAACAGAGCTTGCCATTGGCTCTGGCGCCACCTGCTGTCGGGCTCCTGTCCTGATCTACCTGCCCAAAGGAGGGCTTGCAGGAGGATGTCAAAGACATCTGCATGGCCGGTTCTAGTGCTTTATTACAACTGATCCAGAATGCGGCTGCCAGACTGGAGACGGGGAGGGGCCGCTGGGACCATGCAACTCCGTCTTAATTATACCCCGCCAATCGGGATGGGTTTTCCCAGCCACTCTGGGCAGCTTCCAACACACATAAAAACACAATAAAACATCAAGCATTAAAAACTTCCCGATACAGGGCTGCCTTCAGATGTCCCCTAAAATTGTATAGTTGCTTATCTCCTTGACATCTGATGGAAGGACATTCCACAGGAGGTGCCACCACCGAGAAGGCCCTCTGCCTGGTTCTCCATAATCTCACTTCTCACAGTGAGGGAACCACCAGAAGGCCCTCGGAGCTGGACCTCAGTGTCTGGGCTGAGTGATGGGGGTGGAGACGCTCCTTCAGGTATACTGGGCCGAAGCCATTTAGAGCTTTGAAGGTCAGCAGCACTGGGAGCCAATGTAGGTCTTTCACGGGCATAGGCCCTCCAGATGTTTTGGGACGACAACTCCCATCATCCCTGACCGCTGGTCCTGTTAGCTAGGGATGATGGGAGTTGTAGTCCCAAAACATCTGGAGGGCTGAGTTTGCCTATGCCTGGTCTTTCAGGACTGGTGTTATATGGTCCCAGCAGCCGCTTCCAGTCACCGATCTGGCTGCCGTATTTGATGTCTTCTGTTTTTCTGTTTTTGTTTTACAGGAATAAAGCAATACGAAGCTGTTTCTTGCGTGACCTGCAACGCCACCAAGCCAGCTTGCTTTGGATACAATTGCGAGTAAGAATTCTTTCTTTCTCTCTCTTTTTTAAATATATATATATATATATAATATTTATTCAATTTTCCACAAATACAAAGATAGAGTTAAAAAACAAAAAGACCAAATACAGTAAAATAGAAAAAGGAAAAAAAAGGGGGGGAAGTAAAAATTTAAAAATACATAAAAACACCCCTCCTCCACCCCACCAACACAAAAAGAGAACAAAAAAAACCCCAAAAACATTTAGAAAGAAAACACTTCCATTTTTCAAATTCCATCTTTCAATAACTTATTTCCTTGGCCTCCTCCCACCTCCCTTTTTGTATTCCAGTTATTAATCAGATCAGCAAATTCTTTCCATCTTTCACTGCTTACTCGCTTATTTGCCTTAGTCCATTTAAACCTTATTCTCCCATCAACATCTAAAAAATTGTCCAAAATCCAATCTGCTAAACGAAGAAAAAAGAAAAGAAAAAACCTTTCTTTCTCTCATTCCCATGTCAGAAAAAATACAATTAAAAATGGCATTTGGGGGAGGCTGATTCCCACAGCAGAAAAGCTTCCAGGCCCTTTCCTGCTATTATTCCCCATTGTGTGAAATCTAAGCCAGTGGTTCCCAGACATTATTTTTTTTGCAGGAGTGTGGGGAGTACATCCCCATTGGTTCCACCAACTCATTCCCAGGGGGAAAAGCAGTATTCAGAATAGCAGTTTGCAAGGAAGATAATAACACAATGAAACTCAAAATCAGTAACAGTTAAACTGTACATTCATTCAAAATCCAATTAGAACAATTTAGTCTGATCAATTCAACAAAACTGATTTCCTTATCCATTCTTCTTTGGAGGGAGCTTTTTCCTTCCATTTTTGTGCATTAAGAAATCCTAGCTGCTCTCTTTACTTACATAAACAGCTTAATCATCTTTTTTGAAACTTCTGTCCCTATAATCTCTAAGAGCAAAGCTTCACTTCTTTCTTTTTTTGTATAATCACTTTGAGCATCTTTTTTATCCTATATCCAGCCTTTCCCTGTCCGCTTGTCGTTGTTTAGTTGCTTAGTCGTGCCCTACCCTTCGTGACCCCCTGGACCAGAGCACGCCAGGCACTCCTATCTTCCACTGCCTCCTGCATTTTGGTCAAACTCATGCTGGTAGCTTCGAGAACACTGTCCCACCACCTCGTCCTCTGTCGTCCCCTTCTCCTTGCGCCCTCCATCTTTCCCAACACTAGGGTCTTTTCCAGGGAGTCTTCTCTTCTCATGAGGTGGCCAAAGTCTTGGAGCCTCAGCTTCAGGATCTGTCCTTCCAGTGAGCACTCAGGGCTGATTCCCTTCAGAATGGAGAGGTTTGATCTTCTTGCAGTCCTTGGGACTCTCAAGAGTCTCCTCCAGCACCAGAATTCAAAAGCATCCATTCTTCGGCAATCAGCCTTCTTGATGGTCCAGCTCTCACTTCCATACATCACCACTAGGAAAACCATAGCTTTAACTATACGGACCTTTGTTGGCAAGGTGATGTCTCTGCTTTTTAAGATGCTGTCTAGGTTTGCCATCGCCTTTTTCCCAAGAAGCAGGCGTCTTTTAATTTCGTGACTGCTGTCACCATCTGCAGTGATCACGGAGCCCAAGAAAGTAAAATCTCTCACTGCCTCCATTTCTTCCCCTTATGTTTGCCAGGAGGTGATGGGATCAGTGGCCATGATCTTAGTTTGATCTTCCATTAAAAACTGCAAAAAAGACGATGAATTGAAAGTGCAGACGATGGGGGTACCTTTCCCTCTTTATCTGTTTGTTTCATAACACAAAACAAGGACAAGCTAACTGCAGCCAGACAGGTTATAGCGAGTAATTTGGGAAAATGCAGAAGAGCTAGGGGTGAACCAATGGAGGAAAAAAACCTGAATAATATTATAATTTTAGAATATCTAACTGTGAAGATACACAGAATGAAAGGGTTTGAGGTCAGTGAGAAAGAGGAGGATTGGTTTGAGAATATATTGAATTATTTGGGTAGGTCTGACCAATTTGGGGCAATTAAAATGTTAAAAGTTAAATAAACCTTGTGGAGGGAGGAGAGTTAACGTATATAAAACTGTACATGTGGTTGATTTGAATATGTTGTTATTGATTATGTATACCCAATGTATCAGCTGCCTGGGGGGTTTTACTGTTTGTGTTTGGTTGTTGGTAAAAAATAAAAATAAATAATATAAACTAATAATCATATTAAAAAACAGGGGAGACACTTAGGGCAAGTGGCTTCAGTCCGGCCCTGACACCCAGGAAGTCTCTCCAGCCACAACCCCACATTCTGACCCCGAGTTTCTGTCCCCTGTTTCCGCCCCCCCCCCCAGGTCCTCTGAAGACTGGGAAGATGCCTTGAAGGGACTCTACGAGTACATGTGAGTTCTCCAGGGGCTGTGCAGGGTTAGCGGTGGTGGGCAGGCATTTGGGATGAAAGGAAAGGGGAGCAAGCAGTCCCTGGGGAAGTTTCTAGTCCCCATAGAATCATAGAGTTGGAAGAGACCCCAAGGGCCATGGAGTCCAACCCCCTGCCAAGCAGGAAACACCATCAGAGCACTCCTGACATATGGTTGTCAAGCCTCTGCTTAAAGACCTCCAAAGAAGGAGACTCCACCACACTCCTTGGCAGCAAATTCCTTCTTCCTAATGTTTAGGTGGAATCTTCTTTCTTGTAGTTTGGATCCATTGCTCCGTGTCCGCTTCTCTGGAGCAGCAGAAAACAACCTTTCTCCCTCCTCTAGGTGACATCCTTTTATATATTTGAACATGGCTATCATATCACCCCTTGACCATGTTTCTGGAGACAGGGTGAACGAAGCGAGACAGGGAGGGGAGCCACGTGGGACCCTCCCCAAGTTGTTGGACTCATCCCTGGCTTGGGGCCAATGGGGATTGAAGTCGGCAACATTGGATGGGTCACAGGTTTGCCGTGGTCTAAGAAGATGCATTCTCTAGTGCATGCAAGCGATGGAGGAATGCTTCTGTTCAGGACAGGCGCTTCCTCCTGGGAACAGGGGGAATTTGCATCCCTCCATACATCATTGGCGGAAGGCCTCTATTTGAAAGATGCATTCCTTCCTGAGAAAGGAGAATGCCCCTTCATGCTTGCTGGGAATGCAAAATTGTAGATATATTTTGGACCTGGCTCTTCGGTTTTCTCTCTGAAATTATTAAACAACCTCTCTTGCCAGGCCCAGCCTTAGCCCTGCTTTCACAAAACCCAGATTCCGACCCCACCACCCAGCATAAAGATTTACCGTATTTTTTGCTCTGTAAGACTCACTTTTTCCCTCCTAAAAAGTAAGGGGAAATGTGTGTGCGTCTTATGGAGCGAATGCAGGCTGCGCAGCTATCTCAGAAGCCAGAACAGCAAGAGGGATTGCTGCTTTCACTGCGCAGCGATCCCTCTTGCTGTTCTGGCTTCTGAGATTCAGAATATTTTTTTTCTTGTTTTCCTCCTCCAAAAACTAGGTGCGTCTTATGGTCTGGTGCGTCTTATAGAGCGAAAAATACAGTATATATTTTGGACCGGGCTCTTCGGTTTTCTCTCCAAAATTATTAAACAACTTCTCTTGCCAAGCCCAGCCTTAGCCCTGCTTTCACGAAACCCATATTCCGACCCCACCACCCAGCACAAAGATTTAATTCTTTAATTTAATTTAATTCTTTTTCTACCGGTAGTTGCACATCTAGTGATAGCAGATGCCTGGAAATCCCAGCTGTTGCGACTTCTTGAGATGTGGTTCAATAACATTAGTTTGGAACGACTAACTGGGCTTGGAAGAGTTACAAATGGGGTTATAAAGGAAAATAAAACCTGGTCTCCCTTCTTTTCATATGAAAGGGGGGGGGTAGAAAATAAAGCTCTCCCACCAGCCTCACAAACCTGTCAGTGGAGAACCTGCCGATGTTTTAAGACCATGTAAAATGACATTTGCCTGACACCCGCTTCATAGAATACAGGCAGGTGGTTGGAAAACCTTTGTAATGTTTCAGGTTTTAATCAAGACATTGTGGTTGGGGTTTTTTGAACCGCTTTTTTGAACTGCTCGTTACTGGGTGCAGTCTCTGCTTTATGGAATTTGTATGCAGCTATTCTGCTGCATTTTTAATAAAATAAAAAAAGAAGGAAGGAAGGAAGGAAGGAAGGAAGGAAGGAAGGAGGGAAGGAAGGAAATGCCTCTTCTTAGATCAAGGATCAGTGGCACTCTTATTTTTGCAGAGCTCCAACTCCTGCCAGTCCCAGCTCCTGGCCATGTGGGCTGTTGGGGCTACTGGAAGTTGCAGTCCCTGCAATATAATGAGGGCCACAGGGCCCCATCTCGGCCCTTCGGACTTTCACCTTACGGAGGTCAACAATGCCATGTCCACGCACGGGCGACAAGCCCCAGGCTGTTTGGGGGAAGCAGAACGCAGCGGTCCTGCCCCCCTTTAGAAAGAACTGGCTGGTGGGGGCTCTACAGGATTCCCATTAGGTGGCGGCACCAAGACTTTGGAACTCACTGCCACTTGATATTGGGCAGGAACTTCTGCGGTACCCTTTGTGGTGCCTACTTAAAACATATTTGTTTTGGGAGGAGTATCCCAACACATCATCATCATCATCATCATCATCATTATTATTATTATTATTATTATTATTATTATTATCCCGCTCATCTGGCTGGGTCGCCCCAGAAGCATTGATGTGTTTTGATCTCCTTTTAGTGCTGTCGCTCATTTTAATTACCTTTCAAATGCTTTTTGCTGTTTTTAAAACTGTTTCTACCAGTAAAATTTAATGTTTCTTGCACACCACTTAGAGGTTTTTGTTACAACCCAGCGAAATAAGAATCTGGTTGAAGAAATATAAAGAAATAAAGAAGCCTGTTATATCCTCTGTTTTTTTCACTCCTCCTCTCTCTCTCTCTCTCTCTCTCTCTCTCTCTCTCTTTCTCTCTCACAGATACAGTTTGACAACGTAAGTTAGGCGTTTTCACAGGTGGAGCAAAGTTTTCCGCAGCGACGAAAATTTGAGCGTGGGAAATGGAAGATTTTGCCCCCTCCTGCAAGGCCCTCTTGGCTGCGCCCCACACGACACTCTTGCGAGGAAGGCAGGAGTCCCCCTGACGGACAGCGGAGGGGCAGCAGTTTCCCAAAAAGACCAGCTGGGGGGCTCTGGGTTGGCCCCAGAGGTGGGAAAAAAACAAACAACACACCACTTTTGTCCAGGTTGCCAAAAGTGAAACATTGAGCAGCTGAATCCACATAACCCAGCCTGAGGTGCAAGATGAGCTGGGGTAGCTGAGCGGGCAGAAGACGAGACTCTTAATCTCAGGGTTGTGGGTTCAAGTCCCACACTGGGTGAAAGATTCCCTCATCGCAGAGGGTTGGACTAGATGACCCACATTGTCATGTGTGTTTGTGCAGAATATGACGTTTGTGTGTGCGCGTGCGTGTTAAGATCCTCAGAAATGATTTTGCTAGGAACCTTTTTTTACTTAGGATTTGTTAATTAATTTTTCAAAACTTTAACCAATTAATTTCAATTTTCAAATTTGTTACACATTTCTCTTTTGATTTGACTTTCCGCCTTTTCTTCCATGCTGTTTCTCATACCAATCCCTTTCACAAATATAGTATCACACATTTCATCCAAGACAGATTCCTCCATTTCATCTATTATCATTTTCCCCCCGTTGCTCAGATTTCAAATCCTGCTTGTGATTTCATTTGGTTATGATATCTCCCCCCCCCTTCAAATAATCCAAAATTTCAGTGTGGTTTTTTTTATTAGCTGGGAACTCTTCCAGGTGATTTTTTTTAACACCTGGCTGCTGTCTTCACAGGAACCCAAGCGAGTGGTCGATGGCACTGAAGCAACTCCCAGGATTTAGGTAGGCGCCCATTTCCTTGAAAGCCACTGGAAAAACTGAGGTACTCCCTGACAAAACGTAGGGCAGCAGTGGCGGGTGGGGAAACAGCAGCTGGGAGAATCAGTTTGTGGGAGAGGTGGAGGCGGTGGGAGGCTTATAGATTAAATTAACGAATAGCTGCCAAGACGATATAGCAGGGACTCAGTCCTAGAAAGGAGTGGCCCCTTTCTGGGATTCATTGTTCCGTCCCAGAAAGCGGCGCCAGAGCTGAAGGGAAGACAGGACGGCCATCCTGTCAGGGATGTTGTGCTTTACAGGATTTTACCCCGTGCTTTACAGATTTACTCTGGGATTTTATGTTGCATCCTGCAATCAGCAGGGGGACTGTGTGACCCCTTGAAGTGCCTTTCAATGTCTATCCATTCCTGCTCATGCAGCATTGCAGCAGCTAAGCAGGTGTAAACCTGGAATAATAATAATGGTTTTTATTATTATTTATACCCCGCCTATCTGGCTGGGTTTCCCTAGCCGCTCTGGGCGGCTTACAGCACCTACAGGGGCCATGAGGAAAGCAGATGCAGGGGAAAGGGAAGGAATTGGGATCCACGGCATCAATGTCTTTTAAGAAACCACCAAGAACATTTTTAGAGCATTGCAGTGGGGGTCCCTTCCAACTGTACAATTCTGTATTTCTCTCCCCCCAAACTTTATCTTTCAGCCACTGCACATCTACAAGGTAAACAAGCAGCCTGGAGGAAAGATGGACGGGAGTTGCTGAGCCGAAAGTTGTTGTTGTGTTTGTGGATGCGCGCGCATGCGACATTTTAAAAGCCCACGGCTTCCCCTAGAGTCCCAAAGACAGCTGTCGTTTGCCCCGTGCAAAGCGACAATTCCCAGCGCCCTTATCCTAATGCCATAATGCTGCAAGTCTATGGTGTGGCCGCATTTTCAATGCCCTGTTCTGTTCCGGTCACCATTCCTTGAAAAGGAGATTGTAGAGTAGGGGAAAGTTCAGAAAAGGGGCAACCCGAAGGATCGAGGGGATCGAGAAAGGTGAAAGCATTTGGGGCTTTTTAGTGCAGAAAGGGGACATGGGTGGGGCTGTGGGTTAAACCACAGAGCCTAGGGCTTGCCGATCAGAAGGTCAGCGGTTCGAATCCCCGCAATGACGGGGTGAGCTCCCGTTGCTCGGTCCCTGCTCCTGCCAACCTAGCAGTTCGAAAGCACATCAAAGTACAAGTAGATAAATAGGTGCCGCTCCGGCGGGAAGGTAAATGGTGTTTCCGTGCACTGCTCTGGTTCGCCAGAAGCGGCTTGGTCCTGCTGGCCACATGACCCGGAAGTGTACGCCGGCTCCCTCGGCCAATAAAGCGAGATGAGCGCCGCAACCCCAGAGTTGTCCACAACTGGACTTAACAGTCAGGGGTCCCTTTACCTTTACCTAGTACAGAAAGGGGTTACGTGAGAGAAGTTCACGCATCGTTTGGAGAAAGCAGATAGAGGGAAGTTTTTCTCTGTCTCTCAGAACACTTGAACCTTTGGATATCTGACAAAGGTTGGAGGATTCAGGACTGATGAAGTCCTTTGTCACACGGCACAGTTGAACTGTGGAACTCGCTGCCACTGGATGGCTTCAAAGGAGGGTTAGACAAATTCATGGCCATCGATGGCTGCTAGCCAAGAAGGCTATGCTCTGCCCACCACGACTGGAGGCAGTAATGCTTCGAATAACAACTGCTGGAAAACACAAGAGAGGGGAGGGCTCGTGTTCGAATCACGCCTTTGAGTTTCCCAGAGGCATCTGGTTGGGAACTGCAAGAAGAGGATGCTGGACTAGATAGATAGGCCATCTAATATTCTTAAAAGACAGCTCCCAGCACACTCTGGCAGAAAATCGTGCTCTTCCGTATTCACTTCCCTAATGAATTGCAATGCAATGATTGTTAACATATATAAAAACAGCTTAAAACAATCACACTTTAAAACTATGATAAATATTGTTACACGCCACTCTAATCTCTTGAGCGGCGAGAGACTTCAGGGGTTCTTGCATCTACCCAGGGCTGAGTTTCCCTGGAAAGGAGGTCAGTAGAATCCCACTTCTAACACCAGTGTTGTGCACACCCAAATCTCCAAGTGGCGAGAGACTCCAGGGGTTCTGGGCACTAACTCAGGGTTTGGCCTCGTTGAAATAAAGGCCAGGGGAGACAGTGGTGGTGTCTTTAGTAGTTTTGCTTTTTATCGACACATGTATACAACCGGCACATCGAACTTAACTCCGTGTCTTCCTCTGTTTCCGCAGACCAGAGAACCTGAACTTTACGAGTAAGTTTCCAAAACTTTTGACTTGGGTGCTGCAGGGGGCATGGCGTCACGACTTATGGGCTGATGTGAAATAGAGGCATTCTCTTCCATTAGGAAGGAAGACCTCTTCTTAGATCAAGAAGGGAGAAACATCTCTGGCCCATCTCTTGCCGGACTCTCAACCTCCTTTCCTCCCAGACCACGTGTGAGATGGGAGACATGGTTATAGAATCATAGAATCCTAGAGTTGGAAGAGACCACAAGGGCCATCGAGTCCAACCCCCTGCCAAGCAGGAAACACCATCAGAGCACTCCTGACATGTGGTTGTCAAGCCTCTGCTTAAAGACCTCCAAAGAAGGAGACTCCACCACACTCCTTGGCAGCAAATTCCACTGTCGAACAGCTCTTACTGTCAGGAAGTTCTTCCTAATGTTGAGGTGGAATCTTCTTTCTTGTAGTTTGGATCCACTGCTCCGTGTCCGCTTCTCTGGATCAGCAGAAAACAACCTTTCTCCCTCCTCTATGTGACATCCTTTTATATATTTGAACATGGCTATCATATCACCCCTTAACCTCCTCTTCTCCAGGCTAAACATGCCCAGCTCCCTTAGCCATTCCTCATAAGGCATCGTTTCCAGGCCTTTGACCATTTTGGTTGCCCTCCTCTGGACACGTTCCAGTTTGTCAGTGTCCTTCTTGAACTGTGGTGCCCAGAACTGGACACAGTACTCCAGGTGAGGTCTGACCAGAGCAGAATACAGTGGCACTATAACTTCCCTTGATCTAGATGCTATACTCCTATTGATGCAGCCCAGAATTGCATTGGCTTTTTTAGCTGCCGCGTCACACTGTTGGCTCATGTCAAGTTTGTGGTCAACCAAGACTCCTAGATCCTTTTCACATGTACTGCTCTCAAGCCAGGTGTCACCTTTCTTGTATTTGTGCCTCTCATTTTTTTTGCCCAAGTGCAATACTTTACATTTCTCCCTGTTAAAATTCATCTTGTTTGTTTTGGCCCAGTTCTCTAATCTGTCAAGGTCATTTTGAAGTGTGATCCTGTCCTCTGGGGTGTTAGCCACCCCTCCCAGTTTGGTGTCATTTGGTTCCATCTTAAAGAGGCATTCTCTTTCGAGGGATTGTGCCACTTCTTCAAGAAGGGACGTAGGAACCTCTGTGGCTGCCGACTCCTGGCAAACAGCCACCATCCAGCGAGCCCAAAAATCAGGAATGGAGTTGTCCTCAAACACCTGGGGAGGCCACAGGTTCCTAATCTGTTATGCCACCATGTTGCAGAGATGGAAAGGTGGAGCCAGAAGGGCGCTGCACGCCGGTTTTAGGGACAGCAGCTACAGGGGGGGTCTCTAATGCCTGCTTTGTGTCCCCTAGGTATAGAAAGCACCCTCTCGAAAAACTGGCTGAACTTGATGGCGCTGAAGGAGCTTGAGGGGGAGACCCCCGTTCTCCAGCTCCTCGCCCCGATCTGCTGAATTCTTTCCTTTTCCGCAATGTTCTATGGAGATCCCACTTTGATGTAATAAAATTATGGATAGAGAGACCCCTGGAGTTTGGTGCCGTCAAGCTTGGCTGTATTAGAAAGATGGTCTCATTGGTTTGACAAACAGCCAGGAACCTGGTAGATCCCTCCCAACTACATATGAAATGGTCTGGATCTTTTGAAAGGGAAAATGGGATCAACTGAAAAAGGGGTTTGATGGCTCAAGAAAAAACGAAAGGGCTCAAGAAAAAACGAAATGGTGAATTAATGGGTAAGTAACAAAAACCGACGCGGGTGGTGCTGTGGGTTAAACCACAGAGCCTAGGACTTGCCAATCAGAAGGTCGGCAGTTCAAATCCCCGCGATGGGGTGAGCTCCCGTTGCTCAGTCCCTGCTCCTGCCAACCTAGCAGTTCGAAAGCACATCAAAGTGCAAGTAGATAAATAGGTACCACTCCGGCGGGAAGGTAAACGGCGTTTCCGTGCGCTGCTCTGGTTCGCCAGAAGCTGCTTTGTCATGCCGGTCACATGATCCGGAAGCTGTACGCCGGCTCCCTCGGCCAATAAAGCGAGCTGAGCGCCGCAACCCCAGAGTCAGCCACGAATGGACCTAATGGTCAGGGGTCCCTTTACCTTTACCCAAAACCGAAGCTTTTCCAAAGCATGGGGAAAGATGAAAGACCTTTCAAGAGTCAGCTGGTTTTGTAGTTTTATTGGATCATCTCAACATACACACACGCACACACAAAAATTGGTACAGCAGCTTTGTGGCGTTTTTCTCTTTCAGGGATTTCAGGGGGGAATGTCGATAGCAAATAAGTTTGATTTTCTTCTTCCTCCCCCCCCCCCAAAAAAAACATAACACATCATACAGTTTTTTAAAGGTTCTAGAATCACCAAAAGGTTTCTGCAAGAGAACATAATCTACATGCTAAAGTGAGGGGTTTTTTTCTTCATCCAGGAATATATGTACACATATATAGATATATATATACTTCTTTTTTTTTAAATCCACTAATTCCAAGGATCCTTTGTCCTTTTTAAGACAAATTTAAAAGACGCCGTGCAGTCTCCCTCCCAACGCGCACGCAAAAATCCGGACTAAGCCACGGAAGGTTGACCAGGAGCTCCCTCCCGCCCCAAAGAACTTTTTTTATACTTTTATCAAGCAACATGGGCCCCGACGATAATGTGGGAGAGGGGGAGACCTGGATTCATCTGATAAATCAAGTCCTGCCAGAGCAAAACGCACCCCTCTTTCCCCAAGCTGACAAGCATTTTGCAAGTGGTTTTGGATTTTAAAAAACCCCAAACCTACCCCTAAATCATAGGGGGGGGGGGAGGGAGGCTGAGGCACCCGTGTCTTGAAACAAGCAGCACATCAAAAAGCAAGCCAGAGACCAGGGTTTTCATGCTTGTTTCTGTGCTCTCTCTTTGCATCCCACAAAATATACTTTATTTGGTGGTGGGGAGGTTCAAAAATGATATTTTGCGAAACAGGTGGGTTCTTTTAAAAAAAATTGCTAAGTGCCATATTCCTTTCAACAGTGATCAAGCTGATTTCAAAATAAATAAGTCGCCGGCTCACTTCCGTCTTACGGGACAGGCGCGTGGGGGAAGGTTTGTCAAAACTAGAGGGAAGAAGACTTGTTTCCAGCCAAGAATCTCCAAAAAACACAAGGAAGCCGTCCCACAAGCTGTGCGGCCTGCCAGTTTCTCGGACCAATGTCACGCAGCTGACCGATTTAGAGTCTTGATCTGGGAGTTCAGAAGCCCAAGGCACAGTTTATGGGAACGGGTGGAATATGGGGCGAAAAGGGATAACTGGGGTCGTGGTGGGATGACTATGGCCAGCAGCCAAAGGGGTCAACCTAACATGGTAAACGAAATAAAAATGTCAAAAATAACGGGGGGATCCACACACAAAACCAAGAGACAATGAACCTTTGGATTTCCAGTTTTCTTTTTGCTACATTCTAAACAAAATAAAAACTTCAGGAATGTGAGATTTTGCTTTCTCTCTCTCTCTAAGTGGACATCACAAAGACCCACGTGAAGGGGAAGGGGAGTCGATCTATCTCGCAGAATGGGAATAAATCCCGTCCTCGGAAGGCAGGAGGGGGGGGGGGCAAACACAACTGGCTTATGGTGGGAGGTGGGAGGAAAGCCAGGGCTTAAAACAAAAAACCCCAACAACAGCAACAACAAAACTAATTACAGGTACAGTCAGCCTGGGTGTGGACCACCACGCTATTGCGGGTGGTGACCCAGAAGAGCAACCGTGAAATTGGAGCCAATTTAAAGAGATGCGGTGCCTGTGATTTCTTGGGTCACTCAGCACCACACCTCATGGGGCCATCGACTGTGGCAAGGATCTCGTGGGCGGCTGCGTCAACGGTGGCAGGGCGCTTCTGTGGTACAGAAGATGTTCCCCATCACGGCTGGTCGAAAAGTTCAAAATGGAATGTGAGGGAAGGGGGGAGAGAGAGAAGAAGACTACAGCTTCGGGATGTGTAAACCGCCAGAACCGAAAAACAACACCCACCCACACGCCCCGCGTCCCGGGGCAGAGTGGGAGTGGGAAAATGCCTGCCCCCAGGAGAGGCAGGTAGGGGAGGACCGCACGTGCGCATGGGGAGAGAGAGGGGAGGGGAGAGGAATCTTTATCGCTCGGCCGGATTCAGTCTGTGTGAGCCTCACGACACTCCTCTCTCGGGGGGAGGCAGGGGGGAGGAGAAGGGATCGCACCAGTTTCTCGGGAGCAACTCAGCACTTCGACAAGGTCTCCTTGAGTTCAGACAGCAGGTTGCCCAGCAAGGTCGGCTCGTTGCACTTGGCATCGACGGAGACGGAGTTCTCTCCCTTTGGAAAGAGAGCGGTTTTTCATTTGTGGGTGCAGAGAGAGATATCCAGTGGCGCAGCGTGGGTTGTCAGCACCCGGGGCAAGGCAAGTAATTTGCGCCCCCCCCCCGCTGCACTGTCCCTCCCCCAGATAGTCCCTCGCTCTCTCTCCGCACCGCACCGCACGCCTGGCAACCTCCCCTCCACAGTGGGTGGCGACCCGGATCGGATTCGCACAGCCAGCACTGCAGTGAGAGAGAGTGAGTGAGCCAGGTAGGGGCAGAGAGCTGCGAGTGCGAGCGCCCCCCCCCCAGATGTTGCGCCCGGTGCGGCCGGCCCCCCCTGCACCCCCCATGCTACGCCACTGGAGATATCAGACAACAAACACAGATTTTGGCCAAGCAACACAATCAAAGGAGGTGGAGCGACTCCCCTAGGATGCAATCACCCCTCCACTGTGTCTGCCCCCCCCCCCACTTACCTTTTTAACTAACAGACAGACATGATGGCCCTGGATAGAACGGCTATACATTGACGCGCAGGACCCCACTCGCTCGACAACTGAAGGGGAAGGAAAGAGAAGGTGTTTAAGATGGGGCGTCTTCGTCCTCTCCCTCAAAAACAAGGCTAAGCTTTCAGGAGTGTGAATGAGGAGGAGGAGGAGGAGGAGGAGGAGGAGAGCATTCAGAAGAGCTTACTCCCTCTGCCCATATCAGCAAGAAGCACAGGTTAGATCTCCTGTGGGGAAGAAGCAGAGCCCAAAGCAGGGACTCGTGTTGAGAAGCGACAGAAGGCCTCCTCAGAGAGTCTCCTTGGATTGATCACCACTGATGCAGAGAGCGGCGACAGGTAAAGGCAGCAAAAGCCCAACCCCCCTTACCTGCCAGCCATAAGGACTTAAGCAGGGTGTGGAAACCCTCAATTTTGTCCCTAAACAAATGCTAACAGCTGGGGGGGAAATCACATCTGGCATCCAATCTGTTGACATTATTTTCAGCTCTCCATCCCCACTATGACAGTCTATCCTGGGTTGCATTTTTTGTTTTGAGGAGGGGGAACTTGCTGCAGCAGGAACTCACCTGAGAAGTGATGGTGGAAGCAGATTTTCGCCAGGAGGTGGTGGAAAGGCATGGTGATGCTGTCGACTTTGAAGGATCTGGCGTGCAGGTCGCCCAACTCCAGCAGCTTGGCATAAGCATCACTTGGGGGAGGAGAAATCAAGGTGAACTGAGCGGCAAAGGAAGCTGGGGGGAGAGGAGTGGGCCGGGACGCCATCTCTGGCTTGCCCACTTCTGTGGGCCGGAAAAGCTTTTTAATGTTTATTATGATCTTGGGGCCCACCAGGCCTAGCGAGCAAACACACACTCATACCGACACACAAAGAAGGGGGGGGGGGGGACATCAAAGTAAGTACAGTGGTGCCCCGCAAGACGAATGCCTCGCAAGACGGAAAACCCGCTAGACGAAAGGGTTTTCCGTTTTTCAATGCGCTTCGCAGGACGAATTTCCTTATGGGCTTGCTTCGCAAGACGAAAATGTCTTGCGAGTCTTGAGATTTTTTTCCGCTCCCCATCCCCTTTTTCTAAGCCGCTAAACCGCTAACAGCCTTTTAGCAGCTAATCCGCTAAGCCTTTAATAGCCGCTAATAGCCGCTAAACCGCTAATAGCGCTAATCCACTAATCCGCTAATAGGGTTGCTTCACAAGACGGAAAAACCGCTAGACGAAGAGACTCGCGGAACGAATTAATTTCGTCTTGCGAGGCACCACTGTACATTCAAATGGCGCTGCAAAGAGATACAGTTCATAAACAAGCTTGTTTTCTCCTGCTCTGGGGGGCAGGACTCGAACCCGTGGCTTCATGTTACAAGAAAGGAGATTCCGATTAAACATCAGGAAGGCGTTTCTGACAGTGAGAGCTGTGTGATAGTGGAAAGGGTTCACTCGGGAGGCTGTGGGCTCTCCATTTTGGTGATTTTTAAGCAGAGGTTGGATGCCCACCTGTCCTGGACGCTTGAGCTGAAATTCCTGCATTGCAGGGGGTTGGACTAGATGACCCCTTTGGTCCCTTCCAACTCCACAATTTACGATTCTACAAACGTTTTCTCATAAAAGCAGGGCAAGGGAGAAGCGTGTCGGGTCGATCTCTGCATCCAACAGCGGAAGTTCATTTGTCCGCTCCCAGAGTCTCAAGAATACTGCTTAGGCACTACGTTCTCATTGTCGTGGCAACTTACGATGCCTTGTAAAGAGAGTGGTCTGTCCTTCTCCGCCAGAGACAGAGGAGAGGGGCTGCCGGAAGGGGCTCACCTGTAACAGGGCGTCGTGATAAGGTAGGAGGCGCAGCTGAAATGCAACTTGAAGTCCAGCTTTTCGTGTGTTGAGCCTTCTTCGTCCTGCCAGAAAACAAGAGAGGATGGGAAGTGGGGGCAAAGGAAGCAGCCCCCCCCCCCCAATGCATCCCTGAAACAGCCTCTTCTCATGGGTCCCAATGGAGGAAGGAGGCAGAAAAAGCCTCCCAGCGGACCCTCCCACATGCTCCGTTTTTCACTCCAGCCACCTGCCTAGCTGTTCCTCTCCGATGCTTTGGGGAAAAAATCTGGCTTTTCAGTCCCTTCTACCCATAAGAGTCCCAAAGATGGGACAAAGCTGCATCCAATATATTAATATAAAATCACCATTTATTACTTTTATATACTGCCCTTCAACCAAGAGTCCCAGGGCGGTTTTCTGGCATAAAAACACTAAAATACACAACAGAAAAGCAATCATCCCTCCAGGACAGATTTTGTTAGTGTAGCTGCACAGTGGATTTTTATATATCAAGCTGCCAGCCAGCCTTGTCTGCCTCCTGCACTCTGTAGCTGCCTCCTTCGACCCAGAGAGGGCGGTGCCTTCACCCACCCTCCTAGATGCCCACATATTGGCAGGATGCCCTGTGGGTGCTGCTAAACTCTGTTATGAGCCCCCGTGGCCAGCATGACCAAGGGCCAGCGATGAAGTGGGGGTTAGGTGTTCAGCGTTGTCTTGAAGTCTCCTGACTTATTTATTTAGGAAATTGGTTCAGGGCTCTTTCATCCTTAATCTGTTTCAAACCTTTAAAAAAAAAAACACTGTGCAAAACTAAGTTTTAATGTTAACGGTGTGCTTTATTTATTCTCATTTTACTTATGAGATTTATAGGTCACCCTTCATCACAAGAACTTGGGGCGGTTCACAGAGTAAAAAAATACAGGTTAAAAACTTGAAAGTAAGTAAAATTTAATTGTAACAGCCTGCCATAGGACCTTGGGGTGAAGGGCAGGCAATGAATTGTAATAAATAATAAATAATAATAATAATAATAATAATAATAATAATAGAATTCAAGCGTTGGGAAAGAGGAAGAGGCCCTTACTTTGACGATAAATGCGAGGGTTCCTTTTAGTTTCTGCGCCATGACAATACTTTGCAAGGTGAAGACAAACTGGGCTTCGTTGGACACCCCTAATTTGGGAGAAGGGAGTGGGGGCAGGGGAAAGAGAATTTTTTTAAAAAAGAAATAAATTTGCAAATATTCACTCTCTTCCATTTTGACTCAAGCCCTACCAAACCAACACAGAGGCACACTAAGAAAACACAGTTTTGAAGCGTATGAAAATGAAAAGCATCAAAGACCCTCAGCAAAGTCACACAGCTACAGAGAATACTGCCCCCCCCAACTACTATCAAATAATGTCATTTGTATTAATGTAAACTTCCAGTAAACCTCCAGAACATATCCCCCAGTATATTTTATCGTATTGATATGGCTGGTGGCTCAAACAAATGAAGTTTCTATCTATCTATTATGTGAAAATATAATAATAATCATCAAATCAAATATCCTTTTTTATGCATAGCAAAACCACACATTATCAAATAGAAACCGTATACAAATTATGCAAAATACAAGCTCAACATAACAAGGTTTGTCCCAGTCAGATCTTTAACTCCAAAGAAAATCAATTTGCATAAATAATACAACCACAAAATCTCTTTATAACGGCCCAGTCTTTCTACATGGACAGCACTCAAAAATTCAGTCACTATTAAAGTACCGTATTTTTTGCTCTATAAGACTCACTTTTTCCCTCCTAAAAAGTAAGGGGAAATGTGTGTGCGTCTTATGGAGCGAATGCAGGCTGCGCAGCTATCCCAGAAGCCAGAACAGCGAGAGAGATTGCTGGCTTTACTGCGCAGCGATCCCTCTTGCTGTTCTGGCTTCTGGGATTCAGAATATTTTCTTGTTTTTCTCCTCCAAAAACAAGGTGCGTCTTGTGGTCTGGTGCGTCTTATAGGGCGAAAAATACGGTAATTTGATCAGTAATTTTGTCCGAAAGCAGGTTCTGAACTGTTGGTAGCATAGAAGTCAGCCTATTGAGTTGTAAGGCCTCTAATAATTGTCTTCCAGCATAATAATAATAATAATGATAATAATAATAATTTGAAAGGTTGCCCCTGGGCTTAATCTAGATATGACCCCTTTGATGCCATGAAACATTTCGTGGAAAGGGAGGCTTTCTTGATGCTCCTTGATGCCTCTGGCCACCCCCCCCCAACAAAGACAGGACATACCAGGGGGCAGCTGGAAAGGGACAGGAATTCCGTCATGTATCGAGGAGCCTTCTGGCCGGAACATTTTAGTGTTGAGTGAGTCCAGGACGTTCAGCTCCATGCTCTTCAGGAAGCTGCTGCTTTTGTTCTCGAAGATGATGGAGACGGTCACCTGGCTGTCGTTCTGCAGGTTCCCCTGGATGTCGTAGGTCTGTGGGAGAAGGCATTTGTGAAGAGGGAGCAGCTGTGGAGCTGGACGCAATCACTCAACCGCTGCACATTTAAGGCTCTTGCACTCCACAGAGGAGCAGACCCAACCCCACTCACCATTTTGATGTACGCGTTTTCAGCGAGGAGGGCGTAACTTGACATAGGCTGGAAGGCAGAAAGAAAATTGAAATTGAAATACTTTATTGTCACTTGTACAACGTATACAGTGAGATTATACCAGCACCCCCCACTCAGCTCTCTTAGTCTTAATTCCCCTCATTTGCTGACACACACCCACCAAACCCGAAAGTCACCTGCCCTGTTGTTATCTTTTCATTCAGCAGCCTAACAGCCCATGGACAGAAGCTGTTCATTACCCTGTTGGTGCGACTAATCCTGCTTCTATATCTTCTGCCTGAGGGCAGGAGATCAAGAAAGTGCCGGCCAGGGTGTGAATCATCCCTGAGGATTTTCCTCACTCTCCTGAGGCAACGTTCTTCCACTATTTCATCCAGTGGATTCACGGGACAGCCCATAATATCTTGTGCTGCATTCACCACCCTCGGTAGGCACTTCCTATCAGTTGATGTCAAACCAGCGTCCCACACCGTGGTGCAGTATGGAAGGACACTTTCTACTGTGGTGGAGGAGATCATCAATTGTTGATTGACATTGTTCTTCTGCAATACTCTGAGGAGATGGAGTCTCTTTTGGGCTTTCTTAACAACCTGGGTTGTATTGATTTTCCAAATAAGGTCTTCACTGAGATAAATTCCTAGGAATTTAAAGGAAGAGAATCTCTCCACACAGCGGGGCTAGTTCTCCTCTCTTCCTCCAAAAGTCCAACACCACCTCCTTTGTCTTGCTGATATTAAGGTGCAAGTTGTTATTAAGGGCGTCATTCCTGAGCTGCGGCCAATTATGTGTGGAGAGCCAGCGTGGTTAGAGCACCGGAGAGGACTTGGAAGACCAGGTTCGAATCCCCACTCAGCTAAGACACTGTCTGGGTGGCCTCGGGCCAGTCCCTCACTCTCAGCCTAACCTGCCTCGCAAGGTTTTTGTACGGACTAAATGTCTGCCACCTTGAGTTCGTTATAGAAAAAGGCAAGGTTATAAACGCAGTAAATATATATAAAGTTCTGCTTGGGGCAAACCCACTGAAATTAAGAGAAGTTAGTAATCCCTATTAATTTCAGTGGGTCTACTCTGGGCAGGACTACCACTGGCTATAATTAAAAGAAATCTCTATATAGGAGTGTTTCCCAAACTTGGGTCTCCAGCTGGTTTTTGGGACTACAATTCCCATCATCCTAACCACTGGCCATGCTAGTTAGGGATGATGGGAGTTGTAGTCCAAAAACAGCTGGAGACCTGAGTTTGGGAAATCCTGCAGAAGACCTCTCAGGTGGTTTGCCAGGTGGCCTAAAATATTCATTTAAAATACCAGTAAAAAACAAGTTAATAATAATAATAAGGGGAAAAAACCCAAAAATGCAATTACAGTGGTGCCCCGCAAGGCGAATGCCTCGCAAGACGGAAAACCCGCTAGACGAAAGGGTTTTCCGTTTTGGAGGTGCTTCGCAGGACGAATTTGCTATGGGCTTGCTTCGCAAGACGAAAATGTCTTGCGATTCCTGGGTTTTTCCCCCCCTCCCCCCCTTTTTCCCAAGCCCCTAAGCCGCTTAACAGCTGTTCGCTAAGCCGCTTATCAGCTGTTCGCTAAGCCGCTTATCAGCTGTTCGCTAAGCCGCTTAACAGCTGATCGCTAAGCCGCTTAACAGCTGATCTAAGCCGCTTATCAGCTGATCTAAGCCGCTAATAGCCTTTTAGCAGCTAATCCGCTAATCCCTTAAGCCTTTAATAGCCGCTAAATGGCTAATAGTGCTAATCCGCTAATGGGCTTGCTTCGCAAGACGAAAAAAACCGCAAGACGAAGAGACTCGCGGAACGGATTCTTTTCGTCTTGCGAGGCACCACTGTATAAGACACTTGCTCACCGGTAACGGTTCATCCTCCAGCGTCCCGTTCTGCACCGATTCTGCAGGAAGCTCCTCTCCACTGTTGCCCTGGTGTTTTTTCGACTTCTTGTCCTTGGACTTCTCCTCTTTCTTGTGCTTCTTCTTCTTGTGCTTGGAGGATTTCGACTGGGCCAGGGGGAGATCCAGGGGTCAGACACCTTCCTCCCATATCGCCCATTAAAAGCCAAGGCTCACCCCAAGTGATCTCTGCCAGGCCTTGCCCTGTGGAACTCCCTGCCCCTGCCTTCCTTCCAAAGTCTCTCAAAAACCGCTTTTGGTTTAACCTTAACCAAGCAGCATCTACTGCTGTCTTATTGTGGTTTTTAATTACAGTGGTGCCCCGCAAGACGAATGACTCGCAAGACGGAAAACCCGCTAGATGAAAGGGTTTTCTGTTTTGGAGGTGCTTCACAAAACGAATTTCTCTATGGGCTTGCTTCGCAAGACAAAAATGTCTTGCGATTCCTGGGTTGTTTTTTTCGCTCCTCACCCCCGTTTTCTAAGGCGCTAAGCTGCTAATAGCCTTTTAGCAGCTAATCCCTTAAGCCTTTAATAGCCGCTAATAGCCGCTAAACCGCTAATAGCGCTAATCCGCTAATGGGCTTGCTTCGCAAGACGAAAAAACCGCTAGACGAAGAGACTCGCAGAACGAATTAATTTCGTCTTGCGAGGCACCACTGTACGGATGTTTCTCCTTAAACAGGCAGCATCTACTGCTGTCTTATTGTGGTTTTTAATTAATAATAAAAAATGATAATCATATTATTTATACACTGCCCATCTGGCTGGGTTGCCTCAGCCACTCTGGGCAACCATAAAAACACAATAAAACACTGAACATTAAAAACTTCCCTATATGGGGCTGCTTTCAGGTGTTTTTCAAGTTGTGTAGTTGTTTATCTCTTTGACATCTGCTGGGAGGGCGTTCCATTGGGTGGGTGCCACCACTGAGAAGGCCCTCTGCCTGGTTCCCTGTAGCCTCACTTCTCGCAGGGAGGGAACTCCCAGAAGGCCCCTGGAGCTGGACCTCCATGTCCAGACTGGACGATCAGTTATACTGTGTTCCATATTGCACGCTGCCTTGACATATCTTATGAAAGCATGGGTCACAAATATTCAAGTAAAGAATAAAAGAAGCCAACTGACACCCCCCTGCCCCCCCTTTTTTGGCAGTCGGGGACAGGGACTTGGCCACTCACCTTTCCTTCCTCTTCCTCCTCCAGCTCTTCTTCTCGCACTTCCTTCTGGGCCCCCACTGGCTCCCCAGCCCCCGCCAGGTTCGTGCTCGGCTCAGAAGGGCTCTAAAGGGAGGCGGCAAGATCGAAATTATTTATACCCTGCCCATCTGGCTGGGTTGCCCCAGCCACTCCGGGCAGCTTTCAACAAATTAAAACACAGTTAGACACCAAACATTAAAAACTTCCCCAGGCAGGGCCACCTTCAGATGTTTTCTAAACGTTCTAGTTTATCTCACTGACGTCTGGTGGGAAATGCTCAAAAAGCAAGCCAAGGGGCTAAGGGACAGCTAGGAGGCTCTCCCATGAGGAGATTTCACCCCTCCCATATCCAAGAATCTCCTGAGGAGTCTGCTGATTCTGCAGAGAGGAGGAGGCATGTTCTGCTCTCTACTTATTCTGCTCCAGCACCACAAATCAGAGAGTCGGTCAGTCAGTGTGTCGGAGAGAGAGAGTGTTAGTTAGAGATTGTGTGTTTAGATAAGGTTGCTGCTAAGAGCAGCTGCAGACACTCAGTGCGGTTTAGCATTCATTTATGCTTAGGCTCATTTAGCTCTGTATATACTTGTATAATAGTTGTAGATAGAATAAAGAAGCTGCTCTCCGAGTTGTTTATATACTCTGCTAGACTCTGCTGGACTCTGCTGTGCGACGACTGTCTACTTGTGGAAGTGAATCCGGTGCTCACAACTCTAAGCTGTGAATCCGCAGCACTTTGACCTGTTCCTGTGCTGAAGGTGGTCTCTGGAAGTGCTACCCAGCTCACCTAGCCCAGTCGGGGCTGAAGTGGATGAGTCCAGTTAGTGGCACTGGCTCAAGGGCGATGCTGACATCCCAGAGGGGCAAGGAGGGGCTCTTACTTTACAATGGGTAATGCCCTCAAACCTTGGGCAGCTCCCTGCTTGCATCCCTCTCCCAAGCCCACTGGCTGCCTGTTTACCAGGCCAGGCTCAGGGTTCTTGCGTTAATTTACAAGGCCCTTAACATCATGGCTCCAGGAGATCTTAAGCTACTGTCTGATACCTTATATCCCAGTCTTATCGCTGAGATACCAGGGGTGGGGAAAGAAAACACGGGAGCAACGGGTCCCAAGGTCTCCGCCTAAATCAGCTGTTTTCGACCTTTTTGAGTCCACAGCTTTTTGACCAACTCCATTCTTTCTGCGGCTCCCCTGTGGGGCTCAGGAGCCCAGTTATGTCACCCCTTGTCTGCAGAGCGGACAGCCTCTCACCCTTTTTCAAACACCTTCCCTTGTGGAGTGTTCTCTCTTTCCCTTCTCCCTCTGGGCAGCTGCTGCCCTTGGTTTCTGAGCTGCCCGTCCCAAAGAGAGGCGTCTCCTCACACTGCCCCACAGTGGCCTGGGAAGCATCCCCTGGCCAGCCCCAGAGGCACCATTTCCCTGGGGAGCCTGTAGATGGGGCTGCTGCAGTGAACAGCCATGCAAGCCTTTGGGAGGAAGACTCAAGAGGGCATCAGAGGAAGGAAGGAAGGAAGGAAGGAAGGAAGGAAGGAAGGAAGGAAGGAAGAAAGAAAGAGGGACAGAGGCCAGCGTTGCCTGCAGCACCCCTGACCACCCTTCAGTGCACCCCAGGGTGCCACAGTGCACTGGTTGAAAACCACTGGTTTAAGGAGTCATTTGGCGCCTGGCTTACCGTATTTTTTGCCCTATAGGACGCACCATCCCATAAGGCACACCTAGTTTTTTGGGGGGGAAATAAAGGGGGAAAAGCCCGAGCTTCCCCCGACCCCAAACAGGCAGCTCTCTGCAAGCTGTGGGAGCCCAGCGCTGGCTCCCGCTGCTTGCGGAGAGGTCCGTGAAGCCTGGACGCGCTGAACTCGGCGCGCGCAGGCTTCAGCATGCAGGCAACTCTCCGCAAGCAGCGGGAGCGCTCCCGCTGCTTACGGAGAGGTCCGAGAAGCCTGGACGCGCTGAGCTCAGCGCGCAGGCTTCAGCATGCAGGCAACTCTCCGCAAGCAGCGGGAGCCCAGCGCTGGGCTCCCGCTGCTTGCAGAGAGGTGCGCGAAGCCTGCATTCGCCCCATAGGATGCACACACATTTCCCCTTCATTTTTGGAGGGGAAAAAGTGCGTCCTATAGGGCGAAAAATATTGTACTTTATTTTTCGCCCCACAAGACGCACCTAGTTTTTAGAGGAGGAAAGGGGGAAAGCCCTGTTTTTTTGGGGAGGGGGGGCAGTTCAGCTCACAGTTGTGCAGCTTCATTTGCAAAGGTGAAAAGCCCTGGTTTTTTGAGGATCAGCTCAAAGTTGTTGAGCTTACTTTGCAAAGGGAAATAATCCTGTTTTTATGGGGTTCAACTCTGCAGATTCTTTAGGAAAGGAAAGGGAGCCGTTTCTACAGTTTCCAGACAGATAATCTAATCAGCCAGTCACATGTCGCTGGGGAAACAAACAGCCTCCGTCTACAGAACATTCAAGAAGAAGAAGAAGAAGAAGAAGAGGAGGAGGAGGAGTTTGGATTTGATATCCCGCCTTTCACTCCCTTTAAGGAGTCTCAAAGTGGCTAACATTCTCCTTTCCCTTCCTCCCCCACAACAAACACTCTATGAGGTGAGTGGGGCTGAGAGACTTCAGAGAAGTGTGACTGGCCCAAGGTCACCCAGCAACTGCATGTGGAGGAGCAGGGAAGCGAACCCGATTCACCAGATTACGAGTCCACCGCTCTTAACCACTACACCACACTGGCTCTCAATGGAGGCCTGGGCAAGGGGCCGGAAAGGGAGCCAGCAAGCGACTACACATTCACTCCATAAGACGCACAGACATTTCCCCTTACTTTTTAGAAGGAAAAAAGGGTGTCTTACGGAGCAAAAAATATGTATATATCTGAGTCTGCAACACTTGCATGTGCACACACACACACACCATTCCAGAGCTCTGCAATGAAGATTAACCTTTGTTTCTGTAGCAGCTGCAGGCGGCGGACCATCAGAAAGCCAGAAGTCCATGTCTTCCTGCTGGAACAAGAGAGAAGGGGAGCAAAAAAGGACCGTGGGCTATCTGTGGTGCACTTTCTTTTACAACTTATTCAAATCTTACAAATAATAATAATCACTACCACCCCACCCCGATAATAATAATAATAATAATAATAATAATAATAATAAATAATAAATTTTATTTATATCCCGCCCTCCCCAGCCGAAGCTGGGCTCAGGGCGGCTAACAACACTAAAATAGTGCAACATTATGAAAACATTATAAAAATTAATTAAAATAAAAATTGATGGCAACCATAAACTAAAGTTTTGTAAAGATTGCCAAAGGAGGGAGTCAGGCTGCGCCCTGACCAAAGGACTGGTGGAACAGCTCTGTCTTGCAGGCCCTGCGTAAATATGTCAAGTCCCGCAGGGCCCTAGTCTCTTGTGACAGAGCATTCCACCAGATCGGGGCCACAGCCGAAAAAGCCCTGGCTCTGGTTGAGGCCAGCCTAACCTTCCTGTGGCCTGGGACCTCCAAGATGTTTTTGTTTGAAGATCGTAGGGTCCTCTGTGGGACATACCAGGAGAGGCGGTCCCATAGGTGCGAGGGTCCTAGGCCGTATAGGGCTTTAAAGGTTAAAACCAGCACCTCAAACCTGTTCCTGTACTCCACCGGGAGCCAGTGTAGCTGGTATAGCACCGGGTGAATGTGATCTTGCAGCGAAGACCCCGTAAGGAGTCTCGCTGCGGCATTCTGCACCCGCTGGAGTTTCTGGGTCAGTCTCAAGGGCAGCCCCACGTAGAGCGAGTTACAATAATCCAGTCTGGAGGTGACCGTCGCGTGGATCACAAAGTGTGTATGAAAACAGCAAACCCCGTGCCCATTTCTGGGTGCTTTCGAACTATGACTCCCACTGTCACCCGCGACTGATGAGCCCTGCTGGAATGCAGCAGCTGAACTATAACTCCCATCAGACTTGGGTGCTGGGAATCAATGGCCGGACCCTCCACGGGGCTCTCCGTCCCTGCTCTGAACGGAAGAGGCTAGACTTGAGATGAGCACAGGTGTGTGAATGTGTTACCTTCTTCTCCTCTTCCTCTTGCTCCTCCTCCACCTCCTCCTCGATCTTCCTCTCCCTCTCCTTCCTCTTCTCTTTCTCTCGCTCCTTGTCTTTGTGCTTCTTCTCCTTCTTCTTTGGTCGCTTGCTCTTCTTCTCTGCGGGGAGCACTTCCACCTCCTGGGGCGACTTGAGATCGTCGGCGTTCCTGTGTCTCTGCACCGGAAGCTTCTCGCTGTCCGTCAAAGGCCTTTTTAGTGGGAAGGAAGAACAGGGGAGGTTTGTTTGCTTTTAATTACGCGTTTCGTTTTGCATTTGCATCTCATTTTGAACCGCCTTGTGATCTTCAGGTGAAGGGTAAATAAATATACAAATTCAACCCAGGCTGCAAAAAACACCATCTCAAGATCCAGCCTCCTGTTTTCCAACCCAAAAGCAAGATTCTAGCAGGGCCGGTAATATGGTGCCCATTGCAAGGCCCGAATTAACACCACACACACTCTCATGCATAGCACACAGCTACACTCCCAGGAAGCTGTGATTGACCGCAGCTCCGTCGCTGAACGAACCCTCTGAAATGGCCAGAGGGTGACCAGAAGTTCCCCAACACCAGTCTTTGCCCATCTGGTGCCCTCCAGCGGCTCTGGCCCACAACTCCCAGCAGCCCCCATGCTGGCTGCGGCTGTTGGGGAGTCGTGATGGCGGGAATTCCAGAACACCTGAAGGGCACTTGGGCTGCGGAAGGCTGCCCTGGAGTAAGTTTCAGGAGCACTGCAACAGGTTAACAGCGAGGTGGATTGCATACGGCTGCTTTCCTGGTCGCCTATGGCAAACGGAAAATTGGCTCTAGGCAAGCAAGCGACCAAACGCCATTCAGGGCATGGAACTCCATGTCTCCAGAAATCAGGCAGGCACCAGATGCAAAGCTGAAACAGGTTTATTCCAGGAGGCCTTTGCACCATAAATGCTGTTCTGCGATTTTCAATTTTGCATACTGCATGTTTTTTTTTTGTAAGTTGCTTTAGTGAAAACTAGGATTTTTTTTAACATTTCTTTTGTTCCAGGCCACAAACATGCAAATTTAGGTCTACGCAGGCAGAAGAGAGAGAGAGAATTGATTTTCCCCGCTAGACTCTCAAAATACGGAGAGTCTCTTTTTTCTGCTGGGGTGGGACGGCTGGGTCAGAGCTCTCTTGGCCGTGTCAGGGTTTTACGACGTCAGAAAGGGAGCAGCCAACTTGCGGTTTTTGCATTGTAATTTTATGTTGTGAACTGCCCTGAGATCTATGGATAAAGGGGCAGTATGCAAATTTAATAGATAATAAAAGGAACAACTTCCCATACACTGGAGAGAGAGAGACAGAGAGAGAGAGATAGGGAGAGAGTAGCGCTTACCTCACCGATTTCCCTGAAACCAGACTGTGTGTGAAAGACAGAGAGAAAGAGAGGGAGACAGGAAAAAAAATAAAATAAAATACACATGACGACAGAATACAGCAACTGTGCGAATGGAAGAAGCAGGAGGGAAAGAGACAGAGAGTGAGAAATGCAAAATAATTCTGATGATGCCTCACAGAACATACAAACTGGAAGAGTTGGAAGAACCTGAGGAGCAAACCTAGCCTTTTAGAAGATGCAATGGAAGTGTCCAAATTGATGGCTTCACCCCCTAAACTAAGCTAAGCCCACAAGGTGAAGACCGGGGGGGGGGGGGACACACCTGTGACCCCTGGGTCTAATCTGGCCCACAAGGTCAGTGCCTGCCCCAAACCAAGCTCACCCCAGAGGTCGCATGTGACATCAAGGAGGGCTTGCCATACTTGCACGTGGTCTATATTTGAATCGTTCTCATCTCAAGTACTGCTTTTCTTTTTAAAAAAAACACCCACAATTCATGTGCAAGGCTTAGAAATCTGAATATTAAGCCATCTCCATCTCTCCACCTAAATACCTGAAACAAATGAATGAGATATTGCTGAACTACAACCAAGAGTAGGGAAACTCTGGCTCTCCAGGCATTGCTGAACTACAACTCCCACCAGCCCCTACAAGCATGGCCAATGGCTGGGGGTGATGGGAGTTGTAGTTCAGCAAAATGCCCGGCTGGCTACTCCGATGCTGTTTTTTGTTGCATCAATTAAGAGTTTTAAATTTGTTGTTAGCCGCCCTGAGCCCAGTTTTCTGAACCAGGAAAGGTGGGGTATAAAGAAAATTTATTATCATCATCATCATCATTGTCATCCCAGAGAGCGGCAAAGCAACAGGCCTCAGCTGACGTCAGGAAGGTTTAACGCTAGCCAGGAAAGCAGAAGAACGCCAGCCCAGCTTTTTCCTTACTTGTCGAGGTCGATGTCCAGAGCCTTGTAGGGGTCGTTGGGGTCCTTGTCATCCTCGTCGCTGGGCAGAGCATTCTGGGGGGAAAGCCACAAGAGAAGAGGGAGTGGGTCAAAGAGGTGCTGGTCTCCAAGGGGCGGGGGAAAGGGGAGCGCCATTGCCACAGCAACAGATTTTTTTTGAAGTCAGAAATATGTTTCCACTACCCTGAACCAAGAGATAATGGCTGTGCCGCCATACTGCTGCATCTGGCCAAAGGGGGCCCTTCTACAGTCCAGCCACCTGCTCGCATAGCGGCCCTCCCCCCAGGGCTTACTTCTGGCATCTCCTCTGTGATGATGTCCACATGTTGTGCAGGCGCAATGTCCTCGTCACTCTCCGTGTGCAGCGAGTTGTGGCGCCGGTGGTGCTTTCCCCGCTTCTCCTTCTCCTGCTTCTTCTGCTTCTTCTTCTTCTTGTCCTTCTCCAGCTTTTGCTGGTGCCGACGCTCCTCTTCCAGCTTCACATACTGGTCGGAAACCGGCAAGCCTGCATTGATGGGCAGGGAGGGACAGAGCGAGTTCTCAAGAGGGGCAGTGGGCTGAGCACCAGCCTTGAAAGGAAACGCTGACCAAGGTACACAGCCTGGGAGTCTTTTTGGACTCTCCGCTGTCCATGGTCAATTCTGCGTCCAGGGTGGCTGTCTACCAGCTCCATCTGAGACCCTCCCTGCCTGTGCTCACCAGAGTGGTGCACGCTCTGGTCCCGCTTGGACTACTGCAATGCACTCTCCGTGGGGCTACCTTTGAAGGTGACCTGGAAACTACAACTAATCCAGAATGCGGCAGCTAGACTGGGGACTGGGAGCAGCCGCTGAGACCATATAACACCAGTCCTGAAAGACCTATATTGGCTCCCAGTGTGTTTCCAAGCACAATTCAAAGTGTTGGTGTAAAGCCCTAAATGGCCTTGACCCAGTACACCCTCAACGTCCAGTCCGGACACTGAGGTCCAGCTCTGAAGGCCTTCTGGCGGTTCCTTCATTGTGAGAAGTGAGGTTATAGGGAACCAGGCAGAGGCCTTCTTAGTGGTGGCGCCCTCCTTGTGGAACGCCCTCCCCTCATATGCCAAGGAGATTAAGAACGACACAACTTTCAGAAGACACCTGAAGGCAGCCCCCTATTAGGAAGCTTTCAGTGCTTAATGTTTTTACTCAGAGCCGACCCATTGAAATTAAAGGACTTTAAAAGGCAGCCCTGCCCTCTTTGTGTGGCCGTTCCAACTTCAGCAGCTGGAGAAATGGAAGCCAGGCGTACTCGCCCTTTCAGGATCCCAGCATCTGAAGTGGGAAGCAGAGACCAGGGCAACAGAAAACTTGATTTGGAAGCGCTGAGAATCAAGGCCGCTCATCTGCATAGCTCCACCCACCAGGCCCTGCTCATTGGTGTGGAATGCTGGGAAACTGGCAGAACTCTTACCAGGAACTTTCAGAGGAACGGAGAGGTCAATTTGAACCACAGGTATGTGCTCGACGCCGGGGCTGTCTTGGTACCTCTGGACAAGGTGGGGATGGAGGGAACATGGGGAAACAAGAGATGTCATGCGCCAACATTGGCCCCGTGTGGCTTACCAAAAGCAACAGCAGCATCCCTGCCATTGAGAGAGGGGCCCACCACCACCCTAGAGTGGGTCCCTTGTGACTACCAGACAAGGATCCGGGCTTACCTTCTGTGGGGAAGGAGAACTTTTGATGTAGAACGGGTTGTTCGCTTGTTCTTGCTTCCGGACTTCTCGGCGCTTTAGGGAGAGACAAGGGGCACGGCGGTGGGTTTAAAAATCTAATATTAGGATCATTAGAACATTTTTCTTGGCTTCATTTATTTAAAATAGGAGAATCCAAATGGCCTCCCCAGCCCCGCTCCACATCAGCTTTGGCTGGGGGCCCAGATGTGTCTCTGTCCGGACAGGGACGCCTAACCTCTGTTGTCTAGGCTCTGGGAACTTGCAGGATAGATTACTGCAGGATGTTATACGTGGGGCTGCTTCTGAAGACAGTTTGGAAATGTCAGCCGGTGCAGGATTCAGCAGCCAGGTTGCTCACTGGGACAACGATCCTGGGCCGACTGCACTGGCTGCCAATCAGTTTCCGGGCCCACTTAAAAGTGATGGCTCCTCACGTGAGCCAGAGGGGCGTGATGCCTACATGACGGGCATAATAAATTCCTGAATTGCAGGCGGTTGGCCTGGACAGCCCTCACGGTCCCTTCCAACTCTACAGTTCTTTCACGGCCAGCCTACCCTCTTCAGTTCCTCCTCGTCCATTTCCGGCTGCCGGTGCCTTGTGTGCCTCTGTTCCTCCTCGTGGAAGATGGTCCGCGGCTTCTCGTCCTCAGACTCACTGTCCGAGGGAGGCTCGTTGATCCAAGCATCAAGGTCCAAGCTGGGAAAGGAGAGAGCCTCCGCATCACTACCAAGCTGTCCTTGCTACTGATTACTCAAAAAGTTACTAATTCTAGTTAGATTAATATAGCTTCCTGTCAACAGAATAGACTCTTAAATCTCAGGGCCACGGGTTCAAGCCCCATGTTGGGCAAAGATTCTTGCATTGCAGGGGGCCGGACTAGATGACACCTGTGGTCTTTTCCAAGTCTGAGATTCTATAACTCCATCTTATTTCTGTGGTTTTAGGTTGTTCTGAGCAATTTTCTTAATTGTTGCAACCTGCTTTGGGTTCTTAGAGTGAAGGGTGGGCAAATCACCATCACCATCATCACCACACCCAGTCTCAAGTCAACATTATCATTCCTCCAGGGCTGCAGAAACTCAAGGCGGTGTTTTCAATGTCAAAATATATCACCAGCTATACAGTACAGTGGTGCCCCGCAAGACGAATGCCTCGCAAGACGGAAAACCCGCTAGACGAAAGGGTTTTCCGTTTTGGAGGTGCTTCGCAAAACGAATTTGCTATGGGCTTGCTTCGCAAGACGAAAATGTCTTGCGAGTTCCTGCGGGGTTTTTTTTCTCCCCCCCCCCTTTTCCCAAGCCGCTAAGCCGCTTATCAGCTGATCCGCTAAGCCGCTTATCAGCTGATCCGCTAAGCCCGCTAAGCCGCTAATGGGCTTGCTTCGCAAGACGAAGAAAACCGCAAGATGAAGAGACTCGCGGAACGGATTAATTTCGTCTTGCAAGGCACCACTGTATATTGCCGGGTCAAAAATTTCAAAACTGCTATCACAATACAGACTTCAAAACTGTTTTGGATTATATATCATCCTGCCCTACTCAGGACCCTCCCACAGGGCTACTCTGCACCCTCCTGAAGCGCTTTTGCATAGCTGGAATGTTTCCTTGTGCCATTAGTGTGGCTCTTTGCTCAGCTGGATGGGGAACAGAGAGGTGTTTATGGAGCCAACGAGAGGGGAGTGTACACACCTTTTGAGCAACTGGAATGTAACCTACTGTACAAAAGGTAAGAATTGCATCTGTTGCCCCCCCCTCACTGTCCCTTTCCTTTTCCTCTGTCCCTCCCCATGACTTCTCCACGAGAGAATGCAGCACCCAGGTTCAATAGACTCCCCCCGCCCGCTTGGAACCAAACATGGTTTCTGGACCACCTTAAAAGGCACCCCCATGCAGTGGCACTGTGGCAGTTCTGACCCTGCTGCAAACACAGAAATCGCACGGTCCCTCCTTGCACTTTCCAAGACCCCTTGCCCTGCCTTCCCCCGATTTCACTCCTCTCAGACTGGCTGGGAGACAAGTGAGGCTGCAGGCCCAGAACCCTGAGATCCAATGCCGTCACCCGGGGGGAGAGAATCCTGGCAAAAATGACTGGCAGAATCAGAGACCAGGGAGAAGAGACGGTGGAGGAAGATTGGAAGAAATTTAAAGACTATTTACAGAAATATTATAAAATTAATGAATGCTAGAATGATGTTGGGTGGAGGTTAAAGGGTTATTAGTAATAATGTGGTGAAGGACTACGGAAAATTCGAAGGTTAAAAAGATGAAGAATTAAAGGTATAATATATTAAGATAAAGATAAAGATAAAACAGAGGGAAGGGATTTGCTGATTAAATATTTGAATTGGAATACAGAGAGGCGTGGGGAAGTCCGGGAAACAAGCAAATGTAAGAAATAATATGAAAATGGAATTGTTTTTACTTGTTTTTGTATTTTTCTTTTTTCTTTCTTTTTTTAATGTGAAAATCTTAATAAAATATTATACAGTGGTGCCTCGCAAGACGAAAAGAATCCGTCTCTTCGTCTTGCGGTTTTTTTCGTCTTGCGAAGCAAGCCCATTAGCGGATTAGCGCTATTAGCGGTTTAGTGGCTATTAAAGGCTTAAGGGATTAGCGGATTAGCTGCTAAAAGGCTATTAGCGGCTTAGATCAGCTGATAAGCGGCTTAGATCAGCTGTTAAGCGGCTTAGCGATCAGCTGTCAAGCGGCTTAGCTAACAGCTGTTAAGCAGCTTAGGGGCTTGGGAAAAAGGGGGTGAGGAGCGAAAAAAAAACCCCCAGGAATCGCAAGACATTTTTGTCTTGCAAAGCAAGCCCATAGCAAATTCGTCCTGCGAAGCACCTCCAAAACGGAAAACCCTTTCGTCTAGCGGATTTTCCGTCTTGCGAGGCATTCGTCTTGCGGGGCACCACTGTATATATATATATAAAAAAGAGAGAATCTTACCCTTCTGGAATGGGCACTTTTTTCTGGGCTTTGGGGGCGACGGGGTTAAGCTCCCCAGCAAACAAGGCGATCACTTCCTCGGCTACGGGGACCTCTTTGATCTGAAGCTTGTGGATGTATTTCATGAGCTGGAGGATGCAAGAAGCCTGACGAGAGAAAGAAAGGAATTTATTAAAGTTAAGAGAGAAAACGAGAGAGGGAGGCTCTCGTTGATTTAGCCCAGTGTTTCCCAGACTTGAGTCTCTGACTGTTTTTGGACTACAACTCCCATCATTCCTAGATAGCAAGACCAGTGGTCAGGAATGGTGGGAATTCTGGTCTGAAAACAACTGGAGATCCAAGTTTGGGAAACAATGATTTTAGCCAGAGGGTTAAAATGTCGCACAGGTGGTACCTAATGTCAAATAAATGAGCCAAAATGCATAAAAATGTGCCAGATAAGTGCTGGGAACGGTAAGTAGACAGAAGGGTCATTCTTTCATATGTGGTGGACATGCAAAAAAGTAAAAGGCTACTGGGAAATGATATACAGTGAGATGAAGATGATATCTAAATAGATTATTCCTGAAAAGATCAGAAACTTTTCTTATAGGCATAATAGGGACAGACATTTTGAAGATGACCAAACTATTTATGTATGTGACAACAACATCTAGAATATTATTTGCACAGAAATGAATAGAAGAAAAGGTTCCAACGAAGGAAGAGTGGTTTTTAAAATTAATAAGCTATGCAGAAATGGCAAAACTGATAGCAATATTAAGAGATCAAAAGGATGAGCTTTTTACAGAAGAATGGAGGCCTTTCTTGGACTGTTTGAAAAAGTATTATAGTCAAATGAAATTGCGGGCAGGATTCGAGATAGGAGCAGCAGAAAAACTATACAGTAATTGTATTAGTGGGATTCTGCAATAGATGAGAGTTTGATATATCACAGTAGAAAGGAGTACGAAAAGGGCTGCGTTTTTCTCTTTCCTTTTCGATATTTCTGACTTCATTTGCTCTAGATATAATCTTATTTTATTGTGAAAACTTTAATTTAAGCAAAAATGAAAAAGAAAAAGCTTTGAACAAAAACACTGTGAAGTTGGGGATGGGAAGCCAGTTTATGAATCAATGCAATTGATTCTAATTGTCTAATTGTGAAATTTTAGAAAATGATAATGTAAAAAGAGAGAGAGAGAGATGGGATCTTGGGAGGATTTTCGCTTACCCTTTCCTGGACCTCAAGGTCCGCACTCTGCACAAACTGCGGCAGCCGCTCAATCATCATCTGCGTCGCCTCCTGCGCCACCTCCTTCTCGCCAGCCTGCTCCTTCTGTTGCAGGATTGCGGCGTACAATTTCACCATGTTTTGGACGTACACAGCCTGGATGTGGCCGGGCAGCGTGGTGACCTTGGGCCGCAGCATGGCTTCCAGAGTCTGGTGAGGCTCCTCGAGGTGCCTGAGGAGGAGGGAGAGAAGAAGGTGCTTAGAGGCGGCGTGTCCCAAATCCTCCTTCCAGGAGGGAAAGCGAGGAAACCACAAGAGGCAGCAAGGGGAGAACTCAGCCCTCTCCCAGTTGCGAGGCCTCCCTGGTGGTTCGGGAGACAGCCTTTGTGGTGGTGGCCCCAAGGGCAAGGAACTGCCTCCCCACACAGGCGATACCGGCACCGTGTCTTTACAGATGTTGGCAACTGGTCATGTTGGTTGTTGGAGACTAGCAACATCTGGGAGGGCCCTGACAGATGTTCCTCATCTGTGGTCTAAGAGGAGGCATTCCCCACTGGTCATGTTGGTTGTTGGAGACTAGCAACATCTGGGAGGGCCCTGACAGATGTTCCTCATCCGTGGTCTAGGAGGAGGCATTCCCCACTGGTCATGTTGGTTGTTGGAGACTAGCAACATCTGGGAGGGCCCTGACAGATGTTCCTCATCCGTGGTCTAAGAGGAGGCATTCCCCACTGGTCATGTTGGTTGTTGGAGACTAGCAACATCTGGGAGGGCCCTGACAGATGTTCCTCATCCGTGGTCTAGGAGGAGGCATTCCCCACTGGTCATGTTGGTTGTTGGAGACTAGCAACATCTGGGAGGGCCCTGACAGATGTTCCTCATCCGTGGTCTAAGAGGAGGCATTCCCCACTGGTCGTGTTGGTTGTTGGAGACGAGCAACATCTGGGAGGGCCCTGACAGATGTTCCTCATCCGTGGTCTAGGAGGAGGCATTCCCCACTGGTCATGTTGGTTGTTGGAGACCAGCAACATCTGGGAGGGCCCTGACAGATGTTCCTCATCCGTGGTCTAAGAGGAGGCATTCCCCACTGGTCATGTTGATTGTTGGAGACTAGCAACATCTGGGAGGGCCCTGACAGATGCTCCTCATCCGTGGTCTAAGAGGAGGCATTCCCCACTCAGGAGCGAATGCCTCTTCTCAATAGAGGCACTTCTTCATCTCATGCACCCCAAAGCAAACACTGCCTTCTTAGAGAAGGGCTGGGAAACCTGTCGCTCTCTTGACTCCCATCTTGCAGGCCCACTGGCTGTCTGCAGGCTACCGCTTGGGAGCTCCTGCGTGGCAGATGCCACCGTGCAGCTGGGGACTTACTCGGAGAACTCGCCGCAGATCCAGGCCGCGGCGTACAAGACCTCGCAGATCCCGTTGCGCTGGGTGTTGCTGGCCAGGAGGTGGGCGTTGTCCAACAGCATGGCCATCTGGGAGACGGCAAACTTGCGGATGGCCTTGACGCGAATGGCCACGTCAAGCATCTGGGAAGCGATGAGGTGGCCGTGGCGGGTCCCCTCCAGGCGGGTCAGCTCCACCAGGATGCTGATGTACCTGGAAGAGGCCTTAGAGTCAGATTATTGGGTCCCTCAAGCTCAGGACTGTCTACGGCAGGGTTTCCCAAACTTGGTTCTTCGGCTAGGGATGGCGGGAGTTGCAGTCCAAAAACAGCTGGAGAACCGAGTTTGGGAAGCCCAGGTCTACAGTGATTGAAAGTGGCTCTCCAGGGTTTCTAGGTCAGACCTAACGGGAGTTGCTGGGGAAGGGACCCGAGACCTGCTGCACGCAAGGGGGATTGCTCTACCACTGAGCTATGGTTTTTTCCTTAAAAAACAAAGCAATAAAAACGAAATGAAATGAAAAAGATATTTAAACTGGTTATCCCCCCAACCTGAAGCTTTTCTCCTAGGGGTAATTGGGTCAGAGGTCACAAAGAATAAGTTAATCAACTTATAAGTTGATTATAATAATAATATAATAAATAATATAATGAATAAATATAATATAATAAATAAATATAATAAACAAATAAGCTGACCAACTTATTTATGTATGCAAGAAACAGCAGCCAGAACCGTATACAACCAGAACTGGAAAGAAAAGTCCAGAGAAAGATGAACGGCTCTTAAAATTAAAGGACTATGCGGAACTGGCAAAGCTAACAGTGAAAATAAGAGGTCGATACAATGGGCAATTTATGGAAGAATATCATAATCAAATCGCCGGCAGGATTTGAAACTTGAGCAACAGGAAGAAAATGGTGATATATGAAACAGAGGACCATGTATTAGATGAAACGTGTGAAGCCCTGTAGGTAAACAGAAATACTGACCATTCGAAATTGGTGATGTACTGGTAATTGGACTGGCTACATATGTCGATGATTTTGGTCAGCAGTTCGTCCCTGTAGGTTGTCCCTTCCGCTTTGTCCACGTGGATCATCAGCTTCTTCACAATCTCCATCAAGTTCTTCTTGGACACCTGCAAGTTATAGAGGCCGGTGGGTGGGGAGGGAGGGGCAAGTCATTAAAGAGGATATTGATAAGCTGGAGCGTGTTAAGAGGAGGGCGACCAACAGCGGAGTGAAGTTTTTTGTCGGGGAACAATGATGCCAGCTTGTAAGGGCGATTTGGGTGTGAACCTCGGGTTGTGATGTCCCAACATTAACGGACATTGTGTGCATGACCATCGCGCCTCCCTATGTCAGACAGAAGCATCCCGGGCTTAAATACATGAACAATTAACTGGGAACATAGCCTAGTCCCCCTAATCTGCACATCACTGGCAACCAAGATGATGAAGGGCCTGGAAGCCAAGCCTTTTGAGGAGCAGCTGAAGGAGTTGGGGATGTTTTGGCTAAAGAAGAGGAGAACTGAGAGGTGGGAAGATGGCCACCTTCAAATTTAGCCTGGAGAAGAGGAGGTTAAGGGGTGATATGATAGCCATGTTCAAATATATAAAAGGATGTCACATAGAGGAGGGAGAAAGGTTGTTTTCTGCGGCTCCAGAGAAGCGGACACGGAGCAATGGATCCAAACTACAAGAAAGAAGATTCCACCTAAACCTTAGGAAGAACTTCCTGACAGTAAGAGCTGTTTGACAGTGGCATTTGCTGCCAAGGAGTGTGGTGGAGTCTCCTCCTTTGGAGGTCTTTAAGCAGAGGCTTGACAACCATATGTCAGGAGTGCTCTGATGGTGTTTCCTGCTTGGCAGGGGGTTGGACTCAATGGCCCTGGTGGTCTCTTCCAACTCTATGATTCTATGAAATATCTCAATGGAAGGTGGAGCCTGCTTGTCTTCCGCTGCTCTGGTGGGGAGGACCCCAGACAATGACTTCAGACGGCAAGAAAGGAGAATCCAATGAAACATTAAGAAGTTCAACAGTATAAAGGTGGTGGACTCTCCTTCCTTGGAGGCTTTTAAGCAGAGGCTGAGTGGCCATCTGCCAGGGGTTCTTGAGCCGTGAATTCCTGCATTGCAGGGGGCTGGGCTGGATGAAGCTGCAGGTCCCTTCCAACTCTACGACTGCCTTCTAGAATCATAGAATCATAGAATCCTAGAGTTGGAAGAGACCACCAGGGCCATCGAGTCCAACCCCCTGCCAAGCAGGAAACACCATCAGAGCACTCCTGACATATGGTAGTCAAGCCTCTGCTTAAAGACCTCCAAAGAAGGAGACTCCACCACACTCCTTGGCAGCAAATTCCACTGTCGAACAGCTCTTACTGTCAGGAAGTTCTTCCTAATGTTTAGGTGGAATCTTCTTTCTTGTAGTTTGGATCCATTGCTCCGTGTCCGCTTCTCTGGAGCAGCAGAAAACAACCTTTCTCCCTCCTCTAGGTGACATCCTTTTATATATTTGAACATGGCTATCATATCACCCCTTAACCTCCTCTTCTCCAGGCTAAACATGCCCAGCTCCCTTAGCCGTTCCTCATAAGGCATCGTTTCCAGGCCTTTGACCATTTTGGTTGCCCTCCTCTGGACACGTTCCAGTTTGTCAGTGTCCTTCTTGAACTGTGGTGCCCAGAACTGGACACAGTACTCCAGGTGAGGTCTGACCAGAGCAGAAGACAGTGGCACTATTATTGCTTTTGAGAGTATTCTGGATGCAAAATCTGTCGTCCCACAAAGCATGGTTTGCTTTAGGAATGCAGGAAGCTGCCCTACGCTGAGTCAGACTGTTGGCCCCATCTAACTCAGTATGGTTGACTCTGACTGGCAGCAGCTCTCTGGGGTTTCAGAAGGGACTCTTGCCCAGTCCTACCTGGGAGTGGTCAGAAATTGAGCCAGGACCTTCTGCATGCAAAGCAGGCACCCTACCAATGAGCCATGGACCTCCCCCAGCTTGAACTCCCTCCTGCCTCCAAGGATGGTGTTCTGGCTGCGTTGCTCCTAAGGGTTTTAGGGTATCCTCTCTATACTTCTAAAAGTTAAGACCTCCGGGATGTTGCGGCGGCAGGTGAACGTACCATCCCGTAGAGAAGATCCAAGGCCCGGAGGCGGATGGACTCGTCTTTATCATCCAAGCACTGAAGGATGAGGTCCTTGTGGGACTGGACCGATTTGGGGTGGGTTTTCAGGATCTTGGACATCGCCAGCAGCCCCAGATACTTCACTGCGTGGAGAGGAGGAGACACAAACACACACAAGGGCCAAATAAGATTTCCAGGGGCAGCGGTGGAGGCCAGGGAAGCTGAGCTGATTCTGTGAAATCAACTGACTCAAGTTGGGAAAGCCCAGTGGATTCCAACAGACCTATAAAGCCTTAAACGGCTCAGGATTGCAATATCTAAAGGACTGCCTCCGTCCTTATGAACCTACCCGGACCCTGACATCATCTTCTGAGGGCCTCCTTCGTGGCCCCTCCTCAAGAGGTCCGGAGGGTGGCAACACGAGAATGGGGCCTTCTCTGCATTGGCTCCCCATCTGCTCTCCCCAGGGATGTTCGCCTGGTGCCTTCATTATATGCCTTTAGGCGCTAGGCAAAAACATTCCCTTTTAACCAGGCCTTTGGTTGATTTGATTGACACCCTATGCCCTTTTTAAATGTGGGGTGTTTTTTTGGGGGGGGGGTGTTATTGGATTGTTGTTTTTATTTTGATTATGTATTTTGTGGTTTTATATTTTGATTTTATTTTGTGAGCTGCCCTGAGACCTCTGGGTATAGGGTGGTATATAAATTCAACCAATCAATCATAATCATAAAATGACTAAGCCAATGCAACTGCTCACTCCTATTAGTATTTGCTGAGTACTTTGTCTTTCTGTACTGTCTTTCTGTACATTCCTTTCTCAACCACCCTGGCACCAGCTAGCCTGGAATGTTAAGTGATGTTCTGACCTTCTTATCTGTCTGTACACATCTTCTCCTTATCACCCTGGACTGGAATGTTAAGTGCACTCTGTACGTTCTCTGAGTCTCACCATATCAATCACTATAGACTGTTTACTAAGGAAGTCTCCATGCCTGTCTAACTCTGTGTTCCATCTATCTAATGATGCTTAATGTCTTATACGCAACCCTTGTATGTCTTATACGTAACCCTTGTAACCAATGTAATGCACCACGTGCAACCAATCAGCAGCAAGCACATATGAGGCAATGCTGTAATATTCAATAAAAGGGACTCTCCGAGACGTGCTCGAGAGATGCCTCCCAGATGACACCCACTACTCGTCTGTCGCTTATTACAACCCAACAAGTATTTAGCAGGATTTTAAGGGTGCCCCCTCCCTTGCCCCTGGTGCCAAGGACTTCCCCCCAGGCCCGAGACTTACAGTTCTGGTCGGAATCTTCTATCAGTATCCTCAGCTTCTGAACGCAGAGCTGTAAAGAAATGACGCATGTGTGTTTTTTGCAAGAGGCGGAGAGGATGACACCTTCCACCTCCCTCTGCAATCAAGGAAAGCCCTCGGTGCTCCAGCAAAATTTCAGCTGCTGCCGCGAGGGCTGGGAGGCCAAGACGGGACTGTACCTGGATGCTGGCACTGTGGTTGGGCATCCCCGAGGAGAGAGAGATCAACACTGGAGGAAGAAGCGGGGGGGGGGGGGGGGAGAGAAAAGGGAGTTTAAATTAGTACGGTGCAAAACACGCAAGTCAGGAGGGGTAAGCAATAATGGCGCGCTTGGGCAATGCCTTCCCTTACCTGCAATCACTGTGTTCACACATTCGTAAAGCAGCGACATGGCGGAAGTGCTGAGAGGGGGGAAAGAGAGGGTTATTGCACTGTGGAAAGCTCGCAGGAAAGTATTGCAACGTTGCACATTTATGGAGGAGAAAGGCTATGGGTGTCCACTAGCCGGCTGACCAGGTTTCATCTCAGTGCAAGACTTTAGGACCATCAAGGCAATGGCTTTTCCACTCACACTCCAGTCCTAGCAGCCTTCAGAAAGGAGTAGCTAACAGGAGCATTAGGTGCATGTGATGAACTAAGTGGAAGGTCGCGAGTCACGGGAGTGCACAAATTCAGCAGGGCTTAGTGTGATTTCGGCTGCTGGTTTGCTAATGCTGTTAGCATTGTCTTGTGGATTATGAGTGCTGCAGTGCTTTGTGAATCATGTATTGCGACTTTTTCGTTGTGGCTGTGCTGTTTAGCTTTTTAAAAAAAAGTTCTTTTGTTAATAGTAATTGTATTGCTGATGATTTGTTAAGTATTCCATTCGATTTATGTTGCATTTGTGTTCTTCTGTTATTTATCTGATTGGCATACCGCCCTTCATCGTAAGATCTCAGGGCAGTTCATAGAATAAAATACAGGATAAAAGCATGAAAATATGTAAAACAAAACAGTAGTGCCCTCCTCCTTCTCACAAACACATTTAGAAGGCTGTAGAATATTAATCAGCCAAGAGAAGAGAAGAGGAGAAGAGGAGCCTATTTGCCTGGCGCCTAAAGGTGTATAATGAAGGGACCAAGCAAACCTTCCTGGGGAGAGCGTTGCACAAACGGGGAGCCACTCAGAGAAGGCCTGTTCTCGTGAATGGGTTGTATTATATAGGGAGAGGCAGGTATTGCGGTCCTGAGCCAGTTATTGTTGTTTATTGTGAGCCACTTTGTGAAACTGCCATCTTGACTGTGGGACCTGCCCCTGGTCTCGTCCGCTCCCTTCGCTGGAGCCGACACCTTCACAAGTTCCTAACTCACCAAGGTTTGAGACCCATCGGCTCCCCTCGCCTGGTTCAGCCGGCCAGTCAAGGCATTTCTGGGATGGCACCCGCTGCTGCATTTCTGACAGCTTCCAGGAGCCACGGGTGAGAGCAGAGTACAAGGTGGGGACCAAAGGTAGAGCTAGCCCCCCAGAAGGAACATGACGTGTCCCCCACTAGAGGTGCAACCCCCTCCTGTGAGCACCCCATATTCTCCAGCTTCCAATATTACAGGTTCATTATTTAGCAAAACACATACCGTATTTTTCCGTGTATAAGACTAGGCTTTTTCCCTTTAAAATGTCCCATGTTATACACGGGACCATCTCCCCCCATTTTCTTAAACCTGAGTTCCCCAAAATAGGGGGTGTATTATACACGGAAAAATATGGCACACCACTTAAAGACTAGCTATAAAATCCACAGATGTGATAAAACTAGCAAAATATAAAGGAAGAATGTAAACAGTTTCAAAAGCCAAGATGTGTAATAACTACGTGTCAGGATGAAACATTTTTAAGCATGATAGAATGAAGGCAGAAAACAGATGCTGTCTTGCTAAAAGATTGGAACGTGGAACAAACATGGTACCTAGGAAAAAAGAGTCAGTTCTGCAGATCAAAGCAGTGGGGACACAATGGGGCAAGGACAGTCCTTCAAATGAAGTCGCCCCGAGCTGTGGGTGGGTTTCATGTGTCCCCTTGAATCTGCCCCTCTAACAAGTCACCAGATAGCACAGATCTTTGCAGATCTATATTACTGGAAGCCAAACAGTTGCTATTTTTGTTGAGGACTAACACTTTTCAAATTCTCACAAGCAATCAGCCTGCGTGCCTGTTCAGGAACCATATGAATTACAGGTTTAAATACCAGGATTTAGAAATCAAAATGCCCCGTGTTTTGTCGACCAAAACCCTGGCTGAAGGTCAGTTCACTCTGGCTGCTTCCCCAGGTCAGCCCACGGGCTGCCTGTTTCAGGAAGCGCAAAGGTGTTCTGACCGCTGGATTTGCAAGATCCACAGCACAGACAACCCGCCCCAAACCATAGAGACGTGAGGGAGAACGCAAGGGATGAAGAGCCACAACACGCTTTCCACAGAGCTAAGGAGAAAGGCCTAGAGCGACACACAAGCAGAGGCAGAGCGCCCTCTTCTGGTTCCTGCTGGAAGGCGGCTATTTTAATGGGGTGGGATCATAGTGCTGATAGGGGAGGAGCCAATCTACCCTAGAGGAGTTGGGGGGGGGGGGTAAAGATGGGCAAGCTCCATAGGCCTGGTACCAATCGCCACCCAAATTGGCCGCATCTAAAGAGAATCCAGAAGTGGGGACCACGTGGGGATTTATGCAGCTTTGCACGCTTGCGAGAGGAATGGGATCGCCGTGAGGTGCGAGGAGCGCAAAAGCAAAAGCAGAACAAACAAACAAACAAAAAACCACCCCTCCACTGCTGCTGCTGCATCAACATCCCAGGTGGCAACTCTCCCCCCTCTTCCAAGACCGCATCCTGCAGAGCAGCCCCTGGGCTGAGGTCCACCCAGTAAAAATGGCGGCAGATACACACCCAACCTGGTGCTAACCTCTTTTGGACTCAACCTCCCATCCATAGGTAAGCACTAGCTATGTTGTCTTTTAAAAAAGACAACAGCAGCACCACCTAATCAAGTGGTTCCCAAACTCCCTGCCCCACTTGAGAAGGGTCGAGGGGGCTTGGGGGACCGCAGAATGATTTGTCAGCTGTGCTTAGATGCTGGGCTGGTCTTTAATTGTTTGTTTCACATGTGCGCTGCAGGCTCCCGTTTGGGAACCCCTGATCTAATCCGTGTTGCAGAACTGGCACCCGTTTCCGACGCCGTTCTGCAGGCAGCAAATGAACAGCTCTGGGAAGCAGAGATTAGGGTTACGCAACATGGAGAATGCTGAGCCATTAAATTGTCCATGGTATAAAACCACGTCTTGAGTCCCACCTAATGCTAAACCGTGGTTTGTGCAGCTACAGTTTACTAAAATACGGCTTGGCGTGCGTTCATGTGCTTAACTATGGTGTTTCTACTGCCAACAAACTACAATCTGAAACCACGTTCTATTGTTGGGTTATGCACCTTGCTCTGTTTTAACTTCTAGGGCAAGGGTGGGAAACAGGATCCTTACCCCAGCACTTGTGGGCAGAGTTTGACAGGTGGGTGGGGCTGCTCAACCGCCAATCCCCTGACCTCCCAGTGAAGCCAGGTGACCTTTTTTTCTTTTTTGCCTGCACAGTGAGAGCTGGGAGCCACTTGCAAAGCTCCTTTCAAAGGGCTATTTCTGCAAGGAGCTGCGGTGCTCAGCAGACACTCCCTGTCAGCAGGGCCCTCAAACCTCCTTCCAGCTTGCTAAATGGTTAGATCACCTGTTTTGTGGGCAGGTCGTCCAGGTTCCATCTCTGCCAGCAGTAGGACTGGGAACTGTCCCCTCTGGGGAGCCTCTGCCAACCAGAGCAGGCAGATGGAAGGACTAATGGTCTGGCTTCGTATATAGCAGGTTCCTGTGTCCCTCTCTCACTGGCAAGCTAGCTCAGCATAACAATTAAAGGGTTACTAGGACCTGGGAGAGGCCAGGGCTCAAATCCCCCACTCAGCCCCCAAGCTCATCTTGGGGAGCATTCACCGTCTTCGCCTAACCTACTTACAGGGTTGTTGTGAGGATAAAATGGGAAGGGATTTGAGAACCACACTGGAGAAAAAGGTGGTATAGGAATAAAATATGGTGGTTTTTTTTAATAATAATAAAAAATTAAGCCAGGGTTTTCCCTGCCCCACACTTAACATTCCACATGGTGCCCGGTGCAAGGTGGGTGGCTGTGGCTTGGGCAAAATGGCTTTGCAGGCCAAATTGGGGCAAAGGGGTGGGACGCGGGACAGAGCCAAAGCCCCTTCTCTAAACCACTGGGTACTCACTACTAGCCTAATCTAAGGTGGGTCGCAGCAGCAGCACTCTGACCATATGAAATACATGGCCAAACAGAGAAAGAAAGAAAGAAAGAAAGAAGAATAAAAATAAAAAATTACTATTATTATTATTACTTATATGCCGCCCACCTGACTGGGTTGCCGCAACCATGCTGGGTGGCTTCCAACAAATTAAACACATTAATAATAATAATAATAATAATAATAATAATAATAGATCTCAAAACAGGTCTGGGGTTAAAAGGCAAGTCCAGGTCTGAAAAAGTTGAAGGCTGCTCATTCCAGACCAACCCCTGCCACCGCCATCTTCGAAGTCGGCTGGCTCTGCTCCCGTTAACACAGAATCAACGAACGGTCAGGGTTCGAGCGTCAACTGGGGACCTCGCAGGGTTTTCTCGGCCAGTAGACCCCCCACCCGACCCCCACCCCTGGCCCCAACAGCTACTCCACTACAGCAGAATTAGGGTGAAGAAGAGAGGGAGGAGACCAGAGCACGGGGGGTGGTGGAGTTTTGGGGGGTGGGTGGGTTTGTGTTTGCTTTGAAGTATACATACTGTCCACTTGGGCGCATTTCTTGGAAGAGGACTAGTTTTTTATCTTTGGAGGGGCTGCCATGAACTCTACCCCCTTTGGGGAATTGGAAGAGGGCGCGCTGGCTGTTTGGGGAGAGAAAGGAGGGTTAAGTGGAACACTTCGCACGGGACCTACGTGTCCTTTTAAAAAATGGATGGGGGTGCTCCCTTGGCAAAGGTGGAGAGGGCGTGCTGCCCTTTTTACAAGACCCCGCCCCCCCAATGGTGACAGGAGGCTGGTTAAGGGGTGAAGATTGTCCTGGCAACCCTGTCCCAGAAGCAGAAGTGTGTGCTTGAGTGGAAACACAAAGGCAGGGGGCTGGGATTCTTGGATATCAGCAGCTGAGGCGCGAGAGGTGCTTTGCGCAAACGGCGTAAGGACTAGCATCACCAAAGAACTGACTGACTCACCTGTGTATGAGGTTGGTGAGGGGCTCAATGAGCTTCTTCCCTAGCCTGGGTTCCAAAGGAGTGAGAGCACCAAACTGCAGGAAGAAAGGAGAGAGAATGTTTGAATGGCCGGATGACAACAGCTGTCCTGCAGGCAGTGGCGTAGCGTGGGTTGTCAGCACCCGGGGCAAGGCAAGTAATTTGAGCCCCCTAACCCAGGGCAAGGCAAGTAATTTGCGCCCCCCCCGCTGCACTGTCCCTCCCCCATAGTCCCTCACTCTCTCTCCGCACCGCACCGCACGCCTGGCACCCCCCCCCCACAGTGGGCGGTGACCCGGCGGCTTGGATCGGATTCGCACAGCCAGCACTGCAGTGAGAGAGAGAGAGAGAGTGAGCCAGGTAGGGGCAGAGAGCTGCGAGTGCGAGCGCCCCCCCCCCAGATGTTGCGCCCGGTGCGGCCGGCCCCCCCTGCACCCCCCACGCTACGCTACTGTCTGCAGGGTCTGAAGGAGCGTCTTCACCCCCACCGTTCAGCCCGGACGCTGAGGTCCAGCTCCGAGGGCCTTCTAGCGGTTCCCTCACTGCAAGACGTGAGGATGCATGAACCCAGGCAGAGGGCCTTCTTTGTAGTTGCACCCGCCCTGTGGAATGCCCTGCCGCTAGATGTCAAGGAAATAAACAACTATCTGGCTTATACAAGGCAGCCTTGTATAAGGAAGTTTTTCATGTTTGATGCTTTACTGCGCTTGATGTTTTGTTGGAAGCCGCCCAGAGTGGCTGTGGCAATCCAGTCAGATGGGAAGCAATTAACTAACTAATCCAGCCAGCCTGCGAGCCCTGGGTGTGTGTGTGTGTGTGTGTGTGCACGCTTACACTCTCCCTGAGTTCTTTTTGCCCCGTCGGAATGTGTGCAATTGAAAGTAGGCCAATTTACACTGGTGAGAGTTGTGTCCGCTTTCCCCTCTGCTTTTGACAGCCTTCTCCTCCATTAATTTTCCTGATCCCTTTTGAAAACTGAACACAGGAGCAGTCCTGCTGGATGAGGCCCAAAGGGGCCCATTTAGTCAGGCATCCTGCCCTCACAGGGGCTGAACAGATGCCCCAATGGGAGGCCTCAACAAAGCCCTGCTGCTCCTCCGGCTCACGAGGAGACCCTCTCCAGAGCCTGAAGAGGATTCTCAGGTGCTCCAAACCCGTAATGCAAACAGCGTCACCTGTAAATAAATAAAATCCGGGCTGCAACGGAGTATACGGCAGCTCCCCCCTGCACACTCTTGCTCAAATTTCAGCCTCTCCCAGAATCCTTTGAGTCAGAGGACACTTCGCCGCCACCTCCCCGCACAAACCAATTAAGCAGGCTGCCTGCTGTGTCTGCTCCTTTCCTCTCTGTTTCGCATCAACTCTTCACCTCTTAAGTGACAAGAGTGTGTGTCTTCACACTACGAGCGAAGGAAGCCGCCTGTACTTGCCAGCTTGATAATTTTAATGAGGACCCAGTTGTTGGTGGACGACGTCATCAGCTTAAAAAAGAGCGGAGCAAGGGAAAGGTAGTTTTTCGGGTTGCGCCTGGCCAGCTCGCAGATGACGTTCACAGCGGCTGACTGGACACCTGGGGGAGAGGGGAGGAATAAAGGGAAGAGGGGGTTCGGGTAAGTTGTGGAACAAAACAGCTGACAGATTTAAGACATGTCTTCCCCGTAAACGTAAAGCACCAGGGTATCACTTTAAGCAGACATGGCTTCCCGCAAGGAGTCACAGAATCAGAGTTGGAAGGGACCCTGTGGATCATCTGGTCCAGATCTTTGTGTCGTGGGTCCTTAGTGTGTTGGCTGCAGTGTGTAGGTATGTTGTGTGAACACGCCCTGTGCTCCTCCCGGGGCTGGACAGGGGTTGGTTTAACCTCCAGTTTGCTAGCAAAACTGATGCATGTCTAAAAAGTGTGTCGCCAACATTTAAAGTTTAGAAAGCTCTGATCTAGTCCAACCTCCAGCAGCTGTCCCATACAGGGATCAAATCTGCAACCTTGGCGTTATCAGCACCATGCTCTGGTCAACTGAGCTATCCTGGGAAAAGTAGTTTGTTCAGGGTGTTGGAAGTACTTAGGAGAGCCCTGTGCCCCTTGCAGGGCTACAATACCCAGAGCGTTTTCAACAAGGAACTCTCCTCCCAGGGTTGTGGCAAGGAGGAGCAGGAACAGCTGGCTGGTTTCACACTGGTTCTCTGGGAGCATCTGGTGGCAATGGAGGTGCTGGTTAGGGCTGAAGGGAGCTGCGGCCTAAACAACCCAGAGAACACCAGGTGGGCAAAGGCTGGCCTACCAAAACGGGGGACAGGATCTGGTTTGGCACAACGCGCTTGGCAATGGAGGTGACCGGGAAGAAACAGGAAGCCTGGTCCTTTGATTCTTCAATTGTCACCTCCACCTTTTCTCGTGTTCCCTGTATCCATCACCTGCATTACGCCCTCCTGCATCCCAGCAAAGCCCTTTTCGGTTTTATTTAACCTGATGGATTTATGTGCCGCCACAGGGTTTTTAAAAATTATTTTAAAATTTGTATACCGCCCTATACCTGCAGGTCTCAGGGTGGTTACAGCACAAAAGCACAATATAAATACACAACATTACATGATAAAAACAACCCAATGAAAGGCTACCTGGAGCCGCTCCCTTCCCCTCCCCACCCCCAAAAACACACGCAGTCTTTGCAATCTTCCGGATCCTGTTTCATCCAGCTTACTAACCGGGATCAGGGTCTTCCAACTTCTCCTTAAGGCGAGGGAACGCAGGGCGAAGGGACTCCGGGTATTTCAAGAACACTTTGTACATGATTAACACTGCCTTCTTCCTGATGTAAGGCTTTGTGTGAGACATCTGTTGGGGAGGGCAGGGAGAGGAAGAAGGGAGAGGAGAAAGAGCTCAAGTTTCTTCCACAACAAGGGCATCAAGGTCTCTTCTTTTGCACCACAGCAAACCAGCAGCACTGGGAAGGGCTGTAGCTCAGCAGTTGAGCTGAGCTGCATGCAGAAGGTCCCAGGTTCAAGCCCTGACAACATCTCCAGGTAGGGATGCAAATGCCCCCTGCCTAAAAACGTAGAGAGCTTTGCCGGCCAGTGTGGGCAATATTATTAAATCACAATACTATTAAATCAGGAGCTGGCTTCAGGCACCGGGCCCATTGGCAGACCAACGCTGCATTACAAAGATGTCTGCAAACATGACCTGAAGGCTGGCAACATTAACCCCGCCATGTGGGAATTGCTTGCAGATGGCTACAGTGCCTGGAGGCAGGCAATGAAGTGGCGCATCCATGGCAGTGACCAGAGGAGGAATGACCGCTGGCTGCCCTCCTCTGCACACCTTACAGCTTGTCCACATCCTTCTTAAACTGTGGTGCCCAGAATTGGACACAGTATTCCAAGTGTGGTCTGACTAAGACAGAACAGAGGGGTTCTATTACTACCCTTGATATGGACACTAGACTTCTGTTGATGCAGCCTAGAATAGTGTTAGCATTTTTTGCTGTTGCATCACACGGCTGACACATGTTTAGCTTGTGGCCCACCAAGACCCCTGGATCCTTTTCTTTCTTTCTTTTTTTAAGATAATATTTATTAGAGGTTTATAGTTACAGGGGGAAATAACCAAAGAAAAAAGAAGCAATAAAAAGACAATTTAACAAACAGTATGAAAAGTAAAAGAAAAACAAAAAATACAATACATAAAAACAGCAAGGAAAAACAAAAACATTTAAAAACACATCCAGTATTTCCATACCTTTACCTTTCATTCGTTTGTTTCCTCGACCTCCTCACACCTCCCTTTTTTGTATTCTAGTTCAATTAGCTGTTTCAGCAAATCCTTTCCATCTTTCTCCATTTTTGTTCTATTTTTTACCTTAACACGATCTAACTTTAAAGTTTCCACTTTAACCCATTAACAATCAGTTTTTGCTTAATTCTTTATAACATTTCTGCTAAAACCATATAGCTTCATTCCAGCATTCTTCTAACATTCATTAATTTTACAGTGTTTCTGTAAATATACTTTGAATTTTTTCCAATCTTCTTCCATCGACTCTTCTCCCTGGTCTCGGATTCTGCCAGTCATTTCCGCCAATTCCATATAGTCCATCAACTTCATCTGCCATTCTTCCCGGGTGGGTAGATCTTGTGTCTTCCAGACCCCTGGATCCTTTTCACAGGTACTGCTAGTAAGCGAAGGATGAGAGTGCAGTCCTCTCCTGCAGTTTCCAGAAACTGCTATCCAGAAGCATCTGGGGGCAGAGCATAGCCATCGTGGCTACTGGAAGTTGATGATCTTCTCCGGAGATTTGTCCAACTGTTGCCATTGACACTTGCAATCAAAATTATTCAACTCCCACTGCAAATCAGGTTTATTATCAAAATTTACAGACTTTCAGCTGTGCGCAATGAGCAAATAAAACAAAAGCAATTGAAATAGCTCAACACAATGGTTTCCCCAAATTCAACTGAAAATGCAACTTATACTGGCTTCTCCAGGCTCACTATTATTCGGTCCCCTGAACAGAATCCCTCACAACAGCACAAATACAACAGGTGTTGTCTCAAGCACACCTGAGGTGCTTGAGCTGCAACACATGAAATACCTGAACCAGCTAGGGGTTTGCTGAGTGTCAAATTTGGCTGCATGTTAGAAATATTGCTAAGTCAAGAGAATGGCCCCAAAAGGTAAGAGATGAGAGCCCTTCGCAAACAAGGAGTCTGTAAATTTTGATAATAAACCTGATTTGCAATGGGGGTTGAATAATTTGCAACCGTATGCTTTTGAGATGGTTCTTGCGCACTCAAGGAGCAAAGCACAGAGCTCAGTTGTGGGACAAGGACTTCTGAACAGCTTTTAAACCCCCAATGGCTTGGCAGAAGAAAGAGCGGACAATGCAACAACTGTAGACCAGCCGCTCCCCCCCCCCGCCCAACTCACCAGGGTCATGATGTCGTTGGCCAAGTCTCTGGCCAGATCAGGAGTCACAAAGCAGGACAAGCCAGTCAGTGCGACGCCGGTGTCATACTGGTTGGGACTACTCAGGTCCTAGAATAGGAGGGGAGATGGAAAGGAGTGCCGGGGGGGGAGGGGAGGGGAGAGAGGTGTGGGAAGAGGAGGGAGAAGAGTCCTTAGTTGAGTTCAACCTAGAAAGACGAAGTCTTTATATCCTGCTTTGCCTCCAAGGAGCTCAAGGTGGAGAACATACCTCTCCCCTTCCCTTTTTATCCTCACAACAGCCCAGTTGTAATGGTTCTAGGGGTTGCTCGTGCGTAAATCGGTGCCACACCTGGGTGGGTTGCCTGAGTGAACCCTTTCTGTCTGGACAGCCACTCGCCCGTGGCTGTCTCAATCGCTGGCAGAATCCGTCAGTGGCCGTTTCTTGAACTTCTTCCAGCATAAAAGTTCTTTGACGCCTAGTCGCCACCTACTCTCCCTGCGCGGAAGCCTTCTGGGCATCGGAGGACCCATGCTCTCCCCGCTGGTCCCCGGCGAGGAGTCTTGGAGCCACCTCACCGATTCCCCCATCTGCCCCCCTCCTCCACTGGTGCTACGCTGATTTCCTTCCCCAGAAGATGTGCTGCTTCTCTCCCTCCCGGGACGCTCTCCGGAATCCCTCTGGAGCCCTCCCTCTTCTTCTGGCTCCGATGGCAGTTCCCTGACACCAGTGCAACAGGCTAGGCTGAGTGACTGGCCCATGGTCACCCAGTGAGCTTCACGGCTGAGTGGGGATTCAGACGCTGGTCTCTCTCAGGCCATAACTCAATGCTCTGACCCAGTGTTTCTGAAACTTGGGTCTCCAGATGTTTTGGGGCAACTCCCATCATCCCTGGCTAGCAGCACCATGTGGGGAGACCTGTATTCTAATGCAAGTACAGTAGTACCTTGGTTTACGAACTTAATCCGTTCTGGAAGTCTGTTCTTAAACCAAAACCGTTCTTAAACCGAGGCATGCTTTCCCTAATGAGGCCTCCCACCCGCCGGTGCCCTTCCACCATTCGGATTCCGTTCTTGGACAGGGGTAAAGTTCTCAAACCAAGACACTATTTCCGGTTTTGCGGAGTTTGTAAACCAAATTGTTCTTAAACTGGACTGCTCTTAAACCGAGGTACCACTGTAGTAGCTAAAGACCGCTGCTGCTAAGATTTTTAAAAGCCGTTGTTTAAAATTGTTTTTACATGTTAATTTTGATTTTTGTTATTTGCAATTTGTGAGCTGGGGGGGCTGGTTAGGTGCTTTTGTTGGGGAGTGTAATTTATGCGAGTTTGCACACATTAGTTTCTGTAATTATTTTTATTCTGTATTTCGTGCTTTCATATTGTAACTTTGTGTTGTGAACTGCCCTGAGGGCTATGGGTATAGGATGGTGTGAAATTTAACCAATCAACCAAATTGAAGGGCGTGACCTACATTTCTTAAGTCATAAGGAAGAAAACAGGCCGGTGGTCTAGCAGGAGGAGACACTAATAACAGGCAGTAGCTCTTCTGGAATGGCGACACTCACCTTTCGGATCTGGTTCGTTGTCAGCATGATGACGTCGGTCCCTTCGTGAAAGCACTGCGAGGCTGCCAGGTACCCGATCCTCTGCAGGGTTAGGAAAGAGGGAAAGCGAGTCAGTATCGAAGGCTGAAAGGGACTCATTGCCACTGCGGGCAAGAATGGTAAAAAAAAATATTCTTAAAAATTGATGTAATCTGGCCCGGGACCTTCATAGACTATTCTTAATGTTATTCGTAATTTTTATTTTAATGTTATCCTTCATTATCTTAATTTTATGTGTGTAATGTGAACGTTGCTATGTTTGGTTTTAATAAATAATTGTATAATTTCAAGCTTTCAAGGAATCTTATTTACAACATCTTCCTTCGCTATGTTGTAGGGGGTAGGTAGAAATATAAAGGTAAAGGTACCCCTGACCAACAGGTCCAGTCGTGACCGACTCTGGGGTTCCGCGCTCATCTCGCTCAAGAGGCCGGGAGCCGGTGCTTGTCCGAAGACAGCTTCCGGGTCACGTGGCCAGCGTGACTAAGCCGCAGCTGGCGAGCCAGCACCAGCGCAGCACACGGAAATGCCGTTCACCTTCCCGCTAGAGAGCAGTCCCTATTTATCTACTTGCACTTTGGGGTGCTTTCGAACTGTTAGGTAGGCAGGAGCAGGGACCGAATGACGGGAGCTCACCCCGTCGCGCGGGGATTCGAACCGCCGACCTTTCGATCAGCAAGTCCTAGGCACTATGGTTTAACCCACAGCGCCACCCACGGTCCCAGGTAGAAATATAGGTGCATCAAAGAACGCAAATTTGTCACTGCATCTTTCTCTTTGTTCGCTTAAAGGCAGTAGGTTTCCAGAGGGGCGCTGAGTATTTTTTTCATTTTCTGAATGAATCTGGCAGGCCAAATAGGATTGGGAACCTCTGTTTTAGAGGAAGTATGTTCCCACGCAGCTGCCAGGAACCCCCTGACGCCTTTCCCCCCGGCAGCCCAGGTTCCCACGCAGGCCACTTACTTTGAAGGTGTACTTTGAGGCGCTCATGACTTCGATGATGTTGAAGGCTGCCCAGCTGATGTCGTAGCCCAGCATTTGCAACTGTGAGGGGAGGAGGAACAAAGGCCAGAGTGTGAGTCTTGGGACAGCAAGGGTGGAACATTATAATGATTAGCAGGAGAAAAGGCGCCTTGCCTTTTTAGGTGGCACCCAAGATGCTTTTGCCCTAGGCCAAAAGTAGTTGATAGTACAGGATCACAGGATCGTAGAACTATAGAGTTGGAAGGGACCCCAAGGGTCATCTAGTCCAACCCCCTGCAATGCAGGAATTTTTCCTCCCACCAATCCTCTGCGTCCAGACGCCTATGGACAGCCAGATGGAGAGGACTGCAGGGCCATATTCAGCCTGCGTGCACACAGGCCTGAGGTTTCTTACACCTGCCCAATTTGACACCCCTGCCAAGCTCAATGCCACGCCCAAGGGATAGAGAGAGAGAAATAAAAACCTTGACAATTCTGTATTTAGTTTACGCAAATTCATTAACAGTAACGTGCGGCATTTCAACAATCTCTAATACATGAAATCTTAATTGCCGTATTTAAGACCCTGGTGTTGGGAAAGATGGAGGGCACAAGGAGAAGGGGACAACAGAGGAAGAGATGGTTGGATAGTGTTCTCGAAGCTGCCAGCATGAGTTGGACTAAACTGTGGGAGGCAGTGGAAGACAGGAGTGCCTGGCGTGCTCTGGTCCAGGGGGTCACAAAGAGTCGGACACAACTAAACAACTAAACAACAACAACAATGTGCCATCCATCGAATCTAATGCGCACCTTAATTTTCACAACGTAATTTGGCCAAAAAAGGTGAGCATTAGATTTGAGTAAATACGGTAATACATACAGTGACAAAATGAAAATGACAAGTGCAACATTGAGATACCCGGATTTCGATCTGTTTCATGGTTGGCCCGAAAAGGAACTCTTAAGTTATATATAACATGCTTGTAATGACCTCATTCAACGCAAACCTCATACAATGTCATTTTTATTTTGGCATTGTATATATTAAGATTTTAAAGAGTTGTGAAGTTTGCAATCTGACACCACCTCACGTTCCATGGAAGTAACACTGATACAGGAACACAATGTACAGTGGTGCCTTGCAAGACGAAATTAATTCGTTCTGCGAGTCTCTTCGTCTAGCGGTTTTTTCGTCTTACGAAGCAACCCTATTAGCGGATTAGCGGCTATTTGTGGCTTAAGGGATTAGCTGCTAAAAGGCTATTAGCGGTTTAGCGGCTTAGAAAAAGGGGATGGGGAGCGAAAAAAAATCTCAAGACTCGCAAGACATTTTCGTCTTGCGAAGCAAGCCCATAGGGAAATTTGTCCTGCGAAGTGCATTGAAAAACGGAAAACCCTTTCGTCTAGCGGGTTTTCCGTCTTGCGAGGCATTCGTCTTGCGGGGCACCACTGTATGTTCCACAGCTGGAGGCACTTGCTGGAGGGGAAAGTGCTGCTGTGTTCAGAGCCTGCTTGTGAGGATCTGGTTGGCTTCTTTTGAGAACCAGAAGCGCCACTGGCCTGATCCAACTGGGAAATTCTTAAGTTCACTGTTTACTCCCCACCTCTACTGTGGGGAGAAAGAATTATGGGATGCAGTCGGAAACGAAGAGGGCCGCCTCGCCTTGGGAGGCTCCTTGCGGAACAGGCTCACTTGGCTGCCCCGCAGGCCGCATGCCAGAAACCCGACCCACAGGTGAGGGAGACACTTACGTAGGTGAGCTTGCAGACGGCATTGGCTTTCACGGCAATGTTATCCTGCTTCAGCTCCTGCTTGATCTCATCGATGCACTGAGAGATGTACTTGGCCTGGAGGGATGGAGAGGAAGGAGTTGCGGGTTAAGGAAGTCGCTGGAAATCTCTTGCTCAGGAAAGATGGTCTCCAAAGATCCAGTACCCAGCATACATTTCATTCTTAGGCACAGAAAGTTTTGTCTGGCCTCCCCAAGCGCGCATGTCAAACAAAGGATGCTGCCTTATGCCAAACTGGTCAATCCATTATAGTACTGTCTGCACTGACCGGCAGCAGCTATCCAGGGTTTCAAGGGGACACACATAGCTCTACCTGGAGCAGCCACTGGGGATAGGCAGGTCACACCGCTGACATGATATAAATTTTAGGCACCCCTCCCCTTTGTGGGTCACTAGCAGATCTGGATGCAAAAGGCAATTAACGTTCCCTCTCCAAAGGTGTTGCACAGTTACTGATTTAGACTTCGTTAATTAAGCTTGCTAAAAGCCAGCTTCGCATGTTAAAGCAAAGTGCGATTTGGGAGGGGAGGGAATGGGAGACAGAAGAGAAGCGGAAATAATTTAGGGAGTCAAAATATCGCCCTCTGTGTATATGGTTCCTGCCTGATGCTGAAGCCCGCACCTCAAGGGAAGGTTTTGTGGGGCCCTAATTTCATCATCAATCATCATCATCATTTTATTACTTGTATCCTACCCTACTCTGGGCAGCTTCCAACATATATAAAAACGTACTAAAATATCAAACATTGAAAAAACTTCCCTATACAGGGCTGCCTTCTGATGTCTTCTAAAAGTCAGATACAGTCGTACCTTGGTTGTCAAACAGAATCTGTCCCAGAAGTCCGTTTGACTTCCAAAAATGTTCGACAACCAAGGCATGGCTTCTGATTGGCTGCAGAGGTTCCTGCACTCAAATCGAAAGCCGCGTAAGCCGCACTGGACACTTGGCTTCCAAAAAACTCACTTCCGGGTTTGCGGCGTTCAGGAGCCAAAATGGAAGAGTACCAAGGCGTTTGACAACCAAGGTATTACTATAGTTATTTCCTTGACATTTGATGGGAGGGTGTTCCACAGGGCGGGCGCCACCACCGAGAAGGCCCTCTGTCTGGTTCCTTGTAACCTCACTTCTCGCAGGGAGGGAACCGCCAGAAGACCCTCAGAGGAGGACCTCAGTGTTCAGGCTGAACGATGGGGTGGAGATACTCTTTCAGGTATACAGGGCCGAGGCTGTTTAGGGCTTTAAAGGTCAGCACCAACACTTTCAACTGTGCTCAGAAATGTACTGGGAGCCAATGCAGGTCTTTCGGGACCAGTGTTATATGGTCCCGGCAGCCACTCCCAGTCCCCAGTCTAGCTGTCGCACTCTGCATTAGTTGTAGTTTCTGAGTCACCTTCAAAGGCAGCCCCACACAGAGAACATTGCAGTAGTCCAAGCGGGAAACAACCAGGACATCATGTGAATGTGGGCTCTGTATCCTTCTGGTGTCCTCAATTTCTTTTCCCCCTTGATTAAAAAGACCCAAGTTTGACGACCTCATTTGCATGACCAATGCTACTAAAAGTGGGCGGTGCAACTGATGTAAATTCTATCTGTGTAATTTTGCCCAGTTTGTAACACATACACACACACACACATTCTTTATCCTTCATCCAGTCAATCAAGAAGCATCATCGTATTTCAATGAAACATCTCAGCCGGGGGGGGGGGGGTCCGTGAAATGTATGACCTGGGCACAGTTGTGAGGGCTAGCCAGAAAGGCATTCTACAGTAATCTTCTCCATCCCTGCTCTAGAAAGTACTGTGGCTTTTAATAAACATTGCCAGATGATTGGTTTCTCTTGTCTTCAGCAGTTACCAAATTTTTAACCTGCCACATTTGTGTCCTTAGGTACCTTGGGTGACGGACACTTCCCACTCTGCTCCCCACAAGTGAGCAGTGGGGCCTGGGAAATTAGATACGTGCCTGATGGATTCCATGACATCTGTCTTTTCCTGCCGCGACATGGCCATCAAATATTTAGTGCAAGTTAACAATGTGTTCAGAGATCCATTGCACAGCCGACAAGCGATGGGGGGGGGCAGGGGGGAGCGAATAATTCAGCTCTGACTTATGGGACCCTGACAGCTCAATGGAAGAGTTATCGCCTTAGTTGCATCTTAACTGCTCCATTATCCAGACTTTTTAAAAATTGTGCATAAAGCAGTAGGTCAATCTGTTGCTGCTTTTGGTATCTGTTACCTGACCATGGGGCCACGGTGGCCGCTTGGGCTGATGGGAGTTGGGGGACTGCCTTGCCACATGGAGGGCAGTGAGATAACTAATTTGAACCATCTTCTGTGCCCCTGCGTGCTCTGCTCACCAACCATCTTGCCATCCACCACATCCACCTTCCAGAGCTTCCCCAACTACAAAGCTCATTTTTCACCTTCCGAAGCCACATTTCTTCAGGCAAATCCAGAGTTATGATGTGGCACTACAAGTCCTCCCAAGGGGGGTTGCGCGATGGACAGCCTTACGTTTTAATGTATATAAAGAGAGAAGCAAACTCTGTTGCATGGCTGCTGCTTTGAATGCAAAACCCTGAAACCAGTTGCTCCCACACACAATACCATGTGGAATTGGATTCCCCCCCAAAAACCCTGAGGCTGCCTGCTGCACTTCTGTATGATTTACTGGTCTGGCCACGCAGCCTCCCTGGGGCTGGGCAGGTAACTCCTGCTCTGTCTCTGATGCAAACAAGATCTCTCCCCATGCAGAGTTTAAGAAGCTGTCAAGTGAGCATGCTGTTTCCTACAGAGGATCGGTGGGTGGGCATCTCTGATTGCAGGCAGTATATTATATCAGTGCCCCTCCAGACATTGGCTGAATACAAGCCCCACAGCCAACGGTCAGGGATGATGGGTGTTGGGAGCTGGCAGCATCTAGAGGGCGTGAGGTCAGTCAACTCCTGCTTCAGTCCTTCTGGGTGTAAGGTGGCCAAACTGAAATGGGAAAAGCAGGAAAGAAGGGGGGGGAGCGTGTTTCTGTGGATCTTAAGATCTGGGAAGCGGCCTTATTTATACCAGGTTCATCTAGCTCATAATTCTCTATTCTGACCAGCAGCAGCTCTCTAGGGACTCAGGCAGGAGACCATTTTTTACCCTGCTGACCTCAACCGAAGCTGTTGAGGGTCTGAGTCTCAGATGCGCCATATTCAGAGTATGTGTTCAGCGGGTCCAGTGCTCCTTTCCCAGAATTCTGAAATGTGCTGGCTTACCATGGGGACTCTCTACCTTTCCCTTGACATTTAGCAACTCCATGAAGGCGGCTGACCTCAGTGCTGCTTGCCTCGAGCAGCAGTTTTCAATAATGGCCTCGCCTGGCTCCCACGATGGGACAAAATCCTGTGACTGGGAGCATGTTGGGCTTGCGTTAAATCTTTGCAAGGAGAGGCTGCTAAAAGAGCTCCGTGGGTGTGGGCAGGAGGCAGATCTCAAGCCGGCTAGCGGAGGAGCATAAACCACAGAATGGAGCAAGAACATTTTAGAGGCTACCAGGCCAACCTCCTGCCAGCACTTTCAACAGGAATCAAGAGACAGGGAAGTCTATTCTTGCTCTTTGCACAGGGCGCGGTCGACGGCCCTCTTTAATCTCGTGTCCTAATTGCAATGAGTGGATTGTGGGTATCTGGACTGTCCCTGGATCAAGTGACTTTCCTTCTTTCAAGTTCTCAAAGCTCTTAGCCGAGCTCAAGGTTGTCCTCTGAACTAGCCAGATATTTAGCTGAGAATCAATCACAGTCAGTCTGTCATTTGAAAGATAAGACTTTAGATCCGTCTTGCTCTCAAATGGCAACTAGACATTCTGTTTTGGTGACTGTAACCTTGGTTTAAGGAGCTGTTTGGCACCTAGCTGATATATTGGGATGGTTGGCCAACCCAAGATGGTTGACAGTGAAGGCTAGATGCACCTAAGCCAGTGTGGTGTAGTGGTTAAGAGCGGTAGTCTCGTAATCTGGGGAACCGGGTTCGCTTCCCCGCTCCTCTACCTGCAGCTGCTGGGTGACCTTGGGTCAGTCACACTTCTTTGAAGTCTCTCAGCCCCACTCACCTCACAGAGTGTTTGTGGTGCGGGAGGAAGGGAAAAGAGAATGTTAGCCGCTTTGAGACTCCTGAAAGGGAGTGAAAGGCGGGATATCAAATCCAAACTCCTCTTCTTCTTCTAAGGCATGAAGTGCTGTGATGACCACCATGACCCCAAAGGAACACAAGCCTACATAGAATCATAAGAGTGTTGGTAAGGCCCTCCAAGGGCCATCAAGTCCAGCCCCCTGCAATGCAGGAATCAGAGCTTTAAAATCCCTGACGGACAGGCATCCAACCAACCTCTGTTTAAAGCCTCCAAGGAAGGAGAGTCCACTTTTCAAGGGAGTGCATGCCACTGCCAAACAGCTCTTCCTGCCAGAAAGTGCTTCCTAGCATTGAGTCAGAATCTCCATTGGTTCAGGTAAGCTAGACATACACTGCAAGGGAAGACTACGCTGGGCACACGGCTTGAGCATGGGAACGTGTCTTAGAATTATAGAATCATAGAATCCTAGAGTTGGAAGAGACCACAAGGGCCATCGAGTCCAACCCCCTGCCAAGCAGGAAACACCATCAGAGCACTCCTGACATATGGTTGTCAAGCCTCTGCTTAAAGACCTCCAAAGAAGGAGACTCCACCACACTCCTTGGCAGCAAATTCCACTGTCGAACAGCTCTTACTGTCAGGAAGTTCTTCCTAATGTTTAGGTGGAATCTTCTTTCTTGTAGTTTGGATCCATTGCTCCGTGTCCGCTTCTCTGGAGCAGCAGAAAACAACCTTTATCCCTCCTCTATGTGACATCCTTTTATATATTTGAACATGGCTATCATATCACCCCTTGACCTCCTCTTCTCCAGGCTAAACATGCCCAGCTCCCTTAGCCGTTCCTCATAAGGCATCGTTTCCAGGCCTTTGACCATTTTGGTTGCCCTCCTCTGGACACGTTCCAGTTTGTCAGTGTCCTTCTTGAACTGTGGTGCCCATTATAGAATTGTAGAGTTGGAAGGGACCCCAAGGGTCATCCCTGCAATGCAGGAATAATGTATAGCCATTTTCATAATGCTATGTCTCTGCAACTATAAGAGGTTTCACGTAAGGTACACTTTGTGATTGGTCAATCCTAGAGGGGGCCTCCAACACACCCAACACGGCTCATTCTGCAGCTTCAAACTGCCAGAGTCAAGCTTATTTTCCCCCCCAGGAGGCTAGCTTCTGCATCCAGAACCCACTTGCCCCATTGGCCAGCACAGCAAAGTCCTTCCTGGCGTTTCTGCTGCGAAACTGAGCCAGCGGCTGCTCTTCATTGGCAGGAATTTGGGAGATGGGGGGGAGAGAGGAGCAACAAACCATTTCAGGAGGCTTCCCAATGGACTAGCGTGACGTGTCCAGAAGTTAAAAGCTCACGAGAGAGCAGGCCTTCTGCTATCTGCCACTGGGAACCAATCCTTCGGTCAACATGAACACTTTTATTTTTTTTTAAAGGAGGGGATGACTAATTTCCTGAGCAGAAGCACTGGGGTGGCTCAGCACCGTGAGAAGTGCCGTATCATCCCTGGAGTCCTTAAAAGCCCTCCCCAAACAGACACCTCACCCTCTCGCCAGGCTCCCAATATTGTTGGTTTTTTAACAGCAGCAGATTGCTTTCCCCACATGCAAGCGGAGGCAACGATGCGTGTCCTTTTGTAGGTGCTGCTTTTCCCGATTTCACTCTGAAACTCCCCCCCCCCCCCCCGTGAGCAGTGCTAGAAACACAGATATATGTATAAGCTAGGTACCAAACGGCTCCTTAGACCAGGGTTACAGTCGCCAGAATTGAATGCCTAGTTGCCACTTTGGTGCCAGATGGCTCAAAAGTTGTGTATATGACTTTTTGGTTCCTGCTTCATTCTGATTGTGTAGATAAAATATAATGGATAGAATTCTGAAGGATGCATTGCTAGTGTGGGAAAAGTTAAGATCCAATGATCCCCAGGTGTGCGCCTCCAGATGATGGAGACGTCAGGCGGCATCCAGGCAGCTTCAATTGGTTGCAAGTGGCCGTTAGCAGGTGCAGAATGCACCTGGCAAATTTTGAAAGCTGTGCTGGTCTAGTTGGGCCACTTGCCCAATCCAACATCTTATGTTCTTTATACAGCCTTCCCCAGACCCCAAACCTGGACACAAAAGTACCCTAGTGCAGGCCATACCAATGTTTGGCCATTCATGGCCTGAAAAAAAAAACACACCCTCTTTCTATCTGCAGATGTGTAATAAATTCCTCCAATATTTAGCATCCAAGCACTGTGAACAAAGTTAAAATGGCACATGCTGCGCTCGAGCTCACAATCTCATTTCAGGAATGAGGAAAGGAGAACTAAGTGAAAGGCGCGGAGGTTCTTGGTTACTTCCCTGAATCTCTCCCCCAGCCACACATACCAATTTGCAGTAAGTGCATGATTATTTACAAGCAAGCTGGGCTGCTCAGGCTACGAACTGCATTCAAAATTGTATGTTGATAGCAAAGGTATGCTTCTTAAGGGGTTGCAGTCCAGTTCCCCACCCACCACCCGATCTAGTCAAGGGCAGCTAAAAGAAGAAAAAGCAATATATTTACAGACTGTCACCTCCTTCTTGATAAAAAAATGAGTGCTGTATCTGTTATCTCTGTGCCTTCACACAATGGACACTTGTTTTAACTCTCTAACCACATCACGAACACTTCAAGGCCAGCGCCGCAAAGCTCTCCAAAGGAACACAATGAGATTTCCAGAAAGGCTCTCTTGTAGCGAGTGGCTTTCTCTTCTGAGACAGAGAGCTCCCCAAATGGGTCTAGATAGGACGAAACTGGTATGATCAAAAGGGAGGGTTGAAAGTGAGAGACTCTCTCAGTTGAGGAGCAGCCTGGAACTTTTATTAGGCATTGACAAGGGTTTCACCTGAAAGTTAGTCAGCAAATGGGATCTCAGGGTAAGGGGGAGAGAAAAGATGTTGCAATCCAAGACTCACTTCAAAAACTAAAATTTATTTCATCATGGAAGAGTCCTCGGAGACAACGCTGTTTTGCTACAATTCTGAAAACGGGTGGCACTTTCAGCTTCCCCGCTTGCAAATATTCTTACACACCCATATTTTTCGCTCTATAAGACGCACCAGACCATAAGACGCACCTAGTTTTTGGAGGAGGAAAACAAGGGGAAAAAAAATATTCTGAATCCCAGAAGCCAGAACAGCAAGAGGGATTGCTGCGCAGCAAAAGCAGCGATCCCTCTTGCTGTTCTGGCTTCTGGGATAGCTGCGCAGCCTGCATTCGCTCCATAAGACGCACACACATTTCCCCTTACTTTTTAGGAGGGAAAAAGTGGGTCTTGTAGAGCAAAAAATACAGTAAGACCCTTGCCCTGGTGTCTCCCCTTCCGTATGTGAATCTTTTCCAGGCCTTGCTGCAGCTCATTGCCCAGTCTGCCACCCCGAGTTCTTTGACAAGCTGGACCCGTGGCCTAGAGGCAGGTGAGCAGGGGACCAGTTGCCCCACTGTGGCTCTGCCTGATGCTGCCCTTATGAGGAACAGTTGAAGGAGCTGGGGATGTTTAGCATGGGAAAGAGGAGACTGAGAGGAGATATGATAGACATCTTCAAATATCTCAAGGGCTGTCACATGGAAGAGGGAGCCAGCTTGTTTTCTCCTGCTCTGGAGGGTAGAACTCAAACCCATGGCTTCAAGTAACAAGAAAGGAGATTCCGACCAGGAGTAACTTTCTGACAGTAAGCGCTGTTCAACACCAAAATGGTCTCCCTCACAAGGTGGGGGACTCCCTTTCCTTGGAGGTTTTTAAACAGAAGCTAAATGGCCATTTGTCATGGATGCTTTAGCTGAGATTCCTGCATTGCAGTGGGGTTGGAGTAGATGACCATTGGTATCCCTTCCAATTCTACACCTCTACAGTTCTGTGATTCCTGCAACTTCCTTCACCCACCCACCCATTTTCTTGCAGATATTCTGTGGCAGTTCCTCTTTCAGGCCTGCAATCGAAAGGCATTTGCTTGGTTCTTACTCTCATCAGCTGACAGACATGCCAACCTTTCTTGCAAAGCGAAAGTATGGCGAGATCGGTCATGGGGAAAGAGCGGTGCTTCAGTGGTAGAGCACATGCTTTGATTGCAGAAGGTCCTGGGGGGGGGGTCCTCTGCCATCTTTAGTTTGGGTGGGCATGGGGAGCCTGCAGCCAACCAGGTTTGCCAAGATTCCCGGCACCCCTCTGCCACAATGGCCAAGGATCATGGAAGTTATAGTCCTACAAAACTTGGACCCAGCTTCCCCATCTAAAACCCTGAAGAGCAGCAGTCGGTATAACTGTAGATTATACCAGGACACTGGGAGATCTTCCAGATGCACATAAGCATTCATAATTGCCTCTCTATTCCAGGTTCTGGCAGAGGGACGGGGAACCTGCGGTCCTTCAGATGCTGTTGCCTGACTCCAACTCCCATCAACCCTGACCATAATGGCTGATGGGAGTTGGAGTTCAACAGCTCCTGGAGGGCCACAGGTCTTCCAGGCCTGCCTTAAGCCCTGGACTGAAGGGGGAACCTATATCCTCCAGATCATTTTTGCCCAGAGCTCCCACTGTCTCTGAATACTGGCTGCAGCTGACTGCAACTGATGGGTGTTGGGAGTCCAGAAACATCTGGAGGGCCAGAGGTTCTCCATCACTGACATACTGCTTCAGGGTCTTTAGGTAAAGGTAGCCCTGCCCTTACGGGCCAGTCTTGACAGACTCTAGGGTTGTGCGCCCATCTCACTCAAGTGGCCGGGGGCCAGCGCAGTCCGGAGACACTTCCGGGTCACGTGGCCAGCGTGACATCGCTGCTCTGGCGAGCCAGAGCCGCACACGGAAACGGCGTTTACCTTCCTGCTAATAAGCGGTCCCTATTTATCTACTTGCACCCGAGAGTGCTTTCGAACTGCTAGGTTGGCAGGCGCTGGGACCGAACAACGGGAGCGCACCCCGCCGCGGGGATTCGAACCGCCGACCTTTTGATCGGCAACCCTAGGCGCTGAGGCTTTTACCCACAGCGCCACCCGCGTCCCTCAGGGTTTTTGCAATGCTGTATAAATATTGATGGTGATAAACAGAGACACGCCCCATGAACAGTTCTGTCCCCCTCAAACTTGTTTCCTTGGGGGACCCCACTTCTTATAGCGTACGTGCAAATTTTGTTTTTCCCCCACCACCATGAACCATCTCGTTGAGAGTGATTTTGAAGCTTGGAGACACCCCCCTCCACAAAGGACTAGAACCTTAACACCAACCTCAGCTCAGCCTCCTGGTGGCTGAGGATACCTCCAGCTTTTGAAATTCGCCAGGCACCAGGCTATTGCACCTGGCTATTGTCTACTTGCAACCAAGTTAAGATGCTGACGTCTCCACCATCTGGAGGCGCATGCCTGGGGATCCTTGGGTCCGGACTGTTTTCGCACACTAGCAACACATCCTATAGAATTCTATCTATCTGCTCAATCAGAATGAATTTCAGGAACCAAAAAGTCGCATTGAAAAATATACGACTTCTGAGCTGTCTGGTCCAAAAATGGCAACTAGGCCTTCCATTTTGGTGACTGTAACCCTGGTCGAAGGAGCCATTTGGCACTTGAATTACCGTATTTTTCACTCTATAAGACGCACCAGACCATAAGACGCACCTCGTTTTTGGAGAAGGAAAACAAGAAAAAAAATATTCTGAATCTCAGAAGCCAGAACAGCAAGAGGGATCGCTGCGCAGCGAAAGCAGCGATCCCTCTTGCTGTTCTGGCTTCTGGGATAGCTGCGCAGCCTGCATCCGCTCCATAAGACGCACACACATTTCCCCTTACTTTTTAGGAGGGAAAAAGTGAGTCTTATAGAGCAAAAAATACGGTATATATCTAGGTTTCGAGTACTGGGTGCCCTGCACCAGTTGTTCCTATCGCCCAGTTATGTGGTCTTTGCGGAAACTGAGAGCGCCCCCTGCTGAAAGCTTGAGAAAGGAAATTCCGCTTTGCTCTTCAGCACACTTGGGTGCGGTGCAGTGAACGCCTATGCACTCCTGTCGGTCACAAATCCTGAAGAGCTCCTGTCAGTCAGGTAGACCTATGGTCCAACTCTGTATGACCAAGCTCCCTAGGTTCAGTGTTAGAAACTGAGATATATATAAGCTAGGTGCCCAATGATACGTTGAATTTATGTTGCGGTCGCTACAACAGAATGTCTTGTTTGCCAGGGAGTTGGGGCTAAATGATCCTTGGGATTTCTTCCAACCCTACAATTCTACAATCTCAGCTACATTGCTTGGCTTCTAGCTTGCTCTTACGACAATTCCCTTGTCCCAGTATGCAAGAAAGAGAAACGCACAGAGTGGAAATGAAAATAGCTATGGACTAAAGCAGAGCTTTTTAAACTGTGGTTTTGCCCAGAAACCTCTGCGTTGTCATAACTGGACCCTGGCACCAGTAGCAAAAAGAGCCTGGCAAAACCAGGCTAATTTCGAACACTGCCCTAAAATTCATGTTTCAAGCAGCCTTTTTGTCTGCAACTCTTGAGGGCGGGACGCCTTTAGGGGCAGGGTCCCATCTCAGTGGCAGTGCAGATGCTGCGCTTGCAGGAGGTCCTGGGTTCGATTCCTGGCAATGCTAGGTAGGGCTGGGCGAGAGAGGCCTGTCCCCCCAAACCCCGCAGGGGCGCCGTCAGTCCACCCCAACGGAGGAACCCCCAACCCAGGAATCACGAGGACTAGCACCTTGAGCGTTCCTCCCAACTGCAGACTCCAACTCCCACCGCCCCTAGTCAGCAGTGGTGGGAGTTGTAGGTTCGAGAACCAACCCCATTCGTTCCCCCCCCCCCTTCTCCCCCTTGTGCCTCCGTTCGGGAATCACGAGGACTAGCGCCTCGAAGGGAAGCATCCTGAGGGACTGACGGGGTTCCTCCATGAGGACTAGCGCCCGCCTCACCTCGTCCTCCTTGTGGTTGCGGATGCCGCGCACCAGGTCCTGGAGGTTCTTGTCGAACATGCGGTCGATGCTGCCTTTCACCATCTTCAGCGCCATGGCGGCGGTGAGGGGCGAGCGGGGGGCGGCCGGGGGGGGGGAGGAGAGGCGGAGGTAAGCGAAGGCGGCAGGCGAAGGCGCCTCACATGCCTCCTTCCCGCCCCTGGCGCTCGCTCTCCCTGGCGGGCCCCGCCGGCGCTGCTCTGAGGAGGCTTCGCGGGGCGGCGGCGGCGGGAAAGAGCCGGAGCGGCGACAAAATGGCCGGCGGTCAGCTGAGGGAGCGCTGGCGCCACGCCCCCTTTCTCCTCCGGCGCGCTTGCGTCACCACGCCGCGCCGCGCCAGGTTCCACGTCCTGCAATTAGCTCCGCCAGTTGAGGCGGCGGGGCCTCCTTGCCCATAGAGAGCGAGGGAAGGAGAGGGAGAGGACGTCACGTCCGGTTGGGCGTTTCTAAGCCCACCCCGCGCAGGGGCATCCGAGCCGAGCCACCTCTATGGTTCGCCCGCTCGGCTTCCACCATGGCGCTCCCGAAGGGGATTCCGAGGCGTCGCTTGAGCCACGCCCCCTCGCCGATTTGGCTCCGCCCACAACAAGCCCACAGCCTGGCTGTATTGCCCTATAAAGGATAATGATTATGTAATAATAATAATAATAATAATAATAATAATAATAATAATATAACAACAACAAATATTATTATTAATAATAATAATATAACAGCAACAACAACAAACAACAATATAATTTTATTTTATAATTTTTTATTTTATTAATAATAATAATTATAAATAATAATTATAAATAATAATAATAAGCATGTTTTAAGAGAAGCATGTTTTAATATTTGCAGTACGGCTGATTGATCAATAATTACATGGATAGAGTATTTTTATTTTATAAAAATATCAGAGTGATCACAACGATCAACACGCAAAAAAGAGAGTAAGTTCGTCTCCCATCCGGCTAATTAAACAATCTACAGCCTTTTAAACTCTGGACAGGGTGTTGTTTTTGTTATTATGGTATGTATTTGTGTGTTTTCATATTGCAAAATACCCTGTGATCTACAGATGAAGGTATAGAAATTCAGTTCTAAATAAAAAAATAAAAACATAAGCTTGTAACAATATTAATAGAATTTTTTTAGACAGCAATACAGTGGTATCTTGGGTTACATATGCTTCAGGTTACATACGCTTCAGGTTACAGACTCCGCTAAGCCAGAAATAATACCTCGGGTTAAGAACTTTGCTTCAGGATGAGAACAGAAATCCTGCTCCGGCGGCGCGGCAGCAGCAGGAGGCCCCATTAGCTAAAGTGGTGCTTCAGGTTAAGAACAGTTTCATGTTAAGAACGGACCTCCAGAACAAATTAAGTACTTAACCCGAGGTACCACTGTATAACAATGAATAAAAACAACCTTTGAAGACTGAGCACACGATCAACGCTTTACTATAACGTACCATTGTTGATTTTATATTTTATATTTCTAATACAGTACATAATGGCATTTATCTAGGGAGCAGCAAACTGTAATGCTGAAAATATTAATTTTTAATATTAATCATATAACCAGATCATTTACTGCTAATGCCAAGCTGTTATAGCACTATTAATATTGTATCAATTATCATTCATTATTTTAAAATATTGTATCTACTTTTTTATGATATTCTACCAGCAGTTCGAAAGCATTTCAAAGTGCAAGTAGATAAATAGGGACCGCTTTCTAGCGGGAAGGTAAACGGCGTTTCTGTGCGCTGCGCTGGTGCTGGCTCGCCAGAGCCGCTTCGTCATGCTGGCCACGTGACCCGGAAGTGTCTCTGGACAGCGCTGGCTCCCGGCCTCTAGAGTGAGATGAGCGCACAACCCTAGAGTCGGACACGACTGGCCCGTACGGGCAGGGGTACCTTTACCTTTACTTAGCTCTACCTTTCTACTTTCTTTTGTGTTTTTATTTCATAACTGTTCAGCCTGGGCATCTTTGGTGGAAAAGTGGGATGAAAAAAGATTGTGGTGAATCAGAAATGGTTTGGCTTCTTTTGAGTGACAACGACAGCTACATGGCATGGAGAGTGATTCTCTGTGCACCAGCAGGAAAAAAAACCCTGGAAAAAGCGGTTAGATAAAATCACAATTAACTGTTTTAGTAATGTGGATATTTAATCTGAAATTAAGATAGATTTAAGATTGTTGTCTCTGGGGGAAACACAAATGGGCGAGGTATAAATAATAAAATTATTATTATTCTCATTTACATCATGAATGTTACCTTATATTGTGGATGCATGTTCTGTATTATTAATACTTAATTTATTAATACTTTTGCTACAAGTTTGCTATTGCCTGTGGCTGGAACAATAAACGGAAGAACTGAACTCTCTCTCTCTAAACACATATTTAGATCTGGGATCCTTTTCAGGGAAAACCGTAAGTGTTTATAATGACATGATACCGTATTTTTTGCCCTATAGGACGCACTTTTTCCCCTCCAAAAATGAAGGGGAAATCTGGATGCGTCCTATGGGGCAAATGCAGGCTTTTGCTGAAGCTTGGAGAGCGAGAGGGGTCGGTGCGCACCGACCCCTCTCGCTCTCCAGGCTTCAGGAAGACATCCGCAGCCTAGGCAGCCCTGCGGGAGGTCCCGCAGGGCTGTCTAGGCTGCGGATAGCAGCCTGAAGCCCGGCGCAAGGGACGCCCTGAAGCAGAGCGCCCCTCGCGCCATGAAGACATCCGCAGCGTCGGGAGCCCTCCAGGAGTTCCCCGCAGCGCTCCCCACACTGCGGATAGCAGCCTGCTGCCCGGCGTGTGAGACGCCCTGAAGCAGAGCGCCCCACGCGCCGGGCAGACATCGGCCAGCCCCACAAGCTCGGGGGACAGCAGGGAGGCGCAGCGCCGCCATCCCGCTGTTCCTCCAACTGGTTCGGTTTCCCCAACCTGCTTTTGGGGGGGAAATAAAGGGAACATTTTTTTCCTTTATTTTCCCCAAAAAAAACTAGGTGCGTCCTATGGGACGAAAAATACGGTAACTATGCTATGCTACAAGTTCATAGTGCAGATTGGGTCTCTGTGTCTGTTCTGCATTGAAAGCTGGGTGGGGTTTTTTTGGTTTCCAGCGTATGGAATTGTTCTTCATTGTCTTGAATACACATAATCACTTTTGCATCTTTAATTATTTCTTCATGAGATCACTTTGAGGCCTTTCATGGGCCACCACTCATCACCGGAGTTGAATCAAAACAAATAAATAACCATTTTATATGCCCACATGCCACATTGGCAAGCCTGATTGATTTGAAACATTTGTTGTCTTGCCTTTCCAATTACAAACGAGAACGTCCAGAATGCCTTGCAACAGTAATTCAGAATAACAGGTCTGGAAAATTAACCCAATGGAGGTTTGGGGAGGAGGGGAAGAATTTGAGATGGAAAAATTTTATTCGGAGAATTAAGCTTCCTTTGCTGTTTGGCATCTCCTCCAGCAGAGGGCAGGCCAACACAACCTTTCATCCCAGGCGGTACAGCCCTTGAAATTAATGGACATTGCAAACTTCACAGCCATTCTTTTGGATTGGTCTACTCTTGAGTAGAACTGAGCTGGTTGCAACCTTATGCCTGTCTCCAGGACTCATGGGCATGCATTCGATGAAGCCCAAAGTCGGAAGATTCATACAGATACAAGAAAGGACTTGTATATGTTTGAATGATGGAATTTCCCCCCTTCCCCCGGGAGGCAGTGCTGGTTGGCAGCTTAAAAAGTGGATCCGATATATTTTATTGGGGAGGGGGGAAATGAATATGATATGTTTTTGATAATTTATGATGTTGAAATTCTTAATAAACACTATTTTCAAAAAACAAAACAAAGGTGTCATAATGTGTTCTAAGCTAGGGTGGGATGATGAAGCAGTAATATATATATATAATGTTCTGGAGAGATGGAATGAAATGCCTGTGGCAAAAGGGGGGGGAAGGCAGTCTTGGAAACATGATCAAAAGAAAAGAGTTTGCTTTCAACCATCTGTTAGTGTCGGAATTGCCCACCAGAAGCAGAGAACCTTTCAAACACAGCTCAGGGGTGAATTTATTGCGTAGATGCACAATTGGGTGCCTACCTGCTTTGGGGTGCCTTCCAAATCCCCCCCCCCCACGGCTTTCAAAGCAAAAGGGGGGCCTCAGGAGTCCAGGTCTCCTTGACTGCTCCTCATCTTCTCAGCCCATCGCCTGAGGTGTCAGAATTGCAAAAGGCTTCTTAAAGGCTTTTTAATGTCCCTGGGGCCACCTGGGTCTTTGGATCTGAGGCTGCTATTATGGTAACAGATTGTGGGGTTCTGCTCCTTGCGTAGGGGAGCGGGGGCTGGACTGGCAACGTTGTACTGCTTGTTGGGAATCTTTTCCCCAAAAACATTTTCTTTTAAAAAAATGAACCTAAGAAGAGCCATGTAGCAGGATCAGGCCAGAGGGGACCCTCCGGTTGGAGGCAGGAATGCTTTCTGAGTAGGTTCAGAAAAGGACAGGCAAAATGGCCAAGGGGTAGAGCAAATTCATCATCATCATCATTATTAAAATTTATATACCACCCTATACCCATAGAATCATAGAATCATAGAAGAGTTGGAAGAGACCACAAGGGCCATCGAGTCCAACCCCCTGCCAAGCAGGAAACCCCATCAGAGCACTCCTGACATATGGTTGTCAAGCCTCTGCTTAAAGACCTCCAAAGAAGGAGACTCCACCACACTCCTTGGCAGCAAATTCCACTGTCAAACAGCTCTTACTGTCAGGAAGTTCTTCCTCATGTTTAGGTGGAATCTTCTTTCTTGTAGTTTGGATCCATTGCTCCGTGTCCGCTTCTCTGGAGCAGCAGAAAACAACCTTTCTCCCTCCTCTAGGTGACCTCCTTTTATATATTTGAACATGGCTATCATATCACCCCTTGACCTCCTCTTCTCCAGGCTAAACATGCCCAGCTCCCTTAGACGTTCCTCATAAGGCATCGTTTCCAGGCCTTTGACCATTTTGGTTGCCCTCCTCTGGACACGTTCCAGTTTGTCAGTGTCCTTCTTGAACTGTGGTGCCCAGAACTGGACACAGTACTCCAGGTGAGGTCTGACCAGAGCAGAATACAGTGGCACTATTACTTCCCTTGATCTAGATGCTATACTCCTATTGATGCAGCCCAGATCTCTTTATAAGAAAGGTTGCAGCCTTTGTGTCTTTTTCATTGAGAGAGAAGGAGAGCAAGAGGCCACATGGCATGGAGAGAGGATCGCTTTTCTCGCTCTCTCCTAACACTGGACTTCTGGGCATCAAGTGAAATCGCGGAATGAAGACTGGCTCTTGAGGCTGAATTTGAAGATGGCGGTTCCACCGTCTGCAGAATTTGGGGCTGCAGTGTCCAAGCTGGTGTCAAGTCAGAATAACTCACACGGTGTCTGTGAGGTTGACCCTTTACTCGGCGATTGCAGCTGTGAAGTTGACCCTTTGTGATCGCAGCAACGTTCCCCCGGAGGTCTTGCCCCAAGGAGACAGATGTGAGGACTGAAGGTCTCCGCCTTCCCAAAGTTCCCTAAGTCGCCTCCTCCCCCGGGTCCTTCCCAAGCAATCTGAGACGGACACCTTGCTTGTGTTTGTTCCACCCTTTTCATGCCCCTCCTGGTTCTGGGAGACAAGCAGGGAGGGGAGCTGGTTGCAGCAGGAGGGGGAGACACCTGTCACTCTTCACCATCTCTGTCTCTTGGCCTCCCTCCTCTCCTGCTTCAGCTCCTGCCTCCGATTCTGTACTTCTCTCTGGCACAGACTCTCCCTGCTCACTAAACCCTGTTACCCCTTCAGCTTCCAACACCTCCACCTCCGTGTCTTCTTCCTCTTCTCGCTCTGACCACTCATTGTCATCCTGCCACCAACCTCCAGGATCTGAGCCTTCTTCCCTTGGTGATTCCTCCTGCCATTCCCCTGCCTCCAACCAATCCATGACACCCAGCCTCTTGGGTCCCTTTCACACAACGTGAGAACTCATGGGTGTCCAGTAGAACTGGAAGGTTAAGAAGAGCTAAAAGAAAGGACTTCTTCCTACAGTATAGAGTTACCGTATTTTTCGCTCCATAAGACGCACTCCCCCCCCCCTAAAAAGTAAGGGGAAATGTCTGTGCATCTTATGGAGCGAATGCGTGGTCCCTGGAGCCAAATTGCCCACGGGCAAAAAGCAGATCATGTGTTGTTGTTTTTTGAAAGAGGGAAGTGGGTGTTGAAACAAAGATCGGGGAGAGAGATAAGGGACGCTACAGATAAAGGAGGCTGCCTGGGAGGGGGGAGGTAAAGACAGCAAACTTGCAAAGGGGGGAAACAGGAAGACTAAAGCAGTAAGGAGAGAAATTAGAAGAAAAGGAGGAGCAAAAAACTGCTCCAGCTGAGGAAAAGACACTAAGGCAAACAAGAGGGAAAGGAGTGTTGAAAGGAAGCAGCTGATTGGTGGGATCAGAAGAGGGATAAGGCACGCTAGTGGAGGCTGCCTGGGAGGGGGGGAGTTAAAAGCCCATGGATCCTCAGGATTTTTACATTGGGTCACCCCAAATTCACCATCAGATCACATAGCATGTCCATGGCTACAGCCTGCACCAAAAAAATCACATATCCGCTGTTTCCTGGGGCTACAATGGTGCAAAAATGTGGTTACAAAGCACGGATCAACATGGATCCTCAGGATTTTTACACTGGGTCACCCCAAATTCACCATCAGATCACATGTCTGTGGCCACAGCATGAACCACAAAAATCGTACATCCACTGTTTCTTCAGAATATTCTTTTTATTGTTTTCCTCATCTAAAAACCAGGTGCGTCTTATGGAGTGAAAAATACAGTAACTTGTGGAACTCACTTCCGCAGGAGGCAAGGACAGCCACCAACTTGCCCTTAAAAGAGGACTGGACAAATTCAGGGAAAGTAAGGCTTGTCAGTGGCTTCTAGCCAGAACAACTATGTTCCAGCTGCACGGTCAGAGGCAATAATGCGTCTGAGCGCCACTGTTTTCCGGGGAACCTTCTGAGGGTCACACGTGTGCGGTTGGAGACACAGCTTTCAAATGGATAACATAGAATTGTAGGGTTGGAAGGGACTACAAGGGTCATCTAGTCCAACCCCCTGCAATGCAGGAGTCTTTTGCCCAACGCTGGGCTCAAACCCACAACCTTGAGATTAAGAGTTTCATGCTCTGCCAGCTGAGCTATATGAGAGTCAACCGGTTGGAGACAGAGGTGGGCAGAGCGTTGAGTGTAAATGTTGCCCTTTGTACTGTAGGCTGCTTCCTAATTTGAGGGAAGGCTGTACCTGCTTTCCATGCAGAAGCCTCAGGTTCAATTTCATAGAATCATAGAATCCTAGAGTTGGAAGAGGCCACAAGGGCCCTCGAGTCCAACCCCCTGCCAAGCAGGAAACACCATCAGAGCACTCCTGACATATGGTTGTCAAGCCTCTGCTTAAAGACCTCCAAAGAAGGAGACTCCACCACACTCCTTGGCAGCAAATTCCACTGTCGAACAGCTCTTACTGTCAGGAAGTTCTTCCTAATGTTGAGGTGGAATCTTCTTTCTTGTAGTTTGGATCCATTGCTCCGTGTCCGCTTCTCTGGAGCAGCAGAAAACAACCTTTCTCCCTCCTCTATGTGACATCCTTTTATATATTTGAACATGGCTATCATATCACCCCTTAGCCTCCTCTTCTCCAGGCTAAACATGCCCAGCTCCCTTAGCCGTTCCTCATAAGGCATCGTTTCCAGGCCTTTGACCATTTTGGTTGCCCTCCTCTGGACACGTTCCAGTTTGTCAGTGTCCTTCTTGAACTGTGGTGCCCAGAACTGGACACAGTACTCCAGGTGAGGTCTGACCAGAGCAGAATACAGTGGCACTATTACTTCCCTTGATCTAGATGCTATACTCCTATTGATGCAGCCCAGAATTGCATTGGCTTTTTTAGCTGCCGCGTCACACTGTTGGCTCATGTCAAGTTTGTGGTCAACCAAGACTCCTAGATCCTTTTCACATGTACTGCTCTCAAGCCAGGTGTCACCCATCTTGTATTTCCAACGTCTCCAGATAGGGCTGGGAATGGCTTCTGCCCTGAAACCCTGGGAAGCCGCTGCGAGTCAGTGTAGGATATGCTGAGCTAGATTGAGCAATGGGTCTGAGAAACAGAAGGCAGCTCTCCTGTGTTATACACACACACACACACCTCTCTCCAGGAAAGTGAAGCACTTAACAGACCACAGATAGTAAAAGGTCCAGTCAATCGTGTCAGGGTGGTCTAGTTAATTTTCCTGCCACGGGAAAGCCACGTGTTGCTGCCCTGTTAAAACAGGCCAGGGGATGCGATAGGACAGGGGTAGGCAACCTAAGGCCCGTGGGCCGGATGTGGCTCAATCGCCTTCTAAATCTGGCCCGTGGATGGTCTGGGAATCAGCGTGGTTTTGACATGAGTAGAATGTGTCCTTTTATTTAAAATGCATCTCTGGGTTACTTGTGGGGCATAGGAATTGGTTCATTTCCCCCCTCAAAATATAGTCTGGCCCACCACATGGTCTGAGGGACCACGGCTGGAAAAGATTGCTGACCCCTGCGATAGGATGTTCAGCTGGGAGGGAACCAAATTTCAGCCTTCGTGGCTCTCCACAGCAGCTTGAAAGGCGATGGTGAGGCGGCAGGGGGTGTTTCGATAACATGCCTGCCAACCAGGCAAGGCGGGCTAGGAGCAGCTGTTGGCATCACTTCCCTGCAGACAAGCCAGAAAAGCTTTTGTGGGCGGAGGTAGACATGTGTGGGGACATGCCTCACAGCCGCCAGTCCAACTGTGCAGCCGCGGGCAGGGAAGGAATCTGCAAGAGGCGAGAAAGAGGCGGGGGAGAAATAACTTTTGATTTGCATTCTGGGTTGCCCTAATCCAGGGGTCTGCAACCTTTAAGACAAAAAGAGCCACTTGGACCCGTTTCTGAAGAAAAAAAAAACTGGGAGCCGCAAAACTCGTCATTATAAAAATAACTTTTTTGTCACTTTTTTATTATTTCTTTGTTTGACCCCTCAGAATTACTCTTCCTCATAGAAATAAATGTTAAATTAACAAGTTACCTTTATGTGTGTGTGTGTTCTTCACTCCCCTTCAAAACAGTGACCAGCGTACATGCCCCCTTTCAATGCAGTGACCAGCATATATGCCACTTACAATGTAGTGGGTGGGCGGGCGGGAAAGTGACGTTGGGACGGTGCGTGACTAATGCATGCAACGCCCCCATGTGATGTCACAGCCAGTACAGCGCCCGCCACAGTGGTGAGTGTCGGGGCGCACAATGGGCCGCCTCCCCTCGCTAGTATCCGCCCCAGAGCCGCGGCAAAGGTGTAAAAGAGCCACATGCGGCTCCGGAGCCACGGGTTGCAGACCCCTGCCCTAATCGGTGACCTAGATTACTCCAGAGCATAGCTGTCAACTTTCAGATTTGAAAATAAGGGATCAGCAGCCTCACCTGTCCCAGGGACAGTCTACGGGATATCTAACAATCCGGAATAGCAGCGGGAAGCAGCGAGAAACCGTGCTGGAATAAGGGAATTTCCCGCAAAAAAAGGGAAGGTTGACAGCTATGCTCCAGAGTGGGCTTTCCTTGGCTGAGGACTTCCCCCCTTCAGAGAGCTTGCTTGGCAACCAGTTGCTGACTGATGCTGCATGTGAAAATATGTGCACATAAAATATATATGCATGTGAATATTTCCAGAACTTCACCCACCATACACTGTCTGGAAATGGCAAGGACTGAATTTAGGATCCTTTGCTCTAAATGAATTTTTTATTATTATTATTATTATTATTATTATTATTATTAGACGTGGGTGGTGCTGTGGGTTAAACCACAGAGCCTAGGACTTGCCGATCAGAAGGTTGGCGGTTCGAATCCGATGGGGTGAGCTCCCGTTGCTCGGTCCCTGCTCCTGCCAACCTAGCAGTTTGAAGCACGTCAAAGTGCAAGTAGATAAAGGTAAAGCGGGAAGGTAAACGACGTTTCCGTGCGCTGCTCTGGTTCACCAGAAGCGGCTTAGTCATGCTGGCCATATGACCCAGAAGCTGTACGCCGGCTCCCTTGGCCAATAAAGCGAGATGAGCACCCCAGAGTCGGTCACGACTGGACCTAATGGTCAGGGGTCCCTTTACATCATCATCATCATCATTATTATTATTATTATATCACCCTATTATTATTATTATTATTATTATTATTATTATTATTATTATATCACCCTATACCTGAAGGTCTCAGGACGAAATCACAATATAAAAACCCAAAATACATAATCAAGATAAAGCAAAAACAACCCAATAATGTCCCCCACAACACAATTTAAAACAGCATCAGATGTTAATCAACCAAAGGCCTCGCTAAAGAGTAACCTAGGAAGTGGCCTCATATAGGCTCAGACCACTGGTCCACCTTGTTCAGTATTTCCTGCTCTGACTGGCAGCCACTCTGCCAGGGCTTCCGACTAGGAGGGGGTGTCTCTCTCAGCCGTACCTGGAGGTTATAGGGATTGAAGCAGGGGCCTTCTGCAAGCCAAGCAAGTGCTCAACCACTGATCTCTGGTCCTCAATTCTATGATTCCTCTAAAAATAAACATTAGATTCTTGCCCTTGTGGTTCTACATTAAACTGTAAGCTGCCAGCTGGGTACACACCATTTAAAGTCCATTGCTCCCCCATAAAGAACCACGGGAACTGCAGGAGCTACAATTCCCTATAACAAGCCACAGTTCTTTGTGCGGCATAATGCAGGATGGCTCAGTCGGTAAACTGTTCAGGATCTTAATTGTGGGTTTGAGCCCCGTGTTGGGCAAACCAAGATGACGGACGAAAAGCTGACTTTCATGTGAATTAGCCTGATTTTTTGGCATAGGTTTGGCCCCCTGTCAAGTTTTTGTTGCTGAACTCAGCCCAAGGTGGGGGCAGTCGTCTTCACTGCTGTTTGCGCGCTGGGTGCCATTTAAAATCACAGCAGCAGACTGAAACACGACTTTGGCGTGATGTCACCCCATTTTTGGCACGGCGGGTCCAAACTCACAAAAACCGCTAGGTTCGCAGGAGCTGGGATAGAGCAACGGGAGCTCACCCCGTCATGGGGATTCGAATTCCCAACCAAGAGGCTCAGCGGTCTAGACCACAGTACCACCCACGTCCCCTAATGAAATTTATATTTAATTTGTTGTTGTTGTTTAGTCGTTCAGTCGTGTCCGACTCTTCGTGACCCCATGGACCAGAGCACGCCAGGCCCTCCTGTCTTCCACTGCCTCCCGCAGTTTGGTCAAACTCATGCTGGTAGCTTCGAGAACACTGTCCCACCATCTTGTCCTCTGTCGCCCCCTTCTCCTTGTGCCCTCCATCTTTCCCAACATCAGGGTCTTTTCCAGGGAGTCTTCTCTTCTCCTGAGGTGGCCAAAGTCTTGGAGCCTCAGCTTCACGATCTGTCCTTCCAGTGAGCACTCAGGGCTGATTTCCTTAAGAATGAAGAGGTTGGATCTTCTTGCAGTCCATTGGACTCTCAAGAGTCTCCTCCAGCACCAGAATTCAAAAGCATCCGTTCTTCGGCGATCAGCCTTCTTTATGGTCCATCTCTCACTTCCATACATCACTACTGGGAAAACCATAGCTTTTACTATACGGACTTTTGTTGGCAAGGTGATGTCTCTACTTTTTAATTACCTGCCCTGCAAATCTCAGTGTGGTTCACAACTTAAAATCACAATATAAAAACCGTATTTTGGTACAGGGAGCGGTGTTTCGCAATGCTGCAGAATGGACTTTTGCAAATGAAAAGAAACAAACCAGCCACCTTTGCGTTTTCAAAGTGAATGGTGCTTTGCACGGTGATGCACAGGTCTGTTCCACACCTGCAGCCAATTCCTGCAGATGAAGTGATGTTCCTGGATCCGGAAACTCACATTTCTCTTATGCTTACCCCCCACCTCGCAGTTTTCCTTTTGCAGACCTTGGAAGCACCGAGGACCAGATTTCCTCCCCCTGCTGGACTATAGCGGCTGAGACAATCTGAGCTCCTATTTCTCCTTCCCTTCCAAAGACGCCCCCCCCCCCCTTGCAATGTTCTGTTCCAGCAGCTGCAGACGGAGCATCTGCCGCACGTCCAAAACGTTGCTCTCAAACCCTCCGCTGCAAGCCCTGCGCCCGCCGCACTCCCCCAGACCCACAAAATTGAACAAATCTGCCTGCAAAGGAATACGGAAGGACCAGAAAAATCTGCTCGTTTGGCAGATAACAGATTGATTTGAAAACATATTGATAACATATTAGGACGGATGGGGAAGCTTTTCCAGCCAGGGGCCGAATTCCTTTCTGGGGAAGCTTCTGGGGGCCACATGCAATGCGGATTTGACCTCTTTTCCACAGCCCGTCCCCCAGAGGCATTATTAGAATCCAAGGGCATCCCAGCCAAGCAGGAAACATTCAAGGAGGGTGTGGCGCCAGATCAGTTCCAAGGGCCAGATAGAGAGGCCTGGGGGGCCACACTTCCCCACCTCCTGATGTTATATAACTGGGCTATATTCATGATCCGACCTGCTTAAATGAACTGACCTAAATTAGCATATCAATATAAGTTTATACTAGCTTATAATTTATATATCACCATATTTATATTTATATACAGGGTGAGTCTTTTAAAAGAGGCCCTGTGGAACATGTGTATCTATGGGGCCTTTTTTAAAGGACTCACCCTGTACTATCTTATTCATATACTATATAAATGGAAATATAAGCGAGCTGGTATATAAATGTTTAAAATAAAATAGACAAATAGTATTGAGGACTAGTAACTTGAATGAAAATGAAATGAGGTCCTAGAAGGTTTGCACTCAGGTGGCACATTCTGGGTTGTATGCAGTTAAATTATACCCTGGAGGACACCCACTGAAATTAATACATTAATAAAATTTTATATACATGCATCCTAACCACTTCAGGCATTTTTTTTTTGATCAGCCTGTTTTCCTCAGAAGTTGCGTGGAGGGTTTTTGTTCGTTTGTACCCGACCCGCATCTCTGTCCGTCTCGTGTGAACCCGCCTCTCAGGAAGAAACGCGTGTCTCCGCCACGGCGAGTCCCTCTGGACTAGAAGCGCGCCCCCCCCCCCGGCGCGTGAGGGAGACACCTTGGGCGAGGCGCGCGCCCGACGCCTCAACCGCCGCCTCTTGACAGGCAGCGCCGTCGCTGAGGGCAACTGAGGACAAGGCGCGCACGCGCAGAGGCGGGCGCGCGCACGGGGGGAAGGTTTCGCTCGCGCACGCGCGCTGTCACTCTCTCTCTTCGGCCGCCCGCGCCCCTTCAGAGTGCCTCTCCTCAGCGCGCACGCGCGACCCCTCACATTTTCCCGCGCGCCGCGCTTTGCGTTACTATTTGATTGGGTACGTCGAGGGAGAGAGAAGGCAAGCCCCGCCCACTCTCGTGGGTGGCCCCGCCCACCTCCTGGGCACCCGCCTGCCTACCTTTTTTTTTAATTTTGGGGTGAGATGAGAAGCCCCGCCCACTCTCGTGGTTGGCCCCGCCCCCTTCCGTGTGCGCCCCCGTCCGTCGTGCATTGTCGTGCGTTCGCGCTTTCTCTCCCTCATCCGCCCGCGCGTGCGTCCTCCTGCGCGCGCTCCCGCCCGCCCGCGACCTATCCCACCGCCACGATAGTAGCGAAACAACCTATGGCAATAACATTGGTTGGCATCTCCCGCCCGCCCGCTTTCCCTCGGCGTCCCTGTTAGCTCGGCCGCCGTGGCCCTCCTCCGCGGCCCCTCCCTTCCCTGACGCCGCCGGGCGTGCGAGGGAGGGGGGCGAGCGGCCCAAAATGGCGGCCGCGTCGCTCTTGGTGCGGCTGACGAGGCGCCCGGCCCGGCGCGAGCGACGACAATAGAGAGCAGGGGAAGGAGCGGCCTCCCCTCTCTCCCTCCCGCCCCCTCCTTCCTCGCCTCTCGCTGGTGCTCCTCCTCAGCCGCCGCCGCCGGTCTAGCATGGTGCGGGTCCGCCGCCGCTGGGCCCCCTCCGCCGCCCCGACCTGACCTCGCCTGCTCCCTCGCTGCCGCCGCCGGGGTCCCTTCGGCCGCCAACATGGGCGAGAGGCTGGAGCTGCGGCTCAAGTCGCCCGTGGGAGCCGAGCCGGCCGTCTACCCGTGGCCCCTGCCCGTCTACGTGAGTGGCGGGGGAGGCGGGAGGCCCAGGGAGGGGGCAGAGTTGGGGGGCTTGAGGGAGCGGAGGGGGGGGCTCTGTCTTATCTCCTGCATTTTTATGGGGGGGATTCGAGCGGCTGTTGTGTCACCTGGGGGGTTATAGGAGGCTTTTGGCTGTGTGGGGGTTTTTTTGGGGGGGGGAAAGGTTGCTAGTTGTGGGGAGGGGTATTTGGGGGGGTTGCCATTGGGGGGAGTCTGTCGGGGTGGGGGATTTGATGGGCTGTTGTGGCACCTGGGGGTTATAGGAGGCTTTTGGTTGTGTGGGTTTTTTTTTGGGGGGGGGAAGGTTGCTAGTTGTGGGGAGGGGTATTTGGGGGGGTTGCCATTGGGGGGAGTCTGTTGGGGTGGGGGGTTTGATGGGCTGCTGTGTCACCTGAGTTTTTCTGCTTTTCTTTTGAGAGGTTGCTTATGCGGGGAGGGGTACGGGGGGGGGGTTGCCATATGGGGTATTTGGGGATTTGAGTGCATTGGGGGGCAGTCGTGCTGATGGGGTGGTGGGGTTGCTCTATGTAGGGAGAGATTTGGGGGGAGTTGTCATCTGGGGGATATGTAAGTTCAGGGGGGTTGCCGTCGGGGGGAGTTGGGGAGAGGGGTTGTTATATGTGGGGAGGAGCGTTTAGGGAGTTGCCATATGGGGTATTTGGGGGATGTGTAAGTTTTTTGGGGGGTGACAAATGGGGGAGTTGGGGAGGCAGATTTTGAGGGGTTGTTATATTGGGAAGGGGGGTGTATAAGGTTCAGGGGTTGCCGTATGGGGGGTGGGGGGGATGCAGTGTCAGTTTGGAGGACTATGTGGGGACGAGTTGGGGAGGGGGATGTGGGGTGGTTGCTATATTGGGAGTTCGGGAGGAAGATTTTGGGGGCTGCTGTGATATTGGGGTTATTATTTGGGGAGACTTGGAGAGTGCAGCTTAGTTGGTTATAAGGAGGAAACAGGCTTATTCTATAGGGGTGGTTTCTGTATCCGCTCTGGGGGCTACAATTGGGTATGTTTTGTGGTAATAAATGGATTTCTAGGGGTACTCCATTAGGGGGGGAATCATACGTTGTGTGCATGCATGGAATAATTTGCTGCCTATGTGGCTAGGTGGGTAGGGAGCAATTGGAAGTGTTAAGCGGTTGGGAGGGGGGGAGAAGGAATGTGACAAAGTTATATGTCAGGAACTCCACTGTGCAAAAACATGGGTGGGGTGGGCTATGTGAATGGGGAGTGCTATGCCACTTGAGTGGGTTGCATTGTGGGGGGGGGGGGTAAGTTATATGGGGGAAGTTTGGCTGCTTGGAAATGGAACTTCCATGGGGGGAAACTTATATGGGTGAATTTAGGATGAGTTATTACACAATGGGGCTATCCAGAAACTGTGTGTGTTAAGTTGGTGGGGTGGGGGGTGGGGGGGTCTTCCTGCCAGGGCAGGTATTACGTTGGGGGGGGCACGGATGTGGGATGCAGCTGGATGTTTCTTACTGAGGAAACAGAGAATGTTATGCAAAGGGCAAGGAGGTCATACGTGCAGTGTTTTTATTTGAAGGTCGCCCTTCACACCAAACGCTTCACACTCTTTATACAGACATGTGCATTAGAAATTGGTTCAGCTCCCCAGAGCTACTCATCCACATGATGTCTCACTTGGACTGCATCAGCAGAAAACTCTCTCTCAGCATTCCACACGTTCCCATGTTAAAATTTGACCCCCCTCTTAATTTCAGTGGTGAACTGTTTGCACCCCAAGGGCCATGTTACCTTCCCGGTAATCTGCCAAGGGCCACATACCAGGGGTGGGTGGGGGCAGAGGTGAAAGTAAGAGGATGCAAATGTTGCCTTTTGTGCAGGACATGAGGCACACACACTGCCACACACAAGCACCTTCTCTAATATTTAAACTTTCCTGTCCTCAAAACTTTTTCCTGGAAATGATCCTGATGTGAAATTAAGCCAGCCTGTCTACAGGGCTCAGAGGTGTCTCCAGAATATGTTCTTTGCCACATTTGCCCTTTATCCTTGAGTGCTTTCCTCTGTTCTGTGTGCTTTTATGTCTTCCTCCAGTGTTTTGATCTTGACTTTCCCCCCTTCAGAAATCCTCCACAAGGAAACCTCTTCCATTTGAATCTCCTGCGCAGAACAGCTTCTCTGGGGCTCAACACACACCACCCTCCCCTTTTCTGCTTCTCAACTCCTGACAAACTGATCTCTACTTCCTTGCACCCACTAGCTGCCATCCTTTCCCCTTTCGCTTCTTGCAAGGCTCTTCCGGGCTTGCCTTCCACACACAGCTTGGTTCATCTTCCTGTGCGTGCTCCTTGCTTCCTGACTTGCTTGCAGTTTGCCAGGGACATCTAGCTTAGATGGCTTTTAAGTGGAAAATTAGACACGTTTCTGGAGGGAAACGCATCTTGGCTGCTAGTCATTATGCTTACCATGGACTGACTCTGTAAACGTGTGAGGGTTTCATATCTCTGCACTCCAGTTGTAGGGGAGCAGTGGTGAGATAGGGCTTGGTGTGGCTCCTTCCTTGCCTGGTTCTGGCATGAAAGCTTCCCCTTTCTCCCATGCTTTTGGCCCTCAAGCTTTAAAGTATTTGTGGCCTCCTTTGCTGAGGCAGACCTGCCTTTCATTTGTATAGATGTGGGGGTGTTTGTGTGTGTTGCAATTGGCTTAAATGTTTCTGTTATGTTTGTAAGTTTGAGTCATTTGCCTGAGTAAAGTTGCTGATAAATACATAATACATCAGGGCTGGGGAACCTTGAGATGTACCCCACCCCCTGGTAAAATTTACATTCATTGTCCCAACTGTTTTTATCTCTGCGCACCACTGGCAGGAGGAATGGCATGGGCAGTTGCCCAAAAGATAAAATAGAAACTCCTCCCTGCCCTTTATCATCTTTGATAAGATACTTTTGTATGTGTAGATTGTTTGGAAACTTGCCCCTTGCTTCTCATTAATACCTCCCGTTTGTGGTCAGATGCTATCCTGGTGTGGTGTGTTCATTACTTAGTGTAACCAAAACATTTATTATTATTATTATTTTGCACCCAGTAATCTCCTTGCTTTAACCTTCCAAATCCTCAGTTGACCCACTGAATGCAACTGTCACTGGCCTTGCTCTCTCTGTCCTGACCCCATTGCTCGGGACACAGAGCTGTTGCCTGCTTGGGCCTTTGCCAACCTTTCCTGCTCAGCTCTCCCCACCCTGTCTTGCTCCCCCACATACACACTCTTTTGAGTCCCAGACATTCTTTGCATCCCAGGCCAGCCATTTCAAAGTAATCCTACTTTTCCTGTTTGTGGATGACTCACCCACTTGCAGATACTCCTCTAGGTCCACACCCCAAACATCTTCCTTGCCTCCTGTTCCTCCCTCTTGACACTTCCACACCTCGCAATCCTTTGCCTGCTGTAATGCGTGCTCTTGGAGAGGCATGTTTCATCTGTTTCCCAAGAGCATTAAATTATTACGGGATAATTAAGGGTTTCCCCTTCCAGACTTCTTCTTCGTCCAAACCCAAATCTAGTGTTGCATACCTCCTTTCCCCCAACATTTGGACTCAGTCACTCGTTTTGGATAAGCTGCTGCAGGGAACAATTAATACTCTGTGGCTGCATGGATTGTGCAAAACTGATATAAAGGATTAGGTTCCTTTTTTGTTTCTTCAGCGCTAGGTAACAGGGCCCTTCTGTTTTAGGGAGGTGATAAAGTACAGAAAAACAAATTAATAGAATTAATTAGCTGTGTTTTCTGGAGTGGGTTTGGATTGAGAGATGAATAATAGAATTGTAGAGTTGGAAAGGGATCACAAGGATCATCTAGTCCACCCCCCTGCAATGCAGGAACCTTTTTGCCCAATGAGGGGCTCAAACCCACAACCCTGAGATTAAGAGTCTCCTGCTCTACTGACGGGGCTATCCCACAGGATATATGGAAATGCTTGTAACTTTCTCATGATGATGATGTTGTTGTTGAATAAAAAGCAACCCTAAGGTCATTTTCTACCTGTGGGTTTTCCACTGGTTGGAAGAAGATGTACAGTGGGGACGAGGAGCAAAACGAGGGACGCCGACTGAAGTAAAGAATGTTCTTCAGTTCCTGTTCCTTCATGGAAGAGACATGCCTGCAAATTTCTCCCCCCTGTGATCCATGTTTGGTTATTTTGGAGCCCGCTGGCGATGACGCCTCATTTCATTTTTGCAATGGTGCGTCTGTGTAGCGTTCTAAACATCTCACGAATGTGGCTGCCCCCTCCCTCCCTCTTATGAATAATAGTGTTTGGGGCGGATCTAACCCCAGAGAAATAACATTTTTGGAAGTATTATATGGTGGGCGTGAAAGAGAGAGCCGCTTCTCAAAAGGCTGTTGTGCTCAGCATCTCAGCTGGGTCAGAGGACTTGCATTCTCTTGCCAGAGAATGGGCCTCTTCTTCTTCCTCCTCCTCCTCTTCCTCCTCCTCCTCCTTCTCTTCTTCCTCCTCCTCCTCCTAGCTGGCACGGAGCTTATTTGAGTACTGTATTTCTGTGGCCTACGGCATTTCCGTCAGCTGTGTTTCCATGCCTCTCAGCGGTTAAAATGAGGCAGGGTCCCCATGCCTTGTGGAGACCCCAGTGGCTGTAAGAGATCCGTGCTGCACAGGTCAGCTGCTAAGTGTGTGAGTGGTTGAGGAATGACAGTTTGTTTGTTTTTAAGGAGAGAAGGGCAAGCCCCGCTGCTGCACGCTGATGTTAGCCTTGGCTTTCTGTCATCTTGGTGCTGTGGATACTCCGGTTTCCAAAACATCCTGCCCGTTTAGGAGGGCGCGCTATTTTTGATCGTCTTGTTAGGCTGTTCCCAGGGAGCAGTGCATGGTGGTTAATGTCCTCTTTCCTGTTTGGGCAGCTCTGTGTGTTCGTGTGTGTTCCTAACGCTTTCACAGAAATCGAAAGTGCAGTTGCCTCTCTGCTTAGTTTCTTTTCATCACTGGGTTTTTTCAAGATTGGTTTGCACAGAGTAATAAATCTCATTTCAAAAGACCATCTCAGTTTGTTGACATTCCAACCCGATGCATTTTTTTAAATTGAAACTTTTATTTTAGAGCAAAATCTGGCTGTGGGGTGGAATTAAGAATCTGTAAAGCTCTTTTTGTTAAAAGATTTTTTTTTAAAGTGTGTGTAAGTCCCCTAGAACAGGCACCCCCAAACTCGGCCCTCCAGCTGTTTTGAGACTACAACTCCCATCATCCCTAGCTAACAGGACCAGTGGTCAGGGATGATGGGAATTGTAGTCCCAAAACAGCTGGAGGGCCAAGTTTGGGGATGCCTGCCCTAGAAAAATTATATAGAATTAATTTTGGGTTGTATGCAGTTACTCAGACTAGGTGCATTGAAATTAATAGGTCTAAGTTACTCATGCCCATTAATTTCAATGGGCCTTCTCTGAGTATGACTAATATTGGAAACAACCTTCTATTAATGATATTTTAAATTAATGTATAGAATAAATATTATTACTGAGGATGATATTGGGTTGTGGTACCCAATAACTCCAAGTAAAAAGGTAAAGGTAAAGGTACCCCTGCCCGTACGGGCCAGTCTTGACAGACTCTAGGGTTGTGCACCCATCTCACTCAAGAGGCCGGGGGCCAGCGCTGTCCGAAGACACTTCCGGGTCACGTGGCCAGTGTGACATCGCTGCTCTGGCGAGCCAGAGCCGCACACGGAAACGCTGTTTACCTTCCCGCTAGTAAGCGCTCCCTATTTATCTACTTGCACCCGGGGGTGCTTTCGAACTGCTAGGTTGGCAGGCGCTGGGACCGAACAACGGGAGCGCACCCCGCCACGGGGATTCGAACCGCCGACCTTTCGATCGGCAAGTCCTAGGCGCTGAGGCTTTAACCCACAGCGCCACCCGCGTCCTCAATAACTCCAAGTAGATACCCTGAAATAAATGGGCATGCCTAATTTAGGCCCATAAATTCCATTGTGTCTGCTCCGAGTATAACTTAATTGGAGACACCCAACTGAAACATCCAGAACAAAGTGAAATTTTGGTACGCCCTGAAAATCCACATCAAACAAACCACAGCATCTAGTGTGTATATTTCCTGTTGCCTGGAAGAGTCTCCCAGGGCTTTCAGGAATCAGATCCTGCAAGTCTGTGGGGGGACGACCTTCGTAGTCTGTCCCCCCAATCTTGCATGCAACCGGGTTGGCTGCCAGTCCAAACCTTACTAGGAAATGGCCTGACCGCGACAATGGGGCAGTCCCAGTCAGCACCACCACCTTAACCCACCCCGCTTTCTGCATCCATGCCAAATCTAAGCCCTACAGTGTGCATAGGTGACCTTTTGAGAGAGCCCCAGGTTTCCATGGTGCCCGTCAGGTCCTGTTAAGGTGATCCCAGTATGGACCTCAAAGCACTGTCCTTGGGTTCTGCATCCCACCTTTGCAACCACATCTACTGGTTCGAGTAGAGAGATGGGTGGGTAGTAAACAAGCCGTCTCCCTGTGCTGCCTCTGTGGCCTCCAGCACCAGATTCAAGTCCCAAAGTGGAAGTATGACCTGGTGGGGGCAACAGGACCATAGTGAGCCCCTCCCCTGCATCCCAACCTCTGCTGCTCCTGCGCCAAGTACCCAGGCAGACAGAGCTGAGTCAGACTCACTCTGCCCGGCTCACCAACTCAGGTTTCAGTAATGCCGGTTTGGCCCCCTTGTCGAAGTTTCAGTCAGACCAACCCTTGTTCCACGGCCTCCGGAATCTGGCACTAGGAAGGCATTTTCCACTTGACCTTGGTGGTGAACGCTGCTCCGTTAGACCTGCTTTCCACGGCTTGTTCCGTCCAGTCCCCTCTCAAAGCCCATTACCATATCCCGTGATGGTGTCTTCATGCATTGGGCGCATGTGTGCATAAGAAGTGCCTTCTTCTCGCCTGTCTCTGCATCTGTCGCCCTGACCTGCAGCATTTTCCCCGCTGTGCATCCAAAGCCGTTACCGAGATGAGGGACGTTGCAGGGATTCCGCGAGGCTTTTTAGAAATCAATCCACTTTGGACAGCACCATTAGCTAGCCTGCTGACATATAGTCAGCTGTAAAAAATAGATAAAAATAAAATTCTCTCCTCCCCGGGCTTAGAAGCTTTCTGGCACCAAAGGAAAGAAGGGTGCCCTTGTGGTTTCAGAGCTGAGGTCTCTGACGTCAGCAGACTGTCTCTTAGTTTCACTGCTCTGTTTCCTTTGCTGGAGGTTCAAGTAGCAAGGTGGAAATCGGTTCTGTTCGAGTGAAGCAGAGCTTTTGGGATTGTGGTATGGATGGAGTGCTGGGTTTTCGGTCAGAGGAGACCTACTCAGCAATTGAGGTGTGTGTGTGTGTGTGTTGGTAGAGTATGAGACTCTTAATCGCAGGGTTGTGGGTTCGAGCCCCATTGCAGAGAACAAGATTCAAGACCTTGTGGTCCCTTTCAGTTCTACAGTTCTATGATGCTAGGTATTTGGGTGTTCTCAGTTGGGGTGTCTTTAAATAAACCAGACATTAATTTTATTTATTGCATTTATTTGGATATCACCTTTTTATCCCCAGTTGCTCAAGGGGGGGGGGTGTACATTGGTGTTCTTCAACTGTGGGCCCCATGATGTTGTAGGACTGCAACTCCCATCCTCCACTTCTAGCTTAGCCCAATAGTCAGGGATGATGGGATTTGTAGTCCTACAAAACCCAGGGAACCAAGGTTGAGTAACACCAGTGTCCAAGGTTTTCTTCAAGTCCTTATAATCCCCACAGTGACCCTATAAGGTACCTTAGGCTGAGAGAGGCCGTGACTGGCCCCCAAGATCACCAGTGAGCCTTGTGGCTGAGTGAGTCTGGCACTCTGAGCGCCACATCACAGGGGTGGCTCTTTCAGCAGCTCTTAAACAGAGGAGCAGAGAATCAGTCCTTGAACTTTGTCCCTGATAGGTTTGCGTTCTGCCAGAAAGTTATCATTGGGGTGTGTGCATGCTAGAATTTATCAAATGCAGACATGGGGAGGAGGGGTCATCTGTTCTGCAAGGCACACTCAGTTCCCCTTTCCAAGGCTACCCAACCAGAATACACTGAAGAAGAAGAAAAAAGCAAATACTGGATATGCAAAATAAGGTTATGCATGCTCAGCCTATTTGCGAAATTTACTGGGGTTGCAGCATTTCAGCTTCCCCCCCAATACAGAAGTTGTGGTTTTCAACGTAACACACCTTGCGTTCAGCTTGCTCTGATGTTTAACATTGGACTTACTTAGCTATATAACTGCAGTGAAATTTCAAAGAAGGAAACAGCAGCGCGCCACAACAGTGTAATTTTGCTTATGAAGTGTGCATCTGCCCACCCTTGTTAAAGAGGCTCAGCCACTCCTACAAGCAGAGTTTGGGGGATACTTATTGCACCTTTCAAGGCTCTTAGTCCATTCATCCATGAATGCCTTGTGTCGGTGGCCCCCACCTGGTTGCTGAAATTAGGCCTGAAAAGGAGTGCCTGTTGCAGCTGATAGCTTCTCCTTCCCACAAGCCAGCGTTCGAAATTTGCCAGGCGCATTTTGCTCCTGGTTATCAGCCAGGGACGCGGGTGGCGCTGTGGGTTAAACCACAGAGCCTAGGACTTGCCGATCAGAAGGTCGACGGTTCGAATCCCTGCGACGGGGTGAGCTCCCGTTGCTCGGTCCCTGCTCCTGCCAACCTAGCAGTTTGAAAGCACGTCAAAGTGCAAGTAGATAAATAGGTGGGAAGGTAAACGGCGTTTCCGTGCGCTGTTCTGGTTCGCCAGAAGCGGCTTAGTCATGCTGGCCACATGACCCGGAAGCTGTATGCCGGCTCCCTCGGCCATTAAAGTGAGATGAGCGCCGCAACCCCAGAGTCGGCCACGATTGGACCTAATGGTCAGGGGTCCCTTTACCTTTACCTATCAGGCACTTGCGACCAAGTGAATATGCCAGGATGGTGCCTGAGGCCTCCCCCATCTGGGGATCATTGGACCTGAACTGTTTTGGAATTTAAATTAAAATCATTTGCAGATGATTTAGTAGTCACAGTAAAAGAGCCAGCAACATCTCTCCCAATACTCCCAATACTTTTAGAGAAAATAAAGGAATTTGGGCAGGCGGCTGGATTTAAGATAAATGAAGGGAAAACTAAGATGATAGTTAAAAATATGACTGAGTTGGAAAAAAGAGAGTTAGGAGTAATGACGTACATGGAGATTTATAAGAAAGTCAAATATCTAGGAATTTGGCTTCCAAATAAAAACCTGAATTTATATAAAGATAATTATGAGAATGGAAGACAGGAGTGCCTGGTGTGCTCTGGTCCATGGGGTCACCAAGAGTCGGACTCGACTAAACGACTAAACAACAACAATTGTGAGAAAGTGTGGATTGAGATAAAAAAGAACTTGGAAGTTTGGAGTAGAATGAACCTTTTAGGTAGGATAGCAGCAATGATGAATGTCTTGCCAAAGGTGTTGTATTTATTTCAATCAGTCCCGATAATAGGCAATGTTATATGCCCAAGAAGTTACAAAAAGATATATCAAAATTTGTCTGGAGTGAATTGTTGTCATTTGTCTTTAGTTCCCTCACTGCCCTGCTCAGAGTTGGGAAGAATATTCCTATGTTATGAATGGTCTGAGTCACCATTACGAAAAAGAGGTTGGAATAGGCCAATAGAGATGTGGACTGTCCTGGGATTGAGTGACTTTTCTTCTTTCAGTTCTCAAAGTTCGTAACCTGGCTCAAGGTTGTCCTCTGAACTAGCCAGATGTTTAACTGAGAATCCATCACCGTCAGTCCATCATTTGGAAAATAAGACTTTAGAGCCATCTTGCCCCCAAAGGGCAACTAGGCATTATGTTTTGGCGCCTAGCTTATACAGTGGTGCCTCGCAAGACGAAAAGAATAAGAATCCGTTCCGCGAGTCTCTTCGTCTAGCGGTTTTTTCGTCTTGCGAAGCAACCCCATTAGCGGATTAGCGCTATTAGCGGTTTAGCAGCTATTAGCGGCTATTAAAGGCTTAAGGGATTAGCGGATTAGCTGCTAAAAGGCTATTAGCAGCTTAGTGCCTTAGAAAAAGGGGGTGGGGAGCGGGGGGAAAAAACCCCCAGGAATCGCAAGACATTTTCGTCTTGCGAAGCAAGCCCATAGCAAATTCGTTTTGCGAAGCACCTCCAAAACAGAAAACCCTTTCGTCTAGCGGGTTTTCCGTCTTGCGAGGCATTCGTCTTGCGGGGCACCACTGTATATATGAGTTTCTAACACCACCCCCAGCCTGAGATTTTCCTCCAGGTTGAATGGTATAGAGATGGGTTCTCTGGCCTGAATAGCTCATTGGCCAGAGTTACTTGTCATGGCTGGGGCCTGTTTAAAACTGAAGCATGTCTGCGTGTTTGTACGTTTATACCCCGTGTACTTTGGGATGATAAATCTAGAACTGCTGCCTTCACAGCTGGATTTGCATAATTGCTCAGCTGCTGGTGGTGTCACGATGTTCAGAGCTCGGAGGGTGACGTGAAAGCATGTATTCCCTCCCTCCCCCCCCCCGCTTCATATTGCTAATTAAGGCATTGGGAGGACAGAGGCTTTGGTGTTCTAGGTGCCCCCTCCCACTGGCTTTCATGTAACACTGAACGTGTGACTCCCCCTTCTCCCCACCTCCCTATTTCCTGAAAGGGAACATGAAGGGTTTTTTTCCTCTCTAATGAATCAACAGTGCGTAGTTCTTCTTATCTGGGTAAGATGAATCGTGCAGAGTTTGAATAATCCTCCCTAATTTCCCCACCCCCTCAATGACTCAGAAAGTGGTTTTTCTGAAGCTGACCTCCCCTCCCCACCCTTTGCATTTGTCGCTACAGCCCTTACAACAGCAGTAGTTTTTCTTTATTTTCAACTTGCTAGGAGTCCTCGACTTCACTTTGCAAACACGCTCATTGCTCCCTCCTTACATACACACACTCACACAGAGCAAAGGTGAGCTAGGAAACAGGAACGTAAACTCCTAGAGATAAAAAAAAAAGCTTTCTTGGAACAGGGAGGTCTTCATAATCATTTGAGCGGAAGGTCAGTTTTAAGCGGCGTCCAAGATCTGCTGTGTTCCCCAAGAGCAGAATTGGTTCTGCCCAGTGCTGTTTACACTGACCAGCGATGGCTCTACAGCAGGGGTGCCCAAACCTTTTTCAATGAGGGCCGGATTTGATGAAGTGAACATACATGAGGGCCGACCAAAGTTATGGACCTTTTTTAGGATTGAAGTTCTTATCTCAGCCCTACCTGGAGATGAAGCCTCAGATCTTCTGCATTCCAAGCAAGTGCTCTCCCACCGAGCTGCGGCTTTTCCCATCTTAGAATTGCCAGAAAGGTGCCCATGTGCTTCTCTCCCTCCTGGCCTCCTTGGGCTGATGCTGCATGAGGGCAACAACCTCTCTGGCTCAACAGATGTTGGGTGTCAGCCTTCCCCAAACCGGCATTCTCTAGGTGTTTCGAACTACAACCAGTGTCAGAAACTCAGGTGCACAGTACAGTGGTGCCTCGCAAGACGAAATTAATTCGTTCTGCGAGTTTTTTCGTCTTGTGAAGCACCACTGTGTATTGACGGTTTCCCATAGGAATGCATTGGTGGTTTTAAAAAAAAGGCGCAAGACGTTTCGTCTTGCCAAGCAAGCCCATAGGGAAATCCGTCTTGCGAAGCAACTCAGAAAACAAAAAACTCTTTCGTCTTCTGAGGCATTTGTCTTGCAAGGTACCACTGTATAGTCCAGGCATATCCAACTCCCGAGAGACTGTAATCTACTCCCAGTATAAAAAATCTGGCAGTGATCTATCCATTGTCCTTGGAGGGGGGGAGGAACGTGCGTGGGGTGGGTGGGTGGATTGTCCAGAGTTGTTGAGCTTTTTTCAGAGAGGATTGTGTGAACAATTGCACAGAGATTTTTGCTTTCCCCCTGTAACTTTTTGTACATGATAAGGATCTTGCGATCTACCAGGATCAGCCGGGGGTCTACCGGTAGATCATGATCTACTGGTCGGACGTCCCTGCTATAGTCCAATTGCCAAATGGCACCTTAAACCTCTGGTTGCGGTCACTGTGACGATATGTCTAGTTGTCACTCTACCCATCTGAAAAGCGATGCTGCTTTTGAAGCCTAAGGATCAAAATTGTTGCAAAATAAACAAAACAATTGCTAACGTACCGTTTGTGTGTGTGTGTGTGTGTGTGTGTGTGTGTGTTTGGATGTTTTATACTTTAGCAGAGCAGTTTGTAAAAGTCTTGAACGACCTTTGAATTGAACTGGAACCGAATTAGTTCCTTTTCAAGGGCAGGGGAGGAGCCGAGTCAAATTCCTTTTTTGAAATGAGTGTTCCAAGTTTGGTGTGTTGCTTTTTGGGTGGGTGTTCCTCCCCTCCAGGCAAGTGAGTGAGCAGCCTTGCTTCTTAACATTTTCATTAAAGGTTAACCACAGAGATGAGTAAGGCCCGGTGTTAATGACACCCTTCCATGCAAAACCCCACAAGAGAGCGAGCATGGGCGGGCGTCCCATTTGCCCTGAGTTAGTCACTCCGTGGCTCATGGTCGGCCTGGAATCAGGGGGCCGTGAGGGGGAGAGCTGACTAACTCACTTTTTAATTCCACCTTTAGATGTTTCTTAAAACTCCTGCCCATCTAACCGTGGTTATCACCCAGATCTTGCTGGTTTGTTATCAGTTTGTGTCTGCCCTGGCCTCTGGCGGTGTTCCCAGGCACTACTGGTTTTTTACATTTGGAAAGAAGAAAAGGCCTTGGCCTACTCCAGGGGTCAGCAAGGTGTACCTCACCTGGGCTGGTTCATAGAATCATAGAAGAGTTGGAAGAGACCACAAGGGCCATCGAGTCCAACCCCCTGCCAAGCAGGAAACACCATCAGGGCACTCCTGACATATGGTTGTCAAGCCTCTGCTTAAAGACCTCCAAAGAAGGAGACTCCACCACACTCCTTGGCAGCAAATTCCACTGTCGAACAGCTCTTACTGTCAGGAAGTTCTTCCTAATGTTTAGGTGGAATCTTCTTTCTTGTAGTTTGGATCCATTGCTCCGTGTCCGCTTCTCTGGAGCAGCAGAAAACAACCTTTCTCCCTCCTCTATGTGACATCCTTTTCTATATTTGAACATGGCTATCATATCACCCCTTAACCTCCTCTTCTCCAGGCTAAACATGCCCAGCTCCCTTAGCCGCTCCTCATAAGGCATCGTTTCCAGGCCTTTGACCATTTTGGTTGCCCTCCTCTGGACACGTTCCAGTTTGTCAATGTCCTTCTTGAACTGTGGTGCCCAGAACTGGACACAGTACTCCAGGTGAGGTCTGACCAGAGCAGAATACAGTGGCACTATTACTTCCCTTGATCTAGATGTTATACTCCTATTGATGCAGCCCAGAATTGCATTGGCTTTTTTAGCTGCCGCGTCTGTTGGCTCATGTCAACTTTGTGGTCAACCAAGACTCCTAGATCCTAGGTTCCTAGGTTCACTGCAGTGGAGATCCCTCCATGGACTGGACTGCGCTCGCACCCACGATTTCCGGCATCTGCGCCTGCACAGATGTGCAGATGTGATTTTTGGCGCCATGGAAGCGAGTCGCTGTGCTGCGCCGGTTTATTGCAGCGCACTGGGACTCACCAAGTGGATGGCTTGGTTCGGGGGCAGTTTGTGGGCCGGTTAAACGACCCCCGTGGTCCACTTGTGGCCCATGGGCCTTAGGTTGCCAACCCCTGGCCTACTCAGTCCCAGGGCATCCTGCCCAACTCTACATTAAGTTCACCTGCAGACATCCTGCTCTGGGAGATTGTAGGTTCAGAAGGGGGGTGACTAGTCGAGACTGGAGGATGGGGTGCCTCTTTGGTTGTGGGGCACCCAGGCAGTGTTATAAACTCAGATATATAATAAGCTAGGCGCCAAATGGCTCCTTGAGCCAGGGTTACAGTCACCAAAAGGGAATGTCTTGTTGCCCCTTTTGGGCAAGACGGCTGCAAAGTCTTATTTTCCAAATGATGGGCTGAGACTGATTGATTCTCAGTTAAACATCTGGCTAGTTCAGAGGACAACCTTGAGCCAGGTTAAGAACTTTGAGAACTTAAAAGAGGAAAAGTCAGCTTGATCCAGTGATAGTCCGCATATATATTGGTCTATTCCAATATTTTTTTCTTAATGGTGACACAGACCATTCATAACATTGGGGTATTCTTCACAGCTGTGAGCAGGGCACACAGGGGTAAGTGAAGAAACAATAATTCACTATCTCGTTGTTTACCACCCCTGCTCAGGCTGCCCAGAAAAAGCATTTTGGCTCCAGAAATTCATTCCGATTTTGCAGATAATATATAACTGACAGAATTTTACAGGGTGGAGCCTTAGTGTGTGAAAACAGTCCAGATCCAAGAATCCCCAGATGGGGGAGAGGCCGCATCCATCCTGGTTCCCAGGCATCTTCGTTTGGTCACGAGTGACTGATAGCCAGGTGCGAATTTCAAACACAGCCAGTCACTATTGGTTTTTGACTTCATAAGAAGAAAAGGCATTTGCCTGCTCAGTCCCAGGGGATCCTGCCTGAATATGAATTAAGTTCACCTGCAGGCACTTTGCCCTGGGTGATTCTACCTTCAGAAGGGAGGTGAGTACAGTGGTGCCCCGCAAGACGAATGCCTCGCAAGACGGAAAACCCGCTAGACGAAAGGGTTTTCCGTTTTGGAGGTGCTTCGCAAAACGAATTTCCTATGGGCTTGCTTCACAAGACGAAAAGAGTTGCTGCGATTTTTTTCCGCTCCCCACCCCCTTTTTCTAAGGCACTAAGCTGCTAATAGCCTTTTAGCAGCTAATCCGCTAATCCCTTAAGCCTTTAATAGCCGCTAATAGCGCTAATCCGCTAATGGGCTTGCTTCGCAAGACGAAGAGACTCACTGAACGGATTCTTTTCATCTTGCGAGGCACCACTGTATCTGGCAACTCAAGACCGCGGGTAAGGGTGGCTTTTTGGTTGTGGGACACCCAGGCCTCGGAACACCTTCCCCAGTGAATATTGAAAGGTGCTTATGCAAGTGATCATTGGGAGACAACTGTTCCTCCCGCCTGCTGGGAGAGGGAAGAGGGTAGAGAAGGTGTGTGTGAATGTGTGTGTACACCTGAAGGAGCATCTCTACTTGCATTGTTCAGCCTAGAGGGCCTTCTGGCGGTTCCCTCCCTGCGAGAAGTGAGGATACAGGGAACCAGGCAGAGGGCCTTCTCGGTGGTGGCACCCTCCCTGTAGAACACCCTCCTGTCAGATGTCAAGGAAATAAACATCTGAGTTTTAGAAGACATATGAAGGCAGTCCTGCATAGAGAAGTTTGCAGTGTTTGATGTTTTACTGTGACGAATGTTGGAACCTGCCCAGTGTGGTTTGACCAACCCAGTCAGATGGGAGGCATATAAATAATAAATTGTTGTTGTTGTTGTTGTTGGAGAGGTGCATGTGTTTGTGAGAGAAAAAGAGGGCCCTTGAGAAAAAGGGACTCCACCCTGCCTTAAACTTTAAAAAAATTAAAAATTTCTTAGTTTACAAAAATCCGTGCATTGTCTCTTTTTTTCCAGTTGTGTTTTCTACAGATCAGTTACATTTGTTGTGAGACGTTAGTGTTGCATGTTGGGAAGAAAAGGGGGGGAAGGGTGAGGAGGGTGCATGGGATCGTTTGCCTTACACTTTTGACGCCTGGTTATTTAAGATGTGAAATACATGGTCGGTGCTATCTAGCTGTAAACTTTGAACTGCTTCACTGTTGCTTGAGTTTTGCCATTACTATTATTTGTGTGTCTTTCGATAAATAAATACTGGGCTGTGTGTTATGTCGTAAGCCACCTTGGAAACCCTGGAAGTCAGGAGATAAATATTTGGATAAATAAACGAGGTTTCCCCCTAGCGTACTGGTTAATCTGTAAGCCTCGTTTACAACCTCCTCCTTGGCAATAAGCCAGGAGGCGGTGGCTGCACTTGGCCAAACTGCAGAGTCTGCTTTGCAAGCAGAAATGTTTTCTGTCAATGGTCGCCACTCTTACTTTGTGTAGATTTTACCTGGCGTGCAATTGTTGCGGCCTAGGCCTCCTTGCTTTTCACAGCCTTTTGTGTAATTCTCTCCTTCCCTACTTGCGTACTGCAGTCATACCTTGGGTTACAGACTCTTCGGGTTGCGTTTTTTTGGGTTACGGACGCGCCGAAACCCGTAAGTACCAGAACCGGTTACTTCTGGGTTTCGGCGGTCGCACATGCGCAGAAGCACTAAATCACGCTTTGCGCATGTGCAGAAGTGCCGAATTGCAACCCGCAGCGCTGTGTTCGCAACCTGAGCGTCCACTGTACTGGGATAGCCAACGAAGTGCCCTCTAGCAGCTGTTTCTAACAAAAAACGTTAGAAACTCAGATATGTAAGGGATCTATAAACCAAGGCTGCAGTTGCCAAAACGGAATGCCTAGTTGCCATTTTTGGGCAAGGCGGCTCTAAAGACTTACTTTTCAAATGATGGACTGACCGTGATTGATTATCAGTTACACATCTGGCTAGTTCAGAGGACAACCTTGAGCCGGGTTAAGAGCTTTGAGATCTTAAAGAAAAACAGCCACTTGATCCAGGGACGGTCCACATAACTATTGGCCTATTCCGACCTCTTTTTCTTTATGCTGACTGCTCCTGCTCAGGCGGCACAAAGAAAGCATTTTGGTTCCTGAAATTCATTCTGATAGTGCAGCTTGATGGATTGAATTCTTCAGGATTGGGTATTAGTGTGTGAAAACAGTCCTGATCCGAGGGTCTCCAGGCATTCACCTTCAGATGGTGGAGACGTCAGGCGCCATCCTGGTGCCCAGGCATCTTCACTTGGTCGCAAGTGTTTGAAAGCAGGTGCAAAATGCTCCTGGCTAATTCCAAACACTGCAGTGCCATCCGAAGGATCCACAGGTTCCTCATCTCTGCAAGAAGAAAGTTTTTGGAAATGGGTCCTCTTTGGGCACGGGGAAATTCGATAGCATAGAGCTAGCCTGTTAAAATAACAGCCGCAACACATGCATCTACTAGGAAACATTACTTTTGATCACTCCCCTGGGCCAGTTTTCATTTATCCGTACAGTGGTACCTCGGGTTAAGTACTTAATTTGTTCCGGAGGTCCGTACTTAACCTGAAACTGTTCTTAACCTGAAGCACCACTTTAGCTAATGGGGCCTCCCACTTCCACTGTGCGATTTCTGTTCTCATCCTGAAGCAAAGTTCTTCACCCAAGGTACTATTTCTGGGTTAGCGGAGTCTGTAGCCTGAAGCATATGTAACCTGAAGCGTATGTAACCCGAGGTACCACTGTATTTGCAAGTAATGAGGGGTTTGTAGAAGCCAAGGAGCCTTGGTGATCCGCCAGCCAACGTGGGTGATCTCTCCTTCCAGACAGTTCCTGAAACCACCTTCTTCTCTTTCTTTCTTGTTGTTTCAGGACAAACACCATGATGCTGCTCACGAAATCATTGAGACAATTCGGTAGGTGCTAAGCAGCAGCCGATCTGCATTGCAACCAGATATTCCACCCCCCCTCCTCTGCAGCTTGTGGAAACTGGGAAATCCATCTTCCGGTAGTGATAGTGACACTGTTCTTGCTAGGATTTTCCTTTTTATATCCTTGCTCTGTAATCACAGCTTCCTGCAACATGGTGCATGTTTTACCCTGCATTAAAATGAAAACCCGGTTTTGCCTAAAACACTGGAGGGTTGCCTTTATAACCAGGGCAGGACCATACCGGGGTCCCCAGGCCAGTGTCAGCCAGTGTGGGGCAAGTGCCTTTCATTCCCCAACTGGGAATAAGACTATGAGGCTATATCTGTCTTGGAAAGGGCACATGCTTTCGTAAATAGTCTGAATCAAAGCCGCCATTGACAGCTTTGTCTAAGAAGGAGTACAGTATGTGGCATTGATTAGCTGGTCTGGAAAAGGGAGGTCACATGCCTGCTATTCCAAAGTGACAGGGAGCTGTCATGTTTCCGCACAGCTTTGGTATGAAGGAATTGGTTCATTTCTTTTAAAGTCACATTTGCCTCCCCTAGAAAAGGATTGAAGGTGTTGGGCGGTCAAAGCGTTTTCTGCCCATGAGCTTTGACCAGGGTTTCCCAGCTTGAGTCCTCCAGGTGATTTTGGACTACAATTCCCATCATCCCTGACCACTGGTCCTGCTGGCTAGGGATGATGGGAGTTGTTTTCCAAAAACAGCTGGAGACCCAAGTTTGGGGAACCCTGTCTTTGACCCTTCCCTTAAAAACCAAGTGAGATCCTACCCATAAATCTCAGTAAAAGGTCTGATTTAAACAAGAACCTAGCATGCTGTCTTCTACTGAGCCAGATCACTGTTCCATCTCACACCTTGGGAGAGGGACCAGTCATACCTGTTCTTTATAAATCACAGTGTGCATAGATGGGGATGCAGGTGGTGCTGTGTTCCAAATCATAAGGTCGGCAGTTCGAATCCATGCCATGGGGTGAGATCCCGTTGCTTTGTCCCAGCTCCTGCCAACCTAGCATTTCGAAAGCATACCAGTACAAGTAGTTAAATAGGTCCCGCTGCGGTGGGAAGGTAAACAGCATTTCTGTGTGCTCCTGCACTTGTCATGGTGTTCCCTGTGCCAGAAGCAGTTTAGTCATGCTGGCCACAAGACCCGAAAAACCTGTCTGCAGACAAACTCTGGCTCCCTTGGCCTGAAAACAGAGATGAGCACCGCACCCCACAGTTGAATTCAACTGGACTTCACCGTCCAGGGTTCCTTTACCTTTTATCTGCATAGATGGCAGTATACTTTATTATTGAATTTATATACCACCCCATACCTGCAGGTCTCAGGGTGGTTCACAGGATAAAATCAGAATATAAAACCACAAAATACACAATCAGACGAGACAGACCTAACAGTAGTAGCCACCTTTGGCCTTTTGGGCTGCCAGTGAGTCCCTAACCATTTATGGCTTGGGACCAGGCTATCTTAAAGATATTATGCAAACCTTCCCTGGGGTGCCAAGATCCTCAGGTGTGCACCTCCACACTGTCCTTTAGAAGGAGAATATCAAGATTTTCTTTTGGAAACGGAGGTGCAAGCCGTACTGACCACAGAGTTGCTGTCAGCGCAAACTGGATTTGAACTGCTGGCTCTGCGTATGCCGAGTTGTATTTTAATGATTCTTGTCAACTGGGTTTGTTGTTACTGCTTTGTGTGTTGGGAGCCACCTCGGATCCCAACTTGGGAGAAAGGCAGGATATAGAAAACAAGTAAACGTGACAAAATTATCGGTGTGTTTGGGGCAGAGGTGGGCTTGCCAAAAGGAGGAGGAAATGATCTAGTGATTGGGGGAGGGCGTGGCGTTATTTGCATATTTATTTCACCTGCACCCTCTTTTCCTTTCAGGTGGGTCTGCGAAGAAATTCCAGACCTGAAGCTTGCTATGGAAAACTATGTTTTAATTGACTATGATACTAAAAGGTAAGGTTAAGAGTCTCCTTACTTTTCATTGCAGTGGTGCCTCGCAAGACGAAAAGATTCCGTTCTGGGAGTCTTTTCGTCTTGCGGTTTTTTCGTCTTGCGAAGCAATCCCATTAGCGGGTTAGCGCTATTAGCGCTATTGGCAGTTTAAGGGCTATTAACGCCTATTAAAGGCTTAAGGGATTAGGCTTTTAGCAGCTTAGTGCTTCAGAAAAAGGGGTTTTGGAGCGGAAAAAACCCTCAAAAATTTTCGTCAATTTTCGTCTTGCGAAGCAAGCCCATAGGGAAATTCGTCTTGCGAAGCGCCTCTGAAAACGGAAAACCCTTTCGTCTTGCGGGTTTTCCGTCTTGCGAGGCATTCGTCTTGTGGGGCACCACTACTTTCCTCCCCCATGGCTGCCCCTAGAAGTGATCGCTGGACTCACAGCGCCAGTCAGCCCCAACCAGCAGGGCAAATAGGGGTGATGGGAACTGTCGTCTTGGACAGTGTGGGGTTGGGCTAGATGACCTCTGGGGGTCAGTGGGGGGCGTTGCTGTCGTGTCCCTTTTGTTGTAGATTCACTCTGGAAGTTGGAAGCTTTTGGCAAGGGGATTCTTCAGCTATTCCATGTTTGAGAGAGCTTGATAAAGACAGCCTTTCTGATAAGGGCTCCTTTCCTGCCCTGCCCTTCAGCCCTCCTTCCCTTGCCTCTTCCCTGCCCTTTGAACGGTTAATTTGTCCTGTTCACAAATGTAAACAGGAGGATAATTTCCTGCTGCTTCCATGTCCTCCTTGCAAGGATGCGGAGGGAGGGGTCTTCCCCACCCCCTGGGGTCTTTACAAACAGGCCAGGGAGTGTCCTGGGTTATTCCCCCCCCAAAAAAAAGTGCATGTGAAAATAGAGATGAAAAACTGCCTTGGGCGGAGGAACCCACCTGGGTTGGAGGGGAAAAACCCTCTTGGGTTCTGGCAGAATCCGAGACCAGGGAGAAGAGTCGATGGAAGAAGATTGGAAAAAATTTAAAGTATATTTACAGAAATATTGCAAAATTAATGAATGTTAGAAGAATATTGGAATGAGGTTACATGGTTTTAGCAGAAGCGTTATTAAGAATTATATGAATATTAATTGTTAATGCGCTAAAGTGGAAAATTTAAAGTTAAATTGAGTTAGGATAAATTATAGAACAAAAATTGAGAAAGAGGGAAAGGATTTGTTGAACTAGCTAATTTGAACTAGAATATAGTTAAATTGTGTTAGGATAAACTATAGAATAAAAAATTGAGAAAGAGGGAAAGGATTTGTTGAGCTAGCTAATTTGAACTAGAATACAAAAAAGGGAGGTGCGAGGAAGTCGAGGAAACAAGCATATGAAAGATAATGAAATGAAATTTGGATGTGTTTTTAAATGTTTTAGTTTTTTTTTCTTGTTGTTTTGTGGTATTGCTTTTTATTTTTATTTTTGATGCACTGTTTGTTAAATCTTTATTGTTTCTTTTTCTTTTTTTTTCTTTTCATTTTTGTAACTATTAAACATTTAATAAATATCATTTTTTTAAAAAAACAAAAACCCTCTTGGGTTGTTGACTGCAGGAGTTGATGAAGAGGCGGAAATAGCTGAGCAGCCCTGATTTTTGCTCTCCTCTCTCTCTCCCCCTCCCTCCCTTGATGTTTGAAATCTGATTATGCAATGGGGCACGTGACTCCCGCCCCTCCTTTCCCTATCTCTTGTCCTGAGTTGATTCTTTAATCCTGGTTTTAAAAAAAAGAAAAAGGGATTTTCAGACCAGCCAGGCAGCCCTGTTCAGCAAGTCTCTTTAGAACCCAAGGAGCTGACTTGCAGCAAGGCTCAGTATCGCTTGCACAGGCTGGCAGTGTTCTCCAGGGTTTCGGGGACAGGAACATTCCCGTCCCTACGTGGGGGGTGGGGGTGGGGGCTGAACCTGAGACCTTCTGTGTGCAAAAGAAAATGCTCTGTTGCTCAGCTGCAGGCCTTCCCCTTAATTTTCCTGTCCTCTGGACTCCAAATAGCCTCACACCCTTACTCCATTTAGCCCAGTATTGTCCACACTGACTGGCAGCATCTCTCTAGGGTTGCAGACAGGGGTTAAAGTATGTAAAGATGCCGCTCGGGATTGAGCCTGGGAGAGCAGAGCAGGTGCTCTCCCACTGAGTTATAGCTCCCCCACCCTCGTTAAACAGGAAGCAAGATTCCAGTCCTCAACGTTCAGAAGGAAGGGCTGATTTAAAAAGGGGCATAATAATTCAAAGTGCTGGTTTTGACCTATAAAACCTTGAACGGCTCAGGACTGCAGCGCCCCAAGGATTGCCCCTCTCTACGTGAACGTACCTGGACTCTGAGATCACCCTCCATGACCCTTCTTTGTGTGCCTGTCCCACGAAAGGTCTAGAGGGTAGCAACACGAGAACAGGGCCTTCTCTGCAGTGGCTCTCCATTTATGGAACACTCTCCCCAGGGAGGTCCGCCTGGTGCCTTCATTATACACTTTTAGGCACCAGGCAAAAACATTCCTTTTTAACCAGGCCTTTGGCTGATTGACATCCAGTGCCCTTTTAAAATGTGTTGGGGAATGGCAAGGATTATGGAGTTGTTCTTGTTTTTATTTTTATACGTACTTTGTGTTTTTGTATTGCAATTTAATCTTGTGAGCCGCCCCTGAGACCTGAGGATATAGGGCGGTATACTAATACAATAAAGAAAACAAATAAACAATAAAAATAATAAGCTTTCTTGCACCAAGCCAGGCCACAGGTGCTGTCTGCAGAGACTGACATAGGCTCTCCGGGTTTTAGAGGTGGGGGGAGAGTCTTTCCTAGCCCTCCAAACCCCCACCCCAATCCCGGAAATGATGGGGAACTGGAGCTGCATAGCGCAAAGCGTTTCAGTAAAAAATATTTCTAAACTAGGCTTGCAGATTTGTCTGGCTGGAACTCTTAAAGCGGCTGGGAGGCTACAGTCCTGTTCCATGTACCGTATTTTTCGCCCCATAGGACGCACAGGCCCATAGGACGCACCAAGGTTTTTGGGGGGCAAATAAAGAAAAAAAATTTTATTTCCCCCCCAGGTGCTTGTGGGGCCGGCAGCGGGGAGAAGCGCTCTTCTCCCCACCACCTGCCTGCAGACCATGTCCGGGCATAGCGGGAAGACGCGCTGCGCCTCCCAGCTGTCCCCGGAGCTTGTGGGGCAGGCAGCGAGGAGAAGCGCTCTTCTCCCCACCACCCGCCTGCAGACCAGGTCCGGGGACAGCGGGAAGACGCGCTGCGCCTCCCCGCTGTCCCCGGAGCTTGCGGGGCAGGCAGCGGGGAGAAGCGCTCTTCTCCCCACCACCCGCCTGCAGACCAGGTCCGGGGACAGCGGGATGGCGGCATTCCGCCTCCCCGCTGTCCCCCAACCTTGTGGGGCTGGCGCTGCGCCTCTCCTGAAGCCTGGAGAGCGAGAGGGGTCGGTGCGCACCGACCCCTCTCGCTCTCCAGGCTTCAGCGAAAGCCTGCATTTGCCCCATAGGACGCACACACATTTCCCCTTCATTTTTGGAGGGGGAAAAGTGTGTCCTATAGGGCGAAAAATACGGTACTTAAAGGGAACTCGGTGGGACTAAACCTGAGTGGATGAATGCAATGGGGAGGGTGGGGTGGAGAGCTGGATCCGGCTGGTGGGCCAGATCCCAAGGATGCTAGCTGAAGTGAAGGCACAAGACTGGGGGTTGGTCATCAGGTGAGCTGCGCACAGGTGAGCTGCATGCAAGCTGCCGGCCAGCCCTGTGGAGCCTCCTTTTATTGAGACAAATATGCAAACCAGGCAGATACCTTTTGGTCTGTGACCTTTACACACCTTCGGTCCCGAGATCGTGGGGTTATTTTGGCACCTGTTTCCACCGCGTCATTTTCCCCTTGCACCGTGTATGACGAAGGGGACAAAAGGTCTCAGGGACAAAGGTTACAGACAGGGCACCGCAGACTGCTGAGACCGCAAAAGGTCAGACAGAGGGAACGATGTTCAGACAGCTGTGGCTTGTCTGGGGGGGGGGGGATGTGCCTTGCACCCCAGGGTCACGCGTGCAGGCAGACTGTGGCTGCCTGGTGGTGGGGAGTGTACTCTCTCCGGACCCCACTGCCCACTCCGCGAAAGGTTGTTTTCTGCTGCTCCAGAGAAGCGGACACGGAGCAATGGATCCAAACTCCAAGAAAGAAGATTCCACCTCAACATTAGGAAGAACTTCCTGACAGTAAGAGCTGTTTGACAGTGGAATTTGCTGCCAAGGAGTGTGGTGGAGTCTCCTTCTTTGGAGGTCTTTAAGCAGAGGCTTGACAACCAGATGTCAGGAGTGCTCTGATGGTGTTTCCTGCTTGGCAGGGGGTTGGACTCGATGGCCCTTGTGGTCTCTTCCAACTCTATGATTCTATATCCCTACAGCTAGCCTTCTAAGGGCCACTTTGATGGGCAGGGTGGAGTTGGCCACCTGTCGCCAGAGATTGAAACGCAGAGCCTTCGCTGGGAAGGAAGACTCTGGAAAACCAAATGCGAACCCAACACGCTCGTCCCAGAATCCCTGTTGATTTTGGGCAGCCCCCCTAAGCCTGGTGCCTCCCAGACATCATTGGTCTCCAAGCGGCAAGTGGTCAGGGGTGATGGGATTTATGTCTTGCAACATCTGGATGGCCCCAGGCTACAGAAGGTGCTGGTTTTTTTAAAAAAGAAGACTTTGCAGACAAAACATTCCTATTGGAAGTTGCACAGGATTACAACTACAAGGAAGATGTAGGCATCTGTGTATAATAATAATAATAATAATAATAATAATAATAATAATAATATCATCTTTATTGTCATTGCCTCCTTCGGGGACAACGAAATTACTTGATTGCTCCATAAAAACACTAATTAAACAATACAGTATAATACAGCAAGGGAGATTAGATGACTTTCAAAGTCCGGGCTTCCCATTCAGGGCCGAGATTGCTCTGGAGAAGAAGCTGTTCTTAAGACGGCTCGTTCTTGTCTTCATCGTCCTGTATCTCCGTCCCGACGGCAAGAGCTCGAAGAGACAGTGACCAGGATGCGATGGATCTTTTACTATGTCCAGTGCCTTCCTATGGCACCTTGTGGCATAAATCTGCTCTAAGGTGGAGAGTGGGCAGCCAACAATGCTCTCTGCTGCCTTAACAACCCTGCACAACCCTATCCCCATTATGTTTTGGGGAGACACGCCTAGAAAGCTTAGGCCCATCTTAATTTGCCTGACTGCTTTAACTTTTTTTCTTTTCTCTCCCCCCCCCCCTTCCCGCCCTCCTCTCTTCTTCTGATCTTCAGCTTTGAAAGCATGCAGAGGCTTTGTGACAAATACAACCGCGCCATCGATAGCATTCACCAGCTGGTATGTATGTGCCCCGCCCATGCGCACTGCTTGGCTTCTGGGTTGTTGTTGTTGTTGCTTCGATGGGGGCGGGTAGCCTGATTTTTGTTATATATAATTTTTTATTAAATTTTCTGTTTTACAATTTCAAATAAACATTTTACAGTGGTACCTCGGGTTACATACACTTCAGGTTACATATGCTTCAGGTTACAGACTCCACTAACCCAGAAATAGTACCTCGAGTTAAGAACGTTGCTTCAGGATGAGAACAGAAATCGTGCTCTGGTGGCGCGGCAGCAGCAGGAGGCCCCATTAGCTAAAGTGGTGCTTCAGGTTAAGAACAGTTTCAGGTTAAGAACGGACCTCCGGAACGAATTAAGTACTTAACCCGAGGTACCACTGTACATACTTTAAAATGACTTCCCTTCTCTTTCCATGGTTCATTTTGCATGTCTTACATCCCTGCATATTTTATAAAAACTATTCCAATTGGTTTTCCACCGTTACATCCATCACAGTTATTTTCTGTATATTTAATACACGTTTTCCAATCTTCTTTAAACATATGTTTTTGTTGCTCTCTTATTCTGTATTTTAAATCTGCAAGTTGTGCATATTCTGTTCATTTAAGTTGCCAATCTTTCCCTATCTTCCTTGGAGGCCAGTTAGTCCTGCTCATTCTCTGCTTGCTCCCACTGGCAGGCCTAGTGCTCTGACATGCCTGGTATAGTGACATTTAGCCTGGATTACTTAGAATTGTAGGGACGTGGGTGGCGCTGTGGTCTAAACCACAGAGCCTAGGACTTGCCGATCAGAAGGTTGGCGGTTCGAATCCCCGCGACGGGGTGAGCTCCCGTTGCTCGGTCCCTGCTCCTGCCAACCTAGCAGTTCGAAAGCACATCAAAGTGCAAGCAGATAAATAGGTACTGCTCCGGTGGGAAGGTAAACGGCGTTTCCATGCGCTGCTTTGGTTCGCCAGAAGCGGCTTAGTCCTGCTGGCCACATGACCCGGAAGCTGTACGCCAGCTCCCTCGCCCAGTAAAGCGAGATGAGCGCCGCAACCCCAGAGTCGTCCGTGACTGGACCTAATGGTCAGGGGTCCCTTTACCTTTACTTAGAATTGTTGAGTAGGAAGGGACCCCCAAGGGTCACTAGTTCAACGCCCAGCAATGCAGGAATTACTTACTGTATTTTTCGCTCTATAAGACGCACCAGACCACAAGACACACCTAGTTTTTGGAGGAGGAAAACAAGAAAAAAAATATTCTGAGTCTCCGAAACCAGAACAGCAAGAGGGATCGCTGCGCAGTGAAAGCAGCGATCCCTCTTGCTGTTCTGGCTTCTGTGATAGCTGCGCAGCCTGCATTCACTCCATAAGACGCACACACATTTCCCCTTACATTTTAGGAGGGAAAAAGTGAGTCTTATAGAGCAAAAAATACGGTACTTAAAGCAATTCTAACCCTGATTCTTTAGGCTGGGGTGGGGGTTTGGGACCTGCCCCACCCCAGCGTAAGGATCGCATTCTGTTATGGGCAGCCTTCCTGAGTACATTTCAGTGGTGGGAGGAGGCAGAAGGGGAATTGGGTGGACCAATAGATGGGACACTTTTCTGCATGAGGCTACATTTCAACCGCTCAGGGTTGGAATATTCCACACAGCACAGTATAGCCAGTAGGGTTGCCACCTGTGCTGCATAATACAGGATTGTCCTGTGTTTCAATGCAAAATGCTATGTTCTGTATTGATTCAATAGAAGACGCAGTTAGTCCTATACAGTGGTGCCTCGCAAGACGAAAAGAATCCGTTCCGTGAGTCTCTTCGTCTAGCGGTTTTTTCGTCTTGCGAAGCAACCCTATTAGCGGATTAGCGAATTAGCGGTTTAGCGGCTATTAGCGGCTATTAAAGGCTTAAGGGATTAGCAGATTAGCTGCTAAAAGGCTATTAGCAGCTTAGTGCCTTAGAAAAACGGGGTGGGGAGCGAAAAAAAATCTCAAGCCCATAGAGAAATTCGTCCCGCGAAGCGCATTGAAAAAGGGAAAATCCTTTCGTCTAGCGGGTTTTCCGTCTTGCGAGGCATTCGTCTTGCGGGGCACCACTGTATTTCCCCTATCCTCCCCCTGCCAAGTTAAGGAGCCTCTCTTCCGCTCCTACAGGGATGTCATCCCTGGCTTGGCAGGAGAAACTGCCTCTCACTTCTTTCCTCTTGTCTCCCTGCTCCTGCTTCTTGACAGCGGAGGCAGAGCAATAGCCATCACAATAGCCCTATCTTCCTCCCTGAATTTGTCTCCCCCTCTCTTAAAGCCCCCACTTCATCTTGTGCAAGTGAATTCCACAGTTCTAACTATGCATTGTGTGTAGAAGTCGTTCCTTTCATCTGTCAGCTTCACGGGGCACCCAAAGTTCCAGTGTTTCATGAGAGGCACAGAAGTGCCTTCGTTGGCCTGTTGCACGTGGCAAAGTGTGTGTATGCGTGTCTCTCACCCTCCCGCCTCTCCCATTTTGTTCTCCAGTGGAAAGGAACCACGCAGCCCATGAAACTCAACACCCGCCCCACCAATGGGCTCCTGCGCCACATCCTGCAGCAAGTCTATAACCACTCGGTGACTGACCCCGAAAAACTCAACAACTATGAACCCTTTTCCCCGGAGGTGTATGGCGAAACTTCCTTTGACCTGGTTGCTCAGATGATCGATGAGATAAAAATGACCGAGGACGACCTGTTTGTAGACTTGGGCAGCGGTGAGTGGTTGTTGTACACTTTCCTCTGCCATGAAACCTGTCTTTACGCGAAACTGTTTCATTTTTTCTGCAGAACATTCAGCAGCGTATACCAGTTTGCTTAGGAAGCAGCTGAGCTGTGTAAATAATGGCCCACTTTGGATGTGATGGCCAACCCACGGTTTCTTTAGCAGGGCTGTGCTTTTGGTCCCCTTTTGCTTTCCTCATGTGCTGGAGCAGGGGTCGGCAACCTGCAGCCCACAGGGGTCGTTTAAATGGCCCCCAAGCCGCCCCCGAACCGAGCTTGTCGTTTTCCACTAATGACCAGCAGAATTGGGAGGGAGAGGTGGGCATATTTAGCATTCACTCGGGAAGGGACGTGGGTGGCGCTGTGGGTTAAACCACAGAGCCTAGGGCTTGCCGATCAGAAGGTCGGCGGTTCGAATCCCCGCAATGACGGGGTGCGCTCCCATTTTTCAGTCCCTGCTCCTGCCAACCCAGCAGTTCGAAAGCACATTAAAGTGCAAGTAGATAAATAGGTACCACTCTGGTGGGAAGATAAACAGCGTTTCCGTGCGCTGCTCTAGTTCGCCAGAAGCGGCTTAGTCCTGCTGGCCACTTGACCTGGAAGCTGTATGCCGGCTCCCTTGGCCAATAATGCGAGATGAGCGTCGCAACCCAAGAGTCGGTCGCGACTGGACCTAATGGTCAGGGGTCCCTTTACTGGAAGGGTATAGTCGATTCTGCTCCATTTTTACCTGTCTCCTCTCCTCTCCTTGTCTCAGGTGTGGGCCAAGTCGTTCTTCAGGTAGCAGCGGCCACAAACTGCAAGCATCACTATGGCGTGGAGAAAGCAGATATTCCGGCCAAATATGCGGAGGTACATAGCTTGTGTGGTTAGAAAGGGGGAGCATCCTGTGACCTACATTAGAAGCATAGCTGTCAACGTTTCCCTTTTTTTAAGGGAGATTCCCTTATTCCGAAAAGGATCCCTCACAAGAAAAGGGGAAAGTTGACAGCTATGATTAGAAGCCTAGTGCAATGTAGGGAAATCTAGACTTGAGGGGTGTGCAGGCTCGTCTTAAAGAATCTGAAAGAAATCTGCACTGCGAGACTTCTTTCCTTTTACAGCCTGTAAAAATGGTGTTACTTTAGCCATTTGGTGCAAATGTAGATGCCCCAAGCCTGCAGTCTTGTGCTTTAAATTCTGCCTTGACATAATAGGGCATCCAGCAGCAGCTTCTTTGAACTGATAAAAATATATATTCAGATTTCTTTCCATTGTATAAAATATCTGGGCCGTGTGCCACAAGCAGTACAGGTGAAAACAGAGCACCAAATGCAGTCAGTACAACACAGGATAATTATATAAAAAAAATGTTCTCTGCTGGGGCAAGTCCTTGGTGGTTAATGATCTCTACCGCAGTTGCTGTGTTCCCCCAGGTTGCTGGAAACGGGTCACTATCCAATTTACTACTAACAGCACACCTGCTTTCTCCTCCCCTCTTCTCTCCTCCCGGCTGCCTGCCTTTCCAGACGATGGACAAAGAATTCAGAAAGTGGATGAAATGGTATGGGAAAAAACATGCAGATTACACAGTGAGTTGAAACGGAACTGCAAACGTTACCTGCCACCAAACCCCCTTGCAAATCACCCTCCTTCCCCCTCTATTTTGGTGTGGGGATTTCAGAGGATACACCTTTGTGTAGGGGCAGAGAACCTTTTCTGGTCTGGGGGGTGGGGTGGGAGAGGGCACATGCCAATTGTGGGTGAGCCAGAACGGGCGGACAAACAGATGTGACTCCTATCAGACTCTTTCTACGGAAGGTTACACCTAGGCCACATGCCCACTATACATTAAAGCACTATGATATCTCTGTAAACAGTCATGGCTTCTTCCCTCAAAGAATTTTGGGGACTGTAGTTTGCTAAGGGGGCTTGGAGAGGTTTGGAGATCCCTTTTCCCCTCCCAGAGTTTCATGGGAAGAGGCACTGATTGCTAAAGCGCTTTGGCAGACCCTCCAAGTGTTCCTATTTTCCAGGGACAGTCCTGGATTTACAGAAGCCGTCCCGGTTTCTGATTTGATCCCGGAATGTCTCATTTTTCCTTTGGACGTCCCTATTTTTATTGGAGAAAAGTTGGAGGGTATGGAGTTAATGTGACCCCTGAGCTATCTGAAGGCAGCCCTGCATAGGAAAGTTTTTTTTTAAAAGTTTGATGTTTTAATATGTTTTTATTTTATTTATATATATTGGAAGCCGCCCAGAGTTACTGGGGCAACCAGGTCAGGTGGGAGGGGTATAAATAGTAAAATGATGATGATAATAATAATAATAATAATAATAATAATAATAATAATAATAATAATAGAATAGGACTTTCCTATTTTCATCAGAGAAATGTTGGACGGTTTGGTTCTTGCGGGGTGGGGAATGCAGTGACTGTTTAAAGTGGTATTACACTGCTTGAAAAATGTACTGTGTGGACGGAGCCCTAGTCTATGCAGCTGCCATAGGTTCTACACATGCATCTCTCCCTGCAGGCAAGCAAGAGGAAGGCAAAAGCACCTGGGGGGAGGGGATATGTGGCAGAGGGTCAGAGAGAGAACATGAGTCCTGAGGGCCAGGTGGAGAGGGCTTGGAGGGCCCCATTCAGCCCACAGACTCAAGGTTTCCCACCTCACACGCAGGGCTTCCTTAGGTCACTAGAACCCTTGCACCCATCGTCAATGGGGAATTAAACAAACCAGTGCAGTTATTCAAGGTCCAGCCGGCCGTTGTGATTCAAAGTGGTGTCCAGTCATATCCTAGCAAAGGTGGAAACTCTACCACCAGCGTCTCAGGAGCCACCATGCAAAACTTGGTTGTAGCAGCAGCAGTAATTTTATTATTTATACCCCGCCTATCTGGCTGTGACTCCTTCAGAGGTCTTCACATGCAGAGGGAAGATAAAAGACAAATAGCTTTGCAAAATGTATAGTAGGTGATGGCAGCAATAAAATCCCTTTAGAAAATGGAAAGAAATTGGGTTCTGATTCTCTTGCTGGGGAAGGAAGCCCTCCCTGCCAGATTGGCTCAGCCTCTGGATTCCTGCTTGTCCAAAAGAGGCTTTTCCTTTAAGTTCCAGATCCTCAGATTATTACTGTTATTATAATTATTATTGTATGCTGCCCATCTGACTGGGTTGCTCTCAGCCACTCTGGGCGGCTCCCAAGAGAGTGTTAAAAGCACAATAAAACATCAAACATTATAAAGTTCCCTAAACAGGGCTTCCCGAATTCAGAGCTTCAGAAGCTCCTTTCTTAAAAGCAAGCGGCCTCTGCCTAGCCCCTGAACAACTCCTCCCTAGAAATTCCTAGGGAATTTCTGCTCCCATTTCCATTATTGAGTTAAGGCTTGAAAGCTTCTCGTTGGCAATTAATGCTGACAGATGGTGCTTCCCCCCCCCTCCCTCGCTTCTTGGCGGTTCCTACTCGGAAGTATCCCCTCCTGAATACTGGCCAGGTATCTGTGGGGAGCTTAATGACGCGGAGCCTGTGGGACATCGGAGCGCTTGAGTGGTTGTTTCCTGGATTCCTCCTGCAATGAGGTCGTTCTCCCTCCTCTTCCCTCCCCTGCCCTTTCTCCCCACCTGTCACTTTTCCTCCCGGTTTCTCTAATGACCAAATAAGGTGTGTATGTGTGTGTTTATGTGCATTAGATGGCACATCTTGCAAGAGGAAATTAAAATCGGCTGCTTAGCTTAATGACTTTGAGGGTGTGGGAGGGAGAACTTGCGGGTTAATTCAGGAGGAGGAGAGGGACAGCATCTCAGCCTAGCAGCAGCAGCAACAACAACAGCAAATATATCACATCTATCCTCCCAATTCCCCGGGTCACGGCTGGTGCTGTGGTCTAAACCACAGAGCCTAGGGCTTGCCAATCAGAAGGTCGGCGGTTCGAATCCCTGCGAAGGGGTGAGCTCCCGTTGCTCGGTCCCTGCTCCTGCCAACCTAGCAGTTCGAAAGTACGTCAAAGTGCAAGTAGATAAATAGGTACCGCTCCGGCGGGAAGGTAAACAGCGTTTCCGTGCGCTGCTCTGGTTCGCCAGAAGCGGCTTAGTCATGCTGGCCACATGACCCAGAAGCTGTACGCCGGCTCCCTCGGCCAATAAAGCGAGATGAGCGCCGCAACCCCAGAGTCGGCCACAACTGGACCTAATGGTCAGGGGTCCCTTTACTTATCCTCCCAATTCCTCAAGGTGGTTGCATACTTCTCCTCAGTTTCTCTTCCTGCCTTTGACACGTTAAGATGGGGCAGGTCGCTCACCACCACTTAGGGCAGGGGTCAGCAAGGTTTATCTTGCCTGGGCCAGATTGTGCGTGCGCCCGTGATTTTTGGCACATGTGCAGACACAGTTTTCGGCATCGGTGCAGACGCGATTTTCGGCACCGCGGAAGCAAGTTCCCACACTGCGCTGCACCGGTTTAGTGCAGCACGCGAGTGGGAACCTTGGTTCTGGGGCGGCTTGTGGGCCAGTCAAACGACCTCCGCATGCCGCTTCCGGCCAATGGGCCTTAGGTTGCTGACCCCTGACTTAGGGTCTTCAAACCTCCCAAATTGGTACAGCTTTTTCTTGGAGGGGAAGACCCAACCTGAAGCTGGCATTCTTTTGCGGAGTGTGCAGATAATTTGTTGTTAGTTTCCGCACGGGAATTGGGAGTCACTTCACAACCCCCCCCCCAAAAAAAAACAACAACATTGGTGGGTTTTCTGGTGTGAGTCCAGTGCTTTTTTCCTGGAAGCACTCAAGGGTACACAGTGCCATTTCTCTCCCCCCTCCCTGCGAAAAAGAGAGGCAATTTTAACAGTCTGCTCCTTTTGCAGCAAAAGGAAAAAGAAAAGGTCTGCAAGGTATTAAGCCGTTCCGGATTTAACGCTTCTTTTTCCCTCCTGAGCGGGAAACTTTTTAGCGCTCAGATATTTGAAAAAAAAAAAGAGGAGGAACAAAATCCCCAAGCCCTCCTCCAACGGCTTCCATAGCTTTGAAACAGAGCCACGTTCCGTAGCTTTGGGTTCCTGCCGCTCTTGAGTGTGTGTCTAAGAAATATTATTATTATTATTTCAAAAATAGCTGTGTGTGCTTTTCCAGGCAGAACAAACAGGTCTTTGTGAGCCAAGTGTCATGCACAGAGAGAGGGCTCTCAGAATGGATGATTTTTCTCCCTTCCATGTCTGCGTTACGTTACAGCCAGCTAGCCTGGCCACACTTCTCCCCTGCTGCAAACGGAGGGTTTTATTTTCAGATTTATTTTGGAGCCCAGATTAATTTTGGAGTCCAAAACTCCCTCCCCTGCAACCCCCACCTCCATAGGACCTCCATAGACCGCTGGAAATCTGCCCTTGCTCCTTCTTAATGTATTTTGCACAGACCCCACTTTCTCTTGGCAGTCACACCCCCTGCCTGCTATGAAACGTGATTTCCTTCTGCGGTCTCTGCTGGGTGGACCCTGTTGCCTGTGTTGTGGGGAGGTAGGGTGTGTGCAAAGGAACTTGATTCCTGGCTAAGTTTGGAAAATCCCAGCTGAATTGAAAATCTCCACTGAAACAGGAGTTTGGGGAAAATGGTGTCACCTGGAAAAGTTCATTGGATTACAAGCCCCAGTTCAAAGTGCTACTTCTTAATTCTTTTTCTCCCGCTTGCGAAAGATGGAGGAAATCCCTCTGTCTAGAAGAGGCATTCTCTCCTGAGAGCAAGGGATACTTCATATTTAGCTGAGATTCCTGCATTGCAGGGGGTTGGGCTAGATGACCCTTGGGTCCCTTCCAACTTTACAATTCTATGATTTTTTCCCCCTAGACCCCTGGGATGGGCAACTTCCCTGCAGTGGCTGCTAGACTTCAGCCAGCATGGCTGGTGGTCAGGGACAAGGGCTTAGGAGTTCATATGTAAAGCGTCTGGAAATTCTGATTTTCAAATTATGTGCAATTTTCTCCCATTATAGCTCTGCTCCAGAGTATGCAGCACCAAGCGCCTAATGTGAGGTTTACAGTCAGTTTCCGACTTGAGTTGAAATTACTATTCATGCTGCCAATACCATGTTTATTATTAAATTGTACAGTGGTGCCCCGCAAGACGAATGCCTCGCAAGACGGAAAACCCGCTAGACGAAAGGATTTTCCGTTTTGGAGGTGCTTCGCAGGACAAATTTCTCTATGGGCTTGCTTCGCAAGACGAAAATGTCTTGCGATTCCTGGGGTTTTTTTCCGCTCCCCACCCCCTTTTTCTAAGGCACTAAGCTGCTAATAGCCTTTTAGCAGCTAATCCGCTAATCCCTTAAACCTTTAATAGCCGCTAAACCGCTAATAGCGCTAATCCGCTAAGCCGCTAATGGGCTTGCTTCGCAAGACGAAAAATCCGCTAGATTTCTTTTCGTCTTGCGAGGCACCACTGTATTTTTTTATTTATTAAATTTGTATACCACCCTATATGCCTGCAGGTCTCAGTGCGGTTCACAAGATAAAATCACAATATATATATAAAAAACAGAACAGGACCAACCTAATAACGCCCCCCCCCAAACCCCACATTTTAAAAGGGTATTGAATGTCAATCAGCCAAAGGAATCATTAAAGAGGAACATTTTTGCCTGGCATCTAAAGTTGTAAAATGAAGGCGCCAGGTGAGCCTCCCTGGAGAGAGCATTCCACAAAAGGGGAGCCACCACAGAAAAGGCCCCGCTCTCGTGTTGCCACCCTCTGGATCTCTCATGGAGGAGGCACACAAAGAAGGGCCTCAGAAGATGATCTCAGGGTCCTGGCAGGTTCATATGGAAAGAGGCAGTCCTTGTGGTCCTGTGGTCCTGAGCCATTTAATACCAATTCTTTTGACAATATATATACAATTTGTATCACCAAAAATAGTCAGTAACTATATTTTTGGACAGCAAGCTGCAGTTTATTTCTTCCAAAATTAAGTTCCAGCATTCTTTCACCTACATACTGTATTTTTTGCTCTATAAGACTCACTTTTCCCCTCCTAAAAAGTAAGGGGAAATGTGTGTGCGTCTTATGGAGTGAATGCAGGCTGCGCAGCTATCCCAGAAGTCAGAACAGCAAGAGGGATTGCTGCTTTCACTGCGCAGCGATCCCTCTTTCTGTTCTGGCTTCTGAGATTCAGAATATATTTTTTCTTGTTTTCCTCCTCCAAAAACTAGGTGCGTCTTGTCGTCTGGTGCGTCTTATAGAGCGAAAAATACGGTACATTCCGACATTGAATGATAACATGCGCCAAGCTTATCGCGACCCCTCCAACAATTAGCCGATACGGGAGAGAACATTTTCTTTGATTATTGCACATGGATTTGTGGTTTTTTTTAATGGAAGAGTCAGCCGCCTTGAACATTCCTCTGCGGAGGCACAGATTTATTCTCACGGATTTGCATAAACAGAGAGCTTTGAGGTGGATATCCTCCAAGCCAGTTGCTGTCTTCTGGCTCCCTCCTTGCCTTGGGAAGATGGAAATATCTGGTGCAGATGGAGCCTCTCCTTTGCTGCTCGCTAAGCAGATTATGTTTCCACCATTGCGACCAGAGAAACAAGACGGGGGGAAGGTTGGGTGGAGGGGAGGAGACACACAGCGGTTTAATAGGAGCCTGTGTATGTGATGCCTTCTGTTCCGATCTCTCTATTCCCCCTGCACCAAAAAGTAGGAAGAAGATAAGAGGGGTGTGACTTTTCCTTTCGGTCTCCTTATTTCAGTGCCTTGTCAGTGGCCCAAATATATTCAGAAATCTGTATTGCGGGCTGGTCCTAGGAAGATGTTCCCTCTTCAGGCACGATAGCAAGCGCAGCTGCATTTTGCCAGGGATGTAAAAGCTGGCTGAGTTAAAACAAGAAAGTCAAACTCCATTTTCTCTCTCTCTTTCTCTCCTCTTCTTAGCTGGAAAGAGGCGACTTCCTCTCGGAAGAGTGGCGGGAGAGGATCGCAAACACAAGGTACGGCGCTCTGTCTTTTAACACGGACCCCCTGGGCGCAGAATGGGGTTCACCTGCTTGTCCTGCCCCCACTTCTTATTCATTGGATGCTAGATATTGCCCCCGTCTCATTTCTTTGCGAGGAGAGAGTGCTGGGTTGCTTAGGGCATCCTGCTCAAGGGCTCACCTGGCTAGTGGTGGCCATGGTGGTTGCTATTTAACTGTCCTTCACTCTAAAATCCCAGGGCAGGTTAAAGTAGTTAAAACGGTTTGGAACAACTCATGGCCACAAAGAGATGTGGGTCCTAAAAATATGGACTTTAGGTGTCAAAGGTCTGGGGCAAAAACCTGTGATTCCTCCAGAAGCTGTGTGCTGAAGGTTCCAATAATAATAATAATAATAATAATAATAATAATAATAATAATAATAATAATAATATTTTTATACCCCATGCACCTGGCTGGGTTTCTCCAGGCACTCTCAGTGGCTTCCAACACATATGAAAACATAATAAAACAGTGAACACTAAACATTTCCCAATACAGGACTGCCTTCAGGTGTCTTCTAAAAGTTGTGTAGTCATTTGTCTCATTGACATCTGATGGGAGCGCATTGCACAGAGTGGGTGCCACCACCGGGAAGGCCCTCTGCCTGGTGGCTTGGAACTTCACTTCTCGCCTAGGGTTAGGGAACTGCCAGAAGGCCCTTGCAGCTGGACCTCAGTCTCCAGGCTCATGCACCTCTGTGGGGAAGGAGTTCCACAGCTTCGGGGCCACCACTGAAAAGCCCTCTCCGCCAGGGCAGCCACCACCCCTGAACTTCTGAGGGAGGTGGAGCTGCCAAGAGGGCCTCTTCTGCTATCTCGGCACCTGAGAGGGTCTGTAGAGAAGGAAGTGGGCTTTCAGGTACTAAAACCAGGGGGATGGGAAGTGTCAGGCTTGGATTGGTGTGACCGGGACGTATTTAATGCTTTAAAAAAAACCCAGACCATGTTGCTTGGAGCACCGCTGAATTGCATTAGCATTTCCATGTGGCTGGTCTTTTCTTCTAAGTTATTTTACAAATGCGGAACACATTCCCTTGTATTTTCTGGGATGGCTTTAGTGAAACACATGTGAGAGTTGAAAGCTATGTTATGCCTTGCCTTGCCAACAAAGTACATATGTTTGTGTGTGCACACGTGTGCATGCGCATGTGTGTGTATGCACGCAGATGTGCACCCTTCCCCCCATCCCTTGCAGCAAAAGCAAGACAGTGTGTGTCTATGTTTTACTAAAACTCCTCTTACCTTCCAGTGTTATTTTTGTGAATAACTTTGCCTTTGGACCTGAGGTGGATCATCAGCTGAAGGAGCGATTCGCAAACATGAAGGAAGGTAATGAGTTGCGTCCTCTCCACTGGCCTCTCCACTGCTGGGATGACAATTGTGCTTTTTCAGTTGTGTGGTGGCAGCAGAGAGTGTGTTCTTTGTATGTTGGAGGTGGCTGTTCTGCCCTCAATAAATGGGCTTCCTAGAATGGATGTCGGCAGGGGCAACTGATGTCGTGTTTCTAGATGTTCCTGAACGCTGGCTCCCTTCAGCCAGCACAGCCGAAGCTCAGTTAGCTGTAGCTCATAGATATATGAACGGGGACCCTTGCAATCTGGGAATCACAGCTAAAGAATCCCACTCAACCACTGTTTAAAATCCTCCATTGTAGCAGAGTTTGCTACCTTCCAAGGGAGTCCGTTCTACTCTCAAGCAGTTGTTAACACCAGGAAGTTGTTTAGCTGGAATCTCGTTTCTTGCAATCTGAATCTGTTGGTTTGGCAGCAGAAAGCAAGCTTGCTCCACCTTCAGATCTTTGAAGGTGGCCATCCTATCCCCTCTCAGCCTCTTCCTTTTCCAGGCTAAATGTACCAACTCCTTCAACCGTTCCTCATCAGGCTTGCTTTCCAGACCCTTGATCATCTTGGTCTCCCTCCTCTGCCCACCTTCTAGCATGTCAACATCCTTCCCATCCTGTTCCCACAGTGGCCAGCCACTTCCTCTCACCCTCTCTTAAAACAGCCGCTATCAGTCCTTGTCTTTGCCCTTCAACAGAAAACTGGCTCAGGTTGATCTCACCTTGTAAAAATTATAACAGCCCACAAATGAGGACTTGACACCTGCTCTTGAAATGCGATCTGGTGGCCTTGATGAGTCCTGTGGCTGTGAAACTCCCTCCCGGGCGCTTTTGTTTCAGCCTGCCAGGCTTCTTCGATCTCATGGGTGTTGTCGCAGGGAGCTGTTTTCTTCCACAGGTGTCAGGCAAAAGCTTTGTTCTCTTCTCACCCTTTGTCTTGGGGTTTTCCTTCCACCCCAGTTGGGTGACTTGGGCCCAATTCTTTGTGTGTGCATGTGCAATTTTTAACTGCATTTTATACAGGGTGAGTCCTTTAAAAGAGGCCTTGTGGGTACAGAGTACACATGTTCCTTTTTTAAAAAATAATATTTTATTAAAACTTTTACATAAAGAAAAAAAGAAAAATACAAAAATACAAAAATAAGAAAAAAAAACAAATAAAACAATTCCATTTTCATAATATTTCTTGCATTTGCTTATTTCCCAGACTTCCCCACACCTCCCCTCACTGTATTCCAATTCAAATGTTTAATCAGCAAATCCCTTCCCTCTATCTTCTCTTAATCCTTATCTTAGTGTCTTAATATATTAAACCTTTAATTTTGCATCTTTTGACCTTCAAATTTTCCATACTCCTTCACCGCATTATTACTAATAACCTTTTAACCTCCATCCGATGTCATTCTAACATTCATTAATTTTATAATGTTTCTGTAAATAGTCTTTAAATTTCTTCCAATCTTCTTCCACTGTCTCTTCTCCCTGGTCTCTGATTCTGCCAGTCATTTCTGCCATTTCCATGTAGTCCATCAGCTTCATCTGCCATTGTTCCAGGTAGTTCTTGCGTCTTCCAATACTGTGCGATGAGTGTTCTTGCTGCTGTTGTGGCACAGAGTACACATGTTCCACTGGGTCTCTCTTAAAAGACTCACCCTGTATTAAAACCAAAAATGCCAATTTCTAAGTACATATATCACAATATTACACATTCTGGCAGATCTGTGACAATGTTTTTCTCTCTAGTGATATGACTAAGTAATAGAAAAATACCATAGCTATACAACTAAAAAACCCAAGATGACTATTAACCCATCTGGCAGAATAGTATAGGAAGATTGATGTAACAAAAGGCAGAAGGCTGCATTTGGCTGGCATTTTTTTATATATACAGATAGCCATCCAGAATAAATTTCCCTCTGACGCAGTGTTGAAAACTCTGATAAATAAGCTAGGTGCCAAGTGGCTGCTGAAACCAAGATTACAGTTGCCAAAATTCAATGCCTAGTTACCCCTTTCGGGGCAAGACGGCTCTAAAGTCTTATTTTCCGAATGAAGGACTGACTGTGACTGATTATCAGTTAAGCACCTGGCTAGTTCAGAGGACAACCTTGAGCCAGGTTAAGAGCTCTGAGAATTTGAAGAAGAAAAGTCACTTGATCCAGGGACGGTCCACATTTCTATTGGCTGTTCCATCCTCTTTCTCTTAGCGGTGGCTGCTTCAGCTCAGGCTGCACAGAGAAGGCATTTTGGTTCCAGAAATTATTTCTGATTGCGCAGATGAAATACAGCGGATAGAATTCTACAGGATGGGGAATTACAATCCTGATCCAGTGATCCCCAGGCATGCACCGCCAGATGGTGGAGATACCAGGCACCATTGTGGCACCCAGGCATGTTCACTTGGTTGCAGGTGGTCGAAAGCCAGGAGCAAAAGGCGCCTGGCGCCTGGCTAATTTCAAACACTGCTCTCACGTCAGTGAGATTTTCATAGAATCATAGAATCACAGAGTTGGAAGAGACCACAAGGGCCATCGAGTCCAACCCCCTGCCAAGCAGGAAACACCATCAGAGCACTCCTGACATATGGTTGTCAAGCCTCTGCTTAAAGACCTCCAAAGAAGGAGACTCCACCACACTCCTTGGCAGCAAATCCCACTGTCGAACAGCTCTTACTGTCAGGAAGTTCTTCCTAATGTTTAGGTGGAATCTTCTTTCTTGTAGTTTGGATCCATTGCTCCGTGTCCGCTTCTCTGGAGCAGCAGAAAACAACCTTTCTCCCTCCTCTATGTGACATCCTTTTATATATTTGAACATGGCTATCATATCACCCCTTAACCTCCTCTTCTCCAGGCTAAACATGCCCAGCTCCCTTAGCCGTTCCTCATAAGGCATCGTTTCCAGGCCTTTGACCATTTTGGTTGCCCTCCTCTGGACACGTTCCAGTTTGTCAGTGTCCTTCTTGAACTGTGGTGCCCAGAACTGGACACAGTACTCCAGGTGAGGTCTGACCAGAGCAGAATACAGTGGCACTATTACTTCCCTTGATCTAGATGCTATACTACTACTTTTTGCCAGACGCCGCTGCAGCTAGGGCTGGGCCCAGTTTACTAGGGCTGATCTGAATGTTCATGTGTGTGCCTGTGTGTGCCTGTGGTTCGGCTGCTCCAATATTTATTGCTTAAACGCTTTCACACATGTTTTTTTGTTCCTCTTTTTTGCTCTTCCTCTCCCTCATTCAGCTCTTCAGACAAAAGGTCTAGCTTTAGATGTGGCAAGTGTTCATGTCCTCTGTATTGCTGTATTTACCTGTGCTGTTGTTGTTTTTTAAAAAAGACCGCAAGTACACTTAATTGGTGAATATGGTTCACTAGGCTGAGGGGGCGCTGCTGCAGAACGCCACCGGTCTCTGCCCGCCCTTCTCTGCCCTCGGTATAAAGAGCAATTAACCTGTGACCTAAAAGGAAACAATTTATATGCAGCCATTAAGGAAGCTTTCTTGAGCCCTGTAAATCACTTCAGATGTTATTTTGGGGTGGGTAGGGGATCCCTTATCTTCAGATGTCAAGGCCAAACTCCTAATGCCCACAGTTCATATAAAACCATCTGTTCAACTTGGTGAGTCGGGGGGGGGGGGAAGAGAGTTAAGATGGTTTACGTGCAGCACCCGTGAACCTCCCTGACGGTAAGATTGTCAAAATGGTTATTAACACGAAATCAAAAGTGCAGGCGGAAAAGGAAGAGGGAAAACATGATTAGAGGCGCAGAGCGCAGTAGCAATGCCGTGTTTCCGAAATTAACAGAGAGCAGATAATGTAGAAAAATCAATCCAGCACGAAAAGCCTTTTTTGTTTTGCAATTTATCCGGGGAAGAGAGTGTGGCACATATCTGAAATTGACCCGTAAGGAGTGGAATCCCACCCGATGGCAGGGAAATGCGTCCTGGAAATGTGTCATTGCGAGTTCTTTCCTCTGCAATAGCCAGAGTCCACCTATTCCTACACCACAGGGAGAGAGGGCCAACTCCTCCGTTTCTTGGCCAAATGTATTCTCTCCGTGGTTTGTTTACTTTTGATTTCTGTTCCCTGCCTTTTGTTTGCCTGTGCTTTTTGATTTTACGTTCGCAAGGAACAATGATTGGGGGAAAGGAGAGATTCCTCAAGCCTTGCCTTTTTGACATAAGAAGGCACAAATTTGACCTGTGCCCTTTCCACTGCTTTAGGGTAACTAACGAGGGGGCCCTGCTCCTGCTTTTTCCCCTGACAGGTGGCCAGATTGTATCCTCGAAACCTTTTGCACCATTGAACTTTAGAATAAACAGTCGAAACTTGAGTGGTAAGATTAATCTCTCTCTCTCTATTTTAAAAGTGTGTTAGGTTTTGAACTGAGCGTGAGCAAATGGGTGTGCAGCCTTTGTGCCTGCTCCCTCGGATGTCCCTGGGCTTGAACTTGTTGGGAGATAACGGCGAGGCCTTGTGCCTTCCCCCAATGCAGCAGCGTCACCCGGGATTCATCACTCCGGTCTCCCGTCACACTGATGCGACTCATATCCTCCTGGGACATGAGCACACGACTAGCAGAGTCCAAAATAGAAGCGTTAGCTTTGGGGTGTAACATCTAATCCTTAGTTATTGCAACGAAATCAAACACAACAGTACAAAGTAAACATGGCTCCTCTTTCTCTCTCTTCCTCGGAGAGAACGCTGAAACAAAACATCGCTGTGAGAGAACAGTGGGAGGAAGGGAACAAGCAGTGTATCTCCCTTTCCTCTTATATAGCGCTAACAATCAGCAGCTGAAATGCATTACATACAGACACGTGATCCAACAATCCTATAACTGCAGCGTAGGGAGGGGTGAAATCCTAACAGAACTCCTATCAGAGGAGTTCTATCTAAGAAGTGGCATCTCTACCACCCAGGAAGGGATGCCTGTTCTAAATAGAGACATTCCTAGAATGACAATGCTTGGAGGGATGTAGGGTCCCCATCTCTGCTCTAAGAAAAGGCATTCCGTCTTCTCAGTGTTGGGATACTGCCAGGGAGACAAAGTCCATCATGACTCCACGTTGTCTCTGGATATCCATCGATCTCCCGTAGACACGCAGTACCAGCAATTAGTGACAGGAGCTCCAGAAATAACTTCCCACATTCCAGAGCCGATGCACGCTCTATCAGCAGATAATGCACAGCGAAAGATGCAGTCAGGAGAGCATGATTTACAAGTTTATTCAGCGTTGATCAGAACAAAGAAAAACATGACTGCCTGCTTGAGAGTTCCGGCAGAGAGAGAGAAACGAAAGCAAAGACACAACATAAACATCCTGTGAAAACAGGAAATACGCAGACTCTGTAACTCAAAGCCTGCTCCCTTTTAAGGTGGAACGGAAATATCCTAACACTCAAGAGGGAATGATACCGCAACGAATGCCAATTCTTAGGTCGGGACAGGAAATTTCTGTGTGTCTCTGATCCCTCTGCCAGATGTTGTCAGAGCCTCCAGTTGTTTTTGGGACTACAACTCCCACCATCCCTAGCTAGCAAGACCAGTGGTCAGGGATGATGGGAATTGTAGTCCCAAAACAACTGGAGACCCTCGTTTGGGAAGCCCTATGTTAAGACTCTCAAATCGCAGCACCCCTGACCGTTGACCTTCTACTCAGCCACACCTAGAGATGACCGATCTCTGGTGTATGGAAACAGGCTTTTGTTTTTTTTAAAAGAACCTAAGAAGAGCTTGCGGGATCAGGCCAATTCTTGTCCAGCATCCTGTTATTGCAGCGAGACGCCTGTGGGAATCCTGCAATCAGGACCCCAGCCCAAGAGCGCTCTCGCCTTCTACCGCAGCTGGTATTCAGAAGCACTTACTGCTTCTGGCCATTGTGGCTTGGCAGCCTTCTCCCCCTCCGCCAATTTGCCCAGTCCTCTTTTAAAGCCGTCAAAGTTGCGGACGCGGGTGGCGCTGTGGGTAAAAGCCTCAGCGCCTAGCGCTTGCCGATCGAAAGGTCGGTGGTTCGAATCCCCGCGGCGGGGTGAGCTCCCGTCTTTCGGTCCCAGCTCCTGCCCACCTAGCAGTTCGAAAGCACCCCTGGGTGCAAGTAGATAAATAGGGACCGCTTACTAGCGGGAAGGTAAACGGCGTTTCCATGTGCGGCTCTGGCTCGCCAGAGCAGCTTCGTCACGCTGGCCACGTGACCCGGAAGTGTCTGCGGACAGCGCTGGCTCCCGGCCTATAGAGTGAGATGAGCGCACAGCCCTAGAGTCTGGCAAGACTGGCCCGTACGGGCAGGGGTACCTTTACCTTTACAAGTTGCTGTCCACCCCTGGCTCCTGCGGGAATGAGTTCCCTAGTGAAAGAGCACGAAGGGTGGGGTGTCACTCTGAAATGTGCTCCGCAGCTGGCCCTCCTGTTTCCTCTTTAACCCTCTCCCATCTTTCTCCTCCCCCAAAAGATATCGGCACTATTATGAGAGTCGTAGAACTGTCACCACTCAAAGGGTCTGTCTCATGGACTGGGAAACCTGTTTCTTACTACCTGCATACTATCGATCGGACCATAGTGAGTAGCTGCGCACAGGGCAGTGGGTGGGTGGGTGGGGGGCTGTCCGTGAGGGGGTGTGTGTGAATAAGTTTGTGTATTAATTTATTAGCAAATGGCAGTGGTGAGCATCATCGGCCTAATTTTATTGTGCATTTTTTTTTAAAAAAAGTTTTATTTATTTTCATGGTACAGTAAGCTGGGGAAGTAGCTGTTACAACAGTAAACAGCAAATAACATGTCCTGATAAAATTGCAGACTTTCAGCATGCCCACGTGTTAAAAGTTCCATTTGATTACTCTTTAAGAGATCACACCACATTTTCCCATGAGCGCTGGGTGGATTCCTGCCACAGTCTGAACAATTTATGTATTCAGTAAACCTTTGCCATATATTATAAAAGGAATATGGATTGTGTTCGCCCTTTGCACCTCTCACCTGGCATGTTAGTTTCTCAGCCAATGCTATTGACCCTACTCTGTTATACCAAGAATCAACGTCCAGCCCAACACCGGTTTTCATGTTGTGCATTTGTGTTCCTGGTGGGGTCAGGAAAGGGTGTGTTACTGTTTTGTTGTTTTTGGTTTAATTATTTACTTGTGTTTTATTTTGTATTTCATTCTGTGAACCGCCCAGAGATCTTTGATGAAGGGCAGCATATAAATTTAATAAATATATACAATAAAAATAAAAGGAGGGGGGGGCAGCAGTAAGCGAAATCCACAAACCACCTTCCGCAGAGAATTAGAATTATGGAATTGTCAAGCTGAGAGGGACCCCAGAGTTCCTGTGTGCTCTGCGTTAGGACCCTGACGCCTCTCTTTTGCATTTATTTATTTAGTTGGACTGCAACCTTTTATTTGATTTTAGGTGGCAAGTTCCCCCCCCCCAAAGTCCCCCCCCCCGCCGCCGCCGCCCTGACTGTTTGTCGCTTGCGGTTCCCAAGAACACAGTGTCTGCAGTTTCCCATTGTTCAGTCATTGCACTGTGATTGTGGTCCATCAACACAAGTTCTGCCCGCTTCTTAGACGCTGCTTTCTGTAAACTATTTTGAGAGTGGTGGGGTTTTTTTTTTGCTTTGGCTTTTTTTACAACCAAGTCCTACATAAATTTCGTAGGGAAAAATAAACAAGACTTCTCATTTTGTTGGTCCCATGTTGCTAAAAGAGCCAATGCTGGTGTGATGATGTTTTAAGGGCGAGTTCTTGGTGTAGTTTTTAGGGAGACGGTGCCTGAATGCTCCTTTGAGACACCTGGGACATCTGAGGTGGTTTATTCGTTTGTTTATTATACTGATCTATTTTTCTTGTCGTTGCTATTTAGCTTGAAAACTACTTCTCTAGTCTCAAAAATCCAAAACTCAGGGTAAGTGGCGTAACAATAGCCGTTTTACTTTTTAAGCCTAATTGCAGTCGTGGAAGCTTCAGAGTAGCACAGCCTCTCCGAGACACGTGACGCGGGTGCAAAAGCACTCTTTGAGCACTCTTCTCCCATGGCTGGTATGCATGGAATCATGGAGCGGGAGGAGACCCTAAGGAATCATCTGGGACACACTCGGGTCTCCAGCTGTTGTTGGACCACGACTCCCACCATCCCTAGCTAGCAGGACCAGTGGTCAGGGGTGATGGGAACTGTAGTTCCAAAACAGCTGGAGTGTGGAAATCCCTGATCCAGTCCAACTCCTCTGACGCAGGAATCACAGTTAAATAATTCCTGATGGGTCAACTATCCAACATCTGTTTCAAATCCTCCGGTGCCCTATGTTGGAAAGGCTGCGGGGAGATAGGCCCACATTTTCACGCACGGTGGAGTTGCCCGTTTTTCAAGAGGAGAAATGACACACTCTTCCTGTGTGTCCTCCACCTCTTATTGTTTGGAAGGAGGGGGGCGTTTTCCTGTCTTTTCTCTCCCCCCCCAACCCCCAGCCTTCTCCGTGCTCACACTCTCAATGTTTACACTCCGCAGGAGGAACAAGAGGCAGCTAGACGTCGCCAGCAACGAGAAAGCAAGAGCAACACCACCACACCAACAAAGGCCCAAGAGACCAAGGTCTGATCCCACGAATAATCCGCTGAGTGTGGACAGTTGCCGTTTCCTAAAAGCCAGGCTCAGGCACACATCCGAGGGGCAGCATAATTCTGGGTGGTGCTGGGGGGATCCCAACATCTACAACATGACATTTCTTTAAGCAAACCTTCCCACCCCCCCAATTATATTTTATTAAGTTTCAACATTCTTAACATATACAATCAAAGCTTTTCTCTTATTTTTGTTCCCACCCCGTTATCCATGTTGTTGTTTCTCCCCTTCTACTGCTCCTTCTATCTATCAAATCACAACCACAATACAGTGGTGCCTCGCAAGACGAAATTAATTTGTTCTGCGAGTTTTTTCGTCTTGTGAATTTTTCCGTCTTGCGAAGCACGGTTTCCCATAGGAAATGCATTGACGGTTTCCCATAGGAATGCATTGACAGTTTTAAGAAAAAGGCGCAAGAAGTTTTGGTCTTGCGAAGCAAGCCCATAGGGAAATTCGTCTTGTGAAGCAACTCAAAAAACAAAAAACTCTTTCGTCTTGTGAGTTTTTCGTCTTGCAAGGCATTTTCTTGTGAGGTACCACTGTATTATAATCTATTTACTTCTGTTGCTCATAGCTCAAATCTGGCCGTGAGTTCATCATACTGTAATATTTCTTTAAATAGTCTTTTCAAACAAGGTTGTTGTGGTTTTTTTTAAAAAAAATGAAATTGGAAGTACAGGCAAATAAGCACCTCCCCCCAGTAATCATCCCTTCCCATAAGTATAACACATAAGTATAACACAAGATTCTAGTCCTCATGCCTCTGGGAGCAACAGAGAGCCCTTGGGCAGCTTCTTGAGGAAGGGCTTCTGCTTTTCTTGGGTTTCGTGTCCTCTTATTTATCTGTTTGTTGCACAAAGGACTATGGTGCTGAAGAAGAGGCGGCCCCCGGGGCCAACGCCATCAAAAAGCCATCTCCGTCCAAAGCCCGCAAGAAGAAGCTGAGCAAGAAGGGGAGGAAAATGGCCGGCAGGAAGCGCGGGCGCCCCAAGAAGATGAACATTGTGAGCTCGGAGCGCAAGCCCAAGAGGAACCAGACCGCCCTGGAGCTCCTCCACGCCCAGACCGTTTCGCAGGCCTGCTCGTCTTCTCCTCAGGGTGAGCTGCCAAGTTGCTGGGGGTTAGCTGGCCACCTGCCACCCTTCACGTTGTGGCGCGGGCCATTATTAATTAATTAATTGAATTTATATACCGCCCTATACCCGGAGGTCTCAGGGCAGTTTACAGAATAAAGCTACCGTATTTTTCGCTCTATAAGACACACTTTCCCCCTCCTAAAAAAGTAAAGGGAAATGTGTGTGTGTGTCTTATGGAACGAATGTAGGCTGCGCAGCTATCCCAGAAGCCAGAACAGGAAGAGGGAGTGCTGCGCAGCCCTCCCTCTCGCTGTTCTAGCTTCTGGCTTAGCCTCTTCCAGGCAGGGAGAGCCTTCACCCAGCTGCCCTTCGGAGGCTTCTCATGGCTATCCTATCCCTGGCTTTTGCAGGAGGTGGGGGGAAAACCAGGAGGCTTGCTTTTGCTGAAGCCAAGAGGGCAAGGGGGATCGGTGCGCCTTATGGTTGGGTGTGTCTTATGGTTGGGTGTGTCTTATGGTTGGGTGCATCTAATAGAGTGAAAAATACGGTAATTTAAAGGGTGTTACTTTCCTTAAAAGGGACGCGGGTGGCGCTGTGGGTTAAAGCCTCAGCGCCAGGGCTTGCCGATCGAAAGGTCGGTGGTTCGAATCCCCGTGGCGGGGTGCGCTCCTGCTCTTCGGTCCCAGCGCCTGCCAACCTAGCAGTTCGAAAGCACTCTCGGGTGCAAGTAGATAAATAGGGACCGCTTACTAGCGGGAAGGTAAACGGTGTTTCCGTGTGCGGATCTGGCTCGCCAGAGCAGCAATGTCACGCTGGCCACGTGACCCGGAAGTGTCTTCGGACAGCGCTGGCCCCCGGCCTCTTTGAGAGAGATGAGCGCACAACCCTAGAGTCTGTCAAGACTGGCCCGTATGGGCAGGGGTACCTTTACTTTCCTTAAATGTGCACTTGGATTTTGCTCCTACTAGGGCTGGGCAGTATCTGGCCTTCAGCACCGCGATACATCACCAGCTAAACATCACAATATTCTGATACATCATGATGTCTGGAATAAGGATATAGCTGGTTTTCAACATTGTGATATACTGATGCAGTGTCTGAAATAAGGGTGGAGCTAGGTAGAGGCATTGGCTGGCGTCACAGATTCCCCACACCCTGATCTTGTGATTCGCTGCCCCCTTCAGGAGTCAGGGGAGAGCTGAGCTGGCAGAGTTAATGGGGGGCTGCAGGAATCTAGAGTAGCATTTGTTAGGATATTTCCGTTCCACCTTAAAAGGGAGCAGGATGTTTGTGTCACAGCCTGCGCATTTCCTGTTTCACAGGATGTTTATGTTGTGACTTTGCTTTCGTCTCTCTCTCTCTGCCGGAGACACTGAAGCAGGCAGTCGTGTTTTTCTTTGTTCTGACCAACGCTGAATAAACTTGTAAATAATGCTCTCCTGAGTGCATCTTTCGCTGTGTGCTTTATCTGCTGATAGAGCATGCACGGCTCTGGAATGTGGCAAGCTATTTCTGGAGCTCGTGTCGCTAATTGCTGATACTGCGTGTCTACGGGAGATCGATGGACGTCCGGAGACGACGTGGAGTCATGATGGACTTTGTCTCCCTGGCAGTATCCCAACAGCATTGGCTACTTCACGTTCCCCCCCCACACACATTGTGTGTGTGTATGTGTCCTGTTCCCTGAGTAGCTAGCAGTCCTGAGACATTTACGGCTTCATAGGTAGGCTTGGTGATGAGCCCTCACCAGTGTTTGATTGTATTCAACCACATCTTTCCTCCACTTGTGGTTCAAGCCATCTCCCAGCCTGTTTCCTCTCCACAAATCCACAACCTCCTGTTTTCCTTGGGTTTTCCTTCTAAAGCAAAGTGAGAAACTTAACGCCTTGTGTCATCTCCCTTCCAGATGCTTACAGGTCACCTCGTAGTCCGTATTACCAACTACCTCCTAAAGTGCAGCGGCATTCGTCAAACCAGCTGTTGGTGACCCCCACCCCGCCTGCACTCCAGAAGCTGCTAGGTAAGCGGGCTCCCCCCCCCCTCCTCGATGAGCAGGCCAACCCGCGTTCAGGTTTGTGCAAATAGGGAAGTGGGAGACTTCATCAGCACCCTGGACAGCTCCGCGGAGGCTTCAGGCTAGACGCTCCTGATGAGCAGAGCTCAAATATTGTTTCAGCACCAGCCCTGGGGGGACTTGAATAGGACCTGTGACTCTATCTTCAGTAGCACCATGGACAGCTCATATAGGGCTCAGGCTAGAGATTCCATATAAAGGGAGCTCGGATATTGTTTCAGCACCAGAGGTCCTCGGACTGAGTCCTTAAATAGGAGCTGCAGCTGTCTCTGAGTCGCCAGCTCATTTAAAGGAGTCTGGACCGCTGTTCTACTGAGACAGGGATGGGGGAGGCTGGTCCTGAATGCAAGGCTGTCGTTGACGATGTTCTTCCGTTCTCCATCTCCTCTGGTCTTCACACAGATTCGTTCAAGATCCAGTACATGCAGTTCATGACATACATGAAGACTCCTCAGTATAAAGCGAACCTTCAGCAGTTACTGGAGCAGGAAAAGGTAAGGAGACAAACTTCCTTTCGGCGGCTGTGTAGGATCTTCCTTTTAAGCCTGACCAGGGAGTTTTTCTGAGTAGAAATGTAATCGCCCCTTTGGGAATTTTGAAACTCAACCCTTGGCCCTGAGAAGCGACAAAGCTCTGTTGATTTAAGCTCTTGCGGAATGATATAATTAGCACAGTTTTGAAAAGTCAAGCGAGAGGCTGTAATGGAATCTACAGCTGCCGCCTTCCAGCAGTTCTCAGTTTTCTTACCACTGAAGCTTGAAACAGAATGCAAAAGAAGGAACGCAAATAATTTGAGATGTTTGGAGAGTCTGTAATTGTCATACAACAGTGCCTTACAACTCATGTTTGTAAAAAGGTTCATTACACATGCAGTTTTGTTTTATCTACTTACAAATTCCTTTTTTTACCATTTCTTTGCACTGGATAATGTGCCTGTTAACCTTGCTGTGTCCCCACCCTCTCCTGTCCCTGCTTCTGTTCTAGGAGAAGAATACTCAACTTCTGGGGAAGGCCCAACAGTTGTTTACTCACTGCCAAGCTCAGAAGGAAGAAATCAAGCGGTTGTTCCAGCAAAAACTGGATGAGGTAGGAGTGGGGAGTGGTATGGCCGGCGGGGCAGAGGAGGGAGAGAGAGAGACAGAGAATGCCCTCTGCAGAGCATGTGTTGTTGTTATTTATTTACAGTGGTACCTCTGGTTACGAACTTAATTCATTCCGGAGGTCCGTTCTTAACCTGAAACTGTTCTTAACCTGAGACACCACTTTAGCTAATGGGACCTCCCACCGCCGCTGCACCACCGCACAGTTTCTGTTCTCATTCTGAAGCAAAGTTCTTAACCCAAGGTACTATTTCCGGCTTAGCGGAGTCTGTAACCCGAATTGTTTGTAACCCAAGGTACCACTATATTAATATTTATTCTACCCCGGCCACTCTGGGCGGCTTCCAGCCTATATAAAAAGATAACAAAACATCAAACATTAAAAAGCTTCCCTATACACAGCTGCCTTCAGATATATCCAGAAAGTTGTGTAGGTGTTTTTTTCCTTGATATCTGAAGGAAGGGCATTCCACAGGGAGGGTGCCCCCACCGAGAAGGCCCTCGGAGGAGGACCTCCATGTTATAGCTTGATTGTAACTACACATGACTATCCAGTTATTACTATCCTTCATAGTCTTACATTCAGACATTAACTGATATATCTCTCGTCACCATGGATGTGCTTTCTGCACCTGACTATTTATTAATCTGGCATATCACGTGCATAAAACCCTCTGTCTCGCTCTTCCCAAGGCCTCTGGCAGTCAGGTCTGGAGCATTCTACATTCCATCTCCACTTTCCCCACTTTTTAAAAAAAAATAAATTAGTAAAAGTTTAGAAGTTACACAAAAAAGAGAAAAGAGAAGGGAAAAAAAGAATAAAAAAGTTACATAGAAAGAAAGCAAAAAAAAAAAACACAAAAAAACAAACCACAATACATCAAAACTCAAAAACCCCCAAAAACAATTAAAAACACCTCCAATATTTATCCTTATCTGTCATTAACTTATTTCCTCGACCTCCTCACACCTCCCATTTTTGTATTCCAGTTATTAATTATATCAGCAAATCCTTTCCGTCTTTCACTGCTTTCTATCTTTTAGTTATCTTAATTTATTTTTATTTTATCTTACCATCAAAACCTTAAAATTTATTTATACTTAACTCCTTATAATATTTCTACTAAAGTCATGTAATTTCATTCCAACATTTCCTAACATTCATTAATTTTACAATATTTTTCTAAATAGATTTTTAAATTTTTTTCCAATCTTCTTCCACTGTCTCTTCTCCCTGGTCTCGGATTCTGTCAGTCCTTTCTATCAGTTCTTCATAGCCCATCAACCTGGTGATCTTCTATCCGAGGCTCTTAACTCTTCTCCATGTCCCATCTACAGGTTGGGTCCACTTTCCCCACTTTTGCAGGTCCACTTTCCCCACTTTTTCCAAGTCCTCTGCTTAATGGGTTAATTGCCCTCTTACCCATGCCCATAGCACAGCTGATCTTCCTTGCAGCTGGTATTTTTTATTTCTCTTTCCCTTCAGGCCACATCTAGATTGCACACACCAATCCCATGTCTAGCCTGGAGTCACAGTGCCGTGGTCTTTGTGCAAGCTCTACAGGGGCCCCCACATCCCAGATCGTTATCCCCTATCTCTGTGCGAAAAGTTCAGATCTGAAGAGCGCCCTGCCCCATGCATTGGTCCTGATATCAATCAGGACAGGACAATTTTAGACACATCACCGTATTTTCCGCTCTATAAGACGCACCCGACCATAAGATGCACCTAGTTTTGAGAGGTGCTATGATGCTCATGTACTTCTTGTGGGCTTCCCACAGGCATCAAGCTGGCCACAGTGCTGGCCACTGTCTCTGCGCAGCGCCCCTCCTGCGAAGCGGGAGGAGGACCAGAAGGGAGGAACAGAGAGGGAGAGCTGCGCAGCGCCCCTTCAGCGAAGCGGGAGGAGGAACAGAATGGGCTCCGTTCCTCCTCCCGCTTCACAGGAGAGGCGCTTCGCTGAAGGGGCACTGCGCAGCTCTCCCTCTCTGCGCAGCGCCATTCGCTCCATAAGACGCACTCAACATTCCCCCTTACTTTTTAGGAGGAAAAAAGTGCGTCTTATGGAGCGAAAAATACAGTAAATCTGTCTGGGTCAGGTTTAGTGTCTTTCACTGTACAGCCCCAGGGCAGCTTGCAACAACGAAGCATACGGTTACCAAACAAAGGGACAGTTGCCCCACGAAGCAATAAAGATGTAATCCTGAGTCCCTCCGGGCAAGCCCCCCCAAGGGTATACTCAGAAGAGGGGAGACTGTAACACAGTGGGCTGGGTGGTCTCTGCAGCAGCTGCAGCAACTGGGTCATGGCTTCCTGAGTTGGCATGGGAAGGGGCACGAGGAGGAGACAAGCCGTTCGTTTTTTGTTTTCCTGAACTTCCTCCCTGCTCCCAAACTGATGCTCCCTGTTTTATGTCGCCGGGATGATGCTGGGTGGGGGTCTAACCATGTTCTGTCCCCCCACCAACCTAGCTGGGTGTTAAGGCACTGACGTACAACGACCTTATCCAGGCCCAGAAGGAGATCTCTGCTCACAACCAGCAGCTGAAGGAGCAGACCAAGCAGCTGGAGAAAGACAATGGCGAGCTCAGGAACCAGAGCTTGCAGCTGGTGCGTCCTCCCCAACGGGAGTCCCAGCGTCTTGGGCCTGGGGTCTGGGGTGGCTCACGTCCAAGCTCACCCTCCTTGTCTGTCTCCCCCATATCCCAGCTGAAGGCCAGGTGCGAAGAGCTGAAGCTGGACTGGTCGACGCTGTCGCTGGAGAATCTCCTCAAGGAAAAGCAAGCACTGAAAAACCAGATCTCCGAGAAACAGAAGCATTGCTTGGAGCTGCAGGTAGGGTTTCGTGGAATCATAGAATCATAGAGTTGGAAGAGACCACAAGGGCCATCGAGTCCAACCCCCTGCCAAGCAGGAAACACCATCAGAGCACTCCTGACATATGGTTGTCAAGCCTCTGCTTAAAGACCTCCAAAGAAGGAGACTCCACCACACTCCTTGGCAGCAAATTCCACTGTCAAACAGCTCTTACTGTCAGGAAGTTCTTCCTAATGTTTAAGTGGAATCTTCTTTCTTGTAGTTTGGATCCATTGCTCCATGTCCGCTTCTCTGGAGCAGCAGAAAACAACCTTTCTCCCTCCTCTATGTGACATCCTTTAATATATTTGAACATGGCTATCATATCCCCCCTTAACCTCCTCTTCTCCAGGCTAAACATGCCCAGCTCCCTTAGCCGTTCCTCATAAGGCATCGTTTCCAGGCCTTTGACCATTTTGGTTGCCCTCCTCTGGACACGTTCCAGTTTGTCAGTGTCCTTCTTGAACTGTGGTGCCCAGAACTGGACACAGTACTCCAGGTGAGGTCTGACCAGAGCAGAATACAGTGGCACTATAACTTCCCTTGATCTAGATGCTATACTCCTATTGATGCAGCCCAGAATTGCATTGGCTTTTTTAGCTGCCGTTGGCTCATGTCAAGTTTGTGGTCAACGAAGACTCCTAGATCTTTTTCACATGTACTGCTCTCAAGCCAGGTGTCACCCATCTTTCGTGGAATCATAAGACCATAGTGTTGGAAGATGCCCCAACCCAGGCTTAACCAATTTGTGCATTGTACATAAACTTCCTGATTTCCCTCCTCCCCATTGTTTTCTTTATCTTTTTCTTTTAAAGATCAGCATCGTGGAGCTTGAGAAGAGTCAGCGGCAGCAGGAACTGCTGCAGCTGAAGTCCTACATGCCTCCCGACGACTCGCTCGCCCACCCACGCCACAAGCGCCACCCGAGCCGAGAGGCGGAGCCCGATCACAGCACCTTCCACCCTGAGCTGGAGTGCTCCAAGTTCCCCGCGGGCCCCCACCTGAACGGCATGAGCCCCGAGCTGTCCATGAACGGCCACGCCACGCCCTACGAGATCCACGCCGCTCTTGGCCGCCCGGCCTCCTCGTCCTCCTCGTCCTCCTCGTCCTCCTCCTCCAAGCAGGGCACCCCCCAGTACCCAGCTTCCCACCTGGACCAAGACATAGTCCCCTGCACGCCCAGCCACAGCGGCAGGCAGAAGCCGGACAAGGCCTCCAGCTTGTCCTTGCCGGACTACACCCGCTTCTCCCCGGCCAAGATCGCCCTCCGCAGGCATCTGAACCAGGACCACGTGGGCAGCGGGAAAGCGGCGCCCGCTGAGAACCACCAGAGGTGAGAGAGGGGTCGGCAGCAGAGGGGCTTGGGGGAAGCGAGGGGTCCTTTGGGGGCAGCTCCCTCCTCCTACTTGCTCCACGCAGACTGCACTTTGCCAAGGACAGAAGGAGGTGATCTCTCTCACTTGCCAGTTCATAGAATCATAGAACTGTAGAGCTGGAAGGGACCCCAAAGGTCATCTAGACCCACCCCCTTTACTGCTGAAGCATCCCTGGCAGGTGGCCATCCAACCTCTGCTTAAAAGCCCCCAAGGAAGCAGAGTCGGCAACCTCCCGAGGGAGACCGCTCCCCTGTTGAGAATGTCTCTTCCTGATGTTGAGTCGCAATCTCCTTGTAACCTGAAGCCATGGGTTCAAGTCCTACCCTCCAGAGCAGGAGGAAACAAGCTGGCCCCCTCTTCCATGTCCCAAGTTCTGGCAGGCTTCTTTGACGCAACCAGGGCTTTGGAGGGTTTGTGTTTCCCCATCAGATACCGCTGAATACTGATATGCCAAGGTTGGTGTGGAGCCTGCGCTGCTTGAAACCCAGATGGCACTAGGCGCCAACATCCCTTCATCCCTGGCCAGTGGCCATGCTGGCTGCTAGGAGTCCAGGAACATCTGGAGGGCTCCAGGTTTCCCCATATCTAATTTAATAGTAGTACAGTGGTACCTCGGGTTAAGAACTTCATTTGTTCTGGAGGTCTGTTCTTAACCTGAAACTGTTCTTAACCAGAAGTACCACTTTAGCTAGAAACAGAAATCGGTGCTGCCGCGCGATTTCTGTTCTCATCCTGAAGCAAAGTTCTTAACCCGAAGTACTATTTCTGGTGTTAGCAGAGTCTGTAACCTGAAGCGTATGTAACCTGAAGTATATGTAACCCGAGGTACCACTGTACAGTGGTGCCCCGCAAAATGAATGCCTCGCAAGACGGAAAACCCGCAAGACGAAAGGGTTTTCCGTTTGCAGAGGCGCTTCGCAAGACGGATTTCCCTATGGGCTTGCTTCGCAAGATGAAAAATGACGGGAAAAAATGAATTTTTTTCCGCTCCAAAACCCCTTATTTTGAATTGCTAAGCTGCTAAAAGCATTTTAGCAGCAAAACCGCTAATCTCCCAAGCGTTAAAAAGCCGTTTTTAGCCCTTAAAATGTCAATAGCGCTAATAGCGCTACTCCGTCAACGGGCTTGCTTCGCAAGACGAAAAACCGCAAGACGAAAAGACCCGCGGAACGGATTCTTTTCGTCTTGCGAGGCACCACTGTAGTACAGTGGTACCTCAGGTTAAGAACTTAATTCATTCCGGAGGTCCGTTCTTAACCTGAAACTGTTCTTAACCTGAAGCACCACTTTAGCTTATGGGGCCTCCCACTTCCACTGTGCGATTTCTGTTCTCATCCTGAAACAAAGTTCTTAACCCGAGGTAATATTTCTGGGTTAGCGGAGTCTGTAACCTGAAGCGTCTGTAACCTGAGATACCACTGTAACGATAATAATTAATAATAATATTTGTACCCCGCCATCTGACTGGGTGGCCCCAGCCACTCTGGGGGGGGGCTTCCAACACATATAAAAACATAATATATATAAGCCAGGCACCAAATGGCTACTTAAACCAAGGTTACAGTCACCAAAATGGAATGCCTATTTGCCATTTGGGGGCAAGACGACTCGAAAGTCTTATTTTTCAATGGGTGGACTGACTGTGGTGGATTCTCAGTTAAACATCTGTCTACTTCAGAGGACAACCTTGAGCCAGGTTAAGAACTTTGAGAACTTGAAGGAAAAAAGTCCCTTGATCCAGGGATAGTTTGCATATCTACTGGCCTTTTCTGACCTCTTTTTTTCTTAATGGTGACATGGACCATTCGTAACACAAGGTGACATTTTCTTAATTTTTCTTAATGGTGACATGGACCATTCGTAATGGTGGCATGGACCATTCGTAACACAAGGCGGGCAGGTGTGGAGGATTCCCTGGTCCTGAATGGGGTAACTGTGCCCCTGAAGGACCAGGTGCGCAGCCTGGGCGTCATTTTGGACTCACAGCTGTCCATGGAGGCACAGGTTAAATCCGTGTCCAGGGCAGCTGTGTACCAGCTCCATCTGGTACGTAGGCTGAGACCCTATCTGCCCGCGGACTGCCTTGCCAGAGTGGTGCATGCTCTGGTTATCTCTTGCTTGGACTACTGCAATGCGCTCTACGTGGGGCTACCTTTGAAGGTGACCCGGAAACTACAACTAATCCAGAATGCAGCAGCCAGACTGGTGACTGGGAGCAGCCGCCGAGACCATATAACACCGGTCTTGAAAGACCTACATTGGCTCCCAGTACGTTTCCGAGCACAATTAAAGGGTTGGTGCTGACCTTTAAAGCCCTAAACGGCCTCGGTCCAGTATACCTGAAGGAGCGTCTCCACCCCCATCACTCTACCCGGACACTGAGGTCCAGCACCGAGAGCCTTCTGGCGGTTCCCTCACTGTGAGAAGTGACATTATGGAGAACCAGGCAGAGGGCCTTCTTGGTAGTGGCGCCCTCCCTGTGGAACGCCCTCCCATCAGATGTCAAAGAGAACAGCAACTACCAGACTTTTAGAAGACATCTGAAGGCAGCCCTGTTTAGGGATGCTTTTAATGTTTGATGCATCACAGTATTTTAATATTCTTTTGGAAGCTGCCCAGAGTGGCTGGGGAAACCCAGCCAGATGGGCGGGGTATAAATAATAAATTATTATTATTATTATTATTATTATTATTATTATTATTATTATTATTATTATTAGAATATCCTTCCCAACTCTGAGCAGGGCAGTGGGGGAAGCAAAGACATGTTACAACAATTCACTATAACGATGTTCACTGCTCCTGCTCAGGCAGAACCAAGCATTTTGGTTCCAGAAATTCATTCCGATTGTGCAGATAAAATATAACTGATGGAATTCTACAGGATGGTACCTTAGTGTGTGAAAACGGGTCCAGATCCACGGATCCCCAGAGGGTGGAGACGTCAGGCGCCATCCTGGCACCCAGGCATCTTTACTTGGTCACGAGTGACCGATAGCCAGGTTCAAAATGCGCCTGGCAACTGGTGAATTTTGAACACTGCTTGGGATATATCGTGATGAAAGGCAGGGTGTCTCTCTTAACAAACGATGAACGCTTTCCATTGGCAATGGGGGAACCTTCAGAACTCTTGCATCCTGTTTATTTTATTTTCTAAGCACAATTCAAAGTGTTGGTGCTGACCTTTAAAGCCCTAAATGGCCTCGGTCCAGTATACCTGAAGGAGTGTCTCTACCCCCATCGTTCTACCCGGACCCTGAGGTCCAGCTCCGAGGGCCTTCTGGCAGTTCCCTCATTGCGAGAAGTGAGGTTACAGGGAACCAGGCAGAGGGCCTTCTCGGTGGTGGCTCCCGCCCTGTGGAACTCCCTCCCACCAGATGTCAAAGAGAACAACAACTACCACACTTTTAGAAGACATCTGAAGGCAGCCCTGTTTAGGGAAGCTTTTAATGTTTAATAGATTATTATATTTTAATATTCTGTTGGAAGCTGCCCAGAGTGGCTGGGGAAACCCAGCCAGATGGGTGGGGTATAAATAATAAATAATTATTATTATTATTTCCCTTTGGCAGGACTGAGCACGTGAAAGAGAACGGCCTCACCTTTTCAAGCCCTGCGATGCCTAACGGCCTGAAAATGAGCCCTCAGGAACCCCAGCCCCCTTCTCCGGCAGCCTTGTCAGTAGCCAATGAGAAGGTAAGGAGGCCGCAAGGGGGGTGGTCCCTGAGCCTCTGGGTGCAGCTTCCATAAAGTGGACTTCCCGGGAGTATTCAACTGCGTGGTGTGTGGTTTTTTTTTTGGGGGGGGGAACTGAGCTGTACCAAATGTTAAGTGAACCTTAGTCAATGCTATGGGTTGTCTCCAGTGCAGTATATATAATTACTAATGTGAAGATCCAAATTTGGAGCAAGTACTCTTTGGTGAGAGATTATTATGATTATTGAATTTATATACCGTCCTATACCCGGAGGTCTCAGGGCAAGAACCCCATTAGAGATTTAAAGTCACAGAATATGCAGAAGAGTGGAGGGTGGAAATATAAGCTGTTAGACCTTTAAAATATGCCCTTCCAAAATTTCCCTCTTCCCCCAGCGTAGATGAAAAAGCCACAGGTTTGGTAAGGTAAAGATTGGTTTACTTACAAAGGCTTCAAAGCTCCGGTTCATGCGCTTTCCCATACATTGGTCGGAAACATTGCACAGGCGTAGTAAAACTTAGCTTAGTTATAAAGCAGTCAAAGCTCCAAGATTATTGGTATAGGAACTCAAGAGTGGCTGGTGAGAGCCATGCGGTTGAGCTGGAGCAACCAGCTCAAGCTTCATCACATACTGAGCTTCTCAGGTAGACTGGGGTTGGGGAAACAATAGGCTTGAATTACCTGTTTCCTCCCAAGGTAAGGGAAGTGACATAGCTAAGCCTGGCAGGATAGATTGTTTTTTAGTATTAACCCCTTCATGCATTCATTAGACTTAAGCATGTTGGTTACTTGTGGCTGGTTATCCCACATATCCAACGCCGAGTAAGTTGTGGGCTGTATCCAATGCTAAGTAAATCTCCCTTCAGTGTAGGGATTTCTGCTTGTGCGAAGGGACTCTTCCCCCACCCCCCTCTAATTCAGTTCTGGGGTTTCCCCCAACCCTTTAGAGCAGGTTTGAAGTAACTCCACGGGGTGGGATTTGGGAGGGGGTGTCCCATTGCACAAGAGGAAATCTCTGTGCCAACGGGAGACATTGATCGGTTATGCTCAGAGCATACTGATGGGGAAATGCAAGTTTGTGTCCCGAGCCAAAGAGAATTCTTCAGGACCCGAAAAACCCACACTGCATAATAAAGTGCCCAGATTGAGAGTGCCGTATGTTAAAATACATTTTACACGACTCTGGAGGTTAGACTTGGGTCTGTTTGATGCAGCGTTTTCTCTCTTGCTGTGTCACAAGTACGTGCCTGTACTGTGGTCTGGTCTCAGTGGGGTGTGGAATGCATTTCTCCCCCCCCCCCCCCGAGAACTGTCCCTTTCTTAAATGTGTCAGAAGCGCCAAGATGCAATCAGCCCTGGTTTCCAAAGTCCGGCCTCAAACATTTGTGAACGGGGGAACCAAAATGACATTGCTGGCGCTCGTCTGTTTATCTTAGCAAAAACCGGCACGGGTGTAATGTTCCCCATCTCCAAGGCCACTGTGGTTAAATGGACCCCTGTTTGTACTCTGACCGAAACGGCAAACTGTGTGCGCGTGTGTGTATGTTGGCTGGCTGATGCAGTTGACCTCTTGTCCGTGTCTTTTTAAGAATATTTGTTGGGGTGGGGAATTGCTTGCAGGCGCTCCGTGCTCTCCTTCCGCTAAGCGTCCTTTTGAGAGCTTCTCGTCTCGGAAGGCGAAAGGGGGGGCGCTGCATTATTTTGGCCTTCTCTGCTTTTTTGTGTGTCTGCAGGCTTTGCGAGAGAGGACGTCCGCGAGTAACGGGGAGACCATCACAAGCCTTCCCATCAGCATCCCCCTGAGCACAGTGCAGCCCAATAAACTCCCCGTTAGTATCCCCCTGGCCAGCGTAGTCCTACCTAGCCGTATTGAGAAGGTGGTGAGTAAGGGTGCTTTCCCCTCCTCCTCCTCTTCCTCTTCCTCCTCCTCCTCCTCCTCCTCCTCCTCACCCCTTGCTATAAAAAGCCAATCTGACGAGCCTTGGGGGCAGTTCCCAACAGCATCTTTTAAGTTGCAAACCCTACGGATAGCTCCAGCTCTTAGCTGCTTTCGTTCTCTCTTCCCGCCCTACCCCTCTGGCATCTGAAAATCAGGAATCCAATGCAGTTGATTGCTTGATATGCGGTGGCAGACCCGTCGAAAACGGAATAGGAACGCTGAGGATCGTAACGTGCGCTTGTTAGAAATAACAGCATGATAAAACAACAGGCGTGCTTATGGTACAATAGATGAAAGCGTGAGATGCAACTTGGATTTGGGATTATCCTTTTAGAATCATAGAATTGCAGAGTTGGAAGCGACCCTGAGGATCATCCAGTCCAACCCCCTGCAATGCAGGAACATGAAGGTGCCCCATACGGGGATTGAACCTGCAACCTTGGCGTTATCAGCACCATGGTCTAACCAACTGAGCTATCCAGATGCTACAAAGTCTTTGAACACAGGAGAGGATCTTGGCTGCTAACTCAATTATTGACTTGCTTGTCAATATTTATATCTATATATATTTTCCAGGTACTTTTCCTTTGACCTTTCCTCGTAAAGGAGCAAAGATGGTCCTCTCTGTGCAGGTTGCACTCAAAGAAGTCATGACCCAAAGTTTTGACTCCTTGAGAACTCCCTCCCGGTATTGCAGAAGGGAGACCAATTCATCAGATGCGTGGCACGGATTCCTGAGAAATTTCCTTCCCTTTTCTTACCCCAACCCCCTTCTTAAACAAAACAAAACAAAAATTCCACTCTGTTAGTCCTCATGGGTCCCAGAGAGCTGCCTCTGCGTTCTGCTACCTGGCTTCATCTAGAACAGGGTTCTCCAGCTGTTTTTTGGACTGCAATTCCCATCATCCCTGTCCTACTAGCTAGGTTTGATGGGAGTTGTAGTAGGTCAAAAACAGCTGGAGACCCAAGTTTGGGAGACTACCGTTCCCATCATCCCTGACCACTGGTCTTTCTTAGCTAGGGATGATGGGAACTGTAGTCCAACAAGTATGGGAAACCCTGGTCTAGAAAGTAAAACGCAGGGCTTGGAAGTGGACGAATTCTGATCCTCCTTCTACTGTTAAAACTGGCCAAGCAGCTTTTGGACTAGGTGTCTGGTTTTGCTGCTGTTTTCGTTCCCCTGTCTTCTCTTGGAGAGTGGTTGTTTGAATTTATTTTTTAAGAAAGGGTTGCGGGCAGGGAACATCTGTGTCCCGTCACCCACCCCCGACATTGTAACTCTCCTCGCCACTGACCGTTGGCCGTGCTGGCTGATGGGAGCCAGTCTCCCCCATCCCGATCTAAGAAGCTGAGTTTTCTGCTCTCAGGAGGGGCCGCTTCTAAATGGAGGAATTCCCTCCAGTGGCAGGAGATTTTATTGTTTATAGCCACTGGCCATCATAATACAATATAAGCACAGATAACACAACTACAGAATGAAAGACATTACATGCACCAGACCATCTACAATGTCCAGAATTTTAACAGCTTTCCTTCTGGTCAGCATCCCCGGGGTTGGCACTTGTGCTATCCAGAAAGGTTGCCCTTAACTTTCTTGATGCTGGTGCAAATGGTGCCACCCTATAACTGATGCGCTTATCAACATGCGCCAACAGCCATTTAATTTTCAAGTCGTCCGGTTGACCTTCTAAGGCAATCTGAAAAGGGAAGATAAATTTAGCTCTGGGTGAATCGTACAATGGGCAATATAGAATATAATGTGCAAGATCCTCAACAGGCCCTGATCCACATGTACAGAGGCTGTCCGCTTCCTATCCAGATATTCACTAGGCATCGTTTGAAATCTGAGCTGAGTGAAGGCATGTCTAACCGGGAGGGGGAATGCATACTACTGTTGGGATACTGCCAGGTAGACAAAGTCCATCATGACTCCACGTCGTCTCCGGACGTCCATCGATCTCCCGTAGACACGCAGTATCAGGAATTAGCGACGCGAGCTCCAGAAATAGCTTGCCACATTCCAGAGCCGTGCACGCTCTATCAGCAGATAATGCACACAGCGAAAGATGCACTCAGGAGAGCATTATTTACAAGTTTATTCAGCGTTGGTCAGAACAAAGAAAAACATGACTGCCTCCTTCAGAGTTCCGGCAGAGAGAGAGAAACGAAAGCAAAGACACAACAGAAACATCCTGTGAAAACAGGAAAATACGCAGGCTGTGACACAAACATCCTGCTCCCTTTTAAGGTGGAACGGAAATATCCTAACAACTACGTGGAGCAATGTGCCCCCCCCACCTAAGAAGAGTTGGAGACCGCCCAGAGTGGCTGGTGTGTTGGTGACACACAAACATGGTACCCTCTAGAAAGTGGACCACAACTCCTATCCTTCCTAACTTTGGCCACGCTGCCTGGAGCCGAATGGAGTTGTGCGTCCAACAAACTCCGCAGGGCTGCAGGTTCACCGCCATAGTTTGTACAGGGAAAAGTACCTTGTTGAATTATGGGTGACTGGGTTGATAACAGCTCAGTCGGCGGAAGGTGACGGGTTCAGTGGCCGCAGTCTCCGAGGCTTCAGTTGGCAGGAGGTGAGCAGTGGGATCACTGCAATCTCCAGAGTTTTGTTTCTTTAAATTCCTTTTGAAATGCAGACCCTACCTATATGCTTGGGATACGTGGGGGTGTTGCTGTCAGTCAGAGCAGGAGCCACTGAGCTGAACTGGCCTATACTTTGAGGTGAAAGCAGCTCCTTCAATTGGTGTTAATTAGCAGCGTCTCTCCTAACCCCTTTGGACGAGAATTCATGTGTGGCAGGGGGGCTGGACTAGATGACCGTTGGGGGTCCCTTCCAACTCTATGTTTCTGTGACTAACGCTCTTTGCGGTCGCTTGCTTGCCTGCCCAGCGGTCCAGCCACTTTTAACAGCAGCAGCAGTCTAAAGTCTGTTTCCTCCGCAGAAGCTCAACCAACCCTTCTCTCTCTTTTCTCTCTCTTTCCCGTTCCCCCCCTCGTCCCTCCAGAGAAGCACCCCCAGCCCCGTCCACCAGATCCGAGACTCCTTTTCGACACTTGAAAAACAATATGGTGCTAGTTCTCATAACGGCATTAGCAGTGCCGCCGGTGGAAAGATGCCACCTTTGGCTACCTCAGGTGAGTTGTTCCCCATCTCCCTTCTCAACCCCACCTTCCCCAACGGGGTGGATTTTAGCCCTTCCAGGTGCCTAGGGATGTTAAAGCAGCTGTTTTGGTGCCTGCTGAAAATATCCCTGTTTAGACAAGCCTACCCAGATTCTGAGAAAGGTGGGGTGATTTTAATCTCTCAGTATTTTTCTCTAAAAAAATTTTTGGTTTACAGTGGTGCCTCGCAAGACGAAATTAATCCGTTCTGCGAGTCTCTTCGTCTAGCGGTTTTTTCGTCGTGCGAAGCAACCCTATTAGCGGATTAGCTGTTTAGCGGCTATTAAAGGCTTAAGGGATTAGCGGATTAGCTGCTAAAAGGCTATTAGCAGCTTAGCACCTTAGAAAAAGGGGGTGGGGAGCGAAAAAAACCCTCAAGAATCACAAGACATTTTCGTCTTGTGAAGCAAGCCCATAGAGAAATTCGTCCTGCGAAGCGCATTGAAAAACGGAAAACCCTTTCGTCTAGCAGGTTTTCCGTCTTGCGAGGCAGTCGTCTTGCGGGGCACCACTGTATTTAGTTTTCAAATATTTTCATACTTTACCATCAACAATAAGTTTCGTTTATCCATTGGCTCCCGATCATCCCTCCCTGATGTTCTGTGTTAATCCTTTGACGCTGCATATTTTACCTCCATATATATCTGCATCCTAAATTATTAGCCTTAACATCTTTCTGCCGTTGCTCATATTTCAAATCCTGATTGCGTTTTCATGCAATCGCAATACTGCTTCAGATATTCTACAAAAAGTTTTCCAGTCCTCAAAGAACAATTCCTCGTTTTGATCTCTTAATTTTTGTTGTTAGCTTTGCCATCATTTTAATAAGCCATTCTTCCTTCTTTGAGACCTCATCCTCTTTCCATTTTTGAACATGAAACATTCTTCCTGTTCAGGGAAGTTTTTAATCTGTGATATTTTAGTGGATTTTTGGTTTCTATGGAAGCCGCCCAGAGTGGCTGGGGAAACCCAGCCAGATGGGCGGGATACAAATAATAAATTATTATTATTATTCCTGCTGTCATTGCATACATAAAGAAATTAACCAACTTTTGTCTGCGCTTCAAATTTTTATTTTTATTTTAAAAAAACCCACAAAAACAAATGAATATAACATTTTCCAGTTAGCAGTCAATTAACATTGGACTTCCCCTATATCCTTCCATGGTTTCCCCAAATTTTCAAATATTGCTGCACATTACAGTTATTCTGCACCTTATCTTCACCAGAATTTTCTCAAATACTATCTTAACTGCTGTTCTTATTCAGGGCCTACTTGCGTTTCAGCATGTTTACAGCAGTTTTTTTAAAAGATCTATGAATGTTTCCCAGTCCTCCTAAAAGTGTATCTCACCCTGATATTTAATTTTACCTGCTAAACTTGCCAATTCGGCATTGTCCAATTCAATTGCAGCTTCCAAGAGATTAAACTAGCTTTTTTGGTATATATCTGTTTCAACCTCACAGGTTTTTCTTACATGTCTGGCTCCATGGCAATGAACGGGGCGTTCCCAAGCAGCCCCGCCCCGCTGAACCCCACCATCGACCACGCGGCCCTGGAGGACGCCTCCAGCTCGGGGAGCCTCTTCAACTCCGTGGCGGGGTCCCGGAGCTCCACCCCACAGCAGCCCTCGTTCCTGGCCATGCCCTCCCGGGCCTCGGCCCAGAGCTCGCCCGCCCACCAGCACTCGGCCAGCCCCAGGCTCAACGGCGCCCCCCAGGGCCTGGCTGGCGTCCTGCAGTACGTGGACTCCCAGAAGGCACTGGGCGAGGGCGGTGGCACCAGGGGCGACCCGCAAGGGATGGAGCCCGCCTTCTCCGACCCCGAGAGCGAGGGGAAGAGGAGGTTCATCTTCACCATCTCACCTGCCACCGGGACCGTCAAGCACTGCCCACCCAGCAAGCACAGCGCCCTCACGGCGAGCATCCGGGCAGAGTGCGGCCAGGATGGGAAGAAGCGCGGGCGGAGGAAGCGCTCCTCCACGGGGGCACCGGGCACCAACTCCGGTGTGTCGCCCAAGCGCAAACCGCTGCCTGCGGTGGCTGGGCTCTTCGCTCAGCCCTCGGGGTCTCCCCTCAATATCAACTCCATGGTGAGAACCAAGGTGGTTTGCTTGCTTGTTGCTTGTTTCGGGTGGTTTCAGTGAGGTGATTTATGCAGCCACTAGCCTATGCAAGCCAGAGTCGCCTCCAGGTGATCAGACAGGGAGAGAGCGAGAGCCCTCTGTGGATTGGTGAGATCACCTCACCTGACAGGTGCCCACCTAATCGCATCATTCGGTGGAATCGGCCCTTCTGCGGGCACCACATAATGCCTGTTCCACATCTGTAAGAACTCAGTTGGTTAGCTCTTTCACTTTGTAACTCCCTGCTTATTGATATCAGGCCTTCAGTTTGCTCGTTTTGGTGCCTGCTAAAAACATTCCTGTTTAGGCAAATCTAGATGCGGGTAGCGCTGTGGGTTAAACCACTGAACCTAGGGCTTGCCGATCAGAAGGTCGGCAGTTCAAATCCCCGCCACGGGGTGAGCTCCCTGCTCCTGCCAACCTAGCAGTTCTAAAGCACGTCAAAGTGCAAGTAGATAAATAGGTACCGCTCCGGCGGGAAGGTAAACGGTGTTTCCGTGTGCTGCTCTGGTTCACCAGAAGCGGCTTAGTCACGCTGGCCACATGACCCAGAAGCTGTACGCCGGCTCCCTCGGCCAGTAAAGCGAGATGAGCGCCGCAACCCCAGAGTCGGCCACGACTGGACCTAATGGTCAGGGGTCCCTTTACCTTTACCCAGATGCTTAAAAAGGTGAGGTCATTTTAATCTCTTTTAGCATCTCAACTTCACATGTTTTAAAGTAGGGTTGCGATTCCCCCCCCCCCTTGATTTTTACTGTTCTGTCTTTAGCAAACCGCTTTAAGGTGTTTCTTTTTCTTTTTTCAAATAAGCAGTGCATAGATTTTACAAAAACAATAATAAATAAATTGTGCAATCCCCTTTCAGTGCGGCCCTTTGCGGTTTGCATTCCTACCTGCAGAAGCCCCATAAATATCAACCTGTAGCCCCTCATAGCTAGTGCAGTTAGGATGCTCTATGAGTCTTTGATCCTATAACAGGGGTGTCAAACTCAAATTCATCGGGGGCCGCATCAGCAGTTTGGCGCCGCTAGAGGGCAGGCGTTCTCTGGCTTGTAGGCTGCCGCGCATGCGCTGAAGAGGCGGCTTTCTTGTGTCAAAAAAAAAAGTGAGAATAAAAGGTGAAGGCTGGCGGCCGGCGGCGGCTACACGGGCCACATGACGAGGTCTGGCGGGCCAGATTCGGCCCACGGGCCTTGTGTTTGACACCCGTGCCCTATAATCTTCTCCTTTGCCACAGACAGTGAAATGTTGGTCAGCAGAATATGTCATCTTTGAAGTAAAGCATTTGTCCTACTCCCCTGGAAGCTGGACAATCTTTTCTTCAGCCTTCCCTCTCCCTTCCCTGCCCGTTTCTCTTTTTGCTATGCCTAGATAGATAGATAGAATAGACAGACAAAAAACCCCACAAAACCAAAGTTACAAAACATAGGAATGATGCAGAAGCTGCAGTTTCTTTCAATATATGTCTATTCGTTTCTAAGAACATGGTATTTGTTTTCCAAACAAACAGGGAGCAGACACTGTAGAAAGAAACGAAAGCAACAAAACAGAAATGCTAAATTTTGTGATTTGGTGGAGTGAAAGTGAGTTTTGTATTTCTGGATCTGATACAAATTTTTGCTGTGTCCCTTAAATGTAAAGCTCTAAGGCCCAGGGGATGGTCACCCATTAACCAATTGGAAAAAGATGCTCTGGGGGTCCTTTTTGTCTGCGGTTTGGGGTAGATAAACAATATAAATAGCGAGAAAATAAGAGCGCAAAACCCCCACGAAACATGCCGTAACGCTAGGAGTGCTTCCCTAATCCTTAAATGCTTCTCCTCTTCTTCTTCTTCTGTCTTTCCTCCTCAGGTCAGTAACATTAACCAGCCTTTAGAAATAACAGCCATTTCTTCCCCTGAAAACTCCCTGAAGAACTCTCCTGTTCCCTACCAGGACAGCGACCAGCCCCCCGTGCTGAAAAAGGAGAAGCCCCTGACCCAGAGCAATGGCATCCATTACTCGCCGCTGACTTCTGATGAGGAGCAGGGCTCGGAGGATGACCACAACAGCACCAGGTGAGTGTGGACCTCGGCTTGTAGGGGGGGACACCCCTGCGGGGGCCCTGGTCTTGCGTCGGAAAGCCCTCATTGCCGTAGGAAATTGCCTGCAAATGAGTCAAGCCTGTTGGCCTTCCTGGCTCAGTACAGTGGTGCCCCGCAAGACGAATGCCTCGCAAGACGGGAAACCTGCTAGACGAAAGGGTTTTCCGTTTTGGAGGTGCTTCGCAGGACGAATTTCTCTATAGGCTTGCTTCGCAAGACGAAAATGTCTTGCGATTCCTGGGGGGTTTTTTCCGCTCCCCACCCCCTTTTTCTAAGGCACTAAGCTGCTAATAGCCTTTTAGCAGCTAATCCGCTAATCCCTTAAGCCTTTAATAGCCGCTAAACCGCTAATAGCGCTAATCCGCTAATGGGCTTGCTTCGCAAGACGAAAAAACCGCTAGACGAAGAGACTCGCGGAACGGATTCTTTTTGTCTTGCGAGGCACCACTGTACTTTTATAATAAAAATAATAATTATTATTATTATCATCGTCAATTCTGTATCCAGGGCAGCTGTCTACCAGCTCCACCTGGGACGCAGGCTGAGACCCTCCCTGCCCGCAGACTGCCTTGCCAGAGTGGTGCATGCTCTAGTTATCTCCCGCTTGGACTACTGCAATGCGCTCAATGTGGGGCTACCTTTGAAGGTGGCCTGGAAGCTGCAATTAATCCAGAATGCGGCAGCTAGGCTGGTGACTGGGAGCAGCCGCCGAGACCATATAACACCGGTCTTGAAAAACCTATATTGGCTCCCAGTACGTTTCCGAGCACAATTCAAAGTGTTGGTGTTGACTTTAAATCCCTAAACGGCCCAGTATACCTGAAGGAGCATCTCCACCCCCCATCGTTCAGCCCAAACGCTGAGGTCCAGTGCCTAGGGTCTTCTGATGGTTCCCTCACTGCAAGAAGCAAAGCTACAGGGAACCAGGCAGAGGGCCTTCTCGGTAGTGGTGCCCACCCTGTGGAACGCCCTCCCACCAGATGTCAAAGAGATAAACAACTACCTGACATTTAGAAGACATCTGAAGGCAGCTCTGTTCAGGGAAGTGTTCAATGTGTGACATTTTAATGTATTTTTTAATCTTTGTTGGAAGTTGCCCAGAGTGGCTGGGGAAACCCAGCCAGATGGGCGGGGTACAAAAAAAATTATCATCATCATCATATACCCCACCCATCTGGCTGGGTTTTCCCAAGCCTACACTAGCCATCATTTGCTGCCCAGGATTTTGGGAAGGGAGTCCGGAGGTGCCAGGGTTTGGATCCTACAACCAAGAAGCAGGGGGTTGGCTCATTGTGTCCTCTCTGTTCTGTGTTCCAAGCTATCGAGTGACTGTCTGATCTGCCTTGTTGGTGGCTTTTTCTTTCCCCCGTTTTATCCTCAAGGCTTACATGGCAGGCGGGGATTTTTAACAGCCGAAATGAAAGGCTGTCGACCTCTGGCGATCTGCCAGCTCTGTTCAGGTGGTCCACAGCATGTCCCTGTTAAAAATGCATATTGATTTTTCAATTCTACTTTAATTGCTGCTTTTCTTTAATCATAATAATATTTCTACCCACCTATCTGGCCTGGGTTTCCCCAGCCACTCTCGGTGGTTTCCAGTACATGTGAAAACATAATACAACGTCAAACATAAAAAAAAATCCCAGTATAACAATTTATAACAATAAAGACTTGCACACTTCAGGAACTCAATACCTTAAGCTTCTCCCCGTATGAACTGATCCAGACCCTGTGTGTCCCCTCCCAGAGTGGTTCGGAAGGTGGCAACGAGAGAACAGGGTCTTTACTGCAGTGGCTCCCTAATTGTGGGTTTCTCTCCCCAGAGAGATTTGCCTGTTGCCATCACTGCATGCCTTGAGGTGCCAGGCAAAAACATTCCTCTTTACCCAGGCCTATGCCTATTAAATAATCTGTGGCCTATGAAAGTGTGGGGGAGAGGACTGTTATTATAATGATTCTTTTACTATTAGGCTGCCTGTCAGTATAGTATGCTTTCTGTTACGTTTTTATCATTGATAAATGATATTTATCACATTTACCACATTCTATAATGCGTTTTTAATGTTGTACAGCACCCTGGGATCTTTTGATAAAGGGTGGTGTATAAATTGAATTAATAATAATAATAATAACAACAACAACAACAACAACAACAATAATAAATAAATAATGATGATTATGGTGGTGGTGATGATGATAAATTGTTCCCCAACTCTTCACACTAAAGTTCCAGGGCGGGTTACATAAATCAAAGCACGTTAAAATCGATCTTGAACAACTTATGATCCCAGAAATGATGCAGGTTCTAGGACAGGCATAGGCAAACTCAGCCCTCCAGATGTTTTTTGAGACTACAATTCCCATCATCCCTGACCATTGGTTCTGTTAGCTAGGGATGGTGGGAGCTGTAGTCCCAAAGCATCTGGAGGACTGAGTTTGCCTATGCCTGTTCTAGAAATACGGAGCTCAGGTGTTAAAGGCCGGGTGCAGTGGTGCATTTTCAGCATTTGTCCAAAGCTGTATAGTGCCAGTCGTGCCTCTGAAAATACAATAAAAAAAACATCTAGCAGAGGGTATTTTAATTGTCAGGACAGGCAGAAGAATCATGCAAGCCTGGGTTTCTCTAACCACTAGGGATGACGGGAGTTGTAGCCCCAAAACAGTTGGAGACCCAAGTTTGGGAAACCCTAATGTAAGCGGTCTACTAAAACCGCAAGCAGTTTTCTCGTGGCCCATGGGGGTGGGGAGATGTTTGGGAACCCCTGGCTTAAGGTAAACGGCCTTTCTTTCCTTCTCCCTCCCTTCCTAGAATTGAGAGGAAAATCGCGACGATATCACTGGAAAGCAAATCTCCGCAGAAGCCGATGGAGAACAGTAAGTGTGGAGGCTGCTGGTGTGGGTCAGGGGGGAAAGCTGTTTTAGACTGCCTGCTTAGGGTGGTGCTGGGTGTTCACAACAGTTGCATATAAAACAAGTGCAGCTCCATACGGATTAGGTAACTGAGCACGGAAAGAATATTAGCTATGTTTGATTGTCAAATGCCGTTCTAGATTTGCCAGGCTGGTCTTGAAAACGATGCTTCTTCTGTATACAGTGGTGCCTCGCAAGACAAAAAGAATCCGTTCCGCGGGTCTTTTCGTCTTGCGGTTTTTTCGTCTTGCGAAGCAAGCCCATTGACGGAGTAGCACTATTAGCGCTATTAGAGAGCCAGTGTGGTGTAGTGGTTAAGAGCGGTAGTCACGTAATCTGGGTAACCGGGTTCGCGTCTCCGCTCCTCCACATGCAGCTGCTGGGTGACCTTGGGCCAGTCACAGTCTCTCAGCCCCACTCACCTGACAGAGTGTTTGTTGTGGGGGAGGAAGGGAAAGGAGAATGTTAGCCGCTTTGAGACTCCTTAAAGGGAGTGAAAGGCGGGATATCAAATCCAAACTCTTCTTCTCTTCTTCTTCTTCTTATTGACATTTTAAGGGCTAAAAACGGCTTTTTAAGGGGTGGGGGATTAGCGGTTTTGCTGCTAAAATGCTTTTAGCAGCTTAGCGATTCAGGAAAAGGGGTTTTGGAGCGGGAAAAAAAATTCAAACTTTTTCGTCATTTTTTGTCTTGCGAAGCAAGCCCATAGGGAAATTCGTCTTGCGAAGCGCCTCTGCAAACGGAAAACCCTTTCATCTTGCGGGTTTTCCGTCTTGCAAGGCATTCGTCTTGCGGGGCACCACTGTATAATGAAGGAATGTCAAGGCATATTAAAAGCGTTGGGAGGTTCTACTTCCTTTGTGGCTATTTTGGTGCTGACGATGCTTCCCTTTGCTCTGTCTCTTCTCCTATTGCCTCTCTCACTCCTGCTCCACTTGTCTGTCTCTGTCTTTTGCCCCTTCCTCGCCCCATCCGCTTCTCTCTCTCTCTCGCCTTCTCCTTGTGTGTGTCTCTCTCTCACACACATTGCTTCCCCTGCCTCCCCAAATCCCAGGCATGAGCTTAGCCGGGAGGAAGCAGGCCGGCGAAAACATGAACAGCAGCAAGTGGAAGTCGACCTTCTCTCCCATTTCGGACATCAACCTGACCAAAGCAGTGGACAGTCCTCTGCAGGCCCCGCCGCTGAGCCAGAACTCCCTTTTCGCCTTCCGACCGCCCTCCGAGGACGGCTCGGGGGGCGACAACAAGGTCTCGGCCCACCCACGGAAGCACGGGGCCTCGGCCGCCCTCGACGGACTGGGCCAGACCATGAACGGATTTGCTTACAACAGCGGGCTGCCGGCCGACCTCGGTTTACATAGCTTTATTGACGGTGCTCCTCTCCCGCACAAGGCCGCTGCGGACGTGGCCGCGGCGCTGGCGGGCAGCTCGCCCCTGAGCTTCCTGGCGCAGCGCGGCAAGGAGGGCGGCGGGGTCTCCGAGACGAACCCCTTCCTGAGCAAAAGGCAGCTGGAGAGCCTGGGAGCCCTCGCCAAAGGGGAAGACTCCAACTGGCCCAGCGGCCTCAAGGGCAAAGACCCTGGCGAGCTGAGCGCCCGCCTGGGAGCCGCTTTGGACAAGTCCTCGGTGCTACACGGCAGCAAGGCCGGGAAGGGCAGGGAAAGGGAGGCCGTGGAGCTGAAGAACGGCCACAACCTCTTCATCGCTGCTGCCACCGCCACCCCTCCTGGCGGCCTGCTCAACGGCAAAGGCCTGTCTGTGGCCCCCACGGGCAGCTCTCCTTCCTCGGTGCCCTCCTCCTCCTCCTCCTCCTCCATGGTGGCTCACCCGTTCTTGAACTCGCTAACCACTGGCTCGCAGTTCTCCCTGGGCCCTATGGTGACGAACTCTTCGGTACTGCAGTCCCTGTTCAGCTCCATGCCAGCCGCCAGTCTGGTTCACGTCTCGTCGGCTGCCACCCGACTCACCAACTCTCACACGATGGGCAGCTTCTCCCCTGGGGTGACAGGTGGAACAGTTGGAGGTAAGGCGGAGCTTCAGGGTTCTTCCTTCCCTGGGGGGCACAGCTGAGAAGGGGGGGCAGGGGCAGCTTTTTTCACAGCCTCTCTGCAGCCCCACTCCACAGTTAGGTGGGTTTTATTTCTTTATGCGTCTTTATTATATACTGCCCTTCATCAGGACACCCCAGGGCAGTTCATAGAGTAAAATACAAGACAAAACACCAGTAAATAATTAAAGCAAAACAGCAAAACACTACTCCCCTTCTCACAGATACATTTCAAAGGCTGCAGGGTATTTATCAGGACTGGTTGAAGAGGAATGTTTTTGCCTGGTACCTAAAAGGATATAATGAAGGCACCAGGCGGACCTCCCTGGGGAGAGTGTTCCATAAATGGAGAGCCACTGCGGAAAAGGCCCTGTTCTCGTGTTGCTAACCTCTAGACCTTTCATGGGACAGGCACCCAATGAAGGGTCTTGGAGGATCTCAGGGTCCGGGTACGTTCATATGGAGAGAGGCGATCCTCCAGGTATTGCGGTCCTGAGCCGTTTAAGGCTTTAGAGGTCGAAGCCAGGTTTTCAAGCGCTCTTTTCTGGGAGATCCCCCACTCCACCTGTGCTGAGCTGTGTTCCACAAAGAAGGGGGGGCGGGCTGGGGATACACAGACCATCCTTGGCCTACCTGGTGCCTTCCCCCAATGTTGCCTGGTGTCTCCCCCCAGCCAGCAAGGGGAACCAAGGAGGAAACATACCAGTTCCCCACAAACATGCGTGCCTGAAGGTCTCCTCCTCCTAAGAGCCTCTCTTTTTGGGCCAAGTCGTGTTTCCGGGGCAGAGTGGCTGCAGCAGCCTTGAGACTAGCTTGCTGTCGCCAAAAGGAGGGCCTTAGAAATGGGTGCGCTGTTGGGTCTCTGAGTTCAGCCAAAGTCCCTTCCCCCTGGCGCATGAAAGGAGACAGGTAAGTGAGCAAGCCTCTACCCCGCTCAGCTTCTACACCATCGCTGCTCATCGCTTGCCGCTGCGGCTGCCGTTCATTTTCTCCATGCTGCGCATTTGTCTGTCAAGCTGCGGCTGCTGCGATCTTTTTTAAGTTTGCTTGCTTGCTTTAAAAAAAATTATTTATTTCCCCCCCGGTTGTGTTGCATCACGTTGTTGTTTTTGCTTCTCTCGCTGTGAGCCGTGCCAAAGTTCCGCCTGCTGAGTTTGTTTCTTTCTCCTGTTTGCAGGTATTTTTAACCATGTGGTGCCTTCTGCTTCCTCCTCCTCCTCCTCCTCCTCTGCTCCCTCGCCTTCCCTTCCGTCTTTCTCCTCCTCCTCTTCCTCCTCCCTCCACTTTGGCAGCAGCGCTGTCTCCAGCTGCGCCGCCGCTGTGCTGAGCCTGAACCCTCTGCAGGTGGCTCCCGCCTCCCCATCGTTCCACTCGCCCCCGGCCCCGTCCGGCGAGACGCAGCACCTCGCGCGAACCCCGGCGCACCCGCCCCGCCGCACCCCGCCTCCCAACGTCTCCTTGCCTCCGCCCCCTCCCCTCCTCGCCTCCAGCAGCGACCCCGTCCTCCTACAGGCCTTCTCCTCCCTTCCGGGCTCCGAGGCTTTCTTGCCGTCCTCCTCTTCCCCCGCTAACTCCGCTTTGTCTATTAAGCTAGCTTCTCTCCAGCACAAATCCTCCCGCCCTTCCTTCACTGTCCACCACCCGCCTCTGCCCCGCTTGGCGCTAGCCCAGGCCGCGCCCGGGATCCCGCAGCCCAGCGCCGCTGCCTCCGCCGCGCCCGCTATGTGGGTCACGCTCGGCCTGCAGTCTCCTTACGCTTCGCACCTCCCCGGGGTTAAGCCGCGGTAATGGGCTCGGCTTGACCCTTTAAGTGTTCGTGCTCCGTAAGGTAAGGCTGGCCGGGAGGGGCGGGTGGGGTCGGGCAGGCAGCTTCTTCGGAGGCATGGAGCCACATGTCTGCCCTTGTGGCCGTGTGTAAGCTTTGCCCTCTTGCAAGGTGGTTGTGGGGTGGGTGGCGGCTAATGGATTGAGGTTGAATCTGGGAGAAAGGGGTCTGGCAGGCAGGTGTGGGGGAATCCCTGGTCCTGAATGGGGTAACTGTGACCCTCAAGGACCAAGTGCACAGCCTGGGGGTCATTTTGGACTCACTGCTGTCCATGGAGGCACAGGTCAATCCTGCGTCCAGGGTGGCTGTCTACCAGCTCCATCTGAGACCCTCCCTTCCTGCGCCCTGCCTTGCCAGAGTGGTGCATGCCCTGCTTGGACTACTGCCATGCGCTCTCCGTGGGGCTACCTTTGAGGGTGACTCGGAAAATAAAGAATGTGGCAGCTAAACTGGTAACTGGTACCATATAACACCGGTCCTGCAAGACCTACATGGGCTCCCAGTACGTTTCCAAGAACAATCCAAAGTGTTGGTGCTGACCTTTAAAGTCCTAAATAGCCTCGGCCCAGTATACCTGAAGGAGCGTCTCCACCCCCATCGTTCAGCCCAGACACTGAGGTCCAGCTCCAAGGGTCTTCTGGCGGTTCCCTTACTGCGAGAAGTGAGGTTGTAGGGAACCAGGCAGAGAGCCTTCTTGGAAGACAGGCAGCCCTGTATCGGGAGGTTTTTAATGTTTGATTTACTGTGTTTTGATTTGATGAAAGCTGCCCAGAGTGGCTGGGGTGACCTGATCAGATAGGCAGTATATAAATGATGATGTTGTTGTTGTTCCTGGTTGATCTCACGGCCCTTTTCACTACCTTCCTTGGGGGGGGGGGTAGTCAGCAGCGCAGCTTCTGCCCTCGCATGCAAAATGGTGTCTCCGGACAGGGCTGGGGGAGGCTCCTGTTCTGGAGAGCTGCAGCTGCCAGCCAGTGTAGACATTGCTGAGCTGGTTGGACCAGTGGCCTCACTCATCACAAAGCAGCTTCCTGACTAAGTTGTTATTACCAGGCAGATGGCACCATGCCTGGACCTGAAAAATTAATAACTGGCGATGATATGTCAGGAGTGCTCTGATGGTGTTTCCTGCTTGGCAGGGGGTTGGACTCGATGACCCTTGTGGTCTCTTCCAACTCTATGATTTTATGATTCTATGACTTGCAATAACTGTAGCCCGAGTTTGGAGGGTCAAGGAAGAGAGGCCTTGTTTGCCCACAAAGAAATAAAACTCCTCCTTATCATCATTCTTGTATTCATATCCCACCTTTTCCTCCCAAGGGCTCAAGGTGTGGTGTACCTGGTTATTCCCAGGGCGTTTTCTTCATCCTTGCCATTGTAAGAGAACAAGGAAGGCGTTCATGGCACCTCTTTTTCTAGGATGTTGTTGAACTACAACTCCCATCACCCCTAGCTAGCAAGGCCAGAGCTCAGGGATGATGGGAGTTGTAGTCCAACAACATCTGGGGACCCACAGGTTGAGAACCGCTGGGTTAGGCTGAGCTGCTCCCAAGGCTCACCCAGTGACTGCCGTGGCCGAGAGTGGGATTTAAACTCTGGGCTCTCCCACGTCCAGCCTGACGCTCCAACCCAGTGTTTCCCAAACTGGGGTCTCCGGCTGCTTTTGGACTACAACTCCCATCACCCCTAGCTTGCAAGGCCAGTGGTCAGGGATGATGGGATTTGTAGTCCGAAAACAGCCGGAGACCCAAGTTTGGGAAACGGCACTATGCCACACTGGCAGGTCAAGCGAGGTGAGAATTCTGAGGGCCAGGTAGTGGCTCTGGAGGGCCGCACTGGGTCTAACCTCCCCAGCCCTGCCCGCGCCATCCTTGATTCCTTGGTTTCGTGAACTGTCCATAACCTGCTGGCTTAAAGTGTGCTTCTCCTCTCCCCACAGGTAACTAAGGACCTTCTACCTCAACCCCCCACGTGACCTATGCAAGGCCAGCCCGGACCAACGCCTCTCCACTTCCACTTGAAGGTGCTGCCCTCAACCGCTGTAGAGAGGGGCTTCTGCTCCTCCCCTCCTCCCCCTCCTCCCCATCTCTCTTTACTACTGGACACACGCAGGAAAACCAGACGAGGAAAGAGACAGGCAAACGGAACGGAACCCCAGAGTCCTCAGCCTAAAAGCCGGAAGAAAATGCTACTGTGAAATCTTAAGTGTATGTGTGTGTGTGTATATATATATATATGTGTATATTATATTATATAATATATATGTATATGTATATCTCTCTCTTTCTAGATATATTCAAACTGCAGAAGGCGACAGCGGCCTCCGATTTGTATTGTTGATATAGTTTAGATATTTATATATTTTTTAAAGTTTGAGAACACGTGTTTTCACAAAAGGCACCCTCCCACCCCCCCTCCGCTCTTGTGTGTGTTCGTTCCACGCAAAGTCTTGGAACTGGAAAAAAAACACGCCGGGGAAAGGGGAGGGGGGGGGAAAGAAGAGGACTTTTAACAAACAAAATACTGCTAATAACAAAAGGACTGGGCAACACAAGCCGAGACACATCGAAAAGGTTCTCTTGGTGCTATCCATGCCCGACAGACGCTGTGCCTCTCTGGGCCGAGCTCCCCCGTGGTGCTTTCGTTTTTGTGTTTTTTTGCGGGGCGCAGAGGCCTGGTTGTTTGCGTGTTTGGGGGGGTGATCAATACCAAGCCACGTTCATATATAGAGCGAGTCTGACTGTTCTTAATCGATTCCACCCGCTCCCACCAGATGTCTGGTCCACTTCATCGTCCGTGTCTCTTCCGCTCTGTAGCGAAGCCAGGGAAACGAGGAATCCAGGGCTTGTCCTCCTCGGTGCTGGCCCCTTATAAGCAACCTTAGTTGGCCGTTGGGCAGTAGCTGGCGTTGAGCAGGAGCCAGGGAGGAACGGAGCCAGTCGTTTTGCATGGGCGTCCGGCTATCTGCCCCCCCCCATGCTGTAGATCTGACCATCAATGTCATGTGATGCCGGCTTCCCAGCAGAATTCAGATATGGTGCTCGTGGGGGGTAAAACATCGCCTCTCCCGCCCCCGAAACAGACACCCCCAGGTGCGTTTCCGAAGCGAGGGGAAGGGGATTCCTCTGCCTTAACTGTGAAACCCAAAAGGGTCGTCTTCGGAGTTCAAGGTGGGTTGGGGTGGGGACCCTGACCCACAGGCTTCTGGGCTGGGTGGCGATGAAAGCAACCCCTCCCTTCCCGGCAGAATGGCTCCCGCCAGGCAGCCAAGCCCTGGCAGGCATTTTCTCACGCCACAGGCAGCTTCACCTGTATTTTGGGACTCCACCTCAGGCTCGGGTACCTTTCTTGCCCGGGTCCAGGCTTTGTAGTCTTCTAGGTTTCCTTTAAAACAAAAAACCATTGCTTACAATTTTCTAATCATGCCATCTTTGGGGGCTCCGGCTTGCCCTCGGTGAGGATCTCTCCCAGTTTGTCCTCCCCTGGGAGGCAGCAGATTGGGTCCCCGGCTGTCTGGCTCGTTGCTTTGTTCCTTGGAAGAAGCAAGGATGCTTGTCATCCTTGCCCGGTGCTCTTTCCTTCCTGTTTGTGTCCGTCTCCCGCTCTTGGAATATTCCCCCAGGGTGATTTGTTTTGGGAGGCGATGGCCACGCACAGGCATCCCACTGGTGTCGTTGGCTAGGCTGCTTGCACTGGAAAACTTGAGAAAGCAGGCTGCCAAGTCTTGCGCTGGGCCTGCTGCCAACTCTCTTTCTTGGGGTTCTGGCATCCTTTTTGTGTGTTGTCGGCGGCAAGATTTTTGATACTTGATCAGGACACGCAGCTTTGTACGTTCCGTCAGAGACACGTCCGCTCACGGCTTCTGTCCTTGTTGCTTCTCAGTAAGTCGTGTTTTAAAAATGTGATTGCACACCCCTGGATCAGAGATAAAACTCACACACACACACACACACACACACGTGCATACTGCACTCAAACTTACCTTTTTTTGTATCTCAGCTGACAACACTGGTGCTTTGCTGATTTTTTTATAACAATAAATTGTGACTTGGGTGATCAGTGCATAGGAATAATTCTTACGTGTTTTTTAAAGGCACACAGCTTTCTGGGAATGGTGAGATGTGGGGTGGGGGGGAATATATCTGTTTAAAAACACATACACACTCGTATGCTTTCTGCTAATTTTTTTATCAGGTTGTGTCCGTAGTGTAATTTGAAGCAGGAGACAAGTAGCAGTTTTGTTTCCTCAGGTGTGCCTAGAATCAGGGTGGAAATGGCAAGGGCATGAGGATAAGAAAGTCTGTGATGATCGCAGCAGAGGGTATCATTCTTGCTCCCCTCAATACCACAGCGGTCCCTAAAGTCTCACGTTTGCCTTCTTTGTCTCTTGCTGTTGCTTTTCCCTGAATCTGTCTTGCTCGCTCTCTCCCCCCTCCGCTAAGGTCTTGGAGCAAACAGCTGACTTCTCATAAAGACTTTTCACCATTCTGCTTATTTTTCTTTGCCCCTGTTGGTCTGCTCAGCATAGGCAGAGAACCGAAACCTCCCTGTTTCCAGGTTTCTTAAAACTCTCATTGCAAGCCGAATGAATTCCTTTTGGCTCCGGTTCTCCCACCCCAGAAGGAACAGGGAGGAATCAGCTCATTACTCTGGCAACCCTTTTTTCCCTTCCGCTGCGCTGGACCAGCACGGAAATAACCCCCTAATGAATGTGGACTGGCTGCCAAAACCCTTTATCTTGCTTGGATAAATCTCCGCTGCCTTCTGTCGCGTCACCGGCCAGGTTTCCAGCAGCTTCTCTTTCTTGCCCTCCTTCCACACTCGGGTATCTTTCCCCTGCAAATTTCCACTTCGTGGGAAAGTGTGGATACAGTTCGCGCTTTCTTTTCCTCTCCCTTCCCTTGACTTTAGTCTTAGCTTTCTTTCCTTTAAAAACAATCCCACTTGAAGGCCTGGTTCTTACAAGTCTTCAGTCAGCTGCAAATCTTTTCCTAGGTCTGGAACTAAAACGGATCCCTGCTTGGTCACTTTCCGCCCTGTGTTAAATTCGTAGGGTGCAAATTTCTCATACCTGACTTGCTGCTCTTGAGTTGAGCTCTCTCCAGCAACCGCTTTCTCTCCCCCTCTTAAAAAAAATTCCTCCATCTCCCCTCAACCCATCTTCTCATCTTCAGTGCTCTTGAGGTCGCAAGTGTGTGTTTCATGCATCGATCTTCCGTTCGGAATATAGTCTTTAAAATGCCGGATGGGCCCCTCTCCAGAGCAGTGTTGAGCCAAGCAGGCAATAGGGCGGTGGGCCCTTCGCCTCTGACCAGCCCAGGGTTTTGATTTTATAAAAGCACGGGAGAGCTGGCCAAAGACACAAAAACCAAGCTGCTTGTTTTTAACTAACCAGGCGGTTCAGACTCGGGGCAGTAGGCCCTGTGTCCACGTCCGAAGCCTGCCTTACCCGACCCCTCGAGGACTCACCTAGGTTTCTTGCTGGTGCTGTCTTCTTTGCAAGAACTCCACGCCGAAACACAAATCCACTTGGGTGATCCATTCAGCCGCTGGGGCGGGACTCCCCGCCTCTGGAAAGATCACCCCCAAAGGACAATTGTCGTATTTGCCCTGCTGCTTTCGAAACCCACACCACTTTGTCTTGTGATGCCGTTCTTGGGAGAAGCTTGTTGTAGTGAGCTGTTGGGACTTGTTTTATTTTATTTACTTTTCTGAGTGGGATTTGCTGCTGCTGCTGCTTCCCTTCATTGGTGCTAGATGCTAAACAAAACCCTAAGGTGCTTGGCTGGGGGGGGCATTCCTTTTACCCAGCCGACCTGGCAACGACAGGCCACAAGGAAAGGAGGAAGGCTGGGTATTCTGTTTTATTCTTTGCCAGTAAAACCTGCTTTAAGATGCTTTTACTTTGCCCGCAAACACACAGAGATTATGTTGAGTTGTGTAAGGGCCGTAGAGGGAACTCGTCTTCTAACTTTATTTTTCAGGAGGGCAGAGTATTAGCTCAGCAGCAAACCTCTCTAAAGGCTTTGACCCTGTTTCTGGTGCAGAATATGGTGCTATCTGGGTGTCTTTGTGTTTCCCTAAGCCATCGGGGCTCCACCTTATCTGAGGTTATCCTAAACCAGCCTCTGCCATTTTGGGGCCCCTCCCTCGGCAGTCCAAAGCAATCTTGGAGGGGCTTCACAATGGCAAACGGACTCTGCAGACCCACAGGACGATGTCCTCATTTTCGCGGCTAACCTCTTCCATTCCATTTCCAAACACAACTTTTCTCCTAAACCGCTGGCCATGAGAACTCGTAGAGGGTCTAGCCTGCTTGGCTTTGAAATCTTAAGAGTGATGCCTGCGGCATGAGCTTGGACAGCACCCTTTTTTTTTTGCGGGGAGCGCACACCCTCGCAGAAACTGAAACACACACCCTGTGCTTTTCTGCTTCTCTCTCTCTCCCCCCCCCGCAAACCCCTTCTTTGCAACTTGGATAAAGCGGTGAAGAAACTTTGGGATTTGTTGCAAATGACGGTGTGTCCTCACAAATTGGGTTTGGTTTGAGATGGTGTGCGTACTCTTTGTGAAAGCGTAGGAGTCATTGCAACAGCGATGGAGGGATTTGTTTGCACCCAGTGGAGTCGCTTGGTTTTTAAAAGTTGTAGAATTGCTTCAGAATCAGGGCAGGGCGGGGGGCTTCTGGGGTTGGGTGCTAATGGTGCTTTCCCCCCACCCCTCCTAGAAACAGACCCACAGGGGGGAAAGCCTTTTGCAGGGTAAAAACTACTTTCCATACTTTAACAGGCACACTGTAGTAGATGCAGTCCATTAAGCAGGCTGCCACAATCTCCTGTGAAGTTTGAAATCAGCCTTGCCCGGATATCTTAACATCCAACAAGAACTTCCATAGAAACTGGCTTGCTTGTCTGTGTTTAACTAGCATAGGAATTTGTGGTACTCTGAAAGAAAGGTGGGTGCTGGGGAGTCGATAGCAAGCATCCCATTTGCAAAATATCTTTTGTCTCGGTTGCAGGATGCTGTTTTTGCAAATCTGGTTCAAAGCAGGTCTTCCTCCCTGCAGGTATTGGCGGGACACCTGCTCAGCCCTTCATAATTCTGGATTTCCTCACCCACATGCACATTGGAACCTTAAAAAACAACACCTTAGCGCCCCCCCCCCTTCTAGCCTTGATGGGATGGAGATCTATTTAAAAAAAAAAAACAGGAGGAAGAAATGTGGGGTAGATCTGCTCCTCCTTTCAGTGCTTTGCGTTTTTTTGAGCCTTTTGAGAAGTGCTTTGCAGAAACAGCCCTTGGGGGGCTGGTTCAGGAATTGTCTGGATCCTCCCCCCACCACAATGAACTGAGGCTTTGCCTTGCCGAAACAGGGAGTTTGGGTGAGGGCGGGGGGAGGGGTAATTCAGTCAGTGATGGAAATTGCTGTTGCTCAGGAATTAAATCTGTAAAATGTAAAAAAAAAAGGAATCCGTTTGTAAATGGATTGAAGGGAGTACCCATAATATTCTTAGAGGTGGGATGTTCTTTCCCAGCAACTAGGAACTTGATTTGTATACATTAGCCCATGAAAATGAATTCTATTTAAATTTCAGTCTTTCATCCGATGTATCTTGGGGTTTGTTTGTTTGTTTGTTTGGCTTTGTTTTTGAGACTTTGCTCCATGAAATCTCGATCTGTCATTCTTCCATAGATCCATACGAACTACTTCTGGCGTTGTGTATATATGTACGTAATAATCTTTTATCTATATATTTCAGCCCCTTCCATTCCTTCCGATTCTCTGCACTGCAAAAAAAAAAGTTTTATCTTTCTGTTCTAACCTCCACTTCAGATCTCCCCCCGCACTTCACCCTGATTTGTAATTGAAAAACAGAAAAGAAAATGGCTTTGAAGTTTGTCTTTATATTAAAAAAAATGTATGTATTTTAATACACTGTATACCCTTGTGGTGGTGCTTCTATCCTTTCTGAAGTTGTCTGGTTTCTTTTGCAAGAGATGTCCAGGTTTCACAGCCAGAGAGGCCTGCGTCCCCCCCCCCCCCCCGGGGCCACATGCTAGAGGTCAGCTGAACGATAAATGCAGTTTTCACCTTTGTAGAATCATAGAACGGTAGTGTTGGAAGGGACCTGCAATGCAGGAATCTCAACTAAATCATCGGCGGCAGATGGCCATCCAACATCTGAATCATAGAATCCTAGAGTTGGAAGAGACCACAAGGGCCATCGAGTCCAACCCCCTGCCAAGCAGGAAACACCATCAGAGCACTCCTGACATATGGTTGTCAAGCCTCTGCTTAAAGACTCCAAAGAAGGAGACTCCACCACACTCCTTGGCAGCAAATTCCACTGTCGAACAGCTCTTACTGTCAGGAAGTTCTTCCTAATGTCTAGGTGGAATCTTCTTTCTTGTAGTTTGGATCCATTGCTCCGTGTCCGCTTCTCTGGAGCGGCAGAAAACAACCTTTCTCCCTCCTCTATGTGACATCCTTTTATATATTTGAACATGGCTATCATATCACCCCTTAACCTCCTCTTCTCCAGGCTAAACATGCCCAGCTCCCTTAGCCGTTCCTCATAAGGCATCGTTTCCAGCCCTTTGACCATTTGGGTTGCCCTCCTCTGGACACGTTCCAGTTTGTCAGTGTCCTTCTTGAACTGTGGTGCCCAGAACTGGACACAGTACTCCAGGTGAGTACTCCTGCTTCAAGGCCAGCAAGGAAGGAGAGTCTACCACCTCCTGAGGGAAACCATTCCACTGTCGAAAGTTTTTTTAATCTCTTTTCATGTCACTTGAAGCTGTTCAAGTCCTACCCTCCCAAGCAGGAGAAAACAAGGTTGCTCCATGTGACAGCCTTTGAGATAATTGGAAAATTGAAATTGAATTGAAATTGAAATACTTTATTGTCACTTGTACAACTTGTATGCAGTGAGATTACACCAGCACCCGCCACTCCGCTCTCTTAGTCTTAATTCCCCTCGTTTACTGACGCACACCCACCAAACCCCAAAGTCCGTTGCCCTGTTGTGATCTTTTCATTCAGCAGCCTAACAGCCCATGGACAGAAGCTGTTCATTACCCTGTTGGTGCGACTAATCATGCTTCTATATCTTCTGCCCGAGGGCAGGAGATCAAGAAAGTGCCGGCCAGGGTGTGAATCATCCCTGAGGATTTTCCTCACTCTCCTGAGGCAACGTTCTTCCGTGATGTCATCCAGTGGATTCACAGGACAGCCCATAATACCTTGTGCTGTATTCACCACCCTCTGTAGGCACTTCCTATCAGTTGATATCAAACCAGCGTACCACACTGTGATGCAGTATGAAAGGACACTTTCTATTGTAGAAGGAGATCATCATGGCTATCCTATCTCCTCTCAGTCTCCTCTTTTCCAGCTCCTTCAACCATTCCTCATCAGGTCTGGTTTCCTGACCCTTGATTATCTTGGTCTTCCCTCCTCTGCACACCTTCCAGCTTGTCAACATTCTTCCTAAATTGTGGTGCCCAGAAGTGGACACTGGACTCTAGGTGTGGTCCGATCAAGGCAGATAGAACAAGACTGTGACTTCCCTTGATCTGAACATGCTGGCTCGTTGCAGTTATACCTCTCTCCACAATCCTCCATCCATTCTGGCAAATAAAATGCAACAGCAGAGTTCAAGTACACCTTTCCAGCAATTTAAGGATGGTGTGACGTTCTCCTGCTGCTGCTATCCCAATGCACTGGGGTAAAACTCCTCGCATGAATGCACTTTTGAATGCAGAACTGGTCCCAGCCTATTCCCACCTCTCTCACACAGAAAAGGCACAAAGCCAACCAACAAGACAGTAGTTCCGTTTATTAGAGGGGCAAGAAAATCAGTGTGGACATAACAAAAGGGGATCTGGGCATGTCAACAAAACAGTAACATTTCTGGTTTAATGCACAGAAGTAATAAAACTGGCCAATTATCCAACAGGCAATGGTGTCTTGGGGCAGGAGGAGTACAGAAGATGAATGTAAACTGATAAAGTACATTTTACATTTCTACAGCCTCTTAAAAACCTCTAGCCGCCCTCTGTGGCTGGTGACTTCTCTCTCTCCCCCCACATTCGTCCCCCAAACTCTGCCCCTTTAGGCAACGATGGATTTCACCAGCTCCCATCGTCCATGAGCAACTGGCCGAGGATCGCAGACTCCTTGGTTTTGTTTCCCCTGCCTCTTTGCAGAAGAGACATTCCTCTGCCTCACACATGCAGCAGTGAAATTCAGCCTCTTAGGGCAGGGTTGGAGAAAGCAGCAGCCCAGCGCCCCCCGGGGACAGAGTTTTAAGTCTGATATCAGCCAGAGAACCACAGCTTTCAGTGAGTTTTTAAAACGCCTCTAAATTTCACAGCAGATTTATATATATATGTATAAAATTACATTCAGCTGCCAGTCCCAAAAGTTGGGCAGAGGAAAGAAGAGAGCAAGGAGGGATGGAGAACAAGGTATTTTTTTCTTTGAGGAAGGGAGATTTCTGCCACCCCAGCAAGCAAGGAACCTGCTCTGGAGTGAGCTTGGAACACAGTTTGGGCACCGAGCTTGGGAAAGTGGCAAGGGGCTCTTCTCAGTTCCCTATTTTGCCAGGCGCAGAGAGCAGCTCTGACGCAGGGGGTGCCAGCAAGGCACAACAAAACGGTAAAAGATGGCCGAGCACCTGAGGGAGATAGTCTTGTTGCTGCTCCAGTAGTCTGGCATTCTTCTGTCTAACACCTCCTAGTTCAGGTTTTCCCAAACTTGGGTCTCCAGCTGTTTTTGGAACACAACTCCCATCCCTGATCACTGGTCCTAATGGGAGTCGGTAGCCCCAAAACCCCACTGGCGACCCAAGTTTGGGAAACCTTGTACTAGGTGAATACACATGCTTGCTTTGGGAATTCAAATGAGTGTGCTCCCACCGCTCCTGTTGAAAATGTTTCCTTACAGAGCAAGCAAAGAGTTGCCTCATCCTGGGTGAGAATTGCTGAGGGTGGGGGGGGGAGAGGCTCAGGTTTGGGAGCAATGACTTCAGAGACACACACAGCCCATTTCACTGGGGGGGGGGCGGTGCAGGGGGAGTAATTCAGAACCCCAGTATCCCTTGCGGGGACAGCATAGTGGCTCCCACCCAACCCAGGCAGCCGATGGGAAGGTGTGCAAAGCCAGAGGAGTTACTCAGTGGGGAAACTCCGCCTGGGGTGTTCTGGGTCCACCACAGATCTCAAATCCCAGCATGAAAGTTGGGCGCAAACCCGATTTGGGATGCTAATGAAAATCAAGCACGATTCCAAGAAGCCCCCGCCCCTTCCTTCAGCTCCAGGAGCACCCTTGCCAATGTTGTTTGTGTGCACATTTACACACAACGAGGAAGCACGATTCTGAGCTGAATAGCAGGTTCTCTGCGCCCTGGAAGGAGAGAAAACCGGCAACCGCTGGAGTCAAATCTCCACTCTTTGTTTCAAGCCCCCAAAGCTAGGAGGAATCAGGTGGCTGGGTGGCGTCACCCTCTTGGCGGCACGAGGGAGATCCTGCAAGTTCGTGAAAGCAACTCACTCGGTCGGCGTACAGTCCTGACCCTGGAGCCTCGGGGAGCGGCGCAAGGGTGCTGGTGGTATGGTGAGGTGCCGGCCCAGATCCAAGTGCTCCGGGTTATACCTTCCGTGCGCCCAGCTGGAAGCGGGCTTCCCCCGAGATGCCGTACTGCTCCAAGGGGTCCTGTGGCGAAAGGAGAGGTGGGGCTTTGAGGGCTGGATGTCACGGCTAAAAATTGGCCACTGTTTCTTTCGCTAATGGTAATACAAATGGGGGTGGTCCCTATCCGAAGGAGGTGTTGGTAGCCGAATCTGCGGACTGCACAGGATGCGAGCAACTCCATCTAATAATTAGAACTCTAAACTGTATATTCAAGAGAATTGACGGCCTATCCTCTCAGCTGTATAGCCTTCAGCAAAAACTGGATGACCAGCCGGTACAGACAGCCCAAGATGGGGCAAGATGCTAAAAGAACTAAGTCAGCATGAGTCAGTGGCCTACAATGACTCATGCAACCTTTCACCAAAGTGTGTCTGTATATATAGAGCGGTCAATGTTAGTGTTGGGTGTGGGTTGGTTGGATGGTAGAAAGCTGGTTGTGTTTGGTGTGTGTAAAAGCTGTCGGTTGTGGTTGGAGAAGAAGACTTTTTAAGAATACTCTGCAAGGGTAAAGGTAAAGGTACCCCTGCCCGTACGGGCCAGTCTTGCCAGACTCTAGGGTTGTGCGCTCATCTCACTCTATAGGCCGGGAGCCAGCGCTGTCCGGAGACACTTCCGGGTCACATGGCCAGCGTGACATCGCTGCTCTGGCGAGCCAGAGCTGCACACGGAAACGCCGTTTACCTTCCTGCTAGTAAGCGGTCCCTATTTATCTACTTGCACCCGGGGGTGCTTTCGAACTGCTAGGCTGGCAGGTGCTGGGACTGAACGACGAGAGCGCACCCCGCCACGGGGATTCGAACCGCCGACCTTTCGATCGGCAAGTCCTAGGCGCTGAGGCTTTAACCCACAGCGCCACCCACGTCCCTACTCTGCAAGAATACTCTTTCTCAAAGACTCTTTTGTGCCAACTAAGGTCTGAGGACTAGGCAAAGGAGTAGAAAGGAGGTCAGAACCTTTTCCCTTTTCAAACACAGACACTGGATATCTGGAGATGCTAAATTTGAAAGGGTGGGGGATGCGAGTCCATAGCTCTGTGGCAGACCAGGTGCCCAGCATGCAGAAGGTGTCGGGTTCAAGCCCTGGCAGGGCTGGGAATTCCCCCCCTCTCCCTGCATCTGAAACCCTGGAGGAGCCACAGGCAAGTTGGCATCATATTTCTAGGCGCTTCCCAACATTTCATCTTGGAATCCCAATGGGATCACATCTTTTTAAAAAACCATTTGTATATAGACATCTGCCTTATTGGGTTCTATGGGTCTTCTTGGAGTAAAATGTAACAAAACACAACTTCGAACCACAGTATCACAGGATGACCCAGGGCAGAAACTGCATCCTCGTCCCGGCCGTTACTTCCTGGTCTCTGGGTGAGCACCCACCCTCACCAGCTTTCCGGCCCAGAAGCTACTCACCTTTCCTGTCATCTTCAGGATCTCATTCCGATAGAAGACCAAGCTGCTCCTCATGAACTCGTAGCTGTTGGCAGAAGGAGAACGGATCCGACGGTGAAGGGCGGAGGCAGCAGAACCAGATTTCTAGTGAACATTCACGGCGAGGGTCTTGCCATTAACTCCACCCCAAAACAACCCCAGAGGAGCTGATCCTGTGGCACCCAACACTTCTGGGATTTGTGGTTCTGGTTTTGCGGCTAATAAGCCCACAGCTGTGAGTATGCAAAGGTGGTGGTGGGGGGCTCTTTAAGGTTCTGTCTCAGGGATGGGGAGCCTCTGGCCCTCCAAACTTCTCCGTGTGGCCCTTGGATGTTCTCCCCTGGCCACGCCCCTCACTGGCCTTCCTTGAGACCTTCATTTTGGACTCACCGCTATCCATGGAGGCACAGGTCAATTCTGCGTCCAGGGTGGCTGTCTACCAGCTCCATCTGAGACCCTCCCTGCCCGCAGACTGTCTCACCAGAGCGGTACATGCCTTGGTTATCTCCTGCTTGGACTACTGCAATGCGCTCTGTGGGGCTACCTTGGAAGGTGACTTGGAAATGACCACTAATCCAGAATGCAGCAGCTAAACTGGTGACTGGGAGCGGCCATCAGCACCATATAACACCGGTCCTGCAAAGACCTATGTTGGCTCCCAGTACGTTGGTGCTGACCTTTAAAGCCCTAAAGGGCCTTGGCCCAGTATCCCTGAAGGAGCGTTTCCACCCCCATCGTCCAGCCCAGACACAGAGGTCCTCCTCCAAGGGCCTTCTGGCGGTTCCCTCACTGTGAGAAGTTACAGGGAACCAGGCAGAGGATTTTCAAACACTGAAAATCCGGATAGAAAAGGTTTTCTTGCCCAAAGGAGACAATTTGCAAAAAAAAAAAGAGGAAAAGTTTTGGGGCTAATTTTAATGAAAATCACCAAAATTGACACTGCCAACATGGGCTGTGATATGTCTGGATTTCTGCCCGAACACTGCTTCCAGTTGCAGTATTCCGGATATGTCCAGGGGGTTCTGGATGTATGGCAACTCTATGTCAAGGACCTACGGGACCGCCTCTCCTGGTCTGCCCCGCGGAGGACCTTAAGGTCCACAAATGACAATACCTTGGAGGTCGCAAGGTGGTTAGATTGGTCTCAGCTAGGGCCAGGGCCTTTTCAGTACTGGCCCCGACGTGGTGGAATGCTCTGTCCCAAGAGACCAGGGCCCTGCGGGACTTGACATCTTTCCGCAGGGCCTGCAAGACAGAGCTCTTCCACCTGGCCCTTGGTTTGGACTCAGTCTGACCCTTATGTTTCCCTCCCCTTATGGTCTTGATCTATGGGCTACTTTTAAAATGAGGCTGCATTTTAAATTGCATTTTAAATTGTTTTTTTCCTTTTTTCTTATTATGTTTTTACTGTAATTTTACTGGTGTTAGCCACCCTGAGCTGGGCTCTGAGCGGGGAGGGCAGGGTATAAATATTTTTTATTATTATTATTGTTATTATTATTACAGTGGTGCCCCGCAAGACGAATGCCTCGCAAGACGGAAAACCCGCAAGACGAAAGGGTTTTCCGTTTGCAGAGGCGCATCGCAGGACGAATTTCCCTATGGGCTTGCTTCGCAAGGCGAAAAATGACGAAAAAATTTGAATTTTTTTTTTGCTCCAAAACCCCTTATTTTGAATCGCTAAGCTGCTAAAAGCATTTTAGCAGCAAAACCGCTAATCCCCCACCCCTTAAAAAGCCGTTTTTAGCCCTTAAATCGCCAATAGCGCTAATAGCGCTAATCTGCTAATGGGCTTGCTTCGCAAGACGAAAAAACCGCAAGACGAAAAGACCCGCGGAATGGATTCTTTTCGTCTTGCGAGGCACCACTGTATTATGGAGATAAGCAACTATCTGCCTTTTAGAAGACAGCCCTCTATTGGGAAGTTTTAAACGTTTGATGTCTTACTGTGTTATCATTTGTTGGAAGCTGCCCAGAGTGGCTGGGGCAACCCAGCCAGATGGGCAGGGTCCATCACCGAACTCTGACCATGCCTGTATGGAGGGGGGGGGGGAGATATTCAAGCTAACCTGCACAGAGGGCAAACTTTACATGTGTAGCTCCACCCCCTCTTGACTCTGTCCCCGCCCACCACCGGCATGCGGTGCTCATGGGCCTCTGCTCTTACCTGCAGGGAGGATTCAAGTAGAATAATGGAATTGTAGGGTTGGAAGGGACCCTAAAGGGTCATCCAGCCCCACCCCCTGCAAAGCAGGAATCTCAGCTGAAGCAGCCATGGCAGATAATGCCATCCAAGCTCTGTTTAAAAACCTCGAAGGAAGGGGGAGTAGGAAGGCTGGTTTCCTCTGGGCGCTGCGCAGAGATCCAAGCAGCCTGCGCTCTGTCCCTTCTGGGCTGGCAGACACGGTCCCCACCCCCTTGAAAAAATGGGGAAGAAGGGATCCCCAAACCCCGGCTGACCGGAAGGCCTCACCTCGCCCTCTGGAGAACCTCGACCCACTCCAAACACTGCTCCTCCGTATCACATTCGAAGAAGTACTTTCTCTCGGGTTCTTCAAGGAAACCTGCGAACAGAGACGCCGAACCATCAGCCTTACGACTCATTATCTACTGAACTTTAATAAAATTAAGAGGGACACGGGTGGCGCTGTGGGTAAAAGCCTCAGCGCCTAGGGCTTGCCGATCAAAAGGTCGGCGGTTCGAATCCCCGTGGCGGGGTGAGCTCCCGTTGTTCGGTCCCAGCGCCTGCCAACCTAACAGTTCGAAAGCACGTCAAAGTGCAAGTAAATAAATAGGGACCGCTTACCAGCGGGAAGGTAAACGGCGTTTCCGTGTGCGGCTCTGGCTCGCCAGAGCAGCGATGTCACGCTGGCCACGTGACCCGGAAGTGTCTGCGGACAGCGCTGGCTCCCGGCCTCTTGAGTGAGATGGGCGCACAACCCTAGAGTCTGGCAAGACTGGCCCGTACGGGCAGGGGTACCTTTACCTTTACTTAATAAAATTATGATTGTTGGACAAGGGTTATGGCAAAGCACATGTGGGAAAACAGCTCAAACATGACCCTCCCAAGACAGAGGGAGGCACGTCAGCATCTCTTAGCCTAATTTACCTCTCAGTGGGTTGTTGTTGTTTTACACAGGTAATGCAAAAATTAAAAAGTTGTCCAGTAGCACCTTAAGGTAAAGGTAAACAGACCCCTGACCATTAGGTCCAGTCGCGGCCGACTCTGGGGTTGCAGTGCTCATCTCGCTTTACTGGCCGAGGGAGCCGGCGTACAGCTTCCGGGTTGTGTGGCCAGCATGACTAGTGAAACCAGAGCAGCGCACGAAAACGCTGTTTACCTTCCCGCCGGAGTGGTACCTATTTATCTACTTGCACTTGACATGCTTTCGAACTGCTAGGTTGGCAGGAGCAGGGACCGAGCAATGGGAGCTCACCCCGTCGCGGGGATTTGAAGTGCCAACCTTCTGATCGGCACGTCCTAGGCTCTGGGGTTTAACCCACAGCGCCACCCACATCCTTAGAGACCAACTAAGTTTGTTCTGGGTGCTTTCGTGTGCTTATACCCAGAACAAACTTCGCTGATCTCTAAGGTGCTACTTTTCAATTTTTAAATTTATTTTGACTGTGTCAGACTAACACAGCTACCTACCTGAATCATAATGCAGGGTTTATTCTGCCTCTTTTATTAGGCCTTTTCAAAATGCAATTAAGTAAAATTACATTTATGTTAACAAGCCCTATAGAGAGACTATTACTATTCCATTTATGAAATCTCCTCTTTCATACACACGACTCTTCTTCCCCAGTCTACAACTGGATCATTTTAGCAATAGTTATAACTCTAGTTGTTTTAACCTGCTGGTCAGCGATTCTTGTCTCCCTGCTCTTATTCTGGATTGTTTTTATAACGATCGTATCTTGCATTTACAATTTTGCATTTTAGCTCTTTTTAAAATGCAGGTCGACGACCGTAAGAAACTGAAACTGCATTTCAAGGATTGTTTTAACAATGATTTGCAATGGTTTTTACTGATGATTTGTTCATTATTCTAATGGTGGTTTGTAATTGTTTCACTGGTGATTTGTTAATGATTCTATTTGATTTGTGCTCTGCTTGTGATGTCCTCTTGTGTTACTGTTATTTATGGTCTGTAAGATGCTTTGCGATTCACTGGAATGAAAAGCAGCATTGAAACATATGAAATAGATTTTTCGGAGCTTGGAAGATCATCTTGCACTGTGTCTGCTTGGGACGCAAGCTTTTGGGTTCCCTGCCTTGCCTCCCAGCCTCCTTGAAACTGCTATCCCCTTTATGCCTTCAGAGTCTGAAACACTGGATTGCCCCAACCAGTCCCTTGAGACCAGTGGTTCCCAAAATGCGCAGTGCTTTCCCTGGGTGGGGAGTTCCAAGAGGGACCCTGGAGGTGCCAATGACTATCGGACTTTGAAAAGCTGGTGCCACTGGATTAAGTTGATCACTTCAGCTGCTGTGACGTACATATCCAATCCATAGCTGTCAATTTACAGATTTGAAAATAAGGGACTAGCAGCCTCGGAAATAAGGGATCAGCAGCCAAAATAAGGGATTTTCCAGGCACAGGTATGTTCGACTTCTGAGCCCCTCCAAGACAAAGGCAGAAAGCCCAGCCAGCAGCCAAACGAAGCCTCAAGCGGTGGTTCCCACAGCGCAGCAACCCGGCAAAGGGGATGCAGCAAGGGAAACCACCATCCCCTCTCCGCTGGGAAGCGCTGAGCAAAGGCGAGTCCCCAGGCAACGCGGCTGATTTGATCGGCACAAGGCATGCAAGCTCCACCCCCCAGTCGTTCTTAGACTCCTTATTGGGTGAGCAACGCAGCCAAGCCACACAGTTGGAGCCTTCCTCCTCCCTGGCCGGCAGGGAGGGAGGGAGAGGAGCTGTTTCCTTTAAAACCCGGGAAATTTAAGGGACATCATCAATAAGGGACAGCAGTGGGACACGGCGCTGGGATAAGGGACTGTCCCACCAAATAAGGGACGCTTGACAGCTATGATTCAATCCCTTTCGAAAGCTATCTTCAAAGAAAAACAAGTCTTGTTTTTTGCTGCCTTGATGTAGAGAGGCATACATCCTTCACAATATCTAAATTTCTCGCTAAGGCTCTACAAATCCGTGCTAATAAACCTAAAAGGGGTATGGGGTAAAGGTGAAGGGGCAGAAATGTCTGTCTCTTATTCTTATTATTCCCATTACCATTTTCATGTATCTAATGGGATGTCTGCTAAAACACAATAAACTGACTTGACTGTCTTAAAACCGGCAGTCGCTGCCCCGAACCACAGCAGCAAATTCCAAATTGCCCTGCAAAGAATTTCTTTCGGCTGTCCTGAAATCTAGTGCCAAGTACATTTGGCTGAGTGACCCTCTCTGAATACTGTGGGTGGAAAGGGGGTAGTTCTGAGCTGGGAATGGATCCGGTCTCCTCGCATAATGGGTACATCTCAGAGAGCAATTTGGAAAAATGTTAGATTTGTTTTGATTAGTGACCGATTTGTAAGAAATTGAATAAAAAAGAGAAAAAATAAAGAAAAATCTCCCAGAAAAGTAAACCCCATTTCCTCCCGTCTCTCTCCTCAATACCCCAAAGACTCACTAATGGAAAATATTTTGCCTTCTTCTTGGCAGATACTGCAGTGTTCCAACAGCAAAGCACCGATAGGCTGGAGAGAGGGAAAGAGACAAACACACAGATTAATTAATGACTTTCCACATTTGCTCAAGCTTTTAAAAGTAACTATGTTGTTCATATTCCCAACCCTGCTTTTAATTGAATGTGCACAAGGATTTTTCTTTCTTAAAAAAGAAAGAAAACTAAATGAAGAGGGATTAATATATTCTCAGATAAACCCTTGTAAAAAGCCCTTCTTTTGTCTTGTCTTCAAGTAAGTTCTACTCAAGAGGAGACCCCTTCCGGTGATCCTATCTGTGCATTTCAGTGGTTTTGCTCAGAGGGTGGCCAGCATTGGAGCCAATCCCTTTACCGTATTTTTCGCCCTATAGGATGCACTTTTCCCCCTCCAAAAATGAAGGGGAAATGTGTGTGTGTCCTATGGGGCGAATACAGGCTTTTGCTGAAGCCTGGAGAGCGAGGGGGGTCGGTGCGCACCGACCCCTCTCGCTCTCCAGGCTTCAGGAAGCTCTGCGCAACCCCCCAGAGCCCGGCGCGAAGCCGCACCGGGCTCCCAAAGGTTGCGCAGAGCTGCCTGCGCTCCTGGGCTCGGCGCAGCTCCGCGCAACCCCCCGCGCCAGTTCCCAGAGCTTCGGCATCGCTCTGGCTCCTGTTCTGGGGGCTGGGGTCGGGGGAAGCTCGGGGGGAAGCTGGGGGGGGGAATAAATTTTTTTCCCTTCATTCCCCCCCCCCCAAAATCTAGTTGCGTCCTATGGGCCAGTGCGTCCTATAGGGCGAAAAATACGGTATATATTTTTCTAGATTTTTCTACACAGTCAAATGGTAAATGAATTTTATTAAATAAGTAAAACAGATAAATAGACATATAAAAACACAGTTGTTTAGAGAGAGTTTGGGGAACATCTAGAGATTGCTGGACCCCCTCCTAAAAAAAATCCTATTTTGGTTGCTCTTCAAGAACAGGACTAGATCCAGGAGCCAGACTCTTCTAATAAGATCAAGCTCTTTATTAGAATAATAACAAGAGTTTATTTTAGGCGCTGCCTTCTTATCATGCTCCTACCACCCGCCGCAACTTGCCAGAGGACCTCATCCCCTGAGGACTAGTAACCTGAGCGGGCTTTGCATCATTATTATATCTGCTAGTGGGTAATTTCCCCCTGCAAGTAGTGAGCAAAAATACCTCGGCCTCATCCGTTCGGAAGTAGAAGAGAAAGTTGACGACCAGTTTCACCAAACGCTTCTTCAAGGCTGCGGAGAAAGACGAGACGGAGGGAGTTGTTTGAGAGCTCTTGGACACATACCGTGTTTTGCATTCTATAAGACGCACTTTCCCCCTCCTAAAAAGTAGAGGGAAATGTGTGTGCATCTTAGGGAGCGAATGCAGGCTGCGCAGCTATCCCAGAAGCCTGAACAGCAAGAGGGAGGCTTCGTGCAGCTATCCCTGGCTTTTGCAGGAAAAGCCCCCAAGAGCCGCACTCCCTTTAAAGAGTGCGCGGCTTCTGTGGGAGGTGGGGGGAAAGCCAGGAGGCTTGCTTTTGCTGAAGCCAGGAGGGCAAGAGGCATTGGTGCGCACCGATCCTGCTTGCTCTCCTGGCTTCAGGGATAGCCTCCTGAGCGAAGAGAGAGGAGTGCTCCCTCTCCGCTCAGGAGGCTTCTTATTTCTTGTTTTCTTCCCCTAAAAACTAGGTGCGTCTTAGGGAGAGAAAAATACGGTATTTTTTTAGCTCTGCAATTCTTGCATTGTGGAGAGTTGGACTAGATGACTCTTGGCGTCCTTTGCAACTCTACAGTTCTACGATGTCCAAGTTTGGGAGAGCGAAGATGGGCTCCTGCGACCTCAAGGCAGATGTTCCCACAACTGGTGATTTTTACTAATTCAGCCCTTTGCCAAGGGTCATCTAGCCCAACCCTCTGCAAGGCAGGCATCTCAGCGAATGCATCCAGGACAGGACATCGCAATACGCTGATGACACTCAGAGCAGAACACATGAGGGAATGTAAACACCTCTGGGCAAGCGAGCAAAACAAAAAACTGGAGTAACAGAATCATAGAATGGTAGAGTTCGAAGGGACCATGAGGGTCATCCAGACCAACCCCCTGGAACAGCAAAGGTGCTAGTCCTCAGTGAGGCGAGACAAGCCACCCCGGGGTTGGAAGTTCTGCTACCACCCCAACCCAATGAACTCTGATGACGCCGCCTCTTCCTCCTCCCCTTCCCCCCTGGCAGGCGTGACGTCACCCAACCCGCCTGGTGACGTCACGCCGCGGTGTTCTCCTCTCGTGACGTCACCCCTTCCCCCCCTCGCCGCCTCCTCACCGCTTCCCTTCTTCGGGGCGCGCATGAGGACCTCGGCCGCCTTCTCGGCTGGCTGCCGGGAGAGAGACAGCAGCTCCCGCTCGTTGTACCGCATCGCCGCCGCCGCCTCCTCCCCGCCCTTCTGGCCCGCTCGGCTCTATGGCTCGCGAGCCTCCCACTTCCGCTCTACTTCCGCCCTGGCCTTCGGGAGGAGCCGGAAGTGCCTCCTTCCGCGCAGTCGCAGTCACGGTTTCTTTCCCGTTCGCTTCCGGCCTGCTCCCGACGTAGCTTCCGGGTGACGGCGGAGGGCTGACCCGGAAGTGCATTCCTGGTGGCGCGGCGGGCCGGCTCCGTTTGGCTTCCGAAGGAGGAAGGAGGGAAGAGCGGAGGCCGAGGAGGAGGAAGAAGGAGGTAGGGGGGAGGGACGCCCCCCCATTATTGGCAGAGCTGTCAGCTTTTCCCTTTACTTGCGAGGAATCCTATTGGGAATAAGGGAATTTACCTTGAAAAAGGGGAAACGTTGGCAGCTATGAATATTGGCTAATTAGGGTTTCCAGCGTTGGCCGAGCTCAAGACCATCAAGTATTTCTCCGGTGAAAATAGGGACGCCCTATCCCATCATCATCATCATAAATTTATTATGGTTGTATTTTGATAAGATTAATAATAATAATAATAATAATAGCCCACCTATCTGACTGGGTTGCCCCAGCCATTCTGAGAGACTTCCAACATAGATAAAAACAATACATTGTTAATACTTTGCTATCCAGGGCTGCCTTCAGATGTCTCCTAACGGTTGTCTAGTGACTTATCTCCTTGGCTCGGGGGTTGCAGAACTCCAGACCCTCAGATATTGATTTTAGTGTAGTGCCTAAAAATTTTTAACCTTAAACTTTTCTTATGAATGGCTAATATCTGTCCTTGTGAGTTGTGAACGGTGTTATACTACATGTGATTTGTACGAGTCCGCTGTTTTATTTGATTTGTTTTGTTCTGTTGTGTTGTGTTCCATTATGGGCGTAAAGCCGAATAAACATTTGATTGATACGATTGATACAGACCCTCCAACATTTCTCCAATGAAAATAAGGACGTCCTAAGCCAGGAAAGCGGGACATTCCAGGATCAAATCAGAAACCAGGATGGCTTCTGTAAATCTGGGGCTGTCCATGCAAAATAGGGACCCTTAGAGGGTCTGTGTGTCCCCATTTCATCGAATCTGTGACCCAGAATCTGTACAGTGCTTTATTTTTCAGTCATGAGGACTAAAAGTTTTTAAAAGCAAGGAAGAGAGAGACTTTTATACAGATGCTAGTTCTACCTGGAGTCGAAACCACTGAAGCGAATGGATACGAGTAACAGGCCCATTCATTCCCATGGCTGTCCTTGGCTGGGGGGGGGGTCTTAAAGCAGAGGTCAGGTGGCCCATCTACCAGGGATTCTGCATTCCAAGTGGGGTTGGACTAGATGACCCCCTAAGGGGACCCTTTTGACTCCACAGTTCTACAATTTCTGTGGCCTAACCCAGATGGGCGAGAGTTAGGAAACGATCACAGGAGTGAGAAGAAAGATTGAGGAGAAGAAAGTTTCCATGCAAGGTGGCTGCTTTTCACGTTGGCAGGGGACAGGGATTGCCATGAATTGAAAGCAACCATCCTGGGAGCTAATAACTTGCATTCTCTCTCTATCTTTGACACCCTTCCCCCCCCCCAACCCAGTTTTTTCTCTAGGATCTGTTTTGAAGCTCTGGCTCGTCCACGATGGATTTCCAGCACCGTCCCGGAGGGAAGACGGGGAGCGGAGGCGTCGCTTCTGCCTCAGAGAGCAACAGGGACCGCCGGGAGCGGCTGAGGCAGCTGGCCTTGGAAACGATTGACATCAACAAGGTGGGATTACTCGTCCGTAAAACAGGAAGGTCCAACAAGAGGAGTGCTTTGCATGTGGGAAGGCGAGGGATGCCTGTGTGGGCTCACAGGGACTTGATATATTAACGGGGTTAACATTAATGGATTGTATTTAAATGCAGAGATAAACATTTGGAATGTGCACTTGTCGTGTATGGGTGTGGCTTCCAGATCTCCCAGCTTACCATCATTTTCCCCCTTTCCTCCAGGATCCCTACTTTATGAAAAACCACTTGGGTTCTTATGAATGCAAGCTTTGTCTTACGTTACACAACAACGAGGTGAGTGTTCCCTGCCCCTCATTTTCTGTTCTCTTTTACGCCTGCACTTCCATCGTTGCCCCAAGAGCAACTGGAGGGCTTCATATCTTGCTGCTACCCGACATAAGGGAGCTAGGTAGACCCAGAGGCCTGACTGACTCTGTGTAAGGTAAAGGGACCCCTGAACATTAGGTCCAGTCGTGGCTGACTCTGGGGTTCCGGCGCTCATCTCACTTTATTGGCCGAGGGAGCCGGCGTACAGCTTTCGGGTCATGTGGCCAGCATGACTAAGCCACTTCTGGCGAACCAGAGCAGCACACGGAAACGCCGTTTACCTTCCCGCCGGAGCGGTACCTATTTATCTACTTGCACTTGACATGCTTTTGAACTGCTAGGTTGGCAGGAGCAGGGACCGAGCAACGGGAGCTCACCCCTTCGTGGGGATTCGAACCGCCGACCTTCTGATCGGCAAGTCCTAGGCTCTGGGGTTTAACCCACAACGCCACCTGCGTCCCAACTATGTAAGGTAGCTTCCTGCATTTCTGTTTAAATCAGCCACACATTCAAGGTCATGAGGACTGGAATCTTACGAGAGAGAGAGATTGAGGGACAAACCGAAGCTCAATGGCAGAGATCTGTTTTGCACACAGATCTTCAGCATCAGTAGAGCTGGGGAAAGACTCCTGTCAGAGCAGCTGCCCGTCATTGTGGACTAGGGTTTCCCAAGACCAGCGGTCAGGGATGGTGGGAACTGGAGTCCAAAAACAGCTGGAGACCCAAGTTTGGGAAGCTCTGCTGTAGAGAGTAATGAGATTGACACAGTCTGTAAGGCAGCTTCCTCCATTCCTAAAATGGGAGGGCATCAGGCCTGTTAGACACCTTGTTTTTCTTATTTTACATTTTGATTCTTCAGATGGCTTCTATGCTTAATCTTAGTGCTGTCAGCTATGTTTGTATGGAACCATGAGGTCTGGTGCCTTGTTTTGCTTTTAAGGAGGGCTCTGTAGCTCCCTGGTAGAGCATCCAAGGGTCCCAGTCGGTAGAGCATGAGACCCTTAATCTCAGTGTTGTGGGTTCGAGCCCCATGTTGGTCAAAAGTTTCCTGCATTGCAGGGGGTTGGAATGGATGACCCTCGTGGTCTCTTCCAACTCTGCAGTGCTATTATTCTATGACCCAATAGCCAGGAACATTTGGAGGCTCCATGCTGGCTGATGTAGTCCATCCTGAGCCCAAGACTTTGGCCGCCTCTTCCTAATCAATTTGTTTCCGCCTTTCCTTCCTGCAGGGAAGTTACCTGGCACACACTCAGGGGAAGAAGCATCAGACCAATTTGTAAGTTGCTAACTCTGAGCATGTGCTCATCTTTGTCTTCTTTACGCTTGCTTTTATTTAAGTCTTCCCCTTCCCTGATATGAGAAGCATAATTTCCTAACCCCCGCACTAGAGATGGAAGGAGGCCTCCCGCTTAACATTCTGCTTAAGCATTCTCACCCATTCTTAGACCAGGGACTGTGGCCTTGCAGATATTGCTGGAAGAATGCCTCGGTTTATAAGAGGCATTCCCTCTCCGCTTCTTAGACCAGCCATGGGGAAACCAGAGGTTGCACTCCAGCAGCCAGCACAGGCCAATGGGATTTGGAGCCCGGCATTATCTCGGTGCCTGCAGATGTTTCCCAAATAGATTTATTTCCTCCAAAGGGCTTCTGTGTCCTTTGAGGGAGGGGGAATGTTCATTGCTCAAGTCGGCTTTTAAAGATAGCAGCTGGAAGCAGCTGCAATGGTTTGAAAACTGGGCATCGGCTTGGCTACTGTGAGAACAGAGTGCTGGGTTGAATGGGGCCCCAGTTTGCCAAGACAGATAAACTATGGAACTCCCTGTTGCGGGAGCCAGTTTGGAAGGCTTTAAAAGAGAACGGGACTAATTCATGGGGAGTGGGCTGTCAATGGCTACTAGCCACAAGAGCCATGCTCTGCCTTCACAGTGAGGCGCAACAGTGGTTCTGAATCACAGTTACTGGAAGTCACAGGACTGGCAAGTGCTTTTGTGCTAGAATCCTGTTTGCGGGTTTCCCACCGGCCTGATCCACCAGTGCTCTCGTTAAATTCTCTTCTGGCGTTCTTCACTTGCTGTCACTGTGGGGCAAGGGATGTCCTGAGAAGCTGGAAATGCTCCTTGCTTGAAATGTGACAAGGAAGGCTGTGTGCCGCCTCTGGCAGACATGCAGCCTTTGAGGCAGCTGAGGAAGGTAGCCCTCCTCCACACAATCACAAACTTTCCTCCCATGGCAGTTCGGAGAAAGAGTCTGCCTTCTCTCAAAAGACAAATGTGCTTTTGTTTTTTTGGTATACACAGTCATGGGAAAAAGAAAGTACAGCCTCTTTGAATTCTGTGGTTCTACATATCAAGGCATAATAACAATCATCTGCTCCTTAAGGTAAAGGGACCCCTGACCATTAGGTCCAGTCGTGACCGACTCTGGGGTTGCGGCGCTCATCTCGCTTTATTGGCTGAGGGAGCCGGCGTACAGCTTCCGGGTCATGTGGCCAGCATGACTAAGCCGCTTCTGGTGAACCAGAGCAGTGCACGGAAACGCCATTTACCTTCCCGCTGGAGCGGTACCTATTTATCTACTTGCACTGTGTGCTTTCGAACTGCTAGGTTGGCAGGAGCAGGGACCGAGCAACGGGAGATCACCCCGTTGCAGGGATTCGAACCGCCAACCTTCTGATCGGCAAGTCCTAGGCTCTGTGGTTTAACCCACAGCGCCAACCGCGTCCCTCCTTAGCAGGTCTTAAAATTAGGTAAATACAACCTCAGATGAACAACAGCACATCACATATTACACCATGTCATTTATTTAAGAGAAATAAACCCAAAATGGAGAAGCCATGTGTGAAAAACTAAGTACACTCTTACGGCTTCCATGGGAATTTAGAGGCTAAGTTGCTGACAGGGGCTGCTAATGAAATGCCCTTGCTTAATTGATCACCAGCCAGTGCGCCCACCTCAATAAAAGCCGAAGTTCTGGCAGTTTGATGGTCTGGAGCATTCAGGTGCGTTGTGACACAAGGCCAAGGAAGAAAGATATCAGTAGATATCTTAGAGAAGCAGTTGTTGTCGCCGCCTATGAAACTGGGATGGGCTATAAGGCCATCTGCGACCAATTTAAAACCCATCATTCTACAGTGAGAAAGATTACTCAAAGGTGGGAAACATTCAAGACAGCTGTCAGTCTTCCCAGGAGTGGACGCCCCAGCAAATTCACCCCAAGAGCAGACCGTGCGATGCTCAGATGAATTGCAAGAAATCCAAGAGTTTCATCTCAGGCTACACAAGCCTCAGTTAGCATGTTGAATGTTAAAAGTTCATGGCAGAACAAGTGTGGTTTGTTTGGAAGGGTTGCCAGGCGGAAAGCCTATTTTTTCCAAAAAGAACATAGCAGCACGGCTGAAATTTGCAAAGTTGCCTTAAGACTTACGGAACAAAAGTCGACTGGAGGAGGTTAGTGTGTCTGGCAGAAAAATAACTAAGCAAGTGTCAACGGTAGAGAGCTTCCTATGAAAACATCCTGCACCCCCCCTCTTCTTCCCCCTGGAGTTATTTAAAAGCTGTTTTCCCTCTCCCCCACTCCTCTTTCTCTTTTTAAAGAGCTCGTCGAGCAGCTAAGGAAGCCAAAGAGGCCCCCGCCCAACCCGCCCCTGAGAAGGTCAAAGTCGAGGTGAAGAAGTTTGTGAAAATCGGCCGGCCGGGTTACAAAGGTAGCGCCCCGCTCTCTCCTTGGGGCTGCGTTTTCACCCCCTGCCAGATAAGGCTAATGGTGCCTGCTAGCCAGAGTGGCGAGGCAGCAGCGCTTTTGGGTATCAGCCGCCGGAAGCGGCAGGACAGGGAGAGGGCTTCTGTGATCGAATCCTGATTGTGTGTTTCGCAGAAGAGGCATCGGGCTGGCCTCTGTGAGGACAGGGTTCTGGGCTGGATAGCCCATTGGCCTGATCCTGCAGGCCGTTCTTATGCTCAGGTCCTGGCAGGCCACCTAGACCACTTTGTATCTGTTGTGATAAATGAGGGGGGCTGTGTTTGTGTGTGAACACACTCTAATGGCATTTCTGCCTCCTGATTCTGCAGCCAGGTTCAGTTACATGAACTCTGTTCCTCTGTGTGTTTTTCTTTGCATGTTGATGCCAGGGCTATCGTCCAAAAGCAGCTTGAAGTCCATATCGCGATATCAGTTTCATAATTTTGGGCCTGGCAATATATTACAAATTGTGATGTGTGCGCGAGTGTGTTTGATACGCAAAATCACAATGTGGGGAAAACTGTGAAGCCAGCCAATGCCTCTACATAGCTCCATCCTTATTTCAGACATTGTGATATATCAGTACACCACAATGTTTAGCTAGTGATATATCACAGTGTTGAAAGTTAGATCCCTCCCAGCCCTAGTCGGTGCTGACTTTAAAAGTCCTAAACGGCCTCAAAGGCCCAGTATCCCTGAAGGAGCGTCTCCACCCCCATCGTTCTGCCCGGACGCTGAGGTCCAGCTCTGAGGGCCTTCTGGCGGTTCCCTCCCTGTGAGAAGTGAGATTGCAGAGAACCAGGCAGAGGGCCTTCTTAGTAGTGGCACCCGCCCCGTGGAATGCCTTCCCGTTCGATGTCAAGGAGATAAACAACTGTGACTTTTAGGAGATACCTGGAGGTAGCCCGGTATCGTTTGATAAGCCACCCAGTCAGGTGGGCAGGGTATAAATAAAATAATAATAATAATAATAATAATTATTATTATTATTATTATTATTATTATTATTATTATTATTATTATTACTTAGTCTGAGTAATGGGGACAGGCAAGGTTCCTCAAGAAAGTCTGACGTCTCAGGTATGAGCAAGCACTTTCCGACTCATGAGGTCTAGAAACTTCACTGTCCATTTTAAGGTGGAAGCTGGGCGCGCTCCTTTCAGGAACACACAGCCCCAAAGCCAATGCACCCTGTCCCTCTTTACAAAGCCATACTAACCTCCACCTTGCCTGCTTTTTTTGTCCTCCAGTGACCAAACAGAGGGATCCAGAGATGGGACAGCAGAGCCTCCTCTTCCAGGTATCTTCATCTACTTGTTACCTCACAGTGACTTTGATGACGCCAGGGCAAAACCATCCCCTGTTGCCAACGTGACTTAAGACAGCTTATTAATTCTGAAATATTTTTGCCCACCCCACTCCCCCTCCTCCCTCCTTGTCCCTGAGAATAGCCAGTATAGTGTGGTGTAGTGGTTAGAGCAAGGGTTCGCAAAGTGGGTGGGGCTGCCCCCAGGGGGTTGTGGTGGGATTACCTGGGAGCTCGCTAAGGGGCGAGGGTGCTGCTGGAGGTGTAAATTACTATCAGACTTTGGAAAACTGGTATCGCTGGATCAAGCTGATCAATTTTGTTGAAGTAACCTATCAGCCTTTCTCAAACTGTGGGTCCCCAGATGTTGTTGAACTACAACTCCCATCACCCCTAGCTAGCAAGGCCAGAGCTCAGGGATGATGGGAGTTGTAGTCCAACAACATCTGGGGACCCACAGGTTGAGAACCTCTGAAAGTAGTTTTAATTGGATTTTGAACAAATGGGCAATTAGTGGTTACCGCTTTGAATTCTTTTGCCTTATTATCTTTCATAGTGGGTTTTGCGAACCACTATTCTGAATAATGCTCTGTATATGGTAGGTGTAATGGTTCTAGGGGTTGCTCGTGCGTAAGTTGCCGCCACTCCTGGCTAGGTTACCTGGTTGAACCCTTTCTGTCTGGACAGCCTCAAGCTTCGTGGCTGCCTCAGTCGCTGGCAGAATCCGTCAGTGGGCGTTTCTTGAACCTCTTCCAGCATAAAAGCTGTTTGACGCCCAGTCTCCTCCTACTCTCCCTGCGCGGAAGTCTTCTGCGCAGGGAGGGTGTGGGCAGCGGAGTACCTGTACTCTCTCCGCTGGTCTCCGGCGAGGAGTCCTGGAGCCACCTCTCCGATTCCCCCGTCTGCCCCCCTTCTCCACGGGTGTTACGCTGATTTCCTTCCCCAGCGGATGGGCTGCCTCTCTCCCTACTGGGACCCTCTCCGCCATCCCTCTGGAGCCTTCTCTCCGCCTCCAGCTCCGATGGCAGTTCCCTGACAGTAGGGATGAGTTTATGGATCCAAGCGGGCAATCCCCCCCCCCCCAAAAAAAAGAAAGTTTGTGAATCACTGGGTTAGAGTGTCAATCTTAAGACCAGGGGAGACACCAGCGTTCAAGTCCCCATACAACCAAGAAGCCTACTGGGTAACCTTGTGGGAAAAGACACCTCGCAGGATTCTTGTAGGGATTAAATGAGGAGGCAAACATTGTAGTATTGTTTATTCCATTTATTTCATTCTTTATTCCATTGATATGCAGGCTTTTATCAAAAGATCTCAGGGCCGTGTACAACCTTGGAAACACATTGCAAAATATAATTAATAAAAACATAATTAAAGCATAGTGACCTAAGTCCTAATAACAAAATAGTCATCATAAAACAGCCCCCCTCCCCCATATTTACAGGCTATGAATTATTTAACGGCCACAGGTCTGGGTAAAGAGGAATATTGTTGCTTGGCGTCTAAAGACATGTAATGATGGCACCAGGTGGGCTTCTCTGGGGAGAGCATGCCACAAAAGGGGAGCCACCACAGAAAAGGCCCCGTTCTTGTGTTGCCACGTTTCAGCCCTCATGAGGGTGAAAGGGCCCCAGACCGATGATTGCAGGGTCCGGCTGGTTCATATGGGGAGACGCAGTCCCCCGTATGTATAGGTGTGTGAGTGTATTTATGTGCAAAGATAAAGGTTTGGGGAGCCACCACAGAAAAGGCCTTGAGCCTTTTGGAGAAAAAGGTGGGATACGAGCACCGTCTGTCGATAAATACATATTCTTGGTTGACGTGGGGAGCAATTCCTAAATCCAGCAAACAAATTTAATGCCACAAAAGGGGAGCCACCACAGAACAGGCCCGTTCTTGTGTTGCCACCTTTCAGCCCTCATGAGGAGGAGGCACAGGAAGAAGGCCCCCAGACGGTGATTGCACAGTCCCCCGTAGGTATAGGTGTGTGAGTGTATTTATGTGCAGAGATAAATGTTTGGGGAGCCACCACAGAAGAGGCATTGAGCAGGTGGGATATGAGCACCGTCTATAGATGAATACATATTCCTTGTTGACATGAGGAGCAATTCCTAAATCCAGCAAACTGATTTAATGGCGCAGATCGATTACCCTGAGATCGCTGAGAGCATCATGCCCAGACATCGTTTTATGTCAGCATACGAGCAGAGGATTGAGCCCCCGGACCGGCGCTGGCAGTATCTGCTGATGGCAGCAGAGCCCTACGAGACCATCGCTTTCAAGGTGATCGGTGTTTCCACTATCCTCTTTGTTGTTGTTGTTTAGTCGTGTCTGACTCTGGACCAGAGCACGCCAGGCACTCCTGTCTTCCACTGCCTCCCGCAGTTTGGTCAGACTCATGTTTGTAGCTTCGAGAACACTGTCCCACCATCTCGTCCTCTGTCGTCCCCTTCTCCTTGTGCCCTCCATCTTTCCCAACCTCAGGGTCTTTCTCTTCTCCTGAGGTGGCCAAAGTATTGGAGCCTCGGCTTCAGGATCTGTCCTTCCAGTGAGCACTCAGGGCTGAATTCCTTCAGAATGGATAGGTTGGACCTTCTTGCAGTCCATGGGACTCTCAAGAGTCTCCTCCAGCACTTTAGTAGGCCATATATTTAAAAAAAAAAAGTGGGGAAGACCTGGGTGCAAGAAACAAAATTTGGTTTGGAATTTCAAAAGTGGAACTGGGTTTTTTATTCCGAGACTTGGCCGGAACCAGAGAGGGGCTGCTTTGCCCTGGATGGAGGAAGTTTATACCTGACACGGAAGAAGCATTTAGTATATGACAGTTTCCCACATCCTGAAAGCCCCCCCGGCCACAAATGTACGAGATTGGGCTGTTTGGCCCAGGGTGAGAGACGAAACGAGGTTCTAAGAGGCAAGATGGGAAACCTTGGGGTACATTTTCTAGCTTGGCAATTGATTTATGTATGGTTGGTTAGAGCGTGGTGCTGATAAGGCCAAGGTTGCAGGTTCGATCCCCGTACGGGACAGCGACATATTCCTGCATTGCAGGTGGGTGGACTAGAGAATTCTCTTTTTTAAAAATAAATAAATTTTTATTAGTTTTTTAACATATCATTTTCAACAGTAATTAAACATACTTTTACATCTTATTCAGTTTTTTTGACTTCCATCAATCACATCTGAAAATTTTCCAGTCTATTCACTTAATATACATTTTTTACTTTCACTATTACATTTAAATCTCATAACTAATATCACTATTCTTTCTCTAGTTTGCAACGTTTCATATATTTCCCCTTACAAAACGTCTTGTAGTCCTACTAGTGTAATTTGTTGATTACAGTTGCTCTTCAAATAGTTCGTATATTTCTTCCAATCTTCTGTAAATCTCTGGCCGCACAGGTTTCAAAATCTTCCTGTCATTTTATCTAATTCTGCAGACTGGAGAATTCTCAGGGTCCCTTCGAACTCTACAACGGCGTGATTCTAACTTCTACAGTTAAAATGGCTGATTAAATCAGATGCCCTAAACAAGTTTTAAAAGCCTACCAGCGTGCAGATAGCGTTATATTCTGCTGTTGTATGCCCTTTGGCTAAGCGGTAGCCATTCTTACTAATGCTTTCCCTCTGTCCAGGTGCCAAGCAGGGAGATTGACAAAGCTGAGGGCAAGTTCTGGACCCATTGGAACCGGGAAACGAAGCAGGTCAGTGGAATCTTACCTGGGGAGCAGGGCTGGGAGGCTCTGGAGCCACTGCCATCAGTATCCTAACCTGGGCATCCGAGCAGCGCTGCTCTGACTCTTCAGGATTTGGGATTTGCGGGAGAGATAACTTTCCCTGCCTTCCCTGGAGATGCAATAATATGTAAACAGACCCCTGTGTTGCAACACAGTGGTACCTCGGGTTAAGTACTTAATTCGTTCCGGAGGTCCGTTCTTAACCTGAAACTGCTCTTAACCTGAAGCACCACTTTAGCTAATGGGGCCTCCCAACTGCCGCCGCGCGATTTCTGTTCTCATCCTGAAGCAAAGTTCTTAAACCGGGGTACTATTTCTGGGCTAGCAGAGTCTGTAACCTGAAGCATATGTAACCTAAAGCGTATGTAACCCGAGGTGCCACTGTATAGACAAGCTGAACAAAATAACACAACACGATGGCCAATAACAATGGCACTAAACACTATTTATAGACTAATACAAATGATCAGAAATTGCAGCCAAAGTCTCTAAATCTTCTTCACCAGTTGCGGTAGAATAATTCAAAAGTTTGATATATGCATAATCTGTCACCAAATATCTCCGGAACAGAGTTTCCGGATAACCAGTCTGTTTCGTTCAGCCAATCTTTATCAATTCTTCATCAGTCAGGCTTGTAAGAATTAATGTGAGAAGGATGCAATTCAATTTCTTAAAAAGCTGAAATTACAATATACATGCGATAAAACCTAGAATGCATAATATATACAACGACGTGTGACGCGGCAGCTAAAAAAGCCAATGTAATTCTGGGCTTCAATTCTGTATAGCATCTAGATCAAGGGAAGTAATAGTGCCACTGTATTCTGCTCTGGTCAGACCTCACCTGGAGTACTGTGTCCAGTTCTGGGCACCACAGTTCAAGAAGGACACTGACAAACTGGAACGTGTCCAGAGGAGGGCAACCAAAATGGTCAAAGGCCTGGAAACGATGCCTTATGAGGAACGGCTAAGGGAGCTGGGCATGTTTAGCCTGGAGAAGAGGAGGTTAAGGGGTGATATGATAGCCATGTTCAAATATAGGAAAGGATGTCACATAGAGGAGGGAGAAAGGTTGTTTTCTGCTGCTCCAGAGAAGCGGACACGGAGCAATGGATCCAAACTACAAGAAAGAAAGAAGATCCCACCTAAACATTAGGAAGAACTTCCTGACAGTAAGAGCTGTTTGACAGTGGAATTTGCTGCCAAGGAGTGTGGTGGAGTCTCCTTCTTTGGAGGTCTTTAAGCAGAGGCTTGACAACCATATGTCAGGAGTGCTCTGATGGTGTTTCCTGCTTGGCAGGGGGTTGGACTCGGTGGCCCTGGTGGTCTCTTCCAACTCTATGATTCTATGATTCTAAGATACATACCCAATCTTACATGTAAACATAAACACTGTAGAAAATATACTCTGGATCATATGATACTGTAGTCATTGATGCTGGTAACAAATTGCAAATAACATAATATAGTTAGCCACAGGTGAAACTAATATACTGTAAGGGAATTTAAAGACACAGCACAACATTAACAGCAAGAATGCCTGACAACCAGATGAAAACACTACTCCATCCAAGTCAGTGGATCATGGCAGATAAATGCAATTAAATAAAACAATGAAAATCTAACTCAGAATTCAATCCCCCCGGATGAACATCTACATGTTCAACTCTCTTCATCTGGGGCGATTGAATTGATAAAGATTGGCTGATGAAGCACTGAACGAAACAGATTGGTTATCCGAAAACTCTGTTCCGGCAATATTTGGTGACAGAGTATGTATGTATCAAACTTTTGAATTATTCTACCGCGGCTGGTGAAGAAGATTTAGAGACTTTGGTTGCAATTTCTGATCGTTTGTATTAGTCCACAGGTGAAACTCGGAAAATTAGAATATCGTGGAAAAGTTCGTTTATTTCAGTAATTCAACTTAAAAGGTGAAACTAATATATGAGATAGACTCATGACATGCAAAGCGAGATATGTCAAGCCTTTATTTGTTATCATTGTGATGATCATGGCGTACAGCTGATGAAAACCCAAATTAACAGTCTCAGAAAATTAGAATATTAAATGAAATCAGCAAAACAAGGACTGCAAATAGAGCAGTATTGGACCTCAGAGAAGCAGAAGCATGCATATGTACTCAGTACTTGGTTTGGGCCCCTTTTGCATCAATTACTGCCTCAGTGCGGCGTGGCGTGGATGCTATCAGCCTGTGGCTCTGCTGAGGTGTTATGGAAGACCAGGATGCTTCAATAGCAGCCTTCAGCTCTTCTGCATTATTCTTTTCCACAATATTCTAATTTTTCGAGTTTCACCTGTATAAATAGTGTTTAGTGCCATTGTTATTGGCCATCGTGTTGTGTTATTTCGTTCAGCTTCCCTGGAGATGGGGCCTGGGACCACTAAGCGCCAGAGCCGTATCCTCTTTGAACGTCCATCCGCTGGTACCCAGTGGTTCCTATATTCATGGCGGAGAGGCTGCTGTCTAGTGGCTCTGCCAGGGGTAGAAATGCTTCCGATCTCAGTTGCCGAAAACCACGGGAGGGGGAGTTGCTCCTGCGTTTGAATTCTGCTCGTGGGCTTTGCAGAAGAGCAGTGTGACGCGGCAGCTAAAAAAGCCAATGCAATTCTGGGCTGCATCAATAGGAGTATAGCATCTAGATCAAGGGAAGTTATAGTGCCACTGTATTCTGCTCTGGTCAGACCTCACCTGGAGTACTGTGTCCAGTTCTGGGCACCACAGTTCAAGAAGGACACTGACAAACTGGAACGTGTCCAGGGGAGGGCAACCAAAATGGTCAAAGGCCTGGAAACGATGCCTTATGAGGAACGGCTAAGGGAGCTGGGCATGTTTAGCCTGGAGAAGAGGAGGTTAAGGGGTGATATGATAGCCATGTTCAAATATATGAAGGGATGTCACATGGAGGAGGGAGAAAGGTTGTTTTCTGCTGCTCCAGAGAAGCGGACACGGAGCAATGGATCCAAACTACAAGAAAGAAGATTCCACCTAAACATTAGGAAGAACTTCCTGACAGTAAGAGCTGTTTGACAGTGGAATTTGCTGCCAGGGAGTGTGGTGGAGTCTCCTTCTTTGGAGGTCTTTAAGCAGAGGCTTGACAACCATATGTCAGGAGTGCTCTGATGGTGTTTCCTGCTTGGCAGGGGGTTGGACTCGATGGCCCTTGGGGTCTCTTCCAACTCTAGGATTCTATGATTCTAAGAGGCATGTGATTGGCCAGAACAGGATTCTGGACTAAGCCAGGCTCTGCTACTCTTGATGGTAACTCTCTGTCTTCTTCTCTCCTCTCCCAGTTCTTCCTGCAGTTCCATTTCAAGATGGAGAAGCCCCCAGCCCCGCAGAGCATCCCTGCCGGGCCGGCCACCGTCAAGAGGCCCCCGCCGCCCCCGCTCATGAACGGCCTGCCCCCCCGCCCCCCGCTCCCGGACTCCCTCCCCCCGCCTCCCCCCGGAGGGATGGCCATGCCCCCCATGCCGCCCCCCACGGGGCCCGTCCCCATGCCCCCGGGCCCACCACAGCTCCCGCCAGCTCCCGGCGTCCCTCCCCCCGCCCCCCTGCCCCCCATGCTGAGACCCCCGCTTCCCACGGAAGGGCCCGGCAGCATCCCCCCACCGCCCCCCACCAGCTGAAAAAGCCGTTTGGGGGTTTTGTCGCGGACTTTCCTTCGTCTCCCGGGGCCTGTTTCCGACGCCTGTTTTTCTCGCTCTCCCCACCCCCTTTTTAGAATAAAAACACACACTGGTTTGGAATCCTGTATCTTCATTTAAAACAAGTTACTCCTTTTCTCTTAGCATTTCTGGAATTGCCTTTCGTTGCGTCTAAGAAATCAAACTCTGGCTTCTAAACGTCTTTAGCAAAGGGCAGTATGGAGAGTCTCAAATTAATCCAGCAGGTTTTTTTTAGGGTGTGGGTGTGTTTAGAACAGTTCTTAGATCAAGCCACGCAGGAGACAAACCAGTAAAATAATTAAAGGTCATTGGGGAAGCCGCAGAGTCCTTGACCCATGGGGGGGGGCTACCTGTTGCGTAATTTTATATACCTCTGCCATGTATTCCCTTTATTTGTATTTTTAAGTATTGTGCCTGTTCGCCATAGGGATGGTCGTCTTCTGCACTTTTAGAATAAAGAGTTTAGTTGGACACAACATGCACACACACTGCAAAACCTGGGGAATTGGGAGTGAACTGGGGTAGCTCACTTGGTGGAGCATAAGACTCAGGGTTGTGGATTCGAATCCCACGTTGGGCAAAGCATTCCTGCATTGCATGGATTTGGACGACACTCATGGTCTCTTCCAACCCTACAGTTCTATAACTTAGAAGGTTTGGGGATCCCAGCCTAGGAATTTGGAAACCCTGGTTTCCTCAGGGTTTGAATTAGAACCATCCGGACTTTTGCTTTGGGTTCCTGGTAAAATCTGGTACATTACGCAGCACGGCATGATAATTAAATTTAGGAGTCATCGTGTCATCGCCCATTAGGTGGATGGCAGCTAACGGATTGAGGTTGAATCCCAATGAGATAGAAGTGCTGTTTCTGGGGGACAAGGGGTGGGTGGGTTTGGGGGACTGAAAGTGGTAAGTGTGCCCCGGAAGGACCAGGTGCGCAGCCTGGGGGTCATTTTGGACTCACCGCTGTCCATGCAGGCGCAGGTCAGTTCTGCAACCAGGGCAGCTGTCTACCAGCTCCATCTGAGACCCTCCCTGCTTGCGCTGTGTCTCACCAGAATGGTCCAACCTCTGGTTATCTCCGACTTGGACTACTGCAAGGCACTCTACGTGGGGCTACCTTGGAAGGTGACTCAGAAACTACAATTAATCCAGAATGAGGCAGCTAGACTGGGGACTGGGAGCGGCTACCGAGACCATAGAACACCGGTCCTAAAGGATTTACACTGGCTCCCAGTACGTTTCTGTTACCGGAAAAATCTGAGGGCTCCCTTGGACAAAAAGTAAAGACACCAACCAGAGTAAATTGGAGCAAATCAGCAGCCTGTAGGCTTGGTCTTTATTGAACTGTTGCAGCAGGGTGTTCCCCTCACTCGCAGGAGAGAGGAAAGACCCAGAACAATGGTGTGCAAGACCTTATAAAAACTTTTGAAATTCCCCTCCTCTAGGTCAAGCCCACCCTCAGAAACATCATGCATACATTACGGAAAGGAGGGGTTGAGGGAGGAGTTGTGGTGGTAACCTGAGTGTCCTGTCACCTGGCTGGTTCCCTTCTCCCCCTCCGCATGAGTCATTTTCTGAAGACAAAAGGTAGTCGCAGTTTCCTGCCCCCTGAGGGAAATCTGATCATGCTGAATCCACTCCCATATGCAAGTTCTTTGTGATCTTGATTGTCTTCTGTCTGGGATCATCAGGGTTGGCATAGCAACTGGGCAGGGCTCCTGTGGATGTGCTGGGATGGTGAAGGGATTATGGCGCCCTGTATCAAACCTTCCCCATTTTGTAGTCTTTCCTTCATGGAGTAAAATAAAAGTGGAACAGTGCAAATCCGATGTATGGTTGATTTTCTATGAATTTATAACAGAAGTGTAGCGTATGTAGTGTGTGAGTGTGTGTGAAGTCTGTACAAACTGAATGATGGGGGGGGGGGTGCTCCTGATACATTTTCAAGCACAATTCAAAGCCTTGGTGCTGAGCTTGAAAGCCCTAAACCCTGTATACCCAAAGGAGCATCTCTGCTCGCATTGTTCTGCCCGGACACTGAGGTCCAGCTCTGAGGGCCTTCTGGAGGTTCCCTCCCTGTGAGATGTGAGGATACAGGGAACCAGGCAGAGCGCCTTCTCGGTAGTGGCACCCGTCCTGTGGAACGCCCTCCCATCAGATGTCAAGGAGATAAACAACTATCTGATTGTTAGAAGACAACTGAAGGCAGCCCTGTATCAGGAAGTTCTTAAAATTTGATGTTTTACTGTGTTGGAATCAGTCCAGAGTGGCTGGGGAACCCAGTCAGATGGGTGGAATAAATCACTTGTTATTATTTCTCCTGGTTGGTCCAGGCTTGTGGGCTCTCCGGACGTCCTTAGAAAGACATGCCCATCTTTGGGACTGTTTCTCGGGGCGGGAGGGGGGACGCGTCTTGCTTGTTTTGCTCCGGTTTGGGGTTTCAGGAATAAAGAAGATTGCCAAGCCAAGGTTGCAACCATCTGGGTGGTTTGAGTTCTGTGAAAGCGCCCGGCCTTTGGAGATAACCAGCTGCTGAAAATAGAACAGAGAAGGATTCCTTTGAGCCAAACTTCTCTTCCTCCTCCTCCAATAATCTCTCCAGGGAACAACACTCTGCATTGTTGATTCAAGGACAGCCGGGTTGAAAGGAGAGAATTCGAGACACCTCTTCGCCGGCCGTTTCGCTCGCTCTCTGTGGACGCTTCCTCTACCCCCTATTTCAAAGGATGTCTCCATTTGCTGCTGGTCTGCGGCGGCTTTCCTAGAAGCATCCCAAGACAAACCATGCGTCCCGGTATCGGAGGAGCCGTCCTGAGCCTCCTGCTAATGATCAAGTCTATCCCTGCGCCTGGGAAGGAGATCCTAGCAGGGGAAGGGCCTGAGCTTCCAAGCTCCAGGGAATCTGGGGAGCCCAATCCCCCAGAAGAGGACGAAGTCCTGGGCACGTCGGACTTTGCAGACCTCAGGATGACGGTGGAGGCCCTATATCCCACGGACGCAGACTGGGACGGGCCCTTAGGTCTGTGGCCCCACAGGGCTAGCTTTCGGCCAAGGCCCCACGGAGACCCCCAGGGGCCTGTTTGTAGGGTGAAGGTGCACCGGGGTGGCGAATGGAGTCGCCGTCCTGTGGAGGTTGTGGGTCTTCTCACCAGCTACGACAGCAGGTTCCTGAAGGCTCTGAGCGGGTCAATCTGGAGCGAGGAGGATATGGAGGTGTTTGGGGTCTGCCCCACAGATGTGTCCCGGGGTGTCCTGGCCTCTCTGCAGCGGGTCAGCGCTCACCTGGACGACCCAGGGGAAAACCAGCTTCTGTGGCTCCACCTAGAAGAAGGTAGGTGTCCATTGCATGAGAGCTCTTAACTGGCGAGCGCCAATTTGTTTCCACACTTCAGATCACTGGGAAAGGGATTGGAAACAAAACTGCCAGGGTCACGATGCCGTTGTGCAAATTGACGGTGCAGACACCTTTGGAAGGCGGTGAATGGTTCTGGGTGCCTCGCCTCAAAAGGGAGTTGGAAAAGGTTCAGAAGAGGGCAGCCCAAACGGTCAAGGGGTGTAGCAAGTTTCCTGGGATCCGCGTTTGGGGCTTTTTAGAGGAAGAGGCAACATGATAGATAAAACGATCCATGACGTTGAAAAAGTGGGGTGTTGAAAAGTTTCCCTCCCGAATGCTAGAACTCACGGGAATCCCAGCGAAACTGAAGGTTGGAAGATTCAGGGCAGGTTTCCTAGGTGGCTTCGAAAGGGATTTGGACAAGTTTGGGGTGTTGTAGATGGCTAGTAGCCATGCTGCTTTGCTCTTCCTCTATGACGGGAGGCAGCGGTGTTTCTGAATATCACAGAACCATAGAATCGTTGGAAGGGACCCAAGGGTCATCTAGTCCAACCCCCTGCAAGGCAGGAATATCAGTTGCTGCAAATGACAGGAGGGGAGAGTGTTGCTCTGATGCTTGAATCCAGTTTCCCAGAAGAGGCATCGGACTGGCCACTGTGGTGCTGAACTAGCAGCCAGGCTCTTATGTTTCTATGGAACCTCCCAGTCCAGAGGCAGTCTATCACAATCCCTAGTTTTTAGGGGTATTTGGCTGCTGCAAGAACAGGACGCTGGACTAGGTTTGCCATTGGCCTGATCCTGCCACTGTGCTCTTCCAATGTTCTTATTTGGCCTAGCAGGTGTGGGTTATAAGCAGGAGCTCTCGGCACCCAGGCGTCAAGATAACGTCCAGATTTTTGGGGACTTCCATGCCTTTTTTCTGGCCCGCGTAGGACCAGTCTGGATAGTTAGCCTTGGTGAAGACTTGACGTTTTCATCCCCAAAGAAGTTTTTGATTTGAGTTTCTCCTGAAATGAGGCTGCATTTTAATGTTGTATTTTAATCTTGTTTTTTAAGTTGTATTCCAATCAATTGTTTTTATACCTGGTGTTAGCCGCCCTGAGCCCAGTCTTGGCTGGGGAGGGTGGGGTATAAATAAAATTTATTATTATTATTATTATTATTATTATTATTATTAATGTCTCCCAGCTTGAGAGTCTTCTTCCCTTGCTCAGAGCTTTAATGGGCAGTGCCAACCTTGCAAGGGCCTTGTCAGACAGCACACTTATTATGGGATTGGTGGCCCCATCTCTGATCCCTGCCAGTGCTCTGCCCCTATGCAAAGTTTCCAAGGGCAGCCCCATTCCCGAGTGTGTTGCAGTAGTCTAGCTCGGGTTCAACTAGGGCATGAGTCACTCAGGCAAGGCCTGATCTCTGTCTCTCCAGGTAGCGCCACTGCTGGCTGGTGCCCATTGGGGACTGGCGGGGCGGGAAGCAGGGACCCCAAAGAGTAGGCAAAGCCAGAGCCAATGAGAGGCTGTGCTAGATTATTCTAGTCTCAACCCCCCCTCCTCCCAGCTGGTTTCTGCAATAATGGGATCGAGTTATGAGATTTTCTGATTTCTAGTAAATGCAAAGAGTAAATAGTGATCTACGCAGCCAAAACCGAACCCCCCAATGCACAAAGGGGAAAGTGTTGACAGGCTTGGGATAAACCCCAAATATTGCAGAAACCCCTCAAATTTAAAGTGCCCCAGGAAGCCTGCCCCCCGCAATGTCTTCCGTAGGCTGAGGATGCAGACTGGAAAGCCCAGTGTGTGTTGGGGGGCAGAGAATGGAGGAGGATGAGCAAGAGGGTGGGGTGGAATGGCGTATTGTGAAAGAGGGCTTGGCTGCTGGGTTTGGGGTGGCCTGGCTGAGAAGCCCCACACGCCACACACTTTGTTACAGGTCTCATCCTATCTCCGTCTCTCTGTATATTCAGGGCCAGCGGTGGGAATTTGATGGGAGAAGAATAGAATCTATTCAGTTCCCCAAAAAGAACAGAATACATTGAAGAACAGGGGATACCGGGCAGAAAGTGCTCCGTGCACTGCAACGTTTATTGCAGTACTCACGGTGTCTTCCTCGCTCTTTCTCTGCCTCTGTTCAGGATCAACTATGGCAATTTCGCCAGAAAAACGCACAACAACTTGCCATAATGCAAAGAGCCAAATAAGTCGGCCCGCTACAACGCATGCCGCCTGGTTCTTCAGGTGTGCGGTACTTCTCGGCCGGAGCTTAGTCTCAGGATGGCATCAGGGTTTGACTTGGGTGTTAGGTGGTTGGGTGTACTGCCAAGGCAATGTGAATAGCATTGCCTGTTGCTTTTTTTAAAATGCAGGCAGGCAGGCGAGCAAGGTTTTTGTTACTATTTCGTTTTATAAATCTATATGAAGTGGAGAGAACCATTAGTTTCTGGAGGTGAAATCTCAAAGGGTACTTTCACCGCATATGTATACGAAAGGAATGCAAAACCAGATTAAACGTGTCTGGAGGCGCTAGTCCTCATTGAGATCTCAAATGACGCCTGGTTTTCCCATAACGCAGAGCAAGTGTAAGAGTTTTGGCTGTCCCCCTGTGGAGCGGCGTTTACTATTTAAGTTGGCATTTGGCACACCAGCAATGGTGGGAGTGAGGGGGGGTCTCCCTTGTCCCATGATGAAGAAGCAGGTCCCTGTCTGATTCTCCGGTTTCCTTCCTGCAGTGAAATGGGAGGCAGAAACGAAACTCCTCTTCCAGCTGGCCTTCCACGAAGAGGATGCCGGGGGCTCCTTGAGGTCCCTGCAACTGGCCCTGCTGATATTTTACCAAGGCGGCAAGGAATCGGGGGGCGTCGGGAGCCCGGAGAAATTCCTGGTGGGAGGGGAAGGTCTCCACCCTAAACAGGTATGCCAACGGGGATGGGGGGGGGCGGCAATCGTTGGAAAGATGATTATCATCATCATCAACCCTTATTCCGGTCCAGAGACCCAACAAATCGTTACAAAGCAATACACGATTCAGACAGCCTACCTCCAGGTTAAACAAGCATTTCGTTCAGAATATAGGGATCACTGGTTCTTGCAACCACCAATAAAAACTTTGCCACTGCTAATGTTCTAGCATTTGTCCGGTCTTCCAATAGGAACCTGACATAGTGAGCCTCTGATTTTCCCGGGAAAGGTACCAGCAAGGGTAGTATACAGGTGGAGGTACATGTTCCCCAATAAATCAGGGCATTACATTTATGTCCCAGATACCTCGATATCTGTCTACCTTATCGGTTGCGTCGCATAGATTCGCTTTTGTTAGAGCCAGATTTAATGTGTTCCCCTCAAACGTGCTGAGCAATAGATTTTCTAACGGTAAAATCTCGGTTTCATGCGCATGTGACAACAAATCAATAGAATCCCTTTATCATATCTTGTTTAATTGTCCTTTATATTTTGTTCCCCGATCAAGGATTCTGAGTTCAATTATTTTGGAAACTGTTGCTAAACCACCCGAATTACATCTAGCCTATCTACTCCAGGACATTGACTCTTATAGAACATTACAGGTTGCCAGATTCCTGAACTCAGTTCTTTCATACAAAAGACTTCATGGAATGCTGCATGACTATTAAAAATCGAGTAAACTTTATCCTTATACTCAAGGCCACAATATGGTATATCTAGAGATGGTACGTAACGTGAAGGAGATTATGTGTTGAAATATTTTAGTTGATATTTCAGAATGTAAAATGCTATTTTATTTATTGATTGGTTTTATCTTGTGGGCTTATAGCCGAATAAAGTATCTGATCTGATACCAGCAAGGATAGTATCCTGCTCATATGGCCTGCTCATATTTCACACAGTGCAGCAAAATATGTTTTATGGAATCGATGTCTTGAGCACACGAGCAAAGTCTGTCCTGGTAGGGAACTCCTCTCAACTTGCCATCCAACTATAAGATGATTATTTCATTCATGGCTCTGGACGCCCCTCTTTTCCTTCGGGCGAGACGTGCAGAGCTCCCCTTGGCCTTTATCCTCAAACGACAACCCTGTGAGGTAGGCGAGGCCCAAGGTCACCAGGTGAGCATCGTTGGGATTTCAACCTGAGGGTCGTCCCAGCCCTAAAGCGACATGCCCATTTCATGGACAAAGATAGTCCATCAGCTGACATTTCTTTTTTAAAATAATTTTTAATTGAATGATTTTATGTTACAAAAAACAATACAACCATACTACCACTGAATATAATTAAGAAATAAAAAATACATACATCAATATTTAGTTTATTTGTTATTTACCGTCTTATTTCCTCCCAAACATTCCATACAAAAGCACACATATGTGCAGACACGCACACACCGGCACACAAGATGATAATAATGAATGTAAATATTTCCCTCCCTTTTATCTTCCGAAATCTTTTCTTCAACTTTGACTTCCTGTCAAGTCCCTTTGCATGTATTTTATCTTACAATCGAATGTACACAAAACAATAAACCTTTCTATATAAATTTTCCAATACAGCTGCCATTTCAGGGAAATAGAACCCAACTATTTTTTATACTTTAGATCAGGGGTCAGCAAACTTTTTCAGCAGGGGTCCACTGTCCCTCAGACCTTGTGGGGGGCTGGACTACATTTTGGGGGGGGGGAAATAAAAAATGAATGAATTCCTATGCCCCACAAATAACCCAGAGATGCATTTTAAATAAAAGGACACATTCTACTCATGTGAAAACACACTGATTCCCGAACCGTCCGTGGGCCAGATTTAGAAGGCGATTTGGCCGGATTTGGCCCCCAGGCCTTAGTTTGCCTACCCATGGTTTAGATATCCCTTTGCACCGCAGATTTATTATGCTAGCCTGTTCAAATGCATTCCCCCTCCTTTGTACTGCCTAGAAGGTTTCAGAAAATCCCCTTCCAGAATAGACTTTGCTCTGGTGGAATGAATACGCCAGATACAATATACCGTATAATTTTGGATTTCCCTCTTATCAACACTCTTAGACCTACTGGCGACTCTCTTGCAGCTTAAAGTATCTGCTTGCAAAGAATTTGGAATCCAGTATCTGTTGTGTATGCCCAGATCTACGGAGATTGTTAGAGGATATTTAGCCCAGATTTTTAAAGTCAAATTTGAAACTACTTAATTTTACTTAATGGTGGCTACTGATTCTTTTATACATTTCCTGTGTTTAACAGACCTTGATCACCAATGTTTTATTCATGTTTCCCCCCCCCCCTCTCTTTTATGATTTTATTGTCTGAATTGTGCCAATAAAAGCTGAGTGAATGAATGAAATAGAGCCTCCATGTCGAGGACCACGCTACCAGTGAGCATAAAAGCTGACCTAAATAGATTCCTGGGCCCTGTTTTTCCTAAACTGATACTTTAAGAAACATAAATGAGGGCGATGCTTTGACTCTCAGTTGTTATTTAGTTGCTCTGCAGGCACAGCCCTGCGGAAATCCAACTGGTAAGGCTTTCCCCTGCCATCCGCAGCCTTGCCCAAACTTGGGTCTCCAGCTGCCTTGGGACTACAAGTCCCATCATCCCTGACTGCTGATCCTGCTAGCTAGGGACGATGGGAGTTGTAGTCCAATACAGCTGGAAGACCTAGGTTTGGGCAACCTGGAATTCTAGAGGAAGCCGTTGGCAGAGAGACATCACCTGTTGAACTTCTGCCTAACGGAGGCGATGCGAAATGAATGTGGTGCTGCTGCCTTTAGCAAATATTGGATGCTGTCTCATTTTCACCCCACAGGTCGTCTGTCTCTCCGGCAGAACCCAGTACCTTGTCCTTCAGGGGTCGGCGATGTCAGGCAGACATTCCCTGGGGCAGCTCAGCTTTGAGGTTTCCTTGGCAATCAAGCGCCAGAGCAGCAATGGTAGGACCCCCATTGCATAAAATGAAATAGAAACAAACCTTTAACACGCAAGCCAAGCATGGGGGGGGGGGGGGGCTTTCATCCTTTGCACTTTCCATAGCATGCAAGTATATGCAAAATATGCAAAATAAATCCCCTTCCCAATACAGGTATGTATTTTTATTGAATTTCCAAATTTTTTCCAAATTAACTTCAAATTCAATAGATATTTAATGTATTGACTTTTCACTTCCAGCTCCACAGTGTTTTGGTTTTGCATTATATATCCAACTCTTTTATCTATTACAAAAATCACTGTAATGCAATTACTTTATCATTTTGAATTTTACTGTTATTCACCTCTAGGCTTGACTACTGTAATTCGCTCTATGTGGGGCTGCCCTTGAGACTGACCCAGAAACTCCAGCGGGTGCAGAATGCTGCAGCGGGGCTCCTTACGGGGTCTTCGCTGCGAGATCACATTCACCCGGTGCTATACCAGCTGCACTGGCTCCCAGTGGAGTAGAGGATCAGGTTTGAGGTGCTGGTTTTAACCTTTAAAGCCCTATACGGCCTAGGACCCTCGTACCTACGGGGCTGCCTCTCCCGCTATGCCCCACAGAGAAACTTACGGTCTTCAAATAAAAACATCTTGGAGGTCCTGGGCCACAGGGAGGTTAGGCTGGCCTCAACCAGAGCCAGGGCCTTTTCAGTACTGGCCCCGACTTGGTGGAACGCTCTGTCACAAGAGACTAGGGCCCTGCGGGACTTGACATCTTTCCGCAGGGCCTGCAAGACAGAGCTGTTCCACCAGGCCTTTGGTCAGGGCCCAGCCTGACTCCCTCCTCTGGCAACCTGCACAGAATTTTGCTTAACGGTTGCCATTAATTTGATTTTAATTTTTATAATGAAATGTTTTTAGAATGTTGGATTATTTGATTGTTTGATTATTTGATTGTTGTTAGCCGCCCTGAGCCCGGCTTCGGCTGGGGAGGGCGGGATATTAATAAAATTTATTATTATTATTATTATTATTATTATTATTATCCACGCTTTTATACTGTATTTTATGCTGCTTTTACAATTAAGTGTTTTAAATTTGTTGTTAGCCGCCCTGAGCCCGGTTTTTGAACCGGGAAGGGCGGGGTATTTTATTATTATTATTATTATTATTATTATTATTATTATTATTTTCCTTCCAATGCTCCTCTCTCGGATCCTGCCTGCGGTTTCACTTGTTTGTAGTGCTTTTCCAAATAGCCCAGAAAAGGCGTCCATTCTTGCATAAAAAGTTCATCAAAATAAATCCTTTAAAATGCATAACATGCTTTGACATCGTCTGCACCTGAGAGCACTAAGGCCCAATCCTCACCACGTTGCAATCCTTACACGGGAGTAAAGCCTCTGTCGACCTTACACTGGGCTTAGAAGAGGAGTTCAGGGATGTGTTTATTTTTTTAAAATAACTTTATAAGTTTTGTGCCTTTGCTTCCCAATTTCCATTGCACCGTGGATTTTATTGATTATAGTTCGGAAATGGTTTGTTGTGACCGTTAAGAGTGAAGTTCTGTTTAATTATTATCTGCCGATGTTTAATTTAACTGTGCACTATTATATTCTAACGGATTATTTAATATTACTTTATTTGACATAAGTTGTTTATTTTCAAAAAATCATAGAACTGGTGGGCTCTCTCCTTCTTTGGAGGTTTTAAAGCAGAGATTTTAAAATCTCCCTAAATCTCTGTTTAGGGAAACTTTTAATGTTTAATAGGTTATTGTATTTTAATACAGTGGTGCCTCGCAAGACGAAATTAATTCGTTCTGTGAGTCTCTTCGTCTAGCGGTTTTTTTGTCTTGCAAAGCAACCCTATTAGCGGCTTAGCAGATTAGCGCTATTAGCGGTTTAGCGACTATTAGCGGCTATTAAAGGCTTAAGGGATTAGCGGATTAGCTGCTAAAAGGCTATTAGCGGTTTAGCGGCTTAGAAAAAGGGGGTGGGGAGCGGAAAAAAATCTCAAGACTCGCAAGACGTTTTCGTCTTGCGAAGCAAGCCCATAGGGAAATTCGTCCTGCGAAGCACATTGAAAAAAGGAAAACCCTTTCGTCTAGCGGGTTTTCCGTCTTGCGAGGCATTCGTCTTGCGGGGCACCACTGTATTCTGTTGGAAGCCGCTCAGAGTGGCTGGGGAAACCCAGCCAGATGGGCGGGGTATAAATTATTATTATTATTATTATTATTATTATTATTATTGGGTGGCCCTCTGTCACGGATGCTTTAGCTGAGATTCCTGCATTGCAGGGGGTTGGACTAGATGACCCTTGGGGTCCCTTCCAACCCTACCGTTTTTGATTCTACAAAAGTCCACTTTTGCCTCTGTCCCTGCCCAGCTCCGGGTGTCCCTTCCAATTCTACAATTCTACGATTTCATCCTCCCCACCATAACAACCCTGTGAGGTAGGATAGGCAGAGAGGCAGTGGCTGGCCCCCCCAGGCCCCCCCCCCACTAAACTGCATGTGGCTGAGCGGGGGATTCGAACCCTGGTCTTCCAAGTCTTATGCTCTAACCACTGCATCACACCGCCTCTCCTTTGATAATATTAAATAATAGCAGCAGAAAACAATAATAATAGCAGCAGCCGTCTTTTCAGGAATTAGAGGAGGGGTCTTTATTAGCCGCAACGCAGAGAGACCTCCCATTTGTTCTACTCCTCTTTGCCTCCATTGCAGGCACCGGCCTCTCCCAACACGAAACCCAAAACCTCCTGTTCGGTTTCGACCCGAAGTGCTTCACCCGCATGACTCCGGCTGTGCTGCTCCTGGCCAGGCTGAGACCCCGATCTGCTCCAGTCCTTCTTCCCTCCTCATCTTTCCTCGCCGCCGACGGCAAACTGGACGTGGTCCCTTACCTGAACCCCAGGTGAGACCCCTCCCCTCCCCGCCGAGGGCTGTGCTTGATTTGCTCAAAAGGGAGGGCGCTCTGTCCACGCTCAGGAGACCTCGGCTGATCTCCTTCCCTTGAAAACCAGCATTTCTCTCCCTCCTTTCTCTGGCCGCGCACATGATGCACATTCAAAGCGCATGGGAACGGCAGGAGTTCTATGGGGTATAACTGAAGGAGTGTCTCCACCCCCATCGTTCTACCCAGACACTGAGGTCCATCTCCAAGGGCCTTCTGGCGGTTCCCTCCCTGCGAGAAGCCAAGTTACAAGGAACCAGGCAGAGGGCCTCCTTGGTGGTAGCACCTGCCCTGCGGATGTCAAAGAGAAAAACAACTACAGTGGTCCCTTGGGTTAAGTACTTAATTCGTTCCGGAGGTCCGTTCTTAACCTGAAACTGTTCTTAACCTGAAGCACCGCTTTAGCTAATGGGGCCTCCTGCTACTGCCGCGCCGCCGGAGCACGATTTCAGTTCTCATCCTCAAGCAAAGTTCTTAACCTGAAGCACTATTTCTGGGTTAGTGGAGTCTGTAACCTGAGGCGTATGTAACCCTGTACCACTGCACCAGACTTTTAGAAGACATCTGAAGGCAGCCCTGTTTAGGGAAACTTTTAATGTTTAATAGGTTATTGTATTTTAATATTCTGTTGGAAGCCGCCCAGAGTGGCTGGGGAAACCCGGTCAGATGGGCGGGGTATAAATTATTATTATTATTATTATTATTAGGCCACTGTGAAGCCAATGGCCTAATGCAGCCGTCCTTCTCTCCGCAGTGTACCCCCGACGTCTGCCACGGCCGATGTGCAGCCCTCCCTGGCCCCCCAGGTGAACGCCACCTCCGCCCACCCAGCACCCTCAAGCACCGGCCGTTTCCTCGCTGCTCTCTCCCAGTTCATCAACAAGGTCCTCAGCCCTTCCGGAGACCCCCCGCCGGCCCCCGGGCCGCAGCTGCGGCTGAACTTTGACACCATGGAAGCCCTGCCTCACCGGGTGCTCAACCTCTCTGAGAAGGTGGCGCTGGAGCGTCTGGTGCAGTCCGAAGACCCCCTGGTGGTCTTGTTCCCCGAAAACAGCCAGGCCTTGATGGAGAGCCACCTGGCGCACTGGGCGCTGGAGGGGAAACTGCTGCGGCAACTGCTGCAGAAATTGCGGGAGGTGATTCGGGAGCTGGCGGCCTCCCCGGCTTTCCGGGACCACGAGACCCTCTTCCACGGCCTCCTGGCGTTCTGCTACTACCCTCCCGGGGTCTCCGGTGGAGGCGATCCCGAGGGATCCGCAGAAGGATCTCCCGGGCGGCGGAAGATCCACAGCCTGCTGCTTCTCAAAGCCTTGCAGGCCCTGCGCGCCCGCTGGCGGGAGTCCCGGAAGGCGGCCCCCCGCGCCAACCGCAGCACCCCGGAGCGAGACGACTACTGCCGGCTGCGCAAGCTGCGGATCGAGCTGGTGTCCACGGGGTACATCATCTTCCCCGAGTGGTACGACGCCAACAACTGCGCCGGGCCCTGCCGCTTCCCGCTCTCGTCCCGCGTCCCCGACTACTACTCGCACACGCTCTTCCTGCTGCGGGTGCAGGAGCAGGGGCTGCCCCTGGAGAGAGCCCCCTGCTGCGTCCCCGTCAGGTACTCCAGGAGCATCATCGTCACCTTCACCAATGACCAAGGCATGAAGGTGAAGGCCTACCCCGACATGGTGGCTGAGGAGTGCGGCTGTCGGTAGAGAGAGGCTGGCTCGGCGGCGGCGGCTGGGGTGCTTTGCCCTCCTCCTCCCGCCGTTGAGCTCGTCTCTCCTTGCCCTGCTGTTCCCTGTTCTCCTTTCCCATCAATTACTTCACCCTCCTCCCACCGCTGACATCACCCTCCTTCGCTCACCATTGACTTCACCCTCCTCCCACCATTGACATCGCCCACCTTCGCTCACCATTGACTTCACCCTCCTCCCACCGCTGACATCACCCACCTTCGCTCACCATTGACTTCACCCTCCTCCCACCATTGACATCGCCCACCTTCGCTCACCATTGACTTCACCCTCCTCCCACCGTTGACATCACACACCTTCGCTCACCATTGACTTCACCTTCCTCCCACCGCTGACATCACACACCTTCGCTCACCATTGACTTCACCTTCCTCCCACCACTGACATCACCCTCCTTCGCTCACCATTGACTTCACCCTCCTCCCACCGCTGACATCACCCTCCTTCGCTCACCATTGACTTCACCCTCCTCCCACCGCTGACATCACCCTCCTTCGCTCACCATTGACTTCACCCTCTTCCCACCGCTGACATCACCCTCCTTCGCTCACCATTGACTTCACCCTCCTCCCACCGCTGACATCACCCTCCTTCGCTCACCATTGACTTCACCCTCCTCCCACCGCTGACATCACCCACCTTCGCTCACCATTGACTTCACCCTCCTCCCACCGCTGACATCACCCTCCTTCGCTCACTGTTGACTTCACCCTCCTCCCACCACTGACGTCACCCTCCTTCGCTCACCATTGACTTCACCTTCCTCCCACCGCTGACATCACCCACCTTCGCTCACCATTGACTTCACCCTCCTCCCACCGCTGACATCACCCACCTTTGCTCACCATTGACTTCACCCTCCTCCCACCGCTGACATCACCCACCTTCGCTCACCGTTGACTTCAACCTCCTCCCACCGCTGACATCACCCTCCTTCGCTCACCGTTGACTTCAACCTCCTCCCACCGCTGACATCACCCTCCTTCGCTCACCGTTGACTTCACCCTCCTCCCACCACTGACATCACCCACCTTCGCTCACCATTGACTTCACCCTCCTCCCACCGCTGAAATCACCCTCCTTCGCTCACCATTGACTTCACCTTCCTCCCACCACTGACATCACCACCACTGACATCACCCACCTTCGCTCACCATTGACTTCACCCTCCTACCACCACTGACATCACCCTCCTTCGCTCACCGTTGACTTCACCCTCCTCCCACCGTTGACTTCACCCTCCTCCCACCGCTGACCAGGACTGCTGTATCTCCTCTTGTTCCTTAGACCAAGCTAATAATTCTGGTTCCACACCGATGACACCCTCTCATATGTAGTCAGCCTACCTCCAGTTTCTCTTGCTTTGCATAATTTATTCTGCATTTGCATATATATCTGATGGTGCTGGGATGATTAAATCTGTTGGATATTGGGGTTTTTAAAAATTTTGACAGTGTGTGGCATTTCTTTTCCAGAAGCGGGCTGTGCTTGGTTTTGCTCTGTTCTTTAAATTGATGTAGTTTCTTTGCAGAGTAATCAAAGAATTGCAGAGTTGGAAGGGATCCCCAAGGGTCATCTAGCCCAACCCCCCGCAATGCAGGAGAGTGCTATTATTTCTAACACCCTGCTTGCGGGTTTCCCAGAGGCATCTAGTTGCGTTGCTGCTGATAAAAGGATGCTGGACGGGAGAGACCAAAGTCTAGTCCAGCAGGGCTCTTCTGGACCCTACAAAATGTGACCAAGGCCATGCCTCTGAGCATATGCAGAGTGGTTTCCCTTTCCTGTGCTGCCGCCACCAGAACCCCCCACCAGCAGCATCTAAGAAACAGCATTGCCTTTAAAGCCCTAAACGGCCTCGGTCCAGTATACCGGAAGGAGCGTCTCCACCCCCATCGTTCTGCCCGGACACTGAGGTCCAGCACCGAGGGCCTTCACTGCGAGAAGCCAAGTTACAGGGAACCAGGCAGAGGGCCTTCTTGGTGGTGGCGCCCGCCCTGTGGAACGCCCTCCCACCAGATGTCAAAGAGATAAACAACTACCTGACATTTAGAAGACACCTGAAGGCAGCCCTGTTCGGGGAAGTTTTTAATGTGTGACATTTTAATGTATTTTTAATTTTTGTTGGAAGCCGCCCAGAGTGGCTGGGGAAACCCAGCCAGATGGGCGGGGTACAAATAACAAATAATAATAATAATAATAATAATAGTTAAGAATGCTTAGGAGAGGCATCCCCTTCTGAGAGCAAGCCATGCCTCTTTTTGGATCCCTCCCGTTATTGCTGGACTCGAACCCCTATCAGCTCTGGACAGGAATTATGGGAGCTGGATTCCAGCAAGATTTGACAGCCTATATATGTTCCTCTCCCCTGTTCCAAGAGGCGGCAAGGAAGAGATGAGAGGATGCCTCTGTTTTTAAGAGGCATTCCACTCTGAGAGTGGGGAACCTCTCTTCTCAAATCTGGGATGGGGGAAAACCTGTATACTGGATTCCTCTATTTCAGGCATGTCCAAAGTCAACAGCTTCAATACTTCAACCCTAAAAAAAGGCCAACAACTTTGGTCGGCCCTCATGCATGTTCACGTCACCAAATCTGGCCCTCTTTGAAAAAAGTTTGGACACCGCTGCTCTATTTGGAAGAGTCCTGGTAGCAGAACATGCCTCCTCCGAATAGAGCATCGTTTGGGAAATCTGTGCCCCTTCAGGTGCCCTTAAGTTCCACCTCCCAGCAGCCCCAGAAGGCAGAATTGGTCAGGGATCCTCAGGGTATCGTCGCTGCGTGGAAGAAAAAGAAGACTCCATCCTACATGTCTGAAACTTTTATTTAACAGATGTATTATAAACAGATTTAAGCCAAAGGGGTGGGGAGAAAAGAGAAGAGTTCTTTTAAGGGGGAAAATCGAGAAAATTGGCTGGAGAATAAAAGGTGGGGTGCTGAATTTAAGACTGCAAACACGATGAATGGAGAGGAATCAAGATTTGCACCGCCTCTGAAAACTGCTTTGTGACAGAGGAGGAATGGATGGTTGAATCTGTCTTTTTTTTCAGGCACTGGTGTATGGGGTGTGGATGTGTGAGCCAACCCCACTCCTTAGGGGGTGAGATCTCAAGGTTTCGGGGGGGGGGGGGGGCGTCTTCCATCTACCAAAGCAGCAAAGTCTAGCACAAAGGCCTCATCGTCCATCACAAGCCGGTTTAGCAAACACTGCAACTCCTCCTTGCCGTTGCGGGGGCGCCTCCCCCCGCCCCGTAATTTGGGGGGGAGGAGGCGTGAACACTCAAAAAAAGAGAGAAGAAAATAGGGGGTGGGAGAGGCTTTCTTGAGGTCAGAGGGATCTCCTGGGCTGGGCAGACAAGTCCTTGGCCGTGGCCCAAGACCCCTCTGCAGGTGGCAGGGCCTCGGTATTACGTGTCTGGGAAGTGGGACCAAGGGGAAGTTTGTGAGACGCAAGCAAGCGGGTCTCGCGCTGCTCCGGAGTCGCTTGGGCCCCTGCGCCCGCCTGTTCGAGGGGGTGTCCTGGAGCACTGCTTCCCACAGCGGAGGGGTCTCAGTCGTGCCGCCTGGCAGGCTTCTGCAGGGGGAAGAGGGGGCGCTGGACCCGCAAGGGCTTCCGGCCTCTCTGCTCGTGGGGGTGGGCCTTGTGGTCCCGCTCTTTCCCGCGGCCGCGCCCGTCCTTGAGACGCCCCTTCCCTTCCTCTTGCTTGTGCGCCTTGGCTTCGGGTTTGGGCTGTCGGCTCCTCCTCTCCTCGCGCTGCTCTTTCCGCTTCCCCTCCCGCAGAGGCCGCTTGCTGCGAACAGGCTCCTCCTCCTCTTCCTCCTCCTCCTCTTCTTCCTCTTCCTCCTCTTCCTCTAGGTCCTTGCGACCTTTCTGGGACTTCTCCTTGGAGACCCTCTCTCTACGGGTTGCTTTCTCTGGTCTTTTCTTCTGCTTGACTTTAGCTCCTCCCCCTCCCTCCTCTAGCTCCTCCTCTTCTTCCTCTGGCCCCTCCTCCTCCTCCTCTGGCTCCTCCTCCTCTTCAGTGGGCTCCTCCTCTTCGACTTCGAGGCTTTCCTCTTCCTCCTCTTCCTCCTCCTCCTCCTCGATGTCAGGCGGTTCGTCCATGTCCGACCAGTTCAGCCACCTCTCGTAAAACCAGAGTTCTTCCTGGAATGGGAAGAAAACACACAAACACACAGCGGGTGTCACCAAAAACGGCCTCTGGACATTGCGGGCCCACAACTCCCATCACTGGTGGGCATCCAGCAACATTTGGAGGGAGACAAGTCTATTATTCTGCCTTTGTGGCTTGAAGCCACAACGTAGTCTATACATTTGTTAAATAAATGCATTTGTTAAATAAAGAAATGCATGAATGCCTTGTGGGACATCTTTGGGAGAAGAAACCCCCACAAATCTGGAGCGGAGTCCCTAAGGCAGTTGGGTGACTCCTGCAAGCCAAGCTGGTGCCAAATGTCTTGCTCTGATTTCCTTTGGATGCCCTCAGCGAGGCCGGGGGGGGGGGTCTTGTCGTCTGGGCAGCCCAGGACCCCCAGACACACTGCCCAGGAATGTGCCCCAGGGAGGGCACTTCAGTGCTGCTGTCACAGCAGTTTGACCACTCCCAGATGCCAGCAATTATTATTATCATTATTATTATTATTATTATACGTTTCCGAGCACAATTCAAAGTGTTGGTGCTGACCTTTAAAGCCCTAAACGGCCTCGGCCCGGTATACCTGAAGGAGCATCTCCACCCCCATCGTTTTACCCGGACACTGAGGTCCAGCTCCGAGGGCCTTCTGGCGGTTCCCTCGCTGCGAGAGGCCAAGTTACAGGGAACCAGGCAGAGGGCCTTCTCGGTAGTGGCGCCCGCCCTGTGGAACGCCCTCCCACCAGATGTCAAAGAGATAAGCAACTACCTGACATTCAGAAGACATCTGAAGGCAGCCCTGTTCAGGGAAGTTTTTAATATGTGACATTTTACTGTATTTTTCATCTTTGTTGGAAGCCGCCCAGAGTGGCTGGGGAGACCCAGCCAGATGGGCGGGGTACAAATAATAAATTATTATTATTATTATTATTATTATTATTACCCTACTCATCTGCCTGGGTTTCCCCAGCCACTCTGGTCAGCTCCCAACAGACATAAAAGCACAATAAAACATCAGAACAACAGCAGCAGCAACAAAATAAACTTAAATCTGGAGGGCATCAGCTTTCCCCACCCCCGGCTCCAGGATGAAGCATTCTCCTTAGAGGTAGCAAGATGGGGGCTGGCCGAGGGCCGATTGCAGTGGGTGGGAGCCCAATTCAGCATCCTCCACCGTAGATGGGCACAGCTTGCTTTTCTGGAATTGGGCACATTTTCCTGCTTTCCATCCACCCGTTCGTCATCTCAACTCACCGCTTCCCCAACGCTGCCGTCTTGAGATGTCCAAGCGCTCAGCTCGGCCTCGAGGATTTCCCCGCCATAGTCGACAATGTCTGTGGGAAAGGAGAGGCGATCTTCAATGTGCTCCAATACCAAAAAGTAGATGCACTTTTTTGGGCGGATGTTGCAAAACTAGGAATCGGCCGCATCCTCCATCTCTGAGAACCAGGTCAGAGCTGCTTCACAGCTGAAGCAACATCTCCCTTTTAGCCCCAGTCTTCCTGAATTAGGGGGAAATGGGGAATGATCCTAGCTGGTGCACTTTGGGACTGGTTGGAGGGAAGGCAGGGAGCCTGACAGCAGGTGGCGCCAGAGGCAACAGCAGGCAGAACTCACTGATTCTGGTTGGCAGGTGGAGCTGGATGAGAGTTTGAGAGCTGCCACCTATGTGCTACTCAGAGAAGGGTGTAGATCAGGCCTGCTTGGATCAGGGCCAGGCTGAGAGCCAGGAAGGAGTGGTGCTTGTGGATCCTACTCTGAGTTGCTTCCTTGCTGAAGCAACATCTCCCACCGACCTCCATGCTCCAGCCTTCCTGGACCCAGAGCCAGTGTTAGAAACACAGATATAACCTAGGTGCCAAATGGCTCCTTGAACCAGGGCTACAGTCGCCAAATCGGAATGTCTACTTTGGGGGCAAAGTCTTATTTTTCAAATGATGGACTAACTGTGATTGGTTCTCAGTTCAGAGGACAACCTTGAGCTCAGTTAAGAGCTTTGAGAACTTAAAAAAGAAAAGTCACTTTACCTAGTTCACATATCTATTGGCCTATTCCGACCCCTTTTTCTTAATGGAGACACAGACCATTCATAACGCAGGAATATTCTTCCCAACTCTGTGCAGGGCAGTGGGGGCAGCGAAGATAAGCAGCAACAATTCACTATAACATTGTTCACTGCTCCTGCTCAGGCTGCACTGGAAAAGCATTTTGGTTCCAGAAATTCGTTCTGATTGTGCGGATAAAATATAATGGATTGAATTCTACAGGACGGGACCTTAGTGTGTGAAAACAGACCAGATCCAAAGATCCCCGGATGGTGGAGACGTCAGGCACCATCCTGGCACCCAGGTATCTTCACGTGGTCGCAAGTGGCCAATATTCAGGTGCAAAATGCGCCTGGCGCCTGGCTAATTTCGAACACTGCCTGGAGGGAATCCTCTGGAGAAGACGAGTCTTCTGTTCTTGACTGGCCAAGCAAGGCAGACACCTGGAACAAGTTCTACTCAGAGTAGCACCCCCTCCTCACCCCCAAAATTAATAGATCTGAGACAGTGGTTCCCAAACCACTTCCTTGCCTCAAAAAAAATTAATCCCCAGAGCCTGTTACTTTATACAGTGGATGCTCGGGTTGCGAACGTGATCCGTGTGGGATGCATGTTCGCAACCCGCAGCATTCTCAACCTGCGCTATTTAGCACTTCTGCGCATGCGCGACCGCCGAAACCCAGAAGTAGCCCGTTCCAATACTTCTGGGTTTCAGCGGTCCGTAACACGAAGAAACGCAACCTGAAGCATCTGTAACCCGAGGTATGACTGTAAAAGTGTTATTAAGAATAGTTTTGTGTCCAGATTTTCACTTTCTGAAATATGGCAACGCTATCCAGTGGCCCCTTGATGCCCCCTCGCTTCTTAGCCCCCCCCATTGGTAATCCCAACATCTCCCACCCAGGGGGCAGTAGCACCCGCTCTGGGAACCACTGATCTGAGGTAGAATAGAATCTTAGAGTTGGAAGGGTCCCCTGAGGTCATCCAGTCCAACCTCCTGCAGTGCAGGAATATGCAGCTGTCCCTTGCAGGGATCGAACCTGCAACCTTGGCATTACCAGCACCACACTCTAATCATACTCTGAATAGGACTAACATCAGGTACAAGGCAGAATTTGTGCAGCGCTTTTTTTTTTTTGAACCACGAGGACTAGAAACTTGTGGTTTGGCTGCAACTTGGATAGGAACCCGAGCCCTTTTACTCCTGCGTCCCACTCAACAAATGTGGGGTTTTCCTAATTGCAAAAGGGGGGTCCCCAAACAGAAGGAGCCCACTACCCAAGTGGATAGCTCAGCTGGTTGGAGAGTGGTGCTGAGAACGCCAAGGCTGCAGGTTCGATCCCTGCCTGGGACAGCTGCCTATTCCTGCCTTGCAGGGGGTTGGACTAGAATTCAGGGGTCAGCAAACTTTTTCAGCAGGGGGCCAGTCCGCCGTCCCTCAGACCTTGTGGGGGGCCAGACTATATGTTGAAGGAAAAAAAGAAGGAACAAATTCCTATGCCCCACAAATAACCCAGAGGTGCATTTTGAATAAAAGCACACATTCTACTCATGTAAAAACACGCTGATTCCCAAACCATCCACGGGCCGGATTGAGAAGGCAATTGGGACAGATCCAGCCCCTGGGCCTTAGTTTGCCTACCCATGGGCTAGATCAGGCATTCTCGACCTGCGGGTCCCCAGATGTTGTTGAACTACAACTCCCAGCACCCCTAGTTAGCAAGGCCAGAGCTCAGGGATGATGGGAGTTGTAGTCCAACAACATCTGGGGACTCACAGGTTGAGAACTGCTTGGCTAGATGATCCTCACAGTGCCTTCCAACTCTACAATTCCATGATTCTGTGTTCCAGTAAGCAGCTGGTCGCATCCTGAAACCGCTCTTCTCCCTTACCTTGAACCACCTGGCAGCTGACGCTGAGGAGGGCGAGGCAGGAGGCGACCACGAGGCATTTGTTCAGGGTCAGGCCCTCCCAAGGGAGCGTGTCCTTCGTTGGCCCTGCAGTCCGGGCCTCTGCTTTCCTCTTAGCCGGGACGGTCTTTGTGGCTTCCAAGAGAGAGCAGAGAGAGGGGGAGAGTTGGCCACACTTGACCGCCTGCTGTGACCCAAAGGCCGTTTCTGGTGGGTCCATCATGGGGGGGGACACATTCTGAGGGTCACATGGTGGCGGTGGGAGGGGCCAGAGCCCCCCAAAGTGTGTGGGAGAGGGTCACTAGGACGTTCAGAAGAGCAATGCTGGACAAGGCGAAAGGGACCCAGCACCCTGTCCTCTTGGTGGTCACCTGGACACCTCTGGGGGAATCCACAGGTGAGCAAGAGCACCAGGGCTGGACGGTATCTGGTCTTCAACACTGCGATACATCACCAGCTAAACATCGCAATACGCCGATATATCACAATGTCTGGAATGAGGGTAGAACTGTGTAGAGGCAAACAGGAGGGCTGGGCAATACTGGCATCACCAGCTAAACATCGTGAAATATATATCACGATGTCTGAAACGAAGAAGGAACTATGTAGAGACATTGGCTAGCTTCACAGTTTCTCCTACATCGTGATTCTTGCATCACACACACAACATGATTCGTGATATATTGCCAGGTCACAAACTATAAAACCACTATCATGATCTGGACTTGAAACCAGTTTCGGGCAATCTATTGCCCAGCCTTAACACACATCATGATTTGCGATATTTTGCCAGGCCAAAAAATTATGAAACCGATATCACGCTATGAACTTTGAACCAGTTTTGGATTATATATTAAAGGTAAAGGGACCCCTGACCATTAGGTTCAGTCGTGGCCGACTCTGGGGTTGCGGCGCTCATCTCGCTTTACTGGCCAAGGGAGCCGGCGTACAGCTTCTGGGTCATGTGGCCAGCAGGACTAAGCCGCGTCTGGTGAACCAGAGCAGCGCACGGAAATGCCATTTATCTTCCTGCTGGAGCGGTACCTATTTATCTACTTGCACTTTGACGTGCTTTTGAACTGCTAGGTTGGCAGGAGCAGGGACCGAGCAACGGGAGCTCACTCCGTCGCAGGGATTCGAACCGCTGACCTTCTGATCAGCAAGCCCTAGGCTCTGTGGTTTAACCCACAGCGCCACCCGCGTCCCTTATATTGATATATTACCCAGCCCTAATGAGCACAAGTGCCTCCTTGTTTGTGTTCCCTGTTGCTCATCTCCCTTGTTCCCCATCCCTCTAAGTTGTTCCCCGCCCTCCAAACCAAGAAAGCTGTCTGGACAGGCACACACACATATTACAAGGAGGAAAGGACCTTGAAGACTAGCCTCTTACTGCTGTAGTGTTAAGGAAAAGGCCACAACGCAGGAGTAGAACAGCTGCTCTGAATGCAGAATGTCCTGGGTTCAATATTCAGTGTCTCCCAGTAAGGCTGGGAATGCCCCCTGTCTGACAGCTTGGAGAAAGACTTCTGAGTTTAAATCAGCTCAGGACCATGAAGGAAAGGACCATAATCTCATGCAGAAAGTCCCAAAATCTCCAGGTTGGGCTCAGAAAGATTCCATTGTCTGAAACCCGGGACAGCTGCTGCCAGTCAGTGTAGAGCTACATGGAATAATGGTCCGACTCGGTCTAAGGAAGCTGCTAAAGTGAAGGTTGGAACCCCACCCTCCTGCCCCTTGGCCTTGATCCAAATCCAGCCCCCAAGTCCCTGCAATTTCTGCCTTTAGAAGTAGGAAGCAATGCTGTCGTCACGCGTGCATCCGGCCCCAAGGAAACCGCATACCTGTTGGAGCTGCAGGCCGCACTTTCTCTGCCGGCTTCTCTGCCCGTGCCGCCTTCTCAACACGGGGTGCCTTTTCCACTCGGGGAACCTTCTCAGCCACCTTGTCCATCCCGGAGGTTTTTTCTGCTCGGGGCGCCCTCTCAACCACCCTTTCAGCCCGCAGGACTTTTTCTGCCACTTGCTCGGCTCGGGGCTGTTTTGCGGGGACCTTCGCGGGAGCCGGGGGCTCCTCCGCTTCCAGCGACGGCTCGGGAAGCGTGCAGGAAGCTGCTTCTCCGATGCTGTCCACGAACTCATCGAGGTCTTGCTCGACCACGTGAAGCGTGTCTTTCCGCTCTATACCCTTGAAGTGGGAGGAATTCCAGTGGTTTATTTCTCTTTTTTTAAAAAAAAATATTTTATTGGTTTTTAAGATAAAAAATTATAAAACATACCACACAGTTTATCACAAATACATTCATTTTTGGACTTCCATCAGCACCTCTGAAAATCCTGTCTTAAACACGTCTTCTGCATTTCCTAACTTAATATTGCCTTTAGATCTCATAACATATCATCTGGGCTGCATCAATAGGAGTATAGCATGTAGATCAAGGGAAGTAATAGTGCCACTGTATTCTGCTCTGGTCAGACCTCACCTGGAGTACTGTGTCCAGTTCTGGGCACCACAGTTCAAGGAGGACACTGACAAACTGGAACGTGTCCAGAGGAGGGCAACCAAAATGGTCAAAGGCCTGGAAACGATGCCTTATGAGGAACGGCTAAGGGAGCTGGGCATGTTTAGCCTGGAGAAGAGGAGGTTAAGGGGTGATATGATAGCCATGTTCAAATATATGAAGGGATGTCACATAGAGGAGGGAGAGAGGTTGTTTTCTGCTGCTCCAGAGAAGCGGACACGGAGCAATGGATCCAAACTACAAGAAAGAAGATTCCACCTAAACATTCGGAAGAACTTCCTGACAGTAAGAGCTGTTTGACAGTGGAATTTGCTGCCAAGGAGTGTGGTGGAGTCTCCTTCTTTGGAGGTCTTTAAGCAGAGGCTTGACAACCATATGTCAGGAGTGCTCTGATGGTGTTTCCTGCTTGGCAGGGGGTTGGACTCGATGGCCCTTGTGGTCTCTTCCAACTCTACGATTCTATGATCATCTCTCCTTCTCCATTTTTACAATATTTCTAATGTTATCCCTCACAGAACTTCTTGCAAACCTACAAATGCCGTCTGATCATCACATATACTTTTCAAATAATAACGTAAATTTACTCCAGTCTTCGGTAAATTTCTGGTCGCACCGGTTTCGGATCCTTCCCATTAGTTTGTCGAGTTCCGCATAGTCCATTAATTTCATCCTCCATTCTTCCATCGTAGGTAATTCTTCTTGTTTCCATTTTTGGGCCAATAATATTCTTGCTGCTGTTACTGCATATAGAAAGAGCTTACATTCCTTTCTATTTATATCATTTCCAACAATACCCAGGAGAAACTCTTCTGGTTTCTTTATAAATGTATATTTCAACATTTTTTTCAACTCATTATATATAATCTCCCAGAAGCATTTCACCTTTTAACATTCCCATCCAGTGGTTTATTTCATCTGAACACTGAAGACGTCCTCCGAGCAGTTTTCTAAAATAATACATACTATGTGCTCATAGAATCATAGAATCGTAGAGTTGGAAGGGACCCCAAAGGTCATCCAGCCCAACCCCCTGCAATGCAGGAATCTCGGCTAAACCATCCATGACAGACGGCCATCCAGCTTCTGCTTAAAAACCTCCAAGGAAAGATCTTCCACCTCCTTTTCACTGCCAAACAGCTCTTACCGTCAGAAATTTTTGTTTAGTCGGAATCTCCTTTCTTGTAACTTGAAGCCATGGGTTCGAGTCCTACCCTCCAGAGCAGGAGAAAACAAGCTGGCTCCCTCTTTCATGTGACAGCCCTTGAGATACTGGAAGATGACTATCCTATCTCCTCTCTGTCTCCTCTTTTTCAGGCTGAACACACCCAGCTCCTTCAACCGTTCCTCACAAGGCTTGGTTTCCTTAATAATCTTGGTCTCTCTCTCTCCTTAACACCTTTTGGCTTTGTCAACATCTTTTTAAAATTGTGGTGCCCAGAATTGGACACAGTAGTAAGCTGATTTCTTCCCCAGAAATCCATGTGTATGACTCTTCATTATTTTCAATAGTTGCATCCCATGTTAGACAACTGGGGGGGGGGACACAGGAGCCCCCCATTCCTGATCTAGGTAAAGGTAAAGGGACCCCTGACCATTAGGTCCAGTCGTGGCTGACTCTGGGGTTGCGGCGCTCATATCGCTTTATTGGCCGAGGGAGCCGGCGTACAGCTTCTGGGTCACGTGGCCAGCATGACTAAACCGCTTCTGGCAAACCAGAGCAGTGCACGGAAACGCTGTTTACCTTCCCGCCGGAGTGGTACCTATTTATCTACTTGCACTTGACATGCTTTCAAACTGCTAGGTTGGCAGGAGCTGGGACCGAGCAACGGAAGCTCACCCCGTCACAGGGATTCGAACCGCCGACCTTCTGATCGGCAAGTCCTAGGCTCTGTGGCTTAACCCACAGCGCCACCCTCGTCCCATCCATTCCTGCTCTAGGAAGTAGCATTTCTCTGCTGCATGGAAGAAACGGAACGATGCCTCTATTCCAAAGAGGCCTCCTCTCCAGAGAGGGGAATGCATCTTCTTCCATCAGGGATGGGGAAACCTGTCTCCCCCCAGGTGTTGCTGTTTTCTGACTCCTACATGGTTCTCTCCTCACCCCCATTTTATCCTCACAACGCCCCTGCAAGGTAGGTTAAGGTGAGTGGCCCAAGGCCCACAAGCAAATGGATGAGCATGGGGGTGGTGAGATTCGAACCCTGGTCTCCCCATCTCTAAACCAACCACTGCATCTCACTGCATACAGGGATAACAATTTCTGGCGCTTTGAAGTGTTTGCCGATGCCTCGTGCTGCTAAAAGGCAGAGAGAGATTTCCAGGCGGGGGCAATCTCCTTTCAATTTCAAGGATGCTGTTATGAAGGTTCACGGCTCTGTAGAACAAATTACACAATAGCAGCCTTTGTGTGTGTGTGTGTCCGTTTGATTGGAATTTCAGGGTCCTTGGCTGCTGTTTTCAGCCTGCCTCAGATAAGATGCTCGGCATTGTGGGTTGTGCAACTTGGGGAGCTGGAATTTGGTTGTCTTAACACACACACACACACACACACACACGGGAGAATGTTCTTCTGTTTGATTCTTAGTTTTGTTCCCTCCCCCCTAATAATTTTTATTATTTTTTTTCCAAATATCTTAAACACAATACAGCTTAACAATATTATTCTCCTTCCAACCTATATCTTATCCGAATTAACTTCCCTCTCCCCCCCCCCCCTTTTGGCTTCTCTACATTGCTCTTACTTAAGCGTGATTACTATATATGCATTCTATAAATGCCTATAATTCCTTAATAATTTTTTGTATTATACTTTAGACATACATTCCTTATTGTATTACGGCATTACATCTTGTAGTCTAACCAAATGTTTGCAGTAAACGTTATGAGTTTTATTTCAGTCCTGTGAGTGTCTTTATTTATGCACAGTTTTCTCTAAGCATACCATAAATTTGGACCGTTCTTTTTGGAATTTCTCCATCGTCCTGCTGTTGGATTCTTCCAGTTAGCCTTGCTATTTCCACATACTCTTGGTTCTTGCTTTTGGGCTTCCTAGGATGCTAGACTAGAGGGATCAGAGGCCTGATCCACCCGGCTTCTGTGTGCGTTATACAGGGTTGACGAATGATATCACAGACTCATTGAGTTGGAAGGGACCCTGAGGACCATCTAGTCCAACCCCCTGCAATGCAGCAATATTTTGCCTCATATGGGACTTGAACCCACCACCCTAAGATTAAGCGTTTCATGCTCTTATCAGCTGAGCTACCGAGAGTTTGGGGAAAGGGCTGTAGCTAATTGGAATGGACATCATTTGCATTCAGAGCTGGCACAAGGCAGTATTCTTGGTTTCGAAATAAAATAATTAAGGTCTTATATATATCATAAATGTACCAAGCAAACATGTACATAAATATATAAACCACATGTCTGAAGCAGCACAGGAAGACAGCCCTGAAAGCAATTTCTCTGCAAGGTCAAGGAAAATGGAAAAGGCTCCCCATTGTCTTTTCCTTCACAAATCCTGTCTTAAGGGTATGTCTGTGTATGAATAGGGTGAGCCTGTAACCTGGCTCAGGAACTAAGTATTTATCATTGCAAAAGACTGGCCAGGCTCCCCAGAGTATCCAATCAAGTGAGCATTAACAGATAACCTGCCAGACAGGAGGTAAACAACGCACTCAGATTTCTGCTGCAAACCGCCCTTTCTGTGATGTAGGTATGATGTGTCTGGGGGTGGTCTTGGACTCCAGGGTGGGCAATTTAAAATATCTATATAAGGGTGAACACAGCTTTGTTCTGGGTCCTCCTCTCTCCTGCGTGTGAAGGGGGCACCCAGTTGCAACAGATCAATAAAGACCAGGCTTACTAGCTGCTTTGCTTCTCAGTATTCTCTGGTTGGCCTCTGTTATTTTCTCCGACTGATGGAGAACCTGCAAAGGACTCTATAAGGGCTCTTGTGTCCCCCATAAGGGAAGAAGGGCAGATTTTCGTTTATTAGTTTCCTACTTCAAGCCGGTTCCTTGAGGACTAGAATCTTACTGTAACTCAGGAACAGCTGCAAGGAGGGAGGAGGGAGGACAAGGTTCAAAAATCAGCTCAGCCACAAACCGGCTGCCTGAGCTGCCCAGCAGGACAGCTTGTCCTTAGGCAGAGACTGGTGAGCTGGAATGATGTTGGGAGAGGCTGCCAAGTGTCAGTCTCTCCTCTCGAGGGACAGGAGGGATTCTCGTTATTATCATCATTATTTCATCTATTAATTGCTTCCTATGAAGTTGGTGCTGGGAATCTCTTTGAGGGGGTTCGTAAAGGTAAAGGTACCCCTGCCCGTACGGGCCAGGCGTGTCCGACTCTGGGGTTGCGCGCCCATCTCGCTTAAGAGGCCGGGGGCCAGCGCTGTCCGGAGACACTTCGGGTCACATGGCCAGCGTGACATCGTTGTTCTGGCGAGCCAGAGCCGCACACGGAAACGCCGTTTACCTTCCCGCTGGTAAGCGGTACCTATTTATCTACTTGCACTCGGGGGTGCTTTCGAACTGCTAGGTTGGCAGGCGCTGGGACCGAGCGACGGGAGCGCACCCCGCCGCGGAGATTCGAACCGCCGACCATACGATCAGCAAGTCCTAGGCAATGAGGTTTTACCCACAGTGCCACCCGCGTCCCTTTATCATCATTATTTCATCTATTAATTGCTTCCTATGAAGTTGGTGCTGGGAATCTCTTTGAGGGGGGTTCGTAGGAAGCAATTAATAAATGAAATGATGATGGTAACGAGAAAAAGAATCCCTTCCGTCCCCCGCAAGGAGAGATCATGCTTTAAAAAATAAACAAATTAACACCAAATTAATGCAAATTAAAAGAGCCCCACTGCCTGATGTTTCACTATTGCTGCTCAATATTACAAACATTTCCAAATTACGTTTTAAAAAACCCTGAAGGTTTTTAAAAATTCATTTCAATGGGTCTTCCCTGAGTAGAACTCAGTTGGGACTAAGTTCTGTCCCAGGAGAGCCAGAGCCAAGCACATATCTGCGCCACACATGACATTATTCTGCTGCTTCTAACAGTTGTGATGTCACCCAAAGAATTCTGGGAACTGTAGTTTGAAAAGGGTTCACAACAGCTACAATTCCCAGAATTCCCTGGGAAGAGGGACTGATTGTTAAACCTCTCTGGGAATTGTAGCTCTCTGAGGGGAATAGCGGGCTCACCTAACAACTCTCAGCATCCTTAACAAAATATAGTTCCTAACTTTTGTAAAAAAAACACCCAGAAGCCTTTTTATTAGGTATTTTAAGTCAAGATATACCAAAAGAAATGAGGACTTTATTTATGGATGCCACTACAGCAGCAAGAATGTTGATTGCACAAAATTGGAAGACTGGAGGAATACCAACTAAAGAACAATGGGAAGAGAAGTTGATGAACTATGCAGAACTGGCAAAAACGACAGACAGACTAAGAGAAAAAGACAACAAAGACTTTGAAAAAGATTGGGAACCATTCCTATTATATTGGCAGAAACAAAGAAAGGGAGTAGACTTGATGGCAGGATTTAAATAAACATCCACATTATCCGCATCAGAAAATGCTTAGAAGATAGTGAAACGGGATGGTGTGTTTAATTTTATTTTTTATGTTTTTAGGTTTGATGTTATGTTATTAACAACTTTTTCTGTTGAGAGATAGCAAAGTGGGTGAAAATGTAAACAAACCAGAAGGGGAGGGAGGAATATATATAGTAAATGTTAAGAAGTTGAGATGTATGTAATAAATGAAAAATAAAAATTAAAAACAAAAACAAAAATTACAGTTCCCGTGATCCTTTGGGGGAATAATAATAATAATAATAATAATAATAATAATAATAATAATAAAATTATTTATATCCTGCCTTCCCCGGTCAAAGCCGGGCTCAGAGTGGCTAACAACATTAAAATGATACAACATTCTAAAATAATAATAAAATTTTATTTAAGTCGCAACTGTTAAAGCGGCAGAAATGCTGCTTTCAATGTGAGGTGTGGATGTGGGCCGAGAGAGGACTTGGGAAGCAAGGGTCTTAAAGCATTGCCACGCGCGGTCGTACTTACATTTGGGGTGCTGTTGATCTCTTCTTTACTTACTGGTATTGCGGCATCTGTTAAAGAAACACACACCAATTAGCATCACTTTAATGGTGGGATGCGGGTGGCGCAGTGGGTTAAACCACAGAGCCTAGGACTTGCCGATCAGAAGGTCGGCGATTCGAATCCCCACGATGGGGTGAGCTCCCTTTGCTCGGTCCCTGCTCCTGCCCACCTAGCAGTTCGAAAGCACGTCATGTGCAAGTAGATAAATAGGTACCGCTCCGGCGGGAAGGTAAACGGCGTTTCCATGCTGTCAGGGCTGGCTCCTGGTCCCAGCTCACAGAGGACCAACGCTGGCTGGTATTTATGTACAAAAGTCTTTATTGAAGTACAGTTTCCATTTCCACGCCGCAGCGCTCCAGCTCTACGTCTAGGCTTTAGACCGGCGAAGCTCCATCTGAGTCTCCGCCCCCTGTACACCAGTTTAAGACTCTAGCTTTACTCCACCTCTTCTTTCTCCTCTGGGTCCTGCTGCCCTCCGGACCCCTGTCTCCCTGGATTCTTCTGAGGCTGACGATGACCCCCCTGACTCCTCCCGCTCTCTTCGGCGGGCTTTAGGACCTGGCTCTCTTCCCGGGCTGCCAACTGTGCCTCCCTCCTGTACATTTGAACTTGGCGCGCGCGCGCGTTTAACTTTCCTGATGACCGTTTCCTCACTCCCCGACGGAGGTGTGGTCAATCCTGCCTCATGTTCTCCCGCTGGCAGCGTGCCACCTGATCCCGATGCCTGGGACTCCTCCCCCCTACTGCACTCTGGGGGGGACGTGGGCCCGGATTTCCAACTGCTACTCTCTGAGTCCCCTCTGCCCCCTTCTTCCCGAGGTGTCCCCCTGGGCACTCCCCTTGCCCTGACCATGGGAGCTCCTTTCTGTGAATCGTCCGATTCACTGGAAAGACTCAGAGACCTCGGATCGCTGTCATCGCTGACATTTCCTTCGGACTCCTCCCCTTCACTCTCCATTTCCTCCTTATCCTGTGCCTCTGCTCCTGAACCCCTGACACATGCGCTGCTCTGGTTCGCCAGAAGCGGCTTAGTCCTGCTGGCCACATGACCCGGAAGCTGTACGCCGGCTCCCTCGGCCAGTAAAGCGAGATGAGCGCCACAATCCCAGAGTCGTCCGCAACTGGACCTAATGGTCAGGGGCCCCTTTACCTTACTTAATGGTGGGACCAGTGCTGAGATGATGATCATGGCCAGGTGAAGAGAGACTGACCTGACTTTGCCTTTCTTCTTCCCTCCTCCTCTCTCCTTCCTTTTGTGTCGTGTCCATGAGATTAAGAGCTTCGGGGCTGGCTTATCTTTTAATACCTGTATACAACAAAGCTCCTGAACACCAGGTGCTGGAAATCGCAGGAGGGGAGAGACTCTCGTGACCAGATACTGCTTGTGGGTTTCCCATAATGGGCCCCTGAGAGAACAGGACGGTGGACAAAGATGGGCCTTTGGCCGGACCCAGCAGCTTCGTCTTCTGTTCTCGTGGTGTTATGTACTAAGCTGAATAGGATCCAAAATGCAGCAGTCTGGTTGGTCCTAGAACAATAGGATCTAGAATGCAGCAGTCTGATTGGTCCTAGAACAATAGGATCCAGAATGCAGCAGTCTGATTGGTCCTAGAACAATAGGATCCAGAATGCAGCAGTCTGGTTGGTCCTAGAACAATAGGATCTAGAATGCAGCAGTCTGATTGGTCCTAGAACAATAGGATCCAGAATGCAGCAGTCTGGTTGGTCCTAGAACAATAGGATCTAGAATGCAGCAGTCTGATTGGTCCTAGAACAATAGGCTTCAGAATGCAGCAGTCTGATTGGCCCTAGAACAATAGGCTTCAGAATGCAGCAGTCTGGTTGGCCCTAGAACAATAGGCTTCAGAATGCAGCAGTCTGATTGGCCCTAGAACAATAGGCTTCAGAATGCAGCAGTCTGGTTGGTCCTAGAACAATAGGCTTCAGAATGCAGCAGTCTGATTGGCCCTAGAACAATAGGCTTCAGAATGCAGCAGTCTGATTGGCCCTAGAACAATAGGCTTCAGAATGCAGCAGTCTGGTCCAAGAACAATAGGATCCAGAACGCAGCAGTCTGGTCCAAGAACAATAGGATCCGGAACGCAGCAGTCTGATTGGTCCACAGGAGTCACCCAATCCAACTCCAGGTGGAAGTGAATCCGCAACCTGATTGGCCTGCAGGAGAATTCCAGAATTAGCCAATCACGTGGAGCCCATTGTGTAAATAATGTATATAAGGCAGACATTCTGGGGGAACTTCCATTCCTCCTCACCACTATGAGCTGAATAAAGAGCATGAAATCCACTCTCGACTCCGAGTATATTTCACTGGCGACGAAGGTGGGATTCGAACCCACGCGTGCACAGTATATTTCACATGTTCTTCTAAAAGGGCGTAAGTTGCTTAGGTTCCCTAAGCCATGCTCATATCCCTGCATTGCAGGGGCCCTTCCAACACTACAATTCTATCATTGAAATACCTTCTTTTATCTCCTCCTTCAATGGCTTCTGGACTGTAGGCTCTTTCAGAGAATCTGGAGACTCTTCGCTCCGCTCCAGGATCTCGCAGGGACCCGTCGCCATGTCGTCGCTGAGGAACCCTTGCTAAACGCAGCAGGAGGAACGAGGCAGAGATCTGTCGTCAGCATCCCGACCAGGTTAAGTCACGAAACAAGCAGAAGGGACCGGAGCCGTGCGAATCCCAGTTGGACTGCAACTTTTGCTTGTGCTGTCTCTGAACAACTCTCAAAACCCTTAAACTACAGGATTCACTGAAACATGGCTCTTTAAAGTGGTCCAAGGCTATATATATATATTAACAACCAAATTATCAATCAATATATCCATTTACACCCCCCCTTTTATCCCCCCCCCAAGAACTTCCCTCAGCTCCTCTCTTGGGTTCCTTTGCACATATTATCCTCTGCATATTGTAAAATTGTACATATCATTGCCTTATTTATCATATATTCAACAAATAAATTTGTGGATGTTTATTCAAAACCTGCCAAGGACTCCAAACCATTTTGTTGTCTTTTTAAAGAATTTGTGAAAAATTCCCATTCTTCCTTGAATAATAATAATAATAATGATAATAATAACTTATTATTTGAAGCCCGCCCATCTGGCTGGGTCTCCCCTGCCACTCTGGGCTGCTTCCAACAAAGATTAAAAATACATTAAAATCTTGAAGTCACGATTGTCCTTGTCACGCAGTTTATATGTCAACTTGGCCAGTTCTGCATAGCTCATTAGTCTTTCTTGCCACTGTTCTTTCGTTGGAATTTCCTCGGTCTTCCGTTTTTGTGTTAACAAGACTCTTGCCGCTGTTGTAGCATACATAATTTTTATTTTATTTTATTGGCAGGTCTAAGGCTGTTTTCAATGCATTGTGTCTGTGTCTGGAGGCAGTTGGAGGATGGATGGTGGCTAATGGACTGAAGTTACTGTTTTTGGGGGACAGGGGGCAGGCAGGTGTGGGGGCTCCCTGGTCCTGAAAGTGGTAACTGTGCCCCTGAAGGACCAGGTGTGCAGCCTGGGAGTCATTCTGGACTCACAGCTGTCCATGGAGGCGCAGATCAATTCTGCGTCCAGGGCGGCTGTCTACCAGCTCCATCTGAGACCCTGCCTGCCCGCGGACTGTCTCACCAGAGTGGTCCATGCTCTGGTTATCTCCTGCTTGGACTACTGCCATGCACTCTCCGTGGGGCTACCTTTGAAAGTGACTCGGAAACTGCAACTAATCCAGAATGTGGCAGCTAGACTGGTGACTGGGAGCGGCCACCAAGATCATATAACACTGGTCCTAAAGGTCCCTATTTTCATCCGAGAAATGTTGGAGGGTATGGGGTTATGCGACCCCCGAGCCAAGAAGATAAGTAACTGCACAACCTTAGGAGATGTCTGAAGGCAGCCCTGGATAGGGAAGGTTTTTTAAAAAAATGTTTAATGTTTTATTATGGTTTTGCATATGCTGGAAGCCACCCAGAGTGGCTGGGGCAAATGTTAAAATCATTATTATTAAGGCTCCTGTCCCAAAAGTGGAGAATTGGTTCTAAGTCTAGGCGATTCCCTGTTTTAAAATACTGAGTCCTGTTGGAGGGGTGGGGCAGATGAAGGTGGGCGGGTGGTGGTGGTGTAAGTAATATCCCAGGGCCTTAAACGGCAGTCCAGTTTCGACCCCACCTCTCCTGGAAGATGCCACAGGCTTCATTCACACTCGGATATGTCAAACCAGAGCCTTGGCTGTGCAGTCATCGTCAAAAACCCCATGGCAGCCTTCTAAGAATAGGGATCTGAAACCCAGCACGCTGGACCCTGTCCAACCTGCAAAACGAGCAGCCCCATTTCCCCGTCCCGTTCACAGCCCAAGCAGGTGTTTGGAGACGCAAGAGGAGCCTCGCCGTGGGGAGGAGGAGGTGCAGTGGGAAAGAGCGTGTCGGATTAGGCACCTGGGAGACCCAGGTTCGAATCTTGGCCCTGTCTCAGCCACAAACTCACTGGGTGTGCCTGCTTGTTCCTTTTTTAATAAACTGATTTACTAACAACAACAACAACGTGCAAAAAAAGACAAGCAATCAAAAGATTTTAAACCTTAAAGCCCCACGGCCCGGAAAGACAAAAGTACAACAACAACAATGTGCAAAAAAAGACAAGCTGCATCAAAAGGAGTATAGCATCTAGATCAAGGGAAGTAATAGTGCCCCTGTATTCTGCTCTGGTCAGACCTCACCTGGAGTACTGTGTCCAGTTCTGGGCACCACAGTTCAAGAAGGACACTGACAAACTGGAACGTGTCCAGAGGAGGGCAACCAAAATGGTCAAAGGCCTGGAAATGATGCCTTATGAGGAACGGCTAAGGGAGCTGGGCATGTTTAGCCTGGAGAAGAGGAGGTTAAGGGGGGATATGATAGCCATGTTCAAATATATAAAAGGATGTCACCTAGAGGAGGGAGAAAGGTTGTTTTCTGCTGCTCCAGAGAAGCGGACACGGAGCAATGGATCCAAACTACAAGAAAGAAGATTCCACCTAAACATTAGGAAGAACTTCCTGACAGTAAGAGCTGTTCGACAGTGGAATTTGCTGCCAAGGAGTGTGGTGGAGTCTCCTTCTTTGGAGGTCTTTAAGCAGAGGCTTGACAACCATATGTCAGGAGTGCTCTGATGGTGTTTCCTGCTTGGTAGGGGGTTGGACTCGATGGCCCTTGTGGTCTCTTCCAACTCTATGATTCTAGGATTCTATGATTCTATAAGCAATCAAAAGATTTTAAACCTTAAAGCGCCACAGCCTGGAAAGACAAAAGTACGAACATACAGCGCAGCTCCAAAGGGAGAATAAAGGATCAACTCATACAAATATAGAATTATAGAATTGTCGGGTTGGAAGGATCATTCAGTCCACCCCCCACCCCGCAATGCAATGCAGGAATATGCGGCTGTCTCATACGGGGATCGAACTTGCAACCTTGGTGTGTTTTCAGCACCACGCTCTATCCCACTGAGCTGCCCTTTACATATAATAAAGATTCATTAAAAAAATCAAAGCAATCTCCAGCTGCAGGCTTCATCATTATTGAGAATAAAGCTTCTAATAAATATCTTAAGTAAGCCAGATGTTTGCATATACTGGTGGCATAAAATCGTGGCACATACAGTGGTACCCCGGTTAAGAACTTAATTCGTTCCGGAGGTCCGTTCTTAACCTGAATCTGTTCTTAACCTGAGATACCACTTTAGCTAATGCGGCCTCCTGCTGCCGCCGCGCTGCCAGAGCACGATTTCTGTTCTCATCCTAAAGCAAAGTTCTTAACCTGAAGCACTATTTCTGGGTTAGCGGAGTCTGTAACCTGAAGCATCCGTAACCTGAAGCGTCTGTAACCCGAGGTACCACTGTATTACAAAAAAATACTTTGCGTTTACGAGATATTTTTTGGAGAAGGGTAATTCCCAAACAATTCAGCAACCCATTCCAACAATCCAAATGACTGATTATCCATTATTATGATTACTGATTGCATTTATATGCCACCTTTTTCCTCCAAGAATTTCAAGGTGGCGCACATGGTTGTTCCCTTCACAACAGGGTAAGTTAGTCTGGGAGGCAGTGACTGGCTCCCAAAGGATTCGAACTCAGGCCTCCCATGACCTAGTCTGTTGTCCCTCTCATCTTAGCCTACTCCACAAGGTGGTTGTGTGAGAATGAAACACAGAGGGGTGAAGATTCTGCATGGTGCTTTGAGCAGCCTGGCAAAAGAGAAATACAGTGGTACCTCGGGTTACATACGCTTCAAGTTACATACGCTTCAGGTTACAGACTCCGCTAACCCAGAAATAGTGCTTCAGGTTAAGCACTTTGCTTCAGGATGAGAACAGAAATCGTGCTCCGGCGGTGCAGCAGCAGCAGGAGGCCCCATTAGCTAAAGTGGTGCTTCAGGTTAAGAACAGTTTCAGGTTAAGTACGGACCTCCAGAACGAATTAAGTACCGTATTTTTGCTCTATAAGACGCACCAGACCACAAGACGCACCTAGTTTTTGGAGGAGGAAAACAAGAAAAGAAATATTCTGAATCTCAGAAGCCAGAACAGCAAGAGGGATCGCTGCGCAGTGAAAGCAGCGATCCCTCTTGCTGTTCTGGCTTCTGGGATAGCTGCACAGCCTGCATTCGCTCTATAAGACGCACACACATTTCCCCTTACTTTTTAGGAGGGGAAAAGTGAGTCTTATAGAGCAAAAAATACGGTACTTAACCTGAGGTACCACTGTAAAGAAATTAAGAAAACCGGAGGTGTGAAGACTTTCAGCTTGTGGGATGGACATAATTTCTGAGCTGCCTTCTGCTGAGTCCCACGGCTGCCCCATGGAACAGGGAGCAAACTTGCTTTCTCCGGTTCTGGAGGGTGGGACTTGAATCTTCGGCTTAAAGTTAGAAGAAAGGAGATTCCGACTCTATGATGATATGACTCTGTAAGTCAGAGCGCTCTTCCAGTCTAGCTCACCATCACCTACAGGGCCTCTCTGAGATTTCAAGGTGGGCACCCGTCCCCAGCTCTGCCGGGAGGTGCCGGGGACCGAACCTGCCCCCTTCTGCATGCCAAGCAGGTGTCCAACAACTGAGTTAGGGTCTTTCCTCTTAAAAAAACAAAAAGCGGCGCAAGACTCCAGTCCTCAATCAAACCACATTCTTATGCTACTTATTTAAACTGAGTATTCATTTAATTGGATCTGTGCCAGATGACAACAAAACACCTTTGATCGTTTAACAGAAGACGTTCCCTGTATATGCTCAATCTTGGATTTTGGCAGACTCTCGGCCGCAGGTGATTCCACAGCTGAGGAGCAGACAGTGAGAATCTCACTGTGCTCCTGACTGGGGAGGCCCAATACGGCCCATGGAACAGCACAAGACATTAAAAACTTCCTTATTTATGTGTACAACGACAGCAGCAAGAATACTGTATGCCCAAAGATGGAAAGAAGAGGAGGTTCCAACAAAGGGAGAATGGCTTTTGAAAACGATAAAGATTAGAGACCAAAATGAGGACCAATTCCTTGACTGGAGAGCTGTTACTGAGTATTTAAAGAACCACAGTCCCACGTGGAGATGAAAACGCAAGCAGGATTTGAAATATGAGCATCAGAATTAATTATTGGTTAGAATAAAGCAATTTATCCTATTTTTGTAGGAGAAATGTCCTTTTGCTAGACTACCGTATTTTTCGCTCTATAAGACGCACCAGTCCACAAGACGCACCTAGTTTTTAGAGGAGGAAATTTTTTTTAAAAAAAATCTGAATCCCAGAAGCCAGAACAGCAAGAGGGATCGCTGCGCATTGAAAGCAGCAATCCCTCTTGCTGTTCTGGCTTCTGGGATAGCTGCGCAGCCTGCATTCACTCCATAAGACGCACACACATTTCCCCTTACTTTTTAGGAGGGAAAAAGTGAGTCTTATAGAGCAAAAAATACGGTATGTAAAGCACATTTCTACACACACACACCAGTAATCCTGTTAACTGTTACTCCTCACAGAAGTGCTTAGGTTCCCAGCAAACTTACCGTTTCCCCCCGTGTATAAAACTACGTTTTTTTTACCAAAGAAATCTGTTTAAAATTGGGGCTCGTCTTATACACAGGTAGTGCTGAGGGGGTGTTTTCTTAATTTGGAGTACCCAAAAATAGGGGGCGTCGTATACATGGGGGCATCTTATACACAGAAAAATACGGTAACTAATCAGAGTTCTCCATATTCTTTGATCTGGGTGTGAGTGTGTACGCACACATGTGTGCTTTAAATGTTCTTGGTGCCTGTGCAAGCTAAAAACTCCCTCCAAATCCTTATGTTTTTAACCTATTTGCTATTATTACATTTATTTTTTAGGCTCAAGCTTCTGAATGTTGTAAGACACCTTGACTGCCTCACCTTGAACCTGGCCCCTCTCCTTATAAGAGAACAAGGGCGAGGTCTGGTACCTCTCTCTAGAAGAATGCTACTGGCCATTATTATTATTATTATTATTATTATTATTATTATTATTATTCACCCTTCGTCCTAAGGTCCCAGGAGCGTTACAGCAATTAAAACACAACTTTAAATATCGGAACACAACATTAAAACCAATTGGAAACAATTCAACATTGCAGAAATAAGTCGAGCCCTAAAAATACACCGCTCAAGCAGGTTGGAGAGGTGAGCATTCCTCAACATTTGCCAAAAGCTGTATAACGAAGGTGCCAGATGTTCGTTGGCTGCAAATCACCTCAAGGCACAGGTAAAAGGCGATGGTGTTGATCAATCTATTAATAGCATTGACCCAGTAATCAATAACCACTGGTTTGGAAGCGGGCAGAAGTTAATATACACTCTTTGCCTGGATATTCCCAACGTCGATGGTTACTGGGCCATCAAGGTTAGTCTGCTTCAGAAAATGGAAATAATAATAGAGTGCAATCTATAGTTATAGATACCTTGCCCGCTTCATGCCTGCATTCGGTTTCTCAGATGGGGAGCAGCCTTCGCCACAGCTCCCAGGGAGCTGGTGTGGGGCTTTTGCGTCGACGGCTGCTGACTCAACATCAAAGCGTCACCCAAAAATAGTTTCCTTCCCCGTCCAGGGCGACCCGTGGAAGGCGGCTCAGCTGGAATCTAGCCGGAGAGGCTGATCACAAGCCAGCGAAAGGGGAAAACGAATCTTTGGGAGATCTAGGCAGGCTGGCCGAAGGTTCGTGGGATTGTTGCAAGCAGACACGCAGACAGACGTGGTTCAGAAACCAGAAGCCAAGAGTACTAAGACGCAGACAGACAGACAGACAGACGGCATGCAGTTCATACCCAGGTCCTTTAAATCCGGCCGTCTGGCCTTCAGATTGTCGCCTAGATCAATCCTGCCCTCTCTCTCTCTGTGTGTGTGTGTCTCTCTGCACAGCTGAAATATACAGCGACAGGTGTCCTTCCCTTCCGAGGAAAATTCCAGCCAATGACGGGGACTTTGCCGCAGTTTCGTTTTTCGAAAGGCAAGGGGCTTTGCCCTGGTGGGTGGGGAAGACATACCCTCCAACATTTCTCCAATGAAAATCAGGATGTCAAGAAGAAGAAGAAGAAGAAGAAGAAGAAGAAGTCGTCAATCTGGGCGCCTTCCAACATATTCTAAAACATAATACATAAACATTAAAAATCTTCCTTCTACAGGGTTGCCTTCAGATGTCTAGTTACTTTTCTCCTTGGCTCAAGGGTCGAAGAACTCCCTACTCTCCAACATTTCTCCAATGAAAATAGGAACATCCTAAGGAAAAGCAAGGAGGGGTGCGGGTGGTGCTGTGGGTTAAACCACAGAGCCCAAGACTTGCCAATCAGAAGGTCGGCAGTTCGAATCCCCGTGACAGGGTGAGCGCCTGTTGCTCGGTCCCTGCTCCTGCCAACCTAGCAGTTCGAAAGCACAAAGTGCAAGTAGATAAATAGGTACCGCTCCAGCGGGAAGGTAGACGGCGTTTCCATGCGCTGCTCTGGTTCGCCAGAAGCGGCTTAGTCATGCTGGCCACATGACCCAGAAGCTGGACGCCGGCTCTCTCAGCCAATAAAGTGAGATGAGCGCCGCAACCCCAGAGTCGGTCACGACTGGACCTAATGATCAGGGGTCCCTTTACCTTTAAGGAAAAGCAGGACATTCCAGGATCAAACCAGAAACTAAGACGGCTTCTATCAGGGTTGTCTTAAGCATATGTGGCGCCAGGGTGCAAAGATCTGCCCAGCGCCCCCCCCCCCCGGTTGCCCAGTCCCAGGCACTCAGGACGTCTCGATGGCTCAGTGTCTCGCTGGTTCAGTTGCCCCCAAACTGCTGGCGCAGAGCTGCCCGCAGCAGAAGAGCCCAATGTGGCGCTCCGACCAACGGCCGGCTTTTCCCCAGACTCAACTCTCAGGCCTGGCGCCTAGGTGCCCTGCACCCCTAGCAGCTATGGGTAAGACGGCCCTGGCTTCTATAAATCTGGGACTTGGAGGGTCTGGGAAAAGTGACAGGGGGTGGCAAAAGGACAAGGAGGGAGCCGTTCATTCAACGTCTTGGCTTCTCGTTTTTGCTGTCTCAAATCCCCCATTTTTGTGGTTGTTTAAGAGCTGGTCCAGTGCAGCGGTTAGAGTTTTGGGCTGGGAGTGGATTCGAATCCCCCCGTAGGGTCAGGAAGCCTGGGTTTGTCCTCTGGGGGTGGTCACTGTCTCTCTCAGCCGCACCCACCTCACAGGGCTGTTGCATAGCTGTCAACGTTTCCCTTTTTTAAAGGGAAATTCCCTTATTCTGAATAGGATTCCTCGTAAGAAAAGGGAAACGTTGACAGCTATGGGGTGTTGTTGTGGGGGGTTAAAGGAGAACCACATGCGACACCCGGAGCTCCTTGGAGAGGAAAATGTGGGATATGAATGCAATAAAATAAAATAATATATATATTGGGTTGTCACCCTCTACATTCCACTCAGAGCAGACCTGTTCAAATTAATGGACCTACATTAGTCAGGTCCATTAATTTAAATGGATCTACGGCAAAGTGTGACTGCCACTGGGTATGAACCCACTTTAAAAATAAAAATAAAATAAAAGCATCCTCGTGGTAATTTTGTCATAATTTTCGTGGAAATTTCTCATGTAGTACACAGATTTTGACTGATACACACGGTTTTGCAAGCAAGGATAATGCATGTAAAGGTAAAGGGACCCCTGACCATTAGGTCCAGTCACGGATGACTCTGGGGTTGATGCGCTCATTTCGCTTTATTGGCCGAGGGAGCCGGCGTACAGCTCCCAGGTCATGTAGCCAGCAGGACTAAGCCACTTCTGGCGAACCAGATCAACACACGGAAATGCTGTTTACCTTCCCGCCGGAGCAGTACCTATTGATCTACTTGCACTTTGACGTGCTTTCGAACTGCTAGGTTGGCAGGAGCAGGGACTGAGCAACGGGAGCTCACCCAGTCATTGCGGGGATTCGAACCGCCAACCTTCTGATCGGCAAGCCCTAGGCTCTGTGGTTTAACCCACAGCGCCACCCGCGTCCCGGGATAATGCATGTAGCTTTCACTAATGCAAGTATCTCTATGTGTACTCAGAGCTGATCCATCGAAATGAATGGACCCCAGATTGCAATATCCATCAGGTTCAATGGGTCTACCCTGAGTAGGAAGAACATTGATTACAACCCACTTTCCCCCAAATACATTTTTGTGCACACCGGTTGCAAAACTGCACAGGAAAATCAAGACAGCTGCAAATGTCAAAAGATATTTGGCTTGTGTGCGGCATTAGCCATACTCAGAGCAGGCTAAGTGAACTTAATTGGCACAACTAGCTGTGAACCATTCGTTTCAATGGTCTGCTCTGAGAAAAACCTGCTTGTCGGTTGGGTTTGAGAAGTGCTCACTGGAGAGTTTATCATGGAAACACAAATAAAATTATCTCCCATCCATTAACATTGAAAAAAAAAATGGGATAAAACATACACCTCTCTCTTTCTCTCCACACACACAAGAGACACACGAGATGGGAAATACATTCACATGAGTGATTGACAGCCTTCAAATTTACTTACGTATTTTAGTTTATTATATGCCCTTCACCCTAAGGCCCAAGGGTGACAACAATTTAAAATGCAACATTTAAAAGCAGTTCTTTAAAACGTAACCAGCGTTCACACAGCTGCTTATATTAAAATTCCTTTTCCAATCTTTCTGCAGGGTGTCAAAGCGCTAAAGCAAGGCTGTAGTCCTCATGATCCTGAATAAAGATCTGGTTTAAACAGGAACAAGAGAAGCTGCCATTATCTAGCCCAACGATGTCTACACTGATTGGCAAAGGTCCAGTCATGCCTAGAGATGTTCTGCCTCTGATTCCCCCAAGAGCCCATACAGAGTCCTTACATAGGTTCCCTATTGGTAGGAGGAAAATAACAGAGGCCAACCAGAGAATATTGAGAAACAAAGCAGCTAGTAAGCCTGGTCTTTATTGATCTGTTGCAACAGGGTGCTCCCCTCATATGCAGGAAAGGAGGAGGAACCCAGAACCAAGGTGTGCCTGCCCTTATATAGAAATTTTAAATTCCCTGCCCTGGAGCTCCAGACCACTCCTCCATACATCATACATACATCACAGAAAGGGTGTAACCCAAGACCCCCCCCATCAAGATACATCCTACCTACATCACAGAAAAGGCGGTCTACAACAGAAATCTGAGCGCGTTGTTTATCTCCTGTCTGACAGGTTACCTGTTAATGCTCACTTGATTGGATACCCTGGAGAGCCTGGCCAGTCTTTTGTAATGATAAATACTTAGTTCCTGAGCCAGGTCACAGGCTCACACCCTATTCATACACAGACATACCCTTAAGACAGGATTTGTGAAGGATAAGACAATGGGGAGGCTTTACCATTTTCCTTTGACCTCGCAGAGAAAACATTTGGTCAGTTTGGGAATCAAAAATGGTTTCAGGTCGGTCTTCCTGTGCTGATCTATGTACGTGCTTGGCTGGTACATTTATGAACATTTCTTATATATCTAAGACTTTAAAATTCTTATCACACTTGCGACTCTATAATTCTACAATTCTATGAGCTGCAGCTGTTCCCAAAGGCAACAAGCTGATCATAGGGTTGAGAAACGAACTCTAATTTTTCTACCCACCTACCCCCTTTGTTCCACCACCCACTGGGTCATGCAACATCTTCCGTGACGGAGAGTTCTGCAGAATTTGAAACCGGTACCCCAAAGCAATGAATACATTAGAAATACATGTGCTACATTTTCTGAATCAAGGTTCTCTGAGCACGTCAAAGTTCCTGTTCGGATTGGAACGGGGGAAATTAAAAAAGCAGATCAAGTGAAAAATCAACTCTGTCCTTCTGCAGATACCTGCATTGCAGGGGGTTGGACTAGATGACCCTTATGGTCCCTTCCGACTCAACAATTCCGCTGTTCTTTGATGCCAATTAAATAGGCAGACAGCACCCTCTGGTGTTGGCACTAGGTGCTCTCATGTTCTGAGTAAATCATGTAGTTCTGTTCTGCCAATTGAACAGAATTTGTCATGCACAGTGGAAGTGGAGGGAAATTATCCAGATAGATCTGCTTATTTTGCGTACGCCTACCCAATTTGCACACTGCAATTTACCAGAATTGGGGTCTCCCCCCCCCCCACCAGAAGCTTAGCAATCATTAATATTCAGGACAGACAACAGACTAAATAGGAAGGACCTCTTTGCACAGCACAGTTAATCTAACGTCTACTTTTTTTGTGAGCTGCTTACAGTTTCTATTTCTGACCCAGCGGCATGCGCTGAGCTGCCACTCAGAATCCACGAAGGTGCCTTAGGCAGAGTTGGGTGCCTGTTTCTGATCAGGGAAAACCTTCACAATCCCTTGACTGGAGATGCTGGTGACTGAATCTGGGACCTCACGCACCACTTTCCCATCCCCAGGGAATCTGCCCTTTTCCCCTTCTGGGGTATCCAAGAGCCCGTATAGAGTCCTTAAGTGGGTTCCCTATTGGTAGGAGAATATAGCTTTCCGTCTCTAGCCCGATCTGCGAGAAAAGCAAACAAGTCACATCCAGATTCTGGGAAACTGCCATGATCATTACTAATTAATTAATAAATTGGAGGGACCAGCTGGGGAATGCCAAAGAGAAGAACGATCAGAGCCCAGGGAGTGGGGGTGGGACGACAGTCAGTGGTCAGAGGGAGAAGACTGGGAAGAGGAGGTGGCTTAAGCTGGAGAGGTAACAGGGCTTAGTGAAGTGGGAGAGTCTGTGGCAGAGAGAAATCCACAACAGGGGCAGAAGCTGCAGCAGGAGAGTGGGATGAGAGAGGCCAAGAGGCAGAGATGAATCCGGCTGGGGAAGACTCGCAATTGTCTCCCCCTCATGCTGCAACAAGCTTGCCTCCCTTCTGTCTCCCAGAATAAGGAGAGGCATGAGAAGGGCAGAGTATCATAGAATGATAGAGTTGGAAGAGACCACAAGGGCCATCGAGTCCAACCCCCTGCCAAGCAGGAAACACCATCAGAGCACTCCTGACATCTGGTTGTCAAGCCTCTGCTTAAAGACCTCCAAAGAAGGAGACTCCACCACACTCCTTGGCAGCAAATTCCACTGTCAAACAGCTCTTACTGTCAGGAAGTTCTTCCCAATGTTTAGGTGGAATCTTCTTTCTTGTAGTTTGGATCCATTGCTCCGTGTCCGCTTCTCTGGAGCAGCAGAAAACAACCTTCCTCCCTCCTCTATGTGACATCCTTTTATATATTTGAACATGGCTATCATATCACCCCTTAACCTCCTCTTCTCCAGGCTAAACATGCCCAGCTCCCTTAGCCGTTCCTCATAAGGCATCGTTCAGTAGAGTAGAGGTTGACTGCACGCAGGTGCAGTCTCCGATTGCTTGAGAAAAAGCCTCGGCAGCTGATTTTAACGGAGTAAGACGGAGGAATAAGCTGCTCTAGGCCTGATACTCCACAGGTCTGTGGAGATCGTGTTTTTGCTAATAAAGAGTTAACTCCGTCTTTGAACTGTGTGGTTACTAACCGGCACTCTGCTGCAACACATATGTACATACGTAGGTGCCTTGTTCTAGGTCAACACCTGTTGTCCATCTAGACCAGCTATGCCTACTCTGATTGGCCGTGGCTCTCCAGGGTCTGAAGTTAAGAGAGTCCTTTCCTGATCCCTTTAACTAGAGATCCTGGGGAATCAAACATGGGACCTCCTGCCCTTCAAAGCCATTGCGCTATGAGCCCTGCTGGGCACCTCCCAGAATCCGAACTCCCATCGCACCCTACCCGTTTCGCATCTCCAGCAGCCTCCATGCTGTCAGAGCAAACTTTGATGGCTCCTGCCTCCTTCTCTAGGCTGGGCAGAGACTGCTGGCCCTGCTCATCTGACCATCGAAGATGTTTCTTTTTTTTTGCACTTCCATGCTTTGATTGGCGAGGGAGGGCTGCTGTGGAGTCCCTGGCCCGCAGGAGGGGTACTCCTCCTTGTTCACCTGGAAATGCATGCAAACAGATAACTTACAAGATAAATACTGAACCAAAAGCGACCTAAGAGAAATATCTTTTAATGATTGGATAAACCACTCATTCAATTGTATCACCTCTTGACTGTATTTGTGTTTACCTCCTGCCCTTCCAAGCCACTACAATTGCCCTACGAGAAGGCAACCTCAGAATCTGGGAACCTCAGAATCCGAACTCAAACCGCACCCTACCTGCTTTGCATCTCCAGTAGCCTCCATGCTGTCAGAAGAAACATTGATGGCTCCCGCCTCCTCCTCTTGGCTGGGCAGTATTGTGAACAACATCAAACTTACCTTTTGTTGGTATCTTCATGAACTTACCTAAAAAGATAAAGAAAACAAAAGACTGAGCTAAGCACTTGAAAAATCCATTGAAACCAGGCATTATAAGTTCATCTTAGGTTGGGTAGTTTGGAAGTCTCTGGCTTTGCATAAGTTTTTGTATTTTTCTCAGAAGATTGATAAAGAATGCATAATCATTTTGGTAATTATTGTGAGTTAACTGTTTACTGGCAGGGAAAAAAACCACACACACTCAGTGACTCAACCTGCTCAGTAAACAAACTTTTCCGTCACACGTCCCACCCCTGAAAATCATTGTGTGAGCAAGGTTGCATATACCAGCCTCGATGCAGCAATGGGCAGGAATGGTAAACAAGTATTTTGGGGTTCCTGTTTCAATATGCAAATATACTTGCACCGTGCACACGATACCTTATATACTGTATTTTTCTGTCTATAAGTCACCCCAATGTATAAGACGCCCCCTATTTTTGTGGCAACAACCAATCGCCAGTCCACCCTTGGCACTATCCGTGTATAAGACGCCTCCTAATTTTTGACATTATTTTTTAGGAAAAAACCTAGTCTTATACACGGAAAAATACGGTACTTTATAATACTATTAAGCTACAAACACTATAAAGTTCCAAATGTAACTATATAGCATAACACTTAACTCTATATTCTTTTACATCTATAGATAAGCTTTGTACTCTAAAAATACAGGATCCAAATACATTTTAACCACTTCTAAATTTGCATTTTAACTAATTGCATTTCAAACAAATACAGCTCATGGGCTTCCCATTGGGGGCATCTGGTTGGAACCAAGGTCGCAGGTTTGATTCCCATCTGGGACAACTTGCAGGGGGTTGGAATAGATGACCCTCAGAGTCCCTTCCAACACTAAAATTCTGTTTCTTGATGGGCTGTTGGCTGGATCCAGCGGACTGTGTTTATGCTGCACAATGAGCCCACCCACAGAAAAACCACACCAGTCTGGAGCTAGATTTCTCCCCACCCACGACCCCCACTCTTTGCAAAGATGCATTGCTTTCCCCTGTGTATATAGATTGAGCCTGACCGTGCCGGCGGCGCCAGATGGGAGTTGGAGCCCAAACATCTGGATGGCACCAGGTTGACAAAGGATGGTCCGCACCCAAACCTGTAGATATTGGACTACAAATCCCATCCCTAGGTAGCATGCCCAGTGGTCAGGGATGATGGGAACTGTAGTCCAAAAAAAAAGGCCTCTCCTCCATGAATTCATCCAAATCTCCTTAAAGTCATCGAAGTTGGTGGCCCCACTGTCTCCTGTAGGAGGGAGTTCCACAGTTTAGCTATGCGCCTTTTGATGCTAACTTCCTTACTGGTCACGATCATTCATAACATCTCAGCGTCCGCTCGTTTTGCATCACAGGGATTAGCTGTACTCAGGCCGGCAGAATGGTGCTTCCGTGTTTCGAGCGCAGATCTCTCCCTTGCCCTGTTCTCTTTTCTTCTTCCAGGAAGGGACGCCCTGTAGAGTTAGCTGATCCCACTTAATCTCTCTGTTATAGTGGAGCTGATCCACATTATGAAGGACTGAGTGCGCCACACTGGCCTGTTATTGCAACCCACAGTGTCTCCGGGAAATGCGTTGTCCAAGCAAGCAGATGCCTGCGTTGTATGCGCTTTGTCAGGAATGCATCGGGGCTCGCATTCCGCGTGCCTAAACACTTGTCTTCCAAATGCGCACATTAGGCAGTTTATGTATGGAAAGCACTGATGCTGGATTTCAATTATTCCATTTCTCCATCAAGTAGCTGAGCAATAGGCTGGTTCGTTGTACGATTATTTAATATATATTTTATTTTAAATTTTTCAAACCCTTAGTACATATTTGATACCATTCTTTCTAATACATATGAACTTACCCTCCATCCCATGGTTTCCTTATTTCTCCTTACAGTCATACCTTGGGTTAAATGAGCATTTTCAGGTTGAGCATTTTCAGGTTACGCTCTGCGGCGACCCGGAAGTAACAGAGAGCGTTACTTCCGGGTTTCGCTGCTCGCGCATGCACAGATGCTCAAAATGACGTCACGTGCATGTGCGGAAGCAGCGAATCGCGACCCGCGTAGACATGGGTTCCGTTCGCTTCAGGATGCGAATGGGGCTCCGGAACGGATCCCGTTCGCATCCAGAGGTACCACTGTATCTTGTTGCATATCATACTTAACAGCCCTCTTCAACTTAGCTTAATATCTAAATTGTTTTTCACTGCTGTTCACAGTTTGAATCCTACTCGCAAATTTATCTATTATATTTCTGCAAATATTCCATGAAAGGCTTCCCCTCCTCCCTTAACACTGACTCCTCCTGGTCTCTAATTTTTGTTGCCAGACTTGCCAACTCCACATATAACTCAGCCATAGAGCATCTCTTTTGTAGGCATGGAATCCTGAGTTCAATCCCTTGAGCTCCTCTACGAAGAGGAGCTGCTGCCAAGCCAGTGTAGGAAATACTGAATGAGATGCACCAATAATCTGACTCAGCATTAAGCAGCTGAATAAACTGGCCAAGATGTACAAGACTGTATCAAGTAAATTTTGGAAACGCTGAAGCGTCATTTTTTCATATGAGGCGGACTTGTAAATAAGTGGCAGGCTTTTGGGAAATGATAAACAATGAATTGAAGAAGATGTTTGAAATAGTCACCCCCCCCCCAAAAAAAAGCCTGAAGCAATTCTTTTTGGGAATAATAGGGGAAGAGGTCCCAAAATTTGGTTAAATTGTTTATGTTTCCACTGCAGCCAGAAATGGAAAGAAGAAGTAGTTCCGACAAAAGAGGAGTGGACATTAAAATGATTGTACTGTATGGTGAAATTGATGGCAAAAATAAGAGACCTAAAAGACAAAATGTTTGTGGAAGAGTGGAGATCCTTTTTGGACTATCTGAGAAAATATTATATTCAAATGAAATCGCAGGCATGGCTGGAAATAGGAGAAAAAGGAATGAGAATGATAAAGGAATATAATGTACGATTGGAGCTGAATCAATGATCTGACCCAACATTAAGCAGCTAAATTGTGTTTAAGAGGTCCTTATTCCCCTCGGTGAGCTATAGTTCCCGGAGTTTTCCTAAGAAGAGGGATTGATAGTTAAATCTTCTGGGAACTGTAGCTCTGTGCAAATAGAGAGTCGCATGGCAACTCTCAGCAATCCTTGTTATTTAGTCGTTGAGTCATGTCCGACTCTGGACCAGAGGACACCAGGCACTCCTGTCTTCCACTGCCTCCCACAGTTTGGTCAGATTCATGCTGGTCGCTTCGAGAACACTGTCCCACCATCTCGTCCTCTGTGGTCCCCTTCTCCTTGTGCCCTCCATCTTTCCCAACATCAGGGTCTTTTCCAGGGAGTCTTCTCTTCTCATGAGGGGGCCAAAGTCTTGGAGCCTCAGCTTCACGATCTGTCCTTCCAGTGACCACTCAGGGCTGATTTCCTTCAGAATGGAGAGGCTTGATCTTCTTGCAGTCCATGGGATTCTCAAGAGTCTCCTCCAGCGCCAGAATTCAAAAGCATCCATTCTTCGGCGATCAGCCTTCTTTCTGGTCCAGCTCTCACTTCCATACATCACTACTGGGAAAACCATAGCTTTAACTATACGGACCTTTGTTGGCAAGGTGATGTCTCTGCTTTTTAAGATGCTGTCTAGATTTGTCATTGCTTTCCTCCCAAGAAGCAGGCGTCTCTTAATTTCGTGGCTGCTGTCACCATCTGCAGTGATCATGGAGCCCAAGAAAGTAAAATCTCTCACTGCCTCCATTTCTTCCCCTTCTGTTTGCCAGGAGGTGATGGGACCAGTGGCCATGATCCTAGTTTTTTTGATGTTGAGCAATCCTTAGCAAACTATAGTTCCCAGGATCCTTTGCCGGAGGGACGAGGCCATGACTGTTTAAAGTGGTATGATAATGCTTTTAAATGTGCCCTGCAGACCGGGGCCAAAGATTAAAATATGTTGACGTCTGGATGGCCTTGCCTAACCAAAAGTGATTCAAGCAGGCACCAGAAAAAGCTCACTCATGGTATCAAGAGGCAGGGAGTTCCAAAGCCTCGGTGCCTCCACACTGAAAGATTTATTTCCTATGACTGATGTGCACAATGATGGCAGAATACGGCCACAGAGAAAAAAACAACCCCATACCAGTATGGAGGCACCCTTGATTTAATTCAGTGTTGGTCGTTCTTTTTTTTCTCCCTTTTTTTTGTATGTTATGATTTTATGATTTTGCAATGTTTAAATGTCTTCATCGTACACCAACCTGAGTGTTTCCTGCCCCCACAATAATTAGTTTGATGGCTGATAAATATAAATATATAATTTGGCTGATGGCTGATAAATATAAATAATATAAATATAAAACGGTTAAGGGTCAGGGGATTTTTAAATCTGAAAAAGGTTCGGGAGGGGTGTTGTGTGTGTTCTATATGGGTTTCTCAATGTAACCACAGGGAATTTAATAATAATAATAATAATAATAATAATAATAATAAAATAATTCTATACATGGTCGAGGTAACTGGGGCTGCATCCAGTGAAGTCTTCCAAAGAGGAAACCCACTGAAATGAATGGAGCTTATTTCTGCTAAATATGTTTAGGATTTTGCTGTTAAGTTGTATACAACCATCATCATCATTAACCGGCCTTCATCAAGAGATCCCCAGGGCAGTTCACATAATAAAATACAAGTTAAAACAGAAGTGAATAATTAAACCAAAATAATGAAACAATAACTCCCCTCTTCCCACAGATACATTTAAAAGGCTGTAGGATATTAATCAGCAAATATAATATAACATAATCTGTTAAAGAAAATGTGATAAAAGAGGGTTAAAATGAAGGATTTTCTGTTCGTGCCTTGAGGAGCTATTCTATGAGGTAAAGAGAAAAGGGGGGGATCCACATTTTAAGAAATTATCTGTGGAAAATTATTCTTCATGAGAAATATTTGTTTTATGGAAATCCTGTGGATTAAATGGGTCTCTCAGCGTTCATGTGTGATTATTTCAAAAGTATTTATTTTTATTTCAGCTGAGGCGATTTATGAGCGTCTGAGGAGAATGTTTTCTAGGAAGGAGTTTATGGATACTTAATATTTATTTATATTTGATTTACCTAATGAATATAACTTTATATTATTCAATAACGAGGCATTTATTTATGAGGGAATAGTAATAAAATACCCCCTCGCGCTTCCACATCTGCGCATGCGCAACTTACCTCAGCTCACCGAGGCGCTGCCCCCTCCATCTCTCTCTCATTCTCAACTACCTTCAAGAATGCCACCTTCTCAGCCAATCGAATCGCCACGATCATCTCCCTCGGCCAATTAGAGAAGTCCTCTTCAGCATGGCTCCGCCTTCTCTCTTTTATGCACGTTTGTGTGAAAGTATTCTGCGAGCTGCCAATCATCTTAACCCGCCTCCTTCCTTTTCTGCGCCGCGGCCCCTCAGCCAATCAGGAAAGCCCTTCACGGTGCGTGGGGGAGGGGAAAGAAAATATTGTTTACCTCAGAAAGGAAAAACGGTAAAGATGAAAAAAGAGGTGGAGAAGGGAGGGGGGAGGAGTGGGCGTGGCCTTGCCCTTATTTGCGGAGGAGTGGGCGGGGCAACCCGCCTTATGCTAGAAGGTAGACGCGGCCTTTGCTCCCATAGGCGTAAAAGGCGCGAGGTGGGCGGGGCCATAAGGCCCCCGGGCTCCGCCCCCCACTACATAAAGGCGGCTGTCGGAACGTTCCGGTCCGCCATTTTGTGCAGCCGAAGGGAGAAGAAGGAAGGGAAGCAGCTGCCGCGAGGGGGAGCCGAGAAGGAGGAGGAGGAGGAGGAGGCGGCGGGGGGAAAGACCCGACCGGGGGTTCGGCGACCAGGGGGCGGCCCGGATGGTGAAATCCTCCCTGCAGCGGATCCTCAACAGTCACTGCTTCGCCCGCGAGAAGGAAGGAAATAAAAAGACCCACGTCCCCGCCGACATGCCCGCCCTGCCCGCCAGCGCCGCTTTGAGGAGGTGAGGAGGAAAAGAGAAAGGGACGGGGAGAGCAACCCCAACCCCCCCCCCCAGCAGGCGCCTCGCTTCGCCTGACGGGCCGCGGCCTTGTCGCGCAGGCCACGCCCTAGAAGCCACGCCCCTCGCACGAAGGGCCCGAGAAGGGCGGGGTTTGCTTTGGCCACGCCCCTCCCTTTTCTCCATCTCCCTCTTTTTTCCCCCACTAGCACCTCCTACATATAAATAAATACCTGTGTGTATGTATACGCGTATAGGGAGAGGATAGAGATAAAGTAGGACAGGTAGGGGGACTAGAGATGAAACTATACTTTGAAAAAGGGAGGGGGCTCTAGAGCTTTTAAAAAAAAAATACGGGAATAAGAAAAGGGGGAGATATTCAAGTATTTTTGAAAAAGGAAGGGGCTGTAAATGTAAAAGTACTTCAAAAAGGAAGAAAAACCCGTGTTTTCCCCTCCCCTTTTTCTCTCCGCCCCCCCCCCAGCACCCCATTTTTAAAGAAATATTTAGCGGGGGCTTTGTCTGGCGTAGGGATGGAGGGGAACTACAGAGAAAACTGTTTAATGGGGGCATGATACTAAAGGTTTAAAACGCAGAGAGGGCTGGAGATTTTTTTTAATGGGAGGGGACCAAACTTTTGTATAGACAATAAGAGATGTTTTAAAAGCGATGTGATTTAGTAAGGGAGCAACAGTTTTAAAAACTAGGAGCAACCTAAAGATATATAAAATGCCCTGAACATAATTTAGCTATAAGGCACCCTTTTAGGGACATATTCGGGTTTCAGCTTCTGCCTGGTTAGGTTCTGTGCATACAGATAGTGTGTGGGTGATCTTTTCCCTAACACCTCTCAAAGTTCTCTATTCAGTAGGGCCTTGTGGTTTGCCTAGCTGCCTCATAGCTAAATTATGTTAGGGTGGAGGGAAAAAAGTGCTAGGTTTAAGTCAGGGATTCTTTAAAAAAATAATTGTGATGGTGGTGAAGTGTCTCTTTAGTGCCTTACGCTGCCAACTATACCTCGTTGACAACCATTACTCAGAAACTGAGTGTGGGGAGAGAGGAGAGTGAGTGTCACCTTTGTTCTTTACAGAACTCAAAATTCTGTATCCATAGGGAGGAAGGGCAGAGTGAGGCCCACTTCTGTTAATTAAGAAACGAAACAAATTGTTGCTCTTTCACACACAACCCAACACACACTTATAGCCTAAACCAACGTTTAGGAAGAAAGGGGCCAATTTTAAAGGGGGAAGGGGAAGAATGTGAGCGTCATCCTTGTTATTTTGGGAAGTTCAAGTTTGTCCTTCCACTTTCCGCTGCCCGTACACCTACTTGGCAGCCAACACTTAGAGGAAAGTCCCTACCTGTATATGTTTGCAGGGAATGAGACTATTTGATCACACGGGACAAAATAGAATTTTATCAAACACGTGCCTTTATGTAAAATGACAATTGGCCACCAGGCACTGAACACTCCACAAAGGAGGAGCTACTATTTTAAATATGTATGTATGTATATGCTAGGATGAGGGAAAGTAAGGTGCACTTTTATATTCTATAGTGAGAAACACTTCCCTCTCGTCCTTCATTTGGTACTCACCCCCCAGAGAAGTCTCTTCCTAAATAGTATGAAGGGACAGATGAAGCAAAACCCCTATCTGATCATTGTGGGGAAGGATATGGGGTCCTCTCCACTGCCTGCCCCAGAGTGAGGCAGAAGCATCTGTTCCCTAGGAAAGAATGAGCTTCTGCTCTCATTTGTTGCAGACGAGGTCATTGGTTACATGAGAGACCTTCCCCTGATCCAGACAAAATACAAATCCTCTTTTTATCATTAGGGGAAAGGCTTCATCCCTCCCTTGAGACGCAAGACATTTTTAGACACCTTACTCAGTATAAGTTTCAGGGAAATGAGTGACATCATAAAGGAAAAATGGGCACCAACTTCCACTCTTCCCTATCAAAACCTTGGGAGCCTTTTGTGAAAAAACAGTTCCTGTGCAGGGATACATAAAAGTGGAGCACCTGCCTAATCCTTGTGGAGAGAGATTTACGACCCCTTTGTCAATCACGAGGAAGGCAGTGGTTCTACCTTTATTTAGGGAAATCTACATTAATGAATGAAGGGGACGCGGGTGGCGCTGTGGGTTAAACCACAGAGCCTAGGACTTGCCGATCAGAAGGGTGGCGGTTCGAATCCCCGCGACGGGGTGAGCTCCCGTTGCTTGATCCCTGCTCCTGCCAACCTAGCAGTTTGAAAACACATCAAGTGCAAGTAGATAAATAGGTACCGCTCCGGCGGGAAGGTAAACGGCATTTCCATGCGCTGCTCTGGTTTGCCAGAAGCAGCTTAGTCATGCTGGCCACATGACCCGGAAGCTGTACGCCGGCTCCCTCAGCCAGTAAAACGAGATGAGCGCCGCAACCCCAGAGTCGGCCACGACTGGACCTAATGGTCAGGGTTCCTTTACCTTTATATTAATGAAACACACAGGAATTGTAGAGTTGGAAGGGATCACTAGAGTCATCCAGTCCAACCCCCTGCAATGCAGGAATCTTCTGCCTAATGTGGGGCTCAAACCCACTACCCTGAGATTAAAGAATCTTGTGCTGTAGCAACTTGAGCTTTCACACATATACCCATCTGACTTTTTTTTTTTTTTGCAGAATATCCTATGTATTCATATAGCAAAGGCAAATCTTCAGCAGTGCAAGTTTTCTCACTGATGTGCATTGTTAAAATAACCATATTTAAACAAGTGGATATGTATAACACTAGGGTCCCAAGTAGAGGGAAGCCCCGTTCGATACATAGTGTGTGTAAAAAGAAAACAGTGTCTTTACTACATAATCCAAATCATATTTCACCAACCTAGTACCCTCCAAATCTTTTGGGCTGCAATGACCAGTGGCAGTCCTGGCTGGCGCTTATGGGAGATGGAAGTTCAAAACCTGTGGAGGGCACCAGGTTTAGTAAAAGCCGCCTCTAGATTTCCCATGTCACTGAATTCAGAAATGGGACCACCTTTTAGAAAAGGGGTGGGGGCTTTAAACAATATTTGAGGTGGGGACAAATTCACAAGGCAAGCACTTAATTCACTCTTGCCAGCAGTAGGGCTTAATAATGTCTTTTCCTCCACTTTTGATCGTGTTAGAAGAAGCACCTCAAACTGAGCATTATTGAGATGTAACTGTCCGCCTCCGGGAGAGTGGGGAGTTTCCTAGCTGTTGTCCTCTGGGTGTGGCTTGCCCTGAACATCCTTTCTTAGTGCCATTAGAGCTGACATGGGGCCTTGGCCAACTGTACCTTCCCAGAACAGGCAGAGGACCCACTTCCTCTTCCCCCAAACCTGCTGCCTCGTCTCTTGTCTGCTAAAATCTGCAGGTGCACACTTTATTGGCACCACCTAGGAAGGGATGTTCCTTCGAGAATGAGAAATGGGGGTGGAAGTGTCGGGTGCAAGAGAATGCTGGAGACGTCTTGGGTGGCCCTTGCATCTTTTTTGCCCTCTAATAGCCCTTCCTCACTTGCCTTGCCATGCTTCATGAGCTCAGAAGAGATGGTTGTAGCCCCTGCCAGAAGCAATGCAAAGAAGCTTCTCTGTAGTTGCTCATGCCTCAGCTCCCCTTTCTCAAATCTCAGTGCAAAAGTAGCAACTGATCCAAGAATGGTGTTTTTTTAAAAAAAAGAAAAGAAATCTGTTTCTCTGAGAAAGACATCTTGTTTTGACCAAGCCAGGGGTGGGAAATTGAATCTGTGACCCGCTTTAAGCAAGGTCTGGGCTTTTTTTTACATGTAATACTTTACCCTGTGGCTGTTCCCTACATAATTAAGAGGTACAGGCCATATTCCTTTCCTGCTCTGGGATTTGGATCTCTGAAGCATAGTGTACAAGGCATATACAGTGGTACCTCTACTTACGCACACCTCGGGTTACGTATCCTTCAGGATACGCATGCGGCAAACCCGGAAGTATTTTTCCGGGTTTTGTCGCATGCACAGAACAGGCACCTCTGGTTGCAAAAAACTCTGGATCCGACCGGAGCTCCGGAATGGATCCCACCCGCAACCGGAGGTACCACTGTAACTGAACGCTGTGGCAATGGCTGCCTTCATGTTCTTCCTGACACCACTTGCCTAAAATCCTGTTGCAGAGAGCCCTGTTTAGACTAACCTGCCCCCAACATGGTGTCTTCCAGGCTGGGTTAAGAATGCAGTAGCACTTGGTCGTGTAAACTTGAGTCATCCCCTGCTTGGGATGTTGGTGGGGTGAGCAGCTTGGGTCAGCTCTTCTTCCAGAGATTGAGTTTGTCCCTTGATGTGCTCTAGGTGTTGATCGGCTAGGTTTGGATAGAGCAGGGTCCTCATAGAAGGGACCCCTTGGGTCATTTAGTCCACCCCGCTGCAGTGCAGGAATGAATGCCCTCCTTCGGGGGTGGGGCTTGAATCAGACCACTATTTCTCAGAACAGCCCTGGCAGCGCTGTTGAAATGACCTCAGAACACAATGCAGGGGGGTTTGAGTTAAAGGCAAATGCTTTTGCAGGGAGCTGAGGCTGGAACTGGGTTGAATCCAGTCTGGAATAGTCTCCCTTCTTGCTTTGAATCCTCTCGGTTCAACAGTGGGTGTTGAATTTACAAAGCAAGAGTGCATAATTGGGATCCGCAGACTGGTGAGGCACAGCCAGCCTATGTTTCAGGTGATTCTCCTACTCAAGAGCACCCAAGACATTTATGCTTGCTCAGATCCAGGCTCGCAGGAGCCTGCCTTAGGTAATTGATGGGGAACTGGCGATGGGTCCCCCACCTGTGGATTGCAGTCTTCGTTACACTGAATAGAAACAGTTGTCTTTAGATAAGCAGCTTGGGCTTCCTGCGTAACAGGGCCAATTCCTTGGCGGACTGCAAGGATAGAGGGATGTTGAACCCTGGGCGTAATGGTTACTTAAGGAGAGAGCTGAGTTCATGCTGGAAAACACTAAGGGTGGTAGATCTTGAACACTAGAATGGACCTTTTCTGTGGTGGCTCCCCGTTTCTGGAATGCTCTCCCCAGAGAAGTTGGCGCAATCCTTTATATTTAGGCACCAGGTAAAAACTGTCCTCTGTAACCAGGCCTTTAACTGTCTGTGGCTTTTTAGAGGTGGGTGGGGTGTTTTTAATGTATTTTGGAGTTGGGAGGGGTCCCCAAGGGTCATCTAGCCCAACCCCCTGCAATGCAGGAATCTCAGCTAAAGCACTCATGACAGATGGGCATCTAACCTCTCCTTAAAAACCTCCAAGGAAGGAGATTTGATTTTAATGTACCGATGTGGTGTTTATTATTTGTCCGTTTGGTTGTATGCCATTTTGAGTTGCCCTGAGCAAGATAAAGCAACTGCCAAATTTAATTTTAAAAATAAAACATTCCCTGTGGTTTCCTGCCTGGAACCATTCTCCCACTTATCCAAACTGGAACAGCACAGAGCATTGTAAGATGATGGAGTTAGTAACTGGATGTTGGGCCTGTGGCATCAAACCAGAAATTACAATAGCAAATGTACATGGAAAAGGCGCCCTTAATGAGTAGATGCTGCCTGTCAGAAGTCCTTAAAATAAGTCACAAACCATTGTAACCCAGAGCAGCATTTTTCTGCGCCTCAGATGACTCAATCATTCCCCCCCCCCCCCCATTGAGCAACCTTGAGCCCAGCTTGTGTGGCTGAAGGGGGAATAAAATAAATCGGATTGTTGTGCAATCCTTTGAGCAAAGCACTGCCTATCGCGTTAAGGGATTAGTGGGGCGGTTCTTTCTTTTTTGGCTGTTCAAAATGGTGGATGACCGGGCTTCCTCCCCACCCCTTGTTTATACTGCTTTGCAAATGGCTGCTGGCAGGATGGTTGTGAGAATTTCCCCGAGGGGAACCTTGATCTGCTTCATCTGCTGAGGTGACGCATCCAGCGAGAGCCTGCAGGGTGAAGGATGGTGCAGAGGGAGGGGCCAAGTGGGAAAGCGATTATCATCACCCGCTGTTGATGTTAAAAAGGAGACGGAGCCCATTCAATTCAGCCAGCTTGCTGTTGACATAGCACTGTACGTGAATGCTGCACGGCTAGCTTGCTTCAGCTGTGCGGGACATTTAAATGGCAGCTTAGAAATTCAGAAATAGGGGTTGGTATTTTGCAGCTGCAAGTTCCATTCTTAACGTGTGGATGCATGCACTTTTTTGTTTCTGTTTTTAAATGGCAGTTCTCCAATTCAGCTTGCAGGCTTGCTGCTCCCAGTGTTAAATTCCCATTAAATTCCCAGTAGAAAGAAGCAAAACATATTATGGATTAATGAAGTTTTATGTATTTTATTGCAACCAGTAAAGGGGAAAGGAAAGGGCTTCCAGTTCTATAGAATGTGAGTGCGGCAAGAGTCTAATAGGGAATGAACATGTTTGTGGGCTGATGGGGCAATAGAGTGCTGGTTAAACAACTAGAATGGGAGCCTTTTAGTCCTCTCCCCGGCCCCTGCCTGCTCCCGTTAACTCTGAAAACTTAAGCAACTCCCCAGAGAATAGCAGATAGCAAAACAGCAGGCTTGAATATCAGTGGAGTGCATCCAGATTGTTTTGTGTGTTAGCATTCAACAGACACAAGTGTGACATTTGCATGATTCTTGGAGTTTGACGCAATGTGTGTGTGGGGGGGGTGTTAGTTTTTGGTAGGCTTATTCAAACTTGGAGCTCATGGTACTAGTCCATAAGAAATTCTGATGTCCTCCCTAGTTGTGCAACCCTGACCACTTTCCCCCCTCTCTTTTTCTCAGTTCCAGAGTGTCCTTCAGTTGCTGTAGTAACCTGGGTCCGGGGCCTCGGTGGTGCTCCTGATGCCCCTCACCCACCCCTGAAGATCCCAGGTGGGCGAGGGAATTGTCAGAGGGATCACAATCTTTCAGCTAACTTATTTTATTCCGTAAGTATGCGTGTACTCTGCACGTGGGGTTAATCCCTGCATATTTTAAGGGTTTTAGAAGATTAGGCTGAGATGTGCCCTTTAACTTCAGTGGGTCTACTCTGAGCGGGACTCGCAGTAGATTCAGCCTAACGCTTTCCCCACAGCCATAAGCAGATTAAAAAACCAACACCTTTCTGTTTCCTTTAGGATAATCGGCTGAATGTAACAGAAGAGGTAACATCTAATAACAGGACGAGAATCCTGAATGTCCAGTCCAGGCTTACGGATGCCAAACACATCAGCTGGAAAGCTGTGTTGAACAATAACAACTTGTACATCGAAATTCCCAATGGCGCTCTGCCTGAAGGGAGCAAGGACAGGTAAAGGGCGGAAGGAGTTCAGGTGTGCCTCGGTTGTTGTCATGGTCGGAGTGGGGTGAAGGAGGCCGTCAGCAAATTTATAGCTATGGTCAAGTCTCGTTCTTGAATCTGTGGTTTTTACAGAACTGCCCTCAGGGTCTATCCTTGATAACACTTCTTGGTGTTGTGCTGTGCGGTGTGCTTTACACACTGATTAGGCAGGTTCACAGCGGATGACTAGTCTATCTGCTGACAATTGGCTGCTATGGCTAAGTGGACCATCCGTGTTTGCAGACAGTGTGCTGCTGCTGCGGGGGGGGGGGGGTTGATGTCTTTCAGACTGTGCTGCTGGGCTTCCCAGAGGCATCTAATTGGCCACTGGGGATCAGATGGTGCTGGTAGCGCATCAGGGATTGGCTGATGCTCTTCAAATACTAGGTGCCCCCCTTCCCTTACAGGAGAATGGAGGAATTTCTCGTTAAATTGGTCACGGGGAACCTGTGCTATTCTACTTTTGTACCTATTAAGTACATACATGTTTCCTGCTTTTCCACAGAGGTGGTGTGGGGCTTCAAAAAAGAGAGGCCTGTGTTTAACGGGAAAGGAATGCAGTCCAGGTTCTTCTAAGTTCCCCCATGTGCATCTTAATTCCTAAAACCAGTTCTTGACAGTAGCATTGCGGGGCAGAGGCCATCCTGGGTAATTTCTGTAGTCCATTCAGCCCCAGGAGATTATTAAGCTATAAATGGCAGCTGCTGGCTCCTTAAGGAGCTTCTGCTACTTTTCCTCTGCCCAAATCAAAACCACAGTTGCATAAAATACTTCTTGAGCAGGGAAGTGGAAAACAAGAGTTTTCACTTGCTTCCTGTCCCCCCCCCCCCCCACCTCCAGTTTTGCAGTTCTTCTTGAGTTTGCTGAAGAACAACTTCAAGTGGACCATGTCTTCATTTGCTTCCACAAGAATAGAGACGACAGAGGTAAGAGAGGCTGGCTTTGTGGCTGGCTGTGCGTGCGAGGAACCCGTGTCACCTCCCCGGTGGCATGGGTGGGAGATGGGGGGCAAACGGGGTGTTTAATTTCGTCTGGGGAACTCACCCTACATCTCTCCCCGACAGCCTCGCTGCTCCGTACTTTCAGCTTCTTGGGCTTTGAGATTGTGAGACCCGGGCATGCCCTTGTCCCCAAGAGACCCGATGCTTGCTTCATGGCGTACACCTTCGAACGAGACTCTTCCGAAGAAGACTAGATTGCAGTGTTTGCCTTGTTAGAGCTTTTCTCTCTCTTGTTTTCTCTTTGTCAAAGATGAATCTGTAGAAATTTTGTCAACATCTTTAAATGAAGCGTAGCGCACAAGCGCCGGAAAAAAAGAAAGATGACTTGTTCCTTTGTACGATTATTAATTGTGACAGGCTGCTCTGGTGGCGGTGGTGGTGTGGGGGGAAAGATGTTGAGAATTTCCACCTTTTTGTCATCTGTTTTTTTTCTCTCTCCTGGATTTGTCCGCATGTTGTGATTGTGCAAAGAAAAAAAATAAATGCTCACTCCAAATTAGCAGTATATTTCTTGGAAGTTTAATATTGTGTGTTTGTGATACTGAAGTATTTGCTTTTAATTCTAAATAAAAGTTTATATTTTACTTTATTGCTAGTTTTAATGTTTAATAACAGTTGGTATGTTCGGCTAGGAAGGGGTTTTTTAGCCTGGACTTGTGGAGCAGTAGTGTGAGGCATGTTGGGTTCTCGGCTCCTTATTCCTAGCTAGTGTGGTGGAGGCAGATTGCATTTGTAGTTCAGCAACATCGAGAAAAGCGGTGGGTGTTCCCTAGCTTTGCTGACGAGATCATGACGTTGGTCCTACTGTGAAGGTTCAGTTTCTTCAGGGAATAGTTTTTCACTCAAATCAGGGTCCTTTTCAAGCAACACAGTTGCATATTCCACAACATCACCTGGCCTTGTTGGGGGTCCTCTTAGTAACGTAATTTGGTACCGATTCTGAGCCTTTCCAGGGTTGTGGCTCATTTGTGTTATTGTCAGTATTGCTTCAAGATAGATGGGATTCTAGGGTGCTGAGTGGGCCTCTTAAGATTACTTTCCTGTGTCCTGCAAGCAGGGACTTGGCTGTTTCCTAGGTGCCTAGTAGGGCTGGGCGATAGCTGGTGTTCAACATCACCAGCTAAACATCGCGATAATGTATCACACTGATTGAGAAGGATGGAGCTATGTAGAGTCATTGGCTGGCTTCGTGGTTTTCCCCCGCATTCTGATTTTTGCATAGCACACACAGACACTATGATTTGCAGTATATTGCCAGGTCAAAAATTATGAAACCGATAGCGTGATACGAACTTATATCATCCAAAGCAGGTTTTATCAAGATATCGCCCAGCCCTAGTGCCTGGTAATCTTAAATTGGGACTGGTGTTTGAGTTGTTGCAACAGTCCAGACAATGTGAACGTCTCTGCATTCTTCTCTACCATATCCCCTCGCCTCAGTTGAGCTTTTTGCTATGAGAAGTCCCAACCCATGGCTTCTCAACTCCGTTCCTTTAATCCTAGGTGGCGGCTGGTTTTATACCCTGTAATGCAGCCCCTTGCCAGAGTCTTTGTTAAAAAAACCCCCATCCTGTGTTCCTATCCCGAGACAGTCTACTTTTGCCAGGTAAAGGTACCCCTGCCCGTACAGGCCAGTCTTGACAGACTCTAGGGTTGTGCGCCTATCTCACTCAAGAGGCCGGGGGCCAGCGCTGTCCAGAGACACTTCCTGGTCACGTGGCCAGCGTGACATCGCTGCTTTGGCGAGCCAGAGCCGCACACGGAAATGCCGTTTACCTTCCCGCTAGTAAGCGGTCCCTATTTATCTACTTGCACCCGAGAGTGCTTTCGAACTGCTAGGTTGGCAGGCGCTGGGACCGAACAACGGGAGCGCACCCCGCCGCGGGGATTCGAACCGCCGACCTCTTGATCGGCAAGCCCTAGGCGCTGAGGCTTTAAACCACAGCGCCACCTGCGTCCCTTGCGTTGTGGATAATAGCCTGGCTCAAAATAAAGGATCTTCCACTTTACACAACTGGGGAAGCTAAACTCTGCAAACAGGCACACCCTTGATTTTTAGCAAATCAAAATGGGCCAAGGCTTCCCCTCCCATGAGCATAGCCAGTTTAAGGTTAGGGGGCTGCAGGCCCCACACCTATCCCCATCCTCTGCCTGGCTCGCAGCAGTTCTCAATCTGTGGGTCCCCAGATGTTGGACTACAACTCCCATCATCCCTGAGCTCTGGCCTTGCTAGCTAGGGGTGATGGGAGTTGTAGTTCAACAACATCTGGGGACCCACAGGTTGAGAAAGGCTGGTAGCAGGTTCAGAATGAAATGTCTCAACAACTGTTGTTCTAAATTACTTCCTTTTAAATTACTTGATTTTCAAGTAAGCGAGGATTTCAGTTCCCAATATTCTCATTATTTCTACTTTTAGATTAGTATTTTTATTTACTTGATTGGGGGGGGCAGCTGCTCCCTTGGCTTATGCCCATGTCCCCTCCTTCAAAGGAGCGTGCTTGTATCCTAAACTGACATTACGAGGAAGACAATGTGCATTTCGAAACAGCGTTTTTAATTCCTTCCTGGGCCTCCCTGCCTCCCCCACTCACCCCCCCCCCGCCCAAAAAAGCATTGCAACATTGTGCAGAGAACACATCATTGTGCAATGCCTCCGCCAGCATGCCTCAATAACTCATATCCCTTTAAAAAAATCCCTACTTGCCGTACCCCTTTAGATAGCACCAGAACAGCAAAAAATATCAACACAGTGAGTGCTGGGGTGCAAAGGTTCCCTTTGCTGAAAAAAACCCACATGCCAAAGTGTTTGCAATTTTGGATACAGCAGTCAAGGAGGCAGCGTTCCTGACTGCCATGTGCTTTGCAACGCATGTGGTGGGGGTTCCTTGCGCATGGTGCAAGCTCTCTGTTTCAAGAGCTGGTTTCGTATGATCTGGCCTGTTTACTGCCCTGCTTGGGCTCTGGGCCACAGGATGGAGAGTTGCTCAGATCTTCTGAACATAATTCCCGGGGAAGAGGCCTTCTCTCCCATGAAGCCGGCCTTTCCACCATCCGGAGGGGTCTGCGAAAACAATATAATAATATATGACAAGGTGTTCGTGTTGCTTGTCAACCCCACGTGCCGCCCTCCATCCCTGCTTTATTGATACAGCTGCATCTCTTGAAAACTAGCCTTTTTTGGTCTCCCCTGCCCTAGCTATGTGCATACCCTCCAACATTTCTCTGATGAAAACAGGATCATTCTACAGTCCCTCCAAGTGTCCCTATTTTCCAGGGACATTCCTGGATTTTCAGAAGCTGTCCCAGTTTCTGATTTGATCCCAGAATGTTCGGCTTTTCCTTAGGATGTCCCTATTTTCATCGGAGAAATATACAACCTTTAGAAGACATCTGAAGGCAGCCCTGGATACGGTAGTTAGTTAATGTTTAATGTTTTATTAAGGGACGCGGGTGGCGCTGTGGGTTAAACCACTGAGCCTAGAACTTGCCGATCAGAAGGTCGGCGGTTTGAATCCCCGCGACGGGGTGAGCTCCCGTTGTTCGGTCCCTGCTCCTGCCAACCTAGCAGTTCGAAAGCATGTCAAAGTGCAAGTAGATAAATAGGTACCACTCCAGCAGGAAGGTAAACGGCATTTCTGTGCGCTGCTCTGGTTCACCAGAAGCGGCTTAGTCATGCTGGTCACATGACCCGGAAGCTGTACGCCGGCTCCCTTGGCCAATAAAGCGAGATGAGTGCCGCAACCCCAGAGTCGTCCGCAACTGGACCTAATGGTCAGGGGTCCCTTTACCTTTAATGTTTTATTATGTTTTTATATGTGCTGGAAGCTGCCCAGAGTGGCTGGGGCAACCCAGTAAGATGGACAGGGAATAATAATAATAATAATAATAATAATAATAATAATAATAATGCAGGAATAGGATGTCCCTACTTTCATCAGGGAAAAGTTGGAGGGTATGAAAGTGGCAGAGCGGAAAGGGGTCTGGTGGGGAGACAGCTTCAGAAGAAGGGGGCGGCCCCGCACACTTTTGCCACTGCCCGCCTGCCCTGTGGCTGACCTCAGACCCACCTCTACCTCCCCCAAGAGAAATGTGCATTTCTGCAGTGGAAAACCACAGCTTCCTCAGCCCTTGCTTGCGTGAGTCACAGACCGCATTGCAGACCTACCTTCCATCAATATATCTATCACGTCGCCGGCGTTGAAGCTGATCTCATCCACATCCTGCCCTACGTACTGGTACAGAGCGCGGCATCGTGGCCCGGAAGCCTTGGGCTGCGGCTTGGGCCTCCCCACGGCCGGAAGCGGTTTCTGGCTGATGCTCCGTTTCCTCTGCGTCCTGTTAAAAAGAGGCGGAAGTGAGTCAGCAGGGGGTGCTTGCAGCTCTGGGTTCGAATTCTGCAGGGCACCAGAGATGTTTCCACATGCAGGGCTCATCCCATCTGCAGGATGACACAGGGGAACAGAATATGGCATTGGGCACAGAATCCTGCTTTTCCGACGGGTGCCCAATTGAATAAAATATTGGGGGGCCCAGGTAAGCCCTGCCACACATAATTGATCACATGATGCGGCACACTGCAAACAATTTGGATAGCAATGCCCATCAACATTTTTGGGACCCTCAAATTTTTGGGACTAGATGACCCGCAGGGTCCCTTCCAACTCTGCAATTCTATGGTTAAATATTTGGCAGAGCAGGAGCGGATATAAAAGGAGGAACAAGAAGAAATGTAAAGAATATTTAGCTAAATACAGTGGTGCCTCGCAAGACGAAAAGAATCCGTTCCGTGAGTCTCTTCGTCTAGCGGTTTCTTTGTCTTGCGAAGCAAGCCCATTAGCGGATTACCGGATTAGCGCTATTAGCGGTTTAGTGGCTATTAGCGGCTATTAAAGGCTTAAGGGATTAGCGGATTAGCTGCTAAAAGGCTATTAGCAGCTTAGTGCCTTAGAAAAAGGGGGTGGGGAGCGAAAAAACCCCCCCAGGAATCGCAAGACATTTTTGTCTTGCGAAGCAAGCCCATAGCAAATTCGTCCTGCGAAGCACCTCCAAAACGGAAAACCCTTTCGTCTAGCGGGTTTTCCGTCTTGCGAGGCATTCGTGTTTTGTTATGTCATTTTGTGATAAACGTGGAAAATAAATTTTAAAAATGGGGGGGGGGGGAATAAAAGATGGAACAACAGATGAAAAGACAGATCCAGATAATCACACAAGCAAGATGAAAAGAAAAACATAATATAGAAATACTAATACTAATGTTTATGCCCCACCCATCTGGGTATGTACAAGTAATGATTTAAGGTGGAGAGGTAAGGGCCAGAGGAACCTCATTTGATTTATTTCTGTTTTTCTTTTTAAGGAAATAAGTAATTATACAAGCAGGAATTGATAAATAGACGGCTGAGGGGGAAGGGGAAAATAAATTTTAAAATCTGGAATTGAAGATTAAATATAAGGAACAGAATGTGAATTGGGAATCAATGGCTGATATAAAGCAGTAATTAGAGGAAAGATGAAACACATGGACAATGAAGAGTGGAAAAACTGCGTTAAATTTGATGTAATTGGGTATTGATTTGTTAAAACGAATAAAAATTATTTGGCAAAATAAAAACAAAAATGTGGAGGGGCCAAGGGACCTCATACCCTAGGAGTTGATTCCTATGGTTCCCAATAAGTTCAGTTTAATTTTCAAGCCGACCCCATGATTCTAGTCCTTATGGCTTTGTTATCAAAATCTACCTTTTGCTTCTTGATCGTAAGTAAAACCTCCAAGCGGTTTGCAAATAATAATAATAATAATAATAATAATAATAATAATAATAATAGGGACGCGGGTGGCGCTGTGGGTTAAACCACAGAGCCTAGGGCTTGCCGATCAGAAGGTCGGCGGTTCGAATTCCCGTGACGGGGTGAGCTCCCGTTGCTCGGTCCCTGCTCCTGCCAACCTAGCGGTTCGAAAGCACATCAAGGTGCAAGTAGATAAATAGGTACCACTCCGGCAGGAAGGTAAATGGCGTTTCTGTGCGCTGCTCTGGTTCTCCAGAAGCAGCTTCGTCATGCTGGCCACATGACCCGGAAGCTGTACGCCGGCTCCCTCGGCCAGTAAAGCGAGATGAGCGCTGCAACCCCAGAGTTGTCCGTGACTGGACCTAATGGTCAGGGGTCCCTTTACCTTTTAATAATAATATTGCCAGCAAAGGGGGAGGGAAACGGCTTTCCTCGCATAGGGCACCCTGGGGCAGGTGATAGGTTTCAAAATCAACACATACCCTGCCATTCCCTGATCTGGAACGTTGAGGAACTCCATGTTGTGGTCCGAGGGCGTCCTCGCCTTTGCCCGTCGCGTCATGCCTTGTCTGGGGAGAGCGCTGGCCGGGGGCACTTGTCCAGGCCTCTTGGGGGCGCTGTAGGTCTGTTCCTGGGACCTGGTGCTGCGTGCAAATTGCGGCGCTCCATTCCTGCATGTACCTTGAGGGGGCGCCCCTAAACAGGAGGCATTATAGAAGCCTTAGCAAATAAACTCTGCAGAGATTTGTGCTGGTTTTGCTACGTACAACCTGAGCCATTCGTTGCCTAGTCGCCTGGAGCAAACTGTCAGCTCACCACAGGCGAGTTAGATTGTGATGAATGCCCCAATTATTTGCAATGCCCCTATTATTATTGTTATTAAAATTTGTGTACCACCCTATACCTGCAGGTCTCAGGGCAGTTACAACATAAAATCACAACACCAAAGGACAAATTACATAATAAAAAACAACCCAATTTTTTTTACCCACCCTTCACTAACAGGCCCCAGGGTGGGTCACAGCGATTTAAACGTCAGTATTAAAAACAGCTTAAAGAAAACATGACGAGTGAATCTGAGCTTTCATCCAGGCCAATAAAAATTAGAGGGCAGGTTACTAGACCTCATGGAGGAAGAATGCAGGTTGAAATTCCCAGCTAGCCTATGTGAGTCAAGGTAACCCCGCAAAATGGGTTAGCAAAATGGTACTTTATCCTCTACCCTTAGATCAGAAATTGGCAAATCTTTGGTTTTCTGGATGTTCCAGGACTCCATTTTGCAGAACCCCCTGGACCATTGACCATGCTGGCTTCTGGGAACTGGACTCCAACAGGGCATGCCATGTTGAATGTGCATTTTTCTCCCTTTCTCCAAGAAGCATCCTTGGCCAGTCTTACCTCTGGGGGTTGACGGGGCGGCTCGCGATGGCGTTGCCTGCTTGTGGCGACCTCTGCTTTGAAGGGCCCCTTTCCGTGTTGGCTCTGGAGGAAGAGAGGAAGAGATTTCACATTTACCTTGGCCTGGAATTGGATAAAATTCTGCAAAAGGGTGCACATGGTCATGCGGATCGTACCCAGCTCTACCTCTCGTTTAAACTGGAACCAGTGAAGGAAGTGAAGGTCCTGTGTGAGCTGGAGGTGGTCAACGGATTGAGGTTGAATCCCAACAAGACAGAAGTGCTGTTTTGGGGGGACAGGGGGCGGGCAGGTATGGGGGACTCCCTGGTCCTGAATGGGGTAACTGTGCCCCCGAAGGACCAGGTGCGCAGCCTGGGGGTCATTTTGGACTCACAGCTGTCCATGGAGGCGCAGGTCAATTCTGCCTCCAGGGCAGCTGTCTACCAGCTCCATCTGGTGTGCTGGATGAGACCCTCCCTGTGGGTTTCCTGTCTCACCAGAGTGGTCCATGATCTGGTTATCTCCTGTTGGGGCTACTGCAATGCGTTCTCCTTGGGGCTACCTTTGTAGGTGATTCAGAAAGTGAAACTAATCCAGAATGGGGCTGCCAGACTGGGGACTGGGAGAAGCTGATGGGACCATATAATACCAGTCCTGAAAGATCTACACTGCCTCCCAGTACGTTTCTGGGCACAATTCAGAGTGTTGGTGCTGACTTCTAAAGTCCTAAACAGCCTTGGCCCTCTATAAGGAGTGTCTCCACCCCCATCGTTCAGCCCGGACACCAAGGTCCAGTTCCGAGGGCCTTCTGGCGGTTCCCTCACTGCAAGAACTGAAGTTACAGGGAACGACAACCAACCCAGAACGCTGGTGACTGGGAGTGACCGCTGAGAACATATAAGACCTGCTCCCAGTACGTTTCTGAGCATCATTCAAAGTGTTGGTGCTGGACTTTGAAGCCCTAAACGGAATTGGCCCTGAAGGAGCATCTCCAATCCCATCGTCCATCTCCAAGGGCCTTCTGGTGGTTCCCTCCCTGCGAGAAGTGAGGTTACAGGGAACCAGGCAGAGGGCCTTCTCGGTGGTGGCACCCTCCCTGTGAAACACAGATGCCAAGGAGATAAACAGCTACCTGACTTTTAGAAGACATCTGAAGGCAGCTCTGTATAAGGAAATCCCCCACTCAGCCCCTGCTTACTGGAGTTCTTGGGGAGGCCGCTCCCAATGGATATGGTCAGTGTCTTGCCGCTTGCTTTGAGGGCTGCCACGTCGCCCTGTCCACTCATGAACGACACCGTCCTGGTGCCCCCTCCTCCCCACCCTTCTTTCTTCACACGGAACTGTAGTCTGAGGGACGGAGAGAAGGAGAGGCAGGGAAAACGATTAGATCCACAAAAACCTTATTTGTTCATTGTTTCTCTCACATCCAAAGTGACTTGCAGTTTGAACCGTTTAAGGACATCCAATAAAAATATTAAAAACAGCTAAACAGATAACTCAGGACATGCTGACCCCATCCCACTAAAAGAAGGCCGCAATTGCAGACCCTCCCAGTGACCCTGTTTTCCCGGGATAGTCCCGGATTTACAGAAGCTGTTCCAGTTTCTGACTTGATCCTGGAATGTCCCACTTTTCCTTAAAGGTAAAGGGACCCCTGACCATTAGGTCCAGTCGTGGCCGACTCTGGGGTTGCGGCGCTCATCTCACTTTATTGGCCAAGGGAGCCGGCGTACAGCTTCCGGGTCATGTGGCCAGCAGGACTAAGCCGCTTCTGGCGAACCAGAGCAGCGCACGGAAACGCTGTGTATCTTCCCGCCGGAGTGGTACCTATTTATCTACTTGCACCTTGATGTGCTTTCGAACTGCTAGGTTGGCAGGAGCAGGGACCGAGCAACAGGAGCTCACCCTGTCGCAGGGATTCGAACCGCCGACCTTCTGATCGGCAAGTCCTAGGCACTGAGGTTTAACCCACAGCGCCACCCGCATCCCACATAATATCATACTTTTCACCTAATACATATTGCGGAAAGCGCTACTGCTGTTTTAGAGGGATTCTGAGTTGGAATGGCAGGGCTGAGGAGGGGAACCGGGTCCATTTCCCAGCAGCACGGAGGTTGTTTTCTGCTGCTCCAGAGAAGCGGACACGGAGCAATGGATCCAAACTACAAGAAAGAAGATTCCACCTAAACATTAGGAAGAACTTCCTGACAGTAAGAGCTGTTTGACAGTGGAATTTGCTGCCAAGGAGTGTGGTGGAGTCTCCTTCTTTGGAGGTCTTTAAGCAGAGGCTTGACAACCATATGTCAGGAGTGCTCTGATGGTGTTTCCTGCTTGGCAGGGGCTTGGACTCGATGGCCCTTGTGGTCTCTTCCAACTCTAGGATTCTATGATTCTATGATTCTATGAGACTTTGGGAAAGGGGTGGTTTGTGTGCTTGTGTGTGTCGCTGGCCGTCCAGCTTACGTGTCGTTGAAGTTCAGGAGGAGTTTACTGCGGGTCGCCTCTTCGTAGCGCTTGCAGAGGAGGCTGATGAGCTCCGTCTTGAAGATGGATTCCAGGAACGTGTCGGCCTCGGCTTCGTGGAGGACGAAGAAATCGTCTTGCCTCGTGCTGTGGTCACCGGAAAAACAAAACAAAACAGGAAACAGCCAGAGAAAAGAAGGCGTTAGTCCTCTTGGGAGAGGGAGGAAGCGGGTGGGTCGAGAGGGAGAGTGGCAGGGAGTCCCTCTGACCCCGAGATGGCCAAGCGCGGAGCAAAGGACCATTCCATTTCAATTCTCTGAATCGGAGGGTTGTGGGTTCGAGCCCCACATTGGGCAAAAGGTTACTGCATTTCCGGGGGTTGTGCTAGATGACTCTTGGGGTCCCTCCAAGTTCTACAACTCAGCTTCCTGTTTAAACCAACCCTTTGTTCAAAACAATGAGGACTAGAATCTTGCTTCAGTTTTCAGGGAAGAAGCTTAGAGGTGGCTTAGAGGGAAAGTAACTCATCATGCGAAAGGCTGGGCTGGATGAATCCCAAGCCGGAATTAAGATTGCCGGAAGAAATATCAACAACCTCAGATATGCAGATGACACAACCTTGAGGGCAGAACCTTTTAATGAGGGTGAAAGAGGAGAGCGCAAAATATGGTCTGAAGCTCAACATCAAAAAAACGAAGATCATGGCCACTGGTCCCATAACCTCCTGGCAAATAGAAGGGGAAGAAATGGAGGCAGGGAGAGATTTTACTTTCTTGGGCTCCATGATCACTGCAGATGGTGACAGCAGCCACAAAATTAAAAGACGCCTGCTTCTTGGGAGAAAAGCAATGACAAACCTAGACAGCATCTTAAAAAGCAGAGACATCACCTTGCCAACATAGTTAAAGCTATGGTTTTCCCAGTAGTGGTGTATGGAAGTGAGAGCTGGACCATAAAGAAGGCTGATCGCCGAAGAATGGATGCTTTTGAATTCTGGTGCTGGAGGAGACTCTTGAGAGTCCCATGGACTGCAAGAAGATCAAACCTCTCCATTCTGAAGGAAATCAGCCCTGAGTGCTCACTGGAAGGACAGATCCTGAAGCTGAGGCTCCAAGACTTTGGCCACCTCATGAGAAGAGAAGACTCCCTGGAAAAGACCCTGATGTTGGGAAAGATGGAGGGCACAAGGAGAAGGGGACGACAGAGGACGAGATGGTGGGACAGTGTTCTCGAAGCGACCAGCATGAGTCTGACCAAACTGCGGGAGGCAGTGAAAGACAGGAGTGCCTGGCGTGCTCTGGTCCAGGGGGACACGAAGAGTCGGACACGACTAAATGACTAAACAACAACAAAGAGGGAAAGTGGCGCAAACGAAGAATGTGGCATCTCACCTGAGGGACACTCTGTTGACAGCCTGGACCTCCACTTTCTTCTTCAGGACCTCTCGGATCTGACCTTTCTCAGGACCCTTTTTCACCTTCTCCCGGCCGATCATGTAGAGGTACTTGGGAGTCAGGATGAAGTCCCTCTTGATGGGCTGATGAGGAGGAGGAGAAGTTGGTTGCCACGACCTCTCGAAGGGAGCGTGTCCCACCCACCCTTACTCACCTTCCCCCTAAACTCAAAAACCAATATGTACTGGGCAACAGTGGCGTAGCGTGGGTTGTCAGCACCCGGGGCAAGGCAAGTAATTTGCGCCCCCTAACCCAGGGCAAGGCAAGTAATTTGCACCCCCCCACTGCACTGTCCCTCCCCCAGATAGTCCCTCGCTCTCTCTCCGCACCGCACCGCACGCCTGGCACCCTCCCCTCCACAGTGGGCGGCGACCCGGCGGCTCGGATCGGATTCGCACAGCCAGCACTGCAGTGAGAGAGAGTGAGTGAGCCAGGTAGGGGCAGAGAGCTGCAAGTGCGAGCGCGCCCCCCCCAGATGTTGCGCCCGGTGCGGCCGGCCCCCCCTGCACCCCCACGCTACACCACTGCTGGGCAAAAATTTCAGCTACGAACAAGGAAGTCCTGAGTTCGAATCTCACGTGAAACTGACTGAGTGGCTCTTAGGCATCCCATTCTCCCTCGATCTTCCCCATCTGTGAAATGGGGATTAAACGCTCCGATCTGCCTTGCACAGAACATTGGCAAGGTAAAACAGAGGCGATGTTTGTGAACATTTCAGTTCTAATGGGAGGGTCGGACTCTGGATAAAGGATTTGGAAGGGGAAACCTCCAGCTTACCTTAAACCGCCTGTCGTATTTGGTGACGGAGTCGGCAAAGTCGACCCGCTCTCTCCTGGCCAAGAACTGGCGCAGTTCAGGCTTGTCTTCCATCCCCAAATAGTCCCCCACGAAGTTCCGGTTGATGCTGTTGCGTCGCCTCTCTTTGAAGTTGTACAGGATGTGAGAGGCTTTGGGGTTGGGAGAAAAAGAAGAGGCCGGTTTGAAAAGCAGCCAGGCAGACCTGGCCTTGGTCAAAATTAAAAACGCAAGGAGCTAGTCCTTAAGACTGCATACCCTTGTGCGTGTTTCTGACCAGTTTTAAAACCACATGGGCAAAATTTGAAATGCAAGGCGTTAGTCCTTAAGACTGCATACTCTGCTCATGTTTCTGACCAGTTCTACAAACACACAGGCAAAGTTAAAACTGCAAGGGGCTAGTCCTTAATCTTACATAATGTGCTCGTCTTTCTGACCAGATGATGATGATGATTATTATTGGCCTCAGCCCTGTATACCTGAAGGAGCGTCTCCACCCCCATCATTCTGCCCGGACACTGAGGTCCACCTCCGAGGGCCTCCTGGTCGTTCCCTCCCTCCAAGAAGTGAGGTTACAGGGAACCAGGCAGAGGGCCTTCTCGGTAGTGGCACCTGCCCTGTGAAACGCCCTCCCGGCAGATGTCAAGGAAATAAGCAACAAACCTACTTTTAAAAGATATCTGAAGGCAGCCTTGTTTAGGGAAGTTTTTAATGTTTAATGCTGTATTGTGTTTTTAATATTCGATTGGGAGCCGCCCAGATGGGAGGGCTAATAATAATAATAATAATAATAATTTCCTCCCTCCCACCACCTGGATGAAATGTAATTAGATTGTAATGTCCTTGGGGCAGAGACCTTGTTCTCTTAAATGATGCAAAGCTGGAGGCACACTGATAGTTCAGCGATGACAACAATGGTTAAAATGGCTATAAGCTGCTTTAAAGGCCTTCTTCAGGGTGGTGGAAAAGGGAGATAAATGACCCCCCCCCCCATTATCATCATCCTAGAATCATAGAATCATAGAGTTGGAAGAGACCACAAGGGCCATCGAGTCCAACCCCCTGCCAAGCAGGAAACACCATCAGAGCACTCCTGGCATATGGTTGTCAAGCCTCTGCTTAAAGACCTCCAAAGAAGGAGACTCCACCACACTCCTTGGCAGCAAATTCCACTGTTGAACAGCTCTTATTGTCAGGATGTTCTTCCTAATGTTTAGGTGGAATCTTCTTTCTTGTAGTTTGGATCCATTGCTCCGTGTCCGCTTCTCTGGAGCAGCAGAAAACAACCTTTCTCCCTCCTCTAGGTGACATCCTTTTATATATTTGAACATGGCTATCATATCACCCCTTAACCTCCTCTTCTCCAGGCTAAACATGCCCAGCTCCTGCTTCTCTCTCCACCCTCCCTGAAACATTGGGGTGTCTCTGCACACCCCTTACCTTCTTCCCGCATCTGCTCGTATTTCCGGATGGCGATGTGGCGGCGCCAAGCTTTCTGGATTACCCGGGCGTATCCGTCGAACTTCCGTTCCCGCATCTCCTCTAGCAGAAAGAGCTGCAGTGGCGATGAAGGTGGGAGGGAGAGAGAAACAGATGGTATCAGAAGGCGATCTCTCCAAAACTAACGGAGTGGAGGAACCCATTCCCCCCTTCCCTTTGAACTCCCCCCCTGCTCCACCCAAATCCTCTTTAAAGGGTACAAGAAGATGTCTTCTACTTAGTGGTGGCTGGCGCCCAGATTTATTTCTGTTGATGTTGCGAGTCTTGGGAATCGGCTCCAGCAAAAGATGCTAGGGTTCTCTCAGGGATGAGTTGGATGCAGATAAAGGGTGGGAGGAACCAGCCGGGGGACCCCCAAGGGAGGGAGGCTCAGAGCCCGGGGAGAGGGGTGGGTGGGATGACAATGAGGGAGAAGACTTGGATGGGAAGGTGTCAGAAGTGGAAGAAGTAACAGGGCTTAGTGAGCAGGGAGAGTCTGTGGCAGAGAGCAGTCTAGACTCAGAGGCAGAAGCGGGAGAGGAGGGAGGCCAAGAGGCAGAGATGGTGAAGAGTCTCCTGCTGCGAGAAGCTCCCCTCCCTGCTGGTCTCCCAGAACCAGGAGAGGCATGAAAAGGGCAGAGGAGAGGTTGGCGTCACACAGGCAGAGTCTCTGATTGCTCAAAAATAGCCCCAGAGAAGAGGGGATTTAGCTGCATCTGGTATGCAGGCTGAGACCCTCCCTGCCTGCAGACTGTCTCACCGGAGTGGTCCATGCTCTGGTTATCTCCTGCTTGGACTACTGCAATGCGCTCTGTGAAGGTGACTCGGAAACTGAAACTAATCCAGAATGCAGCTGCCAGACTGGGGACTGGGACCGGCTGATGGGACCATATAACACCAGTCCTGAAAGATCTACACTGCCTCCCAGTACATTTCTGGGCACAATTCAGAGTGTTGGTGCTAAGTCCTAAACAGCCTTGGTCCTCTATACCTGAAGGAGCGTCTCCACCCCCATCATTTACCCCGCACAGAGGCCCAGCTCTGAGGGCCTTCTGGCGGTTCCCTCACTGCAAGAAGTGAAGTTACAGGGAACCAAGCAGAGGGCCTTCTCGGTGGTGGCACCCGCCCTGTGGAACACCCTCCCACCACATGTCAAGGAAATAAACAACTATCTGACTTTTAGAAGACATCTGAAGGCAGCCCTGTATTGGGAAGTTTTTAAAGTTGGATATCTTACTGTGTTTTAATTTATTGGAAGCCGCCCAGAGTGGCTGGGGAACCCAGTCAGATGGGTGGCATATAATTATTATTATTATTATTATTATTAGAAGGTTGGGAAGCAGCTTCACTTGCCTGGGCTGCCTCTTCCTCCTCTTCCTCCAGACTCCAGCCCCCAGCCAGGATGGCCACAGAATGGAGCAGCGTGGGCACAGGGGGAGTGTAGCCTAGTGGGTTCAGGCGAAACAGGGGAGTAGCAAAAAAAGCAAGGCCCTCCGGTTCGTGCAACCTGGCTTACACAACAGCCAAACCCGAACCCAAGTCCCAGATCCTCCGACAACAGAGAGTTCTGCTTACCGACTCGGGGTTCTTGACGAAAACCTTGGAGCGGCCCATCTGGTACTGATCCGCATCCATGTTGACGGACCGCAGCAAGTGCTGGACCCCCTGGCGCTCATCTCCCTGCCACCGGGGCCACGTCTCTGGGGTCAGGATGGCGTACCTGCCGGAGGGGGCAAACACACTTTGCTCAGGGTGCCGAAAAGGTACCTGGAGATATTGGGAGATCCCAGCAGGAATGGAAAAGTACGGGGGTGTCGTTGGTGGGGAGGACTGGGAGGGACCTGGCTTTTAACATAAGGTTACCAGATTTTTTTCAATGAATCCTGGGATACTTCAAATAAATACATACCTACATACATACAGTGGTAAAAAGGTAAAGGTAAAGGTACCCCTGCCCGTACGGGCCAGTCTTGCCAGACTCTAGGGTTGTGCGCCCATCTCACTTAAGAAGCCGGGGGCCAGCGCTGTCCGCAGACACTTCCGGGTCACGTGGCCAGCGTGACATCGCTGCTCTGGCGAGCCAGCGCAGCACACGGAACGCCGTTTACCTTCCCGCTGGTAAGCGGTCCCTATTTATCTACTTGCACCCGGGAGTGCTTTCGAACTGCTAGGTTGGCAGGCGCTGGGACCTAATGATGGGAGCTCACCCCGCCGCGTGGATTGGAACCGCCGACCATGCGATTGGCAAGTCCTAGGCGCTGAGGTTTTACCCACAGCGCCACCCGCGTCCCTACATACAGTGGTACCTTGGGTTAAGTACTTAATTCGTTCCGGAGGTCCGTTCTTAACCTGAAACTGTTCTTAACCTGAAGCACCACTTTAGCTAATGGAGCCTCCCGCTGCTGCCGCACCGCTGGAGCACGATTTCTGTTCTCATCCTGAAGCAAAGTTCTTAACCTGAAGCACTATTTTTGGGTTAGCGGAGTCTGTAACCTGAAGCGTCTGTAACCCAAGGTACCACTGTACATATATACTACACGTTTGGGATGTTGATGCTGCAGCGATGGCGGTGGCAGAGGGGCGGCCGCTGCCTTGACCTCAACCGCCATGTTTCCCCTTCCTCCGAAGCTTCTATCTCCTTTTTCCATGAGCCTGGGCAGCCCGAGTTGTTGGTTCTTTGGTGGGGGTGGGGAAGCAATGCGTGGTAGGTCAGGCATGGAAGGCGGAGAAGGAGGGTTGAGAGCAGCGGTGGTGGCGAGGCCAGGCCAGCGCGATGCCTCCATTCCCATTGGAGCAGCCCCAATCCCATTCCTACTTGCGTGCAAGCAGGAGGGGGCGGGGATCCCTCAGCTGAGAAGGGAGGCTTCCCCTTGCCTAACTGAGAGATCCCTGCCCCCTCCTGCTTGCACGCAAGTAGGAGTTGGGAGGCTGCTCCAATAGGCAGCATGAAGCCTCCCTTCACAGCTTACTTGCTGGGGTCAGGGAAGGTGGAGGCAGCCCGGAAGCTGCATCTTGGAGCCCCTGCACCACCATCAGATGGGGACTTCTGAGCAGCTCCTGAAGCCAGCCAGAGCAAACTGCTCCGGGCTGCTGAGATGGCCGCTGCTGCGTTTCCCGGGGACATTAGATAAAATCTGGGGACATTCCGGGGATGCAATTTGTGTCCAGAGGAGGGCAACCAAAATGGTCTCCTTCTTTGGAGGTCTTCAAGCATAGGCTTGACAACCATATGTCAGGAGTGCTCTGATGGTGTTTCCTGCTTGGCAGGGGGTTGGACTCGATGGCCCTTGTGGTCTCTTCCAACTCTATGATTCTATGATTCAAAGGCCTGGAAATGATGCCTTAGGAGGAACGGCTAAGGGAGCTGGGCATGTTTAGCCTGGAGAAGAGGAGGTTAAGGGGTGATATGATAGCAATGTTCAAATATATAAAAGGATGTCACATAGAGGAGGGAGAAAGGTTGTTTTCTGCTGCTCCAGAGAAGCGGACATGGAGCAATGGATCCAAACTACAAGAAAGAAGATTCCACCTAAACATTAGGAAGAACTTCCTGACAGTAAGAGCTGTTCGACAGTGGAATTTGCTGCCAAGGAGTGTGGTGGAGTCTCCTTCTTTGGAGGTCTTTAAGCAGAGGCTTGACAACCATATGTCAGGAGTGCTCTGATGGTGTTTCCTGCTTGGCAGGGGGTTGGACTCGATGGCCCTTGTGGTCTCTTCCAACTCTATGATTCTATGATTCAAAGGCCTGGAAATGATGCCTTAGGAGGAACGGCTAAGGGAGCTGGGCATGTTTAGCCTGGAGAAGAGGAGGTTAAGGGGTGATATGATAGCAATGTTCAAATATATAAAAGGATGTCACATAGAGGAGGGAGAAAGGTTGTTTTCTGCTGCTCCAGAGAAGCGGACATGGAGCAATGGATCCAAACTACAAGAAAGAAGATTCCACCTAAACATTAGGAAGAACTTCCTGACAGTAAGAGCTGTTCGACAGTGGAATTTGCTGCCAAGGAGTGTGGTGGAGTCTCCTTCTTTGGAGGTCTTTAAGCAGAGGCTTGACAACCATATGTCAGGAGTGCTCTGATGGTGTTTCCTGCTTGGCAGGGGGTTGGACTCGATGGCCCTTGTGGTCTCTTCCAACTCTATGATTCTATGATTCAAAGGCCTGGAAATGATGCCTTAGGAGGAACGGCTAAGGGAGCTGGGCATGTTTAGCCTGGAGAAGAGGAGGTTAAGGGGTGATATGATAGCAATGTTCAAATATATAAAAGGATGTCACATAGAGGAGGGAGAAAGGTTGTTTTCTGCTGCTCCAGAGAAGCGGACATGGAGCAATGGATCCAAACTACAAGAAAGAAGATTCCACCTAAACATTAGGAAGAACTTCCTGACAGTAAGAGCTGTTCGACAGTGGAATTTGCTGCCAAGGAGTGTGGTGGAGTCTCCTTCTTTGGAGGTCTTTAAGCAGAGGCTTGACAACCATATGTCAGGAGTGCTCTGATGGTGTTTCCTGCTTGGCAGGGGGTTGGACTCGATGGCCCTTGTGGTCTCTTCCAACTCTATGATTCTATGATTCTATGATAACCCTATTTAACACCAGCTAAACATCGCAATATACTGATATATCACCATGTCTGAAATAAGGGTGGAGCCAGGTAGAGGCTTCACGGTTTCCCCCCGCATCGTAAATTTTGCACAGCACACAAACACATGGTGATTCACAATATAGACCAAAAATTCTGAAACCAATACTGTCATATAATATGGACTTGAAACTGGTTTTCGGTTATGTATCGCTCAGTCCTAGCGGTGGGTAGTCTAGAGGGCTCTGAAACTGGCTGCCTTCTCCTCCCCCCATAATATTCTGCTAAAATTGTGCTTTTGGGGTGCCCTGCGTATCACCTTGCTAGCGAAACGCAGCCGCCTGCCATCTTAATTTCCCAGAGGTGTGTATATGTGCCTAGATCACCATATGCAAATGATAAGCAGATTTGTGTTCTGGGCTTGTACCCTGAGGCATTGCTAGGAGGATTTAAAAACAAAATCAGGCTCTAACCTGGGGGGGGGGCAGTGGGGGCTTTTTTCCAGCCTGGGAGAGTAGAACCAAAGGCAAAGAGGGGGATTGTAACATGAGACGGGGGCTGTTATGTATTGAAGTTCTCCCCCTGGCCACCAGGGGTATTGTGTACAGTGGTACCTCTGGTTGTGAACGGGATCCATTCTGGAGCCTCGTTTGCAATATGAGCAGAACGCAACCCGCATCTGCGCAGGTCGCAATTCGACGCTTCTGCGCATGACATCATTTTGAGCGTCTGTGCATGCGCGAGCGGCAAAACCCGGAAGTAACCCGTTCCGTTACTTCCGGGTCGCCATGGGACGTATCCTGAAAGAACGTAACCTGAACCGAACATAACAAGAGGTATGACTGTATATAGTTTTCAGTCAGGTCCACATCAGTTAATTTAGGCAGGAAATCATGGGTTGTTCCAATGTTGACAGCCGGCTGCCTATAAAAGCAGGTCGGCTGAGCCATTCAGTTCAGTTCAGTTCAGTTCCAGCTTACTTATAAAGAACTACAGTGGTGTCCCGCAAGACGAATGCCTCGCAAGACGGAAAATGTCTTGCGATTCCTGGGGGTTTTTTTCCGCTCCCCATCCCCTTTTTCTAAGGCACTAAGCTGCTAATAGCCTTTTAGCAGCTAATCCGCTAATCCCTTAAGCCTTTAATAGCAGCTAATAGCCACTAATCCGCTAATGGGGTTGCTTCGCAAGACGAAAAAACCACTAGACGAAGAGACTCACGGAACGGATTCTTTTCATCTTGCGAGGCACCACTGTACTTGGAGAAATCTCTGTGATGTCTGCTATGTCCACCCACTCCTTAATAGGGGTGTAGTGGGGGTCTGCAGAACCCACCTTCTGTTATAAAGGTGAAAAAGCATGGAAGCCCAGGCCGGCAGCCCCTCCCCACTTCCGACCCCCAGGAAGTAATAATAAAATAATAATAATAATAATAATAATAATAATAATAATAATAATAATAATAGATTACAATGGTGCCTCGCAAGACGAAAAGAATCCGTTCCGTGAGTCTCTTCGTCTAGCGGTTTTTTCGTCTTGCGAATCAAGCCCATTAGCGGATTAGCGCTATTAGCGGTTTAGCGGCTATTAGTGGCTATTAAAGGCTTAAGGGATTAGCGGGTTAGCTGCTAAAAGGCTATTAGCAGCTTAGTGCCTTAGAAAAAGGGGGTAGGGAACGGAAAAAAATTGCAGGAACTCGCAAGACATTTTCGTCTTGCGAAGCAAGCCCATAGGAAATTCGTTTTGCGAAGCACCTCCAAAATGGAAAACCCTTTCGTCTAGCAGGTTTTCCGTCTTGCGAGGCATTCGTCTTGCGGGGCACCACTGTATATAGTTTTCACTCAGGTCCACATCAGTTAATTTAGGCAGGAAATCATGGGTTGTTGTTGTTCCAATGTTGACAGCCGGCTGCCTATAAAAGCAGGTCGGCTGAGCTATTCAGTTCAGTTCAGTTCCAGCTTACTTATAAAGAACTACTTGGAGAAATCTCTGTGACGTCTGCTATGTCCACCCACTACTTAATAGGGGTGTACTGGGGGTCTGCAGAACCCACCTTCTGTTATAAAGGTGAAAAAGCATGGAAGCCCAGCCCGGCAGCCCCTCCCCACTTCCGACCCCCAGGAAGTAATAATAAAATAATAATAATAATAATTGATTATTTATACCCCGCCCATCTGGCTGCGTTTCCACTCTGGTCTCTGCCTACCTCTGGAGGAATTTGTGGAAGAGCCTGCGATAAGCAAAGCCCGCTCTGCGGACTCGGATGTTCTCCTTCAGCCCCAGATACTCCACCTGGTGTTTCACCCTGAAAAAGAGGAAGAGGTGCCTTGGTTCTTTGTTGTCAAGAGTGTCTTAGAAGAGGCATTCCAATCTCCCTCCAGAATGCCTCTTCTAAGGTGCAGCTTGCCAGCCTGTGTGCCTTTTCGTCTGACCCAGAAGGTAACGTGTCTTAAGATATATGCATTTGTGAAATTCTTTTTTTTTTTAAATAAGGTTTTTATTGGGTATTTTATACTTATAACAAGAAAGACAATAAAAAATAAACAAAAGGGGGAAAAAAGCAATACATAAATTCAACAAACAATACATCCACAATAGAATCTGAAATAAAAACAATACAACAATACAACATAAAAAAGAAACAAAAGTAAAAACACACATCCAAATTTTATATCCACATCTTTCATTAGCTTATTTCCTCGACTTCCTCGCACCTCCCTTTTTTGTATTCTAGTTCAAGTTATCTAATTCAACAAATCCTTTCCCTCTTCTTCAATTTAATCTTTAATTTATCATAATACAATTTAATTTTCAATTTCCCAATTTAACGCATTAACACTTAATGTTCATATCATTCTTAATAACCCTTCTGCTAAAACCGTGTAACTTCATTCCAATATACTTCTAACATTCATTAATGTTAATCTCTCTCTCTCTCCTGTGAAATTCTTTCTTTGCCTCTCTGACATTGTAGGAGATGATATAAATAGATAGGATTGTAAGCTGTTTTTATATGCGATGACGGCAGCAATAATATTATTGGCACAAAAATGGGAACAAGAAGAACTACCGGCAAAAGAAGAATGGAGGATGAAATTGATGAACAATGCAGAACTAGATAAATTAACAGGAAGGATTCCAAACCTGCGGGATCAGAGATTCTTAGAGGACTGGAGCAAATATATGAACTATTTGAAAAGTAATTGTGATGAACAGATTACGCTAGTAGGACTGCAAGAAGTTTTGTAAGGTGGGCTATTTGAAATATTGCAAGAAAGATTATGAGGAGAATTATTGGTTAATGATAATTAAGTGTAATAGAGAAATTAATAAATGCAGAATAAGTGATAAAAACGGAAAATCATCAGAGGCGTTGACGGAAGTCAGAAATAATGTATAAGATAAGAAATTATGTTATATGAATGTTGGAAATGATATGTTAACAAAACTTTTATATCCACATTCTCCCTCTCTAGAATGCCTCTTCTGAGATGAGACATTCAATAATAATAATAATAATAATAATAACAATAACAACAACAATAATAATAATAATAATAATAATAATTTATACCCCACCCATCTGGCTGGGTTTCCCCAGCCACTCTGGGCGGCTTCCAACAAAGATTAAAAATACCGTATTTTTTGCTCTATAAGACTCACTTTTTCCCTCCTAAAAAGTAAGGGGAAATGTGTGTGCGTCTTATGGAGCGAATGCAGGCTGCGCAGCTATCCCAGAAGCCAGAACAGCAAGAGGGATTGCTGCTTTCACTGCGCAGCGATCCCTCTTGCTGTTCTGGCTTCCGAGATTCAGAATATTTTTTTTCTTGTTTTCCTCCTCCAAAAACTAGGTGCGTCTTGTGGTCTGGTGCGTCTTATAGAGCGAAAAATACGGTACATTAAAATGTCACACAGCAGGATTCTCCTCATGTTCTCAGTTCTCAGGTCTGGGTCTCCCACCGTCCTTCCTTACCTGCTCTCCTCCCAGTCTCTTGGTCTCTTGGTCTCGTTGGGTTTGATGCAGCGGATATAGTGGGGGGTGCACTTCATCAAGGTGTTCACCAGATCATTGGCCTGCCTCTTTTAGGGAAATAATAATAATAATAATAATAATAATAATAATAATAATATTCATACCCAGCCCGTCTGGCATTGTTGCCCCAGCCACACATATAAAAACATAACGAAACATCAAACATTCAGCATAACAATTTGATCCAATACAAATAAGGTCACAATAACTTTAAAATAAACAGGTAAAGGTAAAGGTAAAGGGACCCCTGACCATTAGGTCCAGTCGTGGCTGACTCTGGGGTTGCGGCGCTCATCTCGCTTTATGGGCCGAGGGAGCCGGCGTACAGCTTCCGGGTCATGTGGCCAGCATGACTAAGCCGCTTCTGGCGAACCAGAGCAGCACACGGAAACACCGTTTACCTTCCCGCCGGAGCGGTACCTATTTATCTACTTGCACTGTGTGCTTTCGCACTGCTAGGTTGGCAGGAGCAGGGACCGAGCAACGGGAGCTCACCCCGTCATTGCGGGGATTCGAACCACCAACCTTCTGATCAGCAAGCCCTAGGCTCTGTGGTTTAGACCACAGCGCCATCCGTGTCCCTTAAAATAAACAACTTATATCAAATAAAGCTATATTCAATAATCAATTAGAATGCAATAATAAACAATAAAATTGAATCAACAGATTATAATTAAACAGTTTACACTTATCAGTTACAAGAAAGAATAGCTAAACTATAATAAGTAAAAATAATGGCAAGTCACACTATACTCTTCCCAGCTGCTTTTGCTATTCTCAAAGTCTGGGAAAGGCTCCCAGGGCTTGATCAGGATTGCCCAAACTTGGACTACAATTCCCATCATCCCTGACCACTGGTCCTGCTAACTAGGGATGATGGCACTTGTAGTCCAACAACAGCTGGAGATCCAAGTCTGGGAAATCTTGGGCTGGACGGTGGAGCAAGGCAGGTGGGAAAAGCCATTGCCTGATGGACAGCAGAAGACACAAGTTTTTTGGTGTTACCCAGCCCAGGGGGCAAATGACAGGAATGAGCCGGAAGTCAATCGCAGGAAGAAAGCGGGGTTAACTCTTTATTAGGAAAAGCAGGATCTGAACAGCAGCACCAGGCCTAATGAGCACAGCAACTCTTCTTCAGTGGGTCTTGAAGGTCCCTGCCTCCCCACAACCATCTAAGACCCCTTCTGTCCGGGACTTTCCCCAAGCAATCGGAGACTATGCCTTCGTGCAGCCAACCTCTCCTCCTCCCTTTTCATGCCTCTCCTGGTTCTGGGAGACCAGAGGGAGGGGAGTTGGTTGCAGCAGGAGGGGGAGAAATCCGTGACTCTTCACTAGACAGACTCATCTCTGCCTCTTGGTCTCCCTCCGCTCCCGCTTCTGCCTCCGATTCTGGACTTCATAATACATGGATAGTTTTATCCCACTCTACTGTTTCCTAGCTTCAGCTATGAAACGGATCAAGCCAAACAAAGACTCACCTTAATTTTGGTTCCCACTGTGGTGGGTCTCCCTTTCTTATCCGCGTCGAGTTTTTCTGGGAAGAGTCCCCGGATGAACCCGCTGGGAGGCGAAAGGTTTGGGGGCCTGGTTATGTCAAGCCAATAAACCCCACCCCACGTTCCCCGAAAGAGAGAACTGAGGTAGCAGATAAGGCAGTCAGACCAAGGGAGTTGGTATTATTATTATTATTATTATTATTATTATTATTATTATTATTATTATTATTAGCAATCAGTGCCATGTACTTTCCCAAGCGCACTCATGAGGTCTAGAAACTTCATGCTCCATTTTTAAGGCAGAAGCTGGGTGAGAGTGTGAGAGTACACACATAGCCCCAAAGCCAGTGTACCCAACATATATGAAAACATAATAAAACCTTAAACCTTAAAAAGCTTCCCTATGCAAGGCTGCTTTCAGATGTCTTCTCTAAAGGTTGAATAGATGGGCAGGAGAGCCTCCTCATCTAGGTAGGGTCTACCTTCCTCAAACGGCGGTGACTTTGATGCCACCAGGGCAAAACAGTCCCCTGTTGTCAACACAACTCAGGACAGCTGGTTAATTCTGAAATATTTTTGTCCATCCCACTTCCCCTCCTCCCTGCTTGTCCCTGACCCTGGGCATAGCCAGTGTGGTGTAGTGGTTAGAGCAGGGGTTTGCAATGTGGGTGGTACTGCCCCCAGGTGGTTGTGGTGGGATTAACTATTCTAAATAATAATAATAATAATAATAATAATAATAATAATAATAATAATAATTTATTAATTATACCCCGCCCATCTGGCTGGGTTTCCCCAGCCACCCTGGGCAGCTTCCAACAGAACACTAAAATACAATAACCTATTAAACATTAAAAGCTCCCCTAAACAGGGCTGCCTTCAGATGTCTTCTAAAAGTCTGGTAGTTGTTTTTCATAGAATCATAGAATCATAGAGTTGGAAGAGACCACAAGGGCCATCGAGTCCAACCCCCTGCCAAGCAGGAAACAACATCAGGGCACTCCTGACATATTTTTCTCTTTGACACCTGGTGGGAGGGCGTTCCACAGGGCGGGTGCCACCACCGAGAAGGCCCTCTGCTTGGTTCTCTGTAACTTGGTTTCTCACAGTGAGGGAACTGCCAGGACCTCAGTGTCTGGGCAGAATGATGGAGGTGGAGGCGCTCCTTCAGGTATACTGGACCGAGGCTGTTTAGGGCTTTCAAGGTCAGCACCAACACTTTGAATTGTGCTCGGAAACGTACTGGGAGCCAATGAAGGTCTTTCAAGACTGGTGTTACATGGTCTCAGTGGCTGCTGCCAGTCACCAGTCTAGCTGCTGCATTCTGGACTAGTTGTAGTTTCCGGGTCACCTTCAAAGGTAGCCCCACATAGAGCGCATCGCAGTAGTCCAAGCGAGAGATAACTAGAGCATGGACCACTCTGGTGAAACAGTCCGTGGGCAGGGAGGGTCTCATCCTGCGTACCAGATGGAGCTGGTAAACAGCTGCCCTGGACTCACTCACACCTGAGGAGAGAATGCCTCTTCTGAACAGATAATCTCTATGTAGCTCAGAACTGAGTGCCTCTTCTAAACAGATGTGTCTCTCCATCTCTTGCATGCTGCAGGGACTAAATCTTATTCTGTTGAGGATAGGGGAACCAGCAGCCCCTCCAGAAGCCACTGAATTTCACCTCCCAGGAGCGTTGCTGGTTTCCCATCCGGGATCTAGCAAATTCCCAGAGCCTGTTTCTAACTGCCAGATGTTTCCGGGGAAACTCACGACCGCCGGGATCCCGGCAACTCACAATTCGCTGCTCTGCATCAACTCGATCAAGTCTGTGAAGAGCACGTCCCGGTTGCGTTCGCAGAAGCCGCTCACGTCGTAGGACACCTGGAAACGAGCGCCATGGAATCTTAGGGCGGCGGAGTTGGAAGAGGGTCCCCCAAGGGTCATCCAGTCTGACCCCCTGCAATGCAGGAGTCACAAACAGAGAATCCCTAGCAGATGCTGCATGTGCAGAAATGAAATGAAGGGGGGAAGGATCCGCAAGAGTTTTATTTAAAAATGGGCTTTAAAAGTAAAATAATGCGAGGATAGCAAATTAGCTAATTGGGAACCACCGATGTAGATAAGAATAGCGCCCCACAGAGCTCCAGAGACCTTGCCAGCATAATGGTGGATGATGAATCCCATGTTGGAGCCATTGAAATGTTCGTGGTTCCCCACAGCCGACTGCAGCTTTTGAAGGAGTGTCTGGTCAGCGCCGTCGCCCTTGGCGTACACAGTGGCGCAGACGTCGTCCAAGACGCTCATAATGCCCGGAGGATTCTGGGAGTTGGAAGAAAAGAGTGGAGGGGGGCTAATTACGTCCTGCTTCAGCCTTGCTGGCATTCAGCCACAGGTCTTGTTCCGCCTAACCTCCTTGTGTTTTGCCTGCTCTCTATGTTAGAATTCCTGCTCCATGATTGCAGTCGTGGGATTGCTGTCTATCACATGGCGGTGTATGTTTTGACTCCACAGTGTGGGAAGTAACGGAGACAGGATGTTTGTGTTCCTGTGTTCCGTGAAGCGGGACGATTGCGCTTTGTTCTTTTTCTCTTTGCTGTCTGATGCTAGAGAGAGAGGGAGCCATGTTGCAGTGCTCCGGGTGTGTTTATATGTAAAGTAGATTAGCCAAAATGCTGAGTTGCTGAGGTCTGTTACACAACTGCACAAACTCTGCGGATCTCTAAGTGTGCCGGTGTCTGTTGGCATCAGTCGCTGTGATGTTCGGGCTGACAAAAGCTTTTGAAGCTTCCGAACGATCGACCAGGAGGGAGGGAACATGCTAGTTGGGCATGTGTCTCTGCCAGGGTCCTACTCGAGTGTAGGCTGAACTTCTGACACTCTATGCACACATTTTGGGTCGCACCCAATTAAATTCTACTCAGAGCAGATGTGTTAAAACAAATGGAATTAAGGGACAAATGCCCTTAAGTCTGAATGGGCTTCCTCTGAGTACAGCTGTGTACACACCACCCATCGCAAGCCCATGAATGCCAAAGAACCACGGGAAATGTCGTTGGTTCAGGGTGCTGGGAATCATAGCTCTCTGAGGGGTGAACTACAGTTCCCAGGATTATTTTTTTGGAGGAAGTCATGTGATTTAAATGTACAGGGTATAGCAGTCTATGCTCAACCATTCCTTTACACTTTTTTATGTAAAAGGGGACTTTTTTGGGGAGGGGCTCTCTTACCAGCTTGTTTTCGATGAGGTCACACACCACTTTGTTGTTGAAATATTCAATTGGGGTCCATTTGATCCCTTCCTGCACATACTCTTCCTAAGGCAAAGAGAACGAGCTGGAAATGCGAGGTTTTTTATTTTTAAAGAAACCATAATATATCAAGAATTGAGGAGTTAACTCTTGATGTCACCATGATTGATGTATGGGGTGGGCACACTTGTTGATTTTGTTTTTAGAAAACCCCCTCTTTTCACCTTGAAAGGGGATGGGGGAGGAAACCCTTTCCAAACTCCGACTTTTTTGCTTCTTACTATATAATACAGTTGTAAGGCTGTCATCACTCTGCAGTTGATGGCTGCAGTAGCTCCAGCATTACAGCAGAATATTGGGCAGGCAAGCCAGCAGGGTATGTTTATGCATTTCATTTAGACTCTGCATTTCTATATTAAAATACATTCAAGGTGGCATGCATAGATATCAACAACAAACCGGTTAAAGGCGTTTAAATGTTTAATGACTTGTCTATTGCAGGTGGGAAGAGCCAGAAGAAAATGCAAGGGAAGAGTAAAGGTAAAGGGACCCCTGACCGTTAGGTCCAGTCGTGGCCGACTCTGGGGTTGCGGCGCTCATCTCGCTTTATTGGCTGAGGGAGCCGGCATACAGCTTCCGGGTCATGTGGCCAGCATGACTAAGCCGCTTCTGGCGAACCAGAGCAGCGCACGGAAACGCTGTTTACCTTCCCGCCGGAGCGGTACCTATTTATCTACTTGCACTTTGACGTGCTTTCGAACTGCTAGGTTGGCAGGAGCAGGGACTGAGCAACGAGAGCTCACCCCGTTGCGGGGATTCGAACTGCCGACCTTCTGATCGGCAAGTCCTAGGCTCTGTGTATAAAGTGGTCTGGAGCGTTGCATTCGCCCTTCTGAACCCTGGCGTAGACCTCACCTGCTCTGCTTTCAGGGTCAGCTCAATGAAGATCTGCTGCAGCTTTTCATTCACAAAGTTGATGCAGAATTGCTCGAAGCCATTTCTCTGATGGGAGGAGATAGATTAAAAGGCATTACTCCTCTCGCCCTGACCTAGCCACTGTGATCCACGCGACGGTCACCTCCAGACTGGATTATTGTAACTCGCTCTACGTGGGGCTGCCCTTGAGACTGACTCAGAAACTCCAGCGGGTGCAGAATGCCGTGGCGAGGCTCCTTACGGGGTTCTTGCCGCAGGATCACATTCACCCAGTGCTATACCAGCTGCACTGGCTCACGGTGGGGTACAGGATCAGGTTTAAGGTGCTGGTTTTAACCTTTAAAGCCCTATACAGCCTAGGACCCTTGTACCTACGGGACCGCCTCTCCTGGTATGTCCCACAGAGGACCCTACAATCTTCAAACAAAAACATCTTGGAGGTCCCGGGCCACAGGGAGGTTAGGCTGGCCTCAACTAGAGCCAGGGCTTTTTCGGCTGTGGCCCCGATTTGGTGGAACGCTCTGTCCCAAGAGACCAGGGCCCTGCGGGACTTGACATCTTTACGCAGGGCCTGCAAGACGGAGCTGTTCCACCAGGCCTTTGGCCAAGGCAGAATCTGATCCCCTCCTTTGGCAATCTTTACAAAACTTTAGTTTATGGTTGCCATTAATTTGATTTGAATTGATTTTAAAATGAATTGATTTTAGAATGCTGTGTTACTTTTATTGTTGTTAGCCGCTCTGAGCCCTGCTTTGGCTCGGGAGGGCAGGATATAAATTATTATTATTATTATTATTATTATTATTATTTATTAATATCACAGGGAACAGAGACATGCCCAGTTCAGGTCGCAAACTGTGGCCCAGTTCAGCGTATTGTGGTTTCTGGAGACGGCAAGAGAATTAAACCCCCGCAACTATAATAATAATAATAATAATAATAATAATAATAATAATAATAATAATAGTAATATCTTTATTGTCATTGCCCCCTTCGGGGACAACGAAATTACTTGGCTGCTCCATAAAAACACTAATTAAACAATATGGTAAAATACAGCAAGGGAGATTAGATGACTTTCAAAGTCCGGGCTTCCCATTCAGGGCCGAGATCGCTCTGGAGAAGAAGCTGTTCTTAAGACGGCTCGTTCTTGTCTTCATCGTCCTGTATCTCCGTCCCGACGGCAAGAGCTCGAAGAGACAATGACCAGGATGCGATGGATCTTTTACTATGTCCAGTGCCTTCCTATGGCACCTTGTGGCATAAATCTGCTCTAAGGTGGAGAGTGGGCAGCCAACAATGCCCTCTGGGGTCATTCTAAACCTGGGGTGGTTTTTCAAAGTGAGATCCGTGTTCCCCTTGGGCGAAGCTTCCGGGGGCCACTTGGCAGTAGTGGGCGGGGCCAGAGGTCAAAGTGGGCGGGGCAGTGCATGCAAATGTCACTCCTGCACCGCCCTCCCACAGAGACACCCCTCTTGACCCTTCACCCCAGCAAGCGAGAGGCATTATCAGAGTTCAAGGACCCGTTTCCAGCCGCGTGAAAAGGCGCAAGGAGGTGTGGAGCAGGGCCTTGAGAGGGGGTGCGGCTTGGGGGAGAGGGGGGGTGCTCTGAACAGAGACACCTACCTGGAATATTTCAAACCCATAAATGTCCAGAACGCCAACGCTGTACTCTTCGTGCGGCTTCTGAATGGCTCTGTTGATGGACTTGAGGCAAAGGAGAGAGGAGGATTGGTTACCATCCAAACATGGCGGAAGGATGACAAGAAGGTTGCATAAATGCAGAGCGGACAACCGAGGAACCGGCAGCAAAGCAGGCTGCCATCTTGCCCAACCCGCTAATCCTAAAGGCAAAGGGTTGCTTCCAGCTAAGTTAACCCGCTAATCCTAAAGGCAAAGGGTTGCTTCCAGCTTAGTTCCACTCAGAGTAAGCCCATTGGACTTCATGTGCCCAAGTAAACCCTTTCCATGGATTTCAAGGGGTCTCGTGTAGGACCAATGGTGGATCCTGCCGAATAGTCCCCCCCACCCCTCTATTTCAAAGAACCATAGAGCTGGAAGCGACGAGCAGGCGACTCTCGTCTTTCTGTGTTCGGTTTTTAAAGGATCATAGAGCTGGAAGGAAGAAATGGGCCGCCATCTTGTTCCAACACTCTCAGGCTATTCCTCCCTTCCATATTTGGTGTTCAAAGAACCACAGAGTTGGAAGCAAGAAACAGGCTGCTCTCCCAACAAGTCTCATCCTTCCATTAATGATTTTGAAGGAACCATAGAACTGGAAATGATGAATGGCTCACTCTCACACTTCCATATTTGCTTTCCAAGGTACCATAGAGTCAGAAGAGCAGTCTCACCCTTCTATATTTGATTATGACAGCTAATGGATTGAGGTTGAATCCTGACAAGATGTACTGTTCTTGGGGGACAGGGGGCGGTCTGATGTGGAGGACTCCCTGGTCCTGCATGGGGTCACTGTGCCCCTGAAGGACCAGGTGTGCAGCCTGGGGGTCATTCTGGACTCACAGCTGTCCATGGAGGTGCAGGTCAATTCTCTGTCCAGGGCAGCTGTCTACCAGCTCCATCTGGTACGCAGGATGAGACCCTCCCTGGCCATGGAATGCCTTGCCAGAGTGGTGCATGCTCTGGTTATCTCCCGCTTGGACTACTGCAATGCGCTCTACGTGGGGCTACCTTTGAAGGTGACCCGGAAACTACAACTAATCCAGAATGCGGCAGCTATACTGGTGACTGGGAGCGGCCGCTGAGACCACATAACACCGGTCTTGAAAGACCTACACTGGCTCCTAGTACGTTTCCGAGCACAATTCAAAGTGTTGCTGCTGATCTTTAAAGCCCTAAGCGGCCTTGGCCCAGTAGAACCCCCTCGTTCTGCCCAGACACTGAGGTCCAGCTCTGATGGCCTTCTGGCGGTTCCCTCGCTGCGAGAAGTGAGGTTACAGGGAACCAGGCAGAGGGCCTTCTCAGTGGTGGCACCCTCCCACCAGATGTCAAAGAGAAGAACAACTACCTGACATTTAGAAGACATCTGAAGGCAGCCGTGTTCAGGGAAGTTTTTAATGTGTGACATTATAATGTATTTTTAACCTTTGTTGGAAGCCGCCCAGAGTGGCTGGGGAAACTCAGCCAGATGCGCGGGGTACAAGTAATAAATTATTATTATTATTATTATTATTATTATTGAAAGAACCATCGAGTTGGAAGCTATGAAGGGGCTGCCATCTTGTCCCAACACTTTTGGGATCCAAAGAACCACAGAGTTGGAAGCGATAGACAAGACTCCCTGTTGCCCCAGTGGCCCCAGCCTCCCCTAACACCCTGGACCAGGATGAGGCCAGTCCTCACCTCCACAAGGAAGTCAAAGACTCGGGAGTACAGCCCCTTGGCCAGGGCGTCGCGGGTGTAGGACGCTTGCTCGACATTGAGGGTCACGTTGATCGACTCCTTCCGGTCCCCCCACTTGCTGTCCATTTTCCGGCTGGTCAGCTTGTCGTTGAGCCGGTTCTTGTCGATCCCCAGGAGGTAGGCAGGAAAGGCCAGCACTGGGGTTGGGAGGGAGAGGCAGTTGAGCATCTCTAGAGAGGCCTGTGGAACTCACGACCACTGCATAACCCTGAATTTCAGGGCTAGGGAATGATCTTCACAACAAGCTTGTAGGGTAGTTCGGTTCGCACACCCTTGCTGGGCCACAAAGGTTGCCTGACGAACTTGGGGTAAGTTGCCATCTTCCCTCAGCCTAACCCATGGGTAGGCAAACTAAAACCTGCGGGCCAGATCAGGCCCAATTGCCTTCTGGATCTGGCCCGCGGACGGTCCGGGAATCGCTGTGCGTTCTTTCCCTCTCCCTCCGTCTCCCTCCCATGGCAGCGCTGATGGCACCTCCTCCCTCCCTCCTCCCGGCTTCTCCCTGCCCTGCCTAGAGGAGGAAGGGGCTGGGCTTTAATGGTGCCAGCAGCAGCGCTTGAGCCATTTTAAGCAGCCCCTGCCGTTCGCAAGACACAGGTAAGCAGCCACCGGGGCTCGTGGGACACTCCCAGATTTACAGAAGCCGTCCCGGTTCCTGATTGTTACTGGAATTAAAATTCCAGTTATGTCTTTTTTTAAAAAAATAATAATATTTATTAGAAGTTTAATAGTTACAGGAAAAAAAAACAAAAGAGAGAAAGACACAATAAAGAATTTAACAAACAAGACATCAAAAATAAAAAGGAAAACAAAAAAACAATACATCAAAACAACTAGAAAAACAAAAACATTTAAAAACACACCCCATATTTCCATATCTTTACCTTTCATTTACTTGTTTCATCGACCTCCTCACACCTCCCTTTTTTGTATTCTAGTTCAATTCGCTATTTCAGCAAATCCTTTCCATCTTTCTCAATTTTTTGTTCTATAATTTATCTTAACACGATCTAACTTTAAATTTTCCACTTCGGCCCATTAACAATCAGTTTTTGCTTAATTCTTTATAACATTTCTGCTAAAACCATATAACTTCATTCCAGCATTCTTCTAACATTCATTAATTTTGCAGTATTTCTGTAAATATACTCTGAATTTTTTCCAATCTTCTTCCACCGACTTAAAATTCCAGTTATGTCTTAAGGATGCCTCATATCTATGATTAAAGGGGGGAGGGAATGAAGGTTTTATGGTCTTTGGGGGGGGGGAGGGTCATACTATTGTATATTTTGCTCTAAGACATGGATAGGCAAACTAAAGCCCAGGGGCCGGATCCGGCCCACTCATCTTCTAAATCCGGCCTGCGGGCGGTCTGGGAATCAGTGTGTTTTTACATGAGCAGAATGTGTCCTTTTATTTAAAATGCATCTCTGGGTTATTTGTGGGGCATAGGAATTCGTTCATTGTTTTTCCCCAAAATATAGTCCGGCCCCCAACAAGGACTGACGGACAGTGGACCGGCCCCCTGCTGAAAAAGTTTGCTGACCCCTGCTATCCTAATCTTCTTCTATCCATGGTAATCATTAATCAATTTTAAAACATTTATCTCCGATACCTCCGATACCACTTTGCATGAAACAAAACACATCCTGCTAGGGCTATTTTATTACACACACACACACACACACACCCTACTCTCCAGCTGTGAAGCAGGGCTGGTGAGGGGCGTGGTTTAGATATGAGGGGCGTGGCCACGGAGTCCCGAAAGGCCATGTTATCTCCCCCTCTGGGCCTGAGGTTCCGCAGGCCTTTTGCACCGCTTCATTTGGAGCAATTATTTCATAGGGTCATAGAACTGTGGCATTGGAGGGGACCCCAAGGGCCATCTAGTCCAGCCCCCCTGCAATGCAGGTTGGCAAGCAACTCACAATCTGGGCTCTCCACCTGGGCGTAGTTGCCCTGCTCCTGGAATCCAATGTTGCCGAGGTGAAGGATGCCGGCTGTGATCTGTAGGATGAGCTGTTTGTCTTGGCCAGAGATGCCGATGACGTCCATGGCGTTCTGGGGTGGTGTGGGGAAGCCCAGGAAAGAGAGAGAGAGAGAGAGAGAGAGAGAGAGAGAGAGAGAGAGAGGAAGTCCATGTTATAGCTGACTGCGAATAACAGCCAGTGGTTAAAAAGGTAAAGGGACCCCTGACCATTAGGTCCAGTCGTGGCCGACTCTGGGGTTGTGGCGCTCATCTCACTTTATTGGCCGAGGGAGCCGGCGTACAGCTTCTGGGTTGTGGCCAGCATGACTAAGCCGCTTCTGGCGAACCAGAGCAGCGCACGGAAACGCCGTTTACCTTCCCGCCGGAGCGGTACCTATTTATCTACTTGCACTTTGAAGTGCTTTCGAACTGCTAGGTTGGCAGGAGCAGGGACCGAGCAACGGGAGCTCACTCCGTCGCGGGGATTCGAACCGCCGACGTTCTGATCGGCAAGTCCTAGGCTCTGCGGTTTAACCCACAGCGCCACCCGCATCCCCAACAGCCAGTGGTTGCTGGTGCCCATCGGAGCTGATAGAGAGGCAGGGAGCGCATATAAGGGTGTTACAGATTTGGGAACGTGGAAATTAATAAATGGCAGGGTTTTGATGATTCGGGATGCGAAGGGAAAAATATGACCACACCATTGTCTCGTGGAATTCGCTCCGGTCGTCCGTTCCGTCCACTTTGTACGTTTCTGACTGGGACAGGTAGTAGTAGTAATCTGGGCTCATGATCCCCAAATTGTGCTTCTGGTCTTGGGAGGCTCCCTCGATGAGCTGAAAAACGAGACACGTGGGGGAGAAAAAATATGCAACTCAGACACAGATGGCAGGACTACCGAAGATTTCTGCGGTGAGAGAATGTATGGAAGAGGCAATTTTCTTTCTGCATGGACTGGCAGCAGGGATGGTATAATCCTCAAGGTTTGGAAGTTGCACTTTTAACAGATCTTGGGCATGGAAAAGTGCTTGACCATGCCTACTTCTGGCCGGGCAGTCAGTGCATAGTGGTGCATGTCGTGAGCTCATCCCTGTGTCTCCTTGCACAAGAACCTTTCTTTAATTTCTCACTAGTTACAGGTAGGTAGCCGTGTTGGTCTGCCGTAGTCGAAACAAAAGAAAAAAATTCCTTCCAGTAGCACCTTAAAAAGGTAAAGGTACCCCTGCCCGTATGGGCCAGTCTTGACAGACTCTAGGGATGTGCGCCCATCTCACTTAAGAGGCCGGGGGCCAGCGCGACCCGGAGACACTTCCGGGTCACGTGGCCAGTGTGACAAAGCCGCATCTGGCGAGCCAGCACAGCACACAGAAACGCCGTTTACCTTCCTGCCAGTAAGCGGTCCCTATTTATCTACTTGCACCCGGAGGTGCTTTCGAACTGCTAGGTTGGCAGGCGCTGGGACTGAGCAACGGGAGCGCACCCCGTCGCGGGGATTCGAACCGCTGACCTTTCGATCGGCAAGCCCTAGGCTCTGAGGCGCCACCCACAGCGCCACCCGTGTCCCCCTTAGAGACCAACTAAGTTTGTTATTGGTATGAGCTTTCCTGTGGTATCTGAAGAAGTGTGCATGAACACAAAAGCTCATACCAATAACAAACTTAGTTGGTCTCTAAGGTGCTACTGGAAGGAATTTTTTTATTTAATTTCTTACCTTACAATAAAATTGCAAGGCTGTCACCACGCTGTACTTCACCTAGCCACCAGTAGGTGGCCATGGCCACTCCAGCATGGTTGCAGAACAGCAGGCGAGCAAGCAGCAATGCATTAGATGTGTTTCTCAGGCAGATGCCCATCTAGACACTTAACTGACCCAGCCCTGCTTCGTCAGCTCCTACCTGGTAATAGATATGGAAGTTTCTCTCGCTTTCGTTCTGGCTCACCACACGGGATTTTTCCAGCAGGAAGTTGGAGATCTTCCCTCCATCGGGCTCCCCTCCACGACTGAACTGGATCTCAAAGTACTTCCCCTGGCAGGGCGAGACGGAGACACAGGCTCGTGCTGAATGTTCGCCCTACTCAGAGTAGCCCCACTGAAACCAATGGGCATGAGTCACCAAGGCCCATTTGTTTCAAGTGCTCTCTGAGTAGAACTTAGCAGGAGGCAACCCACAGCAGGTCATTTTGCAAATCCGGTTTTTCAGTGTAGGAATCTCAACTAAAAAAAAACCCCCAGCATGTATTTTGGCTGCGTTTGGTCCCCTGCCTTGAGGTCCGCCATCCTGCCCTATTTTCAGCAGCAGCAACCAAAACTGTAGGCTCCAAGTCTTCGCTCCCCAAACAACGACCCCACAGAGACTTACGAATCGACTGGAGTTGTTGTTCCGGACAGTCTTGGCATTGCCAAACGCTTCCAGCAGCGGGTTGGACTGGAGGATGATATCTTTAACATGCTGGAAGGAAGACAAACCAACATCAGTGGAACTGAGCATGAGAGAGCAAGGCAAAATGGAACTGAGATGCCCTAAACCCTCACAGCATTCCTGAATCTAGTTTTCCCCTCCTTTTACAGAGTAAATAACTCCGAATTCAACCCAGGATCCTGAGCTGCAGAACCCCCAACCTGACCTGTACCAATTCAGGGGCAAGGCAAATGTTCAGTTCAGGTTTTTTTATTTATTTGTGTTTCATTAGCCTTGCCGGCTGGTGAGCAGAGGGTTCGATCCTGCAGGGCACCGCATCCCCAGTAGCTTCCCTGCAGGGAGCACATCAGCGAAGGAAGACCTGGCAGCCCCTCTGACCCATCTAAGAGCCCCAGATTGCTCCGGAGACGGCCGGACTTGAGCAGGGGCGATCGAAGGCTGCTTTGAACCTGACTCAACACACAGCCAGATCCTAAATCGGCCCAAATCATCTAGCCAGATGTGGAGCCCAGACCTAGCCCATGGGACAGGAAGCAAGACTTCAGAACTGAAACAAAACACAGACTTGGGATAGGGTCAAAGGGCGAAATGACCTACCTGCACCTTTTCGCCACCTCCGGAAACTTTGGAAATGTACCCCATGATGTACTTAGCGGCCACCGTCTTCCCTGCACCACTTTCGCCGCTGAAACACACATGTCAAAATGTCAGAAGCTGCCTTGTATACAGAGTCAGACCAACATGGCCTACCTAGTTCAGCATTGTCGACTGCCGTCTGTCTCGAGAGACAAGTGTGCTTTGGGGGTGAAGTCAAACCGCTGCGTGAGGGGCACAGAAATGACCTCCCAAGCCTGGTCAGTGCGTCTGGAGGTCCTGGGCTGCCCAGAGGGCAAGACCCGCCTTTCAGCCCTGCTGGCGTCCAAAGGAAAGCAGAACAAGACCTTTGGCACCATCTTGGCTGCAGGAGTTGCTGGAAGGAGGCATGCAAGGCGCCATCCAACCGCCAGGGCCGTCTTACCCATAGAGGCTAGTGGCGCGGGGCGCCAGGGCACCAGGTTCTGGAGGGCGCCAGGGAAGAGGCGGAGGCTGGAGGTGGCACCTCCTGGCATCAGCTCGCCGCCCTTGCCCACCTCTGCCATGCCGCGCTGAAGCAGCGCCGCGCCCGGAGCCGTGCCATGGCTACCGCGGCACAAAGCGGTCAGCTGAGCTGGGAGGTGCCGCATCCAGCCTCCGCCTCTTCCCTGCCGGAGGAGCTGCCCTCCAGCTGCTGCCCACATCCTCCAGCCCCACTGGCAGCCCCATCCTCCCTAAAAAATTCTGGGAAACATAGGGAGCTTTGCACCACGGCGCCGGATATGCTTAGGACGGCCCTGCCCACCTTAGGGACTTCACTCTGGATTTGTGTAGTGTTTACTCCTGAACCATTTCGACTCCCAAATATATCCCGTAAGGCAGCAGAGATTTGAGATCCCCGTTTTCCTTCTCCTAGATAGGAGACACGCCCCACCAGTCCCTCACTGCTGAAATAAAAAAATTAAGGTCTTTTATATATAATAAATGTTCATAAATGTACCAAGCAAACACGTACATAAATATATAAACCACATGTCTGGAGCAGCACCGGAGGACCGCCCTGAAACCCTTTTCACTCCCAAACTGACCAAATGTTTTCTCTGCAAGGAGGTGGGGGAACCTCCCCATTGTCTTTTGTTCACAAATCCTGTCTTAAGGGTATTTCTGTGTTTGAATAGGGTGAGCCCGTGACCTGGCTCAGGAACTGAGCATTTATCATTGCAAAAGACTGGCCAGGCTCCCCAGGGTATCCAATCAAGTGAGCATTAACAGGTAACCTGCCAGACAGGAGGTAAACTAAGCACTCAGATTTCTGTTGTAGACCACCCTTTCTGTGATGTAGGTATGATGTATCTGGGGGTTGCCTTGGACTCCGAGGCGGGCAATTTAAAATGTCTATATAAGAGCGGGCACACCTTTGTTCGGGGTCCTCCTCTTTTCCTGCATGTGAAGGGAGCACCCTGTTGCAACAGTTCAATAAAGACCAGGCTTATGAGCTGCTTTGCTTCTCAATATTCTCTGGTTGGCCTCTGTTATTTTCTCCAACCGATGGAGAACCTGGAAAGGACTCTAGAAGGGCTCTTGTGTCCCCCATAAGGGAATAAGAGCAGATTTTCGTTTATTACACTTCCCTCTACAGCATGGGCGGAAACCGCCCTCTTGACCATGGGGCCCAGTCTTGGTCTCGTCCACTTTGTCCGCCCGGAGTCTGTCTTTACCTGGAGGGGAAGCCCCTAACTTGCTGAGGGTTTGAGACCCACTGGCTCCCCTCAAAGCCCAGGGTTTGGGAAAGCACCAAAGTTAAGGTGACCCCAGTGTTATGCATTGAAGTTCTCACCCTGCCCACCAGGAGTATTGTGTATGTAGTTTTCACTCAGGTCCACGTCAGTTATTTTAGGTGGGAAACCCTGGGTTGTTGTTGCTACAATGTTGACAGCCGGCTGCCTATAAAAGCAGGCCGGCTGAGCTGTTTGCTGTTCAGTTCAGTGACAGCTTACAAATAAAGAGCTGCTTTGGAGAAATCGCTGTGTCGTCTGCCATGTCTACCCACTATTCAACACTGGCGACGAGGATGGGATCGGTAGACATCAGAGCACAGCCAGATGCGGCCATCCTCTGAACTGAGCTGAATCACGGAGCTGAAACTGAGTGAAATCACGGAGCAGAACCAATTCAGAGCTGACCGTTCTGGCTAGAGCACGGTGTACCATCCATTGCCTCCACGTCGGCATCGGAATCATGGCTTCACTTGTGCCTCTACCGCCGTTTGCGCCAGCCTCTGAATCATGGGACTCCTACCTCACTCGGTTCGACTGCTACCTCCAAGCAAATAAGCTGACAAGAGGGTCTGTAGAGCAGAAGCGGGGCCTCTCCTCAGCGTTTGTGGCCCCGAAGTGTTTGCGATGGCCCAAGCATTGGTTGCACCTCTAGCAGTCCAGGCAGCACCTTGGGACACGATTCAAGAGAAGCTCCGCAACCACTACGCACCAAAGCTGTCCAAGATTGCTGCCCGCCATTTGTTCTACCACCGGAACCAGGCAGAGGGGGAGTCAATCAACAACTACACCGCCGCCCTCCGACAGGCTGCAATGCACTGCGAGTTCCGAGACTTAGACAATGCCCTGATGGATCGAATCGTCTGCGGGGTCCAAGACATCCGTCTGCAACGGCATCTCCTCGCCAAGCCAGACCTCATGCTGCAGAAAGCCACTGAGGAGGCCATGGCCTCAGAAGCTGCTGAACGCTCCGCCCAGGAAATCCACAAGGCCAGTAGATCGTATTTAAAGGACTATTTTGTTGGACATAACTGTAGATATCAGGTCCACATCAGTTACTTTAGGTGGGAAACCCTGGGTTGTTGTTGCTACAATGTTGACAGCCGGCTGCCTATAAAAGCAGGCCGGCTGAGCTGTTTGCTGTTCAGTTCTGTTCCAGCTTACAAATAAAGAGCTGCTTTGGAGAAATTGCTGTGTCGTCTGCTATGTCTACCCACTATTCAACACCCAGGATGCCCTCTTTGGTTATTATGGGAAGCACCCCTTTGCCCCATGAAACTTGGCTTGCAATGCAAACCTTCTGCTAGAACGCCACAGACTTCAATGGGGAAGTTGCTCAACATTTTGCAACAAATCTGTTGCAATGATCTCATCAGGGGAAAAACAAACAAAACCCCCAAGCCCTAAATTTATACAGTATATATTTTTTCCTTTTCCTTTAACAACAGGCCTCTTCCTAAGTCACTGCAGCCGTGGTAAAAAAACAAAACCCCACGCCTGCCCCAGGAGTTCTGCTTGAAGGGCAACAGCAGAACTTCTGCTAGAGGAAGAAGTGTGTATGTTTGTATGTTAGTGTCTGTGTAACCTTCATGCTGAGTTTTGAGTTGCTCAATCATCCCAGATCGTCCATCAGGGGGGAGCTGAAGTGGTCTCCTGATTGCTGGGTTTCTTTTTCTTGCCACTGGAATGAGACACCCATTTGAATTCAGAGAAGGTTGATAGACTGGGCAGAACTATGCCACTGAGATGACCATTTTTTATATTTATAAAAAAGAGGCTCAGGCAAGTCAGGAGTCCTCCTTCTATCTTCCAGAGCTGGGATGAGGAAACTGTGGTCCTCCAGATATCACTCCCAGGTGGCTCATAATCAAAGATGTTGGGTGTTGGGTGTTCTGACCTATAAAGCCTTAAATGGCTCAGGGCCGCAATATCTCAAGGACTGCCTCCCTCCATATGAACTGACCCAGAGATCATCTTCTGAGGCCCTCCTTCGTGTGCCTCCTCCTCGAGAGGCCCGGAGGGTGGCAACACAAGAACATGGCCTTTTCTGTGGTGGCTCCTCAATTGTGGGAAGCTCTCCCCAGGAAGGTTCGCCTGACGCCTTCATTATACACAGATGTTCCCTGAGCTAAGAAGAAGCAAAATCTACGGCATGCAAGAGACGGAGAATGCATTTATTCAAAAACAGGGAATGCCTCTTTTTAGAACAGAATAATGAAGGCGCCAGGTGAGCCTCCCTTGGGAGAACATTCCACAAACGGGGAGCCACCACAGAAAAGGCCCTGTTCTTGTGTTGCCACCCTCCGGACCTCACATGGAGGAAGCACATGAAAAAGGGCCTCAGAGGATGATCTCAGGGTCCGGGTCGGTTTATATGGAGAGAGGCAGTCCTGGAGGGATTGAAATCCTGAGCTGTTTAAGGCTTTAGAGCAGGGGTCAGCAAACCTTTTCAGCCACTGTCCCTCAGACCTTGTGGTGGGCTGGGCTATATTTTTGGGGGGAGGAAATGAACGAATTCCTATGCCCCACAAATAACCCAGAGATGCATTTTAAATAAAAGGACACATTCAGCTCATGTAAAAACACGCTGATTCCTGGACCATCCACAGGCCGGATTGAGAAGGGGATTGGGCTGGAACTGGCCCCCGGGCTTTAGGTTGCCTACCCATGCTTTAGAGGACAAAAACAGCACTTTGGTTTGGGCCCGGAAACTGATTGGCAGTTGGACCGGAATATGCTCAACCTGTTTTGCCCCCATAAGCAACCTGGACCGCGCATGCTGCGCTAGCTGGAGTTTCCTAACCGTCTTCAGTGGCAGACCACGTATAACATGGAGCAGTAACCTCACCCCAAGGTTAGATTAGATCATGGATAAAAACATGAGGAGTTGTTGCTCCCACTACCACATCCCCTGAAGCAAACCAGGGAAGCCTCGATGCATCCAGGTTTCACCCTCGTGACAACCCCAAACCTGGGAGAGGCCGTGACGCGGGGCAAGGGACCGAGTGGGGATTAAACCCCACGGTCTCTCTAGCTTGCCAGGACATCAGGCTTCCCAGCTGCCAAGCACCCGGATCATGATTCAATATATAAGGATTTATATACAGTGGATGCTCGGGTTGCGAACATGATCCATGTGGGAAGAACATTTGCAACCCGCAGCGCACATATGCACATGCGCGGGTCGCAATTCAGTGCTTCTGCGCATGCGCAAAGCACGATTTAGCAATTCTGTGCTTGCACAAGCACCGAAACCTGGAAGTAACCCGTTCCGGTACAGTCATTCCTCATGTTACGTCCGCTTCATGTTATGTTCCTTCAGGTTACGTCCCAGGTTTGGCCGCTCACGCATGCGCAGAAGTGCAAAATGACATAACGCGCATGTGCAGAAGTGGTGAATCAAAACCCATGCATGCGCAGACGTGCAGCTGCAGGTTGCGTTCTTTTCAAGTTGCAGACCAGCCTCAGGAACGGATCCCGTTCACAACCAGAGGTACCACTGTACTTCCGGGTTTGGCGTGATGCGCAACCCGAAATCGCGCAACCCGAAGCGTCTGTAACCTGAGGTACCACTGTATTTCAAAAGAGCTTAACACAACTTTTTCCAATTAACAATCAATTCACTTTGAACTTCCCCTCTGCCCTCCTCCCGGCTTTCCCTAATTTTCCAAATAATGTTTCCTGTTACAGTCCTTCTGTGCCTTCTCTTCTCCACAATATTTTCAAATACAGGTTTTACTCTAAGGCTACTTGCGCCTCAACACATTTTACAGTATTTTTTAAAATGATGGCATATGCTGAAATGGCAAAGCTACCTGGAAGGCTTAGAGTTAAGGACAACAGAGGCTTTAAAAAAGACTGGGAGCCGTTTATGTTGTATTTACAGAAGTGTTGTAAAGAAGTGGACTCATTAGCAGGGTTTGAGCAGACACAACAAAACAAACATAGAGATCAAGATGTAATAACAGGGAAATAGCAAAGTGTAAGAGGCAAATTGAAAACAATTATGGTGTAAAAATGCTAAGAATATAGCAATATTCAGCTTAAAGAATGCAATATTAAGGTACAGTGGTGCCCCGCAAGACGAATGCCTCGCAAGACGGAAAACCCGCTAGACGAAAGGGTTTTCCGTTTTTCGATGCGCTTCGCAGGATGAATTTCCCTATGGGCTTGCTTCGCAAGACGAAAATGTCTTGCGAGTTCCTGCGATTTTTTTCCGCTCCCCACCCCCTTTTTCTAAGGCACTAAGCTGCTAATAGCCTTTTAGCAGCTAATCCGCTAATCCCTTAAGCCTCTAATAGCCGCTAATAGCCCCTAAACCGCTAATAGCGCTAATCCGCTAATAGGGTTGCTTTGCAAGACGAAAAAACTGCTAGACGAAGAGACTCGCGGAACGGATTCTTTTCGTCTTGTGAGGCACCACTGTATAATATTGCGGGACTTGACATCTTTCCGCAGGGCCTGCAAGACAGAGCTGTTCCACCTGGCCTTTGGTTTGGACCCTTATGTTTCCCTCCCCTTACGGTTTTGATCTATGGGCTACTTTTAAAATGAGGCTGCATTGTAAACTGCATTTTAACCTGTATTTTAAATTGGTTTTTTTTCTTTTCCTATTATGTTTTTACTGTCATTTTACTGGTATTAGCCGCCCTGAGCCTGGCTCTGGCTGGGGAGGGCGGGGTATAACTAAAATTTATTTATAACAATAATAATAAAATAAGCAGTAGAAGTTAATGTGTAAAGAACCAGAAGAGGTAGTTGAGGGAAGTTGGAGTGTGTCTGTTAGGAATTGTATTTTTTCTTCTTCTTGACATAATGTTATTTTGATGAATACAAAATTGTAAAACTTAATAAAAAATATTTTTTTAAAAAAGCAATATTTAAAAATAACCCACCAACCTTTTCCAGTGCTCCTTCAATCCTGCCTCCATAGAATTATAGAATCCTAGAGTTGGAAGAGACCACAAGGGCCATCGAGTCCAACCCCCTGCCAAGCAGGAAACACCATCAGAGCACTCCTGACATATGGTTGTCAAGCCTCTGCTTAAAGACCTCCAAAGAAGGAGACTCCACCACACTCCTTGGCAGCAAATTCCACTGTCAAACAGCTCTTACTGTCAGGAAGTTCTTCCTAATGTTGAGGTGGAATCTTCTTTCTTGTAGTTTGGATCCATTGCTCCGTGTCCGCTTCTCTGGAGCAGCAGAAAACAACCTTTCTCCCTCCTCTATGTGACATCCTTTGATATATTTGAACATGGCTATCATATCACCCCTTAACCTCCTCTTCTCCAGGCTAAACATGCCCAGCTCCTAATTTCACTAGCTGGACTTGCCAATTTGGCAGCTTCTGTCAATTTCAGCCGCCAGTCCTCTTCAGCATGGATAGCGATTCCATTCTGTTTTGCCCTCCGTTTCCTTACCTGATGATGACGCACTGATTCTCCCCGTCGATGAGCATGTTTCGGTACATGTTGTCGGTCAAGGCGTAGATGTGGGGCGGGTTTTCGTACTGTGCCTAGGACAGAACACCAGAGAGGCGTGAATCCGGGGCTCGGCCACCTTAAGAAGTTGGGGTGCCCACTGGCGGCCCCCCGACCCCTTCTCCCAGCCCCACAACTCCAGGGCCTTACTGCTCCTTGGTAGAGTTCTACTTCCCGGTCTGTGAAATAGGGCATTTGCTTAAAGGGGTTGACAGAGATGAGGACGGGTCCAATATAGGTCTGAGAACCACCTGTTAAGGAATAATCTGTCTGTCTGAATATATATTTTTTCTATCTCTATAGGTAACCTTGCCTGAAATGCACCTCCTCACCGCAGCTTCAGAAACCAGCATTCAAGCATGGACCTCAAACCTGGAGAAGATGTGGGTTTCTTGTTTTCTCTGGCTAGGGAGGGTAGGACTCGAACCTGTGGCTTCAGGTTACAAGTGTAATAAACGAAAACCTGCCCTTATTCCCTTATGGGGGACACAAGAGCCCTTATAGAGTCCTTTGCAGGTTCTCCATCGGTCGGAGAAAAGAACAGAGGCCAAGCAGAGAATACTGAGAAGCAAAGCAGCTAGTAAGCCTGATCTTTATTGATCTGTTGCAAGAGGGTGCCCCCTTCACACACAGGAAAGGAGGAGGACCCAGAACAAAGGTGTGCCCGCCCTTATATAGACATTTTAAATTGCCTGCCCTGGAGTCCAAGACCACCCCCAGATACATCATACCTACATCACAGAAATCTGAGTGCGTTGTTTACCTCCTGTCTGGCAGGTTACCTGTTAACGCTCACTTGATTGGATACCCTGGGGAGCCTGGCCAGTCTTTTGTAATGATAAATACTTAGTTCCTGAGCCAGGTCATGGGCTCACCCTATTCATACACAGACAGACATACCCTTAAGACAGGAATTGTGAAGGAAAAGACAATGGGGAGGCCTTTCCATTTTCCGTCGACCTTGCAGAGAAATATTTGAGGTCAATTTGGGAGGGACAAAATGGTTCCAGGACTTTTTCTGTGGGGTTTCAGACATGTGGTTTATATGTGCAGTTATATATATAACCTTAAATTTTTTATTTTACAAGAAAAGAGATTCCGACTCAAAATCAGGAAGAACATTCTGACAGTAAGAGCTGTTCAGCCATGGGACGGTTATATGCAGAGGCTGGGTGGCCCTCTGTCAGGGATGCTTTATCTGTGATTCACGCATTGCAGGGGGGGGTTGGACTAGATGACCATTGGGGTCCCTTCCAACTTTACGATTGTATGATTCTATGAAATCAGAAGCCAGGGTGGCTTCTGTAAACCCGGGACCATTCCTGGAAAATCAGGACACTTGGGTTGATCCTTGCTGAATTCTGCAAGAAGCTCAGCTCCCAGGTTGGTTGTAAGTAGCATAGCAAGCAGGTGGGGGCTGGGTCGTGGCTGACCGAGGTGAGGGGGGCAGTGCCCCATTGACCCCAAGGCGCCATGGCATGTACAACTGGCCCAAGGTCCGGCTGCGCCTGCAAACTTGGCCGCCCTGCAAGCTAGAACCATCTGGCCATTCTCTCTGGCGCCACCTACTGTTGGGCTCCCGGGCTTCCACCCTCCCAGCAACCGCCACCACCAAATGCACTTTCAGCTTCGGGAGGCAGTGGCCGGGGTTCTGCTCTGCATGGTCCCTGAGCATCCGAGGCGGACCCAGGTTCGGATCCAGCCCGCAGGACCTTTTAGCATCGCCCTGGGCACCTGACTTATGTGGGTCGTGGCGATTCTGAATGACTCAGACCACAGTACGGAAGTCCTTTTCACAACGGCTGCTGTGGGCGGCGCTATTTTTAAGCAGGAAGATGAAAGCCAGACAACTTTTCAGTTTCGGTGTGTGTGCGTTTACCCCATATAGCTAAAGAGTCCCGTGACTTTGACTAAGCCCATCTCTCTTGCATGCTAATTCTTAGAACTTCTGTGGACCTTCAGATTACAGTGGTACCTCGGGTTAAGAACTTAATTCGTTCTGGAGGTCTGTTCTTAACCTGAAGCTGTTCTTCACCTGAAGCACCACTTTAGCTAATGGGGCCTCCCCATGCTGCCGGAGCATGATTTCTGTTCCCATCCTGAATCAAAGTTCTTAACCTGAGGTACTATTTCTGGGTTAGCGGAGTCTGTAACCTGAAGCATCTGTAACCCGAGGTACCACTGTATTATTATTATTATTATTATTATTATTACTATACTATTTACAGTGGTACCTTGGGTTAAGTACTTAATTTGTTCCGGAGGTCTGTTCTTAACCTGAAGCTGTTCTTAACCTGAAGCACCACTTTAGCTAATGGGGCCTCCCACTGCCGCTGCACAATTTCTGTTCCCATCCTGAAGCAAAGTCCTTAACCTGAGGTACTATTTCTGGGTTAGCGGAGTCTGTAACCTGAAGCATCTGTAACCTGAAGCATCTGTAACCCGAGGTACCACTGTATTATTATTATTATTATCATTATTATTATTATTATTATTACTATGCTATTTACAGTGGTACCTTGGGTTAAGTACTTAATTCGTTCCGGAGGTCCGTTCTTAACCTGAAGCTGTTCTTAACCTGAAGCACCACTTTAGCTAATGGGGCCTCCCGCTGCTGCCACGCAATTTCTGTTCTCATCCTGAAGTAAAGTTCTTAACCCGAGGTATTATTTTTGGGTTAGCGGAGTCTGTAACCTGAAGCATCTGTAACCTGAAGCGTCTGTAACCCGAGGTACTACCGTAGTAGCAGTAATAATAATAATTGTGTGGCACCTATACCCACAGGACTCAGGGTGGTTCACAATATAAAATCACAATTTTAAAAAACCATAAAGCGCATAATCAAAATTAAAATAAAAGCAACCCAGATGTTGCCTGACCGCAGCTTCTTTGTACAGCGCAGGCTTAAATTGCGGAACTCCCTCGCACAATGACAGACAACAACTTGGGTAGGTTTAAAAGAGGATTGAGAAGGAACAGGCTTTCGAAGGCTATTAGCCACAGTTGGAGAAAGTGATGCTTGTGAATCCCAGTTGGTGGAAATCTCAGGAGGACGGAAGCTGCCCTTGTGGTCGGATCCTGGTTCCAGGATTCCCATAGGCATCTGGCTGGCCGCTGTGAGAACAGGACCCTGGACTAGACGCATCACTGGCCTCATCCAACAGGCTCTCCTTATGCGCTTTGTTGTTGTTGTTGTTTAGTCGCTTAGTCGTGTCCGACTCTTCGTGACCCCCTGGACCAGAACACGCCAGGCCCTCCTGTCTTCCACTGCCTCCCGCAGTTTGGTCAGACTCATGCTGGTAGCTTCGAGAACACTGTCCCACCATCTCGCCCTCTGTCGTCCCCTTCTCCTTGTGCCCTCCATCTTTCCCAACATCAGGGTCTTTTCCAGGGAGTCTTCTCTTCTCCTGAGGTGGCCAAAGTCTTGGAGCCTCAGCTTCAGGATCTGTCCTTCCAGTGAGCACTCAGGGCTGATTTCCTTCAGAATGGAGAGGTTGGATCTTCTTGCAGTCCATGGGACTCTCAAGAGTCTCCTCCAGCACCAGAATTCAAAAGCGTCAATTCTTCGGCGATCAGCCTTCTTTCTGGTCCAGCTCTCACTTCCATACATCACTACTGGGAAAACCATAGCTTTAACTATACGGACCTTTGTTGGCAAGGTGATGTCTCTGCTTTTTAAGATGCTATCTAGGTTTGTCATTGCCCTTCTGCGTTTATGGATTCCCAAACCCCATAACCATCCACTGGCCATACGGCCTGTTTATTCTTGTTCAACATCACCTGGCATTCTGAGACTGGCTGAAAGAGGAGGCTTGAGAGGAGATCGAAGAGCCACCCTCCAATATCTCCAGAGCTGCCCCATGGAAGAGGGAACGCCTTGCTTTCTCCTGCTCTGGAGAGTAGGACTCGAACCCATGGCCTCAAGTGACAATAAAGGAGATTCCGACTCCACATCAGTAAGAGCTGTTTGACTGTGGGACTGTGGGGCCTTCCTTGAAGGCTTTTAGACCGAGGTTCCTGGAGGGCTATCTGCCAAGAGTTCTTGAGCTGAGATTCCTGCATTGTAGGGGGGTTGGACTGGATGACCCCTGGGGTTCCCTTTCAACTCTACCATTCTATAATTCTTTGATTCCCCCGAATGGGAAGGCCCAATTTATCCTCCCTAGCTAACAGCTGCCAGTAGATCTCATCTCCATGGGTTCATTCTAACCCAGCCATTCTCAACCTGTGGGTCCCCAGATGTTGTTGGACTACAACTCCCATCACCCCTAGCTAGCAAGGCCAGAGCTCAGGGATGATGGGAGTTGTAGTCCAACAACATCTGGGGACCCACAGGTTGAGAACCGCTGTTGGCAACCTAAGGCCCGGGGGCCGGATGCAGCCCAATCGCCTTCTCAATCCGGCCCGCAGGCGGCCCAGGAATCAGCGTGTTTTCACATGAGTAGAACGTGTGCTTTTATTTAAAATGCATCTCTGGTTTATTTGTGGGGCCTGCCTGGTGTTTTTACATGAGTAGAACGTGTCCTTTTATTTAAAATGCATCTCTGGGTTATTTGTGGGGCCTGCCTGGTGTTTTTACATGAGTAGAACGTGCCCTTTTATTTAAAATGCATCTCTGGGTTATTTGTGGGGCCTGCCTGGTGTTTTTACATGAGTAGAATGTGTGCTTTTATTTTAAATGCACCTTTGGGTTATTTGTGGGGCGTAGGAATTCGTTCATTCCCCCCCCCAAAAAATATAGTCCAGCCCCCCCACAAAGTCTGAGGGACAGTGGACCCTGCTGAAAAAGTTTGCTGACCCCTGATCTAAACCATTTTGCTTATTAAACAGAGCTGCTGAATCAGACCACAAAGACTCACCAGGGGCATCTCTCCCCTCCAGATGTTGCCAGTCTTCAGATACATCGTCCCTAACAACTGCCATGCTGCCTCGAGTTGGAATCCAACAACATCTGGGTGTGTGTGTGTTACAGGTTTTCCCCTCCCTGACCCCCAAAATGGGGCACCCCCTTCTCTAGGGAGGGAATGCCTCTTTTAAAAAGAGGCATCTTCCCATTTCTTGCAGGAGTTAGGGCAGGCTGCTTCTCAGAGCAGCACCAGGGGGTTTCGCAGAACTGTGGAGTTGGAAGGGACCCCTGGGGGTCATCTAGTCCAACCCCCCCACCCCGCAATGTAGGAACTCACACTGGGAAAAGAGTCCCTCAATGGGAGCATCAAAACATTTGGGAAATGGGCAGAGAAATGGGCTTGTGGAGCGAAGAGGAGGCTTTCAGAGCTCTGCCGGGACTGCCAAATTTGGAGAGGACGACGGGAGAGGAAGAGCAGGGGGAGGAACGTGCTTGGCCACAAACCACAGGGACATCTGAACGGAAGTGACACAGGGGGACAGCAGCACAAGAGCAAAACTATAAATTTAAGAAGGATGTCAACAAGCTGGAAGGTGTGCAGAGGAGAGCGTCCAAAATGATCAGGGATCTGGAAACCAGACCTGATGAGGAATGGTTGAAGGAGCTGGAAAAGAGGCGATAGGAGAGCCTGTGAAGGGCTGCCACATGGAAGAGGGAGCAAGCTTGCTTTCTCCCGCTCTGGACAGCAGGACTCGAACCCATGACTCCCAGTGACAAAGAAAGGCGATTGTGACTAAACATCACGTAGAACTTTCTGACTGTAAGAGCTGTTCAAACGTGGGATGGAAAGTGGCACACTCTCCTTCCCTGGAGGTTTTGGAGCAGAGGTTGGGTGGCCTTCTGTCATGGATGCTTCAACTGCATTGCAGGGGGTGGGGCTGGATGACCTCTGGGGGTCCCTCGCAACCCAACAATTCTATGATTCTAATTCACTGCCCGAAATGAAAACTTGGCTCTGTCAGATGCCTCGACTCTGATCACGACGGGCGCACATGGCACCAATGGCTAGAAGGGAACACAAGAAAGAACGACGGAAAAGGATACGAAGATATAGTCATCCATGAACCGCTTCTTGAGATTTTCGACGATGGCGTCTTCGTTGATCTTGCTGAGGAGGACCATGTCATCCACCCCGCTCTGCTTGACATTGTGGCTCTGCCAATGGAACCTTTCTTTGCTGCCCTGGAAAGATTTGAGAGAGAGAGAGAAGAAAGCGGAGTCAGGCCGGCAGAATGGATCCGGAGTTCGGATGGACGGATCTGTCCATTTACACTTTCATTCAGCCTCTGATTCCCTCCTCCTCCTCCCCCCCAGTTTCAACTATTTTGTTATTTATTACCATGGAATTGCCGAATTGTGGAGTTGGAAGGGGACCCCTGAAGGTCATCCAGCCCCCCCCCCCGCAATGCAGGAATCTCCACTGAAGCATCCATGACAGATAATGACGCCATCCAACCTCTGCTTAAAAACCTCTAACCCTTAAAAAAAACCCTTCACTGGAATATCACAGGGCGGTCCGCAACACAAAAACGCAAAACGAAAACACAAAATACAAAATAAGCAAAAACGAAACAAGAGCAAAGCAACAACCCCCCTCCCACAAACACAGACCCCACCCCCAATATTCCTCAGGTGAAAATAAGGACATTTCTCACTCCCATCAAGTGACACCTGGCTTGAGAAAAGGATCTAGGAGTCTTGGTTGACCACAAACTTGACATGAGCCAACAGTGTGACGCGGCAGCTAAAAAAGCCAATGCAATTCTGGGCTGCATCAATAGGAGTATAGCATCTAGATCAAGGGAAGTAATAGTGCCACTGTATTCTGCTCTGGTCAGACCTCACCTGGAGTACTGTGTCCAGTTCTGGGCACCACAGTTCAAGAAGGACACTGACAAACTGGAACGTGTACAGAGGAGGGCAACCAAAATGGTCAAAGGCCTGGAAACGATGCCTTATGAGGAACGGCTAAGGGAGCTGGGCATGTTTAGCCTGGAGAAGAGGAGGTAAAGGGGTGATGCGATAGCCATGTTCAAATATATAAAAGGATGTCACATAGAGGAGGGAGAAAGGTTGTTTTCTGCTGCTCCAGAGAAGCGGACACGGAGCAATGGATCCAAACTACAAGAAAGAAGATTCCACCTCAACATTAGGAAGAACTTCCTGACAGTGGAATTTGCTGCCCAGGAGTGTGGTGGAGTCTCCTTCTTTGGAGGTCTTTAAGCAGAGGCTTGACAACCATATGTCAGGAGTGCTCTGATGGTGTTTCCTGCTTGGCAGGGGGTTGGACTCGATGGCCCTTGGGGTCTCCTCCAACTCTATGATTCTATGACCCTTCTTGACCCCCCCCCCATTTTTGGCACACAACCCCGCCCCCCTGGCAGAACATTTCCACCACTTCACCAACAGGATACGGCACACACAAACCCTGAGAAAACTCCTTAACGCCTCGCAGCTGCCATAGGGCCATTCTGGGACACAGCACAAGATATTATGGGCTGTCCTGTGAATCTGCTGGATGAAAGAGCAGAAGAACGTTGCCTCGGGAGAGTGAGGAAAATTCTCAGGGATGATTCACAGCCTGGCCGGCACTTTCTTGATCTCTGTTAAGTTGTGGGTGAACATATCAGACGACACAGCGCTTCTTCAAACAGCTCTTGTTTATTCACAGGCCAGAACAGAACTGAACTGAAAGGTGCAGTCAGCCTGCTTATATAGAGCTCCAGTACAACGTTACTGTAACAATTTTCTAAAACTACCCAATCAGTGAACGTCACTTTCGATCCCTTATTTGCATAACTATCTACAGTATCCCCCTGCTGGCCCAGGGTGAGAACTTCAGTACATAACACTCTCCTGCCCTTGGGCAGAAGATATAGAAGCACGATTAGTTGCACCAACAGGGTAAAGAACAGCTTCTATCCGTAAAAGATAACAACAGGGCAATGGACTTTCGGGTTTGGTGGGTGTGCGTCAGTAAACGAGGGGAATTAAGACTAAGAGAGCTGAGTGGGGGTGCTCTGTAATCTCACTGTATACAAGTTGGACAAATGACAATAAAGTACCGTATTTTTTGCTCTATAAGACTCACTTTTTCCCTCCTAAAAAGTAAGGGGAAATGTGTGTGCGTCTTATGGAGTGAATGCAGGCTGCACAGCTATCCCAGAAGCCAGAACAGCAAGAGGGATTGCTGCTTTCACTGCGCAGCAATCCCTCTTGCTGTTCTGGCTTCTGAGATTCAGAATATTTTTTTTCTTGTTTCCCTCTTCCAAAAACTAGGTGCGTCTTGTGGTCTGGTGCGTCTTATAGAGCGAAAAATACGGTATTTCAATTTCAATAAATCAGAAGCTGGAGTGGCTTTTGTAATTCCAGACTGTCTGCAGACCCCCTGAGTGTCCCAACTTTTCCAGGGACAACCCCGGATTTACAGAAGCCGTCACGGTTTCCGCTTTGATAACAGAACGTCCCGCTTTTCCTTGGGGTGTCCCTATTTTCATCGGAGAAATGTTGGGGCGTAGGTAACCAAACAACCTTTAGAAGACATTGGGAGGCGGCCCTGTAGAGGGAAGTTTTTTTAATGTTTTACAGTGGTACCTCAAGTTACAAATGCCTCAGGTTACAAATGCTTCAGGTTACAAACTCCACTAACCTGGAAGAGTTACCTCAAGTTGAGAACTTTGCCCCAGAATGAGAATGGAAATCGTGTGCCAGCGGCGCAGCAAAAGCACACCTCTAGTTAAGAACGGACCTCCGGAACGAATTAAGTTCGTAACTAGAGGTACCACTGTATTATGTTTTTATATATGTTGGAAGCTGCCCAGAGTGGCTGGGGCAACCCAGTCAGATGGGTAAGTATTATTATTATTATTATTATTATTATTATTATTGAACAGGATGTCTCTATTTTCATTGGGAAAATGTTGGAAGGTATGTACAGTCCCCGGAACACCAGGACGCTTGGAGGGTATGCAAACACAGCAAAAAGGCCCTGGATAGTTTTATCAGCCAAAGACCTGGTTATAGAGGAATGTTTTTGCCTGGCGCTGAAATATACAACAACCGCTCGGGTTGCGAATGTGATCCCTGCGGAATGCACGTTCGCAACCCACAGCATTCGCAACCCACATCTGCGCATGTGCGGGTTGCGATTCGGCACTTCTGCGCATGCGCAAAGAGCGATTTAGCGCTTCTGCGCATGCGCGATTGCCAAAACCCAGAAATAACCTATTCCAGTACTTCAGGGTTTCAGCAGACTGCAACCCGAAAAAACACAACCTGAAGCGGACGCAACATGAGGTATGACTGTATGCCATGGGGGAGAGCATTCCAGCAACGGGGAGCCACCACAAAAAAGGCCCTGTTCTCGTGTTGTCATCCTCCAGACCTCATGGGGAGGAGGCACACAAAGAAGGGCCTCAGAGGATGAGTCCGGGGCAGTTTATTTGGGGAGAGGCGGTCCTGGAGGGATTGCTCCGTGCAGTGGGCTCATTCCTCAACACGCACCTCTTGATCCTCCATTCGGTCAAGCAAAAATTACAGTCAGAGTTGAAGGGCACATTCTGCAGAGGCAAAAACACTCTCCAGGAGGGCGTGCAGAGCCAATGAGGGCCATGGGTTGGGGCAAGGCTTGCGGGGAGTTATGAGGGCCAGGCAGAGAGGTCCCAGGGGCCACATTTGGTGCTTTCTCCACCCCCCACTGTAGTCACCGACAGAAGTATTTCCGAAGGGGAAGTTTTAACTGCTCTTACATGCGGCTGATTGCTTAAGAGGTGGTTTAGCTGCAGTGGGGCAATTTGGGAGATCTCGGCCTGTCGAGTCGTTCCGGTGCTTTTAAGATCGAGGGCTGAGATCCGACAAAGTCAGGCTCACAACAGACCCACTGGCTTCAATGGAACGAGGCAGCCCTGCAGATTTCAACAATCTATTAATAAATTAATAAACAAACATTGCCCCCCCCCCGCCTATTTAAGTATGTATTGTTGCCGGGCTGAAAATAATATGGAGAATTTCCAGGGACAGGCTGAGACCAGAGAGGGGAGAGGCTGGAGAACCGGGTCCTAACACAACTACCCTCTGAAATCTGGGCGTCTCTGAGTTTTAGGACCCGGTTCTCCAGCCTCTCCCCTTCTGCAAATGTGTTCAGCAATATGCATTGGGTTTTTTGGAGGGGTCAGTCTGGATGATGTCCCGGGTCCCTTCCACTTCTTGAGACCCTATAACTGTTTGGGGTGGGATGCATGAGAGCAAGCTCTTTGGCTTTTCTCCCTCTGCAGGACTTTTCTGATTTCCATATATGCCTTTGGGGTGAGGGGGCGGAAGGCACACAGGCCAATTTGCTGATGTTTAGGGATTTTTATAGAAAAAATAATTTGCAAATGGGTGAGGAAATGCGGTGGGGTTGAGATGAAGAAAAAACAGGAAACTGCAAATCGGGAGGGATTTCTGGAGATCCTCAGATCTGGCTGCTAAACTCAAAGGCCTCTCCTGCCTTCACTGAAACCCTCGTCTGCCCCCAAGGAATTTATTTTGGACGTAGTGGTTTTTGATTTATTGTGGATTGCTAACTTGTTGATTAACCTCACTTGCAGATACTGGAAATGTCAGAATATTATACGTTTAGGAACCGATGAGCAGCTAGCCAATGCTTCAGGATAATAAACAACAACAAAATATTGCAATAAGGTGAATTGCAAGGAATGTGAATTAGATATAACTGGGAAACCATTTCAGCAACAAGAGGAAACAATGGGCACATCGAGAACGGAATCAATTTTTGGAAAAACTGTATGGAAATTGCTTTCATTTGTGGTTGATTTTCAATTTGCCAAAAAAAGGGGGGGGCAGGGAAGAAACCATAGTCTGCCCTTTTCTTGGTGTGGTCACTGTTTGCAAAAGCATTCACCATCCACATCCTCCAGATCTTATGCAGAACACAAGAAGGTCTCTTCCTCTGAGGTTTGGCTTCTGCGGCTGGAGAGCTTCGGTTTAAAGGAAAGGGGAAGTGAGGTAGCTGTGTTGTGAGTGTGTTTGTGTGTGTTGTGAAACCTGTCTCTGCGTTTCCCAGGACATGGTTTCGAAAAGGCGGCCAGAGAGAATGGGGCCGACAATCAGCCCCAAAGCAGTGAGTTCCCCCCCCAAAAAATGGCATGTCCTGCGGATCGCTAGGTCAGCGGAGGGTGTCTCCCGCTGCAACTCTGTATGAGTCTCCGTTCCAGGCCTGGCCTCCTCTCAATCAGCAAGCGCCCCACCCCGGGCAAGACCGCCACCACCCATGGGTTTCCTGTGTCGCGTGCAAACTTCAGAGGCAGCAAGGAGGCACACTTCCTGTGGTTAAAGTTAGAGGAGCGATCAAGGGCCTAGTCCTCAGCGAGGTGGCAAACCTGACTCTGGGCAGTGCCACTTCAGAGTGTTGCATGAATTTATGTATAGGTTGGGGGGGGTGTTGCCCCTCCAGCAGATATCAGGCACATGCAGCCCACTACCCAAACCAGCACAATCACTTTTGTGACTTTTGTGATTTGCCCCCACAAAACACTTCATCACAGTTTCTTCCTAGCTATTCAAAGGGCCTTTGCTGCACGATACCAAATGTAAGAATTCACTGACAAATGTATCTATGTACTGGCTCACTGGGAAAACTTCGGAAATTCATATAGACATGTGAGCTCAGCTACTGAGCAGCCCCTCTGCCTGAGGGATAATCCCTGGCATCCTGATACCTGAGTGCCAGACAGGTAGCCATTCCAGAAAGAACAAACCCAGAGGAAGACCAAAGGGTGTGATGAACTTGGCTGGCAAACAGGGAAATGTAAATATCTCTTTTGTTATCCTTGATGGGTGTTTGGTGGAGGGCAAGGGGAACCATGGCGCAGGGTCCAGGATGCTCAGATTACTACCACCAGACCTCCCCTTTCATGATGTATCCATGATGTAGTTTTGGGGGGGTGTAACATGGGGATGAGCAGCTAATAAAAGTTGGGGTCTTCTTTTGTTCAGGGCTTCCATCTTGTTCCACCTGGTGGCAGGTGGGAGTCCTGTCGCAACAGTCTTCAATCAAGACCAAGCCGACTGGCTGCTGTTTTGCTCTGGTATTCCTGGCTGGTGTCCTTGTTTTTTGTCCAGGGGAGCCCTCAGATTTCTCCGTTAACAACAGGCAGAACCTCCAAGTGTCCCTATTTTCCAGGGACAGTCGTGCACTTGCAGAAGCCGTTCCGATTTCTGATCTGATCCTGGAATGTCCTGCTTTTGCTTAGGACGTCCCAGTACACATCGGAAATCTCTGGCAGTGCATTCTTGAGCCTGTGACGGAGGGAGGTGGATAAAACGAAAGTTGGCATCCAAACCTCTGAGCCAGCTCTCTCACAGAACCACAGACTTGAACGGGACCCCAAGGGTCATCTAGCCCAACCCCCAGGGATCTTTTGCCCAATGTCGAACCCACAACCCTGAGAGTCTCATGCTCTACTGACTGAGCAGTAGGTAGCTCATATCAGCTGCATTGATTTATCTATTCGTGTTTAGTTTTAAATGTATTAATGATTATTCTGGGCAGCTTACAAACATTGCCTTCCGGGGGTGGGCGGGGCCAGAGGGAAAAGTGGGCGGAGCAAACAGAAACATTACAAGAATGTTTTAGCAGGTGCCAAAAAAGGGACAGGCGCCTGTTGTCAATAGGCGGGGAGTTCCAAAGATCAATTTCTTACAAATGAGGAATGGGTATTATGTGGCAGCTGTTGACAGGCCCAGTTCTGCAGATAGAAGAGGTTTCTATCTGAGTTTCTTATCTGTCCAGATTTAAATTCTCCACCTTTCCGCATCAATGTGAATCCTCGTGAAAATACCCGTGCAAATTCACCAGAGCTTTAGTGCTAATTTCTCCAAATATGCACGTTTCCTGTAAGCCGTTTTCCCTGTGCTATTTCCACTATTATAGATATCTGTGTGCACACCCGTAATTATGCAGATTTTGGGAGCTGGGTCGCCACATCGCAAAATTCAGAAATGTGCAAATTTCGAAAGATCGCTGCAAATTTCGGTCTTGCAAATTTCGAAAGGTCTGCATTAAGTGAACCAAATTCCTCCTCTTCCGCTTTCCTCCTTTGAGTGCCGTGCTCTTTTCAGTCCTCATTTAAAAATACGAGCACGAGAAGAGACGCTGGATCGGGGCCCTAACCTCTCCAAATGATGTTTCTACCCTCCCGCACTGATGAGTCTCTATCCTCCTCTTCTGACCTCTCCATTCTGTTTTCACACCTCCCACCACTGTCACTTTTCTTCCAGCCTCTCATACTGTCCCCACCCCATGCTGTTAAGCTATTATGGGATTGTTTTGGTGTTTCTGGCGCCTCCCACCCCCCCTTAAGATCTTTTGCCTATCTGCAAACCTCAGGGGTTACTCACAGTTTACTGATATTCCTGTCTTAGAATCATGAAATCGCAAAGTTGGGATCTTCAAAGGTCATCCAGTCCAACCCCCTGCAATCCTGCCCACAGCCCTGCCTGGGTGGGCTCGAACCCCCAACCTGGTTCACAGCCAGACGCACTGACCCATTTGAGACGTTTTCTCCCCATAAAGAATGTGCTGCAACCCCGGCACAGGAGCCGCCATTTGCCGCAGAATTCACAAAGAATGCAAAATTAATAAGAAATAAAATTCTCCCCTCCTGCTGAACCCCCTTATGGTTTTGGCAGATCTTTGGGACTGTTAAGTATTAAATCTGACCCTCTCTTCGCAGATCTCAATTTCTGCTGTCCTCGGATGCGAGGTGGTTCTTTCTGTTACGCTTTCAGGCCTGACTAAATGTCAAGAACTTCCTAAATATCAGGAAGAACTTTCTGACAGTCAGAGCAGTGGACAGTGGACAGTGGAACGGGCGGCCTAGGAATGTGGCGGACTCTCCTTCTCATTTCCAAACAGAAGCTGGATGGCCAGGGATTCTTTATCTGCGTTTCCTGCGTTGCAGGGGGTTGGTCTGGATGACCCCTGGGGTTCCCTTCCAACTCTACACTTCTATGCTTCTATAACCTGGAGCTTTCAAGCAAGTCAGTGCTGGTTTAATTGTTATGTTGGCATTAGAACAAAGCATTGCTTGACATAGAAACTGGTTTTTTATGGCAGAATGGAAGTGTAAAAAAATGGAAGTGTAAAAATTCCCGAAGGCTGTCAAAGCCACTACTTCTCAATATTTGCAATGTATGGATCATTTGGTAAGTAGAAAAATGAAACCTTCATAAGCACAGGAATAGCACCTCATCTAACCTATGGGAATGGGGGCGTTATTCCGCTACTTTTATTTTTCTTTTGATTATGTATTTTGTGTTTTTATATTGTGATTTTGTGTCGCAATTGCCCTGAGACCCTGCGGGTATAGGGATGTATAATAATAATAATAATAATAATAATAATAATAGCATACAAAATTTTATTTCTTAATTGAATTATTAATTATTATTATTTTGTGGATAGCTGTTCAGTGGAAAAAGCAGGACAGGAAGACTTCGACTCACAACCTAAATACCTACATAGAGATCTTTCACTTCCTGTTGTTTTGAAGCTGCAAAGCTCAGCCCCCTGCGTGCTTACTCAGAAGTAAACGCTGCTGTGCCCACTGTGGCTTACTCCCAGATAAATATGCGGAGCAGCACCGAGCGGCAAACTTTCTTCGCATCTCCTCCTGCGAAACTTTCTGGGGGCCAGCAGTCAGAGGTGGGCGGGGCGAGAAGTAAAAGTGGGCGGGGCACCAGAAGTAAACCCCGCCTCCTCGCCATAGCCAAATTTCCACACACCCCTCTCTGTCTGTCCTCCATCCAGGCGAGTGAAAGACAAGATTGGGGTATGAAGACACATTCCCGGCTGTGGGAAAATGCTCAGGGGAGGGAGCACGACCTGGAGAGAGAGGGTGTGCGGCCTCAGCACATTTCCGAGGGCCAGACAGAGATGCGTGGAGGGCCACTCCCAAGGGGTCTAAATTGAAGCTAAATTGAAGCTAAATTAAACCTTAGGGAGGTTTAAAAAAAGCAAAGCAAAATGTGAAAACAGTGTGTTTGTCGGCTGTTGAGGGATTGACAGCAATCACTTCCCCCCAACATTTATTGGGTGAAAATAGGAACTCCCTATTCTGTAACCACACAGCCTAGGGCTTGCTGATTAGAAGGTTGGCGGTTCGAATCCCCGCGATGGGGTGAGCTCCCGTTGCTCCTGCCAACCTAGCAGTTCGAAAGCACATCAAAGTACAAGTAGATAAATAGGTACCACTCTGGCGGGAAGGTAAACGGCGTTTCCATGCGCTGCTCTGGTTCGCCAGACGCGGCTTAGTCCTGCTGGCCACATGACCCAGAAGCTGTACGCCGGCTCCCTCGGCCAATAAAGCGAAATGAGCGCCACAACCCCAGAGTCGTCCGCGACTGGACCAATGGTCAGGGGTCCCTTTACCTTTACCTTATTCCGTAACAACAACAACAAGGCGTCTGTGACATTGCTCTGTCAGAGAGAAGCATCACAGAATCACAGATTTGGAAGGGGCCACAAGTGTCATCTCGCCCAACCCCTTGCAAGGCAGGAACCTTTTTGCCTAACGTGGGACTCAAACCCGCGACCTTGAGATGCATACTCTCCAACATTTCTCTCACGAAAATAGAGACTCTTGGGCGGCTTCCAACATATGTAAAAACATAATAAAAACGTGAAACGTTTAAAAACTGCCTTCAGGAGTCTTCTAACGGTTGCATAGCTCCTTATCTCTTGGGCTTGGGGATGGCACAACTCCGGACCCTCTAACATTTCTCTGATGAAAACAGGGACGTCCTGAGGAAAAGCGGGACATTCTGGGATCAAATCAAAAACCGGGACAGCTTCTGCAAATCCCTGGAAAATAGGGACACTTGGAGGGTGAATGCCTGGATAGTTCTGTGCTGACAATGCCAAGGTCGCAGGTTCAATCCCCGTATGGGACAGCTGCATTGCAGGGGGTTGGGCTGGATGATCTTCAAGGTCCCTTCCAACTCTACGGTTCTATGGTCTGACTTCATTTCCTGGTGATGCTAACCTTCCACAGCAATTAACACCACCCAAAGTGGCCTTTTGGGCGGGTGCAGAGGTGCTGAGATTCCTCTCGGATGCCTGTGACAAGAACTAGAATACCCATTTCCCAGCCTGGAAAGAGAGAGCGGTTGCTAAACCCCGCAGGCTCCAGGAAGTCCTCAAGCAGGACGCAAAGGCAGAAAACAACCCCTTGCTCCTAGTCAGCAAAATCTAGTACTCCAAGGTAGACTGCCCTTCCACGGGGAGGCTCCAAGTTGCTGTCAAGGTGGATCTCTGTTAAGGAGAGCTCTGCTGGGTCAGAGCAAAAGCCTGCCAAGTCCAGTGGCCAATCAGACTCATGGGGTCATAGAATCGTAGGACTGTAGATTCAGAAGAGACCTCCAAGGATCATCTAATCCAGGGGTCTGCAACCTTTAAGACAAAAAGAGCCACTTGGACCCGTTTCTGAAGAAAAAAAAACTGGGAGCCGCAAAACCATTGCGACATTTAAAGCATGCGCGCCGCTGCCCTCCAATTTGACAGCGGGCGGGGAGGTGACGTCGGGACGGTGCGTGACTAACGCACGCACTGCCCCCATGCGACGTCACAGCCAGTACAGCGCCCGCCACAGTGGGGAGTGTCGGGGCGCACAATGCGCCTCCTCCCCTCGCTAGTATCTGCCCCGGAGCCGCGGCAAAGGTGTAAAAGAGCCACATGCGGCTCCGGAGCCGCGGGTTGCAGACCCCTGATCTAATCCAACCCCGGCAATGCAGGAATCTCAGCCAAAGAGATTCTCTCCCTCAAGCCCACAAGCAGGGTGTGAAATGAATGAGGCTAATCCCGAAACGCGGTGGTTGCTACCTCTCCCACTCCCTCTGGTTTGGGTTCTTTGAGGTAGACTTCCTTAGATCATGGAGGTTCCGTTACACCAATAGCTATGGAGAGATCAGCTTTCCTTCCCCGAATCTCTGCAGTCTAGTGGACATTACCATATCTCCTGGCAGGGAATCCTGTCAGTTTGAGGAACAGGATTTCCCCCCCCCCCCAGCCTGTGGACCGGCATGTGGGTCCCTCGTGGGCACTTTGGGGTCATGAGGCCGGGCTGGTGACCATCCCGGCTTGTGGGCAGAGTCATGAGGACTTCATTCAGTCTTCAGATTATCCACTCACTGCCCGCTTTCGCAGTGGGCACGACTTGGTCTGAGATTCTGGCCTGAATCTACTGCTAAATTTCATTCTGAATTGATTGTTCTGAATCTCCTGATGGGCAGGGATGCCCCGGGGTCCAAGGATCACAAGAGAAGGAGAACAAAACGTCATTTCAAGCCACTTTCCCCCTACTAATTTTAAACTCTGTGTTCTAGTTTCAGTGTGGCTATGCCCCAGAAATACATCTGAACATGGACCCAATTGTTAAGCGTGTAAAGACAAAAGAAGCAATTATAATTTAACAGTTTTCATGTTACTCTATTTTATCAAAGCAACTACTGAAAAATAATTATGATGGGAAGATCTCACACAGGTGAAGGGAAGCAGTGGGGAGGAGGGGGGGTTAGGTTGAATTGGGGGGGGAAATAATATATGGATATAATAGATTCTTGTAGAATAGTAATATATTGTAACCAGAAAAGAAGTTTAAAAGGGGAAGTAAATGTACTTTTAGTATTTTCATTATTGTAATAGTTATTATTATTTCTTATCGGTAAAAGGCAATGTTAATTTAGGTTTCTTTGTTTTGCTGTCTGTATAAATTATTTAAAGCCAATAATAATAATAATAAAAATACATCTGGACCTGGACCCAAATATGTGCCAGCTGGGAGCTGAATCTGGGATTCACCCTGTCTTTAATTAGCACAACAGAATGTCAGGATAAAGGCAGGTCTCGGTGGGAGCTGGAAGGACCCTCAGGGATCATCTAGACCAACCCCCTGCAACGCAGGAATATGCAGCTGTACCATAACAACATACAGTGAAAACAGCATCAAACAGAATCCGCCCCTTCAGGGCTTTTGGAACAGGACTTTTACCTCAGATCGTTCCAAGGGTTGGTATTGTATTCACTGTTAGCCGCAAGGTAGACCCTCTGAAGTGAGTGGACATGACTAACTTAGGCCTGTGACTCTGAACATGTCTACTCTGAGTAAAAACCCAGCGGGATGCAACTGATGGATGCCTGTCAGAGCGGCGGGGGAGTGAAAAAGAGCAGAAACCACATCATGGACCTCATAAGGACTAGCCACTTGAGCTGCCCAGGCACCTTCTTGCGCCAAAACACATAGAATTGAGGTCACAGCCCAGCACTTCTGCAAGTTGTTTTTGGGAAGAAGGCTTCAAGCAAGGCCTGCCGGGTTAGGCGTCTCCTCTGGACGGGGAAGCTTAATTTTGCCTTTTTTATTTTTAGCAAACCAGCTGAAGAACACCACCCACCCTGGAATGAATCAGGAGGACCGAAATACACATGTGTCTGAATTGCACATCCTTGCACCAAAAAACAGAAGCAACAGACCAGACACAGAAATGGCAGAATTCCTTTTGGCCTGGGTAAGTACAACTTAATCCATCACCTCTGAATACACATAAACACACACGCATATATATAACGGTGCCACCTTATTTTATCTGAAATAAGTCCCCGTCGATTGAGTTTTTGAGTAAGCATACTGAGGACTAGAACTTTTGTTTCCCTCCCCAAATTCTCACGCCAAGCGGATGCCAAGCGGTAACTTTCCTTCAAGTAACCCTAGCAGTTTAAGCAACAAGTGGCAAGCAATTTGTCAGGGAATTTGGGGTGTGTGGGGCAGTGGCGTAGCGTGGGTTGTCAGCACCCGGGGCAAGGCAAGTAATTTGCGCCCCCCCCCCACTGCACTGTCCCTCCCCAGATAGTCTCTCTCTCTCTCTCCGCACCGCACCGCACGCCTGGCACCCTCCCCTCCACAGTGGGCGGCGACCCGGCGGCTCGGATCGGATTCGCACAGCCAGCACTGCAGTGAGAGAGAGTGAGTGAGCCAGGTAGGGGCAGAGAGCTGCGAGTGCGAGCGCGCCCCCCAGATGTTGCGCCCAGTGCGGCCGGCCCCCCCTGCACCCCCCACACTACACCACTGGTGTGGGGGACTTACCCCTGCCGAACCCCCCTCTCTGACGCCAGACACCTCTGGAACTTGGTCCATTTTGAGCATGCAAGCTGGGTGGCAAACCGGTTCCCGAAACAGGAACCGCCACCGCTCACCTTGCCACCCTGAACCACAGACTTACCATGATCTCTGCTGTGCCCACTCCCCAGGTTGGTGCTGAGACCCCCGCGATGGGTCACTGAGGTTCTCTGTGGGTCATAGATGCATTCCTGGCGCAGGGCAAGGAGCAAGCGGCGAGAGATCTGAGCTTCAGAGCTGTGCAGGCAGCAAGAGAGAAGTGGAAGCTCACCAGAGTGACAGCAAGTTCCTCTATCCGGCCCTCACCCCCCCCTCCCCGCCTTCATCTCCCCCTTACTTCCTCCTTCAGAGTTGTTGTGCAGGTGACAGGCCTCTGAGAAGAGGAGTCGGCGCAAAGCCTGCACTTTTTCAGAATGACACTCTCGAACCCAGGGCCGGAATAGAATCGTAGAATTGGGACCCAAGGGCCATCTAGTCCAACCCCCTGCAATGCAGGAATCTCGGCTGAGTTAATAGTTAATTGATCCCCCCCCCTCCAAGTTTCCTGTTCTGGGGGGGGATTTAATTTTTAAAGAAAACGTCTTCCAATCTTCCAAGACGTTTTCTTTAAAAATTAAATGGAGTATATTTACAGAAATATTGCAAAATTAATGAATGTTAGATGAATATTGGAATGAAATTATAAGGTTTTAGCAGAAGTGTTATTAAGAATTATATGAACATTAAGTGTTAATGTGTTAAATTGGGAAATTGAAAGTTAAATTATGTTATGATAAATTACAGACTAAATTGAAGAAGAGGGAAAGGATTTGTTGAACCAGATAACTTGAACCAGAATACAAAAAAGGGAGGTGCGAGGAAGTCAAGGAAATAAGCTAATGAAAGATCTGGATACAAAAATTTGGATTTGTGTTTTTGTATTTTTTTTCTTTTTGTTGTATTGTTGTATTGTATTGTTTCTTTTTTTCTTTTTCTGTTGTTGATGTATTGTTTGTTGAATTTGTGTATTGTTTTTCTTTTACTGTTTTTCTTTTATAAGTATAAAATATCTAATATTTTTTTATTAAAAAAATTTAATAATTTTTAAAGAAAACGACACACACAGACACAGGCCTGGAAATGAGGCCAGATAAGGAACGATTGAGGGAACATGAGTCTGACCAAACTGCGGGAGGCAGTGGAAGACAGGAGGGCCTGGCGTGCTCTGGTCCAGGGGGTCACGAAGAGGCGGACACGACTAAACAACAACAGCAGCCTGGAAAAAAGGAGACTGAGAGGAAACATGATAGCCATCTCCATCCCTAGGAGTCCTCAGGTGAGGCCTCCTTCCACCTGCCTTGCTCTACCCTCTAGTCCCTGCTTTGCAATGTGTATTGTATTATTTTATGTACTGTGGCTTACCGTTGTTTTATTGCTTATAGTTTAGATATTATTTATTGTAACTGTTGAGTGGATTTCTGTTTAACTTTTATATGTTGACATTATTATTTTATACTATTCTAATGATTGCTGAAGGGACGCGGGTGGCGCTGTGGGTTAAACCACAGAGCCTAGGACTTGGTGATCAGAAGGTTGGCGGTTCGAATCCCTGCGACGGGGTGAGCTCCCGTTGCTCGGTCCCTGCTCCTGCCCACCTAGCAGTTCGAAAGCACGTCAAAGTGCAAGTAGATAAATAGGTACCACTCCGGCAGGAAGGTAAATGGCGTTTCCGTGTGCTGCTCTGGTTCGCCAGAAGCGGCTTAGTCATGCTGGCCACATGACCCGGAAGCTGTACACCGGCTCCCTCGGCCAGTAAAACGAGATGAACACCGCAACCCCAGAGTCGGTCACGACTGGACCTAATGGTCAGGGGTCCCTTTACCTTTACTAATGATTGCTGAATGTTACTTTTTTGATGTAGGTTGCCTATTTTAAAATCGTTTTATTATCACATTTTTGTATTGCATTAGATTGTTATAAGATGTACATTTTTTTGTTTCTCGAGCTTGTAAACCGCCTTGAGTATTGTAAGATAGAAAGACGGTATACAAATTAAAAATGATGATGATGATCTTCAAGTATCTGAAGGGCTGTCACATGGAAGAGGGAGCCAGCTTGTTTCCTCCTGCTCTGGAGGAGCAGGAGACTTGAACCCATGGCTTCAAGTTACAAGAAAGGAGATTCCAACTAAACACCAGGAAGAGCTTTTTGACAGCAAGAGACATTTGACAGTGGAAGTCTCCCTCGGGAGATGGTGGATTCTCTTCCTTGGGGGTTGTGAAGCAGAGGTTGAGTGGCCATCTTTCATGGATGCTTGAGCTGAGGTTCCTGCATTGCAGGGGGTTGGACTAGATGACCCTCAGGGGTCCCTCCCAACTGCACAGTTGTATGACTCTATGATTCTGTGAAAAAGCTCTTTCCCTTGTGATGGAGCGAGATGGTGGCTCCAACTGCAATGAATCAAAATCAGAAAAATAAGGGTCAATGCAAACCTGAACCTCTAGGTTAGAATGACTTTTGTCAAACCAGGTTCTGAAAGTTAATTAGTGGCCCCGCACCAAATTACCAGCTCAGAATGTGGCTCATTTCCTTTTTTTAAATAAACATTAAAAATTGCTAATGTGACAGTGCAATGGCATAGTTTGAACAACAGTGAATTGAGACGATGTCCAGATAATTACATGAAAATAAGGGTCAGAATGATTCTGTTTGGGAACAGTTACCAGCACAGAAAACAAACAAACAGCCTAAACAACTAACAGCGATGTGATGGAAAGTTGTGGTATTTCACCCCAGTAAATTATAAGAACATAAGTTTGCAATGAAGAATATATTTTTGTTTGTGTGTGCCTAAAACTTCTGTCCTCTTAAAAAGTTGATGGCAAAATAAGGGTGGACGAAGGGTTAAGGATGCAATCAGCTCCAGTAAAATTTTGCGTTTAAAAACACACACACACACCCCAATTAGAAACCAGTCTCTTGTTGCACCAGAGTTGGTGGCTCTCACTGGGTGTGTGGATGTGACACGGAATGTACTGCTACCAGTGGGATTCCTGCCGTCCAGCCTCTGTGAGGGAAAGGAAAGTTGTCAGTTTGGCTGGGAATGAAACTTTACAGGGGAGCTGACTGAGGAATGGGAAGAGGTCCCAGGAAGTCAAAGGGACAAAGGAGCCCAGAGGCCAGGGTGAGAGGAATACAGGGTTGCCAGCTGACATGAGGTACCAATTACAGTGGTGCCTCGCAAGACGAAATTAATTCGTTCCGCGAGTCTCTTCGTCTAGCGGTTTTTTCGTCTTGCGAAGCAACCCTATTAGCGGATTAGCGCTATTAGCGGTTTAGCAGCTATTAGCGGCTATTAAAGGTTTAAGGGATTAGCAGATTAGCTGCTAAAAGACTATTAGCGGTTTAGCGGCTTAGAAAAAGGGGGTGGGGAGCCAAAAAAAATCTCAAGACTTGCAAGACATTTTCGTCTTGCGAAGCAAGACCATAGGGAAATTCGTCCTGCGAAGCGCATCGAAAAATGGAAAACCCTTTCGTCTAGCGGGTTTTCCGTCTTGCGAGGCATTCGTCTTGCGGGGTACCACTGTACTAGGTTTAAAATCCAGGGTTGTGCCCAACTCAGCACAGAACAAACCTCAACTTCACCATGCCCATTAATGCCAATGGGTCTATTTCAGGTGCAACTAAAATAGGATAAAACCGTATGTTTTTACAGCTCCCCAACACCAGACATAGATGCCAATTCGTAATAACTCAGAACCAGGGGTGGTAGGTAGTTTTTTTTATTGTAAAAATCATGCTGTAATTTCTCTCTCTCTCTTTCTCTCTCTCTCTCTCTCGCTCACTCTCATCGTGGAAACAGGATTTTAAACAACTTCTATAATAACAATATTATTAATACAATATATCTGTATATATTTATATATGAAATGGTGAAATCTGACCCTGCCCACCAGAGGGCGCTCTGAGCAGATTAAGAAAACTAGCACCCAACTATCAGCTAGGAAGGTTCTTCCTTTGGCGAAAAGACGGATCTTCGTCTGCTTGTGTCCGGGACCCAAAGGAGAGCAAGTGACCAACATTTTGCTGGCGGCAAAAATCCAAAACTCTTGCTGGGTATCACCGAAGCTGAAATTTGAACTGGATTCAGTTAAAATTTTGAGGGAATGGGAAACAGTTTATGAGTAATACATTGCCCCACCTGGATGAGTGAAATCTGACAGGTCCCTTAGACTTGCCAGCAGGCTGTGGGGTACTTTGTGGGGTGAGGGCAATCTCTAACCAGATGGGAGAGGGAGACGGTTTGCCTTGCGAGATCCACAAAAGGGGCAAAGGTGAACCAACCAGCCGCCCAGTGGCATAGCAAGGGTTGCCAGTGGCCAGGGCAACATTAGCACTCCCCGATTCCCTTCCACCAGTCCCGTATTGAATAAAGTCAACTAAAGACTCTGCCATGTTGACCTCTGTCTCTTCGATGTGCGCATCTTGAATCACTTGAGACAAGCACGGGGACAGCGGGACAGGGAACTGGTCAGGAGAGGGTATCTTTTGAAAGCTTGGGCAGAGGGCACCCTAGCAACCAGCCACTACCCAAATCTGCCCCTGCAAACATTGGGAGATTTTCTGTGTAAGCTGTTACTATTGTTATTACTTTTTTGAAATTGTGCACACCTAAGAATTTTGTAGGGGCGCGGGTGGCGCTGTGGGTTAAACCACAGAGCCTAGGACTTGCTGATCAGAAGGTCGGCGGTTTGAATCCCCACAACGGGGTGAGCTCCTGTTGTTCGGTCCCAGCTCCTGCCCACCTAGCAGTTTGAAAGCACGTCAAAGTGCTAGTAGCTAAATAGGTACCGCTCCGGCGGGAAGGTAAACGCCATTTCTGTGCGCTGCTCTGCTTCGCCAGAAGCGGCTTAGTCCTGCTGGCCACATGACCCAGAAGCTGTACGCCGGCTCCCTCGGCCCATAGAGCTAGATGAGTGCCGCAACCCCAGAGTCGGTCACGACTGGACCTAATGGTCAGTGGTACCTTTACCTTTAAAAATTTTGTGCTACTGCAACTCACCCACCCCACTGTCTGATTTTGAATTTCTAATTTTGATTGCTCTGGAATTTGGCACACTGCACTGCACCTCCTTAAAAAGATAATTCTGGAATTGAAACGCATGCAGCTTTACTGTAGGTTCGATTCTCCCAGGACAGGAAGGGACCTCCACCAGGTTTATGGAAAACCAAGTGAGGTGAAAGAGTTCCCCCCTCAAAGCACCAAATTATCGTTTATGTCCGCAAATTCAAAGGGAAGACCATGGAAGCATGTAATCCCCAAATTCAGTGGGACATAAACAGTTCTAAAAAATATCCTGGGATTTTCCCTCACTCGCAGGCTCTGATTTGGCCGCAAAGCCCCGGACTCTGAAAACAAGAGGTCTGTCTCCAAATTTCTGCATCTTCCTCCTTTGCAGCTTTGGAGAACCCCAGACCTGGAGATGAACAGGTAAGATCCTGTCACCTGCTTGTTTCTCTTAAGCGAGCCTCAAGCATGTGTGATCCCTTCCCTGAGGCCTTGCTGGATCCTTTTCTCGGCCACTCACCTGCAGCTCGGGATCCCTGCCCGACTCCCAGACCCAGACTCCTGTGCTATGCCTTCTCCGTGGGGCTCGCAACAGCCAACCCACTGAGTAGGGGAGAATTCTGGGACTGGAAAAATGGGGGGGGGATGGGATGCTGATGGGGCACTAGTGACTCGGGTGGGCTACTCCCACACCGTCGGGTGGGCAGGGCAACGGCGGCACCCAGCTGTGATACTAAAATAAATAATAATGTCAGAGTTTCAAGTAATGCACTCCACAGCGCCTCGCCCAGGTCCTCTGCCCAAGGCACAGCGGCCTCTCGCACCACGCTCTGCTGCGCCCCCACGGAGATTCTTGCCTGCTCGTTGGCGATCCTGGGGGAAGGGATGGGCGATGGGGTGGGGGAAGGGCACAGCCACCCCTTGACCCCAGCCTTCCCGATTTCCTTGAGGCGCCGAGAGCTTGGCCCCCCCCCCAGCCGCCGCTGCCCGTTTAACGCCCCTGGCAGGTTTTGCAGCACATCTGTCGGAAGTAAGGCCGGCTACAGAACTTGAACTTTAGCACCAAAGGGCAGTAAGCGACCTTGTTCACATCTTTGCATTCTGGAGAGGAAGAAAACGGAGGGGGGGGGGGAGAGAATGTGTGATGTTAGAATCATAGAATCATGTGGGTCAAGAGTAAGAGAGGACATGAAGAAGTTTACGAAATCATGTGCAGTGTGGAGAAAGTGAAGCTTTCTTGTCAGCTAGAACTTGTGGACATCAGATGAAGCCGAATGCAGGAAGATTCAGGGCAGATGAAAGAAAGGAACTCACTGCCTGGTAGGCCAGGGGTTTGGGATGGCTGGGCTAGGTATTTGTTGACTAGAGACCCCAGCCCCTTCCAGGCCCTAAGGGTTCTAGCTGTGGGGATGTCTCCTCCGGGCTCTCCTGATCCTTTGAGGAGCCTGGCAGCTAAGGACAGCCTCTTTGGGGTTCAAGAGACGGGTGACGAGGCATCTGCATAAAGTGGACCACGGAGCAGGTCCATCTCCTCCTTGTCGCTGCCACCATCAGAGGACTCTGCTCCCAAGCGTTCCTCGTCTAGGACTAAGGCAGTTTATTTAGGTGAGACCCAGGCTAACCCCTCCCCTGCCCAGCTGGCCTTCTGTGGTCTACACGTTCCGGCCCATGCCACGGGTGTAAGTCCCAACAACTGGCCCCAAGACAGCCCAAGGGCCTGCGTTAGGTCACAATAGCTTTGTCTCATCGGGAACAAAGTTTTTTGCCACCCCGACCCCTGGGTGCTTGATACAAATGTTGGAGCAGCACGCAGGTACCTTCGGGGTTCTCTGTGGGTCCCGAGTCACACTTGCTCTCGCACTGCTGTGCCGCCGCAGGCTTGAGGGCTTCTACGCACTCCCCGGAGGGCTGCCCCGTGTGGGTCATGCACTGGACCGAACGGCGTTGCTGGCCAAAACTGCACTGCCCAGAGCACTTGGGGGAAGAAGAATGCAGGAGGGTTAGGATGGGCTAAACAGTATGAAGTAAGATCGTAGTCCTCATGATTTAAATAGAAACACAAGAAGCACATAGAGGGACAGACGGATAGAAAATTTTGGATTTGCAAAACTCTTATTTCCCCCTAAATGAAATAAATATAAAATAAATAAATACTACATAACATTTAGGAATTGCCTGAGAACATTCCTGTTTACCTGTTGGATTATCTGTTGACTCCCCAAGCCTTCACCCTTGATTTGTTCCAACCAATATGGCTCCCCAGTGCTTTCTCCATTGGTTTGACCCACTCAGTATGACTCCCCCTCCCCTTCACTATTGGTCTGACCCAACCAAGATGGCGGAGCAGCTCTATTGACCTCCATTGACTCTTTGCCTCTGGTTGAGGCTCCCCGCAATGGAACAGCCTAGTGGAACAGTCCTTGCCAGCTCTCGTAAGTGAAAGAGAGCAGCGGTTCCATACCTCTCCCCACTCGCCGGTGACCCACCGCGGGGGTGGACAACGCCGAAGGCTGCACCTTATACTGGTTGGGGGCTTGGCATCCTCGGGACACTGGGAGGTGGGCAAGGTGGAGGTGTGGTCGCCGCTCTTGCAGAGGACGATTCGGTGGCGGAAGCCGGGCCCGCAGTTTGGGGTGCACTGTAGAGAGAGGATGCTGTTATCGACTGGGGCAGAGAGAGAGAAAGAGAGAGAGGGAGGATAGCTGAGCTGAGCAGAGCTGAGTTGAACTGAGCCAAATGTTTCATTGTGACAGGGGGTAGTGTGATAAGAATTTTAAAGTCTTAGATATATAATAAATGTTCATAAATGTACCAACCAAGCATGTACATAGATCAGCACAGGAAGACTGACCTGAAACCAGTTTTGATTCCCAAACTGACCAAATGTTTTCTCTGCGAGGTCAAAGGAAAATGGTAAAGCCTCCCCATCGTCTTTTCCTTCACAAATTCTGTCTTAAGGGCATGTCTGTCTGTGTCTGAATAGGGTGAGCCTGTGACCTGACTCAGGAACTAAGTATTTATCATTACAAAAGACTTGCCAGGCTCCACAGGGTATCCAATCAAGTGAGCATTAACAGGTAACCTGTCAGACGAGATAAACAACGCACTCAGATTTCTGCTGTAGACCGCCTTTTCTGTGATGTAGGTATGATGTATCTGGATGGGGGGTCTTGGGTTACACCCTTTCTGTGATGTATGCATGATGTATGGAGGGGTGGTCTGGAGCTCCAGGGCAGGGAATTTAAAATGTCTATATAAGGGTGGACACACCTTTGTTCGGGGTCCTCCTCCTTTCCTGCGTGTGAGGGGAGCACCCTGTTGCAACAGATCAATAAAGATCAAGCTTACTAGCTGCTTTGCTTCTCAATATTCTCTGGTTGGTCTCTGTTATTTTCTCCTACCAGTAGGGAACCTACGTAAGGACTCTATATGGGCTCTTGGATACCCCATAAGGGGAAAAGGGCAGATTTTTGTTTACAACAGTAGCTACTTGTTTAATCGGTGCATGTGCTTGTGTGCCATGCTCAGTACATATTAGACATTTAAAAAAACACAGAGGCTCTTACCTCAGACCAGTCGAGGGCGGCCCATTCTGGGGGGCAGGTCTGGTTGCCGCAGGGCTCCAGCACGCGGGGGCGTGGAGAGTTGCAGGCGGTGTCGTCGAGGATCTTCTCCTCCGTGGTGGAGATTTTGCGCCGGCAGGTCACGCTCCGGGTGCGAACGCCCTGGTTGCAGCTGCGGCTGCACTCGGACCAGTTCCCGATCACCCAGCTGACAGAGGCGAGAGGCGGAAAGGGTAAGCTTGCTTCCCCTGTGTGCTGGGAAGGGTGTGGGGAGAAGGGGCAGCTACAGGCCTTGGCGGTGCAAACGTCCAGAGGAGGGAAATTTGGGGGTTTAAATGAGAGAAGTAAATTCACTCAGGGGCATGTACCAAAGTCTCCAGAGCTTCCAAGGGGAAAGGCTGCAAAGTTTGGGACATTTTAGAGAAAAGGCGAGGAAGAGGTGACATGACGGGAGTTTATAAAGTTACGTGTGGCATGAAGAAAGTTTTTCTCCTGACACTAGTGGACATCCAGTGAAGCTGAACATTGGAAGATCCAGGGTGGATAAAAGAAAGTCCTTTTTCACACTGCGCATGGTTAAACTGTGGAACTCCCTCTCATCGCAGGGATGGCTGCCAGCTTTAAAAGAGCCTATTTTTAAAAGACCAATTCATGGAGGGGAGGGCTGTTGATGGCTAGGGCTGGTCAATATATTGATATATCACCCCAAACCAGTTTGAAGTCCGAATGATGATATCAGTTTCATAGTTTTTGACCTGGCAATATATCGTGAATCATGATGTGTGTGTGTGTTTGTGCGTGTCAAAGAGAACAACAACTACCAGACTTTTAGAAGACATCTGAAGGCAGCCCTGTTTAGGGAAGCTTTTAATGTTTGATGCATTATAGTATTTTAATATTTTTTTGGAAGCCGCCCGGAGTGGCTGGGGAAGCCCAGCCAGATGGGTGGGGTATAAATAATAAATTATTATTATTATTATTATTATTATTATTATTATTATTATTATGCAAAAATCACAATGTGGGAAAAACCATGCAGCCAGCCCATGCCTCTACCTAGCTCCATCCTTTGCGGTAAATTGTGATGTTTATTTATCTGGTGATATATTGTGATGTTGAAAACGAGATACAGTCATACCTCGGGTTAAGGACGCTTCAGGTTGCGTTTTTTCAGGTTACAGATCGCCAAAACCCAGAAGTACCGGAACGGGTTACTTCCGGGTTTCGGCGGTTGCGCATGCGCAGAAGCGCTAAATCATCCTTTGCGCATGAGCAGAAGCACCGAATCGCAACCCTCGTGTGTGCAGAAGCGGGTTGTGAACACTACGGGTTGCAAATGTGCATCCTGCACGGATCACTTTCGCAACCCGAGTGTCACAATGGCTGTGCTCTGCCTTCACAGCTGGAGACAGTAATGTTTCTGGACACAGTTCAGAGGGCCCTTGCGCTTGGATCCTGCTTTCGCACAGGCAACTTGCTTAGCCACTGCGAGAACAGGATCCTGGACTATGTGGGCCATTGGGCTGATCCAGCAGGCTCTTATGATGTTCTTAATGAGCTTCTGTATTTCTGAATCTGTCTTTAAATTAGAATCAGGGCTTGGTGAATAAACCACTAACTGGATTTCTATCAGTGGCTGCATGGATGGTTGTAGCCGCATTCTGGAAGGATTCGGTTCAAAAAAAAGGGATGGCGTATTCCTTACGGGGTGGGGGAGGGGACTGACTCACAAGATCGGCAAGAGGAATGAAGTACCCAGGACACCTTTCTGGGGAAATGGTGGAGCTTTCACCCATTCAAAAATCATCCAAGAGACAAAAAACCAAAGGTTTATGCTGACTTGCGGATCACTTAAGAGGCATTCCGCTCTAAGTTGCGGTGTACGTAGGGCAATACAGGTTTTCACAATGTATTTCGGGGGGAGGAGATAAATAAATATTTAAAAAAGAAAGGGAAAGGGATGCACAGGTGTGTATAAACTAGTGACCCTCAAATGTTTTCTTGGCGGAGAGGAGAGTTGGTATTTTCTCTGTTTCAATTGGATTGTTGTTGTTGTTGTTATTTAAATTTGTATACTGCCCTGTACCTGCAGGTCTCAGGGAAGTTACAACATAAGATTACACTATAAAAACACAGAATACATAAAAAATGCAAACAAAAAACCCCAATAAACACTCCAACACATTTTAAAAGGCCATCGGATGTCAATCAGTCATGCCTGGGAGAAGAGGAACATTTTTGCCTAGCACCTAAAGGTGTCTAATGAATGCGCCAGGTGGGCATCCCTGGGGAGAGCGTTCCCACAAACGGGGAGCCACAGCAGAAAAGGCCCTGTTCTCGTGTTGCCACCTTCTGGACTTCTTGTGGAGGAGGCACGTGAAGAAGAGCCTCAGATGATGAACGCAGAGTCTGGGATGGTTTATATGGGGAGAGGCAGTCCTAGAGGTATTGCGACCCTGAGCTGTTTTAGAGGTCAAAACCAGCTCTCTGGATTGGGCCTGGAAACTAATTGGCAGCCAGTGCAGTTGGACCAGAATATGCTCAAACCTTTCTGCCCCGATGAACAACCTGGATACTGAATTCTGCACCAGCTGAAGTTTCTGAACCATCTTCAGATACAGCCCTACGTAAAACGCATTGCAGTAATCTAACTTTGTGGTTAGGTAAAGGTAAAGGGACCCCTGACCATTAGGTCCAGACGTGACCAACTCTGGGGTTGCGGCGCTCATCTCGCTTTATTGGCCAAGAGAGCCAGCGTACATCTTCCGGGTCATGTGGCCAGCATGACTAAGCCGCTTCTGGCAAACCAGAGCAGCGCACGGAAACGCCGTTTACCTTCCCACCGGAGCAGTACCTATTTATCTAATTGCACTCTGACGTGCTTTTGAACTGCTAGGTTGGCAGGAGCAGGGACCGAGCAATGGGAGCTCACCCCGTCGCGGGGATTTGAACCACCGACCTTCTGACTGGCAAGTCCTAGGCTCTGTGGTTTAACCCACAGCGCCAGCTGCGTCCCTGACCTTGAGGTTACCAGAGCATAAACAGTAGTTAGGCTTGTTTGCCTGCTGCATAAAAGAGTCTGGGCACTGGGCCTCTTTTGGGGTGCCCCTCCCCCTAGGATGCAGGCCCCCCCGAAAGCATCTAACTTACGCTGGTGGGCAGGGCTCAGTGTTGCACAATCTCTGTCTCTCGGGCAGCTTAGTGTCGGGGCTGCAGAGGTGGTTGAAGACCGTGGAGCTGTCGGCTTGGTTGCGGCAGACGACGGGCTGGACCTGGCTGCCTGTAAGGATGGCGCTGAGTGAGGATGCTGAGGTCTGAGCAGCGAGAAACAGCAGCACCTTCTCACTCACTCCCCACACCCTAGGTGCCAACTGTCTGGGGCCCTGGGTGCTTGAGCATCCACAAAATCCCCCTTGAAGGGAATTTCAATGCCAGTGCCATGCATGCTCATGGCACCCATGGTCCCAGGCACCCACGGCCGCAGGGCCAAGTTGGCACTCCTTCCACTGCCCCTGGTTGCATAACACCCCCTAGTTTTTCAATGGTAGGCAAAGCCCCATAAAATGCGTGTTTTCAAAAAGATGTGTGGACAGAAGGAAGGGTTCATCTAGCTCAGAGCTGGCTACACTGACTTGGAGATTGAAACCTGGAACCTTTCCCATGTAAAGCAGCTACTTCACCACTGAGCTACTGAAGTAATTTTCAAGCCCTTGTGTTCCCAAAACAGCGACAGGATTTTCCCTTCTACTGAGTCAGGCTGCTGGTTTGTCTAGCTCACTGATTGACAGCGTTTCTCTAGGGGTTCAGGTGGGGTTTGCTCCCAGCCGCACCTGAGATGCTGTTGGGGATTCGAACCCAGGACCTGCTGCGTGCAAAGCAGATGCTCTGCAGTTGAGCGATGGCCTTTCTCCTACAAATAGAGCAAGATTCTAGTCCTCACAGTTCTGTAGGGCTTAAATTGGAACATGGGGATCTGCCTTGGAGCAAGTCTTCCCAAAGGTCTGCTGAACTTAGCAGAGTCTCTACACTGCTGTCAACACAAAAATGGCAGGGTCTCTCTAGGGGTTCAGACAGGCGCCCCACTTGGAGACGCCAGGGTTTGAACTGGGCAGTGCTGGATTACCAAACAGGCAGAGTAGGCACCAGCCTATGGGCCCCACACTTTTTAGGGGCCCCACGACAACAATTCAGTATAAGATTGATGTGATATTGAAATAAAATTGGTTACTTGAAATTGTTGGTTGGTAAAATCAACAACATATTAGGAGATAATTTGCACAGGGCCCCCCGAGATTTCAACTACTCAGTGGCCTCCATGGGGTTTAATCCAGGACTGGAACTGGGGACCGCCTGCAGGCATACTGCTGTCACACCTCTGAGCTGTGCCCTTCCAATAAAGAGTCTTACCTCCGCCACAGAGGGCCGAGCACTTTGTCCACGAGACATACTGCCACAAGTACTGGGCGACGGAACCACGGACGATGGGTGCATTGAACTTGTAGCGGATTCTCTGCAGTTCTTCCCTGACAAGCACCTAGAGGTGGAAGGGAGAGGGAATAGGGAGGCACAGCCATGGTTGGTGGAGAACCCCGCACTTTCCCAAAAGGACCTTGGAAGCAGAATTCTCTGCTGGAAAATAAAGTAGCTGTTCTGTCTCATGACTTGTGGGACGATATTGCAATCAATCCAACAATTCATGTTTTGCCAGATGGGCACACAAAGGGGCAAAGGTTCACAGAGGTTTCCTACAAAATTTGCTAGAGGGAACTCTTCCTGAGATCACTTCCTTGGTCTGTCTTGGCAGGAAGCTGTAGTACTAAATCCTTCCTTCCTGTCTCAGCATCTCTCTCTTACTTCGTCCTGCCTCCAAACTGGCCACACATGCATGCCTAGTTCAGGCACCATTTTTGAACTCAAGATTTTGTACTTTTGTAACTTAGATAGTGGTTATAAGTCTGCCTTCATTTTGCTACTGTACCTCCTTCTTCAAGACCGAGCTTGTGTAAGTAAATACTACTTTTACTTCTTCACAAAGCAATGTCATCATCATTATTATTATATCATCATATTGAAAAGTTGGAAGGGATCTTGAGGGTCATCTAGTCCAACCCCCTGCAACGCAGGAATCTTTTGCGCAACACAGGATTCGAACCCACAACCCCAAGATTAAGAGTTAAATGCTCTACCAAATGAGCTATCCCAGGTCCGTGGGACTGTTATTTTTAAGGGGGAGAAAAGGGGTACTGCCGGGGAAAACCCATTCTGCCTTAAAGCACCCCAGATTATTGTTTCTAGAAGATTAAATCACCCTTGTTTTAGCTTCCAAGTTTAAAGCTACAGAGTATGGTTGTCTGCTGATCTCATGCACGTGAGCAAGGAAAGATAACAACTAAATAATATATGCTCTCCTAAGGCTTGAGGTCTTCATTACATGACCTCCGCTCCTACAAGGATCACACGACATCCCAATTACATGGCCAATCAGCTTTAGCTGTGTGCTGAGGTCAAACAAGGGCAAACGGAGTCTGTTAGTGGGCATGACCATAGCTGTCAACTTTTCCCTTTTCTTGCAAGGAATCCTATTTAGAATAAGGGAATTAAAAAAAGGGGAAACGTTGACAGCTATGGGCATGGCGTCCTTTACTGGTCGCAGGGAGAATCTTGGCTTATCAGGGATCACCCTAAAGCAGCGGTTCCCCAACTTTTTCGTGCCCCACCACAAAAAGCAATCTTCAGTCGAGCACCGGTACCTGCTTTACAAAGACTGATAGTCTTAGATACCGCATTTAGTAACCCCTGTTCAGTCAACGAACCATGACGATGAGGGTGACGTTGGTGGGGCCCAGGGATTCCAGGGACTCCAGCTCGTCTTGAGCGCGTCTGTAGTGGAAGGTGGTCCCAGCGATGTCAAAGCGCCGGGGTGGGTCAATGGAGAGCTTTCCGTTGACGAAGTACTCGTCGTTCTCCCCTCTCAGAGCTGGAAAGAGAATCCGGGGTGTGTGGGGTGTGACCAAGTCAGGGGTGGGCTGAAGCACTTGCATCCCACCCCCCAAAAGATATAGGGATATTTTTCATAAAAATCATAATTGTATTATTTGTTCCCCACCCATCTGACTAGGCTGCTCCAGCCACTCTGGGCAGCTGGCAACAAAATATTAAAAGCACAATAAAACACCAGCCATTAAAAACTTCCCTATATGGGGCTGCCTTCAAATGTCTTCTAAACATCAGATAGTTGTTTATTTGCTTGACATCCGACCACCGAGAAGGCCCTCTGCCTTGTTCCCTGCAACCTCACTTTTCACAGGGAGGGAACCGCCAGAAGGCCCTCAGAGGTGGACCTCAGTGTCCGGGCTGAACGATGGGGGTGGAGATGCTCCTTCAGGTATACAGGGCTGAGGCCATTTAGGGCTTTAAAGGTCACAACCAACACTTTGAATTGTACTGGGAGCCACTGTAGGTCTTTCGGGACCGGTGTTATACAGTCCTGCCAATGGCTCCCAGTCACCAGTCCAGCAGTCGCATTCTAGATTTAGTTGTGGTTTCCGAGTCACTTTTGAAGGTAGCTCCACGGAAAGCACATGGCAGTAGTCCAAGCGGGAGATAACCCACATGCAAAACCAGAGGTTGGAGGTCACCTCAAGGACAAGCTGCCTGGGGTATCCCTCCTTAGCTAAGGTTTCTCACCAAGGTAGTTCAAGGAAAGGTTGAGCTCCCGGATGTCGATATGCACCGATCCTTTGGGGATCCATATCACCTCTTCGTAGCCTGTGCGGCAGGTGGAGATAATAAACCAAGGTAAGTTCTAAGGGGGTGCTCAATGTTCAATAAGACAAGAGAGAAAATTTGGTGCAGGGAATTGCAAAGCACATGAAGAATTGTGTTGATGCGGAGGAGATTTCACCCCTCCCATATCCAAGAATCTCCTGAGGAGTCTGCTGATTCTGCAGAGAGGAGGAGGCGTGTTCTGCTCTCTACATATTCTGCTCCAGCACCACATCAAAGAGTCGGTCAGTGAGTGAGTCTGTCAGTCAGTCAGTCAGGGAGAGAGAGACTGAGTGTTAAAGATTGTGTGTTTAGATAAGGTTGCTGCTAAGAGCAGCTGCAGGCACTCAGTGCGGTTCAGCATTCTTTATGCTTAGGCTCATTTAGCTCTGTATATAGTTGTATTATAGTTGTAGTTATAGAATAAAGAGAATATTCTACAGAACTGCTCTCCGAGCTGTTTATATACTCTGCTGGACTCTGCTGGACTCTGCTGTACGACGACTGTCTTGTGGAAGTGAATCCGGTGCTCACAACTCTAAGCTGTGAGTCCACAGCACTTTGACCTGTTCCTGTGCTGAAGGTGGTCTCTGGAAATGCTACCCAGCTCGCCTAGCCCAGTCGGGGCTGAAGTGGATGAGTCCAGTTAGTGGCACTGGCTCAAGGGCGATGGTGACAGATGCTGTCTTCTACTAAGTCAGTACTGGGATGGGAACCTGGGAGACCAGGCTTCAAATTAACGTGTTTTAAGGGCACTGGGAAATAGGTGCTATGCACAGCTGGGAACCTCCCCAATCAAGTTCCACCTGTGCAATTTATTTTTGAAAGCACCTGCCTTGGAATAGAAAAACATTTGCCTACAACATGTCAGAACCGTCTTGGCCCCTCTCTGAGCTGTACATTTGTCCACCCACTGGGTCACCAGGCAACCCTCACCTCCGTCCGGCAGCGAGTGGTTGAAAAGTCCTTCAATGGTCTCGCAGGAGCTCCCGTCCCCTCCGCAGACCCGGCACTTGTCCTCCTTGGTGTCCGAGCCCAGGATGCGGTCGCAGCCCACGTGCTTATAGGAAACAAAAGGAGAGGTTTGACGGAGGAAGTTCTTGGAAGAGTTAGGGATGGACGATATCGGGTTTTCAACATTGTGATATATCACCAGCTAAATGCTGCGATATACTGATATATCACGATGCCTGAAATAAGGATGGAGCTATGTAGCGCGCCAGTGTGGTGTAGTGATTAAGAGCGGTAGACTCGTAATCTGGTGAACTGGGTTCGTGTCTCCGCTCCTCCACATGCAGCTGCTGGGCTAGTCACACTTCTCTGAAGTCTCTCAGCCCCACTCTCCTCACAGAGTGTTTGTTGTGGGGGAGGAAGGGAAAGGAGAATGTTAGCCGCTTTGAGACTCCTTAGGGTAGTGATAAAGCGGGATATCAAATCCAAACTCCTCCTCCTCCTCCTCTTCTTCATCATCATCATCATCATCATCATCATCATCATCACGGATTTCCCCCGCATCAATATTTTTGCATAGCACATACACACATCGTGATTTGGGATATATTGCCAAGGTCAAAAATTAAGAAACTGATATCATGGTATGATCTTCAAACCGGTTTTGGACGATATATTGATATATCGCCCAGCCCTAATGAGCACCAACCTGGACAGCCTTAAAAGAAAGCAGGCCTTTCTAAAGAGGAATGGTAGAAGACAAGAGCCTGGTTCTGGTGTGGCCAATGGCCCGTTTCGTCCAGCATCCTCTTCTCACAGTGGCCAGCCAGATTCCTCCAGGATGCCCACAGGCAGGCGATAAAGGAGCAAGCCCTGTGCCTTGTGATTCATAAAAAGCTAAGAAGAGCCTGCAACTGGGACTCATCTAGCCCAGCCTCCTGGCTTCACCGTGTCTAATTAAATGCCCCCCTAAGAAGCCCAAGCAGGATGTGAGAGTAATAGCCTTCTCTTGCTCCCCACCATTCTAAGGTAGACTGTCTCTGCCTATGAAGGCTCTATTTGTGAATCGCCAGAAACTAAGTGCCAGCCAGATGCCCATGATGGGAAGCCTGCAAGCAGAAGCTGACCATCACAGCAAACCTCCCTCCTGTGGCACCCAGCAACTGGGATTCAGAGGTAGACTGCCCCAGTCCAGGAGGTGATATGCAGCCATCATGCCTAGCAGCCACTGATAGCCTTATAGTCCCTGAATTTGTCTAGAATCATAGAATCCTAGAGTTGGAAGAGACCCCAAGGGCCATCGAGTCCAACCCCCTGCCAAGCAGGAAACACCATCAGAGCACTCCTGACATATGGTTGTCAAGCCTCTGCTTAAAGACCTCCAAAGAAGGAGACTCCACCACACTCCTTGGCAGCAAATTCCACTGTCGAACAGCTCTTACTGTCAGGAAGTTCTTCCTAATATTTAGGTGGAATCTTCTTTCTTGTAGTTTGGATCCATTGCTCCGTGTCCGCTTCTCTGGAGCAGCAGAAAACAACCTTTCTCCCTCAGCCTGATCCAGCAGGCTCTTCTTATGGCCTTAAATCATGTGTCGTCCCCCCCCCCTAAATGGAAAAGCCCCCCAATGCATAAATCTTTCCTTGTAGAGAAAGTGAACCAACCTCCCCCTCCAGATGGTCCCAGAAGCCGCCCATTAAACCTCAGTCAGTCGGAGGCCTACGGGCAGCGAGGAGGAGTGGTTACAGTGCTGGGAAATCACCTTGCACTCTCCATTGACACAGATGTCGTTGGAGTCCTGGCGGCAGGGCGTTCCATCCACCACGGCTGCCGCCCTCTCTGTGTAGAAGTTGAAACCTTCCGCCAGGCAGTTGAGCGAACAGGACTTGACGCCTCCTGCGGAGAGATGGCAGTTTCAAACCACTAGATCAGAGAGGCTGGATTTGGGATGGGTGAAAGCTGCCCCCCCCCCCCCGGGTGTGTGTGTGTGGAAACGGCCTTACCTCCTCGGTACGTCTTCCAGGTATAATACTTTCCTCGGAAGGGGATGTTATCAAACTCGGCGCACTGCAGCTCTCGGAAGTCTTGCGAGCCCGGTAGGCAGTCCTGGGGCGGGGGGCACAGAAAGATTGCCACATTTATTATCTGCTCTCTGGGGCTGAGGGGGGCTGCTTCTTTTAATGCCTGGAAGCAGAGGGGGTGCATTCTGGACCCCACAGCTGAAAGACTTTGCTGGGAGGTGCAAGTCAGACACACCATGACTGAGCTATAAGGTTGGGAGCTGCTGTTACTTCTCACATCTGCCTCCCAAGGCATGTGACTCACTCTGCCTTATCATTATTAATATTTATTAAATTTGTATACCTCCCTTCACCCGAAGATCACAGGCAGCTCATGACATAAACATTCAAAACAAGAACCCAAAATACAGTTATTGATTTGGGGGGGGGGGGGAGAGACACTCCTAAACCCTAGAAAGGTAAAGGTAAAGGTAAAGGACCCCTGACCATTAGGTCCAGTCGTGGCTGACTCTGGGGTTGCGGCGCTCATCTCGCTTTACTGGCCTAGGGAGCCGGCGTACAGCTTCCAGGTCATGTGGCCAGCAGGACTAAGCCGCTTCTGGTGAACCAGAGCAGCACACGCAAACGCCGTTTACCTTCCCGCCGGAGTGGTACCTATTTATCTACTTGCACTTTGACGTGCTTTCAAACTGCTAGGTTGGCAGGAGACAAATGGTAGGATTTCGATTAACTGGGATGTGGATGAAAGTACAATCTGCAGAGCTGTGCCAGACAGGGAATCCCTGGGCTGGCTTCTGCAAACCAGCCTGGCTGGCCTAGCAAACAGCAAATCTGTCAATAGTGGCGCTGGCTTGGGCCCTAGATTATGGGTGCCCAGTGGCAAGCAGCTCAGGACAAAGAACAAATCTGTTAACATGACAAAAGGTGTTGATGTGCCATCAGAGAGGAATTCTGTGCCCTGGGGAAGCAGACGGTGCCAAGGTGATGGGTGTGTGTGTTTGAGGTGACAGGAAAAGAGTCTTTTCAGCAAGGTGTGCTGGGAAGAAGAAAGGGAGAGAAGAAAGGCTGGGATCCATCTTGGGCAGGCTGGCTGAAGGCTGGCTGGGAGAGATGCCTTGGACACCAGGGCTGCACAAGCCCCTCTTGAAATGACCATGCTGTAAGATCTGGACTCCCTCCAGGCAGACTGAAGGTGTAAACAGGGGAATAAACCACATTTCTTAAAGCTATGGCAGTCTCCACCGTGTTGCAATTCTCCAAGAGACCACAGACCCTGGGTGAACCCCCAGAACACCTTGGGATCTTGCTGCCTCTCAGCAGAGAGTAGGAGGTAGCGCTCAACTTTCATAACAATCCATTCCTTTGCCCCCACCGTCCTCCCATCCCAGAATCCCTTGCTACTCACGTCAGTGTTACAAGACCGGTAACGCTTCCGTTCCCCGAGACAGTATTTCCCACCGATTGTCGGCCTTTGAAAGAGAGAAAAGGAAGAAGACATGGAAAATGCCGTCCCAGGGAACACGGGGGATGTCTTGGGTGTTTATGCATGTGTCCACTTACCGTGGGCTGTCGCAGTGGCGGATGGATGAGGAGACGCCTCCCCCACAAGTCCGGCTGCACTCTCCCCATGGCGACCACGTCCCCCAGGCTCCGTCCACACCCTCTGGCCGTGTGCCGAAAGGAACACATTCCCGTTTGTAGCACCACTGGCGGTGGATAGAAGAGAGACCCACCGGTCAGCAACAACACCCCCCACCTCGCTGGCGTTCATGCGTCTGACCTCAGCAGGACTGCGCGATTATGGGTAAACTGGCCGTCTGGAAGGGATCCCAAAGGCCATCTAGTCCAACCCTCTTGCAAGGCAGGAATCGCTGCTGCGGGTTAGGGTACAGCAAGGTTGGCCCTGCCTCTTACCCCCCTCTCGATGGTGTTAGTCTGGCAGATGGTCCCCTCGGCCGCTGGGATGCTGTTGGTGATGCATCGGTTGCTCTTGCTAAGGCACCAGAGCTCGTTGCAAACTTCCTGGAGGAGGAGGAGAAGAAGGACCAGTGGGTGGGTGGGGGCGCGGGCGGAGCTGGGAGGAGGGGTTCACGGCCGCAGAGGTTGGTGGTGCTACGTGACGTCTTGGACTAAGGAAGGAGGTGGCAACTGATGACTGGAAGGATTAAAGAAACACAACAGGTCTCTGTGGAGACTAGGTCTGGGAGATACCTGGTGATACATCACCAGCTAAACATCACAATATATCACAAGGTCTGAAATAAGGAGCTGTGTAAAGGCATTGGCTGGTTTCATGGTTTCCCCTGCATCATGATTTTTGCATAGCACACGTGCACAGGCTGGGAGCCTCAATGTCTCTCCTCTGGAGGCTTCAACCAGGGCAAAAAACTTGACACCCCCGCCCCCTGCAGCTACGGCTCTGCATTAAAGTAAATGGATTGTAGCAAACTGCACCAAACTCAGTAGACCCATTAACATCAATGGATCTGTCAAATGATGCTTTTACTCAGTGGAGTCATTTAAGTCAGTGGGTTGCCACGAATTATATCATGCTGTGAGGAGCCCCTTGGGGTATAGGAAGGGCTACGAAGGAAGAAGGTTGTGATTCCATTTCCCCACTCCACCCCCTCGCCATTTCCCATCCAGTAATAAGCAAAAATACTGCTTTTGAAAATCATCAAAGTGGAGAGAAAAAATTGGTGGAATTCTCATGGGTGGAGTGCAGGGGTTAATATACAGTCGTACCTTGGAAGTCAGAATCCGTTCCAGAAGTTTGTTCGACTTCCAAACGTTTGAAAACCAAATCCTGGCTTCTGATTGGCTGTAGGAACCTCCTGCAGCCAATCAGAAGCCGCGGAAGCCACATTGGACGTTCGGGTTCCCAAAAAACATTCGCAAACCGGAACACTCACTTTTGGGTCTGTGGTGTTCAGGAGCCAAAATGTCCAAGTTCCAGGGCGTTTGGGATCCAAGGTATGACTGTATTCCTTTTGAGGTGGTCAAGGGGTGATGATGATGATAATAATAATAATAATAATAATAATAATAATAATAATAATAATAATAATAATATGCTACCCATCTGACTGTGTTACCCCAGCTACTCTGGGCGGCTTCCAACAAATTGAAATACACTTGGAAGCATCCTTCCATTCATTCTGCAGAGAGCTCTGCAGTCTTCCCAGGTGCCCACAGTGCAATCAAATCACAGTTCACAGTTCACAGAATCATAGAATGGTAGAGTTGGAAAGGCAGTGGCGTAGCGTGGGTGGAGTTGGAAAGGCAGTGGCGTAGCGTGGGTTGTCAGCCCCCGGGGCAAGGCAAGTAATTTGCGCCCCCTAACCCAGGGCAAGGCAAGTAATTTGCACCCCCCCTGCTGCACTGTCCCTCCCCCAGATAGTCCCTCGCTCTCTCTGTGCACCGCACCGCACGCCTGGCACCCTCCCCTCCACAGTGGGCGGCGACCCGGCGGCTTGGATCGGATTCGCACAGCCAGCACTGCAGTGAGAGAGAGTGAGTGAGCCAGGTAGGGGCAGAGAGCTGCGAGTGCGAGCGCCCCCCCCCCGATGTTGTGCCCGCTGCGGCCGGCCCCCCCTGCACCCCCCACGCTACGCCACTGTGGAAAGGGACCCCAATGGTCATTTAATCCAACTCCCTGCAATGAAGGAACCACATGTAAAGTATCCCTAAAGAACTGCATTGGTAGTGCTTCCCACGAAGCAGCTTTTTCTGCATCAGGAAGTGTGGTCACCCAGGGAGGCTGCGGGGCACAGAGGACATATTGCCTGGGGGAAATGTTTATTGGGAACGAAACATACACCTGCCTAAAAATGTCCAGAAACTCCCAACTGCCCTGTGAACCAGGCAGAAAAGGTGGAAGCCTCTTTTGCAGAAGGAGAGTGGTTTTTAAAAACAACAACCCGAAGGGCAGATTTCAGCCCCGCACTCCTGATTGCTGCAAGAGTGGACCTTGGCTGACGCTGGTGCTGCAGCTGAGGGCTGTGGCTGGTTTAAAGGCTGGCCAGTGGGCGCAAAATGCCTTGCCCACCCCTCCACCCCTCCACGTTGGGAATCAAGAGTAAAAGCAGGAAGGCTCTCTACCCCATATTTACACTGGCGAGATTTGACTCCGTACTGAAAGCGGCACTGCTCATCTGCATCGTAAGCCTGTCCTGGGGCCACCGTCGGGTAGACGAAATCCTGCTTGGGTGGAGCATTGTTCAGGCAGAGGCCCATCCCAGAGCTGGAGCAGCAGAGAGAAACAAAGGAGAAAGACATCAAGGGTTGATGGTGTGAGTGCAAGAAGAGTTTTATTTATAAAGAGCTGCAATTCCACATCAACGTAGAATTTTTTTTTGAAAATTATGGAAGCACAGACTAAGTAACTGGCTTCATTCTTTAGCTGGTAGAGCATGAAGCTCTTAATCTCAGGGTCATTTCAAGTCCCATGTTGGACAAAAAGATTCCTGCATTGCAGTGGGTTGGACTAGATGACCCTTGTGGTCCCTTCCACCTCCATGATTCTGTGATTCCGTCAGACACCTGAAGTAGAATTTGGAGTGGTAGCATTAAACCACCACATATTTTAATCTATAGTTTTAAAGATTGAAGCAATGGAACAAAACACACTGAATAGCCATTTCTAGTTACAGACGCTCAGTAGAAGAGTCATATTAATCCCTTTGAACATAGAATCATAGAGTTGGAAGAGACCACAAGGGCCATCGAGTCCAACCCCCTGCCAAGCAGGAAACACCATCAGAGCACTCCTGACATATGGTTGTCAAGCTTCTGCTTAAAGACCTCCAAAGAAGGAGACTCCACCACACTCCTTGGCAGCAAATTCCACTGTCAAACAGCTCTTACTGTCAGGAAGTTCTTCCTAATGTTTAGGTGGAATCTTCTTTCTTGTAGTTTGGATCCATTGCTCCATGTCCGCTTCTCTGGAGCAGCAGAAAACAACCTTTCTCCCTCCTCTATGTGACATCCTTTTATATATTTGAACATGGCTATCATAGAGTTGGAAGAGACCACAAGGGCCATCGAGTCCAACCCCCTGCCAAGCAGGAAACACCATCAGAGCACTCCTGAAACATGGTTGTCAAGCCTCTGCTTAAAGACCTTAAAGACCTCCGACTCAGCTGTTTCCTTGATTTTGTCTTGGAGTGAATCTCCTCAGCATCATCCAGAATCAAGTTCGAATCCAATAACACAGCCTTCTATCCTTGTGTTCACCTGTTCATACAGTCCTACCTGAATTCTGAACCTTTGTATCTGAAGATGAGGTTGATGGGCTGCGCCATTGCTTTCTGCATCTTCTGGCCTTGCCTGCCATGGCCGACACCTGGGCTTGGAATGACCCCCCCCCCCACAAGACAACCCTACTTCTAAGGGATGGGGGCCCCTTCTAAGAAGACGCGTGGAATCATAGAATTGTAGAGTTGGACTGAGGATCATCTATTCCAACCCCCTGCAATGAAGGAATCTTTTGCCTGACATGGGGCTTGAACCCATGAACCTGAGATTAAGAGTCTCCTGCTCCACCAGCTGATCGTTGGAAAGAAATGGCCACCAACCTAGATGGCCTTAAAAAAGGATTGGACTATATGGAACTTGCCGAACTGACTGGGAGACTCTGGGACCAGAGAGAAGAGACGGTGGAAGAAGATTGGAAGAAGTTTAAAAAATATTTGAAAAAATATGTTACTATTTAAATCTTAGAAAAGCTTTGGAAGTGGATATAGGCTGCAGGGTTAGAAGTAGCGTATTTTAAAATAGTATTACTTGTAAGGGATAATATGTGAAGATTTTAATCGTAAAAGTAAGTGAGATAAAAAATGGTTAAAAAGTATGATATACCGTACTTTTTGCTCTATAAGACTCACTTTTTCTCTCCTAAAAGGTAAGGGGAAATGTGTGTGCGTCTTATGGAGTGAATGCAGGCTGCACAGCTATCACAAAAGCCAGAACAGCAAGAGGGGTTGCTGCTTTCACTGCGCAGCGATCCCTCTTGCTGTTCTGGCTTCTGAGATTCAGAATATTTTTTTTCTTGTTTTCCTCCTCCAAAAACTAGGTGCGTCTTGTCGTCTGGTGCGTCTTATAGAGAGAAAAATACGGTATGTAAACTGCTAAAGATGAGGTAAATTGAAAATCAGATGGGGGGAAGCTCACTAAACAATGTTTAGAAAAAATAAGGATAAGACAAGAATTTGTTTGTATTGTTTGTGTTGGTTATTTGTGTTGGTTATTAGTGATATAAAATGAATAAAAAATTTTTTGGGGGGGGGGGAGAATTGGCCAAAATCATGCAAGGAAGGGCTATTGATGGCTACTGCCCACAATGGTTGCGCTCTCCTTCCACAGTTAGAGGAGGCAATGCTTGTGAATACCAGTTGCTGGAAACCGCAGGAGGGAATATTGTTCTTTAGCTCAAATCCCGCTTGCTGGTTCCCCACAGGCATCTGGTTGATCACTGGGTGAACAGAATACTGGACCAGATGCAGTGGCGTAGCGTGGGGGGTGCAGGGGGGGCCGGCCGCACCGGGCGCAACATCTGGGGGGGTAGGGTTAGGGGGCACAAATCCACGGGTTAGGGGGCACAAATCCACGGGTTAGGGGGCGCAAATTACTTGCCTTGCAAGTGCTGACAACCCACACTACGCCACTGACCAGATGGGCCACTGGACTCATCCAGCAGGACTCTTCATATTCCTATGCACAACAATACTAAGTATGGAAAGCAGGACCCCAAATAATAAATACAGTGGTACCTCAGGTTACATACGCTTCAGGTTACATACGCTTCAGGTTACAGGCTCCACTAACCCAGAAATAGTGCTTCAAGTTAAGAACTTTGCTTCAGGATGAGAACAGAAATCGTGCTCCGGCGGCGCGGCAGCAGCAGGAGGCCCCATTAGCTAAAGTAGTGCTTCAGGTTAAGAACAGTTTCAGGTTAAGTACAGACCTTCGGAACGAATTAAGTACTTAACCCGAGGTACCACTGTAAACCCAGAAGACCCCCAGCATGCAAAAGGAGCCCATTGTGTCATTTTTGTGTCCACCACTTAAAGGCCAGTTATGGAACAAAGAGACAGGGGGAATGGAAGTGATGAGGTGGTGTGTGCGATGCTTTGGAGACGCACAGCGGAAAACAGGCAGCCCCTTACTCGAGAAAGCTGGTTATATAGTCCCTACTGCACGTGGACCACACAAAAGGGTTGGTTTTCATGGTGATGTGAGCCGCCATCAGCTTGGCTGTCTCCTGGCCCCGGGAACCACAGCTGTTTCCGACGCCGTCGTGGTTCATGCCGAACCTGGAAGGAGAAGCGTGAAGCCAGAGAAAGAAGGAGCCAGTGTGGTGTAGGGGTTAAGAGCGGTGGACTCGTAATCTGGTGAACCGGGTTCGCTTCCCTTCTCCTCCACCTGCAGCTGCTGGGTGACCTTGGGCCAGTCACACTTCTCTGAAGTCTCTCAGCCCCACTCACCTCACAGAGTGTTTGTTGTGGGGGAGGAAGGGAAAGGAGAATGTTAGCCGCTTGGAGACTCCTTAGGGATAAAGCGGGATATCAAATCCAAACATGCCAAACAGGATTATTTGCTGCCTGCTTGGGAGTAAACAGAGCTGCAAGTAGGGGAGTCTATTCTGGAATAAATCAATCAGCAAGAAGAAGCGTGTATCCCTGAGAAAACTGACTAACAAGTAGGAGAGCCTGTGCTGGAATAAGTCTAGGTAAAGGTAAAGGTACCCCTGCCCGTACGGGCCAGTCTTGACAGACTCTAGGGTTGTGCGCCCATCTCACTCAAAGAGGCCGAGGGCCAGCGCTGTCCGGAGACACTTCCGGGTCACGTGGCCAGCGTGACATCGCTGCTCTGGCGAGCCAGCGCAGCACACGGAACGCCGTTTACCTTCCCGCTAGTAAGCGGTCCCTATTTATCTACTTGCACCCAAGAGTGCTTTCGAACTGCTAGGTTGGCAGGCGCTGGGACCGAGCAGCGGGAGCGCACCCCGCCGCGGGGATTCGAACCGCCGACCTTTCGATCGGCAAGCCCTAAGCACTGAGGCTTTAACCCACAGCGCCACCCGCGTCCTTAGGGTACGTGACTCCTTGAGACTCCTTAGGGTAGTGATAAAGCGGGATATCAAATCCAAACATGCCAAACAGGATTATTTGCTGCCTGCTTGGGAGTAAACAGAGCTGCAAGTAGGGGAGTCTATTCTGGAATAAATCCATCAGCAAGAAGAAGCGTGTATCCCTGAGAAAACTGACTAACAAGTAGGAGAGCCTATCCTGGAATAAGTCTATCCTGGAATAAATCGATCAGCAAGAAGGGGAGTGTATCCCTGAGAAAGCTGACCAACAAATAGGGGAGCCTATCCTGGCCATTCGGATGTCTTTGACATCTTTGGTACCCCTGCACCCAACCCCTCCCACAAGCCCTCTTTCGGGCCTGTGGTTCAGAACACTGCAACATAGCAGAAGTGGCCCTGAAAAACATTAACCAGACACAAGACCAAACAATTTCCACATCAACCCCACAACCAGATCTGAACTCTGCTCACGTGTGGCCGATCTCGTGGGCGATAGTGAAAGCTGTCGCCAGGCCGAGGTCTTCGTTGATGGAGCAACTCCGTTCCCGCTCACACATCCCACCCACGGGCGCCAGTCCTGGGAGAAGCAGAGCATTGTCACAGGGGAGATGTTATGTCAAAGCAGATTCAGCCACGAGATCCAAAATCCTGATCTGCACATCAGTGGCGTAGCGTGGGTTGTCAGCACCTGGGGCAAGGCAAGTAATTTGTGCCCCCTAACCCGTGGATTTGCACCCCCTAACCCTAACTGCCAGATGTTGCGCCCGGTGCGGCCGGGCCCCCCTACACCCCCCAAGCTACGCCACTGCTGCACATTGCTCTGGAAGGGTAGTTTGTAGCAAAGTCGACCCTCTCCCCAACTGGAATCTGTCCTAGGTTGCATCACAAACTGATATTGAAATGATGCCTCCCACTCTGCTCTAAAGCGGGGGGGTGGGGTGGGGGGGTAGAAACTGAGCGTTTGAAATGCATTTAGTGGGAAAGGCTTCCTACCTACCTAGAGTCCCGCACGGTTTATTTTTGTAGATGCAGATATCGTATCTAAAAAGCAGGTGCGAGAAGAAGGGAGATGCAATTAAGGCACATTCCATCCTGCCAATTGAGCACAGCAAATAAACGAGGTGGGGATCGTCCACCTGGGAAGGGAGCCCACCCAGGAGAAGGAAAACTCTGACCCTAAACCTCCGCTGTCTTGTGGCCGGGACATCTTTGGGAGACGAAAAGACTCAGGGGTAGACCCTCCACAAAAACGGACCGGAGTCCCTAAGGCAGTTGGATGGTGCCTTGTACGCCTGTTTCTGGCAACTCCTGCAGCCAAGCTGGTGCCAAACGTCTTGTTCTGCTTTCCTTTGGGCCACACCAGTGAGGCCACAATGGGGCTCTTGTCATCTGGGCAGCCCAGGACCTCCAGACACACTGCCCAGGCTTGCGCTCCAGGGAGGTCACTTGGGTGCTGTTAGTGCAGCAGTTTGACTTCACCCTCGGAGGCACACTCCATTGTCTCTCATGACAGACAGATGCCAACAACAACAGCTATTATGGAAATTCCAGTTCTGATGTTTTATAGCTCTTATTTTGGAAAAAAAGTGATGTTTGCTGCTCTTATTCTTTAAAATGGAATAAAAATTATTTAATTATGTTAAACAAACAAACACGAAGACAGAGAAACTTCTGGGTTGCGAGAGAATCTCAGCTTGCAAGGGGTTCAAACATGGACATAGCCATGGGTGTGCAGGGGGGGCAGCTGCCCCCCCAAACAAGTAAATAAATAGAAATACAGTGGTGCCCCGCAAGACGAATGCCTCGCAAGACAGAAAACCCGCTAGACGAAAGGACGAATTTCTCTATGGGATTGCTTCGCAAGACGAAAATGTCTTGCGATTCTTGCAATTTTTTTCCGCTCCCCACCCCCTTTTTCTAAGGCACTAAGCTGCTAATAGCCTTTTAGCAGCTAATCCGATAATCCCTTAAGCCTTTAATAGCCGCTAATAGCCGCTAAACCGCTAATAGTGCTAATCTGCTAATGGGCTTGCTTCGCAAGACGAAAAAACCTCAAGACGAAGAGACTCGTGGAACAGATTCTTTTCGTCTTGCGAGGCACCACTGTACCTGACTAACTGACCTTTGCTGAAAACTTGGTTCTGCCCCCCCCCCCATAATGCCTGCTCCCCGTAAAATAATTCCAACGTGGCCCACAAGACCATCTCCCCCTAACCCCGCCCACCTGTCCATCAGCTGACAGCCCTGGGTGACATCAACTGATGGGCAGCATTCAATCCTGGTGGAGTCCGCCCTCTCAACAGTGGGCGAGTGGAGGGTTTGATGTCCAGGGGGCAGTCTGAGGTTGGTGTGCCAGTAGCACCCCCCCCCCCCGCACAATCAGGATGAAACAAGCCAACTGCTCTTTTACCACCAACGTGGTTCCGGTATACCTGGTGATCAAAACGGCGGTGTCGTGATTGGCGATGCCGTTGTCCGGGATGGCATTCCCGTTCCCATTGCGATTCACAATGGATTTCTGCCACTTGCAGAAGCTGTCGAGAGACTTTCCGGCATGGTGGTTGATCTCCAGGGTGGGCTGGAGGAAGAGGGAGAATCGAAAAGGTTTCAGAGAGTGTAAACGTATCAAATTCTCCCACTCCTCCTGAGACCTCCTGGACGGTATCGTTGGGGCACGTGAGGAAGGACATTTTCTGTGGCTGCACCAAGACCAGGGAGACAAAGCCCCGTGGCACATGGGGTTTCAGGCACTTAAAGGTAAAGGTACCCCTGCCCGTACGGGCCAGTCTTGCCAGACTCTAGGGTTGTGCGCCCATCTCACTCAAAGAGGCCAAGGGCCAGCGCTGTCCGAAGACACTTCCGGGTCATGTGGCCAGCATGACATCGCTGCTCTGGCGAGCCAGAGCCGCACACGGAAACGCCGTTTACCTTCCCGCTAGTAAGCGGTCCCTATTTATCTACTTGCACCCAGGGGTGCTTTCGAACTGCTAGGTTGGCAGGCGCTGGGACCGAACAGCACTTACCCAGCGTCTATTTCCTTTGGAGGGTTGAGACATGGCAGAGACCGTCACAGCTTTAAGAAATATGGTTTACTCGCCTGTTTACACCTTCAGTCTGTGTGGCAGGAGTCCAGAACTTACAGCATGGTCATTTCAAGAGGGGCTTGTCCCCCACAGCAGTGCAGTCCAAGATATCTCCCCCAGCCAGCCTTCCTGCCCAATATGAATCCCAGCCTTTCTTCTCCCCCCTTCTTCTTCCCAGCACATCTTGCTAAAAAAAACCACCCCACTTTTCCTGTCATGTCAAGCACACACTGCATCACCTTTGTAACACCTGTCTCCGCAGGCCAAAGAATTCCTCTATCCACACCTTTCGTTATGTTAACAGATTTGCTCTTGCTAGGCCAGCCAGGCTGGTTTGCAGAAGCCAGCTCAGAGATTCCCTACCTGGCACAGCTCCATACCCCAATTAATCAAAATCCTACCATCTATTAATTTCTAGGGTTTAGGGGGGGTCCCCCCAAAACCTATAGCACATCTCTTATCACCTCCTCTGCAAATATGCTCCTCTTCCCCCACTTTATTGCCAGGGAGAGGACGCAGCAACCACCGCCATTTTCTGTTCCCACTTTTTGCCACCATCCTTGTCTGGGGAAGCTTCTCAGTGATACCAGCCCCGGTCCCTCTTTCTTTCTCTTGGGGCACCCCCTCACCTGGTCCTCTGTCAGTAGGATGAGCCGGGTCACCAGTATGTTGACAATATTGCCCAGACTTGAGTCTTGGAAAAGTTTAGCAACCTGACCTCCAGGAAACAAGGAAAGACCAGTGTTAAAAAACAAGACAGTTGGGGGAGGCTGAACGATGATGGGCTTTTGTATCTTTCTCAATAGGACAGAGGAAGCTGCCTTAAACCAAGACAGACCATCGGTCAGTGTAGCTCAGTAAAGTCAGCACTGACTGACAACAACTCTCCAGGGTTTCTATCTATCTGGAGATGCCAGGGATTAAACCTTTCACACGCAATGCAGATACTCTATAGTGAGCTAAAATATTTCTTAAAAATAAAGCAAGGTCCTAGTGCTCAATATTTATTAATATATTTGCATTTGTTTTTGCACATGAAGTTGCAAACCGTACAACTGTCCCTATTTTCCAGCATCATTTCCGCATTTACAGAAGCCGTCCTGGTTTCCAAGTATCTCAGAATGTCCTGCTTTTCCTTAGGACATCCCTATTTTAATCGGAGAAATGTTGGAGGGTATGCAATTGCTTTTTACAACTGTAATTGGTTTAATTGAAAGCATGCCCTATTTTGTGTATAGTTTATATATATACGGTATATACATATAGCTATACTATATATATGTGTGTGTGTATATAGATAGATAGATAGATAGATAGATATGTATGTGTGTGTGTGTGTGTGTATAACTTAAAAGATGCTTCATAGGAAGCAATTAAATTAATGAGATATATTACACACAAATATACACACAGGGCTGCTTCCCCTACTTCTGTTAATCACCAACCCCAGCTACCCCCACCAACCCCATGCTAACCCCAGCACCCCTCTTGTCAACCCTCTTTACATCTCACCCAAACCCCAGCCTCTCACAACTCCTTCAAGCCCCACACCCCTGCTTTATTCAAACCTCTGCTTTCATTTATAGCCACCATTTTGCTCTCCTCCCTCGCCCTGAATTCATGCGAATCCAGGCTTGTGTTGAGGCAATTTGTAGCTGCGTGACGACAGCCTTACGTTCCTATGTATATAGGAAGATCCATTTCCCAAATGAAAACAAACTGCTAAACAAAGGCAGACCTTTGGTAAATTGGAGTCAGCCTCCAATTAATCGGAGTTACCGTATTTTTCGCTCTATAGGACACACTTTTCCCCCTCCAAAAATGAAGGGGAAATGTGTGTGCATCCTATGGAGTGAATGCAGGCTTTCATTCGCACCGACCCCTCTCACTCTCCAGGCTTCAGGCAGCTATCCGCAAGCCTTCGGAGCACTCCAAAGGCTTGCGGATAGCAGCCTGAAGCCTGAAGCCCGGGGAGCGCAGCGCCAATTCCCGCTGCGCTCCCTGGGCTTCAGGCACCTATCCGCAAGCCTTCTGAGCACGGCGGGAGTTCCCGCCAGGCTCCGAAGGCTTGCGGATAGCAGCCTGAAGCCTGAAGCCCAGGGAGCGCAGCGGCAACTCCCGTTGCGCTCCCTTTGCGCTCCCCAGGCTTCTTGCAGCTATCCGCAAGCTCTGGGAGCGGCAGCGAGGTTGTGCGCAATCTTGCCGCCGCTCCCGGGCCTGTTCTGGGGGCTGGGGTCGGGGGAAGCTTGGGCTTCCCCTGCCCCAGCCCTGCGGCTAAAAACGAAGCCAAGACAGCAAGCGGCATCCATCCCGCTCGGTGTCTTGGCTTCTGCCAAAGCCGTGCGCAGCCTCTCCTGGCTGGAGAGGTTGTGTGCGGCTAAAGAGGAAGCCAAGACAGCCAGCGGGATGGATCCCACTTGCTGTCTTGGCTTCTTTGCTCTTTGGGGCTGGGGGGGGGGGGAATTAATTTCCCGCCTTTATTTCCCCCCCTAAAAACTAGGTGTGCCCTATGGTCCGGTGCGCCTTATGGAGCGAAAAATACGGTAATAATTATCCAAACTGGAGTTAGTTTATATGTGTATATGGACTTCAGGAAGCACTAAGGTTTGCCTGGACTGCCTTGCACATCCCACCGCTGGCCCAGAGTTCCCAGAATGGGAACCAGTGGCTGGGTGCTTGGTTATAACACTTACAATATTCATGATGGCCAGGATGTACTGCTCGATGTCCCGCCGGCCGTGGTAGCCCACCATCATTTTGTCGGCCACCACGAGGGTCTCCACGTAGCGCTCCGTGCTGACCGACCTCTTCAGCGGAAGCTGCCCCCGTTGGGTGACGTTGCTCAGCGTCTTCGCTGGGGAGGGCTTCAAGGCCCGCAGCCACCATGGGCGGCCCTTCCACGGCTTCTCGTCTGGAGGGGAAACGGCTGTGAGGCAGGCTTTCCTTCTCCTCTGTTCCCCCACAGCGCTATTTTGTGCAAACCACCAGCAATCCCGGAAACCTGCTAGGCCCGACAAATCCAGATGCTGGCTAGGTCTGGCTAGTCTCTAAAACATGCTAGGCCTGGTCAATCCCTGAGGCTTAGTAGGCCAGGTCAACCCTCGAGCCAGCTAATCTTGAAGATGGACGACTAGGCCCTATCAGACTCTAAGGCCTACTAGGCCCGGCCAGCCCATGGCTTGGCCACCCCCCCAGGCCTGGTCAGTCTCTGAATCATACTAGGCTTGGTCAATCCCTGAGGCCTTCTAGGCCCAGAAAATCCCTGAGGCCTACTAGGCCTAGTCACTTTCTGAGGCCTAGTAGTCAATCCCCAAGGCCTTCTAAGCCTGGAAAACCCTCAAGACCAATCCTCAAGACTACTTTAGGAAAAATCCCTGAAGCCTACTGGGCCCAGCCAATCCTTGGCCAATTCCTGGGGCCTACTAGGCCCAGCCAAAGCCCAAGGCCTAGTAGGCCTGGAAAATCCCTTAGGCCTACTAGGCCCGGCCAATCCTCAAGGCCAACTAGGTCTGAAAAATTCCTGAAGCCTACTGGGCCCAGCCAATCCTTGGCCAATTCCTGGGGCCTACCAGGCCCAGCCAATCCCCAAAGCCCAGTAGGCCTGGAAAGTCCCTGAGGCCTACTGGGCTCAGTCATTTCCTGAGGCCTGCTAGGCTCCAGTCAATCCTCAAGGCCTTCTAAGCCCGGAAAATCCCTGAGGCCTACTGGGCCCAGTCAATCCTCAAGGCCAACTAGGCCTGAAAAATCCCTGAAGTCTACTGGGCCCAGCCAATCCTTGGCCAATTCCTGGGGCCTACCAGCCCCAGTCAATCTCCAAGGCCTAGTAGCCCTGGAAAATCCCTGAGGCCTACTAGGCTCAGTCACTTCCTGAGGCCTGTTAGGCCCAGTCAATCCTCAAGGCCTTCTAAGCCTGGAAAATCCTTGAGGCCTACTAGGCCCAGCCAATCCTCAAGACCAACTAGGCCTGAAAAATCCCTGAAGCCTACTGGGCACAGCCAATCCCTGGCCAATTCCTGGGGCCTACTAGGCCCAGCCAATCCCCAAGGCCCAGTAGGCCTGGAAAGTCCCTGAGGCCTACTGGGCTCAGTCATTTCCTGAGGCCTGCTAGGCTCCAGTCAATCCTCAAGGCCTTCTAAGCCTGGAAAATCCCTGAGGCCTACTGGGCCCAGTCAATCCTCAAGGCCAACTAGGCCTGGAAAATCCTTGAGGCCTACTGGGCCCAGCCAATCCTTGGGGCCTACTAGGCCCAGCCAATCCCCAAGACCAACTAGGCTTGGAAAATCCCTGAGGCCTACTAGGCCCAGCCAATCCCCAAGGCCCAGTAGGCCTGGAAAATCCCTGAGGCCTACTAGGCTCAGTCACTTCCTGAGGCCTGTTAGGCCCAGTCAATCTTCAAGGCCTTCTAAGCCTGGAAAATCCTTGAGGCCTACTAGGCCCAGCCAATCCTCAAGACCAACTAGGCCTGAAAAATCCCTGAGGACTCCTGGGCCCAGCCAATCCCCAAGGCCCAGTAGGCCTGGAAAATCCCTGAGGCCTACTAGGCTCCCCCAATCCTCAGGATCTACTAAGCAGGAAGTTAAACGGCGTTTCTGTGTGCTCTGGCTTCCATCACGGTGTTTTGTTGCACCAGAAGCAGTTTAGCCATGCTGGCCACATGACCTGAAAAGCTGTTTGTGGACAAATGCTGGCTTCCCTCGGCCTGAAAGCGAGATGAATGCCACAACCCCAGAGTCGCCTTTGACGGGACTTAACCATCCAGGGGTCCTTTACTTTTCCTTTACTAGGCCTGGAAAATCCCCGAGGCCTACTAGGCCAGCCAGTCCTCAAGGCCTCCTAAGCCTGGACATCCTCTTAAGACCACCTAGGCCTGGACAATCACCCATTTTAAGGGCTATGTTATGTACTGAGTTGAATAGGATCCAAAATGCAGGAGTCTGATTGGTCCTAGAACAATAGGATCCAGAATGCAGCAGTCTGATTGGTCCTAGAGTAATAGGATCCACAATGCAGCAGTCTGATTGGTCCTAGAATAATAGGATCCAGAATGCAGTAGTCTGATTGGTCCTAAAATAATAGGCTCCAGAATGCAGCAGTCTGATTGGTCCTAGAACAATAGGATCCAGAATGCAGTAGTCTGATTGGTCCTAAAATAATAGGCTCCAGAATGCAGCAGTCTGATTGGTCCTAGAACAATAGGATCCAGAATGCAGTAGTCTGATTGGTCCAAGAACAATAGGATGCAGAATGCAGCAGTCTGATTGGTCCTAGAACAATAGGATTCAGAATGCAGCAGTCTGATTGGTCCTAAAACAATAGGCTCCAGAATGCAGCAGTCTGATTGGCCCTAGAACAATAGGATCCAGAATGCAGCAGTCTGATTGGTCCTAGAACAATAGGATTCAGAATGCAGCAGTCTGATTGGCCCTAGAACAATAGGATTCAGAATGCAGCAGTCTGATTGGTCCACAGGAGCCACCCAATCCAACTCCAGGTGGAAGTGAATCCGCAACCTGATTGGCCTACAGGAGAATCCCGGAATTAGCCAATCACGTGGGGCCCATTGTGTAAATAATGTATATAAAGCAGACATTCTGGGGGAACTTCCATTCCTCCTCACCACTATGAGCTGAATAAAGAGCATGAAATCCACTCTCGACTCTGAGTATATTTCAGGCCACTTCCAGATTTCATGAACAGTAACGGGAACAAAACCGGCCTGGATCAGGAGGCAGAGCAGCATTTGAAAGAGCCCTGAATGCAGAGCGCCAGTTGCTTGTTTTGGGGATTGTTATCTCTCCAAGAAACAAATTGGAAGCAGATTCGTTCCTGCCCAGAGAACGCAGGGAATGACCAGAGTGCTTGAAGAGGGCAGCAGAAGGCCGCTTGGCGACATTCAATGCAAAATGGCTTTGACAGTGTCCTCTTCTTTACTCCTTCTGGTATCTGGGAATCCGATCCTTTGGATTCCAGCTCCCAAGTTAGCGGGAGGCGTGTGTCTTCCCCACAAAGGCAAACCGGAATCCAAAACCACATCCTTGAACCAAGCGTCTGTTAGGTCAAAATGCATTCCTCACTGAGCCTCCCAGATGGCTTTCAAAATTACTACCGCCAAGCAGATTTCTGGCCTATTTCGGCTCAAGGGCCACATTCCCATCTGTGCAACCACTCAGGGGCCACACGCCAGCCACGGGCAGGACCAGAGGCAAAAGCGTGCAGAAAGTGGCGGACTGTCCCTTGGAGATTTATAAGCAGAGGTTGGGGGGCCATCTGCCAGGGAATCTTTAGCTGCGATTCCTGTATTGCAGGGGGTTAGACTGGATGACCCTCGGGGGTCCCTTCCAATTCTACAAATGGGTGCTTTAAAAAAAAATACGTTGATGGTTGTTCAGTTGTTATAAATCATATTTCGCAGTTGAAATCAGCTTACATCAATCAGTCAAGACTCCTAGCTATTCTCTTTTTTTGTGGCTGGATGCTTGGTGGAAAAAAAGCAGGATAGGAATACTTTAAATAAACACCCAAATACTTACATAAGGGTGTTCCACTTCCTGTTGCTTTGAAGCTGCAAAGCCCAACCCAATGCGTGTTTACTCAGAAATAAACCCCGCTACGTTCAGTTGGGGCTTACTCCCAGATAAATATGCAGAGCAGAGTGGGGGCCACATTTCATCCTTGGAAACCTTCCAGGGGCCAGGTGGGTCAAAAGGCAAGTTTCTACACTCAGAAATACCCATAGCTGTCAGCTTACAGATTTGAAAATAAGGAACCAGCAGCCTTGGAAATAAGGGATCAAGAGACAAAATAAGGGATTTTCCAAGCACAGGTATGTTCAGCTGCTGAGCCCCTCCAAGCCAAAGGCAGAAAGCCCAGCCAGCAGCCAAACGAAGCCTCAAGTGGTGGTTCCCACAGCGCAGCAACCCGGCAAAGGGGATGCAGCAAGGGAAACCACCGTCACCTCTCCGCTGGGAAGCGCTGAGCAAAGGCGAGTCCCCAGGCAACGCGGCCGATTTGATTGGCACAAGGCATGCAAGCTCCACCCCCCAGTCGTTCTTAGACTCCTTATTGGGTGAGCAACGCAGCCAAGCAACACAGTTGGAGCTTCCCTCCTCCCTGGCCAGCAGGGAGGGAGGGAGAGGAGCTGCTTCCTTTGAACCCCGGGAAATTTAAGGGACGTCATCAATAAGGGACAGCAGCGGGACACGGCGCTGGGATAAGGGACTGTCCCGCCAAATACGGGACGCTTGACAGCTATGGAAACACCCCTTCTCTTTACCCTCCATCCCAGCAAGAGAGGCAAGTAAGGACTGCATCCCAGCCATACGAACGCCATAGCTCAGCTGGGAGAGCACGAGACTCTCAGGGAGGTGGGTTCGAGCCCCATGTTGGGTGGAAGGTTCCTGCATCGCAAGGGGTTGGACTAGACGACCCTCGTGCCCCCTTCCAATGTCTGTAGTGTTTATCCACTGGCCCACGGCATACCTAGCACCCCACAGGCGGCGTCCATGTGTGGGTGCTGGAGAGACGACCTCTTGTAGACCACATGGGGACTCCCTTCGCTCTCGTGCCCCCCACTGATATTGGTGCCGGGGCTCAGGGGCTCAATGAAGTACTCCTCGCCGTCTGCGATGATCACACCATGCTGGAACGAGAAGCGGAGAGGAACAGGCAATGCGTTTATACGTGGGTCTGGCTCTGAAGACGGTTCAAAAACTTCAGCGGCCAGATCACTCACCAGAACAAGGCGGTTTGAGCACAGAACACCAATCCTGGCACAACCGCACTGACCGCCAATTAGTTTCCAGGCCCAATTCAAAGTGCTGGTGCCAACCTTACAAAACCTGGCACAGCTCAGGACCTCAATACCTTAAGGATAGCCTCTCCCTGTATGAACCAACCCCACGCTTCTCACCGGAGTCCCTTCTCTATGTCCCCCATGCCAATGGCAACAAGAGAACAGGGTCTTTTCTGTGGTGGCTCCCCGATTGTGGGATGCTCTTCCCAGAGAGGCTCGCCTGGCAGCATCACTACATGTGCCAGGCAAAAATATTCCTCTTTGCCCGGGCCGATGGCTATTAAATAATCTATGGCCTGTGAACGTGTGGCAGAGAAGACCGTTATGACGACTGCTTTCTTATTAGGCTGTCAGTATGCTTTTTATTTATATGCTTTTTGGGACGCGGGTGGCGCTGTGGGTAAAACCTCAGTGCCTAGGACTTGCCGATCGTATGGTCGGCGGTTCGAATCCCCGCGGTGGGGTGAGCTCCCGTCTTTCGGTCCCAGCTCCTGCCCACCTAGCATTTCGAAAGCACCCTTAAGTGCAAGTAGATAAATAGGTACCGCTTTATAGCGGGAAGGTAAACGGTGTTTCTGTGTGCTGCACTGGTGCTGGCTCGCCAGAGCAGCTTCGTCACGCTGGCCACGTGACCCGGAAGTGTCTCCGGACAGCGCTGGCTCCCGGCCTCTTAAGTGAGATGGGCGCACAACCCCAGATTCGGACACGACTGGCCCGTACGGGCAGGGGTACCTTTACCTTTACCTTTATGCTTTTTATTATGTTTGTATCACTGATGTTCTGAAATGTGTTTTTAACGTTGTACGCTGCCTTGGGATCTCCTGATAAAGAGTGGTATATAAATTGGAATTAATAATAATAATAATAATGGCTACTAGCCATTAACGGCTGTGGTTTGCAGGCAACAAATGTTTTTGAATACCAGTTGCTGGAAAACACAGGAAGGGAAAGAGCTTGTGATTGGGTCCTGCTTGCCCACAGGAAACCTGCACTGCAGCTTGTTGGACTAGAGGATCTCTGGGGGTCCCTTCCAACCTAGAATCATAGAATCATAGAGTTGGAAGAGACCACAAGGGCCATCGAGTCCAACCCCCTGCCAAGCAGGAAACACCATCAGAGCACTCCTGACATATGGTTGTCAAGCCTCTGCTTAAAGACCTCCAAAGAAGAAGATTCCACCACACTCCTTGGCAGCAAACTCCACTGTCGAACAGCTCTTACTGTCAGGAAGTTCTTCCTAATGTTGAGGTGGAATCTTCTTTCTTGTAGTTTCTTGTAGTTTGGATCCATTGCTCCGTGTCCGCTTCTCTGGAGCAGCAGAAAACAACCTTTCTCCCTCCTCTAGGTGACATCCTTTTATATATTTGAACATGGCTATCATATCACCCCTTAACCTCCTCTTCTCCAGGCTAAACATGCCCAGCTCCCTTAGCCGTTCCTCATAAGGCATCGTTTCCAGGCCTTTGACCATTTTGGTTGCCCTCCTCTGGACACGTTCCACTTTGTCAGTGTCCTTCTTGAACTGTGGTGCCCAGAACTGGACACAGTACTCCAGGTGAGGTCTGACCAGAGCAGAATACAGTGGCACTATTACTTCCCTTGATCTAGATGCTATACTCCTATTGATGCAGCCCAGAATTGCATTGGCTTTTTTAGCTGCCGCATCACTTCTATGATTCCATGATCTGGAGGGCCACTGCGAGAGCTGGATCCTAGGCTACATGGGCCGCTGTCCTGATCCAGCAGGCTGCTCTTACGTCCTTATGTTTTGCACCCCAGGGTGACCCTGCCCGCAATCCACGAGGCGACCCCCCCTCTCCTCCTTCCCGGCTGCTCTCTCTCCGGCTGACGCTCGAGTTTTCGGCCGGACTCCTTGCCAGCCTAGCCTCACACTACCCCGCTTGTCCTCGGAAGCGTGGCTTGCAGCCAACAGCAACAAAGCTTTCGTCCGGAAAGGAAACCCAAAGCAAGGCGATCAACACCGCCCCTTTCTAGGGCTGGGAAACCAGAAACTTTTCATTACACGCACACAGAAGGGATTCAACTCTGGTTCTTTGTGGAGGGGGCTTGGAGGGAGAGAGGAAAAGTTGGGGGACCCACAAACCAACTGATAACCGTGCTAGCAGATTTCCCAAATGCTTTAAAAGAGAGGGCAGGGGAAACTGTTATTTTTTTAAGAGTTAAAAGTGCCCTGGGAGGAGGGCTTCCCTTCCCATCTTATCCAGCGCTGCTCGACAATATTCCTTTTCATTCCGCTGCAGAGACGGGAGAGAAATTCGGCCTTTCACATCAGAAAGGTTGCAGTGCCTGGGGCTTTCGAGTTGAGGGAAATCGTGGGCATGCGATGAAGCTGAACGTTGGAAGATTCAAGACAGATAAAAGGGAATCCTTCTTTACGCAGTGGAGTTAAACTATGGAACTCCTTGCCACAGGAGGCTGTGATGGTCACCAACTTGGATGGAGTTAAAAGAGAATTAGACAGATTCATGGAGGAGAGGGCCATCAGCGGCTACTAGCCAAGGGTTGGCCACTGTGAGAAAGGGATGCTGTGCTAGATGATTCAGCAGGCTCTTCCCAGGTTCTTAAAATGGTGTCCGGTGGCATTTAGGTAAAGGGTAAAGGGACCCCTGACCATTAGGTCTAGTCGTGGCCGACTCTGGGGTTGTGGCGCTCATCTCGCTTTACTGGCCGAGGGAGCCGGCGTACAGCTTCCGGGTCAAGTGGCCAGCATGACTAAGCCGCTTCTGGCGAACCAGAGCAGCGCACGGAAATGCCGTTTACCTTCCCGCCGGAGCGGTACCTATTTATCTACTTGCACTTTGACGTTCTTTCGAACTGCTAGGTTGGCAGGAGCACGGACCGAGCAACGGAAGCTCACCCCGTCGCAGGGATTCAAACCGCCGACCTTCTGATTGGCAAGTCCTAGGCTCTGTGGTTTAACCCACAGTGCCACCCGCATTTAAACATTGACAAAAACCTGCACCTAGCTCTCAGGAACAATCCAGCCAAATCTGGTTGGTATCGTTGCAGTTTTGAAAGTTTTAGTCCACCATCTTGATTCAGAATGGCACCTGGCAGTATCCAAATACAGTCATACCTCGGGTTACAGACGCTTCAGGTTGCGTTTTTTCAGGTTACGGACCCGCTGAAACCCGGAAGTACCAGAATGGGTTACTTCCGGGTTTCGGGGGCTGCGCATGCGCAGAAGGGCTAAAACGCGTTTTGCGCATGCGCAGAAGTGCCGAATTGCAACCCATGTGTGCGCAGACGCACCGCTGCAGATTGCGAACGCTGCAGGTTGTGAACGTGCATCCCACACGTTCGCAACCCGAGCGTTCACTGTATAGATGAAAACCTGCACCTTGATCCCAGGTACCGTCTTGCAGACCTCCAAGTGTCCCAATTTCCCAGGGACAGTTCTAGATTTACAGAAGCCGTCCCGGTTTCTGATTTGATCCCGGAATGTCCCGCTTTCCCTTAGGACGTCCCCATTTTCGTCAGAGAAATGAGGGGGGGTATGCAGTGATGCAACCCCTGAGCCAAGGAGATCTAGTAACTAGACAACTTTTAGAAGATATCTTAAGGCAGCCCTGCATAGGGAAGTTGTTGTTCTTGTTCTTGTTGAATAGGATGTCCCTATTTTCCCCGGAGAAATGTTGGAGGCTGTGATCTTGCAAAATTTGGCAGCGAGGTCTTAAGAGGTGTCTGAAGGCATCGTGAACAGGCAAACAGCTTTCCAAAATCAGTGGGGAGAGTTCCTGCCGGACTGGATTTTAGCATGATCCAGCAGCCAGGATCATCTTAATTTCTTACTCCAGAATCCGTTCTGGGATCTTGCATGGTTAGGAAACTGTCTGGGGGTGCGTGTCGGGGGCGTTTACTGAGTTACCGCCATGTCCTCAGGCTGGGAGCCAAAGAGACAGTGACCACAGGAGGAGGCATTGCAGAATTTTCCTCCTTGAATTGTAAAGAGGGAAAGAATGAGTCTCGGGTTGAGAAACCAAGGAGGATCTTCCAAAATGAAGAGTGGAAGGAGTCGCCCATGGAAGGTCTGCAGAACCTTTTCCCCAAAGTGCAAACCTTTTCCACTTGGAAGGAATAGTGTAAATCTCTCTTGGGGAGTGATAATAATAATGATTTTATTTTTTATGTGCCACCCATCTGACTGGGTTTACCCAACCACAGTGGGCGGCTCCCAACAAAACATTAAAAACACAATAAAACATTAACCATTAAAAACTTCCCAATACAGAGCTGCCTTCAGATGTCTTCTAAAAGTTGTGTATGTGTTTTTTTCCCCTTCTCTGTGACATCTGACAGGAGGGTGTTCCTCAGGGAGGGTGCCACTGCTGAGAAGGCCCTCTGCCTGCTTCCCTGTGACTTCACTAGAATCTTACATTGTTTTTAGGGAGCAATGAGGACTAGAACGTTGCCCTGTTGTTGTTGGGTTTTTAAGGGGAGGGTCCCAGGCCTAGCACAGGCGAGGCTGAGCCGGGGGGGGGGGGCAGCTTACCAGCCCGTTGCAGTTGCTGATGGCGACTTTGGAGTTGAGGTACTCATCTTGCAGGTGGCCAGAGTAGTGGCAGTCCTCGTGGAACTCGTGCTTCCGGTCGACCCCGTCGTGCCGCCAGTACTCCACCCGGAACCGCTCCGCCAGCAGGTTCGTGTGCAGCGTCAGGTTGAGGAGGAACTGCGCCCGGTGGGCTGAGACCCTGTAGAAGACCTGCTGCTCCCGGGGGGGCTCGTGGGAGGGGGCCCCCGCCCCGCGACGGGCCCGCCGCTTTCGCGGGCTCTTCACGTCAAACGTCAGGAAGTCCCCATTCTGGTCCACCTGCACGGGGAAGGCAATCTCATAGTGGTCGAGGCTTGAGAGGAACTCCTCTGGAGGGGGGGGGGAGAGAGAAAAGAAATGCACGTGGGTGAATCGGGACCTGGGTTCAGTGCCCTGGCCATGCTCAGGGTTTTGCTCGGCGTGGCAATCCATGTTCATTACGCAAGAGAGAGCTGGGGTGCCCCTGGGGCATTCTAGATGCTGTTGGGGTCGAGTTCCACATCCCCTCTGACAGATGGTCACACTGGCTGCTGGGAGTCCAGCTGCTCCAGAAGCACTAAATGGACCACTGTTTTTGCCTAAGTAGAGGCATTCCCTGCTCTCGGATGTTAACACCCCTTCTACATAGAGGCATTCCTCCAACTACATCTGGACGGATACAGGCCTAGTGAGCAAAGCAAATCATCTCTGGCAGGTCTTGCCCCCACGAAGCAGCTGCCTTGGTCCCTTTCTTCCCAGCAATCGGAGGCTGTGCCTGCACAGAGGCAACCTCTCCTCTGCCCTCTTCACGCCTCTCCTGGTTCTAGGGGACAATAAAAGAAGGGAGCTTGTCACAGCAAGAGGGGGAGACACCCGTGACGCTTCACCATCTCTGCCTCTTGGCCTCCTTCCTCTCCTGCTGCAGCCTTTGATTCTGGACTGCTCTCTGGCACAGACTCTCCCTGCTCACTAAGCCCTGTTACCCCTTCAGCTTCCAACACCTCCACCTCCTCCCAGTCCTCCCTTTTCTCCTTCTGCCCACAGGCTCTGAGGCGTCTTCCCCTGAGGGTCCCCCAGCCTTATCCTCACACTGTTCCTCTGTGTCCATCTAGTACGTGGCATCCCAGAAGAGGCAGTCTCCCATCTCCCCCACCCAATTTGGCCTCTTCCTCGCCACTGGAAGGCTGTCCAGAAGTAAATGCAGCCCCCAGGTCAAGAAAGCTTCCTTTCCCCTGCCTTGAGGTCTAGTAAGTTAGTCGTTATATTACGGTCAATGACCAGTATCAAAACATAGAACACCAACTGCAAAATTAAAAAATGCATAACAAAGTAAAATAATGTAAAATCACATATACATGAAAATAATTTGGGGGGGGGGGACCTTTCTGACCTAGGAAGGTTCGTCGGACAATGTGTTATAATCCTGCGTAATAATAATAATACTTGACCTTTCTGGCTTCCAGAAAATATGGAAAATAATAAAATGTCAAACATTCTAAACTTCCCTATACAGGGCTGCCTTCAGGTGTCTTCTAAATGTTGTGTAGTTTTTCATCTCCTTGACATCTGCTAGGAGTTGCGTTCCACAGGGTGGGTGCCACCACCGAGAAGGCCCTCTGCCCAGTTCCCTGCAACCTCACTTCTCACAACGAGGGAACCGCCAGAAGACCCTCAGAGCTGAACCTCAGTGTCTGGGATGGACGATGGGGGTAGAGACGCTCCTTCAGGTATACTGGGCCTTTGAGGCTGTTTGGGGCTTTAAAGGTCAGCACCAAAACTTTGAATTGTGCTCGGAAATGTACTAATGATTGCATGTCGTACTTTAATTGCTACTGCCCAAAATTTGGCCACCTTGTGTGTCACACCAGGATTGTTATCTAGCAGCGACAGAGTGGCAGGAAACTGTTCAGTATACAATCATACCTCAGGTTACAGCCGCTTCAGGTTGCGGATTTTCGGATTGTGGAGTGCAGAAACCCGGAAGTACCGGAACGAGCTACTTCCAGGTTTCGGCAGTTGCGCATGCTCAGAAGCGCTAAATCACAACCTGCATGTGTGCAGGTGCAGGCTGCGAACGTTTCAGGTTGCACGGATCATGTTCACAATCCAAGCGTCCACTGTATTTCAGTACAGTGGTGTCCCGCAAGACGAATGCCTCGCAAGACGGAAAACCCGCTAGACGAAAGGGTTTTCTGTTTTGGAGGTGCTTCGCAGAACGAATTTCCTATGGGCTTGCTTCGCAAGACGGAAATGTCTTGAGATTCCTGGGGGTTTTTTTCCGCTCCCCACCCCCTTTTTCTAAGGCACTAAGCTGCTAATAGTCTTTTAGCAGCTAATCCGCTAATCCCTTAAGCCTTTAACAGCCGCTAATAGCCGCTAAACCGCTAATAGCGCTAATCCGCTAATCCGCTAATAGGGTTGCTTCGCAAGACGAAAAAACCGCTAGACGAAGAGACTCGCGGAATGGATTCTTTTCGTCTTGCGAGGCACCACTGTATATTTATGGAGTATTGGCAGAATAAGGTTAGAGTGTAAAGGTAAAGGGACCCCTGACCATTAGGTCTAGTCATGACCGACTCTGGGGTTGCGGCGCTCATCTCGCTTTATTGGCCGCGGGAGCTGGTGTACAGCTTCCGGGTCATGTGGCCAGCAGGACTAAGCCACTTCTGGCGAACCAGAGCAGCATACGGAAACGCCGTTTACCTTCCCGCCGGAGCGGTACCTATTCATCTACTTGCACTTTAATGTGCTTTCGAACTGCTAGGTTGGCAGGAGCTGGGACTGAGCAATGGGAGCTCACCCCATCGCAGGGATTCGAACCACCGACCTTCTGATCGGAAAGCCCTAGGCTCTGTGGTTTAACCCACAGTGCCACCCACATCCCAAGGGTAACTCCCTATAAAGTGTAACTCCCTATAAAACAAGCACTGAGGACTGGCAACTTGGGGCTCAACCTGCGCTCCCTTGCCCCGCCACCGCCCCCCCCCCGTACCTTGCGACTGGAAGGCGTAGCCTGGGAGGTTGCCCACGGACACGGCCGAGACGAGGGTCCAGGTTAGAAGCCTCCAGGCCGTCGCCATAGTGGGCTAGGATGCTCGCTGCGATGGGGGCTGCGTTGGACCAGGCCGAGGGGGTCTGCCCCAACATTGCTTTCGCTGAGCCGCCACGCTTGCTTAGACAGGGGTCCCCCGTTCTTGGGTGGCCATCCTCGGCCGCTGGGTGCTCTGCAGGAGGCGGCAAGGGCGGGGCGGGCGTCACGGCGGGGAGGGGCTGGTTCTCGGCGCTCAGCATGTGCCAGGAGTCTGCGGCATCGCTCTGTCGGAGAGGAGCATCACAGAATCACAGAACAGGAAAGTTGGAAGGGAAAACAAGGATCATCTAGTTCAAGCCACTCCAATGCAGGAAACTTTTGGGCTAGCCTGGGGCCCTGAGATGCATACCCTCCAACATTTCTCCGATGAAAGTAATAATAATAATAATAAGTTATTATTTGTACCCCGCCCATCTGGCTGGGTTTCCCCAGCCACTCTGGGCGGCTTCCAACAAAGATTAAAAACACATTAAAATGTCGCACGTTAAAAGCTTCCCTAAACAGGGCTGCCTTCAGATGTCTTCTAAATGCCAGGTACAGTGGTGCCTTGGGTTACATACGCTTCAGGTTACAGACTCCGCTAACCCAGAAATAGCACCTCGGGTTAAGAACTTTGCTTCAGGATGAGAACAGAAATCGCGCGGCAGCAGCGGGAGGCCCCATTAGCTAAAGTGGTGCTTCAGGTTAAGAACAGTTTCAGGTTAAGAACGGACCTCCGGAACAAATTAAGTTCTTAACCCGAGGTACCCCTGTAGTTGTTTCTCTCTTTGACATCTGGCGGAAGGGCGTTCTATAGAGCGGGTGCCACCACCGAGAAGACCCTCTGCCTGGTTCCCTGTAACTTGAGTTCTCGCTGTGATGGAACCGCCAGAAGGTCCTCGGTGCTGGACCTCAGCGTCTGGGTAGAACGATGGGGGTGGAGACGCTCCTTCAGGTATACTGGGCCTTTGAGGCCGTTTAGGGCTTTAAAGGTCAGCACCAACAGTTTGAATTGTGCTTGGAAATGTACTGGGAGCTAATGTAGGTCTTTCGAGTCCGGTGTTATGTGGTCTCAGTGGCTGCCCCCAGTCATCAGTCTAGCTGCTGCATTCTGGATTAATTGCAGTTTCCGGGTCACCCAAGGTAGCCCCACGGAGAGCGCATTGCAGTAGTCCAAGCGGGAGATAACCAGAGCATGTCCTATTCAATAACAACAGCAGCAGCAATTGTTGTTTTATTGTTTATACCCCACCATTCTTGCTAGGTAGCCCCAGCCACTCTGGGCGGCTTCCAACATATGTGAAAACATAATAAAACATTGAACGCCAACAATTTCCCTATCCAGGGCTGCCTTCAGATCAGTGGCGTAGCGTGGGGGGGTGCAGGGGGGGCCGGCCGCACCGGGCGCAACATCTGGGGGTTAGGATTAGGGGGCGCAAATCCACGGGTTAGGGGGCGCAAATCCACAGGTTAGGGAGCACAAATTACTTGCCTTGCCCCGGGTGCTGACAACCCACGCTACGCCACTGCTTCAGATGTCTTCTAACGGTTGTCTAGTTGCCTCTGCCATGGAGTCAGAGCTATTGTGGCTCATATAGAGGAGATTTTGTGGCTCAAGAGAGAGAAAGATAGTGGGGGAAGAAAAAAAGGACAGAAACTGCGAGGTGCTTGTGGCACAAAAACAGTGGGGAGAGAGGCAAGGGAGAAGGACACAGAGAGGATTAGTTTACATCTTAATTCTTCACCCCCCTAAAAATCCAGATTGTTGTTGAAGGGAAGGAGAGAGCGAGAGCGTCTGTTCCCAATTTTGCCACTGGGTCTGCAGACAGCTCGGCCGCGCTGGCTTTGGATCCAGCTGCAGAGGAGGGTAATGGGAAGCAGATGGGCTGGGGGGGTCCCTCTCCGCCTGCGAAGAAGCGAGGAAGGATTTTTGCAAGGAAGGCAACGGGACCCGTGGACCTTGAGCTCTTGTTTTGAAGACCAGGAGCTCGGAAATGTGGTTATTTCATCATCGGGTGATTGTAGGTCCATCCCAAGTTGACGGCTTTAAATTCAGTGGGTCTACTCTGAGTAGGACTCGGCTGGGGGATTTTGGCATAGCAGGCTCTCGTCTGTTTCAGGGTCTCTCTATCCCCCATCTTAAAAACCGACTCTCCGCAACTGGGAGCCAGTAGTGGCATAATGGTTAAGGTGTTGTACTAGGACCTGTGTGTCCTGGGTTCAAATCCCACCCCCCCCCACTTGGCCACAAAGCTCACCAGATGCCCTTTGGGGGGCCAGTCTCCCTCTCTCTCAGCCTATCCTCCCCCAGGGCCAGGGCCTTCTCAGTGATGGCTCCGACCTGGTGGAATGCTCTGTCCCATGAGACCAGGGCCCTGCAGGATTTAACCTCCTTCCGTCAGGCCTGTAAGACAGAGCTATTCCACTTGGCCTTTAATTTGAATTCAGCCTGATTTCCTTTCTCTACCTTACCCCTCTCCTTTTATGAAAATCACCCGCTCTTAGACCCCACAGCTAATTCTCCCCTGGCCTCCTCGCTGGCCCAAGTAGGACCAATTCAGCCAGCTAGCCCTGGGGATTATCTAATGCTTATTCCCCTAAACTGATTTTTGAATTTTACTGTTATTCATGTTTTTATACTGTATTTTATGCTGCTTTTATAAGTGTGTGTTTTAAATTTGTTTTTAGCTACCCTGAGCCCGGTTTTGAACCAGGAAGAGCGGGGTATAAATACATATTATTATTATTATTATTATTATTATTATTATTATTATTATTTTTTATCCTACCTTGCAGGGTTGATGTTGGGGGGTTAAGTGAGGAGGGCGAGTACTGTGTATGCCACCCCGAGCTCTGCAGAGAAAAGGTGGGATCTAAACGCAATAAATAGATAGTTTTCAAGAGCAACAACCACAAAAGTCTCAAGGAAATTGATCAGAGAGGTAAAGGCATGAGAGTGAAATAAAACCACAGCATCATAGAACTGTAGAGTTGGAAGGGTGCCCCCAGAGGTCATCCAGTCCAACCCCCTGCAATGCAGCTGAAGCATCCATGACAGATGGCCACCCAACTTCTGCTCAAAAGCTTCCAAGGAAGGAGAGTCCACAACCTCTGTTCCGTTGTCAAGAAGCTCTTACTGCCAGAAAGGTTTTTTCTGATGTTTAGTCGGAATCTCCTTTCTTGTAACTTGAAGCCACGGGTTCGAGTCCTACCCTCCAGAGCATGAGAAAACAAGCTGGCTCCATCTTCCATGTGACAGCCCTTGAGATATTTCAGGATGGCATTGTATCTCCTCTTTTCCAGGCTAAACATACCCAGCTCCTTCAACCGTTCCTCATCAGGCTTGGCTTCCAGAATGTAGCAAAACCTACATACTGCTTGATTGTGGTAAAACCTCTGAGCACAGACATAATTTTATTTGTATGCTGCCTCTGAGTAGGACAGCTCTATGATTTGAAGACGAGTGAGGAGTCAAGGGTGTCCCACAAGCATGTGAAGAGTGCAAGGACAGACCAATCTATCCATTTTGGTTCTTCTCAGCTCCTCGTCCTTCCATTCTTAAAGTTCAAATTCTGCATGCTGACACATCAGTTGGTGCCTTGTTTTTTTGAAAGTCCTCACGAAAGTTCACTCGCTCTTTCCTGCAAATTTCTGCAGGCTTGACTAATGGACCAATTTTGGTTTTGCAAAGCAATTTTTTCCAAAAGAGCACCTTATTTTCTCTTCCATCACCCAGGACAGCCATTTTTGCACGTCACCTGGCCAGAGAACCATTTTACAGAACTGGGAAAAGTGCACATTTCAACGAACAGCTCCTTTGGTTTTGTTTGTGTGCTATTTCAGAAATTGCAGTTCGCCTCAGTGCAAACTGAATAGATTTTTTCTCCTCTCCCCATTCCTAGATATCCCTTTCAGAGAAGGTCGCTACCTGATCAGAAATTCAACTGCCATGTCCTTGAGTGCCTTCGTGCCAAAAAGGGCACCATGGGATGAACTGTATACTCGTCAGGCAGTTATTAAAGGCTCAGAATATAAAAAGAGTCCATGGCCCTTAGCTTTGAAACTTCTGAAATGGAGGTAAAAAGAGAACGCTCACCTCCAGCCTCCTCCTAACCCCGGCTCTCATTTTTAATTATTATTAAGCCCAATTATTTACACTCTCAACCCACCAGACGTCACTGAGCGAATAGCTTGGCTTTTCAACTTAGCTAAAGTTTGCTCGGATGACTAAAACAACAGCTTGCAAGGGATTAATTGAATTGAGCCTGCGGTGCGGTGGAGTGTGGATTTTAAAAAAAAATAAAATTGGACGGAAGGGAATGCTTTTAAGGATCCAATCAGAGCATATGACCCAGAGCTCCGAGCCAGATACCCAGCTTGAAGAAGAAGGAAAAAAACCACACTGCTGTTGACTTATTTTTCGTGGGCACCCGAAGAGCAGCCGAGACGAGGGAGCACGTTTAAGCTTGTTGGGAAGGTAGACATGTAATCCCGCAGTGCCCAATTAGCAGATGCAGGTAATTAAAAGGTTGTCAGAAAGTTGGGAGGAAAACACACACACAGGGGTGCCAACTTAAATAAAATATGTTGGGGGGGGGAGCAGGTAAGCCCCACCCTCCATAATTGATCACATGATGCAGTGCACCCACGCCATTTGAATGGCAATGCCCATCAATACCGCCATTGCTGCCTCTCCCCATATGAACCAACCCAGACCCTGAGGCCCTTTTTCATGTGCTTCTTCCATGAGAACAGGGCCTTCTCTGCAGTGGCTCCCTGCCTGTGGGATGCTCTCCCCAGGGAGGCTGGCCTGGCGCCTTCATTATACACCTTTCGGCGCCAGGCCTTTGGCTGGCTGACATCCAATGCCCGTTTAAAATGTGGGGGTTTTTCGGATGGGGTTATTGGGTTGTTCTTTTTTATGTTTTTATTATGTATTTTGCGTTTTTATATTGTGATTTTATGTTGCAACCACCCTGAAACCTGCCAGTATAGGGCGGTATGCACATTTAATTAATAATAATAATTTGGGAGGGGGCTGGCTCTCGCACACAAACCCCACACCCCAAGCCACCATATCAAGGGAGACTGATGTTGGAACACTGGCCAGGCCCAAGCAGACAGTCAGGGGTGGGCATACATTTTGGGGGCTGACGGGGGGGGGCGGACTAGACTTTATTTCACCCAGGTCAAAGACCCAGTTTGACAACCCCTACACACATACACACACACACACACAGGCTGGGGTCTCCATGGCACCCCTTTGGAGGCCCAAAACCTGGCAGCCCCCCCACTTCATAGCTACGGCTCTGGGGGGCTGTTATGGGGTTCCCTTTGCAACCAGCAACCTGGGCAGTCCCTGGCACTGCCCTACAACAGATCGCCACCTTTAAAAATAAAATAAAACAACTACTACATCTCAGATTTTGATGAACATGTCAAAGCCGCTGGTGGAAGTAAATATTTCCTATGCCTTAAGCGCGGGGTACCAGTTAGGGAAATGCTATACTGTATAAATGCATGAATTCAGCCGCTTTTAGGACTCCTGGGCGATGAGGGACCCCGAAAGTCACGCTTCCTTCCTTTCCTAGTCCACCCGCCACTGCAGATGGTCGAGATCAGCCCTGGAGATTTTTGCATACGTGTAGAATTTGGGGAACGCGAAGCGAACATACTTGGCAGCCGGCAGCAATGTTTTCCCACCCACCCAGAAGGCAGCAAGCCCTTCCCATTCCCCGGAACACAGGCACAGAGAGACAGAAAGCCCCGAGCAAGACATCTTTTCGGGTGGGGACCGGGGGGAGACCGTGTCCCCGGCCTCATCCCCCAAACCAGGCGTTTTTGCGCACGGTTTCTGCAACTCCGTCCCGGGAGCGCTTCATCACATCTCCCCCCCTCCTCCAGCTTTGCAAAACCAGAAAGTTCCCAAAGGAAAAAAGAAATTAAATCAATTCCCCTTCGCATACCTTTCTCTAATTTTGTTTTTTTGATTTTTCTTCTCCCCGCCCCGGGTTTCTTGCCGGAAATTTCGGTTGGTCCGACGAGAGCGGTTATCCAAGCGCAAGGCGCAAAGTTTTTTCCCCAAGCAACAGCTGGAAAGAGAAGAAGGAGAGAGAGAGAGAGAGAGGGAGAGAGAGAGAGAGAAGCGGCGGAGGGGGGAATTCAGGGGAAACGCTCCTCCTGCAAAAAGTCTTGAGCTAACGGATTCGTTGCAAGGAGGAGAAGAAAAAACAGAAAGAGGGAGAGGAAGAGAGAGAGAGAGATTTCTTTTCAGGAAGCAAATGGAGGTTGTAGGAAGCAGACCGCGCTGTTTAGCAAAAAAAGAAGGGGGATTTTGCCAGGCTAATTAAGAAAAATATAAAAGCCACCACAGTTCTTCCCCCCACCTTCACCCAAGGAAAAAAAGAGAGAGGGAGAGAGAGCAAGAGAGAGAGAGACCTCCTTCTCTGGTGACGCCATTGAAAGGCTCGTCTCTTTCTGTTACAGATGTTAAGGCACCGCTGGGTTGCTAAACCACAGCGGGAAAGGGAGGGGGAGACAGATGCCCACCCCCCAGCATTTCACCGGTGAAAATCATCACCTTTTATTGTCATCACACACAAACATCCATAACATATCAGTACCTTGCAGAGCCAGGCAGAGGCCCTGGTTAGGTAGATAATGTGCCCCCCCTTTTTTGTTTACCCTGGGGATAACTGAAGTCTTATAAATAAGTGAGTATATAAATAATTTTCACAAAAGTTATGCTGACAAATAATTTCATTTCAAGCCTTGAACCGTATCTGCATATAAAGACAACATGGAAAATATAGATATACAATAGTGCTTTTAAAAAATAGATAGGGAATGTATGCTGACAGAGGCCCCCTTTGGAATCGGACGCCCGGGCCAAGTGCCCCATATGCGCCCCCCCCCCCCGGTCTGGGCCTGGTCAGTACAGAGTTACCGCTTCCCCCGTGGCACAAAACATTTACCAAAAAAAGGAGAGGCAGAGCTGACTATTGCCACAACCTGTGTAAATAGTAATGTCTTTGTTGTTGTTGTTGTTTAGTCGTTTAGTTGTGTCCGACTCTTCGTGACCCCATGGACCAGATAATAATACCCCACCCATCTGACTGGGTTGCTCCAGCCACTCTGGACGGCTTCCAACATATATAAAAACATAATGTAACATTAAACACTGAAAAACTTCCCTATCCAGGACTGCCTTCAGATGTCCTCAAAATGTTGTATAGTGACTTATCTTCTTGGCTCAGGGATCGCATAACTCCAGATCCGCCAACATTTAGGAACGTCCTAAGGAACAGTGGAAACGGGATGCAGGTGGCGCTGTGGGTTAAACCACAGAGCCTAGGACTTGCCGATCAGAAGGTCGGCGGTTTGAATCCCCGCGATGGGGTGAGCTCCTGTTGCTCGGTCCCTGCTCCTGCCCACCTAGCAGTTCAAAAGCACAAGTGCAAGTAGATAAATAGGTACCGCTCCGGCGGGAAGGTAAATGGCGTTTCCGTGCTCTGGTTTGCCAAAAGCGACTTAGTCCTGCTGGCCACATGACCCAGAAGCTATACGCCGGCTCCCTTGGCCAATAAAGCGAGATGAGCGCCGCAACCCCAGCGTCGGCTATGACTGGACCTAATGGTCAGGGGTCCATTTACCTTTAAGGAATAGTGGGACATTCCAGGATCAAATCAGAAAACGGGACTGTCATTGGAAAATGGGGACACTGGGAGGGTCTGCTGATGGGAGGAGAACAGCACATCTAAGGTCAGGGGGAGTGGGGGATGTAATATTTAGAGCAGGGGTCCTCAAACTAAGGTCCACGGGCCGGATAAGGCCCTAGGGACTCGTTTATCCGGCCCGCCTGCTCCTGCTGCCACCCACTCTTACTGGCGCTGCACTGCGCAGCTGCCCACTTCCGGGTCGGAGGAGCACCGGAAATACCTTGTGCGCATGCGCAAGCGTTATTTCCAGTGCAAATCTGGGTCGGAGGAGGCCCTTGCACATGCGCACAAGCTATTTCCGGTGCTCCTCCAACCTGGAAGTGCACCGAAAATAGCATGTGCGCACGCATATGGGCATGCGCTCCTCCACCCTCCGGCTCGCTACACAATCAGCGCTGGAGACACCGGCCTGAGGCATGGTAAGTTTGCTGACCCCTGATTTAGAATCCTAGAATCATAGAATCCTAGAGTTGGAAGAGACCCCAAGGGCCATCGAGTCCAACCCCCTGCCAAGCAGGAAACACCATCAGAGCACTCCTGACATATGGTTGTCAAGCCTCTGCTTAAAGACCTCCAAAGAAGGAGACTCCACCACACTCCTTGGCAGCAAATTCCACTGTCGAACAGCTCTTACTGTCAGGAGGTTCTTCCTAATGTTTAGGTGGAATCTTCTTTCTTGTAGTTTGGATCCATTGCTCCGTGTCCGCTTCTCTGGAGCAGCAGAAAACAACCTTTCTCCCTCCTCTAGGTGACATCCTTTTATATATTTGAACATGGCTATCATATCACCCCTTAACCTCCTCTTCTCCAGGCTAAACATGCCCAGCTCCCTTAGCCATTCCTCATAAGGCATCGTTTCCAGGCCTTTGACCATTTTGGTTGCCCTCCTCTGGACACGTTCCAGTTTGTCAGTGTCCTTCTTGAACTGTGGTCATTTAGACAGCCTGCTGGATCAGGCCAGTGGACCATCTAGTCCAGCATCCTGTTCTCACAGGGGCCAATCACGAGGAAACTGCCAGCAGGATCCGAGCGCAGGAGCAACGCTCCCCTCTTGTGGTTCCCAGCATCTGGGATTCAGACAGTCTTGTAGCTCCCTCATTGGAAGCCCACATCCTCGCCAAAACAGCCCTGCCCACACCCTGTACCCCCGCCTATGCATGAGACGCGGGTGGCGTTGTGGGTTCAACCACAGAGCCTAGGGCTTGCCGATCGGAAGGTTGGCGGTTCGAACCCCTGCAATGGGGTGAGCTCCCATTGCTCTGCCCCAGCTCCTGCCAACCTAGCAGTCCGAATGCATACCAATGCAAGTAGATAAATAGGTACCGCTCCGGCAGGAAGGTAAACAGCGTTTCCGTGGGCTCTTGTTTCTGTCACGGTGTCCTGTTGCTCCAGATGTGGTTTAGTCCTGCTGGCCACATGACCTGGAAAGCTGTCTGCGGGCAAATGCAAATATATATATATATATATGTGTGTGTGTGTGTGTGTGTGTGTGTTTAACATATCATTTTCAACAATTATTAAACATTCTTTTGTATCTTATACAATTTTTTTTTACTTCCATCAATCACATCTGAAAATATTTTCACTTCATTTACATTTCTTACTTTCAATATTACATTTACCATATTTTTTGCTCTATAAGACTCACTTTTTCCCTCCTAAAAAGTAAGGGGAAATGTGTGTGCGTCTTATAGAGCAAAAAATACGTAAATCTCATAACTAATGTCTATCTTCTTTCTCTTCTTTGCAATATTTCATATATTTCTCCTTACTCGTAGTCCTGCTAGCGTAATTTGTTGAGTACTGTTGCTCTTCAAATAGTTTGTATATTTCTTCCAATCTTCTGTAAATCTCTGGTCCTTCCTGTCATTTTATCCAATTCTGCGTAGTCCATTAATTTTGTCTGCCATTCTTCTTTCGTCACGCCTTTGACTGGACTTAACCGTCCAGGGGTCCTTTACCTTACCTTGACATTTACCTTTACCTTTTACCTTACCCCAGCCTGTATTTGAAGCTGTTCTTTCCCTCTCGTTAGTTGTCTCACTTACCCAATTCTGGGTAGGAAAACAGGGTGTGTTTTTTAATCCATTCAGCCCTTATTGGCGTAATACTTTTTAAAATGTAACTTCAAAGAGCAGAGCATCTCAGTTTCATCTCTTCCACAGAGGCCTGCGACGGGTGATGCAACTGTGGGCCTTGTCAGGCAAAGGGGTCCTACTTTGCAGGAGCCATAGAAGCAGGCCTGTGGAACTCCCTGCCACAAGGCATGGCAATCTGTGCTGGCTTGGGTGGTTTTAATTGGGTGGTGGGTTTGCTCTGCCTCCACAGGACCTTTTCTCTATGTTCCTAACTCAAACCAGATCTTTATTCAGGATCATGAGGACTACATCCTTAGTTTACTTTTAGAGGGAAACGTCACTATGGAAGACAGAGGGCGGGGAATGGATTGGGGAGTCTGCTTCCCATTTTTGAAAAACAGCGCTGTGCAAGAGTAAAAAAACAGATAATGTACATTTCTCATAATGCCACAGGGTGACATCACTTATTAAAGGCTGACTCCCCTTGCAAAATGGTGCAGAGGCACAGGGTGGGAAAGCATTTAAATAGCATTAATGATAATAAATAGATATATTTATAAGGGGCCCTTTATGGGATGGGACGTGTGTTAGTGTTCAAAGTGCCCTCTGGTGGCCAAAGAAGGGAAAGCTTTCCTTTTTTCAGATATATTTTATTGTTATTGCTTTCTTAAAGAAATATTTTAAAGGAAAAATCTCAAAGTGATTTGCAACACATGAAAACATCAAACAAAACACTCCAGATTAGTATTTCAGATCCTTCTCTAAGTGACATTTTGCTTTCCCCTAATTTATTAGACTGGCTTAATTTATAGAGCTGCCCTAAAGCAGAAGGACTCTAGAAATTTCACATATATATTCCAACACACAATAGATTTTTCTTTCATTTTGTCGACTTCCCATCACATTTTCCAGGGTTGTTTTTTATTTCTCCCCCTATCTTCTCTCTCATATTATAACAATAATGAAAAAATCTCCATAGTTCAAACCCTGCTTGCGAAAACATCATTCTAAAGTGCCTTCTTTCTGTAGGTTTCCTCACCCTGAAAGCATTTAAAGACCTGCTGCGACGGGCGCGCCAGTACTTTTTCCTCTCCCGCCATTGGGCCCGCTCAGATAAATTGCCCCTCCCTCACTGAACAACCCTTTACCCAAATTATTATTATTAACTCACCCTTTCCCATTAATTGAAAACAAACCCTTTCCCCCAGACATGAAAATGAACGCAAATTAGGTAAACATATGTCAAAAGTGCTCGATTGATTCAGATGAGGAAATGTGGAGTTCTTGTCCCTTGTTGCAATGGTCTTCTGGTAAGGATACAGATTTAGAGTATCAGCTCAATCCGTAGAGCATGAGACTCGGAATCTCAGGGCTGTGGGTTCGAGCTCCATGTTGGGCATGGAGTAGGGAGTTGGATTAGATCTCCCTTGGGGTCCCTTGCAGCCCTATAATTCTTTGATTCAATATGCAAAAACCCAACTGGACATTTTCATTTGTATCAAAATCATTATTTCTCCTTCCTGCGCTGCTGGCAATCCATCAAAATCTTTGACCTGAGGCTTCCAATTTTCCTTTGGAATTTCTACATGCGATGATTCCAACCACTAGGCCGTGTTGCTCCCCCTGACCCCAGGCAAGATGCCTTGCCCTACCAGGCAGGGAAGCGAGACCTGCAGGTTTTCCCATAAGAGAGGGGAAAGAGAGTTATGGCTCTACCGGTTCAATTTCTGCCTGCGGCACAATACTCAAACAGCGCAGGAGCTCTCCCTGAGAAAGGAAGTGGCGAATGTGAGTTTTTCAGGCCTAACGTGTGCTCTTTACACCTTCTCAAAACCAGAAGCCTTTCTTCAAAAGAGCTTTTTCAACCTTCCTGCTTACGTAGGACGGAAATTGGGTCAAAACTTCAAAGACACCCCCCACCTCACCCTGTCGACGTCTGCAGAGCAAACTCAGACACTTCATTGCCAGAGACCAGAGCGCTCTCTCTCTCTCTCTCTCGTTCCCTTTACACCCCTAAAAACTATCATTTTGCTTTGGGATGGACATCTGACTCCATTCATTTCCCCTTAAAAAGAGAGAAACAGATAGAATCATTTACGGAAGTGTCCCCTCTGGATCAGGTAAGGATCTTGAGATATTTGATGCACAGATAACCATTTTCCTCCCCATTTGGTGCTGAACTGGCGCTGCTCCACATTGGTAAGAAATTGATACTTCTTTGTGTTGGCCTCTGGAACTCCTTGCCTATTGACATCAACAGAAGTCTAGTGTCCAGATCAAGGGAAGTAAGGGTACCACTCTATTCTGCCTTGGTCAGGCCACAACTGGGATACCGTGTTCAGTTCTGGGCACCAAAATTTGAGAAGGATGTTGACAAGCTGGAAGGTGTGCAGAGGAGGGCGACCAAGATGATCAAGGGTCTGGAAACCAGACCATATGAGGAACGGTTGAAGGAGCTGGGCAGGTTTAGCCGGGGAAAGAGGAGACTGAGAGGATGTAGCCTTTTTAATCCATGGGTAGGAATAATTGTTGCACCCGAGCAGAGACAAAAGGAGCCAAACGACACCAAGGGGTTAATCCAGAGAAAGAGCGTTTTATTCTGCCATCCGGAGGGGCAGAGGCACCTGTGTGATTCAGTTCACAAAAGACAGGCCGCACCGAAAACATTTTACAAGCAGGCTTTATCCTTTTTTCAAACCCCTTTTCCCCTCTCCCCCTTCACACATTCTTACATAGAATGTTGCTTTTCGTCCCCTGCCTCTGTTCCCGGAAGTATGTTGCAAATCAATGTACCAGGACAAGGTTGCTTAGATCTGGGAACCCGAAAGGTTTTCTGTTCTCAGCTCTAGGTTTGTTACAGCGTTTTTGTTACAAAGAGGACTGCTTAGCTTGTGCTTTTTGTCTTAGAGGAAATTGCAGTTTTTAAAATGCGTACGCCGAGGCCTGACTGGGGGGGGGGGGGGAATTCACAAACAGTTTTTAGGGCTTTCTGGGGTAACCCTAACTGTACCCCTTCATTCCATACCTCTCAATTTTGGACAGCCTTTTTCTCAAAAAGGCTCGTCCCAGGAAGGCACAGGCTGATATACTTGGGTCAGAGCTATAATCTGGGGGCGAAGCATGCGAGAAATCATATTGCGTGTCATTGTATGCAAGCATTGCAGCAAGCAAGGTACAGAAAAGCAAAAAATTAGCAAAATGAAAAGTGGGCCAAGCAGCAGCAAAAACAGGCCTTTTACCCATCCTAGTTTTGGCAACCAGTCAAGCCATGACATGTCCCATCCCTCCCAAGTTTGGGTAGGAATATGGGCCACTGTTTCAAGTCCTGCTGCCAAATTGCGAATGGCCTCACCATGATCAGAGATGTTAAAGCAACAGGCCCCACCGGTGAGATTTAACGCTGCACAAAAGCCGCCATGTTGCGCCAGGAGAAAGTCCAACGCTAATCGGACTGAGAGAAACGCATTGCGTGTCTCATCCAATTGCGTGGCAATTAGTCTAAGGGCCGTGGCTGTCGTGTTAGCAACAATCTCTACCACTGCCTGGAGTCTGATTATGCGGTTCAAGTTATAGATTGGCCCCCTCGCCCCAGAGATTTTCTCTCCCCGATTCCAGGAGGCTGGTGCATAATGGGCCAGTATCCTTTCCGGAGGCCACTGATTTTGGCCCCAATCCTGGGAGCTGCCACCTGCAAGTGTTGCCAAGTCAGCCAAACGCCTCCTTCTAGGGGGTGCAGAGGGTATCTGGTCAGGAATCCACATGGGGGGTATTAAGTAGGCTGGAAAACAGACCCCATACCATCCTCTTGGGAGGGCATGATAGGCCTTTCTGCCACACACCCAGTAAACGTCCTGACCATGGGCAGATATGGTGCCTGTCAGCAAGCGGGCCAGGCATGCAGTCAATTTGGAACCAGAAAAAGTTCCTGTCTTGGACTCAGGCATGTTAGTTGGGGCTGGGAAGGTACGATCACAGTGGGAAGTGCCCACATAGGTCTGAGCGTCACTGGCGTCATTTGATTTGTTGACACAAAGGCAGCCAGTGATCCTGTGAACCTGGAAAGGGACGGAATGATTCCATAAAGAAGAATGGTTGCCCAGAGGCTGGAAGGCAACAAGTGGAGCTGTAACCAAGGATTCATTCCAAGGCACAGGGAGGAGTGGCATTCCTCCCAGAGCATCTACAGGGGCCAGAGTGCAAACGGCACAATTGGTCCGATTTGCAGAGAATGCAACCATCTCAGCAATCTGAATCCACTTATTATATGTGTGGTGGGGCCCCCATGATTGCAGCAGTTGTCTGGTCACTGTGAGTGGTATTGGCATTTCAAAGATCAAAGGCAGCAGAAATACCAGCACGGGGACCCACAGTCGTATTTGAGCCATTGTATGCATGTGGAGGGGCTTAGGTAAGTGCTAGAGAGTGGGCTGGGATGTAATTAAGCCGAAAGAAAAGACTCACTAGACACCCTCCTCTGCAGGGGTGGTGTAAAGCAAACCAGGCCCAGGTACCTTCAATAAAGTTCAGTTATGCAAAAGGAAAGGAAAGAAAATGTGAAAATGTCCTCTTTCAATCCATGCTGGATTCTTGAGCCGTGCAAAACGTCAGCTTCCAGAGTGACGTGAACAGGGCTGTAGTCTGGTGGGCGTCCAGTCGTCTGGTGGGCGTTGGACGTCTTGGGTCTCTTCCAACAAGGCTGGAGCGATGTCTGGACGTCTGGGGTGAGTCGAAGGGGCCAGTGCAGATCAGGTGTCACAGATGCTGGTGACTTTAACAGCTGTAGAGAAACAGGACAGCCTCTGGCCGGTTTACCTGTCAAGAGAAGAGAAAAAGAAACACACGGCAGAACGACTGTACATTGACAGATAGCATTTGCACCTAAGGTATAGGCCTAGCAAACATTAATTCAAAAGGGTATGCTTGGCAGGAAACTTCACAAGGGGTTAACAGTTCTGTTCCTTGGGTTTAGTTTTGCCAGCTGAGATTTTTTTTTTAAAGTCTCATTCATGTGCTCTAAATTTCAGAGCTCTCGTGGCCTGTAAGCCATGTTGCCAATTTCAGTTTTCATCTGCCAAGTTTGCTAGTGTCCAATGTGTTCCCTTGCTTCTGGCAAAATATCAAAGTTTCAAAATTCCTATGTTATGCTGCGGCTCCTTTTTCAGAGTAAAATTGCACCTTAAAAAGAAAAACTTGACAAAGTTCACAGAAAGCATTCACTTGCTTTTAAGAAAGTCACTTTCCTCAGGTTAGTGCTTGGGGCAAGGGGGGTGGGTAACCCTTGGCCTTCTGGGTTTTTGTGGCTGAACCATAAATCAGACAGTGTGGGGTTCAGGGTAGCTGGTTGGTGAGAATGCAGCATTTTCCTCTTGGGATAGCAGCCAAGAGATAACGCTCTGAAGCTACCTCCAAGCGCCTGGCACAAGGGGAGAAAAAAAAAAAAAAGCTGATGTCCTGTTACTTGCATGAATGAACGTTAGAAACAGTTAGTTCACTTGCTTCTAGCTGCAACAGTCTTTTAGCAAGAACAGAGATGAGAAGAAATCATTTTTGAGAAATCTTATTGTTCCCAGCCTGTGGGGGTGGGGTGTGTCGGGCGTGGGGCCTATGGGCATTCCATTTCCCAATGACCCTCTTGCCTGCAGATGGTGCACTGGCTTCTTCCCTAGGCGTCTTCTTTCCCTCCCGTGGACACCCTCTTGCATTTTTGGCTTTCTGGCTGCTTGAAGACAAACCCCTAATTATTTTGGCTGGGTCCTCTTCGAAAGAAGGATTCTGATTTAAAGTGCTTGGAGGTCTGTGGTCCTGTACCAGGGGGTCCACAGGGGGTCGTACAGTCAGTGGGTGGGCCATCAAAGTGGAGTTTTAGCTGCCTCAATTGCAACATCAGTATTGTCCGCTGCCCTGAGGGCATGTATCTTGCGGATTTCCTCAATGGTCAGTATTGTAATCCCAGGGTTTTCAATCCCTTGGGTTTAATTGTCTATTTTTTTTAACAGTTCTGTCCTATGCGACTCTCAAAGCCTTCTGCTCTGTTTCTTTCTGTCTGCCAATTCACATCCTTGCATTGTGCTGCTTCTAGAACCAAGAAGCCACATCCAGTTCTGTTTTAAACGGTTCTACATACTGGAACACTCTATCAGACTGCTTCCTAGTCCATCTTATCTCTTTATCTAGAGTTCTTCTGAAGTCATCATTATCACAATCATCATCACCTTCCTCTTCACCTTCCTTGCTTGCATCAAAAGGGGGTTGGGTAAGGGGAACCTCTTTTAGCCCTGGTGCAGTTGCTGCATAGGGTGGAGGGTGCAAATTATTATTCCTTCCTCCTCTTCTTCTTCTGGGACTGTTCTTCTGGAACTGGTCAGACTGCTGTTTTTTCAAACTTATAATTGTACTGAACACAGTTTGACTTGGGCAGTCACAATTCTATTTTTCCGAAGCCATGAGGGATTTTGATCCACATTGGCTTTCCAGATAGAAATATAGGGAATCTGATCTGTGTGGGCCTTGAAAATGTTATTCCATAAAATGTTGACCAAGTTTGGATCAAAGGATCCTCCAGGAGGCCATTCTGGTAAATACGAAGGCCAGTCAACTTCACATAAATGTTGGAGTCTGTTTTGTTTGAGTTTACATCCCCACTCTTCTGCTTTCATGGCACTTTTCCAGTTTTCCAGAAAGCTCTGTAGTGGTGTCTCAAGAATTGTTTTACTGCTTTTATTTCCCATGACTCTGGGATCCTGGGAACACTGGGACACTCAGCCCTCCTAACGTTATTTTCTCTCACTCAGTCACAGGCCGGACGTTGCTTTCAACGTCTCACACACTCAAAACATTCACTGGAGTGTCCCCACACGCACATTCAGAAAAAAAACAACAAAAACCCATGCACCTCCCCCAATCCCTTTCCCCCCCAAAAAATAACCACAACCGGCAGCGTTTAGACTTCGACCGGGGCCCAAGAGCACTCTACTGCTTCTTTTGGACACAAAAAGAACCATAACCGGCAGCGCTTAGACTTTGACCGGGGCCCAAGAGCACTCTACTGCTTCTTTTGGACACAAAAAGAACCATAACCGGCAGCGCTTAGACTTCGACCGGGGCCCAAGAGCACTCTACTGCTTCTTTTGGACACAAAAAGAACCATAACCGGCAGCGCTTAGACTTCGACCGGGGCCCAAGAGCACTCTACTGCTTCTTCTGGGCACAAAACCAACCATAACCGGCAGCGCTTAGACTTCGACCGGGGCCCAAGAGCACTCTACTGCTTCTTTTGGACACAAAACCAACCATAACCGGCAGCGCTTAGACTTCGACCGGGGCCCAAGAGCACTCTACTGCTTCTTCTGGGCACAAAACCAACCATAACCGGCAGCGCTTAGACTTCGACCGGCGCCCTGCAGCACCCTTTTTGCTGCTTTTCTGGGCAATACCAAAACCAGTGGCACTTCTTCTACCCTGCTGGCGGAGTTGATCAGACTCTCTTATTGCTCCCACCTATCCCTGTGGAGCCTACCTTGTTCCTCGAGGTACCTTCTTTCTGCACGGCCGTTGCTCTTTCTCTCCGTCACTTGTCGCGTGTCCACTCAGGAATGGGTGGCCAGTCCCTCCCACGAAGATGGCAGGATGCGCGCTGGAACTGTTGACCCAGGATCCTGAGCTGCTCGCCTTGCAGTGACGCCCTGGACCTCTTTGTCCCTCGATCTCGGGGAACATGGTTTTTCCCGGCCAACGCACCAGAAATATGTAGCCTTTTTAATCCATGGGTAGGAATAATTGTTGCACCCGAGCAGAGACAAAAGGAGCCAAACGACACCAAGGGGTTAATCCAGAGAAAGAGCGTTTTATTCTGCCATCCGGAGGGGCAGAGGCACCTGTGTGATTCAGTTCACAAAAGACAGGCCGCACCGAAAACATTTTACAAGCAGGCTTTATCCTTTTTTCAAACCCCTTTTCCCCTCTCCCCCTTCACACATTCTTACATAGAATGTTGCTTTTCGTCCCCTGCCTCTGTTCCCGGAAGTATGTTGCAAATCAATGTACCAGGACAAGGTTGCTTAGATCTGGGAACCCGAAAGGTTTTCTGTTCTCAGCTCTAGGTTTGTTACAGCGTTTTTGTTACAAAGAGGACTGCTTAGCTTGTGCTTTTTGTCTTAGAGGAAATTGCAGTTTTTAAAATGCGTACGCCGAGGCCTGACTGGGGGGGGGGGGGGAATTCACAAACAGTTTTTAGGGCTTTCTGGGGTAACCCTAACTGTACCCCTTCAAGGAGATATGATTGGCCACCTTCAAATATCTCAAGGGCCGCCACACGGAAAATGGAGCATCTTGTTTTCTCCTGCTCTGGAGGGTAGGACTCGAACCCGTGGCTTCAAGTTACAACGAAGGAGATTCCGACTAAACGTCAGGAATAACTTTCTGACAGTAAGAGCCGTTCGACAGTGGAACAATCTCCCTCAGGAGGTGGTGGGCTCTCCTTCCTTGGAGGTTTTTAAACAGAGGTTGGATGGCCATCTGTCCTAGATGCTTTAGCTGAGATTTCTGCATTGCAGGGGGTTGGACTAGATGTCCCTTGGGGTCCCATCCAACTCTACAATTCTGTGATTAGGGGACACCTTCTTCACTGTACTCTTTCCTGTGCTCAGCTAAATACGTTTTCGTTGCTGTTTAGACAAGCCTTTCCAGACATGTGGAATCGTAGAGTTGGAAAGAATCACAACTCCCCGTGCCGTGCATGAATGTTGACATGCTTTTTAATCTGTTTTCATTTTGTCACAGTTTTTATCTTTGTTTTAAAGAATTGTTTCCCCCAATACTTTTAATGGCCTTAATTCTATTGAGAAACACCACTTTGTTGTTGTTCTATGAACAAGTGGTATAGACATTTTATGGAAAAAGCACACAGCAAAAATAAAATAAAACTGGGGGGTTCAAGGTGGGGTTTCAGCGATTAAACTTCAAGGGGGTCCTTGTTTGTTAAAGGTTGGTTAGGGTGGGCTGGCGATGGGTTTAGATAGACCGGTGGTGTGATTTCGTGTAAGACAGCTTCCTATTTAAACCAGCCACTTATTCCAAACCACAGGACTAGAAACTTCTTTGCAGGTAGAAGGTCCTGGGGTTCAGTCCCCTGCCTGAAATCCTGGAGACCCACCTTCAATCACTGCAAATAGTCCTGAGCTTGATTGAGCCATAGTCTGACTTGGTATATATAGCCAGAATTTTTGTTTGTTCAGTTTGCTATGTATTTTTATTGATTTTTATTCATTGGGGGCAGCTGCCCCTCCCTGCCCCCCCTGGCTACACCCATGTATATGTCTCTATCTAAATCAGAATCATGAGGACCAGAAACTAACTTTAGATTTACAATGGAAGGCCACAGCTCAGTTGCAGGAGAATCTGATGAAAGGCAGCGTCCTACATTCCCAGTCAATCCTATCAAATGCTTTCTCCAGAACCGCCAGGACTTAGCAAACTTAGTTTTACTTTCAGGGCAAGGCAGGAGCTCCCTGGCTACTTTGCCTGCAGAAGGTCCCATATTCAAGCTGCCAACCAGTGTAAACAATACTGAGCTCGATGGCCCAGGGGTCAGAGTAGTCCCCGTTGGACTCACTTCGGCCCATCAATTTCCAATGGGTCTTCTCTGAGCTAAAAATGTTCAGTGTTTGCAGAGGAAGCGGAGTCTTGCGATTGACATCTATACTGTGACTTGGGCTTGATTTCGGTTTCTCTCAAGTTTTCCACCCTTCCAGTTTTCAGTTTGTCATGTTTCCACATCCGTTTGCAAACTTTAATAAAATAATTCTAAAAGCCCTGATGGAAGTTCATCAGCAGTTTTGCCTCCCATCGACGGGTTTCTGTGTGGAGTTTCCCTAATATGATGCATCCCTGCGTGTTATTTCTGCGAATTTGCGCATGATTGTCGACACACATTTCCACCGGGGGTCTGCACATTTAGAGCTATGCTTCATTTGCGGGGGCTGCATCATTCGAGTTCAGAGGCTTGTGAAATGAAATTATGAAGTTGCTAACCAGCTTCTCGCTGGCTGGCAGACATGAATGCCACATTGGTGGTGAATGCCGGGCCAATGTGATTTAGGGACAAGTATTGACTACTTGGGTGGGACGCGGGTGGCGCAGTGAGTTAAACCACTGAGCCTGGGACTTGCCAATCAGAAGGTCGGCGGTTCGAATCCCCGCGACGGGGTGAGCTCCCGTTGCTCAGTCCCTGCTCCTGCCCACCTAGCAGTTTGAAAGCACGTCAAAGTGCAAGTAGATAAATAGGTACCGCTCCGGCGGGAAGGTAAACGGCCTTTCCATGCGCTGCTCTGGTTCGCCAGAAGCAGCTTAGTCATGCTGGCCACATGACCCGGAAGCTGTACGCCGGCTCCCTTGGCCAATAAAGCGAGATGAGCGCCGCAACCCCAGAGTCGGCCACGACTGGACCTAATGGTCAGGGGCCCCTTTACCTTTACTGATTGACTGCTTGGGTCTTCCATGCTCAATAGGGTTATAACTTTCTGACTCCCCCCCGCAAACCCCCCTGATTTCCTGTGTCATAAAGGGATGAACTTTTGCTTAGAAACACTGAAAAAGGGACTAATTGTTCTCAGTTGTGAAAAAAGGTCACCCCGAAAGTTGGAGTCACCATATACAGTGGTGCCCCGCAAGACGAATGCCTCGCAAGACGGAAAACCCGCTAGACGAAAGGGTTTTCCGTTTTGGAGGTGCTTCGCAGGACGAATTTGCTATGGGCTTGCTTTGCAAGACGAAAATGTCTTGCGATTCCTGGGGGTTTTTTTTCACTCCCCACCCCCTTTTTCTAAGGCACTAAGCTGCTAATAGCCTTTTAGCAGCTAATCCGCTAATCCCTTAAGCCTTTAATAGCCGCTAATAGCCGCTAAACCGCTAATAGCGCTAATCCGCTAATGGGCTTGCTTCGCAAGACGAAAAAACCTCTAGACGAAGAGACTCGCGGAACGGATTCTTTTCGTCTTGCGAGGCACCACTGTATGTACTTTGAAAATGGCTTCAAGGACTTGTCACAAAAACGCTTACAAAAAAGCACTGCAGGTGTTGGAGAATCACTGGAAGCAGGAGCCATCCGTACTCCAGACACCAGAAGTGATCCATGCGCAGAATGTGCAATCCAAATGATGCGGGAATGAATCATAGAATCATAGAATCATAGAGTTGGAAGAGACCACAAGGGCCATCGAGTCCAACCCCCTGCCAAGCAGGAAACACCATCAGAGCACTCCTGACATATGGTTGTCAAGCCTCTGCTTAAAGACCTCCAAAGAAGGAGACTCCACCACACTCCTTGGCAGCAAATTCCACTGTCGAACAGCTCTTACTGTCAGGAAGTTCTTCCTAATGTTTAGGTGGAATCTTCTTTCTTGTAGTTTGGATCCATTGAATGTTATGGTGCTTGCAGCAGAAACAAAGTCCGTCTGCAACCTTGATTTATTCTAGGTGATAAGAAGTGATGTACAATGTACGAAACATTGTACAAGTATTAGAAAATTTGCAAGCTCTGTTTTCCCCATATTTTAATACATACTATGCATATTACATAATATGTTAAAAAGGTAAAGGACCCCTGACAGTTAAGTCCAGTTGCGAATGACTCTGGGAGCGGTGTCCATCTCACTTTACTGGTCAAGGAAGCCGCAGACAGTTTTTCTGGGTCATGTGGCGAGCATGACTAAGCCGCTTCTGGCGAACCAGAACAGCGCATGGAAACGCCGTTTACCTTCCTGCCAGAGTGGTACCTATTTATCTACTTGCACTTTGAGGTGCTTTCGAACTGCTAGGTTGACAGGAGCGGGGACTGGACAACAGGAGTTCACCCCGCCGCGGGGATTCGAACCGCCGACCTTCTGATCGGCAAGTCCTAGGCTCTGTGGTTTAACCCACAGCGCCACCCGCGTCCCTACAAAATATGTTATACAGCTACAAATACAAAAATGGATGTATTGATTTCAGGGTGACCTTTTTTTCAAATTATTTGGAAATGACAGCTCGTTCCATTGTTTTTAGGCTAAAATTCATGAGGCTGTAAAAAAGTTATGACCCTAATGCTCAACCTGTATAGAAATGGGTGTTTTGTTTTGTCCCCCCCTGCAAAAGAGAAAAGGCTCAGGACAGGTTGAGAGGGGGGGGATCCAAGAACCCGCACAGTCCCAAAGCAACAGCCTTGGGCAAACTTTTCCAACAAACTATTTTGGGGTGGGGGAACTTACCCATTCAACCTATAAAAATAAATTGCCTTGGTCTCCCCCTCTGCCTCAAAAAAGGTTGAGCAATTGTACGTTTCCGAGCACAATTCAAAATGTTGGTGCTGACCTTTAAAGCCCTAAACGGCCTCTGCCCAGTATACCTGAAGGAGCGTCTCCACCCCCATCGTTCTGCCCAGACACTGAGGTCCAGCACCAAGGGCCTTCTGGCGGTTCCCTCACTGATGAGAAGCCAAGTTACAGGGAACCAGGCAGAGGGCCTTCTCGGTGGTGGCACCCGCCCTGTGGAACACCCTCCTGTCAGATGTCAGAGAGATAAACAACTCTCTGACTTTTAGAAGACATCTGAAGGCAGCCCTGTTTAGGGAAGCTTTTAATATCTGATGGACTATTGCATTTTAATATTTTGTTGGCCACCCAGAGTGGCTGGGGAGGCCCAGCCAGATGGGCGGGGTATAAATTAATAATAATAATAATAATAATAATAATAATAATAATAATAATGACGCAAACATGTACACAGTGAGCTTTGCTCCAAAAGCAATATCCAAATCTTTCCGTGTTTTCCAGCAAACTTACTTATTGTATTTTGTATTCTTTATTGTTAAATAAAATGTACAAAATGCACATAAAATAAGATACAAAAAAATAGGAAAAAGGAAGAAATAGTACCCATATAAAAAACAAAACAGAAAAAAAACATTGTGTACATTATAAAAAGGTGGAAAATTGTTATTGTAGTTAACCAGACCTTAATCTAATGTGGTATTTATAAAAATGAATTCCAAATATTGTTAAATCTGTCTAAGGCATGTGAACATCTTTTCCAGCAAACTTTGCGGGGAGGGAAACCTGTAAAAAAAGACCAAATCTCTCCAGAAAAAGGCTGCACAAAACTTGGGAAATGTTGAGCACGTGGGACCCAAAGTTTAGTTAAACTTGAGCATTATTTTCCAGGAAACACCAACTTTCTTAATGGTAAAAATTAGTAATAATCTGGCCTGCCTTCAAAAGTGCAAACATATCTTCCCCGAGGAGCAGGCCACATTTAGCCAACGCTTCCTCCAGGCAAAACACATCGGCTGCCTGCTGAGCAGGCAACTGCAGCTTGCCTGCCTCTTCACACCCACCAGCCACAGGCATGCTCAGAAATTTCCAACCACAAACACTCAGTTGCAGGGAGGCTGGATGGCTGTTGTGATCGCAGGCCTTTTAAAGATAATGTATGCTAATCAGAGACAAACACACAAGGTCAATTTTTTTAAAAACCTGGTTTTTCCACCTTCCTCGGTTTCCCCTGCAGGCAGAACAGAAGCTCTCCCACTTACTTCTCCAAAAGGTAAAATAATAATAATAATAATGGCCTATAAATTTTATGGTTTAATGTCTTAACCTGTATATTAAGGTATTTTTATAGCTCTGTTTAGAGTAGGTAATGTCTTGATAATATAAATGTTTTCGTATTAATCCAGCATATTTTCTTTTAATTGTTGAATGATTCTGTGTACATTGCGGCAGCCTTTGGCTATGTGCAATAAAACTGACTGACTGAATAATAATAATAATAATAATAATAATAATAATAATAATAATTTATTTGTACCCCGCCCATCTGGCTGGGTTTCCCCAGCCACTCTGGGCGTCTTCCAACAAAGATTAGAAATACATTAAAATGTCACACACTAAAAACTTCCCTGAACAGGGCTGCCTTCAGATGTCTTCTACATGTCAGGTAGTTGTTTATTTCTTTGACATCTGATGGGAGGGCGTTCCACAGGGCGGGCGCCACCACCGAGAAGGCCCTCTGCCTGGTTCCCTGTAGCTTTGCTTCTCGCAATGAGGGAACCGCCAGAAAGCCCTCGGCATCGGACCTCAGCGTCTGGGCAGAATGAGGGGGGTGGAGACGCTCCTTCAGGTCTACTGGACCGAGGCCATAAACCACTGCAAATCCTGTGTGCCATTGTAATGGATTGTTTGAAGTCATTTCTGCAACAGGGAAATAAAATTTTAGCCTCCCCATTCCCCACCCTGACCTGTCCCGTATTTTGCCCGACCAAAGGGGGCGACGAGGGTCATCTAGTCCAACCTATAAAAGTCCATCCTATAAAAGGATGTCATATAGAGGAGGAAGAAAGATTGTTTTCTGCTGCTCCAGGGAAGCGGACACGGAGCAATGGATCCAAACTACAAGAAAGAAGATTCCACCTAAACATTAGGAAGAACTTCCTGACAGTAAGAGCTGTTTGACAGTGGAATTTGCTGCCAAGGAGTGTGGTGGAGTCTCCTTCTTTGGAGGTCTTTAAGCAGAGGCTTGACAACCATATGTCAGGAGTGCTCTGATGGTGTTTCCTGCTTGGCAGGGGGTTGGACTCGATGGCCCTTGTGGTCTCTTCCAACTCTATGATTCTATGATTCTATTCTATGATTCTAACCCTCTGCAATGCCCATTGTGGGGGTTGAAGCCACGGCCTCGCCGACTGCTCTGTCCCGGAAGGCTTGAGAGCATCCTGGTGTCAGAGGCTTCGTTTCGTAGCTACATTTGCACAGCAAGGCCCCGGCACAAACACAGAGCGACCATCTGCCTGCTCTTAAGTCACGCCTCTTGACGGCTGAGCTTCCTGCCGCAACTTCCTTCCCCCCAATGACATACGAGCGCCTTCTGATTCTTCAATCAGATTCTTCAAGAGCCTTCCAGGATCAGAAGATGAGTGTAAACACATGGAGGCCATAAATTGCAAAATCTATCAAGCATGTAAAAGAGACTCCCCAGAGGGGACCTTTTCCAGTGTATAGGACCTTTTAGCTTAGAGAAAAGGCGAGGAAGAAGAGACACGGCCCTAGAAATGTACGAAATTAGTCATGGCATGGAGAAAAAAAGCAGAGGCATCACCTTGCCAACAAAGGTCCGTATAGTTCAAGCTATTGTTTTCCCAGTAGTGATGTATGGAAGTGAGAGCTGGACCATAAAGAAGGCTGATCGCCAAAGAATGGATGCTTTGAATTCTGGTGCTGGAGGAGACTCTTGAGATTCCCATGGACTGCAAGAAGATCAAACTGATCCATTCTGAAGGAAATCAGCCCTGAGTGCTCACTGGAAGGACAGATCCTGAAGCTGAGGCTCCAAGACTTTGGCCACCTCATGAGAAGACTCATGAGTCATACCTCGGGTTGAAGTAGCTTCAGGATAAGTATTTTCAGGTTGCTCACTGTGGCGACCTGGAAGTAACAGAGTGCGTTATTTCTGGGTTTCGCCGCTCGCGCATGCGCAAATGGTCAAAATGATGTCACACACATGCACGGAAGTGGCAAATTGGGAGCTCACCCCGTCGCGAGGATTCGAACCGCCGACCTTCTGATCAGCAAGTCCTAGGCTCTGTGGTTTAACCCACAGCGCCACCCGCGTCCCTTGGTATGACTGTATGCAATAGTAATAATAATGCCTGCCTGCTCCTGTTTCCCAGGTGTTCCCCTGAGCATCCTATGACCCCCGCTTGGGCAGCCCCAGGACCTGCCGCACGATGCCCAACCCGGCTGCCCACCTGCCCTTTTACTATGGCAGCATCTCCCGCTCGGACGCCGAAGAGCATCTCAAGCTGGGCGGAATGATGGACGGGCTTTTCCTGCTGCGCCAGTGCCTTCGCAGCCTGGGCGGCTACGTGTTGTCGGTCACCCACAACCTCCGGTTCCACCACTACCCCATCGAGCGGCTGATGAACGGCACCTTTGCCATCGCGGGTGGCAAGGCGCACTGCGGCCCCGAGGAGCTCTGCGAGTTCTACTCCAAGGACGCCGACGGGCTCTGCTGCCCGCTCAAGAGGCCGTGCAACCGTCCCGGCGGCCTCGAACCCCAGCCGGGCATCTTCGACTCCATCCGAGAGAACATGGTGCGGGAATATATACGGCAGACATGGCAGCTGGAGGTACGGGCACGATCGGGGCCTTACCTGTGGTTGGGGGGCACCAGAGGGGAAACATTGCGGCCAGCGGAATATGGAGCGGCACCCAAGATTAAGGGCAAAATGTCAAAAGTTGATTTTTATTCATTTTCAAATTTATAACACATCCAAATCGAATTAAAAGTGATTTAAAACACACACAGCTCAAAAAAACAACAACTGATTTTCCACTTTCTCAGGTATATTCCAATTCATCCCCTTTTAGATGCTGCTTATTTTACAGATTTATTTCTGCTTCACATCCAAAATTCTCGTCCCTCAGCTGTCCCTTTACAGACTCCTGCATACGGATTAAGCACAATTACATCAAATAAAAACAAGTGAGCAGTTATAGTAATTTAAACATTTCGTTTTTCTTTCCAACTTGCATGTAGATTCATTCTCTTATCCCTGATAGTTTTCAGCCTCTGCCTGTTTGCGCAAACCCTTTTCCTTTCCATAGGCAAACCAGATTATCTCCTTTCAATGTTCAGTCTTTGTTATTGAGTTAAAGGTAAAGGGACCCCTGACCACTAGGTCCAGTCGCGGACGACTCTGGGGTTGCGGCGCTCATCTCGCTCTATAGGCCAAGGGAGCCGGCGTTTGTCTGCAGACAGTTTTTCCAGGTCATGTGGCCACTTCTGGCGAACCAGAGCAGCGCACGGAAACGCCGTTTACCTTCCCGCCAGAGCGGTACCTATTTATCTACTTGCACTTTGACGTGCTTTCGAACTGCTAGGTTGGCAGGAGCAGGGACAGAGCAACGAGAGCTCACCCCGTCATTGCGGGGATTCGAACCGCCGACCTTCTGATCGGCAAGTCCTAGGCTCTGTGGTTTGGACCATATCACCACCCACGTCCCATGCGTTACAGCCTCTCAAATCCATTATTTGCATTCTATTGGACATAAAGCTTTTACAACGCCCTTCATTTCCTATTGGAGGGTATCACAAAGCAGGACTGGGAGATATCTGGTTTCCAATGTCATGATATATCACCAGCTAAACATCGTGATATACTGATATATCACGATGTCTGAAATAAGGATGGAACTGTGTAAAGGCATTTGCTGGCTTCACTGTTTCCCCGCATCAATATTTTTGCATAGCGCACGTATACACACACACACACCATGATTAGCAGCATATTGCAAGGTCAAAAATTATGAAACTCTACAATTCTATGCATGGGATGCGGGTGGCGCTGTGGGTTAAACCACTGAGCCTAGGACTTGCCGATCAGAAGGTCGGTGGTTCGAATCCCCACGACGGGGTGAGCTCCCGTTGCTCCGTCCCTGCTCCTGCCAACCTAGCTGTTCGAAAACATGTCAAAAGTGCAAATAGATAAATAGGTACCGCTCCGGCGGGAAGGTAAACGGCATTTCCGTGCGCTGCTCTGGTTTGCCAGAAGCGGCTCAGTCATGCTGGCTACATGACCCGGAAGCTGTACGCCGGTTCCCTCGGCCAATAAAGCGAGATGAGCGCCGCAACCCCAGAGTCGGCCATGACTGGACCTAATGGTCAGGGGTCCCTTTACCTTTACCTTACAATTCAATGCCACTAGATAGTCATTACATTTACATTTACATTTCCAGCACCCCCTTTCCTTTGAGGTAATCCCACTGCCCTCCAGGAGACCACACCACCCACTTTGAGAAGTTTAGAACAACGTAGAGTTACAAAAGCAGTTCCTTCCATCTCCAACATATAGGCGTTGAGTGCTGCTCTTATGTAGGAACCAGCTGGGGTTAAATGGGAGGCTGATAATTTCCCCCACCAGGCACAGCTTGTCTCGGAAGTTTAAATAATTCCCCGAAAGGCAATAGAGTCTCTGTTCTCTCCTCTTCCTTCTTCGTAGGGGGACACCCTTGAACAGGCCATCATCAGCCAGGCCCCCCAGGTGGAGAAGCTCTTGGCCACCACAGCCCATGAGAAGATGCCCTGGTACCATGGCCCCATCACTCGAGCGCAAGCAGAAGGCAGACTCTACTCAGGCTCGCAGCCTGATGGGAAATTCTTGTAAGCATGCTATCAGGGCAAAGCTTCCTGTCTGTCTTCTTCTTCTTCTTCTTCTTCTTCTTCTTCTTCTTCTTCTTCTTCTTCCAAATCATTTTTATTCATTTTCCAAATTTTAACGAATCAACCACAAATTAAAACACAGTCAATACAATCTCCCCCCAAAATGGCTTCCTGCACTCTGTCCTCGATGCGTCCATCATTTCCTCTCGTTGCTGCATTGTTTTCCCAACCTGTCTGTCGTCTTTCTGCGTTGCTGCCATTATGCAGTCAGGGCACCCATCTGCCTCGCTTTGCAGATCCGGGGCATCTATCAACCAGGGTCAAGGAGTTGGAATGGCCAAGTCTAGGAACTGCCGTCCTAATGTCCCACAAGAGGGGTGAGGAGCCCCCAGTCTCCTCATTTGACCTGCGAGGCCATTTCAGCCAAGCCCACCTCGCCGTAAGGATGTCAGAAAGAATCCACTTCCATTCTGACCCAGCGTTGCCACTGTTGGCTCTGCTGCGGTTCAGTTTCTGCCCGGTACTAACAGATCCTCCAAGGGTCCCTATTTTCCAGGGACAGCCCAGATTTACAGAAGCCATTCTGGTTTCTGATTTGATCCCGGAATGTCCCGCTTTTCCTTAGGACGTCCCTATTTTCATTGCAGAAATGTTGGAGGGTATGATTAGTTATGAGACCCACCCCCCCAAGCCAAGGAGATAAGTAACTAGACAACCGCTAGAAGACATGTATTATTTTGTTTTTATATATGTTGGAAGCTAACCAGAGTTTGCTTTGCTTTCAGAACCGCTTATGGTTCTTGTTAATTGCTACCTGTAACTAATGGAGCCAATTGGGCTGGACTTAATGACCCTTAATGGACGCGGGTGGCGCTGTGGGTTAAACCACCAAGCCTACGGCTTGCCGATCAGAAGGTCGGTGGTTCGAATCCCCACGACGGGGTGAGCTTCTGTTGCAGTATGTCAAAGTGCAAGTAGATAAATAGGTGGGAAGGTAAACGGCATTTCCATGCGCTGCTCTGGTTTGCCAGAAGCGGCTTAATCATGCTGGTCACATGACCCAGAAGCTGTATGCCGGCTCCCTCGGCCTGTAAACAGTTAGGTCCAGTCGCAGACGACTCTGGGGTTGCGGTGCTCATCTTGCTTTATTGGCTGAGGGAGCCGGCGTACAGCTTCCGGGTCATGTAGCCAGCAGGACTAAGCTGCTTCTGGTGAACCAGAGCAGCGCACGGAAACACCGTTTACCTTCCTGCTGGAGTGGTACCTATTTATCTACTTGCACTTTGACGTGCTTTCGAACTGCTAGGTGGGCAGGAGCAGGGACTGAGCAACGGGAGCTCACCCTGTTGCGGGGATTCGAACCGCTAACCTTCTGATCAGCAAGCCCAAGAGGCTCAGTGGTTTAGACCACAGCGCCACTTGCCCATAAAAAGACACACATTCGTGCAAATATCAGACAAAATTGCACTATCTCAGTGCTTTGCATAGGGAAGCTGAGATTGATCGAATGTGAAACAGAAAATGAACGCACTTGCCAGGCCCCTTAGAGAAAAACTAGGTGCCCCTTAGTAGGAACAGAGCTGATCCTGACAACTTCCATGCCATTTCCCTCCAGGCTGAGAGAGAAAAAGGAGAAGGGCTCTTACGCTCTGTCCCTCGTCTACGGAAAGACCGTTTATCACTACCGGATCGGACAGGACAAAGCAGGAAAATATTCAGTGGATGACGGAACCAAGTTTGATACTCTGTGGCAGGTGGGTTGTGTGAGTGCGTGGGGCTGGAAACCCTCCTCCTTCTGGGATTGCCTGCACTGCAATGAAGAGAAGAGAACCATCGAATTGCAGAGTTGGAAGGGACCTTGAGGGTCATCTAGCCCAACCCCCTGATATAGTTGGTTTTTTTTTAAGGCAAGATGGCACTGCCACCCAAGAAGGTGTCAGCAAACAAGGGCAAACCACAAAGTTTCCAGGGGTACAACCTTTGTGGGGGGGTGGGATGGGCGGACACCTAAAGGGAGGGGGAGCCCCCAAAGCTGACCCATTTGGACTGAATACTTTGATAAAACTTTATTTGCATTAGCCAATGGCCATACACAGTAAAACATTACAGTATACGCAGGACAGGAAATTTGATATGAGCACAATTTAAAGTCCTGTCAGCCATCAGTTAGTGGCCCTTATTCTGATGGCCCCTGCTAGCAACCTTTCCTGTTATCTGCTCATTTTGATCTGATAGAAGAAAGGTCATTGCGACAGTGGTTGAGCGCCCTGGGATGGTTAGTACGAGTGGGGTGATGATCTCGTTCCTCAGGTCTTTGTAGAGAGTACAGGACAGGAGGACATGGGCCGCTGTTTCGGTGCTACCGTCTCCACAGGGGCAAAGACGTTTCTCAGGTGGGATCTTTAGGAATCGACCCTCAAGTACCGCAGATGGCAAAACATCCAGTCTTGCAAGTGTAAAAGCACGTCTGTATTTTGGGATAATAAGTTTGTGCAGATACGGGGCCAGAGAATCAAAATGGAGAGGTGGAAACTGAACATACCAAGGGCAGAATTTCCTTATAGTGGCCAGGTTGTTCTGATGCTCGATATCTTTTAGACGTTGACCAATTAGACTGTTTGCTTTAGTGGGGTGCATAGTGAGTAGGTGTAGTGGGGATCGTCCACAAGAGTGGAGGTTTTGATAGACGGTTTTAAGCCAGGCATTTGGACTGAGTATGTGTGGCGGCTGTCGAGGGAGACAAACAGAAAACCAGATGGGCAGCGGAACCCAATGGAGTGTCATGGAAGTGGTCCATTAATCGCAGCTTCCACTCATCAGCATGACTAATAGCCATGTAGAGACTTGGGGGGGGGGGGGAGCAGCAACAAGACTGAATAGAGCCAGTGGAAGTTTTCTTGATGCCTCTGCGGATTGGAGGGGTTTTAGAGGCACGTCGGTGACATGGCAGGGGTATCAGCCAAACATCAATCACCATGCGGCCCTCAAGAGGACTTTGTGTGGACCTTGGAAACCTCCCCAGGACACACCCCTCCGCGGCTTTGCTTCGCCCCTTCCGTCTAATATTATATTTTATTGAAATAATTTTGATTATATATAAATAAAGCAATACAGAGGGGGGAAAGTGAGGGGTGGGGAAGAAGAAAGATGCGTATATTCCCAGCTGGGCGTGAATGGAGGACAGTGGGGTCTTGTGTGTTAATTTCCTAAAGTTATATTCTGCTCGGTTGTGCAAATAAAACCTCAAAGCAGTCTGAGCATGGGCAGAAATTATCCTGCTGTACTCAGGTATAGCCTGTGGCTCTGTGGCTCCACCCACTTTTCCACTGGCTCCGCCCACTGCTGGCAGGCGGCCCCTAAGAGGCTGCCAAGAAAGGAATGTGGCCCTTGCATTCATGAAATTTGCTGTCGTTGTGGAGGAACCCTTCCCCTGGACCATCCCTAGCTGGGCTTATGATTTCACCTCCTATATTTCGTCTTGCGATCTCCAAGGAGATCTTGGGATTCAAGCAAGAGGAGAATGTGGAATAGGCAAAGTTGAGCCCTTAAAAAAATAAAATAAAATAATATTCTCTCTCTGTTTCTGGGCTTCTAACCCCCTTGTCCTCCCTTCCCAACTGCAGCTCGTGGAATATCTCAAACTGAAACCGGATGGCCTGATCTATTATTTGAGGGAAAGCACACCGAACCCCGATATGCCAGCAGGTGAGACCCCAATATTTGCCACCTGGAAAATATTGGAACTACTTTCAGGGGCAATTCAAGAGTTGTTGGTTTTTGTTTTAACATTTAGCGGACTTTGTTAAATAGGGCCTACTTTCTTTAAAAAACATATATGAATTTTTCACTTTTATTTATTTATTTTTCAAGTTTTGATTTTATTGGGTAAATTCGAAAAGTGACATATCACAGAATTTACATTGAATATTGAAAAGACCAGAGAAGGTCACAAAAAACCAAAACGAAAACAGTAATAATTTTCCATTTTGATAAAATATCGATCATCTTCTGTTCTATTATTCTACATCTGTATCTTTATACATGACGTCCCGTCTGTATATACCTTTTTAGAACAATGATTGTACTAAAATAAATTTCATATTTCAATAAAGTTCTTCATATACCTAAAGTCTTTTTTTTAAAAAAACTAAACCTTACGTCTTGTTTTATTCCCCACATAATATTATATTATTTACACAGAAATCATTCCAACGCAACCATAGCTGCCACACTGTGATTGTAATTCTGTAAATATTTTTTAAACATGTCCCATTTTGGAGTAAAGCATTGATTGAAATTGCCTCTCCGTCTGGTCATCTATTGTGCCATCTCAGCATAGTCCAGCAGTTTATTTAACCACTCTGATTTAGATGGTACCTGATCCCCCTTCCAATTCATTGCAATCAGGGTCCTTGCGGCCGCAGTGGCATAAGGAAATATTTCCTTTAGGCCTTTTGGTATTTCTTTGTCTAGAATGCCAAGAAGGAAGGCCTCCGGTTTCTTTGGAAAGGATGCTTTCAAACTCCCCCCCCCCCAATTCGTCATATATGATATTCCAGAATTCTTTAATTTTATTACATGTGGTTTGAATTTTTCAATTTTTACAAGCATCAATTAAAAAGCAAAGCAAAGCAATACCCATATCCAATTCTTACTTGTAACCAGGCAGTGGCATATCGTGGGTTGTCAGCACCCGGGGCAAGGCAAGTAATTTGCCCCCCCCCCCCGCTGCACTGTCCCTCCCCCAGATAGTCCCTCGCTCTCTCTCCGCACCGCACCGCACGCCTGGCACCCCCCCTCCACAGTGGGCGGCGACCTGGCGGCTCGGATCGGATTCGCACAGCCAGCACTGCAGTGAGAGAGAGTGAGTGAGCCAGGTAGGGGCAGAGAGCTGCGAGTGCGAGCGCCCCCCCCCGATGTTGCGCCCGGTGCAGCCGGCCCCCCTTGCACCCCCCACGCTACGCCAGTGTAACCAGGGCTGTCTTAAGCATATCCGGCGCCGTGGTGCAAAGATCCCCCATTCCCAGAGTTGTCGACCTTTTATTAGGGCTGGAGGGGGCGGGCAGTGGCGGGAGGGCGGCTGAAGAGGGGGAGGCTGGATGCAGCGCCTCCCGGCTCCGCTGGCCGCTTCGTGCCATGGTGGCCACAGCAGGCAGCACACCGAGCAAGCAGGCCTGCGTCGAGCGAGCGAGGGCGCGGGCACCACTCCTGCTGAGCGTCTGCTCGGTTTTTTCCCTTTTAGCCTTCTGGCGCCCCGCAGAATTCGGCACCTGCAGGCTCGCTCACTCAGCGCGCTCATTCGGTGTTCCCCATACACTCGCCTGGCGCCCTCCAGAACTTGGCGCCCCGGCGCCCCGCACCACTAGCCCCTATGGGTAACACGGACCTGCTTGTAACTAGCCTTTATTGGCATAACTTAAAACAGAAAAATCATACAAAGTCATCCAAATACACTGATAATCCAAACACATACAATATATAAAAGACTAGATAATTCAAATTTTTTACTAAATCCTTATTTCCCATTTTTGGCTACGAGTTTTACTAATGTGTTTAGTTTCCCCCCAACAGTTTTTCCAATAAATACTCTCCCCATTCTTTATTAAAAGTTACTTCTCCCTGGTTTCTATTTTTTTAAAAAAAATATTTATTAAGAGTTTAATAATTACAGAAAAAAGGGGAAAAAACAATAAAAAATTTAACAAACAATACATCGAAAATAAAAAGAAAAACAAAATAACAATACATCAAAACCACAAGAAAAACAAAAACATTTAAAAACACACCCAATATTTCCATATCTTTACCTTTCATTTACTTGTTTCATCGACCTCCTCACACCTCCCTTTTTTTGTATTCTAGTTCAATTAGCTATTTCAGCAAATCCTTTCCATCTTTCTCCATTTTTTGTTCTATAATTTATCTTAACACAATTTAACTTTAAATTTTCCACTTTGGCCCATTAACAATCAGTTTTTGCTTAATTCTTTATAACATTTCTGCTAAAGCCATATAACTTCATTCTTCTAACATTCATTAATTTTGCAGTATTTCTGTAAATATACTTTAAATTTTTTCCAATCTTCTTCCACCGACTCTTCTCCCTGGTCTCGGATTCTGCCGGTCATTTCCGCCAATTCCATGTAGTCCATCAGCTTCATCTGCCATTCTTCCCGGGTGGGTAGATCTTGTGTCTTCCCCTGTAAATATTTTTTAAACATGTCCCATTTTAGAGTAAAGCATTGATTGAAATTGCCTCTCCATCTGGTCATCTATTGTGCCATCTCAGCATCGTCCAGGAGTTTATTTAACCACTCTGATTTAGATGGTACCTGATCCCCCTTCCAATTCATTGCAATCAGGGTCCTTGCGGCCGCAGTGGCATAAGGAAATATTTCCTTTAGGCCTTTTGGTATTTCTTTGTCTAGAGTGCCAAGAAGGAAGGCCTCTGGTTTCTTTGGAAAGGATACTCTCAAACTCCCCCCCCCCCAATTCGTCATATATGATATTCCAGAATTCTTTAATTTTCTTACATAGCCACCACATGTGGTTTGAATTTTTCAATTTTTACAAGCATCAATTAAAAAGCAAAGCAAAGCAATACCCATATCCAATTCTTACTTGTAACCAGGCAGTGGCATATCGTGGGTTGTCAGCACCCGGGGCAAGGCAAGTAATTTGCGCCCTCCGCTGCACTGTCCCTCCCCCAGATAGTCCCTCGCTCTCTCTCCGCACCGCACGCCTGGCACCCTCCCCTCCACAGTGGGCGGCGACCCGGCGGCTCGGATCGGATTCGCACAGCCAGCACTGCAGTGAGAGAGAGTGAGTGAGCCAGGTAGGGGCAGAGAGCTGCGAGTGCGAGCGCCCCCCCCAGATGTTGCGCCCAGTGCGGCCGGCCCCCCCTGCACACCCCCACGCTATGCCACTGTAACCAGGGCTGTCTTAAGCATATCCGGCGCCGTGGTGCAAAGATCCCCCATTCCCAGAGTTGTCAACCTTTTATTAGGGCTGGAGGGGGGGGCAGTGGCTGGAGGGTGGCTGAAGAGGTGGAGGCTGGATGCAGCGCCTCCCGGCTCCGCTGGCCGCTTCGTGCTATGGTGGCCACAGCAGGCAGCACACCGAGCAAGCAGGCCTGTGTCGAGCGAGCGAGGGCGCCTCTGCACCACTCCCGCTGAGCGTCTCCTCGGTTTTTTCCCTTTTGGCCTTCTGGCACCCCGCAGAATTCGGCACCTGCAGGCTAAAAGGGAAAAACCAGCAGGCACGCACCCTCACTCACTCAGCGCACTCATTCGGTGTTCCCCAGACTCTCGCCTGGCGCCCCCCAAACTTGGCGCCCTGGTGCCCCGCGCCACTAGCCTCTATGGGTGAGACAGACCTGCTTGTAACTAGCCTTTATTGGCATAACTTAAAACAGAAAAATCATACAAAGTCATCCAAACACACTGATAATCCAAACACATACAATATATAAAAGACTAGATAATTCAATTTTTTTTACTAAATCCTTATTTTCCATTTTTGACTACAAGTTTTACTAATGTGTTTAGTTTTCCCCCAACAGTTTTTCCAAGAAATAAATACTCTCCCCATTCTTTATTAAAAGTTACTTCTCCCTGGTTTCTAATTCTTCCCGTACGTTTTGCCATTTTGGGCATAGTCCATTAATTTTATCTGCCACACTTCCTTGTTTGGGACTGTTTCTTCTTTCCACCTGGTTCCTTCCAGGAACTCAGCCAGATGGGTGGGGTATAAATAAATAAATAAATAAATAATAATTCATGAGGTCTGGAAGCTTGGCTTTGTTTGTTTGTGCATGGGAGAGCTAGAAGGACCATAGCTCAGGCTTGTCGTTTGCAGATGTCACCTAAGCAAACTCTTTCCTCCTGTTTCCAGAAACCGCGACCCCTGCTCCACCGGCGCACCCGTCTGCAGTCGTAAGTATTTCCTTTTTTGCTTCCTCTCAAATTGTTGCAGTCGGGTACCGCCTTTCAGGGTCGGTTTAAGGACCGGGGGACACGCATGTCCTGAGTGAGAGATCAGCGGCCAGAGAAATCCCATTGAACCAATCTCTGCATGGAAGCGAATCCTACATCTGCAAGGGGTGGAGTAGATGGCCCCAGTGTCCCTTCCAACTCTGCAATTCTATGATTCTGTTTCCTTGCCAGGCTCAACGGAGACTCGTATCACAAAACTCCGATGGTTACACACCTGACCCCATTGGTGAGTAAACCAGCACCCCAAGGTGAACTGTTGTGTTTTTATAGATACAGTGGTACCTCGCAAGACGAATGCCTCGCAAAACGAAAGAGTTTTTTGTTTTTTGAGTTGCTTCGCAAGATGAATTTCCCTATGGGCTTGCTTTGCAAGACGAAACGTCTTGCGCCTTTTTCTTAAAACCGTCAATGCATTTCCTATGGGAAACCGCACTTCGCAAGATGAAAAATTCACAAGACGAAAAAACTCGCAGAACGAATTAATTTCATCTTGCGAGGCACCACTGTAGATAGATAATTTATTACGGTCAGAGACCAGCTTAGTAAACACACTTGGGGGTACAATCCCTAAAGGAAAACAAACATTTAAAACAATGTACAACAGTAAATTCAAAATTTATAAATGCGATAAGTGTATAGGCAATTAAAACTTTAAGATAAGCTATCACAGAGAGATGGCCCAGAATCACCCACGGAACCGAGTTTTGGGGATTATCTTAACAAACTAGTTTGAGTCAGGGGATGGTCTGCGCCTACAGATCTGTACACAGAATCTGGCGACCATCCGGGTCGTCTTATGATCTTTGCCTAACAGGAAAAGGTCACATTTTTGCTTTCCCGGGAGGTCAGCGAGCCTCACCAGCAGGGGATCAGTGGTCTCACTCCGTGCCTCTTCCTAAAAGGGACATCTAAAGAACAAGTGCTCTGGGCTTCCTATCTCCCCCAATGAACAGGCGCAAAGTCTCTGAGCATATGGGACTTTTTAAAAGGATCCGGCGAGGGCAGAGCCAAGCTTCTGGCGAGTGTAAAAGCCCTTCTTGCATTTTTGGATACGTGAAAGAAGAGATATGCTGCCGGTGTGGCTATATCTCTCTCGATTTCTCCAATTTTATAGTGGGGGCACCTTGAGCAGTCCTGTTGTCTCTCGGTGTCTATGATTCTTTGCCTGACCGTAGCTTTTGCCTGGCCCAACCCCAGGCTTAGAAGGGTTTGAGGGGCAAAACCCAGTTTCTGAAGGGTGTTCAGGACTGCTGTCTGCCAGCCTGACTGGAACTGGTCACAGAGGATCAGTGGGGCTATTCCTCTGGGGAGCAGATTCAGTGTCAGCCATTTGTAGATTGATGTTAGGCAGACAGAAGCCTCCACTCTCATCATCCCTGTTTCTAGTCTTTTCTCCTCTCTTCTCATTCTAGGCATTTCTCCTCTCTCTCTACATACACACATACAGTGGTGCCTCGCAAGACGAAAAGAATCCGTTCCCTTTTGTCGTCTTGCGAAGCAAGCCCATTAGCGGATTAGCGCTATTAGCGGTTTAGCGGCTATTAGCGGCTATTAAAGGCTTAAGGGATTAGCGGATGAGCTAATAAAAGGCTATTAGCGGCTATTAAAGGTTTAAGGGATTAGCAGATTAGCTGCTAAAAGGCTATTAGCGGCTATTAAAGGTTTAAGGGATTAGCGGATTAGCTGCTAAAAGGCTATTAAAGGTAAAGGTAAAGGTACCCCTGCCCGTACGGGCCAGTCTTGACAGACTCTAGGGTTGTGCACCCATCTCATTCAAGAGGCCGGGGGCCAGCGCTGTCCAAAGACACTTCCGGGTCACGTGGCCAGCGTGACATCGCTGCTCTGGCGAGCCAGAGCTGCACACGGAAACACCATTTACCTTCCCGCTAGTAAGCGGTCCCTATTTATCTACTTGCACCCAAGAGTGCTTTCGAACTGCTAGGTTGGCAGGCGCTGGGACCGAGCAGCGGGAGCGCACCCCGCCGCGGGGATTCGAACCGCCAATCTTACGATCGGCAAGCCCTAGGCGCTGAGGCTTTAACCCACAGCACCACCCGTGTCCCTTAAAAGGCTATTAGCGGCTATTAAAGGCTTAAAGGATTAGCGGATTAGCTAATAAAAGGCTATTAGCGGCTATTAAAGGTTTAAGGGATTAGCGGATTAGCTGCTAAAAGGCTATTAGCGGTTTAGATCAGCTGTTAAGCGGCTTAGCGATCAGCTGTTAAGCGGCTTAGCGAACAGCTGTTAAGCGGCTTAGGGGCTTGGGAAAAAGGGGGGGAGGGGAAAAAAACCCCCGGGAATCGCAAGACATTTTCGTCTTGCGAAGCAAGCCCATAGCAAATTCGTTTTGCGAAGCACCTCCAAAACGGAAAACCCTTTCGTCTAGCGGGTTTTCCGTCTTGCGAGGCATTCGTCTTGCGGGGCACCACTGTAATTTTTTTCATGTGCTGCCTTCCCACAGTTGTGGACTCTCCTTCCTTGGAGGTTTTTAAGCAGAGCTTGGATGGCCAACTGTTCTGGATGCTTTAGCTGAGATTCCTGCATTGCAGGGGGTTGGATTGGATGACCCCTGGGGTTCCCTCCCTACCTTACAATTCCAGGATTCCAGGGTTCTATGAAACCATGCTCAATGCAGCTTAGAACATGAAGAACATGCATAACTACAAGATAACAAAAGTAGTCATGACTAATAAATGAAGTGTTAAAAAACACACAACCAAACCAAACGATTTCCGCATAAATCACAACAAAATCTAAAAGAATCCAACAGCAACAGCAGCAACAGCAGCGCCACCCTGTGGCCACTGGTGGCACTACAACAAAGGCATCCCCAGCACTGTTGGGAAAGGAAGTTTTTAACTTTGCACAGGCATCTAAGAAATAATTCACTCTATTAATTGTTTCTTTAAGTGCGAAAAAGAAAGAAAAGGTGGAAATCACACCAAGTTCATCTCCTGCAATCATTTTATCATCCCCCCCCCACTGCTTTTATCTTGAATCTTGCCATGATTTCATTTTATTATAATATTTTTAAATAATCCACAGAAGGCCTCCAGTCAGCTTTGCCATTTCCACAACATCTGTTGCTTTCAAAAGCCAATCCTCCTTTGACGTTATTATTATTACCTTCTTTTTGCATTCTGTGGATATAATATTCTAGCTGCTGTTGTCATATACATAAATAATTTGGTCTTCCTCTTTGAAACCTCCGTCCCTATTATTCCTATAAGAAAATCTTGTGGTCTTAAAGGCCCATTTAAAATTTTTCTTCATTTCATTATATATCATTTCCTAAAAGCCTTTAGCTTTTGTGCATGCCCACCACATATGGAGGAATGACCCTTCTGTCTGCTGGCATTTCCAACATTTACTTGACACATTTCTAGGCATTTTGACCAGTTTATTTGGTGTTAAATACCACCTGCACATTGTTTCAAGATTAATACTCGCTATCAGCGCTCCATGACCGTCTCCTTGATCTCTTGGGGGAGGGGAATCAGATAACTGCTGGGAATGCAAAGAGACAGAAGGACATTCTGCCATATGTGGTGGACATGTAAATTGGGCTTCTCAGTGATGACATAAAGTCATACCTTGGGTTACAGACGCTTCAGGTTGCGCGTTTTTGGGATATGGACACGCCAAAACCCGGAAGTACCGGAACAGGTTGCTTCCGGGTTTTGCGCTCGCGCATGCGCAGAAGTGCTAAATTGTGCTTTGTGCATGCACAGAAGCGCAGAATCGCAACCCGCTTGTGCGCAGATTGCGGGCACTGCGGGTTGTGAACATGCCTCCCGCACGGCTCATGTTTGCAACCTGAGCGTCCACTGTACACTGAAATGAAAAAAATATATTTAAAAGGTCTTTTATTTAAAAAGACCAAAACCCTTTCTCTTAGGAATAACTGAGTCAGATGTCTCCAGATAATCTGTTTCTTTACGCAACTATGGCAACCTGAATGGGATATGTGGTTCGAATCCCCGCGACGGGGTGAGCTCCCATTGTTCGGTCCCTGCTCCTGCCAACCTAGCAGTTCAAAAGCACCTGAAAGTGCAAGTAGATCAATAGGTACCACTCCGGCAGGAAGGTAAACGGTGTTTCCGTGAGCTGCTCTGGTTCACCAGAAGCGGCTTAGTCATGCTGGCCACATGACCTGGAAGCTGTACACCAGCTCCCTCGGCTAAAAAAGAGAGATGAGCGCCGCAACTCCAGAGTTGGACACGACTGGACCTAATGGTCAGGGGTCCCTTTACCTTTAACTGTTAGAATAAGAGAACCGGAAGAAGGATACCTTAAGGAAGATTGGAAAATGTTTGTGGAATATTTGAAGAATCATTGTAAACAGGTTAGAACGTTAGCAGGACTAGAGTAATCTCAGCAGTAAAAAGCACGTCGAGATAAGATGGGAAAGGGGAAACACAGGGTAAATATTAGTACCTGCAGCCGCAAGGGGTCACCAGAAGGAACAATGGAAGGGGGAGAAGGGAACTCAATGTTCAATTTAATATAACGCTTTGCTTTTTTTATGTGACTATGAAAATTATAAAAAATTATAATTTTTTTAAAAATTATAATTTATAAAATTAAAAAATTTAAAAAAAATATCTCTTGGGGATGGGCGCAGGCCGTGGGAAAAAGGGCCGGATCCTGCCCATGGACACGTCCTGCTACGAAAGCCCTTACAGCGACCCTGAGGAGCTGAAGGAGAAAAAGCTGTTCTTGAAGAGGAACAACCTGATTGTGGAGGACATGGAGCTGGGGGCAGGCAATTTCGGCTCCGTCCGGAAAGGCGTTTACAAGATGAAGAAGTAAGTTTCCCTCATCGTGAGCGAGAGCAACGATCTGGTTACCTTAGTATTACCTGCACTGACTGGCAGTAGCTCTCTAGAGAGTCAGGCAGGGATCATCCCAACTGCACCTGGAGAAGCTGGGGGTTGATTTTACATGCAGAGCTGGGGCTCGAAGTAAGATCCCAGTCCTCATGGGGCTAACAACCCCCCACCCCCATTTTAAAATGGATGATGCTTTATAATGGATTGAATCTCAACAAGAGATAAGTACTGTTTTGGGGGGACGGGGCGGGCAGGTGTGGGGGACTCCCTGGTCCTGAATGGGGCAACTGTGCCCCTGAAGGACCAGGTGTGAAGCCTGGGGGTCATTTTGGACTCACAGCTGTCCATGGAGGCGCAGGTCAATTCTGTGTCCAGGGCAGCTGTTTACCAGCTGAAACCCTCCCTGCCCTGTCTCACCAGATTGTCCCATGCTCTGTTTGGACTACTGCAATGCACTCTCCGTGGGGCTACCTTTGAAGGTGACCCGGAAACAACTAATCCAGAACACTGGTGACTGGGAGCAACCGCCGAGAACATATAACACCAGTCCTTAAAAACCATCTCCCAGTACATTTCTGGGCACAATTCAAAGGGTTGGTGCTGACCATTAAACCCCTAAACGGCCTCAGCCCAGTATACCTGAAGGAGCGTCTCCACCCCCATCATTTTGCCCGGACACTGAGGTCCACCTCTGAGGGTCTTCTGATGGTTCCCTCACTGAGGGAAGTGAGGTTACAGGGAACCAAGCAGAGGGCCTTCTCAGTGATGGCACCCTCCCTGTGGAATGTCCTACCATCAGATGAGGAGATAAAAAAAAACCTATGGAAGACCTATGGAAACAACCCAGCCAGATAGCTGGTGATGGTGGTGGTTATTCCCCATTTGGGGAATGCCTCTTCTTAGAGCAGAATAAATAACAACAACAACAACAAAGTAGAATATTTGTATGAGATTGTATGGTGAAAATATGGAACAACAGAAACAATTTTGCTTAAAATGTATATAGGAAGTGCAGTGTAAGCGATGGAAGTCCATCAGTGAAATTTTATTATTGAGATATTTGTAGAATAAATTTGGAAGAAATTCTTCCAATTTTTCTTCTTATTTTTTCTTTTTTCTTTTCGTCCTTTTTTCTTTTTTGTTCTTTTTTATATATGTGTGCTTATCTGAAAGATATATTTATGTATGTATTTGCAGTATTTTGCTTGCATTTTGCAATAATTATGTTAAATAAAATTTATTTTTAATAATAATAATAATAATAATAATAATAATAATAATAATAATTCCTCCACATATTGTTCCCCACACTGGGGAAAGCCTCTTCTTAGAGCAGGAAAATATTACTTCTACTACTATTACTATTATTACTATTATTATTATTGGTGGTGCTGACCTTGAAAGCCCTAAACGGCCTCGGTCCAGTATACCTGAAGGAGCGTCTCCACCCCCATCATTCTGCCCGGACACTGAGGTCCAGCACTGAGGGCCTTCTGATGGTTCCCTCCCTGTGATAAGCCAAGTTACAGGGAACCAGGCAGAGGGCCTTCTCGGTGGTGGCGCCCGCCCTGTGGAACGCCCTCCCACCAGATGTCAAAGAGAAAAACAACTACCAGACTTTTATAAGACATCTGAAGGCAGCCCTCTTTAGGGAAGCTTTTAATGTTTGATGTATTACAGTATTTTAATTTTTTTTTTGGAAGCCGCCCAGAGTAGCTGGGGAAGCCCAGCCAGATGGGCAGGGTTTAAATAATAAATTATTGTTATTATTATTATTATTATTCCAGTTTGGGTGTAATGCCTCTTTCAAATAGTCTTCCAAAGAGTCCTTTAAGAGCCCAGCCTCCTTTCCCTCCTTCTTCTGAAAGGCCAAGGCCAACTGCAACCCATCGCCATAACCTCTGCTCCCCTCCTCCCTAGGAAGCACATTGACGTGGCCATCAAGATCCTGAAAAGCGGGAACGAGAAAGCCGAGAGGGACGACATGATGAAGGAGGCGCAGCTCATGCACCAGCTGGACAACCCTCACATCGTCCGCATGATCGGCGTCTGTGAGGCCGAGGCGCTCATGCTGGTGATGGAGATGGCCTCCGGAGGCTCGCTCAACAGATTCCTCTCCTCTAAGAAGTGAGTCGATCCCGCCGTAGATTGGATCTGCAGGTCCCGGGCGGAACTGCAAATCCAGTTCTTTATTTCCGAGGTTTATGGACAACTCTTCTTCTCCAAAGAAGGTCGGAAAGTGGGTGGCAGGTTCATCCGTTGAATAAAAGGGGCTCCAAATAGGCCTAATGCGACTTCCTTTAGAATTGTAGGCTTGGAAGGGACCCTGAAGGTCATCCAGTCCAACCCCCTTTCTGGAATAGAAATGTCTTTGTCAAGTTCAGCAAGGGAGGGGCCTGTCTCATCTCAGCCTGGAGGGAGTTTTACGATATTGGGATCACACTATAGAACGCTTGGCTCCTGAGAGATGTGAGCCGCGGGTCTGAGCCACGGGATACCACTAACCATAGAATTGTAGGGCTGGGAGGGACACCTTCTGCAATGCAGAACTCAGAGCTCAGGAATCCCTGACAGGTGGGGGCCCCAGCCCCTGTTCAGAAACCTCCAATGAAGGAGAGTTCACCACCTTCTGGATGTTAGCATTCCTGCTCCGTGATTGCAGTCATGGGATTGTTATCTATCACATGATGGTGTATGTTTTGATTCCACAGAGTGGGAAGTGACGGAGACAGGATGTTTGATGCTAGAGAGAAGAGGGAGCCTTGTTGTTGCAGAGCTCCGTGTGTGTTCATATGTAAATAAAGTAGATTAGCCAAAATGCTGAGTTGCGCAAACTCTGCAGATCCCTAAGTGTGCCGGTGTCGGTTGGCATCGGTCGCTGTGATGTTCGGGCAGAAGAAAGCTTTTGAAGCTCCTTAACAATCAACCAGGAGGGAGAGAACATGCCAGTCAGGCATGTGTCTCTCCTAGGGTCCTACACGAGAGTAGGACAAGCTCCTGACACTGAGGTCATAGAATTATCAAGCTGGAAGGGACCCTGAGGGGTTGGACTAGATGACCCTCAGGGTCCCTCCCAACTCTGATTCTACCAAACAAAATGCAGGTAAGACCTCCCTGGAAGTCCTCAGGCTAAGGAACTTTCTCCATTCTGGACTTTTTGAGTGACAAAAAAGGAAGGCTGGGCCTGGGACGGAAATATAACAAAATGCCATTTAGCAGAATAGTATGAAAACTGTAATTTTAATTCCAGCCAGAAATTTTTCATGGAGTGTTTATATTAAATGATATAATAATGGTAGTACTAACAATTGACAGAGAGGGTTGTGGAGGTAAGTTTCTTCTATCTCTATCTCCCCCCCCCCCTCTTGCTTTTTCTTTTTTCTTATTCTCTTGATATGTTGATTTTTATCATTCTTTCATACATGAGTTTGGATTTTATTGTTTAATATCTTAAACACACACACACACAAGTTTCCTCTTCCCTGTTCTAAAGCAACTGGGTTCTCCAGCTCAGGAACCCTCATTACGTCAATGCCTTAACCGTGGAATAACTTTTTTTCCCACCCCTAGGGATGAAGTCCCCGTGAATAATGTGGTTGAGTTGATGCACCAGGTGGCCATTGGCATGAAATATTTGGAAGAGAAGAACTTTGTCCACCGAGACCTGGCTGCCCGGAATGTTCTGCTGGTCAATCAACACTATGCCAAGATCAGTGATTTTGGGCTGTCCAAAGCTCTGGCCGCTGATGACAGTTACTATCTGGTGAGAAATGAAAAATGGGTTAGGGATCCATTGAAGAGGAGGTTAAGGGGTGATATGATAGCCATGTTCAAATATATAAAAGGATGTCACATAGAGGAGGGAGAAAGGTTGTTTTCTGCTGCTCCGGAGAAGCGGACACGGAGCAATGGATCCAAACTACAAGAAAGAAGATTCCACCTAAACATTAGGAAGAACTTCCTGACAGTAAGAGCTGTTCGACAGTGGAATTTGCTGCCAAGGAGTGTGGTGGAGTCTCCTTCTTTGGAGGTCTTTAAGCAGAGGCTTGACAACCATATGCCAGGAGTACTCTGATGGTGTTTCCTGCTTGGCAGGGGGTTGGACTCGATGGCCCTTGTGGTCTCTTCCAGCTCTATGATTCTATGATTCTAGGTCAGAGAGTGATCTGCTGGGATGCAAGAATGGTTGAGATTAGGGCTGGGCGATATCTGGTTTTCAACACTGTGATATATCACCAGCTAAACATTGTCATACATGGATATATCACGATGTCTGAAATAAGGAAGGAGCTGGTTTTCAAATTTGTGATATATCATGAGCTAAATACCAAGATATACTGATATATCTCAATGTCTGAAATAAGGATGGAGCTATGTAGAGGCATTGGCTGGCTTCACTGTTTCCCCCCATTGTGATTTTTGCAGAGCACACCCACACACCCACACACACCATGATTTGCAATATATCACCAGGTCAAGAATTATGGAACCAATATCATGATATGGACCTGAAACCGGCTTTGGACGATATATCGCCCAGCCCTAACACACATCATGATTCGCAATATATTTATTACCAGGTTAAAAACTAGGAAACCAATATCACAATATGGACTTCAAACTGGTTTTGGGCGATATATTGATATATCGTCCAGCCCTAGCTAAGGTATCTAAGGGAGGGGGGAAGAAACTGCTCAACTAGATTCTGAGAAAACAAGAAGGCATTTGATTATATCGAGGTGACTCCAACTACAGCATTGTTAGAGTGTAAGCAATAAGTTGTTGATGATGGTGGTAGTGGTGGTGTTATGAACTAGGACCTGGGACAACAGGGTTCAAACCCTCAGTCAGGGTCACCTGGGGACTTTGGGGTGAGCCACAGTCTCTTAGCGTTCCTCAGAAGAATTAAAACAGACCAAAGGAGAGTCATGCATGCCACCTTGAGTTCCTGGGAAGAAATCTGGGATAGAAATGGAATAAAAAACAGGTCTTGCCCATTGAAATGAATTTCTAATGACTTACCTCTGGATCTGAGCTGTTGGGAATCACAACTGGGGAGAGTTGCTTCCGTTGCATTCAGAGGTCAGGGCATATTGTCGGACGCCATGAAGATAGGAGGGTGGACTGGATGGGCCCTCAGATCCAGCAGCCAGGCTCCTCTGAGTTTCTTACAACTGCTAAATAGAGCTTCCATGGGCAGAGGCAGTCTAGCTTAGAATGACGGGAAACAAAGGAGGGAGGAAGCCTTTGGTTGGCCCCTGTGAGAACAGGAAGCTGGGCTAAGGTGGGGCCTGTCTTTGCTTGGGTCGCCCACCCAAGTCTTCTCCTTCTGCACCACGCACATGACCTGGCGATTCTTCACCGCCCCTCTTCTGTGCCTTCCGATGCAGGCCAAGACGACAGGGAAGTGGCCGCTGAAGTGGTACGCCCCAGAGTGCATCCTCTTCCGGAAGTTCTCCAGCAAGAGTGACGTCTGGAGTTACGGAGTCACGATGTGGGAGGCGTTTAGCTACGGACAGAAACCCTACAAGGTGAACACCCCTAAGCTGAGTAGCTCGGGAGCCCCACATCCTGCAACATTCCACCAGCCTCACCATATATAAAACTGCTAGCACATTCGCAAACTAAGCAGGGTCTGCTCCGGTTTCTAATTGGCCGAGGGACTGCATGCTTCTGCACCACAGGGGGTTGGACTAGATGACCCTCAGGGGTCCCTTCCAACTCTACAGCTCTATGATTCCATGAGAATCCATCTATCTGCCCATAAGAATCTATCTAAGGTAAAGGTAAAGGGACCCCTGACCGTTAGGTCCAGTCGTGACCGACTCTGGGGTTGCGGCGCTCATCTCGCTTTACTGGCCGAGGGAGCCGGTGTACAGCTTCCAGGTCATGTGGCCAGCAGGACTAAGCCACTTCTGGTGAACCAGGGCAGCGCACGGAAACGCCGTTTACCTTCCCGCCGGAGTGGTACCTATTTATCTACTTGCACTTTGATGTGCTTTCGAACTGCTAGGTGGGCAGGAGCAGGGGCCGAGCAACGGGAGCTCACCCCGTTGCGGGGATTCGAACCGCCAACCTTCTGATCAGCAAGTCCTAGGCTCTGTGGTTTAACCACAGCGCCACCTGCGTCCCATATACAGTCATACCTCGGGATAAATATGCCTAAGCCGCTTCTGGCGAACCAGAGCAGCGCACGGAAACGCCGTTTAGCTTCCCACCAGAGTGGTACCTATTTATCTACTGGTGCTTTCAAACTGCTAGGTTGGCAGGAGCAGGGACCGAGCAACGGGAGCTCACCCCATTGCGGGGATTCGAACCGCCGACCTTCTGATCGGCAAGTCCTAGGCTCTGTGGTTTAACCCACAGCGCCACCCACGTCCCAAGAATCTACCTATCTATATGTTTATTCATATATATATATATATATATATATATATATATATATATAATATAATAGTTATTATTTACCATGCAGTTGTTGTTGTTGTTGTTGTTAGAGCACAAGACTCTTAATCATATGCATTGCAGGGGGACTAGATGCATAGCTGTCAACGTTTCCCCCTTTCTAAGGGAAATTCCCTTATTCCGAATAGGATTCCTCGCAACAAAAGGGAAAAGTTGACAGCTGTGACTAGATGACCCAACTCTATGATTCTATTATTCTCTGCTCTTAAGACAAACCAGTCAATTTCTCTGCCACCATTCCACTAGAAAATGAAAGGACCGGAGGTGATAACATTCCTGGAGGAAGGGAAGAGGATGGACTGCCCCCCCAAATGCCCCCCCGAGATGTACAAGCTGATGCAGCAGTGCTGGACCTTCAAGTAAGACTCTTCTGCAGTGCTCTGAATTAGCCGAGCCCTCTCGAAAACCATACAGGGATGGCAGGCCAATATCTGGGATTCTTTTAGTTAAAAAAAACATTTATTCTAAAGTTACAGTACAGCTTTCCCCACTGCCGTAACATCCCAGAATGATCATTCTGTGAGCCAAGGAATACCCACACCTGATATCTGGGACGGGGAATGCTTCTTTGTGCAGAATGGAGTTAACCTGCAGAACTCCCTGCTGCAGGGTTGGGAGAGGCCAGTGCAAGTACGAGTCTCCAGGACGCCGGCGCCTTTGGCAACCTTCAAATCTCATTGGCAAACATGCAGGTCTCCCACTTAATTTTCTCTCCTCCGTTTCCCAGGTGGGAAGACCGGCCGGACTTTTCCACAGTGGAGACGCTCATCCGCACCTATTACTACAGCATCGCCGCCCGGACGGAGGAAAGGCAAGAAGAGAAAGCGAAAACTACTCCTGATTGAGCAGCGGACACCCACCCAAATCCCTCTGCAGCCAAGAGATCTTTCCGCCGTTGGGAAGGGATGGCTTGCAGGCTGCGCTGTTTCTCTGCAGCTGCAAATCCAGAGTTGGTGGAGACCAAGCTCAGTCTGCCTTCTTGTGTGAAACCAGCCCTTCTGCCTGTCAGCTCCCTCCCTCATCCTTGGTCTTGAACAGCTTCTTTGCCTCTCGTTGACTCTGGTGCCCCCTGCTGACGGTCCTCCTCTTGCACACCGCACACTGTTGATCCAAATTCGGTAGTGGCTCCAGGTATCCCTGTCCCTTCCCCCTCCCTCAGCGAATATGAACATGAGAGCCTGCCGGATCAAGCCAATGGCCCACCCAATCCAGCATCCTATTTTCACAGTGGCCACCATGCAAGCAGGATCCGTGCGCAAGAGTTTCCGGCAGCTGTTGTTCAGAAGCATAGCTGCCTCTGATTGTGGCGGCAGAGCCTAGAGATTGTGGCTAGTAGCCTTCGTAGAATACAATTCATCGGAAGGGACCCCCAAAGGCCATCAAGTTCAAGAGTTATCTGTTTTGTTATACATAATGTACTTTTTGTTGAATTTCCTAATTTTTCCAAATGGACTTCAAATTAAATAGTTGCATTGTTTCATGTATTGACTCCCACCCACCTCCAAATTGTTTCTGTTCATACTCTTTTCTACTGCATTATAAATCAAACTCAAATGTCTAATACAATTACTTTATCATTTTACTTTCGCTGCTCCGATTTTGAATCCTGCCTGCGATTTCTTTCATTCTTTTAAATATACAGTGGACACTCAGGCTGCGAACATGATCCGTGTGGGAAGCACATTCACAACTCGCAGCGTTTACAAACCGCAGCACCATGTCTGCGCAAACGCGGGTTGTGATTCGGCGCTTATGCACATGTGCAAAGCGCGATTTAGCGCTTCTGCGCATGCGCAAGCGCCGAAACCCGGAACTAACCCATTCCGGTACTTCCAGGTTCGGCGCGGTGCGCAACCCGAAAAAATGCAACCTGAAGCGGCTGTAACCCGAGATATGACTGTACTCCAAAAAAGAGAGGCCTCCATTCTTCTATAAAAAGTTCACCATTTTGACCTCTTAATATTCGTGCCATCTTTGCATAGCCACAGAATCGTAGGGTCAGAAGGGATCCCAAAGGATCATCTAGTTCAACCCTCTGCAATGCAGGAATCTTTTTGCCCAGCATGGGACTCGAACCCCCAGCCCTGAGAGCCTCAAACTCTACCGACTGAGCTATACCAGTCCATTGAGTAATCTCTTCACTTTGAAACCCTGCAAAGGAAAACCCTCTAAAGGAAATATAAAGGAGGAAGAAAGCATTAGGATCATTTGTGTGCATAGTTATGGATCTCTCTCACATTAATAACTCACCTCTTGGATATTTAATTTTTCATTTGTATCTTCAAAGATGTTTAATCAAGGAGTTTTTTTAAGGGCTGAGGTCACTCGGCCCTTTTTTTCTCCCTGCGGGGTCTGTGAAGGCCGGCCAGCCCTCTGATCAAAGCAAGAGGCAAGCACAACACTTCTGAAAGGACAGGCAGCCGTCCTCTGCTAAAATGTGGCCAACCCTTGAGAGATAGAGATCTGATGTATTTTAGTTACAGGTGAATGCTTTAGGTTCTGACTGTAAAGTTATGTTCTTGTTTGTTTAATTCGGTGGTGGGGTGGCGATTGTGGCAATGCTCATTTATGGTTTTGTAAGAACGCTCGTGGAGACGCGGCTGGCACTGTGGGTTAAACCACAAGAGCCTAGGACTTGCCGATCAGAAGGCTGGCAGTTTGAATCCCCGCGATGGGATGAGCTCCCGTTGCTCGGTCCCTGCTCCTGCCAACCCAGCAGTTTGAAAACACGTCAAAGTGCAAGTAGATAAATAGGTACCACTCTGGTGGGAAGCTAAACAGCATTTCCGTGCGCTGCTCTGGTTTGCCAGAAGCGGCTTAGTCATGCTGGCCCCGTGACCCAGAAGCTGTACGCCGGCTCCCTCAGCCAATGAAGCGAGATGAGCGCCGCAACCCCAGAGTCGGCCATGACTGGACCTAATGGTCAGGGGTCCCTTTACCTTTAAGCACGCTCGATCATTATAAATCACAGAATGTGCATATTTGGAAGGCATGCCAATGGCCATCTAGTCCAACCCCCCTGCAAAGGAAGGACCACAGCCAAAAAGGTCTTTTAAAAAGGCAAATCTGAATAAGTTGCCAGTCTAGGGATGGGGGGGGGGGGGAGAGATTGATTCAGTTCACATCCAAAGAGAAATCTGTCGAATTTGCAGTTTTGCAAGCAATCTGAGACCCAAAACACGCCAATCTTTCAAAATTCACAGGTATCTAAATTTTGCGCCGTGGCTTGCTGACACACCACCATTGACAGAAATCGCATATTAGGGGAATATCCGCACAAAAATTAATACATTGTGGAATATAACATCCGCAAATGCATTATAAATGGCTCAGGACCGCAATAATCCAGAATGCTGCAACCAGACTGGTGACTGGGAGCGGCTGTTGGGGCCATATCACAACGGTCCTAAAGGAACTACATTGACTCTCAGTACATTTCCGAGTACAATTCAAAGTCTTAAACAGCCTCAGCCCTGTATACCTGAAGCAGCGACTCCACCCCCATCACTCAGCCCAGACACTGAGGTCCACCTCTGAGGGCCTTCTGGTGTTTCCCTCACTGTGAGAAGTGAGATTACAGGGAACCAGACAGAGGGCCTTCTCGGTGGTGGTGCCTTCCCTGTGGAACATCCTCCCGTCAGATGTCAAGGAGATAAAAAAAAACCCTATAGAACTTTTAAAAGACACCTGAAGACAGCCCTGTATTGGGAAGTTTTTAATGTTTGACATTTTATTTTTTTTTTTGTATTTTGCTGGAAGCCTGCCAGTTGGGCGGGGTATAAATAATAAAAATATTATTTACCATAGAATTGTAGAGTTGGAAGGGACTCCAGTGGTCATCTAGACCAACCCCCTGCAATGCAGGAATCTCAGCTAAAACACCCATGACAGGTGGCCACCTCAGGTTCTATTGCATTTTTAATATTTTGTTGGGAGTCACCTAGAGTGGCTGCAGCAACCCAGTCAGATGGGGGGCACATAGTCAGACACGACTAAACGACTAAACAACAACAACAACAACAACAACAACAACAACAACAACAACAACAACATAACAGCAGCATTAATAACAACAATAGCCCAACAATCTCATCTAGGACTTGTCCACACTTTCAGTTGTTGCATGCCTAGGAAGTATGGCTTTAACCCTTTCTTTCCCCTAGAAGCACCTCCTTTAGTGCTAAACCAGAGAAAACCCGATGGACACTTGATCTGATTCACCAGCAAACAGTCAGTGGGTACTTCGATATCCACCTTACGTCCTGTTTCTCTTTCTTCCATTTCAGAAGCCAGTGCAGCTTTGTGGAATTTGTGCGTATTAAGTCCCCTCCCACTCCACTCCTTTTCCATTTCATTCTGAAACTACTCCCTTGTCTTCCCCAGAAATTACTTTTCCGTTCCGGAAAGCCCCCAGAAACTCCTGTGACGTAAAAGTTTCGAATTCAGCCATTGCTAAATAGGACGCCCATGAATGAATGAATGAATGGAATCTGCATGTCCTTGTTATAGGAATTCTAAGGTTTTATATATAAAAAATAAAAGTTCATAAATGTACAAGTATATAACATACATACATAAGTATATAAACCACATGTCTGAAACAGTAAAAAGGTAAAGGTAAAGTTACCCCTGCCCGTATGGGCCAGTCTTGCCAGACTCTAGGGTTGTGCGCCCATCTCACTCAAGAGGCCGGGGGCCAGCGCTGTCCGGAGACACTTCCGGGTCACATGGCCAGCATGACATCGCTGCTCTGGCGAGCCAGAGCTGCACACGGAACGCCGTTTACCTTCCTGCTGGTAAGCGGTCCCTATTTATCTACTTGCACCCGGGAGTGCTTTCGAACTGCTAGGTTGGCAGGCGCTGGGACAGTACGACGGGAGCGCACCCCGCCACGGGGATTCGAACCACGACCTTTCGATCAGCAAGTCCTAGACGCTGAGGCTTTAACCCACAGCGCCACCCGCGTCCCCTGTCTGAAATAGAACAGGAGAACAATCCCGAAGCCATTTTGACTCTCCCAAATTGACTCTGCAAGGAGGAAGGAATTGGGAAAAGCTTTCCAATTGGACTGTAGGGGCTTACACCTCCCTGCAAACACAGTCTGGCAAGTATCTGTTAAGCTGAGCACACGATCAATATGTGTAAGAGATTCAGGAACCAAGTATTTACCATCTCCAAGGAATGGCCAGGCTACCCAGAAAAGGCAATTGATAAGGCATTATCAGGTATCCTGGCAGACAGGAGAGAAGCAACACACCCAAATTTCTGCTGGAGACCACCTCCTTCTGTGATGTATGTATGATGTTTTAGGGGGGTGGTCTTGGGCAATTTAAAAGTCTATATAAGGGCTTGGCACACCATTGTTCGGGGTTCCTCCTCCCTCCTGCGTGTGGGGAGTGAGGACCCTGTTGCAACAGTCTAATAAAGATCAGGCTTACTAGCTGCTTTGCTTCTCAATATTCTCTGGATGGCCTCTGTTATTTTTCTCCTTTCGGTAGAGAACTAAGGACTCTATACTGGCTCTTGGGTGCCCCATAAGGGAAAGGGGGCAGTCCCCCCCCTTATAACACCCTCCAATATTTCTCCAATGAAAATAGGGATGCCCTATTCCATGTGGTCCAGGAGCAAAGGTTGGGTTGAAAAGTTTGCAACCTGCGTGGCTGCCTCGCTCATCTCATAGAATCATAGAATCCTAGAGTTGGAAGAGACCACAAGGGCCATCGAGTCCAACCCCCTGCCAAGCAGGAAACACCATCAGAGCACTCCTGACATATGGTTGTCAAGCCTCTGCTTAAAGACCTCCAAAGAAGGAGACTCCACCACACTCCTTGGCAGCAAATTCCACTGTCGAACAGCTCTTACTGTCAGGAAGTTCATCCTAATGTTTAGGTGGAATCTTCTTTCTTGTAGTTTGGATCCATTGCTCCGTGTCCGCTTCTCTGGAGCAGCAGAAAACAACCTTTCTCCCTCCTCTAGGTGACATCCTTTTATATATTTGAACATGGCTATCATATCACCCCTTAACCTCCTCTTCTCCAGGCTAAACATGCCCAGCTCCCTTAGCCGTTCCTCATAAGGCATCGTTTCCAGGCCTTTGACCATTTTGGTTGCCCTCCTCTGGACACGTTCCAGTTTGTCAGTGTCCTTCTTGAACTGTGGTGCCCAGAACTGGACACAGTACTCCAGGTGAGGTCTGACCAGAGCAGAATACAGTGGCACTATAACTTCCCTTGATCTAGATGCTATACTCCTATTGATGCAGCCCAGAATTGCATTGGCTTTTTTAGCTGCCGCGTCACACTGTTGGCTCATGTCAAGTTTGTGGTCAACCAAGACTCCTAGATCCTTTTCACATGTACTGCTCTCAAGCCAGGTGTCACCCATCTTGTATTTGTGCCTCTCATTTTTTTTGCCCAAGTGCAATACTTTACATTTCTCCCTGTTAAAATTCATCTTGTTTGTTTTTGGCCAGTTCTCTAGTCTGTCAAGGTCGTTTTGAAGTGTGATCCTGTCCTCTGGGGTGCTAGCCACCCCTCCCAATTTGGTGTCATCTGCAAATCTGATCGTTGGCGCTCTCTCTTTTTCACACACAACTTCCCCGGTGACTCATTTCCCACCCTCTGATCTTAGAAATAAACCTGCTGCCCTGTGGATCAGCCACTTTGACCCTTTCCATCTGGGGAGTCGGGTTCAAAAGGGAAATGAGATCTCCACCTGCACCCCTTTTTTACTGCCTCCCTTCCCTCCCTCCCTCTCTCTCCTTCACATAATTGTGAGATGCTCACCTGTTTTTCTTAGACTGGAGACAGACAGACAGAGTTGAGACCTTTAGACGTCCCCAACCCTGGTTCATCTCAGAAAGATCGCGGGAGCCCTCTTCTCATCTTCCAAATGTTGGCAGGTAAGGTAGACTTCCTCCTCATAGGGATGAGCTACAAATCAAATTCAGTTCACCCTCAGTGGCAGACCTATCAACATTTTCCTATATAACTTTTAATTAATTTTTTTTCAAACATTTTTACCATAACCTTCAAATCAAATGCAGTTTCATAATTGACTTCCTCCACTCTACAATTACTCAACCCTTTGCCACTGCATTATATCTTTATCTCTTACAAAAAAAGTTTCTCTATTAGAATTATTTTTCTTCCGCTGCTTTCATCTCGAATCCTGCCCACGATTTCATTTGACTGTAATGTTTTTTTTAAAAAAAATAGTCCATGAGAGGCTTCCATTCTTCTATGAAAAGTTCGTCATTTTGATCTCTTAATTTTGTGGTCAGCTGTGCCATTTCTGATAGTCTATTGCTTTCAAAAGCCTTATTATTATTATTATTATTATTATTATTATTATTATTATTATTACTATTATTATTACCTTCTCTTCTTTGCATTCCTGCGCATATAATATTCTAGCTGCTGTCATCATATATATATGAATAATTTGGTCGTTTTCTTTACCTATTGACATTTTCCAATGAACGAACCGAAACTCGGCCATCTTCCAAAATTCACACGGCACAAATGTCGAAAGATGGCATACGATTCACAGGATTGTACAGTTGGATGGGTACTCCTAAAGGTCATCTATTCCAACCCCCCATTATATACATTGCTTTGGTTATATACCCTCGTTTATATTAAATCTGCAAATAGAGAAATAGATGCCTCAAGTCACAGCTGAGATTAGTCCTGCTCAGGGTAGGCCTATCAAAATATTTTATTTCTTATGATCATTGCATGCCAATGATGGTCCTTTCTCTCTCGTTCTATATATTCCTTTGGTTCTATACAGAAATATTTATATTCAATCTGTAAATTAACTCAAATAACTCCTTGGCTAACAGCTACCCACTTAGTCACAGTTCAAGGCTTGGAGGAGGCTTCTACCGCCGATGCCTTATGAGGAACGGCTAAGGGAGCTGGGCATGTTTAGCCTGGAGAAGAGGAGGTTAAGGGGGGATATGATAGCCATGTTCAAATCTATAAAAGGATGTCACCTAGAGGAGGGAGAAAGGTTGTTTTCTGCCGCTCCAGAGAAGCGGACACGGAGCAATGGATGCAAACTACAAGAAAGAAGATTCCACCTAAACATTAGGAATAACTTCCTGACAGTAAGAGCTGTTTGACAGTGGAATTTGCTGCCAAGGAGTGTGGTGGAGTCTCCTTCTTTGGAGGTCTTTGAGCAGAGGCTTGACAACCATATGTCAGGAGTGCTCTGATGGTGTTTCCTGCTTGGCAGGGGGTTGGACTCGATGGCCCTTGGGGTCTCTTCCAACTCTAGGATTCTATGATTCTATGTACTCTATTATAAATCAGTTTTTAAAAGTCATACTTAGAGCCACATTAAGAGAAATTGACCCACAGACTCCAGGTTCTCAGAGGGAAAGTGGATCTGTTGGACTTTGCAGCTGTCTGATGGGTTTGGGGCAGCCAATTTAATGACCAATACAATTTCGCCTTGTGCTGGTTTTTATTATATGAGTTATATATATATATCCTTTTCCATATAGAAAGTTACATTTGCTATTCAACATGGTTTTTTAATATAAATTTTTATTAGTTTTTTAACATACCATTTCCAACATACTTTTACATCTTATTCAATTTTTTTGACTTCCACCAGTCCAGTCTGAAAATTTTCCCATCTAATCTCTTAGTATGCATTTCTTATTTTCCCTATTAAATTTCAAACTCATAACCAACATCTCTATCTTTTTCTATGCTATTCAACAGTTCTGTTCCAATTCAACAAAACTAGTGACTTCCCGCTCACCCAACACCAATGCTTTTAACTCAAATTGCACACAATCACGTTTTAAGGTTCCAGTCCTCAGTGTCTTATCTGATTTCATCCTCTCTAGCACATTTCTTAATACGTTCTGCTGTTTTCTTGCTCTTCGAACCCTGCTATGGTCTTTGCGTATGGGAAATAACTTTTCATATAGTCTAGGAATGGGTCCCAGTCTTCTTTAAAAGATTCTAAATCTGGGTTTAGTGCTGTCAGTTTCGCCATCTCCAAGTATTTCATTTTTTTGAGATTTCACTATTATTCCCAGAAGGAAGGATTCTGGCCCCTTGGGAAAAATCACTTTAATTTTTTTCTTATATAGCATATCCTATCTTATATAGCATATCTTATATAGCATATCTTATATAGCATTTTTTCATTATATAGCATATCCAATAAGTGTTTTTGATCCACTGTTTAGGTCTTTTCTTGGAATACTGCTGTATTGCTTACTTTCTACAAGTTTCTTCTTCTACGCATTTTTCCATCTCCTTATCTTATACCCGGCCATGCTCAATAGTTTCTTCTCATTCTTAATTTGTCAAATTATTGGAATACTTCAGACTTGCTTGTTATACATTTAAGAAAATAATAAGAATTTTAAAAAACAAACCAACCTGTAAATAAAGAGATAATTAGGTTGGGTCATAGGTAAAGGTAAAGGTACCCCTGCCCGTATGGGCCAGTCTTGACAGACTCTAGGGTTGTGCGCTCATCTCACTCCAGAGGCCAGGAGCCAGCGCTGTCCGCAGACACTTCTGGGTCATGTGGCCAGCGTGACAAGCTGCATCTGGCGAGCCAGCGCAACACAGGGAACGCCATTTACCTTCCCGCTGGTAAGCGGTCCCTATTTATCTACTTGCACTTAAGAGTGCTTTCGAACTGCTAGGTTGGCAGGCGCTGGGACAGAGCGACGGGAGCTCACCCCGCCGTGGGGATTCGAACCGCTGACCATGCGATCGGCAAGTCCTAGGCACTGAGGCTTTAACCCACAGCGCCACCCGCGTCCCTCAGGTTGGGTCATAGCCAAGGGTAATTTTCCCCAGGTTAGACTGATAGAAATATGTTATTATGTTATTATTTTCATTTATGGAAGCTAACTAAGGATGGTTCTGTGCATATATGTCTATAAAAATAACACACACACACACACTCCTTTGGTTCCATGCTGTACAAATATTTTTATATTAAATCTTTAAAGAAAGAGATAACTAGGTCAGGTTGTAGCCAAGTTTTGTCCTACTCAGGGTAGACCAACTGAAAGGAACAGAGACTGCAAATTTAGGTTTATTGCTCTCAAGGGTGTATAAATTTCTGCAGCATTTAGTGAATTCTGTTTTTAAAAATTCTCACAAGACTTCTTCAGAATTATAGTTTGGTTTTTTGCCTAACACACATTTTTCTAGGCAGTTTTGACTAATGTACCCATTTTGTGCAAGTGATTTCCCCAAACGCAATGCGTTCTTGTATGCTATTTTCACTAATAAGTTAATTTAAAAACACACTCCCCCTGCCTGAACATATGCATTTCTGGAAATGCAGATAGGTGCAAATTTCTGATAAAATTCAGATCAGTGCAAATTTCAAAAGGCAGCCCTCTTTTCGGTTCCTTACTGTCAGGAAGGTCTTCCTAATGTTTAGGTGGAATCTTCTTTCTTGTAGTTTGGATCCATTGCTCCGTGTCCGCTTCTCTGGAGCAGCAGAAAACAAACTTTCTCCCTCCTCTATGTAAAATTCAGATAAGTTCAGATAAAATTCAGATAAAATTCAGATAAGTGCAAATTTCAGATAAAATTCAGATCAGTGCAAATTTCAAAAGGCAGCCCTCTTTTCGGTTCCTTACTGTCAGGAAGTTCTTCCTAACGTTTAGGTGGAATCTTCTTTCTTGTAGTTTGGATCCATTGCTCCGTGTCCGCTTCTCTGGAGCAGCAGAAAACAACCTTTCTCCCTCCTCTAGGTGACATCCTTTTATATATCCTTTTTATAATTCATCTTAACAGTTCATTATCTCAGCAGTGAAAAGGTGTCCAAACTAAACTCTTGCTTCCTATTGCTAACAGAAGGGAACTGGGTCTTTTCAAATTGTTCTGCATCATATAAATCCTTCTTTGTTTTTCATATAAATGCATATTTATTTATTGCATTTATAGCCTACCTTTTCCCTCAAGGAGCTCAAGGTGGTTCTCCCCTCACCTCATTTAATCCCCACCACAACCCTGAGAGGCAGGTTAGGCTGAGAGCCCCCCCCCCTCTCCACCAAGGTCCCCCAGGGAGTGTCAGAACTGAGTGGATATTTGAACCCTGCCCTTCCAGGCGCCCTTCCTTTTGGGGTCCCCTGCTACTCTACAGTTCTACGATTCGATTACCTGCCTTTCACCCTAAGGTCCCGAGGCAGGAGAAAACACACAATGAATGTTCACACGCAATATCTGACTTTCCAGGTGCCCCTATTTTCCAGGGACTTTCCCAGATTTACAGAAGCCGTCCCGGTTCCTGATTTTTACTGTAATTAAAATTCCAGTTATGTCTTAAGGATGCCTCATATCTATGATTAAAGGGGGGAGGGAATGAAGGTTTTATGGTCTTTTTTTGGGGGGGGGGGGTCATACGGGTGTATATTTTGCTCTAGGACATGGGTAGGGAAACTAAGGCCCAGGGGCCGGATCCGGCCCACTCACCTTCTAAATCCGGCCCGCAGACGGTCCGGGAATCAGTGTGTTTTTACATGAGCAGAATGTGTACTTTTATTTAAAATGCATCTCTGGGTTATTTGTGGGGCATAGGAATTCGTTCATCTCCCCAAAAATATAGTTCGGCCCCCTACAATGTCTGAGGGACAGTGGACTGGCCCCCTGCTGAAAAAGTTTGCTTTTTTTATATAATATTTATTGCTTTTTGAACAATTTAAGCATTACAAAACCAAACAAAAACAGAAAAATAAAAACCAATACAATACAATATAAAGACACTACATAACACTAAACACATTAAACTAACAAAACCAAACAAAACAATTTAAAACACTAAAACAATTTCAATATCATATCTTTCATTCACTTCTTTCACCGACCTCCTCACACCTCCCTTTTTGTATTCCACTTCTGTCAAATGTTTCAGAAATTCCTTTCCATCTTCCTCTGATATCTGTCGTATAATTATCTTAACACATTGTAATCTTATTTTACTTTTAAAATTCCATTAATCTATTTATACTTAAATCCTTATAACCTTTCTACTAAAGCCATATAACTTCATTCCAACATTTTAACATCCATTACATTCATTAATTTTGCAGTATTTCTGTAAATAATCTTTAAACTTTTTCCAGTCTTCTTCCACCGACTCCTCTCCCTGGTCTCGGATTCTGCCAGTCATTTCCGCCATTTCCATGTAGTCCATCAACTTCATCTGCCATTCTTCCTGGGTGGGTAGCTCTTGTGTCTTCCAATACTTCGCGATAAGTATTCTTGCTGCTGTTGTTGCATACATAAAAAAAGTTCTGTCCTTCTTTAACACCAATTGGCCGACCATGCCCAGGAGAAAGGCCTCTGGTTTCTTCAGAAAGGTATATTTAAATACCTTTTTTTGCTGACCCCTGCTCTAGCAGGCTTAGTTTTGTCAGAATCGAGTCTACACTTCCGGAGTTAATGTTAAATACATTACTTTTGGTAAACGGGCCACTGTAGCTGGGAGAGGACCGTGAAAATTTGTGTCCTTGCTTTTTAGGACTTGTCTTCCCAGGCACTATCTGAAACCAAAGTGGCACGTGGATTGCCAGATGTGGATTCTTTCTAGTTCTCTGATGCATGACGTTACCCCATTTTTTTCTGAATTAAAAATCCCCTTTTGTTTAGAGAAAGGGTGAGTTGTTGGGGGGAAGGGGAGAGATACAACTGAGATCTGTAAAATTATGCACGATAAGGAGACAGCCGATTACTCCCCACTCCATCTCTCAGAATTCGAAAAGCTGAGGGTCAGAAAGGAAGCACAAAATTGGGAGATTTGGGAGAAGTGAAAAAAAATAATTCTTCTTCCCTTTCTGAACTGTTTCCAGCTCTGCAAGATCATTTTTGTGACCAGAACTGCGCACAGTATTTCTTTCTTTTTTAAAAAATAATAACACCCCAGAAGACAGGATCACACTTCAAAACGACCTTGACAGATTAGAGAACTGGGCCAAAACAAACAAGATGAATTTTAACAGGGAGAAATGTAAAGTATTGCACTTGGGCAAAAAAAATGAGAGGCACAAATACAAGATGGGTGCCACCTGGCTTGAGAGCAGTACATGTGAAAAGGATCTAGGAGTCTTGGTTGACCACAAACTTGACATGAGCCGACAGTGTGACGCGGCAGCTAAAAAAGCCAATGCAATTCTGGGCTGCATCAATAGGAGTATAGCATCTAGATCAAGGGAAGTTATAGTGCCACTGTATTCTGCTCTGGTCAGACCTCACCTGGAGTACTGTGTCCAGTTCTGGGCACCACAGTTCAAGAAGGACACTGACAAACTAGAACGTGTACAGAGGAGGGCAACCAAAATGGTCAAAGGCCTGGAAACAATGCCTCATGAGGATCGGCTAAGGGAGCTGGGCATGTTTAGCCTGGAGAAGAGGAGGTTAAGGGGTGATATGATAGCCATGTTCAAATATATAAAAGGATGTCACATAGAGGAGGGAGAAAGGTTGTTTTCTGCTGCTCCAGAGAAGCGGACACGGAGCAATGGATACAAACTACAAGAAAGAAGATTCCACCTAAACATTAGGAAGAACTTCCTGACAGTAAGAGCTGTCCGACAGTGGAATTTGCTGCCAAGGAGTGTGGTGGAGTCTCCTTCTTTGGAGGTCTTTAAGCAGAGGCTTGACAACCATATGTCAGGAGTGCTCTGATGGTGTTTCCTGCTTGGCAGGGGGTTGGACTCGATGGCCCTGGTGGTCTCTTCCAACTCTAGGATTCTATGATTCTATGATTCTAATAATTGTTATTTGGTTTTACAAAATCAATCACACAATTAGCATTTTTGAAATGTTCGAATCTTAGGACTTTCCTCCTCCCCCCCCCATGGATTCTTAAAATACCTATATCAACTGCATTTTATAGTTCATCCAAATTTCAGTTCTGCGTTGTTTCCAAAGCCTTTGTAACATTGCAGGAGTTATTTAAAGGCTGCCAGGGAGTTCAAGTGTTCACAGTGTTCTTGCAAATATAATCTATATTTATCCCAATCTCTGCTGAAGTTTCGGTCCTCCAGATTTCTAAGTTTCCCGGTCAATCTTGCCATCTCTGCGTAATCTAGTAGTTTCATCTGCCAGTCTGCCTTCGTAGGCATCTTGTCATCTTTCCATCTCTGGGCAAACATCATACTTGCAGCCGTTTTGCACACAATATTTCAACTGTGGTCTCAGCCTGGGTTATGATGCCAGCAGTTTTATTTGCTAACGATCCCTAGTGTGCAATTTAGTGGGCAACAACCTAACTGATCTGCAGATATTTAACCCGCCATCGTGGGTTGCAAGTTAGCTGAATGTTTCGCTGCCATGCACTCTCTCTGTGTGTGTCCTTGTTCTTTGATAAAGTGGAATTTATCGACCTGTGGTGCAGAGATCTTCCAAGCACCAGCCTCATTTCATAACCCCCAACGATTTCCTCTTCTCCCACGCCAGTTACCGGAACTTAGGTATCAGTAAGAGATTGACAAAACAATCTGTGGTTTGCTCTGGCAATGGTGAGATTGACGTTTCCATGGAGAAAGGTCAACTAGTTTGTGGCGAAAAGGCATCTCTTCTAGGTAAATGCCATTTGCCTTTCATTTTGCAAGGTGGGTTTTGTTCCAGGCGCCGTTCCTTCCCAGCAGCTGACGTGTTTGGGGGAACAGGGCAAATCGGCCCCCAAGTCCCGCCCAGATTTCTCCCCAGGTGACCCCAAATGACGTACATAGAAAGAAGAGTTGGCGTGTTTATATTTTCATGCTGAGCTGAGCTGGGGTTCTGTAGTAAGAACATAAAATGAGGAGTCCTGCCGGGTTGGACTGGATCTTAGAATAGTAGAATCAAGAACTGTAGGGTTGGAAGGGACCCCAAGGGTCATCTAGTCCAACCCCCAGCAACGCAAGTCAGCTAAAGTGAATTCACATGCCAGTTTCAGACCCGGCTCCTTCGACCGTTCCTCATAGGGCTTGGTTTCTAGACCCTTGATCATGTTGGTTGTCCTCCTCTGCATATGTTCCAGCTTATCAACATCCTTCTTAAATTGTGATGCCTAGAACTGAACACAGTTAGGCTTGCTGTATTTCAAAAAGCAACATTCCTGACACCCTCAAAGTTGTTGAGCTTAGCAGATGAGGCCCGCTTAGCAGGGCTTTATGAATAACCGCCCCCCCTGGTGGAGGAGACCCACCGGCTTTCTTGCCACAGGACTCTGACACCGCAGGGTGATGGCCACCCTCCCAACTCTGATAGAAAGTGGTCTGAGCAAGGCAGAATAGAGTGGTACTAATACTTCCATTATGAGGGATGCGGGTGGCACTGTGGGTTAAACCACTGAGCCTCTTGGGCTTGCCGATCAGAAGGTTGGCAGTTCAAATCCCTGCGACAGGGTGAGCTTCCGTTGCTCGGTCCCTGCTCCTGCCAACCTAGCAGTTCAAAAGCACGTCAAAGTGCAAGTAGATAAATAGGTACTGCTCCAGCGGGAAGGTAAACGGCGTTTCCGTGCACTGTTCTGGTTCGCCAGAAGCGGCTTAGTCATGCTGGCCACAAGACCCGGAAGCTGCACGCCGGCTCCCTCGGCCAGGAAAGCGAGATGAGCGCCGCAACCCCAGAGTCGGCCACGACTGGACCTAATGGTCAGGGGTCCCTGTACCTTTTTATTACTTCACTTGATCAGGACAGTCAACTGCTATTGGTGCAGCCTAGAATAGCATTAGCCTTTTATGCTGCTGAATCACCCTGTGGACTCATGTTCAGTTTGTGGTCCACTAAGATCCCAAGACCCTTTTCACAGGTACTTCTAGTAAGCCAGCTGTCCCCCGTCCTATATCTGCGCACCTGGTTCTTCCTGCCTAAGTGCAGAACGTGACATCTCAGGGAAAGAGAAAGCGTGTGAAAGAAGGAATGAGCATATATTTTATTTCTCTCTCAATCTAGTCCACATTATCATCCAGATGTAGCACAAATGGCTTAAATTTTCTGTTTTACATTGTCAGCCTTTCCACGTGACACATTTCATATCACAAGACTTTTGTGCTGCTGGATCCAAAGCATGTCCTCTCAAAAATGAGTCTGGGGGATGCTATAGCTGAAACGCCTGCATTGCAGGGGGCTGGACTGGATGACCCCTGGATGTCCCTTCCAACTCTACAATTATTTGATTCTATTATTCTTTCTGTCCATGAATCGCCCAGCATTCAGCTTGGCTCAGTGGCGTAGCGTGGAGGGTGCAGGGGGGGCCAGCCGCACCGGCCGCAACATCTGGGGGGGCGCTCGCACTCGCAGCTCTCTGCCCCTACCTGGCTCACTCACTCTCTCTCACTGCAGTGCTGGCTGTGCGAATCCGATCCGAGCCGCCGGGTCGCCGCCCACTGTGGAGGGGGGGGGGTGCCAGGCGTGCGGTGCGGTGTGGTGCGGAGAGAGAGCGAGGGACTATCTGGGGGAGGGACAGTGCAGCGGGGGGGGGGAATTACTTGCCTTGCCCCGGGTGCTGACAACCCACGCTACGCCACTGGCTTGGCTAGATGTTCGCAGGTTTCAGAGGTTGTGAATTCGACAGATTCAATTATATATATATTTTCAAAAAATAATTTTATTATTTGTACCCCGCCCATCTGACCGGGTCGCCCCGGCCACCAAATTGGAGTCACGAAGCAGAGAGGGCAGCATGAGGTTCTGGTTGTAAGGTGTGAAAGAGTTTGGCTTGTGTGGCTGTCAAAACAAAGGACGTACCTGTTGCCAAGTCAGTCTGTTAATAATAGCTGAGGTTTGTGGCTTGCAGCCATGCGCTTGCTGCTTGCGCCGGAGGAAGCCTTGTCAAGGCACAGCAGTGGCATCCGTCTTTCGCAGCCCACCGGAAATCAGAGGCGTTCCTCACACCATCCTCGCCCCGATCACAATGTGGTCAGGGCCGGAAAACCAGAGTTCTAGGCTTGGGGACGGAAACCTGGGATCCCAGGCCAAGACACACGCTGTCCAGAACTGCAGGTCGAGAGCCTGAACTCACGAAGACACAAGAGCTACCCACTCTGGAAGAATGGCAGATGAAGGTGATGGACTATATGGAACTGGCCAAAATGACTGGCAGAATCAGAGATCAGGGAGAAGAGACGGTGGAGGAAGATTGGAAGAAATTTAAAGACTATTTACAGAAATATTATAAAATTTGTGAATGTTAGAATGACGTCGGTTTGAGGTTAAGGGGTTATTAGCAATAATGTGGTGAAGGAGTACGGAGAATTCGAAGGTTAAAAGCTAAGAATTAAAAATACAACATATTAAGTTAAAGATAAAGATAAGACAGAGGGAAGGGATTTGCTGAATAAATATTTGATTTGGAATACAGAGAGGGGAGGGGAGGGGAGGGGAAGTCGGGGAAACAAGCAAATGTAAGAAATATCATGAAAATGGTACTGTTTTTATATGTTTTATTTTTATTTTTGTATTTTTACTTGTTTTTCTTTTTCTTTTTGTATTTTTCTCCTTTTTTTCTTATGTGAAACTCTTAATACAATATTATATATATAAAAAAGAGAGAGCCTGAACTCACAAGGCCAGGAGAGTGTGGTGCAGTGGTTAGAGTGATGGAGTAGGAGGGGCAGACCCATAGGACTGTGAAGCTTAGTGGCAGACCCTGTTTTCCAGGGACACTTCTGGATTTACAGAAGCCGCCCCAGTTCTTGATTTGATCCCGGAATATCCAGTTTTTCCTTGTTGTTGTTTAGTCGTTTAGTCGTGTCCGACACTTCGTGACCCCCTGGACCAGAGCACGCCAGGCACTCCTGTCTTCCACTGCCTCCCGCAGTTTGGTCAGACCCATGTTTGTAGCTTCGAGAACACTGTCTAACCATCTTGTCCTCTGTCGTCCCCTTCCCCTTGTGCCCTCCCTCTTTCCCAGCATCAGGGTCTTTTCCAGGGAGTCTTCTCATGAGGTGGCCCAAGTCTTGGAGCCTCAGCTTCAGGATCTGTCCTTCCAGTGAGCACTCAGGGCTGATTTCCTTTAGAATGGAGAGGTTTGATCTTCTTGCAGTCGATGGGACTCTCAAGAGTCTCCTCCAGCACCAGAATTCAAAAGCATCCATTCTTCGGCGACCAGCCATCCCTATTTTCATTGGAGAAATATTGGAGGGTGTGGAGCTATGCGATCCCTAAGCCAAGGAGATAAATCATGATATAACCTTTAGAAGACACCTAAAGGGGGGGAATATGGGATGCAGGTGGCACTGTGGTCTAACCACTGAGCCGAGGGCTTGCCAATCAAGAAGATCGGCAGTTCGAATCCCCACAACGGCGTGAGCTCTCGTTGCTCGGTCCCTGCTCCTGCCAACCTAGCAGTTCGAAAGCACGTCAAAGTGCAAGTAGATAAAAGGTAAACAGCATTTCTGTGCGCTGCTCTGGTTCGCCAGAAGCGGCTTAGTCATGCTGGCCACATGATCCGGAAGCTGTATGCCGGCTCCCTCGGCCACTAAAGCAAGATGAGCACCGCAATCCCAGAGTCGTTTGTGACTGGACTTACCTGTCAGGGGTCATTTATCTTTACCTTTTTAAAGGGGGGAATTGGGACATTCTCTGATCAAATGAGAAGCCGGGATGGCTTTCGTAATTCCCTGGAAAATGGGGGCACTTGGAGGCTATGATCCCTGCCTTAAGAACCTCCACATTTCATTGGATGACTCATTCCTCCCCAACCCACCCAAACGGCAGTTTTTTCCAAGAGTTTATGATTTCACACTTTCAGGTGGTGCCCACGGAGCTGAAGAGGAAACCTCCTGGGGGCGAATGAGCTGGAGAGAAGCTGGTGGCAAAATGCTGATTTGTCCCTTGATGGAGGAGGGGCCACCCCCTGCGCCTCCGCTGAGTCCGCGCCCCCTTCAGCGCCAGCGACACGACGAGGCAGCAGAGGAGCCTAGTAAGGAATCGCAGACCTGAAACGAGGGCAAGGGGACCGTGGCCCTGAAATATAACGCCTGGCAAGAGGCTGTGAGGCGGCAGCTGGCCATGATCCCCTCCCAATTATCATGGAATTATAGAATTGTAGAGTTGGAAGGGACCCCACGAGTCATCTAGTCCAACCCCTGCAATTCAGGAAGCTCGGCTAAAGCAACCAGGACAGATGGACTAAGGGGGCAGTGAACCAGGGATGGGGGGAACATGGCTCTCCAGACGTGATTTGGAATGGAGGGCTTGTTTGAACAAGGACAACTAAAGCTGCCTTGCATCATCAAACCGGTGGTGCATCTAGTGTTGCTGACACTGGCTGGCAGCAGCGCTACAGGGTGTCAGGGCATCAACTGGAGCCGCCATCAGGGATGGAAGCGGGGGGGGGGGCATTTGCACGCTCCAGCCCTGAGCTATTGCCCCTCCCATAAAGATAATGTAACATCCTAGTGCTCATGGTCCTGAATTTAAAAAGTCAATTTAAATGGGAACCTTTTACTCCCTGGGCCAGTATTGTCTACACTGACTGGCAGCAGCGCACCAAGATTTCAGGCAAGGGGGATTTCCAGCTCTACCGGCAGAAACGCAGACTCAAACCTGGGACATTTTGCAGAGATTCTAGTCCTCATGAATCTTGGGGCAGGGGGGAGGTTGAAATTAAAGGGGAAGCTGCCTTATTCTAGCTTAGTGTTGTTGACTCTGACCGGCAGCAGGTTTCCTGGGGTCTCAAACAGGGGTCTTCCTCAGATTTCCCAGCAGGGGCGCAGAGTTCTGCCCGACATTGTGGGTGTGATGTCACACGTGTGACACACATGGGAGACGTCATACATGTCAGAAGGCTGTGAGGTGAGGCAAGGCCTGCCGCCGCCGTGGGGAAAACCAGCAGGGCCTGGCCCCTCAGGATTGGGGGGGGGGGCTCAGTTTCATCCCCAAATACTTGAGGGGCGGTGGCTGAGGTGTCCTCAGCCCCATAGAATTGGCACCTATGTCTCCCAGGGGACTGAACCTAGAACCTTCTACCATGGAGCTAAGCAAACAAACTCTCTTCTGCCTTTGCATGCATATTCAGCAAAGCTCCCCCTTTCATAGAATCATAGGAATGTAGAGTTGGAAGGGACCCCATGTGCCATCTAGTCCAACCCCAGCGAGGCAGGAATCTCAGGCCAAGCATCCCTGATGGCTGTGATGAAGCGAGATTCCTCACCCCTGCTGAACCCATTTTTCTTTCTTTCGCAGAAGGCAGTGAGCGGACTGGGGAGGGTCTCCAGGGCCCCCGTGGGGTCTTCAGCCCCCTCGCCGTTCGCCCCACAACAGGCCCTCTCCCCAAGGGGGCTCTGCGGAGGAACCGGGAGTTCACCCCAGACGACAAAAAGGACACCACCTACTGGGAGAAGAGGAAGAAGAACAACGAGGCGGCTAGGCGGTCCCGGGAAAGGAAGCGCTTCAACGATTTCGCCATCGAGAGCCAAGTGGCCACGCTCCAAGAGGAGAACCTGCGCCTCCGCTGGGAGGTTCTAGAGCTGAGGGCCCGGTTCAGCCTCGCCGACTTGGAGGCCCAGCAAACCCCAGACCCCCAAGTCTCCCCTCTCCTTCCCAGACAAGATGGGGGCTGCTTCAGGGCTTGCCATGACCCCCAAGCAGCTCAAGAACCAGTTGATTTTATCTACCTGTCTGGGAACCTTCCAGGTTCTCCACCAGGCTTGGGTTCTCTGCCAAAAAGGGGTCATGAGGAACCCACTTTTTGCAGATCAGCCTTCTCCCCAAACTTCCTCGACTACCACCTCGTCCACAGTTACGGCCATCGTTTCCCGGGTTTTGGAGAAGCCCCTTTCCCAATTGTGTCACTGACCGCTGGCGAAGGAGGGAGGCATGGCCGACCCCAAACCCCGCCAAGGGTTTTGGGTGGGACCAACTCGCCCCCTTGCAGGTTGCCGGATGCTTCCGAAACGCTGCAGGCGAACAAAGGCCACTCTGTCCTGCCCCATAAACTTCGGATTAAGGCAGGTTATTTGAACTCCTGGGGAAATGGGAGCAACCACAGACACTGTACGGAAAAGGACGAGGAGATGAAGGGTGATATGGGACTTATGGCATAGCAACCAACTTTGGGATGCAGATATTTGGATCAGGACAGTGGTTTGCAACCTTTCTGAGTCCACAGCAAAACAAGATGAAGATCAGAAGCAGGAATGTTGTGTTATTGTGGGGAAGGGACGGACGAAACAACCTGTGCAGGCCATACATTCAGGTGTGGTCCTTTCCCGCAATATTCTCCCTGGGTGATTGTTAAGGAGGAGGGGGGTTGCCTGGGGGGGGGGAGAGGTAGAGAAGAAGAGGGGGAAGGAGGTTGGAGGTAGAATTAATTTTGTATACTTGCACTAGCTCAAATGTGGTGGCAGAACTTCAATGACGGGACTAAGAACTGGGGAGAGACAGGTTCAAATTGCCAGCAGCCCAGCGGCCCTGAAGCTCTCTGTGTGACCTTAGGCCAGACACAAACTCTGCGCCTAGCCTACGTCGCAGGGCTGTTGTGAGGATAAAATGGTGGGCAGCAGGAACGACTATTGAATGCTGCCCTGAGCCCCTTGGAGGAAGGGCTGAATAGGAACGAAAAATATAATAACTCAAAGACCACCACAGGAACATACCCAGACCCCACGGTCAACATCTGAGGCCCTTCTTCGTGTGCCTCTTCCACAAGAGGTCCGGAGGGAGGCCACACGAGAACGGGGCCTTTTCTGCAGTGGCTCCTTGTTTGTGGGATGCTCTCCCTAGGAAGGATTGCCTGGCACCTTCGTTATGTATCCAGACAAAAAGCGTTTCTCTAGAACTAGGCCTTTGGCTGATTAAACAACCCATGGCCTTTTAAATGTGGGGTGTGGTTTTTTTTTTGGGGGGGGGGTTATTGGTTTGTTTGGTTTTTTTGTTATCATAGAATAAGTGTAGAATTGTGGAGTCGGAAGGGACACCAAGGGTCATCTAGTCCAACCCCCTGCAATGCAGGTATCTCAGCTACAGCATCCAGGACAGATGGCCAGCCAACCTCTGCTTAAAAGCCCGCACAGAAGGAGAGTCCACAACAGGGAACTAAATTTGCTCCTTCCTTGAATCTTCCACTGTTAAGGGATGCATTAAAACCCACCTGCTGCTTCTCATTAGGGAAGGCACTCTGCAAATGCTCAGAGGCACTATGAGCGACCTTTAAAATTGCATCCCATGCAATCCTGCTGCTCCCTTTACAGAAGGAAGGCTCTCTGCCCTTGCATGCTTACAATTTTGGGGGAAAGGGAGAGTTCTACTCAAAGGAGGAGGAGAGGAAATCACTCTGCCCATGCTCAGGAGCACTTGGCACCACAAAACCAAAAACGGGCAAATCCTTGATTGTGTCTCTATGCACCTGCTCAAAAAGCAATAAAAAAGTATTTTTATTTAATGGCGACATTATGTTTCCTCTTTCCTGTTGCTGGGAGGGAGGGGCTTTTGCTGGGGGGGGGGGGAGGCAGGAGATGTATTGATAAAGGGAACCGACCACAAAGAGGCTTTGCAAAATGTTGTAAGCAGAATTGACCACAGGCCGTGGTGGTTACAACCGCAGCATGGAGCCTAGCACGAGCAATTTGGCTGCAAGTTACCGTAAGAGGCCAAAGACAGCGTGAAAACGACTTGGCTTCGGTATCAACCATACCAATGGATCTTAAACTAAGACTTATACCAAATAAAATATCATCTAGAATCTATTGGACTCCCTAAAAGGGACGCGGGTGGTGCTGTGGGTAAAAGCCTCAGCGCCTAGGGCTTGCCGATCGAAAGGTTGGCGGTTCGAATCCCCGTCGCAGGGTGCGCTCCCGTTGTTCGGTCCCAGCGCCTGCCAACCTAGCAGTTCAAAAGCACCCCCGGGTGCAAGTAGATAAATAGGGACCGCTTACTAGCGGGAAGGTAAACGGCGTTTCCGTGTGCTGCGCTGGCTCGCCAGATGCAGCTTGTCACGCTGGCCACGTGACCCGGAAGTGTCTTCGGACAGCGCTGGCCCCTGGCCTCTTAAGTGAGATGGGCGCACAACCCCAGAGTCTGTCAAAACTGGCCCGTACGGCCAGGGGTACCTTTACCTTTACCTTTTATTGGACTCCCTGGTGTTTGCATAAGATGGGACCATCTAATGTATCTCTCTGCTGGATATGTAATACGGGCAATGTTTCTTTGAAACATAGGCTTCTGCTATTTCACACACTGATGAGGTTTTGGGAGAAAGGCCTGGACTATATAAGCAATGCACTACGTAAAAACTCAAGATTTTCAGAGGTGAATATGCTTTTGAGCTATATACCCAATGTATGGAAATGGACAACAGGACAGTGAATTGGAAGAATAGAGATACAATTCCTCTTAATCAGTGGTTTGACAGCATGACAACATTGGCAACTTATTTCATACCCTTATTTTCATCTTTTTCACACCCTCCAACCAAAATAGGGACGTCCTATTCTATTATTATTATTATTATTATTATTATTATTATTATTATTATTATTATTATTCTATTTATACCCTGTCCATCTGGGGCACAAACAGAAAAAAACATGTAGCATTGAAAAACTTCCGTGTACAGGGCTGCCTTCAGATGGCTCGGGGCTTCGATAACTCCATCCCCTCCAACATTTCTCCAATGAAAATATGGGCGTCCTAAGGAAAAGTGGGACATTACGGGATCAAATAAGAAACTGGGATGGCTTCTGTAAATCTGGGGTTGTCCCTGGAAAACAGGGAGACTTGGTGGGTCTGTGAACAGACACCTTATGGACACATACATCCTTTGGATAAATGCAATTACCGTATTTTTTGCTCTATAAGACTCACTTTTTCCCTCCTAAAAAGTAAGGGGAAATGTGTGTGCGTCTTATGGAGCGAATGCAGGCTGCGCAGCTATCCCAGAAGCCAGAACAGCAAGAGGGATTGCTGCTTTCACTGCGAAGCGATCCCTCTTGCTGTTCTGGCTTCTGGGATTCAGAATATTTTTTTCTTGTTTTCCTCCTCCAAAAACTAGGTGCGTCTTGTGGTCTGGTGCGTCTTATAGAGCGAAAAATACAGTATATTGGGAATGGGTTCACACAGAATATATGAGATTATTGGCGATTATATGTGTATTGGGATAATAAGAATATACACATCTGTATATTGATGCATGTCAATGTAACAGCGTTTTTTCTCTCCCCTCCCCCATTTCACTCACTTTTTCCTTTCTTTTTCTCACTCTATGAAATCCATCTATTAATAAGAAGGGGGAAAGAGGTCCCTTGCCTGCAGCAAAGACGGTTATGGCTGTAAGGGCCTCAAAGAGGCTTCAGGGCTTGCTGCCTCCTTCCCAGCACAGCTGTGGGCAAAAGCCCTTTTGGAGATAAATTGTGTGGGGAGCCCATCAAGTTCATTCTTAACAGCTGCTTTCTTTGTTGGCTCCCTGACCCCAGCACTGCCTCCGACGCTGAGCTCATCCCCTCCAGCCAATAACTGCGAGCCTCGTTGTCATTCCTATGCAAACTGATTTATTTTTGGTCCCCTGGCACCCCAGCCCCAAACTCCCCCCGAGGGATTCTCGCCTGGCCCGTCTCAGTAGCACTTCCGGTGGACGATGTAGGGGCCGTGTTCGTGGTATTGCTCCTTCCGGATCCAGCATGGCTGAAAGTTCTTCAGGGATGCCAGGATGGAGCCCCCAGTCCAAACAGAGTACTTCCTCAGAGGGATGGCCGTGACTTTCACTTTCGTGTTGGTGGGCACAGCCACCATGAGGTCGTGCAAAAACCTCTTCTCGAACCCCTCAAAGAGGGACGAGCCACCACAGAGCATGATGTTCTCGTACATTTCCTTCCGGGATTCTTCCGGGACCTTCCGGACGCTTCTCAGAGCCATACCATGAAGCCCCAAAAGGTTCAGTCCGGGCATCTGCGGAGGGTTGAACAACATCTCTGGACACTGGAATCTCTCTTTGCCCAGGCTGATGATCTGGCCATCGGGCAGCTGGTAGTCTGCCATGTACTCCCTCTTCGGACGGTTCCACTCAGTCTCGAAATCAAAGGCCACGTAGCAGCATTTTTGCTTCATGTCGTCAATGACGTCCAACATCCTCTCGTCAAAGTAATGCCCCATGTTCCTCAGAAGGTCCATCAGGAAAGACGTCATGTTGGCGCCTGCGATGTCCATCCTCTCAGTGGCGTGGGGCAGATTGTACCCTTGGTGGACAGGGACCGCGTGGGATGTGGCGTGTCCCGTGTCCACTACCAAACCGCTGATCTTGCCGTGGGCGTACACCGACAACACCGACTGGTACGCCACGTACATCCCGGGCGAGTTGAGCGACTCAAAGACCACCTCCACCAACTTCTCCCTGTTGGTCGTGGGGCAGAGCGGAGGGTCGGACATCAAGAGGGCGTGGTCTTCCGGAGCAACCTTGAGGTCGTGGTAGAACAGGTGCCTCCACAGAACTTCCGCCGCGTCCCAGTCAATGATGATGCCGTGCCGGACGGGCAAAATGATATCGACGTCCGGCTCTAACCGCGCCCGCTCCCCGACAAAGGTATCCGGCCTGTCTCTCCTGGTCCTCATGGACTTCTCGGTGGGGTGCCCAACCAACGTTCCGATGACCGCCTGAGGAGTCTGTTGACCTGCGAACCCCGCTTTACATGTCCCTGTACCTGTATCGATGATTACTGCTCCTGTCTTCACAACTGAGCGCCCTCTTTCCGGAGTATTTGACCGGGGAGCTTCCTTGGAGGATGCCCGCGATCTGGACGAGCGGTCCAGTGTGAATCCCGGGGATGCGTTCCTTGTTCCAGCACGTCCTGGGCTGACCGGCCTCGACCCGGGGCTCTTTGATCGTGAGGATGCCGGGCTCCTTGTCCGTGAAGGGCCAGGGCTGGTTCTCCTGGTACTCCTGAATGACATCTTGAATGGGCCCTTGGGATACCCCCTTCTTCAAGGTCAGCCACTGAGCTACAACACAGAGTGCCCTGCAGAATTCTGCCTCACTCTGTCACAAAGGGAACTATGACACCACACCAGCTCCTTGGGTGACGTGGCTCAGGACAGGCCACGTGGTCTTGGCCGGCTGCGATTGCCTCCCTCCGACCATCGCTCAAAGCGCGAAACCTGGGCGTTCAGTCCATCCCACCGCTGGTCGTCAGGAGGCTCTGAATTGTTCCGCGAGAGACAATGGGTGGCAGGCCTGGAATCCTGGAATCTTCGCTGCAAGATGACCCTTGCAGCACTATGATTCCATGAACACGGAACACCACAAGTCATGTTCTCTCCTGAGTGAGTGGCGTCTCAGGGCTTCACATTTGTATCTGGAAACACAGACAAGTGATGGTTTCTCCATCCACAGCTGGCGGCAGGAAACACCTCGGGAGTTGCAGCTGCTGGGAATCGCAATGCCCTGTTGCACTCAGGTTCTGTTTGCGGGCTTCCCTTTGGGGTATTTGGTTCTTAACGGATCTCTCAGCGGCTGTCGGCCGCAGTTTCCTCCTGGACTGTCTAGGAGGGCTGGGAGCTGGGGGTCGTGTTCTGCAGTGGTTCCGCTCCTTCCTCCTGGGCCGTGTCCAGAAAGTGGTGGTGGGGGATGAGTGTTCAGACCCCTGGGCCCTCACTTGTGGGGTGCCTCAGGGTTCTGTCCTCTCCCCCATGCTTTTCAACATCTACATGCAGCCGCTGGGAGAGATCATCAGGGGGTTTGGGTTGGATGTCCATCAATATGCAGATGACACCCAGCTCTACCTCTCTTCTAAATAAGAACCAGTGAGTGTGTGAGTGTCTGGAGGAGGTTGGAGGATGGATGGCAGCTAATGGATTGAGGTTGAATCCTGACAAGACAGAAGTACTGTTTTGGGGGGACAGGAGGTGGGCAGGTGTGGAAGACTCACTGGTCCTGAATGGGGCAACTATGCCCCTGAAGGACCAGGTGTGCAGCCTGGGAGTCATTTTGGACTCACAGCTGTCCATGGAGGAGCAGGTCAATTCTGTGTCCAGGGCAGCTGTCTACCAGCTCCATCTAGTACAGCGGCTGAGACCCTCCCTCCCTGTCTCGCCAGAGTGGTCTGTGCCCTGGTTATCTCCTGCTTGAACTACTACAACGTGCTCTCCATGGGGCTACCTTTGAAGGTGACTCAGAAACAACACCTAATCCAGAATGTGACTGCAAGACTGGTGACTGGGAGCGGCCACCGGGACCATATAACACCAGTCCTAAAGGATCTACACTGGCTCCCAGTATGTTTCCAAGCATCATTCAAAGTGTTGGTGCTGATTTTTAAATCCTAAACAGCCTCGGCCCAGTATAGCCAAAGGGGTGTCTCCACCCCCATCGCTCAGCCTGGACCCTGAGGTCCTCCTCCGAGGGCCTTCTGGTGGTTCCCTCGCTGCGAGAAGTGAAGTTACAGGAAACCAGGCAGAGGGCCTTCTCAGTGGTGGCACCTACCCTGTGGAACATCCCCTCCCATCAAATGTCAAGGAAATAAACAACTATCTGGCTTTTAGAAGGCATCTGAAGGCAGCCCTGTATTGGGAAGTTTTTAATGTTTGGTGTTTTATTGTGTTTTTATATGTATTGGAAGTTGCCCAGGGAACAGGGTGCTGGATTCAATGGGCCTTCGGCCTGACCCAGAAGATCATTGTTATATTAACATCCTTATGTTCTCCTTCATGGATACAGAGTGAGTCAAAGACCCACAGGCCCATTTAGTAGGCATTATGTACGCTGACTAACAGCAGCACTTTAGGATTTTAGACAAGGGGACTCCTCTCTGGACTCCTCTTGTAAAGAAGCTGGTAAAATGCGGTTTTGACTATGCTACCACTCAGTGGATTTGTAACTGGCTGACTGACCGGACGCAAAGGGTGCTCATCAATGGTTCCTCTTCATCCTGGAGAAGAGTGACTAGTGGGGTGCCACAGGGTTCTGTCTTGGGCCCGGTCTTATTCAACATCTTTATCAACGACTTGGATGATGGACTCAAGGGCATCCTGATCAAATTTGCAGATGACACCAAACTGGGAGGGGTGGCTAACACCCCAGAGGACAGGATCACACTTCAAAACGACCTTGACAGATTAGAGAACTGGGCCAAAACAAACAAGATGAATTTTAACAGGGAGAAATGTAAAGTATTGCACTTGGGCAAAAAAAATGAGAGGCACAAATACAAGATGGGTGACACCTGGCTTGAGAGCAGTACATGTGAAAAGGATCTAGGAGTCTTGGTTGACCACAAACTTGACATGAGCCAACAGTGTGACGCGGCAGCTAAAAAAGCCAATGCAATTCTGGGCTGCATCAATAGGAGTATAGCATCTAGATCAAGGGAAGTTATAGTGCCACTGTATTCTGCTCTGGTCAGACCTCACCTGGAGTACTGTGTCCAGTTCTGGGCACCACAGTTCAAGAAGGACACTGACAAACTGGAACGTGTCCAGAGGAGGGCAACCAAAATGGTCAAAGGCCTGGAAACGATGCCTTATGAGGAACGGCTAATGGAGCTGGGCATGTTTAGCCTGGAGAAGAGGAGGTTGAGGGGTGATATGATAGCCATGTTCAAATATATAAAAGGATGTCACCTAGAGGAGGGAGAAAGGTTGTTTTCTGCTGCTCCAGAGAAGCGGACACGGAGCAATGGATCCAAACTACAAGAAAGAAGATTCCACCTAAACATTAGGAAGAACTTCCTGACAGTAAGAGCTGTTTGACAGTGGAATTTGCTGCCAAGGAGTGTGGTGGAGTCTCCTTCTTTGGAGGTCTTTAAGCAGAGGCTTGACAACCATATGTCAGGAGTGCTCTGATGGTGTTTCCTGCTTGGCAGGGGGTTGGACTCGATGGCCCTTGTGGTCTCTTCCAACTCTATGATTCTATGATTCTATGACTCTCTGCACATCCTAATGGGGGCCTCCTTGACCCAATCCAACAAGGAACTGCTGATGTTCTTTGGGCAAATTCACAGAGGGCCAGCAATGGCTACTACCCGCAGTTTCAGAGGTAGTCTATCTCTGAGCACTAGCTGATAGGAATGTAGCTGGGAAAAGTTACTTTTTTAATTATCCAATGAAGGCAGATTTTGGAAAATTCAGGACCAGTAAAGGACTTCTTCAAAGTACCTGCCACAAATCTGAATCTTAGCATCCAGGAATTTGACTTTTTTATACCCATTTTTTCATTGCCACAACAATCCATCTGCAGCTGGGTAAGGCTGGGAAACCTGGGAGACGCTGCCAGTCAGTGTAGACAATACTAAACTAGACAGACCATTAGCCGCAGAGGGTACAAGGCAGTTTACTATAGTCCTAACGCGCTGAACATAGTTAAGGCAACAATGTCTTAATTTTGCCAGCAGGTGGCAGGAGTGAATCAATTAATCGCAATCCCACCCAAATGAAAAGCTGTTAATCTAGATCAGGTTTTCCCAAAATTGGGTCTCCAGCTGTTTGGGGACTACAAATCCCATACGGGGATCGAACCTGCAACCTTGGCGTTATGAGCACCATGGTGCAACCAACCGAGCTATCCAGGACATGATATGGCTTAGATGCAATTATCATCTAAAGTGTCAGAAAAATGGTGGTGGACTCCTTCACTGCAGGTTTTTAAACAGAGGTTGGGTGGCTGTTTGTCAGGGATGATTCAGCTGTCAGTCCAGCATTGACGGGGGTTGGGCTAGATGACCTCTGGGTTCCCCTTCCAACTCAACAATTCTGTGATTCAGTGACTGGTGAACGTCTGGATCCCCTATGTTCACTGGAGGAATGTTGGAGAGCATGCTGGGTATGTTTAGCCTGGAAAAGAGGATGCTGAGCAGCTGGGATTCAAAAGCATACAATGATAGAATTGTATAGTTGGAAGGGATCCTGAGGGTCATCTAGTCCAACCCCCTGAAATGCAGGAATCTCAGCTAAAGCATCCATGACAGATGGCCCTCCAACCTTTGCTTAAAAACCGCCAAGGAAGGAGAGTCCACAACCTCCCAAGGGAGACCATTCCACTGTATAACAGCTGTTCATGTCAGAAAGTTCTTCCTGGTGTTTAGTCGGAATCTACTTTCTTGAAATTTGAAGCCATGGGTTCAAGTCCTACCCTCCAGAGCAGGAGAAAACAAGCTCCTGCCTCCTCCATATGGCAGCCCTTGAGATATTTGAAGATGGCTATCATGCCTTCTCTCATTCTCCTCTTTCCCAGGCTAAACATACCCAGCTCCTTCAGCCGTTCCTCATCAGGCTTGGTTTCCGGACCATTGATCACCTTGGTAACCCTCATCCTTCTTAAATTGTGGCACCCAGAACTGGACACAGGACTCCAGGTGTGGCCTGACTAAGGCAGAATAGAGTGGGACTATTCCTTCCCTTTAGTGATGTATGGAAGTGAGAGCTGGACCATCAAGAAGGCTGATCGCCGAAGAATTGACGCTTTTGAACTATGGTGCTGGAGGAGACTCTTGAGAGTCCCATGGACTGCAAGAAGATCAAACGCATCCATTCTGAAGGAAATCAGCCCTGAGTGCTCACTGGAAGGACAGATCCTGAAGCTGAGGCTCCAAGACTTTGGCCACCTCATGAGAAGAGAAGACTCCCTGGAAAAGACCCTGATGCTGGGAAAGATGGAGGGCACAAGGAGAAGGGGGCGACGGAGGACGAGATGGTGGGACAGTGTTCTCGAAGCTACAAACATGAGTCTGACTAAACTGTGGGAGGCAGTGGAAGACAGGAGTGCCTGGCGTGCTCTGGTCCATGGGGTCACGAAGAGTCGGACACGACTGAACGACTAAACAAGAACAACATTCCTTCCCTTGACCCGGACACTAGACTTCTGTTGATGCAGTCTAGAATAGCATTCGCTTTTTTTGCTGCTGCATCACCCAGTTGACTCATGTTAAGCTGGTGTTGAGCGGCACCAAAGTGACTTCTCTGTGGCGCAAGCCTAGTAGTCAGTGTGTCTGGAGCTCCTGGGCTGATGCAGTCCAAAGAAAATCAGAGCAAGGCGTTTGGCACCTGTTGCCGAAAGGAGGTGTACAAGGCGCCATCCAACTGCCTTAGGGACTCCCCAGAGTGGATTTGTGTAGGTTTTCTGCTCCTCATTTCTCTCTACAGCACGGGTAGGCAAACCAAGGCCCGGGGGCTGGATCCAGCCTAATCGCCTTCTAAATCCGGCCCACGGACGGTCCAGGAATCAGTGTGTTTTTACATGAGTAGAATGTGTCCTTTTATTTAAAATACATCTCTGGGTTATTTGTGGGGCATAGGAATTCGTTCACCCCCCCCCCCCAAATATAGTCTGGCCTGAGGGGGGGTGGACCGACCCCCTGCTGAGAAAGTTTGTTGACCCCTGCTCTACAGCAGAAACCACCTTCTTGACCATTGGACCCCCTCTTGGTCACATCCACTGCATCCCTGGGGGCCTGTCTTTGCATGCAGGGGAAGCCCCTAACTCATTGTGGGTTTGAGACCCATCAGCTCCCCTCACCTGGCTTTGCCGGCCAGTTGAAACCGTTCCCCGGATTGTGGCCGCTGTCACCTGCTGGCAGCTTCCAGGAGCCGCAGGTGAGAGCAGAGTGCAGGTCGGCAAACAACCCCAGAAGGAGCCCAACATGACACCCACAAGAGGGGTTGTTTAGCCATTTAGTCGTGTCTGACTCTTCGTGGCCCCCTGGACCAGAGCACGCCAGGCACTCCTGTCTTCCACTGCCTCCCGCAGTTTGGTCAAACTCATGCTGGTAGCTTCAACAACACTGTCCAGCCATCTCGTCCTCTGCTGTCCCCTCCTCTTTGTGCCCTCCATCTTTCCCAACATCAGGGTCTTTTCCAGGGAGTCTTCTCATGAGGTGGCCAAAGTATTGGAGCCTCAGCTTCAGGATCTGTCCTTCCAGTGAGCACTCAGGGCTGGAGCTACCCCTTTCCTAACACCCCCCACACCCTGCTCTCAATTTAATAATCATAAAAAGAGAGGGTTTGCCCTCTTAAGACAAAAATCATATAAACTGAGGACTTTTTGCCTCTTTTATAGGGCAGTCATTTGGGGATTTAAAGATCAAGGAGTCTTAACTCAGAAACCGGATCCTCCTCTTCTGCCATTCCAGTACCCTTAAGGCAAATAAAGGTAAAGGTAAAGGTACCCCTGCCTGTACGGGCCAGCCTTGACAGACTCTAGGGTTGTGCGCCCATCTCACTCAAAGAGGCCAAGGGCCAGCGCTGTCCGAAGACACTTCCGGGTCACGTGGCCAGCGTGACATCGCTGCTCTGGCGAGCCAGAGCCACACACGGAAACGCCGTTTACCTTCCCGCTAGTAAGCTGTCCCTATTTATCTACTTGCACCCGGGAGTGCTTTCGAACTGCTAGGTTGGCAGGCGCTGGGACCGAACAACGGGAGCGCACCCCGCCGCGGGGATTCGAACCGCCGACCTTTCGATCGGCAAGCCCTAGGCGCTGAGGCTTTAACCCACAGCGCCACCTGCGTCCCTTAAGGCAAATAAATGTATGTTATTAGGACCCGACTCTCACGTCATGAGCTGCATTGTGGCATAATGGATGTATGATTACCGCCGGGTTTCACTTGCTTGTAGGACAGCTTTAGATTCCAGATATGCTTATACACAAACACACGCCATCTCAAGTTCGTTTTTCAGCTTGCTGTTTATTGATTGGCTTGTAAGAAATCGAGAACGTTTTTAAATATTGAGATCTTTTAGAAAACAAAGAACAATCATCATATCAATCGCTGACATACGAATATATATTATTTTGGAATCTGGTTCTCTCCTAAACCACAGCCCCAGTTGGTTTTTTTTGGGTGTTTGTGTAATTATCCTTCCAGTGTAGCAAACTTCATCACCTCTCCAAAAAGAGCATCCCCTCCTTAAATAGAAAAACCATCCCTGCCGACAATCACTAAATATTGCTGTTTTGTTTTAGGTAAAACAGGGCAAGAGACCTCCAGCTCGTGTGTCCCCCACCCTTAGGACTCTTTCCGGGGCCACAGCTTTCTTGTCAGGCCAGATCCTCCACCAACCTTCTTCCACCCCACCTTCCATTTGATAATGCCTCCTACTGGCCTGGACGGAGGATGGAAAGAGGAGTGGCCGGACACAGAAACCTCTGGTCTTCGTTCCAGCGGCGTGTAGCCTACCACACATAGGTAATTAGCATAGGCCCGCCTACTTTTTGCTCCCGGCTCTGCCCTCCAACAGTATGTGGCCCTCGGAAGATCCCCCAAGAGGGGGGCCGGCCCCTGAGCTGAAAGAGATCTCCCAGTCCCCAAGCTAAACAGAACTCGTTTTTGCAAGCAGATACAATATCTGCTGAGGGATGATAGTCCTGAAAATGCCGAGAAATGTCTTTTTTATGTTTTATGAGTTTAATATGTCTAGATTATGAATGTTTTATGGATGGTTTTTGAAAAAACGATTCTACTGTCTAAGGTATGCCAATAAAGGCTGAAAAGCAAAATTCTAAGGGAATCTAAAGTGCAATACAGTCTGAACTTCCTTCGACGCCTCTGGACATTTCAGAGAACGTGGGGAGGGGGGAGAAAGACTTGACACTGATCTGCATCCCAGGCAGAATCCGTCTACAAATAGTTAAATAATCTCTGGCTACATATATATATTAAAATTACATTCCAAAGTCCACCGTGCGTTAATAAATAAATTGGAACGGAGCTTCCCCACTCAGTTCTGAATCCGGCAGTCTTCAGGGTCGCCGAGGTCAATGTCCAAAATATCTCATAGAGCATGCTCAATAGTCACAGAATCATAGGGCTGGAAGGGACCACGAGGGTCATCTAGTCCAACCCCGCGCAATACAGGAACCATCTCTCTCTCTCTCTGGTCCAAGACAAGCTAGTGTTGATTGGTTGTGATTCACTTCTTAATCTAGACGTCTGTTCCAGCTGTGCCAAAACAGTTGTTTGCTGTGGACGGTGGGAGCAGTGTGCGAAAGGAGATCCCCCCACTCCCACCTCGTGGGGCGCAGGGAGTCAAGGCCGCAAAAGGGTCTGCACATCATCGCGCTTTCCTCATGTCCAAGTGCGGGAAGTAGAGACCCAAGATGTCCTGCTGCACCTGATACTTCCCGGCTTTCTTCCGCAGACAGAAAACAACCTGGTTGGTGCAGAAAGAACAGAAGGGAGAGAAAAAGAACACTGGTCATACAAGTCTGTGTGCCGACAATGCTCCCCTTCCTGTCCTGCGCCAGCAGATGGACCACAAGCTGAAGATGAGCCAACCGTGTGATGCAGCAGCAAAAGAAGCAAATGCTATTCTAGGCTGCATACGGGACAGCCTCTCCTGGTCTGCCCCGCGGAGGACCTTAAGGTCAACAAATGACAACACTTTGGAAGTCCCAAGGCCCAAGGTGGTTAGACTGGCCTCAACTAGGGCCAGGGCCTTTTCAGTACTGGCCCCGACTTGATAGAACGCTCTGTCCCAAGAGACTAGGGCCCTGCGGGACTTGACATCTTCCCACAGGGCCTGCAAGACAGAGCTGTTCTGCCTGGCCTTTGGCTTGGACTGAACCTTATGTTTCCCTCCCCTTATGGTCTTGATCTATGGGCTACTTTTACTTCAGCCTCAGAGTCTTTACTGCTCCCTGTCTCAGCCTCTTCCCGCTCACTAAACCCTGTTGCTCAATCAGCATCCGGCACATCTTCCCAATCTTCTCCCTCTGACCTCTCCTCGGTGCCCCACCACCAACCCCCAGGCTCTGAGCCTTCCTCCTCTGGGGTTTCTCTTGGGGGTTCCTCAACTGGCACCTCCCACCACTCCTCTTCGTCTAGCCAGTTTCTTACAGATGCTTGCTGTGGCTGCATAGCGGCAACTGTGCCCCTGAAGGACCAGGTGTGCAGCCTGGGAGTCATTTTGGACTCACAGCTGTCCATGGAGGCGCAGGTCAATTCTGTGTCCAGGGCAGCTCCATCTAGTACGCAGGCTGAGACCCTACCTGCCCGTCGACTGTCTCGCCAGAGTGGGACATGATCTGGTTATCTCCCGCTTGGACTACTGCAATGCGCTCTCCGTGGGGCTACCTTTGAAGGTGACTTGGGAAACTACAACTAATCCAGAATGCGACAGCCAGACTGGTGACTGGGAGCGGCCGCCGGGACCACATAACACTGGTCCTAAAAGATCTACACTGGCTCCCAATACGTTTCCGAGCACCATTCAAACCATTCCACCTGGCTACGACAGACAGAGAGGTGAGGCAGAAAGGCCCCCTCCATTGGTCTGGCTGGGACAAACTGTTCCACCTGGCTGTGTCAGAGGGACGTCCATCAGCCTGGCTTGCAGGGGCAATTCAATATGGCTGCATCTGAGGGCAAGGCGAGATAGCGAGGTCCCCTAGAATCATAGAGTTGGAAGAGACCACGAGGGCCATCGAGTCCAACCCCCTGCCAAGCAGGAAACACCATCAGAGCACTCCTGACATATGGTTGTCAAGCCTCTGCTTAAAGACCTCCAAAGAAGGAGACTCCACCACACTCCTTGGCAGCAAATTCCACTGTCAAACAGCTCTTACTGTCAGGAAGTTCTTCCAAATGTTTAGGTGGAATCTTCTCTCTTGCAGTTTGGGTCCATTGCTCCGTGTCCGCTTCTCTGGAGCAGCAGAAAACAACCTTTCTCCCTCCTCTAGGTGACATCCTTTTATATATTTGAACATGGCTATCATATCACCCCTTGACCTCCTCTTCTCCAGGCTAAACATGCCCAGCTCCCTTAGCCGTTCCTCATAAGGCATCGTTTCCAGGCCTTTGACCATTTTGGTTGCCCTCCTCTGGACACGTTCCAGTTTCTCAGTGTCCTTCTTGAACTGTGGTGCCCAGAACTGGACACAGTACTCCAGGTGAGGTCTGACCAGAGCAGAATACAGTGGCACTATTACTTCCCTTGATCTAGATGCTATACTCCTATATCTAGATGCTAAACTCCCTCCACCAGCCTGGCTGAAATTAAATGCCGTTTGGGTCCTCCCCTCCCAAAACAACCTCCATCAGCACACCAGGGCATTTCCCAGTGCAAAAAATATATATATACTTGCACAAGTAGTTCACCCACAGCATTCTCCAGCCCCCACATTTCCCCCACATTAGGTGCAACTGGTGTCAGAAGTGGGAAACCTCGACCATGCCCCCGCCCCCAAAATGCATAAGCTTCCTTTCCCCTCTGTCTTGAATGCAGAGGATGAACATACCAGGAAGCAGATGAGGAAGAGGAGGAGGAAGCCCAGGAGAGCAGACAGACATATCAGGATGATGGCCCAGAAAGGTAACCCTGGAAAGACAAAAAAAAAAAGAGTATTAAATGTCGGCAGGCTTTGACCCATGGCATTGTGGAGAATGAAAATGGCGGGCAGCTTCTGAGGCTGGGGCATTTGAGGAAATCCGATGGCCGGTGGAAGAATTGAAAGAGGGGACCCACCCACCAGAAACCGGGACCCCTCCAACCTTGAATCAATGCTGAAGCATCACTAACCTCCTTGGTGGGGCACTGGGGTCACTGTTGAAGGATAACCTGCAAATAAATATAGGATAAACATAACAGCGTGAAATGAACCCAAGAGCAGAATCGAGCCAAAAGGGCCCCATCTAATGTATTGCTTCTGGGGGCAGACAAGTATGGCGGACTCCCTGGTCCTGAGTGGGGTAACTCTGGGTGTTGTGTCTGGAGGTCCTGGGCTGCCCAGAGGACAAGACTCCCCTCTCAGCCTCGCTGATGGGGTCCAAAGAAGGCAGAGCACCTGCTTGGCTGAAGGAGTTGCTGGAAAGAGCCATCTTAGGGACTCCACTCCAGATTTGTGTAGGCTTTCCTCCTTTGCCTTTTCTTCTCCCAAAGAGGTTCCCTCAAGGCAGCAGAGGTTGAGGACCAGAGTTTTCCTTCTCCTAGATAGGAGATGTGTCCCATCTGCTCCTCACTTCCTTCTATAGCACATGCAGAGACCACCTTCTTGACCATTGGACCCACGCTTGGTCTCGTCCACCCTGTCTGCTGTAGTCTGTTTCCGCATGCAGGGAAAGTCCCTAACTCCCCAAGGGATTGGGACCCATCAGCTCCCCTCGCCTGGTTTAGCCGGCCAGTTGAAGCCCTTCTTGGATTGTAGCCGCTGTTGCTTCATGACAGCTTCCAGGAGCCACAGGTGAGAGTTTGGGTGCAGGTAGGGACCAAAGGTAGACCAACGACTGCAAAAGGAGCATGGTATGTCCCCCACCAGAGGTAACACACAAACACCAGTGCCTTTAGCACCCCATAGACCCCAGCCTTGGAGGCAATTATGCTTCTGGCTTCTAATCGCTGGAAGCCATGGCAGGGGAGAGTGACTCTTGAGCCACAGTGAGGACGCTAGACTAGATGACCCATTGGCCTAATCCTGCAGGCCCTTCTGACTTTCCCCTGGAAGCTTCTGCCCTTGTCCAGGATCTCTGGCACCCACTGCACTCTTACCGCTGACCAGCAGACTTCGGTTGTCCAGTGTGTACATCCCCAACGCTGTGGCATTGCCCGTCCAGTTCCTAAATGCATCGTACACCAGAGCTCGGTCGAACGTCCTTATGGACGAATCCATCGTGAATGTGCAGGCGGCACCGACCGCCGTCTCGGTCTGCAGGTCAGTCGGTCTATGCAAAAATTAAAACACAGCCAAATGTTGGTCAACCGCCATGACTGATGTCTCTGAAGCAGGGATGTTGGAGTCTCCCGATGGCAGCGGAGATTACTGACCCTCACTTAGTCTGCCTTCGAACCACACAAACACACACCTGAAGCTCTCAACAGAGCACTGCACAAACTCCCTCTTCAGGCTGCTGCGCTGGTATAACTGGTGGAGCTGTTTGGAGGAAGAAGGGGAGAACAGGATCGATACGAGACAATACGATAATCTTTATTGTCATTGTCCCATACAGAACAATTGAAAAATCTACATTAGACATTCAAAAACCAACAAGCCTGCTATCCCAGCTGTCCCACCCTGGTTAACCCACTAAAAACTCTGGTACCCCATAATTAAATACAATATACTCCCACAGAGACTACCTTACACTGTGTTTAAAATCAAAATCGCATTTGGATAAAAACTGTTTCTCAGGTTGCTAGTCCTAGTCTTTATAACCCTGGACCTTCTTCCAGAAGGCAGAAGCTGAAAGAGATCATTTCCGGGGTGCGCACTATCCTGCGCTATCTCTGGAAGCACAGGGTGAACGTAGCCAGAGAGAGAGGTGCAATTCGGGCCCCTCTTTGAGTCATATCGCATTGGCATGGCCTGTGCCATTGTTACACGGGTTTTAAGGTGCGCGCACACACATAGCAGGCGCCCCCCACCCCACAGAAAACCAACCCTTCACCCTTCAGCTATTTAATATTCCCTGGAAATAATAGCCACTTTATTTGAATGTATTTAGTTCACATAGCAGAACAAGAACCTTTTTAGTCGAGCGGCATAATGTGCATTGCCAGAAACTAGGGCAAGGCAAGGACTGCGCCCCCTAACCTCACTAGGGGCATCGTGAGGCAACGGGTAGACTTTGCTTGCTGTGCCCCCGTGGTAGCCGCTCCTCATGGAGGCTGGCTGCCCTCTCGGCTCGGGGGGAGACCAGGGTTCGAATCCCTGCTCGGCTGTGGAGCTCACTGAGTCACCTTTCAGGCCCACCAACCTCACATAAGCTACACTGAGCACCTCAGAGAAACAGGAGATATATAAACAAAATAAATACAGCATTTGAGATGATTTTAAAAATTGTCCATGGACAAACTTAATGATATTTGGAATTCATTTTTATAAATACCATTTTTGAATAAGGTATAAGGTAAAGGTAAAGGGACCCCTGACCGTTAAGTCCAGTCGCGGGCGACTCTGAGGTTGCGGTGCTCATCTCGCTTTATTGGCCGAGGGAGCCGGCGTACAGCTTCTGGGTCATGTGGCCAGCATGACTAAGCCACTTCTGGCGAACCAGAGCAGCGCACGGAAACGCTGTTTACCTTCCTGCCGGAGTGGTACCTATTTATCTACTTGCACTTGGACGTGTTTTCAAACTGCTAGGTGGGCAGGAGCAGGGACCGAACAATGGGAGCTCACCCCGTGGCGGGGATTCAAACCGCCAACCTTCTGATCAGCAACACAGCGCCACCCGCATACCGATTAAGGTATGGTTAACTGCAATAACAATTTCCTCTTTTTTGTAATATGCACAATATATTTTTTTTCTGTTTCATTTCCCACATAGGTGTTACTTCTTGTGTCTTATAATTACCCTGTGCAGTTTTAATTTTGTACTCTGCATTTTCCAATAAAGAGTATAAAACAAAACATGATTTGAGATGATTTTAATTCTAACTCTTTTAAAATATTTGGATCGGCTCTTAGAATGCTTTCGCTTTGTTTCTTAAACTTCACACTTGGGAACTTTGGGGAGGAAAGGCAGGAGATAGAAGTTTGAGAAATAACAATACATATAAATATTTCCAGCCGGACCAAAACATTTGAGGAGGGAGAGAAAGAAGGCTGGTCAGGGCCAAGCCTGAAGGGAGTCCCGGGGGCCTGGCAAAGTCCTCTGTAGGGCCTCAGCCAAAGTCCAGGAGTGAGGCCTGGACTCTTCTTAGCGTCTCTCCTGAGCCGTTTACCTCGCTCTCAAGACTCATTTTGGTCTTCCAGTAGACATCCGTGTCGGGATCTGCCATTTCCCCTGCGTACGGCAAGTTGGTGACGGTGAAATTGACCGCAAAGTTCTTCATCTGGAGTTGGGGCGGCGGAGCGGCAGTGGCGGACTCAATGGCCGATTCGGGAGCTGGGGAGGAAGGAAGAATCCTAAAAATTCAAAGAAATACCCCTTCGGCCACCGTCCCCTTGGTTCCCAGTGCTCCCAGCTGATATTATTTAAAAGAGTGGTTTGCATGACCTAAAGGTAAAGGTAAAGGGACCCCTGACCACTAGGTCCAGTCGTGACCGACTCTGGGGTTGCGAAGCTCATCTCGCTTTATTGGCTGAGGAAGCCGGCATACAACTTCTGGGTCATGTGGCCAGCATGACTAAGCCGCTTCTGGCGAACCAGAGCAGCGCACGGAAACGCCGTTTACCTTCCCGCCAGAGCAGTACCTATTTATCTGCTTGCATTTTAACATGCCATTGCCCAGGAGGGGCGCAAAGTGTGCGGTTTCTCTGCCACTCAAGGTGCAAAGCCCTTCTTTTGCACCCTGTGGAACATAAATGCTCAGAATTTTCAAAAGACTGGGCAACGGCCAGCCGGCAGCGACTCCCGAGCCTCCCCCAATCAGTCAAAACAAAGGAGGAAGGGGGCAGGAGATCGGGGGAGGCTCGGGAGTCACAGGCGGGTGGCGTGCCATTCCCCAGTTTTTTAAAAACTCTGCACATTTATGTTTCACAGGGTGCAAAAGAAGGGCTTTGCCCCTTTATACAATACGCTTGTGTGCTTGGGCCCAGGGTCCTTTGCCTCATCATCCCCACTACTGACTCCCTGTCGCTACTCAGCTTCAAAATATTAATAATTTAAAAAATGTCCCCGGATTCATTGAAAAAAATCTGGCAACCATAGTTTTAGGGTTAGTTCCTAAACTGGGAGATTTAGCAGATGCTAGCTCAAGGGCTTTGCACATGCTCTAGAGCCTCATTAATATTAAAAAACACACCCCTTGCCCTTAAATTGCTAATTTACATGAACATGGGACATATGTAAAGGGGGGGCACTTATCAGGAAGTAGATATGAAATGGGCGTTTAGGGAAGTCTGTTAGCTGCAAGTTCTCAACCTACAGGAATTGTAAGGAGGAAAGGAGGGGGAGAGCAGGGGACGGAAAAGCTTTAAAGCAGGGGTAGGCAACCTAAGGCCCAGGTGCTGGATCCGGCCCAATCGCCTTCTAAATCCAGCCTGCAGACAGTCCGGGAATCAGTGTATTTTTACATGAGTAGAATGTGTGCTTTTATTTAAAATGCATCTCTGGGTTATTTGTGGGGCATAGGAATTTGTTCATTCCCCCCGAAAAAATATAGTCCGGCCCCCCAAAAGGTCTGAGGGACAGTGGACCGGCCCCCTGCTGAAAAAGTTTGCTGACCCCTGATTTAAAGAGCAAGGGGAAAGTTTTCCCCCTTGCAGCAGTTTCTTTCTCTGTACTGAAAGTGTTGCCCTCTGTTTTACTCAGCTGATTAAAAAGAGTATTTTTCCTGGATCTCCCGAGTCTGTTGGCTTTCATTGATCAACTGAGCCAAAGGCTGCCCTGGTCCAAATCGTGGACCCAACAGAACCACGCGTGTTTTACTTGTCACAACCGGTGACCTTTCCTGATTTATGCTGAAGGGTGTTTCTGTACCTCGCACAGTCACGCCCTTGAGCTGGAACTGCTTTCCCAGCCACAGAGACGTGGCATTCCTCGTCTCCTGCTGAAACGTCTCTCGGACGACCTCTTGGCTGGTGTTTGTTGCCGGGTCAAAGTAGCACTTGCAGTCGACCACGATGGAGCCGTGCCTGAGAATTGCAATGGGCAGAGGAAGAGTCAGGGGCAAGAGGACACCCCAGACAAAAACAAACCCAACCCCAAGAGGCAGGCAATCCCTCTGAACAACATGGTTCATTCAAAAAACCAGCCTGATCCCACAAGGTTCTCCTGATGTTCTTATCTGTGACTCCCATCTCCCATTAGGCCAACATGCAAAGGATGATGGGGGCTGGAGTCCCTCAACAGGCAAGGGATCATGGGAGTTGGAGTCCCTCAACAGGCAAGGGATGATGGGAGTTGGAGTCCCTCAACACGCAAGGGATGATGGGAGTTGGAGTCCCTCAACACGCAAGGGATGATGGGAGTTGGAACATCTCAACAGGCAAGGGATGATGGGAGTTGGAGCACCTCAACAGGCAAGGGATGATGGGGGCTGGAGTCCCTCAACAGGCAAGGGATGATGGGAGTTGGAGTCCCTCAACACGCAAGGGATGATGGGAGTTGGAACATCTCAACAGGCAAGGGATGATGGGAGTTGGAGCCCCTCAGCATGCAAGGGATGATGGGAGTTGGAGCCCTTCAACATGCAAGGGATGATGGGAGTTAGAGCCCCTCAACAGGCAAGGGATGATGGCAGTTTGAGCACCTCAACAGACAAGGGATGATGGGAGTTGGAGCACCTCAACATGCAAGGGATGATGGGAGTTGGAGTCCCTCAACATGCCAGGAATGATGGGAGTTGGAGTCCCTCAACATGCAAGGGATGATGGGGTTTGGAGCCCCTCAACATAAAGAAGTCCGAAGATTCCTTATCTCTGATTCAGGCAGGTGTCTCAGGAGCCTAGACAACTGCTTACACTTTCCTTCCTATCAGTACTGACCTCAGTCCAGTTACTTTGCAAATGTTGAATCCGTTTCGGATGGCACTCCGGAGGAAGAGTTGATTTAACTGGAATGGGTGGAACAAACTGAAATTAGGAACTGTTGGGATGATGATGATGATTATTATTATTACTGCATTTGCATCCTTCGAGGAGGTGGCTAATACGGTTTCCCTCCGCCTCGCTTAACCCTCACAACAACCCTACCAGGTAGGTTGGGCTGAGAGCGAGCGACTAGCCCACAAGGACACCCACTGAGCACCATGGATTGGTGTGAATTCGAACCCTGGGCCCTGAGGTCCTAACCCGACACTCTAACCACTGTACCACGCTGCCTCTGTGCATTGCAAAGCATGAGAAAAACCACGCAGTCTCACTGTTTAACATAGAGGGTCTTTCCCAGCCCTACCTAGAGATGCTGTGGGGTGGAATCTGGGACGTTCCCCATACAAAGCAGACGCCCTACAATTGAGCTATGGGGCTCCTCTACAAATAATGGAAGGCGCTTGTATAGGGCTGCCATATTTCAAAAAGTGAAAATCCAGACACAAAGGTTGGTCTTTTTTTGGCAAAGCTGTTGAGTTTGTTGTTGTTGAGCTATTCTTAAGGAAATTTGACATAGGTTGCCACATGTATGTATGGTAAAATAAAAATAGGAATGGGAAGGGATCTCAGTGCTGCATTTTATCTGCACAGACTGCTGTGAGGGTTTCAGAATTTGGGTTTGATCCAGCTGCTGTTCTTAGGGACAGCTTTACAAAGGGATTAGACAAAACAGGCTTTGTCATTCTTCTTCCTTAAACTCCAGAACGGCAGAAGAAAGGTCCGAGGATGGTCAATTAAAAATTTAACACGGATAATAACACTATATCAATTTAGATTGCAATGAACGGGCCTCTATTACATTTGTATTTTGTGTGTGTGTGTGTGTGTGTGTGTGTGTGTGTGTATTACACATCTTTGGTCCCCCCCTCACTTCTCTTTCCCCCCTTTCTATCACTTCATTTCTTTACTACTACTACTAATAATTTTTTATTTTATTTATACCCCGCCCTCCCCAGCCAAGGCCGGGCTCAGAGCGGCTTACTACTGAAATTATTTCAATATAAATATAACACATAGAAAATGAGGACACTGAAGGAAGTGCGTGAGACCCTTTCCTCAAGGCTCCTGTGCCCTCTAGGGTCTGGTGAGTCCCAGCGCACAGATCCTGACCTCGTGGGCGATGGCAGACTTCACACGCTGGTATTCTGGAGACGACGGGTCCGTGTGGGTCAAGTTCTGGTTGACGACCGTGAAGCCGAGCTCATAGCCAACTCCTTCCTCCCCTCCTCTGAGGACTGGCGGGTATCCTGCAAGGAATTGGAAGGAGCAGGTGGTGAACAGGTGTGTAGGAAATGGTGTCCTTATTTTATAGTGATGGTCCTGAATTTACCTCCCTTTAAAGGCATGGTGTGAATGTAGTCGCCCTCAGAGGAGGACTGAATTAGGCCCTGCCCAGTAGAAACGGTTTTTTGAATATTCAGAAATAAATTGTAAACAGATAAGAACATTGGCAGGATTATTGTATAAATAGTACTGTATAATGAATAAATGGGTCAATTAAGTTAATTTGGAATATGCAAAAAATATTTTTAAAAAAATTAAGGAACCGCAGAAAGAGAGGGAAGGAAGTCGAGTTTTGAAATGTTAAAATGGTTGTAAAATTATTGAAATGTACAAAACCGAGAATCGGGTTTTTTTAAAAAAGAATTAGGCCCTCCTTGTTCCACACCCTCCTTGGGTGTTTCAAACTCAGATCCGGCCTCTTGCTTGCCTGGACGAAGGCTAGAGAGGGCTGTGTGTGTGTGTGTGTGTGTGTGTGTAGAAACTAGCCTATTCTCTACAAAGCTTACATTTTATAGAATTGTAGTGTTGCAGGAATTTATGTATAGGTTGGGGGTGGGTTGCCCCTCCAGCAAATATCATGCACATGCAGCCCACTACCAAAACCAGCACCATCACTTTTGTGACTTTTGTGATTTGTCCCCACAAAACACTTCATCACAGTTTCTTCCTATCTATTCAAAGGGCCTTTGCTGCACAATACCAAATGTAAGAATTCACTGATAAATGTCTCTATGTACTGGCTCACTGGGAAAACTTCGGAAATTCATACAGACATGTGAGCTCAGCTACTGAGCAGCCCCTCTGCCTGAGGGATAATTCCTTACATCCTGATACCTGAGTGCCAGACAGGTAGCCATGCCAGAAAGAACAAACCCAGATGAAGACAAAAGGGTGGGATTAACTTGGCTGGGAAACAGGGAAATGTAAATATCTTCTTTTGTTACACTTGATGGGTGTTTGGTGGAGGGCAAGGGGAACCATGGGGCAGGGTCCAGGGTGCTCAGATTCCTGCCACCAGACCTCCCCTTTCATGATGTAACCATGAAGTATTAGGGATGTAGTTTGGGGGGGGGTGTAACATGGGGATTAGCAGCTAATAAAAGTTTGGGGGCTCTTTTGTTTGGGGCGTCCGTCTTGTTCCACCTTGTGGCAGGTGGGAGTCCTGTCACCACAGTCTTCAATCAAGACCAAGCCTACTGGCTTCTGTTTTGCTCTGGTATTCCTGGCTGGTGTCCTTGTTTTTTGTCCAGAGGAGCCCTCAGATTTCTCTGTTAACAGTAGAGTTGGAAGGGACCCCTGGGGGTCATCTAGTCCAACCTGCTGCAATGTAAGAATCTCAACTAAAGGAATCTCATTTACCACCCATTGCCCCGCCCACTTTTGCACCTGGTCCCGCCCACCCCTGGCATGCGGCCCTCGGAAGGTAACTCAGGCCCTCAGGCTGGGACAGGAGCAAACCCATTGAGATGAATGGGCACCATGATGAATGGCTTAAGCCTGTCTACTTCAATGGGTCTTGGGTTCTTCCCATCCAGCCTCTGGCCCCCAACTGGCTTACCATTCACAGACAGGCTGTCCTTCTCCAGGCTGTAGTGGCCGAGCCTCGTGCCGTCCCTCGTCAGGTTGCTGATCTCCCGGTGAAGCCTCACGTGGTCAAAGGGGGCAGGGAGAAGGTCTTCCCAGTAGCTGCAGACAGTGTCCACCGCCACACCATGCCTGGCTTGTGGAGCCCTAAGGAAAGGCAAATGCGCATTATAAAGGTAAAGGTAAAGGGACCCCTGACCATTAGGTCCAGTTGTGGCCGACTCTGGGGTTGCGGCGCTCATCTCGCTTTATTGGCTGAGGGAGCTGGCGTACAGCTTCCGGGTCATGTGGCCAGCAGGACTAAGCCACTTTGGCGAACCAGAGCAGCACACAGAAACGCCGTTTACCTTCCCGCCAGAGCAGTACCTATTTATCTACTTGCACTTTGACGTGCTTTCGAACTGCTAGGTTGGCAGGAGCAGGGACTGAGCAACGGGAGCTCACCCCGTTGCAGGGATTCGAACCGCCGACCTTCTGATCGGCAAGTCCTAGGCTCTGTGGTTTAACCCACAGCGCCATCTGCGTCCCTTGCACATTATAGAATTGTATAAATCTGAGGGGGTACTTCAGGGGTCATCTAGCCCAACCCCCTGCAATGAAAGGGGGTCCTCTGCTCCAGAGCAGCAGAAAACAAGCTTTCTCCATCTTCCCTGCGACAGCCCTCCAGATATTTGGAGATGTTTCCTCTTTTCCAGGCTAAACCTACCCAGCTCCTTCAACCGTTCCTCATACGGCTTGGTTTCCAGACCCTGTCAATGGGGTGGGGGGTGGGTTTGGGGCTCAAAATGGGTATATGGAACATCCACGCTCAACAGCAGTCTACCTCGGGAGGCCTGCCAGGGGAATTGGCTGGAATTGGAAAGCCCAGCTGTTGCCCACCCTCTTAGCTGCCCATCCCAGCCTCTTACCGAAATCTCTCCACTCGGCAGTACGCAAAGGCCGGGCCAACGTGTGTCTTCTTGAGAAGAGGCTCCATCTGAAGGGGGGAAAGGAAAGAAAAATATTGGCAGAGCCCGTCACCTGCAGATCAGTTGCTTTGAAAGCTTTGCCGGAAAGGCAGAATGATCTGCGGAGGGGGCACTGTTAACCGTGCCACCTAATGAGCGATCGCCAAAGAAGAAGAAGAAGATTCTGCATTTGTAAGAAATTGATCTTTCAGCACATGGTGGAACCTAAACTTTGGAACTGCCTGCCACTTGACATTGGGCAGGAACCTTCCCTGTACTCTTTGCTGCACTTGCTAAAGACCTTTTTTTTATTAGGCTCAGAAATTTAGAATGCTGATGAGTTTTTAGGTTGCTGCTGGTTTTGTTTGTTACTATTTTTCTGAATGTTTTACAGTGGTACCTCGGGTTACATACGCTTCAGGTTACATACGCTTCAGGTTACAGACTCCGCCAACCCAGAAATAGTACCTCGGGTTAAGAACTTTGCTTCAGGATGAGAACAGAAATTGCATGGCGGCAGTGGAAGGCCCCATTAGCTAAAGTGGTGCTTCAGGTTAAGAACAGTTTCAGGTTAAAAACAGACCACCGGAACGAATTAAGTACTTAACCCGAGGTACCACTGTAATTGTTTTTACTATTACTGTTTTATTATTTTTGTAAAGCGCTTTGAGGTCTCCTATGATCAAGTGGTATATAGATTTTTGCAAAATAAATAAATGCATGCATATGTCATTTATTTATTTTATAAAATCTGTGCACTGCTTGATTGCACAAAAGCAAAACAACGGCCTCAAAGCTGATTACAAAAAAAGGGTAAAGCAATAAAAATACACATAAGAAAAAGGAACAGCCATAATTTAAGGCTTTCAAGAAATTAAAATGACAATAGGCTAAAAACAGATAACTCAGAATGAAATTCTGGAACCAAAGTTCTTTTTTGTGTGCAGCCTGAGCACAAAAAGTTTTAAAACTAGCTCAAGATGAACTAGCCAGATGTTTAATCATAGAATCATAGAATCATAGAATCATAGAATCATAGAGTTGGAAGAGACCAGAGTTTAGCTGAGAATCAATCACAGTCAGTCCATCAATTGGACTTTAGAGCCAGTTGGCAAATAGACATTCCATTTTGGCAACTATAACCTTGGTTTAAGGAACCACTTGGCGTCTAGCTTATATTATCGGAGTTTCTAGCACTGGAGGCAGTCTTCAAGGGCAAGCCCCACATCTAATGCAAGGCAGTAGTCTAACCAGGAAGTCTCCAGGACTGGGCTACTTGCGCTGCAGGTGGCGCACACAAGTGGGGGATATGAAACGTACGTAGAAGTTCAGGGCTTTCTCCGTGGCGTTGAACTTGCGAGAACCAGGGGTCCCCATGTCATTCATGTAGGGGATGCTGGACGAGGTGTAGTTGACCGTGAAATTCCGCAAAGTTGGCATCTTGGCAGGGGTCGCGGCGGGGAGATCTGGAAGGAGGAGAAGCAATGTGAATTTCAAGGCGGGAGTCGTTTCGATCGGAGAGTTTTCCGTTTGCATGGCGGCACTTTGGAATACTTACAGGGAATGCTGCGCAGGTCGCTGTAACCTGGAAAGGAAAGACAGTGAAGAAACTAAGTTTTCTGCTCAAAAACAAGACCCCCCCTTAATAAAAAATAAAGGCTTCCAGGCAGAGTCTGCTTTGTCACTAACTGCAGATGAGCTCCTGCCTCCACGTAGAATTGTGCATTTCCCCCGCAGAATTAATGCTTAAAATTAATATCTTTTATATATGGATGGTGCAGTAAGAAATCACCCTCTGTGTGTTCCCAAAAAACAGTTACAGAGGACATTGTTCACTGCATTACGCAGCCTCCTCTATTCAAAGGTTCCCGTGAAATATATCCATCTATATAGTCTATATAAAAAAAGGGACCCGGGTGGCGCTGTGGGTAAAAGCCTCAGCGCCTAGGGCTTGCCGATCGAAAGGTCGGCGGTTCGAATCCCCGCGGCGGGGTGCGCTCCTGTTGCTCGGTCCCAGCGCCTGCCAACCTAGCAGTTCGAAAGCACGTCAAAGTGCAAGTAGATAAATAGGGACAGCTTACCGTATTTTTCGCTCTGTAGGACACACCCGACCATAGGACGCACCTTGTTTTAGAGGGGGAGAACAAGGAAAAAAAACCTCCCCCTCTCAGCTCAGTGCCCCTTCAGCGAAGCGACAGGAGAAACGGAGCCCCTTCCATTTCTCCTCCCGCTTCGCTGAAGGGGTGCTGCGCTGCTCTCCCTCTCTGCTGAAGCCAGGAGAGTCTTGCTCTCCCGGCTTCAGCAAAAGGAACCCGAAGTCTCCGGAGTGCAGCGGGACCTCCTGCTGTGCTCCGGAGGCTCCAGGCTTCAGCGAAAGCAACGCGAAGCCTCCCTCTGCGCTTCGAAGGCTTCGTGTTGCTATCCGCTGAAGCCAAGGAGCCTGCATTCGCTCCATAGGACACGCACACATTTCCCCTTAATTTTTGGAGATGAAAAAGTACGTCCTATAGAGCAAAAAATACGGTACTAGCGGGAAGGTAAACGCCGTTCCGTGTGCTGCTCTGGTGCCGGTTCGCCGCAGCAGCTTTGTCACGCTGGCCACGTGACCCGGAAGTGTCTTCGGACAGCGCTGGCTCCCGGCCTCTTAAGTGAGATGAGCGCACAACCCTAGAGTCTGTCAAGACTGGCCCGTACGGGCAGGGGTACCTTTACCTTTTATATAGTCTATAGAATATAGAATATATGGGGGGGGATCTTGCATCAAGTGAGTTTGCATGCTTTCCTGCTCTCGGATGAGGGAAATTATGGACTCCTGAGGGTTCATTTGCCTCGCCTGCCAAATGGGTGGCTCAGCTGGGATGGCCTTTTGTTATGCTTAGGGCTTATAGCTAAACAAACAATACTGCTACTCCTGCCCCTTCATGAGGACTTCATGATAGCCATGCTATCTAAAAAAAAACCCCAGAGATGTATTCAGGGTCCGTCTTGAAGCCTGCTGACTGGGGAAGTTTGTTGTGTGTGAAGCCAGGTGTTCTCTCTCTGCTGACCCAGAAGACTCCTCACCTGGAGTCACCTGCCTGGAGGTGGTTGGTAGCTAATGGATTGAGGTTGAATCCTGACAAGACAGAAGTACTGTTCTGGGGGGATGACAAGAGTTTTGGCAGGTGTGGGGGACTCTCTGGTCCTCTATGGGGTGACTGTGACCCTAAAGGACCAGGTGTGCAGCCTGGGAGTCATTTTGGACTCCCAGCTGTCCATGGAAGCGCAGGTCAGTTCTGTGTCCAGGGCTCCATCTGAGATCCTCCCTGCCTGTGCATTGTCTCGCCAGGGTGGTCCATGCTCTGGTTATCTCCTGCTTAGACTACTGCAACTTTGAAGGTGACCCAGAAACTACAGCTAATCCAGAATGTGGCAGTTAGACTGGTGACTGGGAGTGGCCACCGAGACCGGTCCTGAAAGACCTACACTGGCTCCCAGTATGCTTTTGAGCACAATTCAAAGTGTTGGCGCTGACCTTGAAAGCCCTCAACGGCCTCGGCCCTGTAGACCTGAAGGAGCGTCTCCACCCCCATCGTTCTGCTCAGACACTGAGGTCCAGCGCCGAGGGCCTTGTGGCAGTTCCCTTCCTGAGAGAAGCGAGGTTATGTGGAACCAGGGAGAGGGCCTTCTCGGTGGTGGCACCGGCCCTGTGGAACGCCCTCCCAGCAGATGTCAAGGAAATAAAAAAACTATATAACTTTTAGAAGACATCTGAAGGCAGCCCTGTGGAGTTTTTAATGTTTGACGCTTCATTGTGTTTTTATATCTGTTGAAAGCCTCCCAGAGTGGCGGGCTATAAATATTATTATTATTATTATTTTATTAAAAATGCACCATTGACGTAGAGGCTGTCCTTGTCTAGAGTGTAGGGCCCCATCTTGGTGAAGCCATTGGTCATATTTATCAGCTCCCGGTACACTTTCACTCGGTCGAATTGTGGCGCCATCGCATCTCGCCGGTAGCTGCAGACTGTGTCCACCGCAGTTGCCGTCCCACCATCCGAAGACCTGCAAGATCAGAGGCGCAATGGTCAGTCCCTAAGCAGGCAGGGGTTGAGCACTTTTCCGGCCCGGGGGCCGCATTGCAGGGGCCGCGTGCCAGAGGCAGAAATGGGCAGGGCAATTGTTGTACCGCTGGCCAAAGTCACAGAATCCTCTGCAGGCAAGTAAAGGGCAAGATCAGCAGTCCAGGGCATATCTCTAGCCTGGTGAAAATCAGTCAGCTGGGGAGTGAAGTGAGGGGTGTGGCCTAGGGAGAGGGGTGTGGCCTAGGGAGAGGGGGTGTGGCCTAGGGAGAGGGGGTGTGGCCTAGGGAGAGTTGCCAAGGGCCAGATAGCAAAAGATCTGGAGGGCCAGGCCTGTGGTTCTCAAATCCAACCATTGATTGCCTTATATTCTTTTTCCTTTTCCTTTATTTCATTTTGGTGCACCACCCTTTTCTCTGACTGAACAGGAATTTCTTTTCCTGCATCACAGGGGGTTGGCCTAGATTACCCTTGGGGTCCCTTCCAAATCTACAATTATTATTTTCCCCCAGTTTATCTTTAGTAATTCTTATTGCTGTTCAAAAAATTTAACAAATTAATCTGAATTTAATATTTAAAAGTTGCTTTCCCACCCTTCCATCACGTGTGCCTTGTTCTTCCTATCTTGCTGCATTATAAAACATATTTTAATCTACTCGTCTCTTTATTATTTAAAACAATTTATCATTTTAACATTATTATTTTTTAAGGCTTCATCTCATCATTTTCCATTGTGTATATTTCAATCCCTGCCCTTCCTTTTATCAACATATATATGTGTGTGTTTTATTATCATCTCTATTGTTTTTCTCCTCTGTTTCCTTTCTTCCTTTGTCTTCCTCTCTTTTATTTGCTGTTTCTCTCTCTTTCTTTTTTTATGATTTCATTTGTTCTAGATGTACCTTTTACTGTTTTGCGAAAAATTTAATAAACATTTCTGAAAAACAACAACAATAACAACCCTATAACATATTTTCCAAAAAAACCAACAGAATTACTCTTTGCTTTGCTAAACCAACTTAACAATTCTACGACCCTCGGCTAAAGGTTGCAGGACACTGGTATTGAAATTCATTGGAATGGAAATACTGGCAACATTCGGGTTCAAATCAATAATAGCCACATGGAAGATTCCGGAATGTTGAGACGTCTTACCGTAGAGCCGTAACGTTGCATCCAGAATAGGCGTCCCCAACGCTGCTTTTCCTCAACATTTGGCCCAGCTAAAGGCAGAAAAGAATCTCATATTAGCCCGACTCTGGATAAGGAATTATTAAATTCTGACTCTGGGTTGCCTGGCATCTAGCCTGGCCCTTCGGTTCAGGTTTAGGACAGACTGCATCACACGCTTATTGGGGAATAAGTCCCGTTGAATAGAGTAGAACCTACTTTTCACTCAGGAGGTGGTGGACTCTCCTTCCTTGGAGGTTTTTAAGCAGAGATTGGATGGCCGTCTGTCAAGGATGCTTGAGCTGAGATTCCTGCATTGCAGGGGTTGGACTGGATGACCCCTGGAGGTCCCTTCCAACTCTATGATTCTATGGATCTATGATTCTATGACTAAACCAACTGATGGTAAGCTGCTACTATCCTGTGCCCATGAAGTACAGGGATACTGAGACTCACCAAAGTGGTCACAACTCTCTGTGTGGAAGTGAAAGCTTTCGAACTCGGATCCCCCATCTCCGCCTTGTATCTGAGGTTGGTCAGGGTGAAGTTGGTCGTGAAGCGTTCACTGGCTGGAGGGTGGGGAGGAGTTGGGACAACGCCTGCATAACGGAGAAGAAGAGGCCATTATTGACGTAGATGTCTTTCTCCTCAAGAATATTGCTGTCTCCAAGAGCTGAGCTGAAACAGTTTTTTCATGTTGCACCTGAAATGCCGTAAGCCTGAGCTGTGTGTCTGGAGGTCTCGCTGGGGGGGTCCAATAATAATAATAATAATAATAATAATAATAATAATAATAATACCCCGCCCTTCCTGGTTCAAAAACCGGGCTCAGGGTGGCTAGCGGCTAACAACAAATTTAAAACGCTTAAGTGTAAAAGCAGCATAAAATACAGTATAAAAACATGAATAACAATAAAATTCAAAATTCAGAAATCAATTTAGGGGAAATAAGCATTAGATAATCCCCAGGGCTGGCTGAATTGGTCCTACTTGGGCCAGCGAGGTGGCAGGGAGAATTAGCTGTGGGGTCTCAGAGCGGGTGATCTTCATAAAAGGGCAGGGAGGGAAGGAAAGGGAAATAAAAGATCAGGCTGAATTCAAATAAAAGGCCAGTTGGAATAGCTCTGTCTTACAGGCCCGATGGAAGGAGGTTAAATCCTGCAGGGCCCTGGTCTCCTGGGACAGAGCATTCCACCAGGTCGGAGCCATCACTGAGAAGGCCCTGCTGGAGGACAGTCTGGCTTCCTTAGGGCCCGGGACCTCTAAACTATGGTTATTCATGGATCTTAAGGTCCTCTGTGGGGCAGACCAGGAGAGGAGGTCCCGTAAATTCCAAAGAAAACAGAGCAAGACGTTTGGCACTCGCTTGACTGAAGGAGTTGCTGGACGCAGGCTGACAAGGCGCCATCCAACAGCCTTAGGGACTCCACTCTGGATTTGTGCAGGGCCCCCCAGATGACCCACAAGGCAGCAGGTAAGGTCACGAGCAGTGGCGCGGTGTGAGGGAGGGTCACAGGGGTGGCTGCCCCGAGGCCGAGGTACGTGGCAAAGCAGAAGCGAAGCTGTTATGCCAACAACTGACAGGCCCCATGCAGTGGCGTAGCATGGGGGCCCCCAGAGGCGGTTGCCCCGGGCGCAAAATTGTTAGGGGCGCAAAATTTCAACACCTGGTGCTGCCTCAATACAGCTGCACACTTCTGTCATTGGGCTTCACTGAAAATGGTTTCTCCATGGAAATCAAGAAGTGACCTCTCCATAATTTTGTCTGTGGCTGCAATCTCCTGGGTGATGCTTGAATGCCCTGGGCACTGGCAACCCACGCTACGCCACTGGCCACGAGGGCTGGGATTTTGCTTTATTTTAAAGGAAAGCATAGTGTTCAATCTCCAGGGCAGGTCTGGGAAAGGCCCTTGAGTCTGAAACACTGGACAGCTGCTGCCAGTCAGTGCAGATGATATTGAGTTAAGTGGGCATGGTTTGACTCTGCATAGGGCATTTTTCTATGTTCGGCTGGGATGTGGTTGAGGTGTCGCAGTTCTGTGAATAGCACACTTACTGGGTTGACGAGGTGGTTCATGATAACCTGTGGAAAGAGGGAAGACTTGTTAGAAGATGGCAGAGAGCACATTGCTGGGGGAATGTCCCACCCAGGCTAAAGAAATCAGGATGGAGAACCATGTTCTAACACATGTAACCATACACTGCCAGTAAATCACAGCAACACAAGCTGAATTTAAAGAGTAAGCAACTGTTTTGGAACAGGCTGAAATATTGCTTTGAATATTATGTAATATTGCATTTATATTTGAGGATGTCTCTGCGCTTATGGCATATCAATCATTGCAGAAATATTCTGGCCTCTGTGTCATGTTCAGAGGACTCTCTGGCTCTCAGGAGAGCAGAGATCTCTCTGCACCAGGCATTTGGAATAAAGAGAAGCTTCAGCTGAGAAACAAGAGTTGTCCTGTGGTTTGATTTCCACAAGAACACCTCCACGTGCTTCAACCATAACAGTAAGCTTCCTCTCCTCACCATTCACGAGGAGGCTGTTCCGGTCCAGGTCGTAGGGCCCCATCTTGGTGAAGTCCTTTGTCTTGTTGGCAATCTCCCGATACATCTGCACCCGGTCAAAAGGGGATGCCATCAAGTCTTTCTGGTAGCTGCAGACACTGTCCACGCCAGTGTTCTTCCCGTCATCTATGGATCTGGAAATGGAAAGGTTAAAAACTTATAAACTCTTCCTACGTGGGATCTCTTCCTCCACCTTCCACTTCAACACTTTTGGCCCTAAATTAGATGTCCCAGGAAAGGACCAGTGGTTCAGGTAAGGAGCAGGGACTTTGCCGGAGTGGCACCTCCAAGAGGACAAGGCAGGTCAGACGTTTCAGCACCATGGAAAGCTCCATGTGAGCCGCTTGCCCTGCCAGAGATTAGATGTGTATTGAGGTCTTTAATATAAGGACTGCATTCAAAATCAAGCTTTGTGATTTTGCATCTTTTACTTGTTGATAAAATTTCAAAGACCACCTTTAAAATAATAATAAAAAAGCACCCATCCTGCACCCATACCTGAACGCTGAAACATTGCATCCCATGAGCGCAGGTCCAACGCTGCTTGTCTGCACTGCTCGACCCATCTAGGCAGAAAGGAAGGTGCTGTCATTTATTTATTCCTGCCTTTAAAAAGCAGAAGGTGTGCTCTCAGGGAGGGCTTACCAGTGCTGACAGGGCCTTCTCCGTCGCGTTGAACACCTTCGACTGGGGAGTGCCCATCTCTGGCTTGTAGATGAGGTTCGTCACGGTATAGTTCACCGTAAAGTGATCCACTGCCGTTGGAGGCCGAGGAGCGGTGGGTGAGGCAGCTGTAAGGGAGATAATCTGTGAGATCGCAGCTTTGCCCCATGTATGCCCCCCCCCTCCGACCTCAACAGTCTGCATTACCGGCACATAATACTCATTCTACACTTGGGAAAAATCCATCTTAGCAGAAACTACCCTATGGAACTCTCGGCCTCTTGACAACAGGCGGGCGCCTTTCCTGTACTCTTTCTGGCTCCAGCCAAAAACATTTTTTGTTTACACAAGCCTATCCAGACTTGACCCTCCAGATGTTGCGGGACTACCACTCCCATCATCCCTGACCGTTGGCCATGCTGCCTGACGATGATGAGGTTTGGAGTTCAACAGGAGATAGTCACAGCCTCACTAACTCGAGCGGGTGCAGAATGCCATGGCGAGACTCCTTACGGGGTCCTCGCCGCAGGATCACATTCACCCGGTGCTATACCAGCAGCACTGGCTCCCGGTGGAGTACAGGATCAGGTTTAAGGTGCTGGTTTTAACCTTTAAAGCCCTATACGGCCTAGGACCCTCGTACCTACAGGACCGCCTCTCCTGGTATGTCCCACAGAGAAACTTACGGTCTTCAAATAAAAACATCTTGGAGGTCCCGGGCCGCAGGGAGGTTAGGCTGGCCTCAACCAGAGCCAGGGCCTTTTCAGTACCGGCCCCGACTTGGTGGAACGCTCTGTCACAAGAGACTAGGGCCCTGCGGGACTTGACATCTTTCCGCAGGGCCTGCAAGACAGAGCTGTTCCACCAGGCCTTTGACCAAGGCACAGTCTGACCTCCCATTTTGGCAATCCTCACAGAACTCTAGCCCAATGGTTGCCATTAATTTGATTTTGAATTGATTTTAAAATGAATTGATTTTAGAATGCTGTTGTTAGTCACTCTGAGCCCGGCTTCGGCTGGGGAGGGCGGGATATAAATAAATTATTATTATTATTATTATTATTATTATTATTATTATTATTATTATCCTGTCCTACTGCCTCAGACATCTCCGAACAGTGCGCTGGCCTTCTCTTCTCCAGATCCTCCCACCAGAAGGGGGTCATCCAAGGGGTCTGAGCCCTCTGGGTCTGGTTCATTGGGCCCTGGAACTGCTGCCCTCCCTTTACAAAACTTAAATCAGCGCCCCCTTTTGCTTATAGGGCTACGGGACAGAATGCAAAGTGCAGGGGTGGTGAGGGGTCCGCCCCGCATTGTGGGTGTCCGGCGCATGCGCATGACCTCACGAGCATCACACACATGATGACTGGCCCTGTTGGGCCTTGGCGTGCCATGTGTCGTCATGCACACACCCTGTTGGGGGGTCGCCTGGCTGGGCACTCGCAGTGATAGTTTTGTGGGTGCCTTGGCAGCCAGGCCCCCCCCAGAAATGTCTCCTATGACCTGAGTCACTTGATTAGTCACACTGAGGTGATGCGCACTCCATACACATGTGGCTTCAATTCCAGGCTTCGATTCCGGCTCTCTCCCAGCTTTTAATTATTTCTGATCCAGCTCTCAGCGCTGAAATTGGCTATCCATCTAACTGATAGATCTGAGTTTGCCACGCATTTTCAGGGCAGCCTCCTGTCGGTTCAAAAAACTCATCCCCCGTGCCCTACTCTGCCCTATATAATTTTTCTTTTTTTAAAAGCATTGTTCAACCCAAGATGAATTAATTAAGTCAAGAATGATGCAACGGGTTTGAATAAAAACACTGTGCAGATGAAGCTGATGGACTACATGGAATTGGCGGAAATGACTGGCAGAATCCGAGACCAGGGAGAAGAGTCGGTGGAAGAAGATTGGAAAAAAATTAAAGTATATTTACAGAAATATTGTAAAATTAATGAATGTTAGAAGAATTCTGGAATGAAGGTATATGGTTTTAGCAGAAATGTTATAAAGAATTAAGCAAAAACTGATTGTTAAGGGGTTAAAGTGAAAATTTTAAAGTTAGATTGTGTTAAGATAAATTTCAGAACAAAAAATTGAGAAAGATGGAAAGGATTTGCTGAAACAGCTAATTGAACTAGAATACAAAAAAGGGAGGTGTGAGGAGGTCGATGAAACTAGTAAATGAAAGGTAAAGATATGGAAACATTGGATGTGTTTTTAAATTTGTTTTGCTTTTCTTGTTGTTTAGATGTATTGTTTTATCTGTTTTATATATATATATTTATTATTTTTGATGTATTGCTTGTTAAATTCTTTATTGTTTTTTTTTCTTTTTTCTTTTTACTTCTTCTTTTTCTGTAACTATTAAATTTTAATAAATAATTTTTTTAAAAAAAATGAATAAAAACACTGTGGAGGTCAGGGTGGGAAATCAATCCACGATAACAAAGCTGCTATGTAATTATCTAACCTGAAGGTAATTTGAGAAATTTTGGAAACGTAGTAAGAAATAAGATTTGCAAAAAAGGAAAAGCATTGTTCAAAAGAGCGGTTCTCATGAGGAAGATCGTGACACAATAGAACAGTAACAACTGATTGCCCTATCATTCGGAATTCAAATAAAACTACTCAGTTTCATTCAATGAACTTTACACTTCCTGTACCCCTGTGCCGCCCCCTTCCTTGCCTCTTAGCAACCCCCTAAGCAATCCCATTCTCCCCCGGGGGCAGAACTCCCCACTTTGAGAATCACTGATGCACCACAATTTTGGATTAGCCTGCCCACAACAAATAAAAATTAAGCATTGCAATTATTATGCTCTTACTTGTAGGAAGCGATGCTTCATTGTAACCTGGAAAGAAAAGGAACACTTGTTTAAAGGTAGAATCGGGTCCAGTTGCTTCCACTTTCTAGCGTGGACGTTTGCCCACTTCTGTCCTACGATAGGGCTGGGTCTCTTTATACCAGGAGTGGCTAATATTTTTGCATTTTTGGTCCACTTTCATCTAGATGTCTACCAACCCCATCTGGTGCGATGGTTGAGACCGTCTGCGCACCATCTCACCAGAGTGGTGCATGCTCTGCTTATCTCCCACTTGGGATACTGCAATGCGCTCTCCGTGGGGCTACCTCTGAAGGTGACCTGGAAACTGCAATTAATCCAGGATGCAGTTGCCAGACTAGTGATTGGGAGCAGCCGCCGTGACCATATAACACCGGCCCTGAAAGACCTACATTGGCTCCCAGTACGTTTCCGAGCACAATTCAAAGTGTTGGTGCTGACCTTGAAAGCCCTAAACAGCCTTGGCCCTGTATACCTGAGGGAGTGTTTCCACCCCCATCGTCTAGCCTGGACACAGAAGTCCAGCTCCGAGGGTCTTCCGGCGGTTCCCTCACTGGGAGGAGTGAAACTACAGAGAACCAGGCACAGGGCCTTCTTGGTGGCGGCACCCTCCCTGTGGAACACCCTCCCATCAGATATCAAAGATGTAAGTAACTGTACAACCTTTAGAAGACATCTGAAGGTAGCCCTGTATCAGGACGTTTTTGATGTTTGATGTTTTATTATGTTCCTGTATATGCTGGAAGCCACCCAGAGTGACTGGGTACAAATAATAAAAATAAGAGGAGGAGAAGGAGATGGATGGATGGATGGGGTGAAGGGGTCTTTCTTTACCTATTTTCTGAAGTTGTCAGACTTGGTGGGGCAGATCAGGCCCTAAAACTGGAGATTAGCAACCCTACTGGCTTATATCCTAAATGTTCTGAGACACAGACAGATAGAAAATATCAGAAAAATAAAAAACCTGGTTACCGTTCACATAGAGGCTGTTTGAGCTCAGACTGTAGGGCCCCATCTTGGTGAAGCCATTGGTCTTGTTCACAATTTCGTGGTACACCGTTACTCGGTCAAAGGGGGAGGAGGGGGATGGAGCCCTGTACTCGCAGACGGCATCCATTGCCGTTTCGTCCCCATCTCTCAACGGCCTGGAAGGAAAGGAAGAATGCAAAGAGAAACACTCAGAGTGGACCAGAGGTGATGCAATTCCTATTGTCTGGACAACGTAAGCACATGTCAGGGACTGCCTGGGCGATGAGGAGCCAGCCGGGGAACCCTCAATAGACCCTCCAGAGGAGGAAGGCTCAGATCTCACGGAGGAGAGGGAAGATTAGGAGGTGGTGTTGGATACTGAAGGGGCAACAGGGTTTGGTGAGCGGGAGGAGTCTGTGACAGGGAGCAGTTCAGACTCCCGGTTGAAGCAGAGGAGGGGAGTCAAGAGGCTGCAGAAGAAACCAGGGAGTCTCTGGCTGCAACAAGCTTTCTCCAAGAACACGCAGAATAATGAGGAGGGCAGAACAGAGGCCAGAGGTACACAGACGCAGTTTGAGGAGCCTTGGAGAGTGGGAAGGCAGAGTTGTGTTGGAGAAGGCTGACCTCAGAGCTGTCACCCGGCATCCCTGATAGTTTGGGCCGACGCCTCTGCCACTGGAGATGACTCTGCCAAGCTGAAAGAGAAAAAATACCGTTGGTAAACTTTGTTTAAACTTGTTAATATTGTTGCTACCAAAAATACCTTGTAAACAGGAGCAACCCTAACCCCCCCCCAAAAAAACATGGGAGGTTGGACAGTGGTATTTATTTCTAATACAGTTCATTTAGACTACAAAAACCCCTGCAACATGGGATTGTAGGTGGGGTACAATGTGTGATGGGAAGAGCCCAACTGGGACTTTTGGGAGACAATTTATAATGAGATGGGGGGGGGGGATGTTTAAAAGTTTGTTCCCAAAAAGACCAGAGCCATTTCTCTTAGGAATAATTGAGTCAGATGTTTCTAAGAACTATAAGAATTTATTTCTCTATGCAACAACTGCAGCTTGGATTTTATATGCTGAAAAGTGGAGGGAGAGGGCAGTCCCAACGAGGGAGGAATGGCAAATATGATGGAATACACAGAGCTGGTGAGTCTAACCAGCAGAATTGGAGAACAGTAGCATTTAAAGCATTTAAAGAGGATTGGAAAAACTTTGTAGACTATATGAAGAACTTCTGTAAATGGGTCAAAACAATAGCAGGTTTAGAATAAATTCAGCAGTGCAAAATATGTGGAAATAAAATGTGAAAAGAGAAAAGACAGAGTAATTATAATAAGGTAAAGGTAAAGGGACCCTTGTCCATTAGGTCCAGTCGTGGCCAACTCTGGGGTTGCGGCGCTCATCTCGCTTTACTGGCCGAGGGAGCCGGCGTACAGCTTCCGGGTCATGTGGCCAGCAGGACTAAGCCGCTTCTGGCGAACCAGAGCAGCGCAAGGAAACACCGTTTACCTTCCCGCCGGAGCGATACCTATTTATCTACTAGTACTTTGACGTGCTTTCGAACTGCTAGGTTGGCAGAAGCAGGGACTGAGCAACGGGAGCTCACCCCGTCGCCGGGATTCGAACTGCCGACCTTCTGATTGGCAAGTCCTAGGCTCTGTGGTTTAACCCGCAGCGCCACCCGCGTGATTATAATATGCAGCAGTAAAAGATGTTAGAAGGAAGGCATGGAAGGGTAGAAGGGAAGTCAATGTTTTAATTTTAAATTTTTTGATTTTAATGTTGAATGAAAACTATGATGATGAAACCATGTGAATAAAAGTTTAAAAGAGAGAGAGGAGAGCCCAGCTGGGCAGGGTTCCAGCACAAGGCTGGTCTTTGACACAAACAGAACCCAGAGCTCCTAGGCACCTTTGAGGAGCAACATTCCAGCAGATACACTAACTACGCCAACCCAAAAGGACCACAAACAATTATCAACAACTGGATCAGAACCGGACTCTTACCACCGTGGTGAGAGCTTTTCCCGTGGCATTGAAGACCTTCGAATGCGGAATTCCCATCTCAGACTTGTATTTCAGGTTGGTGACAGTGTAATTGACGGTGAAGTGCTCAGTTGCCCGAGCTGGAGGGGTCTGAGTTGTTGCTGGAATAAAGCGGAGACGGAGGCAGTCTTAGGAAAGAGGGAGAAAATTCGGCTTGGCTCTCGTTCCAGCGCAGAACTAACAGGTTTGCACTTCATTCCCATTAGAGCCATTATCAAGACATCCACATGCCTCTTGTAAGGATTCTACAGCCTTTCGTAGTTCTACTTACATGGTTTCACAGGGACTTCATGATATCCTGGGGGGGAAAGAGAAGAGGTGATAGTTTGTGCAGAGAAAAAGAAGACATTGAAGCATTTTTCTCTAAGGCAAAACCGGCAGGAAAATAGGCAAGATTCTCCCTCCTCTCTGCCCTGCAGCTCTCCATATTGGGATTGGTGCCTCCTTGTACTGTATTTTTTGCTCTATAGGACGCACTTTTTCCCCTCCAAAAATTAAGGGGAAATGTGTGTGTGTCCTATAGAGCGAATGCAGGCTGCGCGGCTAAGCCCAAAGCCAGAACAGGGAGACGGAGTCCTGCGGAGGCTTCAAAGGCTGTCCCCGAAGTCAGAACAGCAAGACGGAGCGCTCCGTCTCGCTGTTCTAGCTTGGGGATGGCTGCACAAAGCCTCCGCAGGGCAGCGGAGTGCCTTCACCCAGCTGCTCTGCGGAGGCTTCAAAGGCTGCGCTCCGAAGGCTTGCGGATAGCCGCCTGAAGCCTGGAGAGCCGCTGCACAGTTTCCCCTCTCTGCACAGCGCCCCTTCAGTAAAGCAGGAGGAGAAATGGAAGGTGCTCCGTTTCTCCTGCCGCTTCGCTGAAGGGGCGCTGAGCAGAGAGGGGGAGAATTCCCCCCCCCATTCTCCCCCTCCTATGGTCCGGTGCGTCCTATGGTCCATCCTATAGAGCGAAAAATACAGTATTGTTTCCTTCCCTTAATAAAAAAACTAAATGGGCGATAGACTCCTGTCTTCCTCTCTGACCTGTGAATGACCTGATCTTCCTGTTAGCCCCTTGACACCCCAATGGGAAGGCCACTCAAAAGCATGGCACCTGAGGCAATCTATAGCACAATGAGCAAATGCCCCAAAACTGCTTCGCTACCGTTAACATAGAGACTGTATCTCTCCAAGTCGTAGGGCTCCATCTTGGTGAAGCCACTTGTCCGGTTAACGATTTCGTGATACACTTTCACTCGGTCGAACGTCAGGGCAGCAGAGCTGTTCCGGTAAGAGCAGACGGCATCCATCCCGGTTTTGTCCCCTTTTTGCACCGGTCTGCAAGGCAAGAGAAAGGATCTGAACAGGAGCCTTTGGAACTGGCCCAGGGAGTGGGTCCGAGAGGAATGAAGCTGCTGCTGTCTGGGGAAGAGATGATCAAAGCTGAAATGTCTACACGTAAGAGGAAGGCTGACCTGAGAGTTGACACTTTGCATCCCATATACGCCGGGCCGATACTGCTACTGCGGAGGACTCTTCCAAACTGAAAAAGAAAGGATCCGTTGAATATTATTATTTTGAATCCAATACTCCGAGTGAGTAAATGTTACTTGTACCTTTTACGAGATTGTGTGATTGTTATTTTAAGGGGGAAATACCAGGTGAATCCAGTCTGCCTTAAAGCATCCTGGATTAAGGCTAAAATTAGCTGGTCTAAGCTTCCCTTTCAAGTTGCTAAACTCACAAACAGGAGGAAGGAAAGATAAAGGTAAAGGTACCCATGCCTATACGGGCCAGTCTTGACAGACTCTAGGGTTGTGCGCCCATCTCACTTAAGAAGCCGGGGGCCAGCGCTGTCTGGAGACACTTCCGGGTCACGTGGCCAGCGTGACATCGCTGCATCTGGCGAGCCAGAGCTGCACACGGAAACGCCGTTTACCTTCCCGCTAGTAAGCGGTCCCTATTTATCTACTTGCACCCGGGAGTGCTTTCGAACTGCTAGGTTGGCAGGCGCTGGGACCAAACAACGGGAGCGCACCCCGCTGCGGGGATTCGAACCACCGACCTTTCGATCGGCAAGCCCTAGGCACTGAGGCTTTTACCCACAGCGCCACCCGCGTCCCAGGAAGCAAAGATAATATCTAATAAATTTAGCATCAAGTCACATCCCAACAGTTACAACCTAATTAATAGCCAGTTTATGGACCAAAGCTTATGTCTAAAAGGTCCTAGCCTGTCAGTGGAGGTCAAACTACCAGGGAACACCACCACAGCATCCCAAACAATCAACGCCAACTGGAACCAGTCTTACCAGAGTGGTGAGTGCTTTCTCTGTGGAGTTGAACGCCTTCGAATTGGGAGTTCCCATCTCTGGCTTGTATCTGAGGTTGGTTACAGTGCAGTTCATGGTGAACCGTTCAACTGCCAGGGCTGGGGTCGGGGTTGGTGCTTTGGTCACCAAGGGTGAAACAGCTGGAAAGGAAAACAGCTATAAACCAATGCTCTTCCACTGAAGCTCTGCAAGAGACCCAACATCTTCTGGCTCCCCTTCCCCTCTCCCCACGTTCTGCACAAAGTTAGGATCTGATTGTGGGACTTACTTGGTTTGAGAGGTTTCTCATTGTAGCCTAGGCAAAAAGGAAAGATAAGAGCAATTAGCATAAAAGTCAGCAGCATATCTCTTCTTTCTCGCATCCAAAAATGCAAGAAGGGCTTTTACATTCGCCAGAAGCTCGGCTCTGCCCTCGCCGGTCCTGGAAGGAGCCATTTTAAAAGTCCCATATGCTCAGAGACTTTGTTCCTGTTCATTGTGGGGATATAGGAAGCCCAGAGCACTTGTTCTTTAGATGGCCCTTTTAGGAAGAGGCACGGAGTGAGACCTCCCGGGAAAGCAAAAAATTGACCTTTTCCTGTTAGGCAAAGATCATAAGACGACCCGGATGGTCGCCAGATTCTGTGTACAGATCTGTAGGCGCAGACCACCCCCCAACCCAAACTAGTTCATCAAGAAAATCCCCAAACTTGGTTACATGGGTGACTCTGGGCCATCTCTCTGCGGTAGCTTATCTTAAAGTTTTAAGCTTATCGCATTTATAAATTTTAAATTTATTGTTGTACATCGTTTTAAATGTTTGCTTTCCTTCTGGGATTGTACCCCCAAGGGTGTTTTATAAGCTGGTCTCTGACAGTAATAAATTCATCTATCCATCTATCTAGCATGAAAGGCAAGGGGGAGAAAGAATTATTACGACGATCCCTGATTGCAATATGCAGGCACCTGTTGAGAACACACACACCAAACCCCCTCCATATATATAAGGAAAGCACAATAAATGTTGTGTGAAAAAGGATTCCCATTATGGCAGAGCACACTGCTCCCGTGCTGTGCCGGAATGAGCCTTTGGCAACACTGCAATACTGCAAACATACCCACAGATATTCAACGTACGTGAAATGCATAAAAACTATTTGGCCAATGTCGTTTTGTTTCATTTTTTTCATTTCACTTTAAATTTGGCTACCATTATTTTATTATTATCATTTATTGAATTTATATACCACGCCATACCTGGAGGTCTCAGGGTGGTTCACAGAACAAAATCAAAATAGAAAACCACAAAATATATAATCAGTATCTACCATTGACGTGGAGGCTGTATCTTTCCATGCTGTAGGGACCCATCTTGGTGAAACCGCTGGTCCGGTTGACGATTTCATGGTACACCTTCACTCGGTCAAAGGCGGGCATAGTGGAGTCGTTGCGGTAAGTGCAGACGGCGTCCATTCCAGTTTCGTCCCCGTCTCTCACCGGTCTGAGAGGGGAGGGAGAAGGAAAGAGAGGGTTTTAGCAGAAATATTGGGATGTGTGGGTCAAGAGAAAGGAGTATTGAATTGTTAGGAACAGAAGGGCACAGGATGATGCTGGTCCTTTTGAACAATGGCTGGTTTAACTAGGAACCCAGGGAACTGACTTATACCGACTGGTCCATCAAGCTCAATATTGTCCACCTCCCCAGCAGTCTTCCTTACCACCCTGCCCAACCAAGAGGTGCTGAGGACTGAGTCTGGGGCCTACTGCTTGCATAGCAGACGCTCAGCAACCAAGTTATGGTCTTTCCCCTAAATGTAGTACAAGATTCTAGTCCTCTAGGTTAAACAGGAGCTCACGAAGCTGCCCCATACTCAGTCAGACCATCTAGCTTCGTATTCTCCGCTCTCCAGGGCCAGATTCACTACCTTCCCTTCGCTTGCCCATTACCTGCCCTTTGGTATTTGTACTGTATTTATTAGAAAATGTATTTTACAAAGAATAAGTTGTGCTGGGGAAAATAAAACCTATGTAATGTAATGGCTGCAAAATCTTGTGACTCCAGTTAAGGGCACAGAAACGCTGAACTGTGGCCTTGTCAATGTGTTAACGCCCTTTAAAAGTGACCATGTGTGTGTGTGTGAAGGAGCTGGTGCGGACAGACAAGCTATAATTTATGGGCTGCTTCAAAGGTGTTTTGGAAGCTAGAAGATCCTCTTTTGGACTCAAGAGAGTGAGATGCGTTGCATCGGACTTAGCATATATGTATGGTATTGCTTGTAATAACTGCCATCCTGCAAGCAAAGAGTTATCTTTAAAGTCTCGTGTGTGGACTAGGGCACTAGGGCACCGCTGCATCACTCTGCGTGACTCAGGGAAAAAGCGAGGCTTACTTCAAAGCTGTGACTTTGCATCCCGAATACTCTGGGCCGATACTGCCTACGGAGAAGATTCTGCCAAGCTGGGGAGAAAGACAAGATACATTGAGTACGTTGAACCTAGACGCTCCGCACCTTACGAGAATCAATTTTGGCAAGTGGATCGGAACCCAACTCTTACCAAATGCCTGTCTAAATAAAGAAGAAGAAAAAGTCCTAGCCTGTCAGTGGAGGTCAAACTACCAGGGAACACCACCACAGCATCCCAAACAATCAACGCCAACTGGAACCAGTCTTACCAGAGTGGTGAGCGCTTTCTCTGTGGAGTTGAACGCCTTCGAATTGGGAGTTCCCATCTCCGGCTTGTATCTGAGGTTGGTTACGGTGCAGTTGACGGTGAATCGTTCAACCGCCAGGGGTGGGGTTGGGGTTGGTGCTTTGGTTGGCACCGGGGGCAAAACCGCTGGAAAGGAAAACAATGATATCTTGACCGTCTTCTGTTGAAGCTCTATCACGAGACCGTCACCCCCGGTTCTCCTTCCCTGCCCTCCGTGTTCTGAATGGACTCAAAATCAGGTTTCCAATACGGTACTTACTTGTTTCGCGAGGCTGTTCGTTATAGCCTAGGCAAAAGGAAAGGAAGGAATGGTTTGTGTTAGAATGAATGTGATGAAAGAATTCTTGCTTTGATCCCTCGTCTACAAGATGCACTTGCCCACGGACACTTGGACCCCCCCCAAAAAAATATCCCAGGAAGCCGTAACAAATACACAATCAAAGGCACAGAGCCCACCACCTTCCAAGACCCACTCTTCCACTGTTGAACAGCTCTCACCATCAGAAAGTTATTCCTGATGTTTAGTCACAATCTCTTTTCTTGTCATTGGAATCTATTTGTTTGTGTCCTACCCTCTGGTGCAGCAGAAAACAAGCTTTCCCCATCTTCCATGTTCAGATATTTCCTCGCCCTTCCAACGTTTGGAAATGGCTATCCTATCTCCTCTCGGTCTCCTCTTCTCCACACTAAACTTACCCAACTCTCTCAACTATTCTTCATAAGGTTTGGTTTCCAGGCCCTTATTGGTCACCCTCCTCTGCACATGCCAACATCCTTCTTAAATTGTAGTGCCCAGAATTGGACACCGTATTCCAGGTGTGGTCTAACCAAGGCACAACAGAGTGGGACTATGACTTCGCTTGATATGGACACTAGACTTCTGTTGATGCTGCCTAGAATAGCATTCACATCTTGGCTGCGGTCTCACCCTGTTGATACATGTTAAGCTTGTTGTTTACTAAGACACCTAGACTTTTTTCACATGCTGTCAAGCCAGGTACCTCCCCAATTCTTTTTTCTGCACCTGGTTATTCCTCCCTGAATGTGAAGGAACAACCTGATGCACAAAGTTTCCCAAACTTCCTAACTTGCCACCCCTTACTCAAAAGTGTAGAGCCACAACAACCATTCAGAAGCATTAGAATAATGCAAACACCCCCCCACCCCTTACGACTAAATCTTCTTTAAAAACCAACACTAGGCTACCGTTGACGTAGAGGCTGTCTCTTTCCATGCTGTAGGGACCCATCTTGGTGAAACCGCTGGTCTGGTTGACGATTTCGTGGTACACCTTCACCCGGTCAAAGGTGGGCGTGGTGGAGTCGTTGCGGTAAGTGCAGATGGCATCCATTCCGGTTTCATCCCCGTCTCTCACCGGTCTGGGGAAAGAGAGAGAGAATTTGGGATGCAGGACTGACCACAAAGATCGAAAACAGAGGAGGGAGGAAGTCCCTGTTGCCAGAGTGAGAAAGGACCAGAGGATATGCGTTTCCACACTTGAGGAAGGCTTACCTGAGCTGAGTCACTTCGCATCCCAGGTATGCTGGGCCAATGCTGCTCTTCCGAAGAATTCTTCCAAACTGAAGAAGGAAGGAAACATTGAATTGGTGAAATCATCAGGATCACCCACGACACGTCCCATGCCAGTCTCACAAGTAGATGGGAATCAGACTTACCAGCATGGTGAGTGCTTTCTCCGTAGCATTGAAGGCCTTTGAGTTGGGAGTTCCCATTTCTGGCTTGTATCTGAGGTTGGTTACGGTACAGTTGAGGGTGAAGCGTTCAAGTGTTGGCATTGGGGTTGGCGTTGGGGTTGGCGTTGGCAGAGTGGCTGCAAGTGGAAGAATAGGACACATGGCAGTGATGAGAGGTGATGGGATTGTGACACATATCAAAACAATCAGCAAAAGCATGTTAAAAGTTATGCTCTTCCACTTTGGCACAGCCATTACTGACTCCCTCATTTTAGTCGTTCCCTTGAGTTTGTCATGAGGAGCACAATTTATGGATAATGATATGGTACTTACTTGATGCAACAGGAACTTCATTATAACCTAGGACAAAGAAAGACATGCTGGTTTATGATTGGACCAAGACTATGGTGTTTCAGTTGTAGACACTTGAAAAGGGTTCAATCCAGACTTCCTCTGAGTGTAATCCTCCTCAGGGGAGGTTCCCCCCTCTCCATTCCCCCCCCCCTCTTTCCACCAATGAAATGAAACAATGAAATCCCTGTTTAGAGAGCTCTCAGTTCTGGAGTGAGAGGCCTCATCTCTCAGGAAATCATGGACATAACAAGAAAACTGAGCTCTGTACTATGTACTATGACACAAACCCCACATAAGGCATGCACACGAGATGATTAGGAAACAGCTGGTTACCATTGACATAGAGGCTGTATCTTTCCATGCTGTAAGGACCCATCTTGGTGAAACCGCTGGTCTGGTTGACGATTTCTTGGTACACCTTCACCCTGTCAAAGGCGGGCGTGGTGGAGTCGTTGCGGTAAGTGCAGACGGCATCCATTCCGGTTTCATCCCCATCACTCACAGGTCTGGGAGGAAAGAGAGAGAGAGAGGTTGAGCTGAATTATGAGCAGTTGGAACGGTTGGGCGAGACAGGATCATTTGTGTCCAAGGGATGATCAGAGCTAAAGGGTTCCCGTAGTTGGGGATGGCTCACCTGAGCTGAGTCACTTTGCATCCCACATATGCCGGGCCAATGCTGCTGTTGCGGAGAATTCTTCCCAGCTGAAAAATGAAGGAGGCATTGAGTACATCAAATCGATAGAAGCGTGACAAGCCATTCTCACAATGGGCAGGAATTGGACTTACCAGCGTGGTGAGAGCTTTTTCTGTAGCGTTGAAGGCCTTTGAATTGGGCGTCCCCATTTCTGGGTTATACTTGAGGTTGGTTACGGTCCAGTTGACGGTGAAGGGTTCAACTGCCAGGGCTGGGGTTGGTGTCGGGGCTGGTGGAGGGGCTACCACAGGAAATGAAATGAATGGATCAGGCAGAGGCTAGTGGCTCACCGCATGGTGTGACTGACCAAGATAACAACCAATCAATTTAAATGTGTTTGGCCAAGACTATTGCCTTTCTATAATTCCTTTCCTTGAGTTTGGTGAAAGGGCCATGAAGAGTTTTTAGAAGTTGGAACTTTTAAAGCAAACTTACTTGGTTCAACTGGGACTTCATGATAACCTGGGGGAAAAGAAGAAACACAGGTTTATAAATGAGGCAAAACAGTGGTGTTTCAGATGGAGATTCCCGGCAAAAAAATACTGCATTTTTTGCTCTATAAGACTCACTTTTTCCCTCCTAAAAAGTAAGGGGAAATGTGTGTGCGTCTTATGGAGCAAATGCAGGCTGCGCATCTATCACAGAAGCCAGAACAGCAAGAGGGATTGCTGCGCAGCGATCCCTCTTGCTGTTCTGGCTTATGAGATTCAAGATTATTTTTTTCTTGTTTTCCTCCTCCAAAAACTAGGTGCGTCTTTTGGTCTGGTGCGTCCTATAGAGCGAAAAATACGGTAACTGGTTGCATCCAGAATTCCCTTGCGTGGTGTATTGCTTGGAAGGGGGGGGGGGTCCTCCAATCTATCTCCCTCTCAACCAGCTCTGTGGGGATTGGGAAAGCTTCTTGAACATGGGCTACGTGGTGCAGTAATAGGGGCAGCAACAGGGAGGAGGCATCCTTCTCAGTGGTTGATGACCTCTTCCACAATCTATCTCTGCAGCCAATTCACCTTCCTTCAACTCATGGAGTTTGAAATCCCCCATTTGAAAGGACGTCATTCTGGAGATGGAGCCCTCATCTCTCTGAAAACATTAGACCTGATGAGCAGACGGGACCCTCAGGACTACCTGCACTGTAACTACGACACAAACCACACAGAGAGGTAATCTATGTACATTAAATCCTTAAGAAACACTTGGTTACCGTTGACGTAGAGGCTGTCTCTTTCCATGGTGTAGGGACCCATCTTGGTGAAACCGCTGGTCTGGTTGATGATCTCGTGGTACACCTTCACCCGGTCAAAGGCGGGTGTGGTGGAGTCGTTGCGGTAAGTGCAGACGGCATCCATTCCGGTTTCATCCCCGTCTCTCACCGGTCTGGGAAAAGAGAGAGAGAATTTGGGGTGCAGGACTGACCACAAAGATCGAAAACAGAGGAGGGAGGAAGTCCCTCTTGCCAGAGTGAGTAATGTCCAGGGGATATGCGTTTCCGCACTTGAGGAAGGCTTACCTGAGCTGAGTCACTTCGCATCCCAGGTATGCTGGGCCAATGCTGCTCTTCCGAAGAATTCTTCCAAACTGAAGAAGGAGGGAAACATTGAATTGGTGAAATCATCAGGATCACCCATGACACGTCCCATGCCAGACTCACAAGTAGATGGGAACAAGACTTACCAGCATGGTGAGCGCTTTCTCCGTAGCGTTGAAGGCCTTTGAGTTGGGAGTCCCCATTTCTGGCTTGTATCTGAGGTTGGTTACGGTACAGTTGAGGGTGAAGCGTTCAAGTGTTGGGACTGGGGTTGGGGTTTGTGTTGGCACTGGCATAGTGGCTGCAAGTGGAAGCATAGGAGGTACATCGTGTGATGGGATTGTGACACACAGTAAAGCAATCAACAAAAGCATGTTAAAATTTATGCTCTTCCACTTTGGCACAGCCACTGCTGACACCCTCATTTTAGTCGTTCCCTTGAGTTTGTCATGAGCACAATTTATGGATAATGATATGGTACTTACTTGATGCAACAGGAACTTCATTATAACCTAGAACAAAGGAAGACAGGCTTGTTTACGAATGGACCAAGACAGTGGTGTTTCAGTTGTAGACACTTGAAAAGGGTCCAATCCAGACTTCCACTGAGTGTAATCCTCCTCAGGGGAGGCTCCCCCCTCTCCATTCCCCACTCCCAAAGTTCCTTCTGCCTATGAAACATGAAATCCCCGTTTAGAGAGCTCTCAGTTCTGGAGTGAGTGGCCTCATCTCTCAGGAAATCATGGACACAACAAGAAAACTGAGCTCAGAGGAGAGTCTATTTCTGTACTATGACACAAACCCCACACAGAGATAAGGCATGCACATGAGATGATTAGGAAACAGCTGGTTACCATTGACATAGAGGCTGTATCTTTCCATGCTGTAAGGACCCATCTTGGTGAAACCGCTGGTCTGGTTGACGATCTCGTGGTACACCTTCACCCGGTCAAAGGCGGGCGTGGTGGAGTCATTGCGGTAAGTGCAGACGGCATCCATTCTGGTTTCATCCCCATCACTCACAGGTCTGGGAGGAAAGAGAGAGAGAGAGGTTGAGTTGAATTATGAGCAGTTGGAACGGTTGGGTGAGACAGGATCATTTATGTCTGTTCAAGGGATGGTCAGAGCTAAAAGGTTCCAGTAGTTGGGGATGGCTCACCTGAGCTGAGTCACTTTGCATCCCACATATGCCGGGCCAATGCTGCTGTTGCGGAGAATTCTTCCCAGCTGAAAAATGAAGGAGGCATTGAGTACATCAAATCGATAGAAGCGTGACAAGCCATTCTCACAATGGGCAGGAATTGGACTTACCAGCGTGGTGAGAGCTTTTTCTGTAGCGTTGAAGGCCTTTGAATTGGGCGTCCCCATTTCTGGGTTATACTTGAGGTTGGTTACGGTCCAGTTGACGGTGAAGGGTTCAACTGCCAGGGCTGGGGTTGGTGTCGGGGCTGGTGGAGGGGCTACCACAGGAAATGAAATAAATGGATCAGGCAGAGGCTAGTGGCTCATTGCATGGTGTCACTGATCAGAATAACAACCAATCAATGTATATGTGTTTACATAGATGCTCTTCCATTGACATATGGCCAACACTATTGCCTTCCTATAACTTCCTTGGGTTTGGTGAAAGGGCCATGAAGGGCTTAAAGATGTAGGATTTTTAAAAGTAAACTTACTTGATTTAGCTGGGACCTCATGATAACCTGGGGGAAAAGAAGATACAAAGGTTTATTAATGAGGAAAGACAGTGGTGTTTCAGATGGAGATTCTGGAAAAAAATAGAACTGGTTGCATCCAGAATTCCCTTGCGTGGTGTATTGCTTGGAAGGGGGGGGGGGTCCTCCAATCTATCTCCCTCTCAACCAGCTCTGTGGGGATTGGGAAAGCTTCTTGAACATGGGCTACGTGGTGCAGTAATAGGGGCAGCAACAGGGAGGAGGCATCCTTCTCAGTGGTTGATGACCTCTTCCACAATCTATCTCTGCAGCCAATTCAGCTTCCTTCAGCCCATTTGAAAGGATGTTATTCTGGAGATGGAGCCCTCATCTCTCTGAAAACATTAGACCTGATGTGCAGACAGGACCCTCAGGACACCTGCACTGTAACTACGACACAAACCACACAGAGAGGTAATCTATACAAGAAATCTTCAAGAAACACTAGGCTACCGTTGACGTAGAGGCTGTCTCTTTCCATGCTGTAGGGACCCATCTTGGTGAAACCGCTGGTCTGGTTGACGATCTCATGGTACACCTTCACTCGGTCAAAGGCGGGCGTGGTGGAGTCGTTGCGGTAAGTGCAGACGGCGTCCATTCCGGTTTCATCCCCATCTCTCACCGGTCTGGGAGGAGAGGGAAATCAGGATTCAGGATTGACCACAGGTGGAAAACAGAGGAGGGAGGAAGTCACTCTTTCCAGAGTGAGAAATGACCAAAGGATTTGCGTTTCCGCACTTGAGGAAGGCTTACCTGAGCTGAGTCACTTTGCATCCCAGGTACGCTGGGCCAATGCTGCTGTTGCGGAGAATTCTTCCAAACTGAAGAAGGAAGGAAACATTGAATTGGTGAAATCATCAGGATCACCCACGACACGTCCCATGCCAGTCTCACAAGTATATGGGAATGAGACTTACCAGCATGGTGAGCGCTTTCTCCGTAGCGTTGAAGGCCTTTGAGTTGGGAGTTCCCATTTCTGGCTTGTATCTGAGGTTGGTTACGGTACAGTTGAGGGTGAAGTGTTCAAGTGTTGGGACTGGGGTTGGCGTTTGTGTTGGCGTTGGCAGAGTGGCTGCAAGTGGAAGCATAGGAGGTACATTGTGTGATGGGATTGTGACACACAGTAAAGCAATCAACAAAAGCATGTTAAAAGTTATGCTTTTCCACTGAGGCATGGCCATTGCTGACACCTTCATTTTAGTCGTTCCCTTGAGTTTGTCATGAGGAGCACAATTTTTTATATTTTTATTTTATTGGGTTTTATAAACAAGAATAATGTTATACAAACAAGTATAGCAAGTATTCTCATGTTGTTTGTGTATCACAAAAATACCATAATAAATGTGGGAGAAATTCTACAACATATGCACATAATTTAAGGTTTATGATATGGTACTTACTTGATGCAACAGGAACTTCATTATAACCTAGAACAAAGGAAGACAGGCTTGTTTACGAATGGACCAAGACAGTGGTGTTTCAGTTGTAGACACTTGAAAAGGGTTAAATCCAGACTTCCTCTGAGTGTAATCCTCCTCAGGGGAGGCTCCCCGCTCTCCATTCCCCCCTCTTTCCACCTATGAAACATGAATTCCCCTCATAAGGAAGCTGTACCTGAAGGAAGAACTGAGGGGAGAGACTCCATCAGGCAAGGCCTCCTTCCACCTGCCTTGCTCTACCCTCTAGACTTTGCTTCTCAATGTGTATTGTATTTTTTTATGTACTGTGGCTTGCCATTGTTTTATTGATTATAGTTTAGATATTATTTATTATAACTGTTGAGTGGATTTCTGTTTAACTTTTATATGTTGATTGCAGTGGCGTAGCGTGGGTTGTCAGCACCCGGGGCAAGGCAAGTAATTTGCGCCCCCCCCCCCGCTGCACTGTCCCTCCCCCAGATAGTTCCTCGCTCTCTCTCCGCACCGCACGCCTGGCACCCCCCCTCCACAGTGGGCGGCGACCCGGCGGCTTGGATCGGATTCGCACAGCCAGCACTGCAGTGAGAGAGAGTGAGTGAGCCAGGTAGGGGCAGAGAGCTGCGAGTGCGAGCGCGCCCCCCCAGATGTTGCGCCCGGTGCGGCCGGCCCCCTCTGCACCCCCCACGCTACGCCACTGGTTGATTGACAGGGAACTGCCATTGGCTCAGAGGCGAGAAATAGAAGGGCAGTTGTGTTACAGGGAGCTTCCGAAAGTCTTGCGATGCAGCTCAGTTCCTCTTCCGGGAAGGAGGAAAGCCCCACCTCCGGTGGGGAAGAGGTACAAGGAGCAGAGGACGCTGGTAGGAGCCTTAATACTACTTCTGGGCAAGCTGGTCTGGAGGGAAACATGCCCTTGCCATCGCCCATTCTGCGCAGAAGTTTGGGGCGCAGAGAGGGGAGGAGACGGCTGGGGGTAACGAAACTCTTATGTTGGGGGAGGTTAAAAAAAAAGACCACTCCCAGATTCTGCTAGCAACTGAGCCAGACATGAGCTTTGGGGGGCTCTTCACTGTAAATAGTTTGCACAAAAATAAAGCCTGTAAGACACAGGTCCTGTTACTCTCGAGCAACCGCTACAGCCACCCGACATTGATATTATTATTTTATACGATTCTAATGATTGTTGAATGTTACTTTTTTGATGTAGGCTGCCTATTTTAAAGTTATTGTTATTATCACATTTTTGTATTGCATTAGTATTGTTATAAGATGTACAATTTTTGTTTCTTCAGCTTGTAAACCGCATTGAGGATTGTAAGATAGAAAGACGGTATACAAATTAAAAATGATGATGATGATGATGATGGAGTGAGAGGCCTCAGGATATCATGGACACAACAAGAAAACTGAGCTCAGTCTATTTCTGTACTATGACACAAACCCCACACAGCGATAAGGCGTGCACATGAGAAGATTAGGAAACAGCTGATTACCATTGACATAGAGGCTGTATCTTTCCATGTTGTAGGGACCCATCTTGGTGAAACCGCTGGTCTGGTTGACAATTTCATGGTACACCTTCACCCGGTCAAAGGCGGGCGTGGTGGAGTCGTTGCGGTAAGTGCAGACGGCATCCATTCCGGTTTCATCCCCATCACTCACAGGTCTGGGAGGAAAGAGAGAGAGGTTGAGTAGAATTATGAGCAGTTGGAACGGTTGGGCGAGACAGGATCATTTGTGTCCAAGGGATGATCAGAGCTAAAAGGTTCCCATGTTTGAGGATGGCTGACCTGAGCTGAGTCACTTTGCATCCCACATATGCCGGGCCAATGCTGCTGTTGCGGAGAATTCTTCCCAGCTGAAAAATGAAAGAGGCATTGAGTACATCAAATCGATAGAAGGGTGACAAGCCATTCTCACAAGTGGGCAGGAATTGGACTTACCAGCGTGGTGAGAGCTTTCTCTGTAGCATTGAAGGCCTTTGAATTGGGCGTCCCCATTTCTGGGTTATACTTGAGGTTGGTTACGGTCCAGTTGACGGTGAAGGGTTCAACTGCCAGGGCTGGGGTTGGTGTCGGGGCTGGTGGAGGGGCTACCACAGGAAATGAAATAAATGGATCAGGCAGAGGCTAGTGGCTCATTGCATGGTGTGACTGACAAAATAACAACCAATCAATTTATATGTGTTCACATAGATGCTCTTCCATTGACATATGGCCAACACTATTGCCTTCCTATAACTCCTTTCCTTGGGTTTGGTGAAAGGGCCATAAAGGGCTTAAAGATGTAGGATTTTTAAAAGTAAACTTACTTGATTCAGCTGGGACCTCATGGTAACCTAGGACAAAGGAAGACAGGCTGGTTATGATTGGACCAAAACAGTGGTGTTGCAGTTGTAGACACTTGAAAAGGGTTCAATCCAGACTTCTTCTGAGCGTAATCCTCCTTAGGGGAGGCTACCCCTTCTCTATGCCCCACTCCCAAATTTCCTTCTGCCTATGACATCCTCAGTTTGGGAGTGAGGAGCCTCATCTCTCAGGAAATCATGGGCACAACAAGAAACTGAGCTCAGAGGACAGTCTATTCTATTCCATTACACAAACCGCAGACAGTTAATCTATGGACAGGAAGTGACTAAGAATCTCTTGGCTACCGTTGACGTAGAGGCTGTATCTTTCCATGTTGTAGGGACCCATTTTGGTGAAGCCGCTGGTCTGGTTGACAATTTCATGGTACACCTTCACTCGGTCAAAGGCTGGCGTGGTGGAGTCATTGCGGTAAGTGCAGACGGCGTCCATTCCAGTTTCGTCCCCATTTCTCACCGGTCTGGGAGGAGAGAGAATGAGTTTCAGGTGTAAGACAGACCACAAAGGTGGACAACAGAAGAGGGATGAAATCACTGTTTCCAGAGTGAGTAATGTCCAGAGGATATATGTTTCCGCACTTGAGGAAGGCTTACCTGAGCTGAGTCACTTCGCATCCCAGGAACGCCGGGCCAATGCTGCTGTTGCGGAGAATTCTTCCAAACTGAAGAAGAAAAGAAACACTTAATTGGTGAAATCAACAGGCTCGCTCACACCTCATTGCATGCCATTCTCAAAAGTGGCTCGGAATCAGACTTACCAGCATGGTGAGCACTTTCTCTGTAGCGTTGAAGGCCTTTGAGTTGGGAGTTCCCATTTCTGGCTTGTATCTGAGGTTGGTTACGGTACAATTGATGGTGAAGTGTTCAAGTGTTGGGACTGGGGTTGGGGTTTGTGTTGGTGCTGGCAAAGTGGCTGGAACAGGAGGAGAAAGATATGTACTAGTGTCAAGAGATTTATAGTATTATACAATTATTATACCCTATCCATTAAAGGGTGCTCATATTGACACGCGGTTCACTGATGTATTACCAAAGGTTTTAATATCATGAGTCTCATCCCTGACTATGTTGTAAGAGACTCGACTTAAAAATACTTAGGTGATACTTACTTGCTTCAAGAGGCACTTCATTGTAAACTAGAAAAGGACAAGATACACTGGGAGTGTGTTGTGTTACAATTTCAATGTGGTTCTACTTACTTGTTTTAGGAGGGTCTTCATGATAACCTACAGAAAAGTAAGAGACAGTCATTTGAGAAGCTCTCAATATATTGATGTTAAAATTAGGAGGGGTTTTTTCTGGGGCAGGAGAATTGTTACGTCCTCCTATATTCAGAAGATGCACTACACAGAGGCAGGGCCTCCTGGGCTGAGGACAAAACCTCCATAACGTCATCCCTGCACCTAGATTTCCACAGCGACTCAGGCAGCACAAAATCACATGAAAATACCCCAGCATTCAGTTCACAAGCATGGGTCCGAATATCTCTGCAAACATTGACTCAGATGAAGGCTGGGCTTGGGGGTACTGCACAACACACACACACACAGACGGACAAGCTATGCACATCAAGAGTTCCACAACTTGTTTACCATTGACGTAGAGGCTGTATCTTTCCACCTCATAGGGCCCCATCTTGCTGAAGTTGTCCGTCTGGTTGACGATCTCGTGGTACACCTTCACTCGGTCAAAGGCGGGGCTGGTGGAATCATTGCGGTAAGTGCAGACGGCGTCCATTCCAGTTTCATCCCCGTTCTTCACTGGTCTGGGAGGACAAAGAGAGAGGGAGATCATTCAGGATGCAGAATGGTCCACAAGGGAAGAAACCATGGAGTCCCACTTGCCAAAGTGTGGTATGAGCAGCAAAGAAATGTTCTCTCTTTGGAGGAAGACTTACCTGAGCTGAGTCACTCTGCACCCCAGATACGCAGGGCCAATGCTGCTGTTGCTGAGGAATCTGCCAAGCTGAGAGAGGAATGAGACATGATGTCAAAGCAAGAGCCTGGTCTACCCCTCCTCACAAGCCATTCTCACAAGCAGTTGGAATCAGACTTACCACTGCGATAAGTGCTCTTTCCGTTGTGTTGAACACTGTAGAATTGGGTTGTCCCATCTCTTCCCTGTACTTGAGGTTGGTGACGGTGAAATTGACGGTGAATTGTTCAACCGCAGGAATTGGGGTTGTTGTTTGGGCTGGCATTGGCAGAGTGGCTGGGATAGAGGGGGAAAGAATGAATGTCTATCCCACTCCTTCCCAAAGGGCCCCCAGGATGGGAAAAGAAGGAAAAAACCCAACGCAGCAATATCCAGAATGCAATAACTAAAATGAAGGCCACCCAACACCTTGCTTTCACAATCTCATTAAAGGATTGAAATATTTTGAAAGTAAGCAGGAAGTCCACCCGCTGGTGAGACTGATATATCTAACAAATGAATCACTTGAATCAAAGAAGCTTCATTTTGGTACTCTTCCACTCATGCATAGTCAACATCAACTACTCTGATTGTCAGAAGGGGAGTGCTGTGTTAGAATTTCAATGTGGTTCTACTTACTTGTTTCAGGCGGGTCTTCATGATAACCTACAGAAAAGTAAGAGATGGTCATTTGAGAAGCTCTCAATATATTGATGTTTAAAATAAGGAGGTTTCTTTCTGGGGCAGAGAATTGTTACGTCCTCCTGTGTTCAGAAGATGCACTAAGCAGAGGAAGTGAGAAGCATCTCACACATATTATGACACAATCATGTCCATCACCTCGATTAGCTTTGGACACTTTCATGACATGGGGAGGCCTCCTGGGCAGAGGACAAAAACCTCATAGCGTCATCCCTGCACCCAGATTGGTTCACAAGCAGGGATCCTAATATCTCTGCAAACATTGACTTAGATGAAGGCTGGGCTTGGGGGTACTGCACAAAACACACACTCATTCACTCTCATACACACGGGGAATCTATGCACTTCAAGGGCTCCACAACTTGTTTACCATTGACGTAGAGGCTGTATCTTTCCACCTCATAGGGCCCCATCTTGCTGAAGTTGTCCGTCTGGTTGACGATCTCGTGGTACACCTTCACTCGGTCAAAGGCGGGGCTGGTGGAGTCATTGCGGTAAGTGCAGACAGCGTCCATTCCAGTTTCATCCCCGTTCTTCACTGGTCTGGGAGGACAAAGAGAGAGGGAGATCATTCAGGATGCAGAATGGTCCACAAGGGAAGAAACCATGGAGTCCCACTTGCCAAAGTGTGGTATGAGCAGCAAAGAAATGTTCTCTCTTTGGAGGAAGACTTACCTGAGCTGAGTCACTCTGCACCCCAGATACGCAGGGCCAATGCTGCTGTTGCTGAGGAATCTGCCAAGCTGAGAGAGGAATGAGACACGATGTCAAAACAAGAGCCTAGTCTACCCCGCCTCACAAGCCATTCTCACAAGCAGTTGGAATCAGACTTACCACTGCGATAAGTGCTCTTTCCGTTGTGTTGAACACTGTAGAATTGGGTTGTCCCATCTCTTCCCTGTACTTGAGGTTGGTGACAGTGAAATTGACGGTGAATTGTTCAACCGATGGAATTGGGGTTGTTGTTTGGGCAGGTGTGGGCAGAGTGGCTGGAACAGACATAGGTATATCATAAATTTCCATTCCACACTTCCCAAAGGGGCAGCAGAAAAGTTAAAACAAGGAAAAATCAAATGAAAGAATTCCCAGAATACAATAATTAAAATGCAACACATCAAACTCCCAGGTCTCACACAACATATGTTTCCTCGTTAAGAGACTGAAATACTTTTAATTTCAACTAGAAGTGAATGGAATGGTGTGACTGAGAATTGAGAATAGAAAACCAAACAAAGCAATATTCAGAATGCAAGAATCAAAATGAAGGCCATGAAACTTCTTTTCTCAAATTATATATCCCCTTCTTAACAGATTCAAATATTTTCAATGTCAACCAGAAGTCAATCCCATGGTGAGACTGAAAAATCTAACAAATGAATCACTTGAATCATAGAAGCTTCATTTTGGTACTCTTCTATCCATGCATTGTGGACATCAGCTACTCTGATTGTCAGAGGGGGGCTTGCTGTGTTAGAATTTCAATGTGGTTCTACTTACTTGTTTTAGGAGGGTCTTCATGATAACCTACAGAAAAGTAAGAGACAGTCATTTGAGAAGCTCTCAATATATTGATGTTTAAAATAAGGAGGGTTTTTTTCTGGGGCAGGAGAATTGCTCCGTCCTCCTATATTCAGAAGATGCACTACACAGAGGCAGGGCCTCCTGGGCTGAGGACAAAACCTCCATAACGTCATCCCTGCACCCAGATTTCCACAGCAACTCAAGCAGCACAAAATCACATGAAAATACCCCGGCATTCAGTTCACAAGCATGGGTCCGAATATCTCTGCAAGCATTGACTCAGATGAAGGCTGGGCTTGGGGGTACTGCACAACACACACACTCACTCAGTCACTCACTCACTCTCATACACACGGGGAATCTATGCACTTCAAGGGCTCCACAACTTGTTTACCATTGACGTGGAGGCTGTACAACACACACAACACACACACAACTGCACAACACACACACAACTGTACAACTGCACAACACACACACACATGGACAAGCTATGCACATCAAGAGTTCCACAACTTGTTTACCATTGACGTAGAGGCTGTATCTTTCCACCTCATAGGGCCCCATCTTGCTGAGGTTGTCCGTCTGGTTGACAATCTCGTGGTACACCTTCACTCGGTCAAAGGCGGGGCTGGTGGAGTCATTGCGGTAAGTGCAGACGGCGTCCATTCCAGTTTCATCCCCGTTCTTCACTGGTCTGGGAGGACAGAGAGAGAGGGAGATCATTCAGGATGCAGAATGGTCCACAAGGGAAGGAACGATGGACTCCCACTTGCAAGGTGTGTTCCCATTGGAGGAAGACTTACCTGAGTTGAGTCACTCTGCACCCCAGATACGCAGGGCCAATGCTGCTGTTGCTGAGGAATCTGCCAAGCTGAGAGAGGAATGAGACACGACGTCAAAACAAGAGCCTGGTCTACCCCTCCCCACAAGCCGTTCTCACAAGCAGTTGGAATCAGACTTACCACTGCGATAAGTGCTCTTTCCGTTGTGTTGAACACTGTAGAATTGGGTTGTCCCATCTCTTCCCTGTACTTGAGGTTGGTGACGGTGAAATTGACGGTGAATTGTTCAACCGATGGAATTGGGGTTGTTGTTTGGGCAGGTGTGGGCAGAGTGGCTGGAACAGACATAGGTATATCATAAATTTCCATTCTACCCTTCCCAATGGGGAAGCAGAATAGTTAAAACAAAAACAAAAAATCATATGAAACAGTTCCCAGAATAAAATAATTAAAATGCAAGACATCAGACTCCCAGGTCTTACACAACATATGTTTCCTCGTTAAGAGATTGAAATACTTTGAATTTCAACTAGAAGTGGATGGAAGGGTGTGACTGAGAATTGAGAATAGAAAACCAAATAAAGCAATATTCAGAATGCAAGAATCAAAATGAAGGCCATGAAACTTCTTTTCTCAAATTATATATCCCCTTCTTAACAGATTCAAATATTTTCAATGTCAACCAGAAGTCAATCACATGGTGAGACTGAAAAATCTAACAAATGAATCACTTCCACTCTTGCATAGTCAACATCAGCTACTCGGATCGTCAGAGGGGGGCTTGCTGTGTTAGAATTTCAATGTGGTTCTACTTACTTGTTTTAGGAGGGTCTTCATGATAACCTACAGAAAAGGAAGAGATGGTCATTTGAGAAGCTCTCAATATATTGATGTTTAAAATAAGGAGGGTTTTTTTCTGGGCCAGGAGAATTGTTACGTCCTCCTGTATGCGGAAGATGCATTACACAGAGGCAGGGCCTCCTGGGCTAAGGACAAAAACCTCCATAGCGTCATCCCTGCACCCAGATTTCCACAGCAACTCAAGCAGCACAAAATCACATGAAAATACTCCGGCATTCAGTTCACAAGCACGGGTCCAAATATCTCTGCAAACATTGGCTCAGGTGAAGGCTGGGCTTGGGGGTACTGCACAACACACACACACACATACGGACAAGCTATGCACATCAAGAGTTCCACAACTCGTTTACCATTGACGTAGAGGCTGTATCTTTCCACCTCATAGGGCCCCATCTTGCTGAAGTTGTCCGTCTGGTTGACGATCTCGTGGTACACCTTCACTCGGTCAAAGGCGGGGCTGGTGGAGTCATTGCGGTAAGTGCAGACGGCGTCCATTCCAGTTTCATCCCCGTTCTTCACTGGTCTGGGAGGACAAAGAGAGAGGGAGATCATTCAGGATGCAGAATGGGCCACAAGGGAAGAAACGATGGAGTCCCACTTGCAAGGTGTGTTCCCATTGGAGGAAGACTTACCTGAGCTGAGTCACTCTGCACCCCAGATACGCAGGGCCAATGCTGCTGTTGCTGAGGAATCTGCCAAGCTGAGAGAGGAATGAGACATGATGTCAAAACAAGAGCCTGGTCTACCCCTCCTCACAAGCCGTTCTCACAAGCAGTTGGAATCAGACTTACCACTGCGATAAGTGCTCTTTCCGTTGTGTTGAACACTGTAGAATTGGGTTGTCCCATCTCTTCCCTGTACTTGAGGTTGGTGACGGTGAAATTGACGGTGAATTGTTCAACCGCAGGAATTGGGGTTGTTGTTTGGGCAGGTGTGGGCAGAGTGGCTGGAACAGACATAGGTATATCATAAATTTCCATTCCACCCTTCCCAATGGGGAAGCAGAATAGTTAAAACAAACAAACAAAAAATCATATGAAACAATTCCCAGAATACAATAATTAAAATGCAAGACATCAAACTCCCAGGTCTCACACAACGTATGTTTCCTCGTTAAGAGATTGAAATACTTTGAATTTCGACTAGAAGTGGATGGAATGGTGTGACTGAGAATTGAGAATAGAAAACCAAATAAAGCAATATTCAGAATGCAAGAATCAAAATGAAGGCCATGAAACTTCTTTTCTCAAATTATATATCCCCTTCTTAACAGATTCAAATATTTTCAATGTCAAGCAGAAGTCAATCACATGGTGAGACTGAAAAATCTAACAAATGAATCACTTTCACTCATGCATTGTCAACATCAGCTACTCGGATCGTCAGAGGGGGGCTTGCTGTGTTAGAATTTCAATGTGGTTCTACTTACTTGTTTTAGGAGGGTCTTCATGATAACCTACAGAAAAGTAAGAGACAGTCATTTGAGAAGCTCTCAATATATTGATGTTTAAAATAAGGAGGGTTTTTTTCTGGGGCAGGAGAATTGTTATAATGAATGTTAGAATGATGCTGGATTGAAGTTAAGTGGGATTTTTTAGCAGCAATGTTAAGGAATATGTAAAAATGGATTGCTAACAGGTGATAATTTAAAGCTATAATATGTTAAGATAAAAGATTAAGATAAAACTAAAGAGGGAAAGGATTTTCTGAATTAACCAATTGAACTGGAATGCAAGAAAGGGAGGTGTGAGGAGCTCAGGGAAACAAGTAAATGAAAGATATGATATGGAAAGATTGGTTTGCTTTTAACTGTTTCTATTTTGTATCTTCTTTCTCTTTTTACTCCTTTTAATTTTTTATTTATTTTTCTTCTTTTTTCTAATTTTTGTAATATATTGAAAACTTTAATAAATATCTTTTAAAAAAAAAAAAAAGAGAGAGAATTGTTATGTCATCCTGTATTCAGAAGATGCACTACACAGAGGCAGGGCCTCCTGGGCTGAGGACAAAACCTCCATAACGTCATCCCTGCACCCAGATTTCCACAGCAACTCAAGCAGCACAAAATCACATGAAAATACCCCGGCATTCAGTTCACAAGCACGGGTCTGAATATCTCTGCAAACATTGACTCAGATGAAGGCTGGGCTTGGGGGTACTGCACAACACACACACACACACATACGGACAAGCTATGCACATCAAGAGTTCCACAACTTGTTTACCATTGACGTAGAGGCTGTATCTTTCCACCTCATAGGGCCCCATCTTGCTGAAGTTGTCCGTCTGGTTGACGATCTCGTGGTACACCTTCACTCGGTCAAAGGCGGGGCTGGTGGAGTCATTGCGGTAAGTGCAGACGGCGTCCATTCCAGTTTCATCCCCGTTCTTCACTGGTCTGGGAGGACAACGAGAGAGGGAGATCATTCAGGATGCAGAATGGTCCACAAGGGAAGAAACCATGGAGTCCCACTTGCAAGGTGTGTTCCCATTGGAGGATGACTTACCTGAGCTGAGTCACTCTGCACCCCAGATACGCAGGGCCAATGCTGCTGTTGCTGAGGAATCTGCCAAGCTGAGAGAGGAATGAGACACCATGTCAAAACAAGAGCCTGGTCTACCCCTCCTCACAAGCCGTTCTCACAAGCAGTTGGAATCAGACTTACCACTGCGATAAGTGCTCTTTCTGTTGTGTTGAACACTGTAGAATTGGGTTGTCCCATCTCTTCCCTGTACTTGAGGTTGGTGATGGTGAAATTGACGGTGAATTGTTCAACCGCTGGAATTGGGGTTGTTGTTTGGGCAGGTGTGGGCAGAGTGGCTGGAACAGACGTAGGTATATCATAAATTTCCATTCCACCCTTCCCAATGGGGAAGCAGAATAGTTAAAACAAAACAAATAAAAATCATTTGAAACAATTCCCAGAATACAATAATTAAAATGCAAGACATCAAACTCCCAGGTCTCACACAATATATGTTTCCTCCTGCAGAGATTGAAATACTAGAAGTTGATGGAATTGTGTGATTGAGAATTGAGACTAGAAAACCAAATAAAGCAATATTCAGAATGCAAGAATCAAAATGAAGGCCATGAAACTTCTTTTCTCAAATTATATATCCCCTTCTTAACAGATTCAAATATTTTCAATGTCAACCAGAAGTCAATCACATGGTGAGACTGAAAAATCTAACAAATGAATCACTTTCACTCATGCATTGTCAACATCAGCTACTCGGATTGTCAGAGGGGGGCTTGCTGTGTTAGAATTTCAATGTGGTTCTACTTACTTGTTTTAGGAGGGTCTTCATGATAACCTACAGAAAAGTAAGAGACAGTCATTTGAGAAGCTCTCAATATATTGATGTTTAAAATAAGGAGGGTTTTTTTCTGGGGCAGGAGAATTGTTATAATGAATGTTAGTATGATGCTGGATTGAAGTTAAGTGGGATTTTTTAGCAGCAATGTTAAGGAATATGTAAAAATGGATTGCTAACAGGTGATAATTTAAAGCTATAATATGTTAAGATAAAAGATTAAGATAAAACTAAAGAGGGAAAGGATTTTCTGAATTAACCAATTGAACTGGAATGCAAGAAAGGGAGGTGTGAGGAGCTCAGGGAAACAAGTAAATGAAAGATATGATATGGAAAGATTGATTTGCTTTTAACTGTTTTGTATCTTCTTTCTCTTTTTACTCCTTTTAATTTTTTATTTATTTTTCTTCTTTTTTCTAATTTTTGTAATATATTGAAAACTTTAATAAATATCTTTAAAAAAAAAAAAGAGAATTGTTACGTCCTCCTGTATTCAGAAAATGCACTACAAAGAGGCAGGGCCTCCTGGGCTGAGGACAAAAACCTCCATAACGTCATCCCTGCACCCAGATTTCCACAGCAACTCAAGCAGCACAAAATCACATGAAAATGCCCCGGCATTCAGTTCACAAGCACGGGTCCGAATATCTCTGCAAACATTGACTCAGATGAAGGCTGGGCTTGGGGGTACTGCACAACACACACACACACACACACACAGACACACACATATACGGACAAGCTATGCAGATCAAGAGTTCCACAACTTGTTTACCATTGATGTAGAGGCTGTATCTTTCCACCTCATAGGGCCCCATCTTGCTGAAGTTGTCCGTCTGGTTGACGATCTCGTGGTACACCTTCACTCGGTCAAAGGCGGGGCTGCTGGAGTCATTGCGGTAAGTGCAGACGGCGTCCATTCCAGTTTCATCCCCATTCTTCACTGGTCTGGGAGGACAAAGAGAGAGGGAGATCATTCAGGATGCAGAATGGTCCACAAGGGAAGAAACCATGGAGTCCCACTTGCCAAAGTGTGCTATGAGCAGCAAAGATATGTTCTCTCTTTGGAGGAAGACTTACCTGAGTTGAGTCACTCCGCACCCCAGATACGCAGGGCCAATGCTGCTGTTGCTGAGGAATCTGCCAAGCTGAGAGAGGAATGAGACACGACGTCAAAACAAGAGCCTGGTCTACCCCTCCTCACAAGCCGTTCTCACAAGCAGTTGGAATCAGACTTACCACTGCGATAAGTGCTCTTTCCGTTGTGTTGAACACTGTAGAATTGGGTTCTCCCATCTCTTCCCTGTACTTGAGGTTGGTGACAGTGAAATTGACGGTGAATTGTTCAACCGATGGTATTGGGGTTGTTGTTTGGGCAGGTGTGGGCAGAGTGGCTGGAACAGACATAGGTATATCATAAATTTCCATTCCACCCTTCCCAATGGGGAAGCAGAATATTTAAAAAAAATCAAAAACAAAAATTCATATGAAACAATTCCCAGAATACAATAATTAAAATGCAAGACATCAAACTCCCAGGTCTCACACAACATATGTTTCCTCGTTAAGAGATTGAAATACTTTTAATTTCAACTAGAAGTGGATGGAAGGGTGTGACTGAGAATTGAGAATAGAAAACCAAATAAAGCAATATTCAGAATGCAAGAATCAAAATGAAGGCCATGAAACTTCTTTTCTCAAATTATATATCCCCTTCTTAACAGATTGAAATATTTTCAATGTCAACCAGAAGTCAATCACATGGTGAGACTGAAAAATCTAAGAAATGAATCACTTGAATCAAAGAAGCTTCATTTTGGTACTCTTCCACTCATGCATTCTCTACATCAGCTACTCTGATTGTCAGAGGGGGGCTTGCTGTGTTAGAATTTCAATGTGGTTCTACTTACTTGTTTTAGGAGGGTCTTCATGATAACCTACAGAAAAGTAAGAGACAGTCATTTGAGAAGCTCTCAATATAATGATTTTTAAAATAAGGAGGGTTTCTTTCTGGGGCAGGAGAATTGTTACGTCCTCCTTTATTCGGAAGATGCACTACACAGAGGCATGGCCTCCTGGGCAGAGGACAAAAACCTCCACAACGTCATCCCTGCACCCAGATTTCCACAGCAACTCAAGCAGCACAAAATCACATGAAAATACCCCGGCATTCAGTTCACAAGCACGGGTCCGAATATCTCTGCAAACATTGACTCAGATGAAGGCTGGGCTTGGGGGTACTGCACAACACACACACATACAGACAAGCTATGCACATCAAGAGTTCCACAACTTGCTTACCATTGACGTAGAGGCTGTATCTTTCCACCTCATAGGGCCCCATCTTGCTGAAGTTGTCCGTCTGGTTGACGATCTCGTGGTACACCTTCACTCGGTCAAAGGCGGGGCTGGTGGAGTCATTGCGGTAAGTGCAGACCGCGTCCATTCCAGTTTCATCCCCGTTCTTCACTGGTCTGGGAGGACAAAGAGAGAGGGAGATCATTCAGGATGCAGAATGGTCCACAAGGGAAGAAACCATGGAGTCCCACTTGCCAAAGTGTGGTATGAGCAGCAAAGAAATGTTCTCTCTTTGGAGGAAGACTTACCTGAGCTGAGTCACTCTGCACCCCAGATACGCAGGGCCAATGCTGCTGTTGCTGAGGAACCTGCCAAGCTGAGAGAGGAATGAGACACGATGTCAAAACAAGAGCCTGGTCTACCCCTCCTCACAAGCCGTTCTCACAAGCAGTTGGAATCAAACTTACCACTGCGATAAGTGCTCTTTCCGTTGTGTTGAACACTGTAGAATTGGGTTGTCCCATCTCTTCCCTGTACTTGAGGTTGGTGACGGTGAAATTGATGGTGAATTGTTCAACCGATGGAATTGGGGTTGTTGTTTGGGCAGGTGTGGGCAGAGTAGCTGGAACAGACATAGGTATATCATAAATTTCCATTCCACCCTTCCCAATGGGGAAGCAGAATAGTTTAAAAAAAAAAATCATATGAAAGAATTCCCACAATACAATAATTAAAATGCAAGACATCAGACTCCCAGGTCTCACACAACATATGTTTCCTCGTTAAGAGATTGAAATACTTTGAATTTCAACTAGAAGTTGATGGAAGGGTGTGATTGAGAATTGAGAAGAGAAAACCAAATAAAGCAATATTCAGAATGCAAGAATCAAAATGAAGGCCATGAAACTTCTTTTCTCAAATTATATATCCCCTTCTTAACAGATTCAAATATTTTCAATGTCAACCAGAAGTCAATCCCATGGTGAGACTGAAAAATCTAACAAATGAATCACTTGAATCAAAGAAGCTTCATTTTGGTACTCTTCCACTCATGAATTGTCAACATCAGCTACTCTGATTGTCAGAGGGGGGCTTGCTGTGTTAGAATTTCAATGTGGTTCTACTTACTTGTTTCAGGAGGGGTTTCATGATAACCTATAGAAATGGAAGAGACAGTCATTTGAGAAGCTCTCAATATATTGATGTTTAAAATAAGAGGGGTTTTTTCTGGGGCAGGAGAATTGTTACGTCCTCCTATGTTCAGAAGATGCACTATGCAGAGGGAGTGAGAAGCAACTCACACATATTATAACACAATCATGACAATCACCTCAATTAGCTTTGGACACTCTCATGACATGGGGAGGCCTCCTGGGCAGAGGACAAAAACCTCCACAACGTCATCCCTGCACCCAGATTTCCACAGCAACTCAAGCAGCACAAAATCACATGAAAACACCCCGGCATTCAGTTCACAAGAACGGGTCCGAATATCTCTGCAAACATTGACTCAGATGAAGGCTGGGCTTGGGGGTATTGCGCAACACACACATACACACACACATACGGACAAGCTATGCACATCAAGAGTTCCACAACTTGCTTACCATTGACGTAGAGGCTGTATCTTTCCACCTCATAGGGCCCCATCTTGCTGAAGTTGTCTGTCTGGTTGACGATCTCGTGGTACACCTTCACTCGGTCAAAGGCGGGGCTGGTGGAGTCGTTGCGGTAAGTGCAGACGGCGTCCATTCCAGTTTCATCCCCGTTCTTCACTGGTCTGGGAGGACAAAGAGAGAGGGAGATCATTCAGGATGCAGAATGGTCCACAAGGGAAGAAACCATGGAGTCCCACTTGCCAAAGTGTGGTATGAGCAGCAAAGAAATGTTCTCTCTTTGGAGGAAGACTTACCTGAGCTGAGTCACTCTGCACCCCAGATACGCAGGGCCAATGCTGCTGTTGCTGAGGAATCTGCCAAGCTGAGAGAGGAATGAGACACGACGTCAAAACAAGAGCCTGGTCTACCCCTCCTCACAAGCCGTTCTCACAAGCAGTTGGAATCAGACTTACCACTGCGATAAGTGCTCTTTCCGTTGTGTTGAACACTGTAGAATTGGGTTGTCCCATCTCTTCCCTGTACTTGAGGTTGGTGACGGTGAAATTGACGGTGAATTGTTCAACCGCTGGAATTGGGGTTGTTGTTTGGGCAGGTGTGGGCAGAGTGGCTGGAACAGACATAGGTATATCATAAATTTCCATTCCACACTTCCCAAAGGGGCAGCAGAAAAGTTAAAACAAGGAAAAATCAAATGAAATAATACCCAGAATACAATAATTAAAATGCAAGACATCAAACTCCCAGGTCTCACACAACATATGTTTCCTCGTTAAGAGATTGAAATACTTTTAATTTCAACTAGAAGTGGATGGAATGGTGTGACTGAGAATTGAGAATAGAAAACCAAATAAAGCAATATCCAGAATGCAAGAATTAAGACAAAGGCCATGAAACTTCATATTCTCAAACTATATAGCCCCTTCTTAACAGATTGAAATATTTTGAATGTCAACCAGAAGTCGATCATATGGTGAGATTTGAAAATCTAATCAAACAAACAAACAAACATTTAAACCAAAGAGTGCATATGTTGCTAGCCTTCCCCTGGTGCATTTTCCACATCACCCCCCCCCCCAATCCCATCACTCTTTTCCCTGTGTTTGTCAGATTGGGGTGTTGTTTTCAGAATTTAAATTTGGTTCCACTTACTCGTTTCAGGAGGGGTTTCATGATAACCTATAGAAATGGAAGAGACGTTAATTCAGGAAATTGCATAATGTAATGCCACAAACAGGCTTTTCAAATATAATAGTAACGGGTTGGGATTCCTCACTATTTTGGACAGCGCACTGTCTGTACACAGGAATGAACGTCCTTCACCTCTATGAGAAAATCATCTCACTGCCACGGGAGCCTCAGACCCTCACACAACATCTGGTGAAAACCTCCATAGTCATATCATGATTAGCCCTGTTCTATCCAACAAAAACACAATATCATATTCATCCAAGTCCGCAGCATTCGGTCCTAGAAATTTGGCCTCTGGAGAAGGCTGGGCTGGAGAAACTCCTGTGTTGCTTTTATTAACCTTCATGGACACACACAAACACATCAACACATATCCAGATATTTTATGCACATCCAAAGCTTAAAAACCACTCCGCTACCGTTGACGTAGAGGCTGTATCTTTCCAGATAGTATTGCCCCATCTCGGTGAAACTGCTGGTCTGGTTGACGATCTCGTGGTACACCTTCACTCGGTCAAAGGCGGGCGTGGTGGAGTCGTTGCGGTAAGTGCAGACGGCGTCCATTCCGGTTTCATCCCCGTCTCTCACCGGTCTGGGAGGAGAGGGAAATCAGGATTCAGGATTGACCACAGATATGGACAAGGGAGGACAGAAGACGCCAACCTTGTTTGCCTGGGTTGCCAGCAGAGCAGATATGTTCCCACCTTTGGGGAAGGCTTACCTGAGTTGAGTCACTCTGCACCTCAGATATGCCGGGCCAATGCTGCTGTTGAGGAGAATTCCATCAAGCTGAGGAAGGAAAGAGACATTGAGCATCTTCCACCCTACAGAAAGTGTACAAATTTATCTACACATCCCTTCATAACTGCCATGGAGTCAGGCTTACCAGGCGAATGAGATCACTCTCTGTTGCATTGAATATTTTGGAATTGTGAGTTCCCATCTCTTCCCTGTACTTGAGGTTGGTGATGGTGAAATTGAGGGTGAATTGTTCAACCGCTGGAATTGGGGTTGTTGTTTGGGCAGGCGTTGGCAGAGTGGCTGGAACAGAGGGGGGAATAAATGAACGTGTGTATTCGGTAAATTTCTACCCCATTCTTTCTTAGCAAAGGGCACCCAGGATGGTTAAAAGGGGGAAATGAATTAAAGCAATACCCAGAATACAATATTTGAAATGAATGTCATAAGTTTGCCCGCCTTCAAAAGTGGCGTGGCCAGGGGGCTCCAGTGATCTGTTGGCTGGCTGGGGCAGGATCTCCCAACTGCCGGCCAATTGGCCAATGCCGGCAGGTTTCAGGTGGGAGTTCCCCAGAGGCAGGCCCTGTGGAACCCCTTCCCATCAAATGCCAAGGAGATAAATAACTATACAATATCCGCCCTCCCTTCCCCACAGGTGGGCGGGGTTTGCGGCACCGAGTGAGGCTCACCTGGGCGGGTGCCACCCACCTGCTTGTGCTGGCCTTTGACCCACCCTCGGCCAGGGAGGACAATGGACGGCCGGCCGGGGGTGGGCCTAAGGCCAAAAGAAAAGAGGCTGACTCCTGGGCTCAAGCCTCTTTTGCCGTTCTCTCTCCCAGGATCAGGATCAAGATCAGGAGCATGTTCAGGCGGCCGGATTGAGGTAAGTAACCGGTCTTCTTTACTTTTTTGGAGCTTTTCCCTGGCAGCAGTGTGGGGGGGAGCTTGCTCCTCCACCGGCAGATGCTTGCCCAGGGTGCTGCCAGCCCAAGTGGGCAGCATGGCCCCGAGTAGGCCACTAGGTTGGTCTACTAGCCTACCTAGCTTGCATTTGCGGTGGGGGAGGGGGCATCGGGAGGGTGGCGTGGGCCCGACTAGGGCGCAGAACGCCAGTGTGGTGTAGTGGTTAAGAGCAGTAGTCTCATAATCTGGTGAACCAGGTTCGATTCCCCACTCCTCCACATGCAGCTGCTGGGTGACCATGGGCCAGTCACACTTCTCTGAAGTCTCTCAGCCCCACTCACCTCACAGAGTGTTTGTTGTGGGGGAGGAAGGGAAAGGAGAATGTCAGCCGCTTGGAGACCCCTTAGCATAGTGATAAAGCGGGGTATCAAATCCAAACTCTTCTTCTTCTTTTCAGTAGCGGGGGGGCGGCATCGCTCCCTGCCAGCGCCTGACTCCTGACTAGGCCGCAAAAGCGGTCAATCTTTACAATCTTTACAATCTTTAGAAGACAACTAAAGGCAGCCTGGTATTGGGAAGTTTTTAAAATGTTTTTTAATGTTTAATGTTTTTGTATCTGCTGGAAGCCGCCCAGAGTGGCTGGGGAAACCCAGCCAGATGTGTGGGGTCTAAATAATAAAATCATTATTAATATGCTTCCAGCTCCCCCTCCTTTTAAAAATCATTTTTAAATCATTAAAAACAAAACCATCACTGTGAAATTTTCTTACTTGTCAACTGGGATGCCGTGGAGGAAATTACTGGCGGCTGTCTGGGGGTTGTCACTACCGGGGTGATTTTGATGGTTGTGCGGGCTGTTGCGGGTATAAGTGGAGGCAGCGGAGGTTTTGCGGAAGAGCCTATGGAGGAAATAGAGAGCCGGGGGTTACCATGAGAAGATGTGATGGGGAGATGAGATAATCCTTCTCCCTTTGCCTGCCCTTTAAGTCCCCAGAAAGGGTTCATATCAATGAAAGATAACTTATGTGATGCATGCTTAGAGCACTGGTTCTCAAAGGATCATCGCTTCGTCCTGGTGAGTGGGCTTGCATGTTCCCATGACCCTTGTGAGCGAAGCTGTCGGGAATCTTGTACTCCCAGCAGGGTCACCCAAGGCGGTAAGGTCAAAGGGAAGGAGCTAGACAAAGAATGATCCAAGAAGTCCTTAACGGCAGAACCGGCGGAAGATAACAAGGGGCATGTTACAACGGTTGTGACGGCGGACGAAGAAACGACCGGTCGCCGTGATACTCATGCCATCGGAATACAGCCTTACTGATCCCCACACATAAAACAAATTCACACACAGGCTTCTTCAAAAAAGCCACCCCACCACTCAAAAAAAGTCCCATGGTGATTGGCAAATGGTAACAGGAGCAGGACCGTGAAATGTGGACGCCCTAGTCATGAACCAAGACACGGGCGGCGGATACAGATTCAGTCATTCTGACTAAAGGAATGAGGCAGTTGAGCAGCTCGGCAGCTGCATCCATCTCTGAGCCACCCCTGCTCTGGATCCACCCCGAAAAGGGGGAGGGACTAGAAAAGGATGTGTGGAGCAAGAATTGAAAGGAGAGGATGGCAAGTGTGGCAGGAAGATTCAAGGACAATCCAAGAAACATTTCAGTGTAGTAGAGTATCTATCTATCTATCTATCTATCTATCTATCTATCTATCTATCTATTTGCAGAATATGGATAGACATCTTTTCAAAATGAGAGCAAGACCTGCCAGGGACATTGTAGTGAAGGGTGGGTCAGAAAGTGAATTATCCCGAACAGTATCAGCAATAGTTAATACTCACTTGTTGTTCCGACACGGGGCGTAGTTGCTTGTGGCGTTGTGGCATTCTTAACACCTCCCGGTTGCAGGATTGGCTTCTCAGTAGCAGGCTGGATCACAGATTCATTGCGTTTGGTGGCTGGAAGGGGACAGATTTCCATTACTGCCGGCCAGAGATCTTTGTTGACGTGTCCCCCCTCCCACTTTCAGACACAGACTCACAGCTCGGTTTCCATCAGCCAGTGCATCGGTTGCTATGATGCATGCGGCATGCGGGTCAAGAAATGCAACCGAAGCCGAGATATGTGGCAAAGGAGAAGCTAAGATGTTGTGCCAACAACTGACAGTCCCAGTGCCGTGGCGTGGCATGGGGGGGCCCCAGAGGCGATTGCCCAGGGCACAAAATTGTAAGGGGCACAAAATTTCAACGCCTCAATACAGCTACATGCTTCCGTCACTGGGCTTCTCCGTGGGAACCCAGAAGCAACCTCTCCAGACAATGGAACGGCTCCTATTTTCTTATCTCTGCAGCTGCGATCTCCTGGCTGACACTGTTATGCAGATGAATGTGCATGCGTACTCCAACTGTTTGTTTGCCACCCTGCTCCACGCGGCCCTGGGCAACCCACGCTATGCCACTGGCCCCATGGGGCCTCCCGTTCAATGAGCGGAGAAGTCAGACACTTGTATGGTTGATGTCCTGATCCTCAGGCAGGACCAGTGAGAGGAGGTCGGGGGGAACCCCCAACAACAGCGGACTGTCGAAAAGTCTTTACATGGGATAGAAAATACCGTATTTTTTGCTCTATAAGACTCACTTTTTCGCTCCTAAAAAGTAAGGTGAAGTGTGTGTGCGTCTTATGGAGCGAATGCAGGCTGCGCAGCTATACCAGAAGCCAGAACAGCAAGAGGGATTGCTGCTTTCTCTGCACACCGATCCTTCTTGTTGTTCTGGCTTCTGAGATTCAGAACATTTTTTTTCTTGTTTTCCTCCTCCAAAAACTAGGTGCGTCTTGTGGTCTGGTGCGTCTTATAGAGCGAAAAATACGGTAAATGTGTCACCTCCTTCTTATGTTAATAACAAACATTATAATACAGTGGTGCCTCGCAAGACGAAAAGAATCCGTTCCGCGAGTCTTTTCGTCTTGCGGTTTTTTCGTCTTGCGAAGCAAGCCCATTAGCGGATTAGCGCTATTAGCGCTATTGGCAGTTTAAGGGCTATTAACGCCTATTAAATGCTTAAGGGATTAGCGGTTTAGCTGCTAAAATGCTTTTAGCAGCTTAGCGCTTCAGAAAAAGGGGTTTTGGAGCGGAAAAAAAACCTCAAAAATTTTCGTCAATTTTCGTCTTGCAAAGCAAGCCCATAGGGAAATTCGTCTTGCGAAGCGCCTCTGCAAACGGAAAACCCTTTCGTCTTGCGGGTTTTCCGTCTTGCGAGGCATTCGTCTTGCGGGGCACCACTGTATTTGTACCTGTTGAGAATATTCAAATGCAAATGACTCTTTTCTGACAGTGCTGGGGTCACATCAGACTGCTGCGATGCAACACTTGGGGTCTCAGAATCCACTGGGGTTGGCTTCTCTTGGGCCGTCCCCAAGGCCAAGGCCACCTAATCTACTGAGCACCTCCTTGGGATCCAGTTCTGAGAGCGCTACATCCTCATCCCATTCCTCCACCCGCTCTGACCAAACCTTCCAAGATCTCTCCACAGGTCTCAGCACACCAACCCATCCTCCAGGTCTCCCCATCCTCCACTGCTTCCTGTCTGTGTCAGACAGGAAGTGCCTGGGCCAGGTGACCCCATACCTGTTCCTTGCAAAGCATCCTGTATATAAAGGAAGGGATCATCCAGGTTTCCTTTTATGCCGTGTTCCTAGGCTGAGGTTCGCCCTTTGCATGAGAGGGTTAAGACCATAGAGTAAGATGTCCTGACAGGCTTAAAGGTAAAGGTAAAGGGACTCAGGACACGGGTGGCGCTGTGGGTAAAAGCCTCAGCGCCTAGGGCTTGCCGATCGAAAGGTCGGCGGTTCAAATCCCCGCGGAGGGGTGCGCTCCCGCTGTTCAGTCCCAGTGCCTGCCAACCTAGCAGTTCGAAAGCACCCCTGGGTGCAAGTAGATAAATAGGGACCGCTTACTAGCGGGAAGGTAAACGGCGTTTCCGTGTGTGGCTCTGGCTCGCCAGAGCAGCGATGTCACGCTGGCCACGTGACCCGGAAGTGTCTTCGGACAGCGCTGGTCCCCAGCCTCTTTGAGTGAGATGGGCGCACAACCCTAGAGTCTGTCAAGACTGGCCCGTACGGGCAGGGGTACCTTTACCTTTACCTAAAGGGACCCCAGACAGTTAAGTCCAGTGGCGAATGACTCTGGGGTTGCAGCGCTCATCTCGCTTTACTGGCTGAGGGAGCTGGCATTTGTCCACAGTTTTTCCGGGTCATGTGGCCAGCATGACTAAGTCGCTTCTGGCAAAACCAGAGCAGTGCACGGAAATGCCGTTTACCTTCCCGTCAGAGTGGTACCTATTTATCTACTTGCACTGGCGTGCTTTCGAACTGCTAGGTTGGCAGGAGCAGGGACTGAGCAATGGGAGCTCACCCCGTCGCAGGGATTCGAACCGCCAACCTTCTGATCGGCAAGTCCAAGCGGCACAGTGGTTTAAACCACAGCGCCTGAGAAGCTCAACATGTGAGGAGGTCTGAGCTAGTTGCTGCAGCTCAGACCACATTGTTCTTATAAGCCTCTCTTGAGTTACTAAACCAATAATATAGGAAAAAATTACCACTGTAACTAAACTAAGTTTTACTGCTTGTGCAACTTTTTCTGAATTCTGTATGGAAAATGACATGAATTTGACCTTAGGAGAGTTTGCAAGTAAACCACTCTTAACTTTTTAAAAAGTGGAAAGGCTGAGTCCTTTTTTCCTGCCCCAGCAGTTTCCTTGGCAGAAGCCTGCACTTTATCACTAAATTGGCAGAAAACCTGAAATGCCATTTGTTCCAATTCAGCATTAAACAGCATGTTTTTGTCCTGAAAGAGTCAGGGTTGTTGGGTTTTTTTTAACATTCAGATACAGCATTATAAACCACAGACCTGCACCTAGAAAATTTGGGGAAAGATAAGTGTGGATGAGCCCTTAGGAAATAAAGGAACATACCTCTCTCTGTCTCTAAAGTGGTGGCTGTCTCTGATGTGAATCCAGCAGACACTCCACGGGAAGTAGAAAGAGCTATGGACCACGATGCTAACTCAGTAGTACCCGTTGCAGAAGTGGAGGGATGTTCTCCACTAGACGTGACCTCCACAGGCACTATGGGAACAGTGGAGGCAACATGTACAGTTGATGTTACCTCTGTGGTTTCTACTAGAGAAGTGGATAAAGATTTTGCACTCGATGGGAGCTCTGTGGTCTGCAGTGGAGAAGTGCTGGCTTCTGGTGCAGTTGATGTCAGCACTGTAGTCTCCATTGGTGAAGTGGATAGAACCTCGGTACTTGATGGGAGCTCTGTGGTCTGCAGTGGAGAAGTGGTGGCTTCTGGTACAGTTGATGTCAGCACTGAGGTCTTCATTGGTGAAGTGGATAGAACCTCGGTACTTGATGGGAGCTCTGTGGTCTGCAGTGGAGAAGTGGTGGCTTCTGGAACAGTTGATGTCAGCACTGTAGTCTCCTCTGGTGAAGTGGATAGAGCCTCAGTACTGGATGGGAGCTCTGTGGTCTGCAGTGGAGAAGTGGTGGCTTCTGGTACAGTTGATGTCAGCACTGTAGTCTCCATTGGTGAAGTGGATAGAACCTCGGTACTTGATGGGAGCTCTGTGGTCTGCAGTGGAGAAGTGGTGGCTTCTGGTACAGTTGATGTCAGCACTGTAGTCTCCATTGGTGAAGTAGATAGAGCCTCAGAACTGGATGGGAGCTCTGTGGTCTGCAGTGGAGAAGTGGTGGCTTCTGGCACAGTTGATGCCAGCACTGCTTTCTCTTTTGGAGAAGTTGATAGAGCCTCAGTACTGGATGGGAGCTCTGTGGTCTGCAGTGGAGAAGTGCTGAATTCTGGTGCAGTTGATGTCAGCCCGGTAGTCCCCTTTGGAGAAGTGGATAGAGCTTCAGTACTGGATGGGAGCTCTGTGGTCTGCAGTGGAGAAGTGGTGGCTTCTGGTACAGTTGATGTCAGCACTGTAGTCTCCATTGGTGAAGTGGATGGAACCTCGGTACTTGATGGGAGCTCTGTGGTCTGCAGTGGAGAAGTGGTGGCTTCTGGTACAGTTGATGTCAGCACTGTAGTCTCCATTGGTGAAGTAGATGGAGCTTCAGTACTGGATGGGAGCTCTGTGGTCTGCAGTGGAGAAGTGGTGGCTTCTGGTACAGTTGATGTCAGCACTGTAGTCTCTATTGGTGAAGTGGATAGAGCCTCAGGACTGGATGGGAGCCCTGTCGTCTGCAGTGGAGAAGTGGTGGCTTCTGGTACAGTTGACCTCAGCCCGAAAGTCTCCATTGGTGAAGTGGATAGAGCCTCAGGACTGGATGGCAGCTCTGTGGTCTGCAGTGGAGAAGGGGTGGCTTCTGGTACAGTTGATGTCAGCACTGTAGTCTCTATTGGTGAAGTGGATGGCACCTCGGTACTTGATGGGAGCTCTGTGGTCTGCAGTGGAGAAGTGGTGGCTTCTGGTACAGTTGATGTCAGCACTGTAGTCTCCATTGGTGAAGTGGATAGAGCCTCAGTACTGGATGGGAGCTCTGTGGTCTGCAGTGGAGAAGTGGTGGCTTCTGGTACAGTTGATGTCAGCACTGTAGTCTCTATTGGTGAAGTGGATAGAGCCTCAGTACTGGATGGGAGCTCTGTGGTCTGCAGTGGAGAAGTGGTGGCTTCTGGTACAGTTGATGTCAGCACTGTAGTCTCTATTGGTGAAGTGGATAGAGCCTCAGTACTGGAAGGGAGCTCTGTGGTCTGCAGTGGAGAAGTAGTGGCTTCTGGTACAGTTGACGTCAGCACTGTAGTCTCTATTGGTGAAGTGGATAGAGCCTCAGTACTGGATGGGAGCTCTGTGGTCTGCAGTGGAGAAGTGGTGGCTTCTGGTACAGTTGATGTCAGCACTGTAGTCTCTATTGGTGAAGTGGATAGAGCCTCAGTACTGGAAGGGAGCTCTGTGGTCTGCAGTGGAGAAGTGGTGGCTTCTGGTTCAGTTGATGTCAGCACTGTAGTCTCTATTGGTGAAGTGGATAGAGCCTCAGTACTGGATGGGAGCTCTGTGGTCTGCAGTGGAGAAGTGGTGGCTTCTGGTACAGTTGACCTCAGCCCGAAAGTCTCCATTGGTGAAGTGGATAGAGCCTCAGTACTGGATGGCAGCTCTGTGGTCTGCAGTGGAGAAGGGGTGGCTTCTGGTACAGTTGATGTCAGCACTGTAGTCTCTATTGGTGAAGTGGATGGCACCTCGGTACTTGATGGGAGCTCTGTGGTCTGCAGTGGAGAAGTGGTGGCTTCTGGTACAGTTGATGTCAGCACTGTAGTCTCCATTGGTGAAGTGGATAGAGCCTCAGTACTGGATGGGAGAGCTGTGGTCTGCAGTGGAGAAGTAGTGGCTTCTGGTACAGTTGATGTCAGCACTGTAGTCTCTATTGGTGAAGGGGATGGAACCTCGGTACTTGATGGGAGCTCTGTGGTCTGCAGTGGAGAAGTGGTGGCTTCTGGTACAGTTGATGTCAGCACTGTAGTCTCTATTGGTGAAGGGGATGGCACCTCGGTACTTGATGGGAGCTCTGTGGTCTGCAGTGGAGAAGTGGTGGCTTCTGGTACAGTTGATGTCAGCACTGTAGTCTCCATTGGTGAAGTAGATGGAGCTTCAGTACTGGATGGGAGCTCTGTGGTCTGCAGTGGAGAAGTGGTGGCTTCTGGTACAGTTGATGTCAGCACTGTAGTCTCTATTGGTGAAGTGGATAGAGCCTCAGTACTGGATGGGAGCCCTGTCGTCTGCAGTGGAGAAGTGGTGGCTTCTGGTACAGTTGACCTCAGCCCGAAAGTCTCCATTGGTGAAGTGGATAGAGCCTCAGTACTGGATGGCAGCTCTGTGGTCTGCAGTGGAGAAGGGGTGGCTTCTGGTACAGTTGATGTCAGCACTGTAGTCTCTATTGGTGAAGTGGATGGCACCTCGGTACTTGATGGGAGCTCTGTGGTCTGCAGTGGAGAAGTGGTGGCTTCTGGTACAGTTGATGTCAGCACTGTAGTCTCCATTGGTGAAGTGGATAGAGCCTCAGTACTGGATGGGAGAGCTGTGGTCTGCAGTGGAGAAGTAGTGGCTTCTGGTACAGTTGATGTCAGCACTGTAGTCTCTATTGGTGAAGGGGAAGGAACCTCGGTACTTGATGGGAGCTCTGTGGTCTGCAGTGGAGAAGTGGTGGCTTCTGGTACAGTTGATGTCAGCACTGTAGTCTCTATTGGTGAAGGGGATGGCACCTCGGTACTTGATGGGAGCTCTGTGGTCTGCAGTGGAGAAGTGGTGGCTTCTGGTACAGTTGATGTCAGCACTGTAGTCTCTATTGGTGAAGTGGATAGAGCCTCAGTACTGGATGGGAGCTCTGTGGTCTGCAGTGGAGAAGTGGTGGCTTCTGGTACAGTTGATGTCAGCACTGTAGTCTCCATTGGTGAAGTGGATAGAGCCTCGGTACTGGATGGGAGCTCTGTGGTCTGCAGTGGAGAAGTGGTGGCTTCTGGTACAGTTGATGTCAGCACTGTAGTCTCTATTGGTGAAGTGGATAGAGCCTCAGTACTGGATGGGAGCTCTGTGGTCTGCAGTGGAGAAGTGGTGGCTTCTGGTACAGTTGACGTCAGCACTGTAGTCTCTATTGGTGAAGTGGATAGAGCCTCAGTACTGGATGGGAGCTCTGTGGTCTGCAGTGGAGAAGTGGTGGCTTCTGGTACAGTTGACGTCAGCACTGTAGTCTCTATTGGTGAAGTGGATAGAGCCTCAGTACTGGATGGGAGCTCTGTGGTCTGCAGTGGAGAAGTGGTGGCTTCTGGTACAGTTGATGTCAGCACTGTAGTCTCTATTGGTGAAGTGGATAGAGCCTCAGTACTGGAAGGGAGCTCTGTGGTCTGCAGTGGAGAAGTAGTGGCTTCTGGTACAGTTGACGTCAGCACTGTAGTCTCTATTGGTGAAGTGGATAGAGCCTCAGTACTGGATGGGAGCTCTGTGGTCTGCAGTGGAGAAGTGGTGGCTTCTGGTACAGTTGATGTCAGCACTGTAGTCTCTATTGGTGAAGTGGATAGAGCCTCAGTACTGGAAGGGAGCTCTGTGGTCTGCAGTGGAGAAGTGGTGGCTTCTGGTTCAGTTGATGTCAGCACTGTAGTCTCTATTGGTGAAGTGGATAGAGCCTCAGTACTGGATGGGAGCTCTGTGGTCTGCAGTGGAGAAGTGGTGGCTTCTGGTACAGTTGATGTCAGCACTGTAGTCTCTATTGGTGAAGTGGATAGAGACTCGGTACTGGATGGGAGCTCTGTGGTCTGCAGTGGAGAAGGAGTGGCTTCTGGTACAGTTGATGTCAGCACTGTAGTCTCTATTGGTGAAGTGGATAGAGCCTCAGTACTGGATGGGAGCTCTGTGGTCTGCAGTGGAGAAGTGGTGGCTTCTGGTACAGTTGATGTCAGCACTGTAGTCTCCATTGGTGAAGTGGATGGAACCTCGGTACTGGATGGGAGCTCTGTGGTCTGCAGTGGGGAAGTGGTGGCTTCTGGTACAGTTGATGTCAGCACTGTAGTCTCTATAGGTGAAGTGGATGGAACCTCGGTACTTGATGGGAGCTCTGTGGTCTGCAGTGGAGAAGTGGTGGCTTCTGGTACAGTTGATGTCAGCACTGTAGTCTCTATTCGTGAAGTGGATGGAACCTCGGTACTTGATGGGAGCTCTGTGGTCTGCAGTGGAGAAGTGGTGGCTTCTGGTACAGTTGATGTCAGCACTGTAGTCTCTATTGGTGAAGTGGATAGAGCCTCAGTACTGGATGGGAGCTCTGTGGTCTGCAGTGGAGAAGTGGTGGCTTCTGGTACAGTTGATGTCAGCACTGTAGTCTCTATAGGTGAAGTGGATGGAACCTCGGTACTTGATGGGAGCTCTGTGGTCTGCAGTGGGGAAGTGGTGGCTTCTGGTACAGTTGATGTCAGCACTGTAGTCTCCATTGGTGAAGTGGATGGAACCTCGGTACTTGATGGGAGCTCTGTGGTCTGCAGTGGAGAAGTGGTGGCTTCTGGTACAGTTGATGTCAGCACTGTAGTCTCTATTGGTGAAGTGGATAGAGCCTCAGTACTGGATGGGAGCTCTGTGGTCTGCAGTGGAGAAGTGGTGGCTTCTGGTACAGTTGATGTCAGCACTGTAGTCTCCATTGGTGAAGTGGATAGAGCCTCGGTACTGGATGGGAGCTCTGTGGTCTGCAGTGGAGAAGTGGTGGCTTCTGATACAGTTGATGTCAGCACTGTAGTCTCCATTGGTGAAGTGGATAGAGCTAAGGTACTTGATGGGAGCTCTGTGGTCTGCAGTGGAGAAGTGGTGGCTTCTGGTTCAGTTGATGTCAGCACTGTAGTCTCCATTGGTGAAGTGGATAGAGCCTCAGTACTGGATGGGAGCTCTGTGGTCTGCAGTGGAGAAGGAGTGGCTTCTGGTACAGTTGATGTCAGCACTGTAGTCTCCATTGGTGAAGTGGATAGAGCCTCGGTACTGGATGGGAGCTCTGTAGTCTGCAGTGGAGAAGTGGTGGCTTCTGGTACAGTTGATGTCAGCACTGTAGTCTCTATTGGTGAAGTGGATAGAGCCTCAGTACTGGATGGGAGCTCTGTGGTCTGCAGTGGGGAAGTGGTGGCTTCTGGTACAGTTGACCTCAGCCCGAGAGTCTCTATTGGTGAAGTGGATGGAACCTCGGTACTTGATGGGAGCTCTGTGGTCTGCAGTGGAGAAGTGGTGGCTTCTGGTACAGTTGATGTCAGCACTGTAGTCTCCATTGGTGAAGTGGATAGAACCTCGGTACTTGATGGGAGCTCTGTGGTCTGCAGTGGAGAAGTGGTGGCTTCTGGTACAGTTGACCTCAGCCCAAAAGTCTCCATTGGTGAAGTGGATAGAGCCTCAGTACTGGATGGGAGCTCTGTGGTCAACAGTGGAGAAGTGGTGGCTTCTGGTACAGTTGATGTCAGCACTGTAGTCTCCATTGGTGAAGTGGATAGAGCCTCAGTACTGGATGGGAGCTCTGTGGTCAGCAGTGGAGAAGTGGTGGCTTCTGGTACAGTTGATGTCAGCACTGTAGTCTCCATTGGTGAAGTGGATAGAGCTAAGGTACTTGATGGGAGCTCTGTGGTCTGCAGTGGAGAAGTGGTGGCTTCTGGTTCAGTTGATGTCAGCACTGTAGTCTCCATTGGTGAAGTGGATAGAGCCTCAGTACTGGATGGGAGCTCTGTGGTCTGCAGTGGAGAAGGAGTGGCTTCTGGTACAGTTGATGTCAGCACTGTAGTCTCCATTGGTGAAGTGGATAGAGCCTCAGTACTGGATGGGAGCTCTGTGGTCTGCAGTGGAGAAGTAGTGGCTTCTGGTACAGTTGATGTCAGCACTGTAGTCTCTATTGGTGAAGTGGATAGAGCCTCAGTACTGGATGGGAGCTCTGTGGTCTGCAGTGGGGAAGTGGTGGCTTCTGGTACAGTTGACCTCAGCCCGAGAGTCTCTATTGGTGAAGTGGATGGAACCTCGGTACTTGATGGGAGCTCTGTGGTCTGCAGTGGAGAAGTGGTGGCTTCTGGTACAGTTGATGTCAGCACTGTAGTCTCCATTGGTGAAGTGGATAGAACCTCGGTACTTGATGGGAGCTCTGTGGTCTGCAGTGGAGAAGTGGTGGCTTCTGGTACAGTTGACCTCAGCCCAAAAGTCTCCATTGGTGAAGTGGATAGAGCCTCAGTACTGGATGGGAGCTCTGTGGTCAACAGTGGAGAAGTGGTGGCTTCTGGTACAGTTGATGTCAGCACTGTAGTCTCCATTGGTGAAGTGGATAGAGCCTCAGTACTGGATGGGAGCTCTGTGGTCAGCAGTGGAGAAGTGGTGGCTTCTGGTACAGTTGATGTCAGCACTGTAGTCTCCATTGGTGAAGTGGATAGAGCCTCAGTACTGGATGGGAGAGCTGTGGTCTGCAGTGGAGAAGTGGTGGCTTCTGGTACAGTTGATGTCAGCACTGTAGTCTCCATTGGTGAAGTGGATAGAGCCTCAGTACTGGATGGGAGCTCTGTGGTCTGCAGTGGAGAAGTAGTGGCTTCTGGTACAGTTGATGTCAGCACTGTAGTCTCCATTGGTGAAGTGGATAGAACCTCGGTACTTGATGGGAGCTCTGTGGTCTGCAGTGGAGAAGTGGTGGCTTCTGATACAGTTGATGTCAGCACTGTAGTCTCCATTGGTGAAGTGGATAGAGCCTCAGTACTGGATGGGAGCTCTGTGGTCTGCAGTGGAGAAGTAGTGGCTTCTGGTACAGTTGATGTCAGCACTGTAGTCTCCATTGGTGAAGTGGATAGAACCTCGGTACTTGATGGGAGCTCTGTGGTCGGCAGTGGAGAAGTGGTGGCTTCTGGTACAGTTGATGTCAGCACTGTAGTCTCTATTGGTGAAGTGGATGGAACCTCGGTACTTGATGGGAGCTCTGTGGTCTGCAGTGGAGAAGTGGTGGCTTCTGGTACAGTTGATGTCAGCACTGTAGTCTCCATGGGTGAAGTGGATAGAGCCTTAGCATTTGATGGGGGCACTGTAGTCGAGATCACAGACTCTGTGGCTTCTGCAGATGTCATTGTTGGCCCTGTTGTCTTTGTGGTGGTACTGGATTCAGTTTCGGTACTTGATGGGGGCCCCGCAGTGGAGATCACAGAAGTTGTGGCTTCTGCAGATGTCACTGTTGGCCCTGTTGTCTTTGTGGTCGTACTGGATTCAGTTTCGGTACTTGATGGAAACATAGTGGAGATCACAGAAGTTGTGGCTTCTGCAGATGTCACTGTTGGCCCTGTTGTCTTTGTGGTGGTACTGGATTCAGTTTCGGTACTTGATGGAGGAACCATAGTGGAGATCACAGAAGTTGTGGCTTCTGCAGATGTCACTGTTGGGCCTGTTGTCTTTGTGGTGGTACTGGATTCAGTTTCGGTACTTGATGGAGGAACCATAGTGGAGATCACAGAAGTTGTGACTTCTGCAGATGTCACTGTTGGCCCTGTTGTCTTTGTGGTGGTACTGGATTCAGTTTCGGTACTTGATGGGGGAACCATAGTGGAGATCACAGAAGTTGTGGCTTCTGCAGATGTCACTGTTGGCCCTGTTGTCTTTGTGGTGGTACTGGATTCAGTTTCGGGACTTGATGGGGGAACCATAGTGGAGATCACAGAAGTTGTGGCTTCTGCAGATGTCACTGTTGGCCCTGTTGTCTTTGTGGTGGTACTGGATTCAGTTTCGGTACTTGATGGGGGCACCGCAGTGGAGATCACAGAAGTTGTGGCTTCTGCAGATGTCACCGTTGGCCCTGTTGTCTTTGTGGTGGTACTGGATTCAGTTTTGGTACTTGATGAGGGCACCGACTTTGTGATTGGAGACCCTGTCACTTCTGCAGATGTCACTGTTGGGCCTGTTGTCTTTGTGGTGGTACTGGATTCAGTTTCGGTACTTGATGGGGGCACCGACTTTGTGACTGGAGACCCTTTGGCTTCTGCAGATGTCACTGTTGGCCCTGTTGTCTTTTTGGTGGTACTGGATTCAGTTTCGGTACTTGATGGGGGCACAGCAGTGGAGATCTCAGAAGTTGTGGCTTCTGCAGATGTCACTGTTGGCCCTGTTGTCTTTGTGGTGGTACTGGATTCAGTTTCGGTACTTGATGGGGGCACCGCAGTGGAGATCACAGAAGTTGTGGCTTCTGCAGATGTCATTGTTGGCCCTGTTGTCTTTGTGGTGGTACTGGATTCAGTTTCGGTACTTGATGGGGGAACCATAGTGGAGATCACAGAAGTTGCGGCTTCTGCAGATGTCACTGTTGGCCCTGTTGTCTTTGTGGTGGTACTGGATTCAGTTTCGGTACTTGATGGGGGCACCGACTTTGTGATTGTAGACCCTGTGGCTTCTGCAGACGTCACTGTTGGCCCTGTTGTCTTTTTGGTGGTACTGGATTCAGTTTCGGTACTTGATGGTGGAACCATAGTGGAGATCTCAGAAGTTGTGGCTTCTGCAGATGTCACTGTTGGCCCTGTTGTCTTTGTGGTCGTACTGGATTCAGTTTCGGTACTTGATGGGGGCACCGCAGTGGAGATCTCAGAAGTTGTGGCTTCTGCAGATGTCATTGTTGGCCCTGTTGTCTTTGTGGTGGTACTGGATTCAGTTTCGGTACTTGATGGGGGCACCGCAGTGGAGATCTCAGAAGTTGTGGCTTCTGCAGATGTCACTGTTGGCCCTGTTGTCTTTTTGGTGGTACTGGATTCAGTTTCGGTACTTGATGGTGGAACCATAGTGGAGATCACAGAAGTTGTGTCTTCTGCAGATGTCACTGTTGGCCCTGTTGTCTTTGTGGTGGTACTGGATTCAGTTTCGGTACTTGATGGGGGCCCCGACTTTGTGATTGTAGACCCTGTGGCGTCTGCAGATGTCACTGTTGGCCCTGTTGTCTTTGTGGTGGTACTGGATTCAGTTTCGGTACTTAATGTGGGAACCATAGTGGAGATCACAGAAGTTGTGGCTTCTGCAGATGTCACTGTTGGCCCTGTTGTCTTTGTGGTGGTACTGGATTCCGTTTCGGTACTTGATGGGGGCACCGACTTTGTGATTGTAGACCCTGTGGCTTCTGCAGATGTCACTGTTGGCCCTGTTGTCTTTTTGGTGGTACTGGATTCAGTTTCGGTACTTGATGGTGGAACCATAGTGGAGATCACAGAAGTTGTGTCTTCTGCAGATGTCACTGTTGGCCCTGTTGTCTTTGTGGTGGTACTGGATTCAGTTTCGGTACTTGATGGGGGCACCGCAGTGGAGATCTCAGAAGTTGTGGCTTCTGCAGATGTCACTGTTGGCCCTGTTGTCTTTGTGGTGGTAGTGGATTCAGTTTCGGTACTTGATGGGGGCACCGCAGTGGAGATCTCAGAAGTTGTGGCTTCTGCAGATGTCACTGTTGGCTCTGTTGTCTTTGTGGTGGTACTGGATTCAGTTTCGGTACTTGATCGAGGCACCGCAGTGGAGATATCAGAAGTTGTGGCTTCTGCAGATGTCACTGTTGGCTCTGTTGTCTTTGTGGTGGTACTGGATTCAGTTTCGGTACTTGAGGGGGGCACCGCAGTGGAGATATCAGAAGTTGTGGCTTCTGCAGATGTCATTGTTGGCCCTGTTGCCTTCGTTGTTGTACTGGATTCAGTTTCGGAACTTGATGGGGGCACCGACTTTGTGATTGGAGACCCTGTGGCTTCTGCAGATGTCACTGTTGGCCCTGTTGTCTTTGTGGTAATACTGGATTCAGTTTCGGTACTTGATGGGGGCACCGACTTTGTGACTGGAGACCCTGTGGCTTCTGCAGATGTCACTGTTGGGCCTGTTGTCTTTGTGGTGGTACTGGATTCAGTTTCGGTACTTGATGGGGGAACCATAGTGGAGATCACAGAAGTTGTGGCTTCTGCAAATGTCATTGTTGGCCCTGTTGTCTTTGTGGTGGTATTGGATACAGTTTTGGTACTTGATGGGGGAACCATAGTGGAGATCACAGAAGTTGTGGCTTCTGCAAATGTCATTGTTGGCCCTGTTGTCTTTGTGGTGGTATTGGATACAGTTTTGGTACTTGATGGGGGCACCGCAATGGAGATTGGAGAAGATGTGCCTTCTGCAGATGCCGTTGTTGCTTGTGTTGTAGACAAAGGCAGCAGGCTTCCTGCTACTTTAAAGTGAAACACATTGTTACTTTCATGCTCTGGACAGAATTTTATTAGATTCTGTTAACTGCAATTTGTTAAAGCAACACGGAAGGTATTATGAATAGCACATTCCTGTTTGTTTGAAGATTTCCCTTGGCATGTGTTTCTTGACTTTGTGCATTTGTAATCCCATGGATTACATTTTCCTTTTTCCTTTTTCCTTTTGCAATACCCAATTTTACAACGGACCATTGTTTACCGAGCAAGTTCTCTTGCTAAAACATACGACATGACATTATACAGACAGGGGCCTTTGCTGTTTTCTCTAGTTGCAGCCTCTGGGCCACCGTCAAGGACATCCCCACATGGAATGCTTTGCAGTAGTCAATCCAGGAGGTCTCTGGAGAATGGAGTCCAGCCTATCCTGGTTCAAAAGCAATTTAAGGTGGGCCTTGACACTCCTAGTCTCAGCCCTCGGCCACTTTGGACTCTATTGAGATGCTGAATCTAGGAATACTTCTAGACCAGTGCTTCCAAAACTTGGGTCACCAGCTGTTTTGGACTGCAGTTCCCATCATCTCTGTGATGGCCTGGGACTCGGGGTCGAACTTGGAGCCAGAGGAATCTCAGTCCACACTGGATCCTTGGCCTCAGGTGGCAGCTGAACCTAGTCTGAGGCCTGATTCTGAAGAGTCCCAGTCTGCACATGTTCCCCTGCAGGTGCCTGAGCCTGCCCGAGCTCCAGATGTGGGGATTACCTCTTTGCCTTCAGCTGGGCCATCACTTACAGCTGCTCCACTACCAGTTGGGTCAGGAGAGGCTGAGGCAGCCTCTGGGTCTAGTAACCCACCGACATCTCCCAAGCTGCAGAGACTGAGGTCTGAGAGAAGGAGAGACCTGAGTACTCACAGGAGGAGTGCTCGCTTTTGGGCGAGACAGGGAGGTGAGTCACCGGGGGATCAGGACCAGCCGCTACCCCGACAAAGATAAAAGGCTGCTGGACCCCACCCCAGGTTGCGGGAGCAACATTGCTGTTTGCCAGAGCCTGCCTGTGATCCTGTGCCTGACCTTGCCTGGTTTCCTGCCTTGGCCCTGTCGGACTGACTCCTTGAGGAACGCTTGGATTCAGGACCGTACCTGGACCGCGTTCCTTGGTTACCCCCGGGCCCAGCACAATCTCTGGCAGACACTGTCTGAGACTATGAATCTGTTATTTCAGGGGTAGTTCATCCTTTCCTGACATAATTCATTCCACCAAATTTTGGTGGAAATGGACCCCCCACCCCACCCCCACTTCTAATTTATCAGGATTGAGCTTAAGTTCATTGGGCCTCAATCCAGTCAATCTCTGGATTAGGCTGTTGGTCCTGATCCATCCGGCTGTTCTTATGGTCTTATGCTTCCAAGAACATACACCTGCACAGCCTCTTTTGATTCAGATGCAATGGCGAGTAGGGACTGTTCACATTTAAAGGGAAACTAATTTCCACTTTCTGAAACAATTTTAGTACCAAAACGCAGCCATCCGTACTTATCCAAAATTTGCAATGCAGTTCCCCAACACTAACAAAAAGGCATATATTGAGGGGAAGTCTATGAACAGATTAGTAAAAGTAACATTGCAAAGTTGCACTGCATTAAGGAAAATTGCTGGCAGAAATATGGACGTACATCAAAACTGCAAGGTAAAAAATGCGTTCAGTGGATGAAGCTGCACTAAAAGGCTGGTAGATTTTGACGAGGAATAGAAAACAATCGCAAACTTCTGCAAAAAGTGGGGAACAGAATTTCAGATTGAAAAAATGAGAAACCTTGAGAATCAAAATGGACAGGTCCTCCTATCACTCTCTGAGCACATCAGACACAACTAAGACTTCACATCCTCCTATATAAATAGGAATATAAGGCTGTCGTCATGCAGCGGTTTGTATGGTCACAGCCAAGAGCACAGAAGCCTTCTCCAGCTTGCAAGAGAAATCCTCTGGTGCGTTTTCCTAGCGCCAAATGGCAGCAACCCGCTCCTTGGCATTTAGCAGGCAAAGGCCAAGTCCTCAACCTTCTGCCATCCAAACTAATCCCATAATGGACAGGGAGAGGAGCCAAGGAGAAATAATCCCTCCCCGCTCTTTCCATTGCATCGTGGCAAGGGAAAAGGAAGGAAGAGTGGTGGAGCAAATCCTTCCTTTTTTCAACCCCTGGCAACAGGATAACAGCCTCCACCACATCACTGCATCTGAGGGCAGTGGGCTTGCTTGGGGAGCCCAGGGCAGGCACACAAAGGCTATCGATGGCTACTAGCCATGTTGGCTATTACTGGAGCCAGTAATATTTCTTAATACCAGCTGCTGGAAGCCAAAGGAGAGGAGAGTTGCTGCTGCACTCAGGTCCTCCATGGAGGTTTCTGTTTGGGACACCTAGTTGGCCACTGTGAGAAGAGGATCCTGGACTAGGCGGGCCATTGGCCTGATCCTGAAGGGCTCTGCTTATGTTCTTACAACAGCTCTGTGCTCTCAACACTTGGGCACTGCCTGCCCCCTGCCACCTGAGTCTGCTGTTACACAGGTCTAACGGTACGGCTGGACCTCTTAGAGATCCAGTAAACTCAGGGGCGAAAGGTTAATCATAGAATCATAGAATGATAGAGTTGGAAGGGACCCCATGGGTCCTCTAGACCAACCCCCTGCAATTCAAGAATCTCAGCTAAAGTATCCATGACAGATGGCCATCCAACCTATGTGTAAAAACCTCCAAGGAAGGAGAGTCCGCAATCTCCTGAGGGAGACGGTTCCACTGCCAAACAGCTCTTACTTGTCAGAAAGTTCTTCCTGACGTCAGGATCTTCATTTGTGTAACTTGAAGCCATTGGTTCAAGTCCTACCATTTAAAGCTGGAGAAAATGAGCTTGTTCCCTCTTCCTTGTCACAGCCCTTGAGATGGCTCTCATATCTCCTCTTAGTCTCTTCTTTTCCAGGCTAAAGGTAAAGGTAAAGGAACCCCTGACCATTAGGTCCAGTTGCGGATGACTCTGGGGTTGCGGCGCTCATCTCGCTTTATTGGCCAAGGGAGCCGGCGTACAGCTTCCGGGTCATGTGGCCAGCATGACTAAGCCGCTTCTGGCGAACCAGAGCAGCGCATGGAAATGCCGTTTACCTTCTCGCCGGAGCAGTACCTATTTATCTACTTGCACTGTGTGCTTTTGAACTGCTAGGTGGGCAGGAGCAGGGACCGAGCAACGGGAGCTCACCCCGTCACAGGGATTCGAACCGCCGACCTTCCAATCGGCAAGTCCTAGGCTCTGTGGTTTAGACCACAGCGCCACCCACGTCCCTCTTCTCTAAGCTAAACATCCCCATTTCCCTCAACCATTCCTCATAAGGCTTAGTTTCCAGACCTTTAATCATCCTCTGCACACCTTCCAGCTTGTCAACTGGAAGGTGCCCAGAATTGGACACGGTATTCCAGGTGTGGTCTGACCAAGGCAGAACAGAGTAGGACCATTACTTAACTTGATGTGGACACTAGACTTCTGTGGATGCAGCCTAGAATAGCATTAGCCTTTTTTGCTGCTGCATCACACTGTTGGCTCATGTTCAGCTTGTGATCAAGCAAGACCTCGAGATCTTTTTCACATGTACTGCTAGTTCTACCTGGACACTGAGGTCCAGCACCGAGGGCCTTGGTCCAGTATACCTGAAGGAGCGTCTCCACCCCCATCGTTCTGCCCGGACACTGAGGTCCAGCGCCGAGGGCCTTCACTGCGAGAAGCCAAGTTACAGGGAACCAGGCAGATGGCCTTCTCAGTAGTGGCGCCTGCCCTGTGGAATGCCCTCCCACCAGATGTCAAAGAGAACAACAACTACCAGACTTTTAGAAGACATCTGAAGGCAGCCCTGTTTAGGGAAGCTTTCAATGTTTGATGTATCACAGTATATTAATATTCTTTTGGAAGCTGCCCAGAGTGGCTGGGGAAGCCCAGCCAGATGAGCGGGGTATAAATAATAAAATATTCTTATTCTTATTCTTATTCTTATTCTGCCCATCTAATGCAGCAATCTGTTCTCCCAGTGGCCACTCAGATGCCTGTGGGGAAAGCTGAATGCTGGAGTCCATCACATCAGCAACTTTCCTCTCCTGAGTTTTGCAGCAACTGGGATTCCAGCTGCAGTGGCAGAGCGTTGACACTGTTGATCGATTCACCCAAAGTTTAACCTGAAAGAGGCAACCACGACATGTACGGCTCTTGTTGCGACATTGAATTAACCCTAAGACAACAAAAACATGCCATTTCCTGGTGCCCTTTCCGTTCCCAAACAAATAGCAGAAGGACGCCAGTGAAAACAACCTCGGGAAGGAACGTCTATCTCAACCCAACACCTCTTCCTCCTTTCTTTTGTGCTCTCAAAGTTCATCATCCCAAACACCTTCCCTTCCAAAAGACAGACCATTGTTTTCTAGACATGGGTGACTGCTCACCTGTCAATAATGGAATGAAAACTCCAAGCTAGGAATTTTCCGTACATTTGGGCCACACTCTAACTATCCCTCCCCCTCTCTAAAAAAAGAGAAAAGAACTTGTGGAAAGAAAGAATAAAATTTGCAGCCTGTAATGCCTTGAAAGAGAATATGAAGAGAATGATGTAAAGATGGTATATCACTCCTGTGAAATTAGCTAGAATGTATAAGACAAATAATAAGTATTGGAAATGTAAAGAAAAAGAAGGAACATTTTACCATATGTGGTGGGAATGTAAGAAAGTAAAAAACTTATGGGAAATGATATATAATGAGATGAAAAAGATGTTGAAATATAAAAAAAAGAAGCATTTCTACTTGGTATTATAGGTGAGGATATTAATAGGCAAGATGTTAAATTGTTTTTATATGCAACAACAGCGGCAAAAGTATTGATAGCCCAGAAATGGAAGCAAGAAGAGATTCTGACGAAAGAAGAATGGCAGACAAAATTAATGGACTATGCAGAATTAGATAAAATGACAGGAAGGAATCGAAACCTGTGGGACCAGAGATTTACAGAAGATTGGAAGAAATATACGAACTATTTGAAGAGCAACGTAATCAAGAAATTGCGTTAGTAAGACTACAAGAAGTTTTGTAAGGAGATATGTATGAAGCATTGCAAATTAGAGAAAGAATAGTGATATTAGTTATGAGTTAAATGTAATTGTGGAAGTGAGAAATGTATATTTAGTGATTAGATTAGAAAATTTCCAGACGAGATTGATGGAAGGCAAAAAACTATAAGATGTTAAAATACGTTTAATTATTGTTGAAAATAATATGTTGAAAATTAATAAAAATTTATATATAAAAAAGAGAAAAGAGCAGAACCCTGACACACCCCAGCAAAGATGGCAAAAGATAGATTTTGGTGAATATTTGCAAACTATTCAGCACAGAGGGAGGAAGAGGAGCACTCAGAGCAGGACCTCAATGCTGGAAAGTTCAGCAAAGATCAAAGGAAGTACTCCTTCATGCATAGCTAAACTACGGAACTCACTGCCACAAGAGGCAGTGATGGCTAGCAATTTGTATGGCTTTCAAAGAGGATTGGGAACACTCACAGAGGAGAAGAAGACTATTGATGGCTAATAGCCATGATGGTTACATATTACTTGCAGTACCAGAGATCATCTAACCCTGAATACCTTAAATGGCTCAGGACCACAATACCTCAAGGACCACCTCTTTCCATATGAACCTACCCAGACCCTCCTTTGTGTGCCTCCTCCACGAGAGGTCAGCAACATGAGAACAGGGCCTTTTCTGCAGTGGCTCCCCATTTGTGGAATGCTCTCCCCAGGGAGGTTCAGCCGGTGCCTTCATTATGCACCTTTAGCTGCCAAAAATGTCCCTCTTCAACCAGGCCTTGGGCTGATTGTTTTGGTGTTGATTATGTACATTGTGTTTCTATATTGTGATTTCATGTTGTAACCGCCCTGAGACCTGCAGGTGCAGGGGCAGTATTCGAAATTAATAATTAGTAAATTAATTAAAAACTGCAAGTGGGGAGAGTTGCTGTTGCACTCAGGTCCTTGCTTCCCATCGGGGCATTTTGTTGGCCACTGCGAGGGCAGGATGAGGGTTTTAGACGGCCTCATCCTGTTCCCATTCTCTTCCGATGTTCTCTGGCACCTTTACGCGGAAGGAGAGGAGGAGCTGTTAAGCAAAGCAAACACCTCGAGAGAGCACCAGGCAGGTTGCTTAATTGGTTGGCTTCATTTCGCCTCCAAGGTCAACAGCTTTGTGGCTCAGCAGAATATGACAGGTGGTGTCACAGAGGATTAGATCTGCCAGGGGGAGGATCCTCCCTTCCAGTGCCTGATCTCAAACAGTTTTGACGTTGACTCTGACTAAGACGCAACGGAGAAGAAAATATGCGAAAGAACGCATTTAGCATGCTCCTCCTCAGAGCCAGCTTAGGCCCTTAATGTTCAGTGACCTTTTCCAGACCAAGCAAGTTTGGTCCGTTATCGCTAAAAATAGAAAGATCTCTGTCGAGGATTAGTTTCTCCTGAGCAATTAAGCATGAGCGCTCAATGGAGCCTCCCCAGTCAAGGCAGTCTACCTCAGAGTCACCCAAAACTGGGGATCAAGCATCAAACCACCCTTGGGATATAATCAATGGGCAGCGTCAAAAAATATAGACAATTTATTGAGAGTGGATGTCACTTCCTACTCTGGTCCCTCAAGATTCTGTGCTCTGGTAGAAATGGAAAGAAGAAGAAGTTGAGTCGGTACAGCAGGAGACTCTTGTTCTCAAGGTTGTGGGTTCGTGCCCCACGTTGGGCCAAAGATTCTTGCATGACCCTCGTGGTCCCTTCCAACTCTACGGTTCTATGATTCTGTGATTCTATTATTTCAACAAAAGAGGAGTGGACTTCTAAAACTACTGGACGATATGAAATTGACAGCAAAAGTAAGAGACCCCCAAAAGACGAAATATTTGTGGGAGAGTGGAGACCCTTTTTGGAATGCCTGAGAAAATGTAATAGCAAATCAAAATCGGAGGCAGGACTAGAAATTTAAGCGAAGAAATGAGAATGAAAAAGGAGTATAACGTAGGATATGTATTATAGAAACAAGTATTGCATTTAAGGCAGCAGAGAAAAGGATCTGAGCAGAAACATCACGGAAGTACAGGTGGGAAGTCAAAAGGCTAAGGGAAACGGATCTGAATTTGTTAAACTCTACGGAAAGCAATTGAAAAATTATGATTAACAAAGGGGATTCTGTGCTCTGGCCTTCAAGCCGTGGCTTCCCCAGAGGCGTCAAATGAGCCACAGAGGTAAGGACAAGTTTTCCTTCTCTGCTGCGTCCAAATGGGCTTGTCATTGATCACAGAACTACAGAGCTGGAAGGGGCCCTAAGAGTCATCGAGTCCAACCTGCTGCAATGCAGCCCTCTTAGCTAATTAATTATGGCTCTGTTCAGAGGCAGGTAAGCGTAGCAGCTCCCTCCCTAAGCCAGGCAGAAGCTTCCCGAGCTTTGGGAAGGAGCTGGCAGGGGAAGATTTCGGTCTAGCCTAGTGGTCCCCCTAGTCCACTGACCACAGGCCATAGGAGGACATGGTTTACAGAGTAGAAGAAGAAGAGTTTGGATTTGATATCCCGCCTTTCACTCCCTTTAAGGAGTCTCAAAGCGGCTACCATTCTCCTTTCCCCACAACAGGCACACTGTGAGGTGAGTGGGGCTGAGAGACTTCACAGAAGTGTGATTGGCCCAAGGTCACCCAGCAGCTGCATGTGGAGGAGCGGGGAATCGAACCCGGTTCCCCAGATTACGAGACTACCGCTCTTAAACACTACACCACACTGGCTCCGTAGGTGTTTGGTCAACAAGAAGGTGAGGACTTTCTTGGTAAAAGCTGGGAACCTATTTCTAAAAAATGCCCTCGGGGCTCTGCCAGCTTTGCCCTGTGCCATCCTCAGCAGGCAACCTTGCCCCACCTACTGCCATCTGAAACGAGGCAGAGAGGTTCTGCTCCGTTGCCCATGAGAGGGTGTGGAAGAGAACCGGAGGAACAGGGAGACTCTCTCAGACCATGCAAAGTTTCAATCACCAGCCAACAAGGGAAACAAAAAATAAATTCCAACCTTAAAAGCACCTGCTGAAATCCGAAACCCATTAACGTGCAGTATGTTAATTAACGAATTACCAGTCATTTCACCACGTGCGTTTGCAATCATGTAATTGGTGTTCTGATTCAGACCCTCCAAGTGTCCCTATTTTCCAGGGACAGTCCAGGATTTACAGAAGCCGTTCTGGTTTCCGATTTCATCCTGCAATGTCCTGCTTTTTCTTAAAGGTAAAGGTAAAGGTACCCCTGCCCGTATGGGCCAGTCTTGCCAGACTCTAGGGTTGTGCGCTCATCTCACTCTAAAGGCCGGGAGCCAGCGCTGTCCGAAGACACTTCCGGGTCATGCGGCCAGCATGACAAGCTGCATCTGGCGAGCCAGCGCAGCACACGGAACGCCGTTTACCTTCCCGCTAGAAAGCGGTCCCTATTTATCTACTTGCACCCGGAGTGCTTTTGAACTGCTAGGTTGGCAGGCGCTGGGACCGAACGAGGGGAGCGCACCCCGCCGCGGATTCGAACCGCCGACCTTTCGATCGGCAAGTCCTAGGTGCTGAGGCTTTAACCCACAGCGCCACCCGCGTCCCATTTAGGACGTCCCTATTTTCATCAGAGAAATGTTGGAGAGGTATAGAGTTATGCAACCCCAGAGACAAGGAGATAAGTCACTAGACAACCTTTAGAAAACACCTGTAGGCAGCCCTGTATAGGGAAGTTCTTTAATCTTTAATGTTTTATTATGTTTTTATATATGTTGGAATCCACCTAGCGTGGCTGGGGCAACCCAGTCAGATGGCCTGGGTACAAATAATAAGATTAGTAGTAGTATAGAATACTATGCAAAAGCCTTTGACCGTGTTGACCACAGCAAACTATGGCAAGTTCTTAAAGAAATGCGAGTGCCTGATCACCTCATCTGTCTTCTGAGAAATCTCTATGTGGGACAAGAAGCTACAGTTAAAACTGGATATGGAACAACTGATTGGTTCATAATTGGAAAAGGAGTACGACAAGGCTGTATATTATCCCCCTGCTTATTTAACTTTTATGCAGTCATTACGATTGCTGGAAGAAATATCAACAACCTCAGATATGCAGATGACACAACTTGGATGGAAGAAAGTGAGGAGGAATTAAAGAACCTTTTAATGAGGGTAAAAGAGGAGAGCGCAAAATATGGTCTCAACAGCAAAAAAACTTAGATCATGACCACTGGTCTCATCACCTCCTGGCAAATAAAAGGGGAAGAAATGGAGGCAGTGAGAGATTTTACTTTCTTGGGCTCCCTGATCACTGCAGATGGTGACAGCAGTCACGAAATTAAAAGACACCTGCTTCTTGGGAGAAAAGCAATGACAAACCTAGGCAGCATCTTAAAAAGCAGAGACATCACCTTACCAACAAAGGTCCATATAGTTAAAGCTATAGTTTTCCCAGTAGTGATGTATGGAAGTGGGAGCTGGACCATAAAGAAGGCTGATCGCCGAAGAATGGATGCTTTTGAATTCTGGCGCTGGAGGAGACTCTTGAGAGTCCCATGGACTGCAAGAAGATCAAACGCATCCATTCTTAAGGAAATCAGCTCTGAGTGCTCACTGGAAGGACAGATCCTGAAGCTGAGGCTCCAAAACTTTGACCACCTCATGAGAAGAGAAGGCCCCCTGGAAAAGACCCTGATGTTGAGAAAGATGGAGGGCACAAGGAGAACGGGATGACAGAGGACGAGGTGGTTGAACAGTGTTCTCAAAGCTACCAAGATGAGTTTGACCAAACTGCGGGAGGCAGTGGAAGACAGGAGTGCCTGGCGTGCTCTGGTCCAGAGTCAGACACGACTAAATGACTAAACAACAACATGGAATAGGAAGTCCCTATTTTCATCAGAGAAATGGAGGAGGATATGAAAAAGTCCTTCTTTGTGCAGCACAGAGTTAAACTATGGAGCTCACTCCCACAAGAGCCAGGGGTGGCCATCAACTTGAATGGCTTTAAAAGACAAATTTGTGGAGCAGAGAACCATTGATGGTTTATTAGCCATGATAACGATGTTCTGCCTCCATATTTAGATGCAGTAAGTGCTTCTGAATTCCAGCTGCTGGAAGCCCCAGGAGGGGAGGGGGCTCTTGCACTCAGCTCCTATTTGCAGGTTTCCCATGGAGGCAACTGGTTGGCCACTGTGAGAACAGGATACTGGACTAGAAGGGCCATTGGCTTCACTTACTTTACTGCTAACACAAAAAGTATATTTCCTCTTCCTCTCCCACCCTCCACCCCAAAATCTGCTCCGGAGGGTTGGGGAAACTCCCTGAACAGATTTAAGAGGGACACAGTGGATTCACCTGGGAATCATGCAAGGAAAAACCTTCACAGTGACGGCACCTTAAGCCACCGTCAAATATCTCAAGTGCTGTCCCACGGAAGATGGAGCAAGTTTGCCTTTTCCGCTCCGGAGGGGGGAACCTGAACTGACGGATCCAAGTTGCAAGAAAGGCAAAATATGTTTATGTATGCCACAACGGCTGCAAGGATGCTGCTGGCTCAGAAATGGAGCTCCCAACACTGGAAGACTGGCGGGTTAAGATGTGGAGTACGTAGAGATGGCCAAGTTGACGGGGAAGATCGGGAATCAGCGTGATAAACTGTTTCAAAAGGACTGGAACAAATTCATACTTTATATGAAAGAAAATTGTAAACATCTGAAAACGTTTGTAGGCTTGAATTGAAATGCTTTGTAATGTAAATATAAGGAACTGATTTACTGATAACAAGGTGAAACATTATAATAAGACAGAAGGCAAACAAGTGATTCTAGAAATGCGAAGAATATAGAAAGGTGTGTGGAAGTCAGAAAGAGGGAGGGAAGGAGGTCGATGCTCTTATAATGTATTAAGTTATAGAATTATGTAACAAAATGTGAATATGATAAAAGTGGAAAATCTAATAAAAATCATTTAAAGAAAATAAAATAAAGGCAATTCTGACTTAACATCTTTCTGGCAGAGAAATCCATTAGGTGGTGGAGGTTGCAACCGAGGAGGTTTTGAAACCGAGGTTTCATGGCCACCTGTCAGAGATTCTTTGGCAACGCAGGGGGCTGGATTTGTTGACCCCTGGAGGTCCCTTCCTACTCCACAGTTCTATGATCCTCAGTGCTACCCTGAATGCAACCCACAACTCTAAAAAGACCCCCCAAAAGCGACTCACCCAGAAGGTAACACGCAACCGTGTATGCTCCCATCTCATGGAAACTTCGCGAAATTGCACCCCTCTGTCATGAAAGTAGTTTTTCTCCAGTGTGCAGGCGCTGCGAGAATGCCATGCACTGCTTGTGGTTTCTCTCCGGCTATGAGCACGATGCTTCTGGCTTGGATCAGGTCCTGTCCCCAAGTGCCATCTCCCTTGACCAAACCCTTTGTTTGAGGAGCAGGTGTCAGAAGACACACCCATCGCTGCCTCTTAGAGCTCTGCCTTCCCCGCCCTTGATAAGAGGAGTCAAGAGAAACTTTCTGTGTTTTGAAGAAAGGTCATCATTTCCTGGAACATTGATCTGGGACAGTGCAGCATGTGACTCATTGCAAGGGACACTAATCGCCCCAAATATTTAAGCTCCGGAGGGGACGTACTCTGAATTGCGTCTTATTTATTTATTCTACTGGAGCTCAAGGTTCTCCACCTCGTCGAATCCCAACAACAACCTTGCGAGGGAGGTTAGGCTTGAGAGGCAAGAGTTGTTGGCTCCTAAGGCCACGCACAGGGCTTTCCCGCCCCGCCCTGGCCACAGTGATCCATGAGACAGTCACCTCCAGGCTTGACTACTGTAATTCGCTCTATGCGGGGCTGCCCTTGAAGCTGTACCAGAAACATCAGCGGGTGCAGAATGCTGCAGCGAGGCTCCTCACAGGGTCCATGGGAGCATATTCACCCAGTGCTCTACCAGTTGCACTGGCTCCTGGTGGAGTATATGGTCAGATTTAAGGTGCTCGTTTTGACCTTTAAAGCCCTTTGTGGCTTAGGGCCCTTGTACTTACAGGACCGCTCTCCTGGTCTGCCCCTCAGAGGACCTTAAGGTCCATGAATAACCATAGCTTAGAGGTCCTGGGCCCTAAGGAAGTCAGATTATCCTCCACCAGGGCCTTCTCAGTGATGGCTCCGACCTGGTGGAATGCTCTGTCCCATGAGACCAGGGCCCTGCAGGATTTAACTTCCTTCTGCCGGGCCTGTAAGACAGAGCTATTCCGCCTGGCTTTCAATTTTAACTTAGCCTGATCTTTTATTCCCCTTCCTTCCCTCCCCCTCCCCTTTTATGAAGATTCCCCGCTCTGGGATCCCACAGCTAATTCTCCCCTGGTCTCCTCGCTGGCCCAAATAGGACTAATTTAGCCAGCTTGCCCTGGTGATCATCTAATGTTTATTGGATGGATTTCCCCCCTTAAATTGATTTTTGAATCTGAATTTATTGTTATTCACGTTTTATACTGTATTTTATGCTGTTTTTTGTTGCATCAATTAAGTGCTTTAATTTTGTTGTTAGCCGCCCTGAGCCCGGTTTTCTGAACCGGGAAGGGTGGGGTATAAATTTAAATTTTATTTATTTATTTATTTATTATTTCTGGCCAAGTGGGGATTTGAACCCAGGTCCTAGTCCAACACTTGAGAGATAGTAAAGAGTAGGAAACAGGCAGGTGTCCCGGCACAGGGCAGAGGAAGGAATCAGACCTGGCAGTTCTGCTGCAGAGCCACCCCAGCAGTTTCTCTGCTGACAGCCTGCAAGCCCCGCTAAACGAGGTTGTCTATTGCATGTTGCAGAGCAGAGAGCTAGGCAGAAATGGAGAAGGCCCCTTGGGCCTCACCACAGACAGAGGAAAGGGCCTGGCACAGATGGATAATAATAAAAATAATAAAAATAATAATAATAATAATAATAATAAAAATAATAATAATTTATACCCCGCCCTCCCCGGCCGAAGCCGGGCTCAGGGCAGCTAACACCAGTAAAATTACAGTAAAAACATAATGGGGGGGGGGACCAGTTTAAAATACAGGTTAAAATGCAATTTAAAATGCAGCCTCGTTTTAAAAGTAGCCCATAGATCAAAACCTTATGGAGAGGGAAACATAAGGGTCAGACCGAGTCCAAACCAAAGGCCAGGTGGAACAGCTCTGTCTTGCAGGCCCTGCGGAAAGATGTCAAGTCCCGCAGGGCCCTAGTCTCTTGGGACAGAGCGTTCTACCACGTCGGGGCCAGTACTGAAAAGGCCCTGGCCCTAGTTGAGACCAGTCTAACCACCTTGTGACCTGGAGGTGGAGGGGGAGCTACAAGCCAGTCTGTGCAAATGCTTCATCTAGACAGGAGCAACCCTTTGAACTCTCCATGTGTTCTCCATTCTGCTTCCATAATAAAGAAACTAACTGTAAGTTAGCTGGTGTTTCCCTGTCTCCTTGTTGGCTCCCTGACGTTTGCAAATGGCAGCAACGAGTCTGGAGGCAGTCTCTCCTTTTTGGAAAGAGCTGCTGGGTTTTCTAGTTGGAGGGGCACTTGGAGGCCCTCAAAGCTCGACTCTTCCACCCAGCACATCCCGACGGGAAGGTCTGTTCACGCTGGCAAAACTCGGTTTGATCCCATTGCTAATACTGCAAGCTTATTACGTTTTGGTGGCTGCAACTCAGCACTAGAGCAGCTGCTTTTCATGCATAAGGTCCCAGGTTCGATCCCCAATGGCATCTCCAGGTAGGGCTGGGATAGAACCCTGCCTGAACTCCTGGAGACCTGCTGCCAGTCAGTGTAGACAATACTAATCTAGATGGACCTAATGGCTCTGGCTCAATATTCCTGACAGAGAAGATCAGAACAGGAGAATAGCCTGCTGGACCAGGACAAAAGGGAAGCCCACTTAAGAGTGGGAAACCAGGTGGTCCAATACAAAGCCCACAAGCAGGACCTGAGTGCAACAGCAGACATGCCGCCTAGGACCCTCGTACCTACGGGACCGCCTCTCCTGGTCTGCCCCACGGAGGACCTTAAGGTCCACAAATGACAACACTCTGGAGGTCCCAAGTCGCAAGGTGATTAGACTGGTCTCAACTAGGGCCAGGGCCTTTTCAGCACTGGCCCCGACCTGGTGGAACGCTCTGTCCCAAGAGACTAGGGCCCTGAGGGACTTGACATCTTTCCGCAGGGACTGCAAAACGGAGCTGTTCCGCCTGGCCTTTGGTTTGGACTCGGTCTGACCCTTATGTTTCCCTCCCCTTATGGTCTTGATTTATTGGTTACTTTAAAATGAGGCTGTATTTAAATTGCATTTTAACCTGTATTTTAATTTGGGTCCCCCTTTCCCCCCTATTATGCTTTTACTGTGATTTTATTGGTGTTAGCCGCCCTGAGCCCGGGTCTCGCCAGGGAGGGTGGGGTATAAATAAAATTATTATTATTATTATTATTATTATACAAGAAAGGACTTGTTTCTGCAGTGCACAGTTAGACAGTGGAACTCACTTCCACAGGAGACAGTGTTGGCCCTGAACTTGGTTGGCTTTAAAAGAGGAGAGTTTCAGCCCTGTTCTTGAGTTTGTTTAAAATCTAAAACAGCTTATCTTGTATTCCTTTCTTTGAATTTGTGCCATTTAGGTTTTTTAAACCATTTTGTAATGGCAACGCTAGTATTTTCACAGTCGAGTCCTCAACTCTTTATTACTGTGCTTTGCTTTCTTTAAGTTGGGCTTGCCATTTAGGTTTCCAAACCCTTTTTTGTAAATTCAGTACTTTATTACTGCGCTTTGCTTCACCCAGGTTGAGCTAGGATTATAATACTTCAGAATTTTGGGGAGTTCTACCCCCTTTTTTGAATTCTGGTCATTTAAGGTTTATGATTGTTCTATTTCCTTCTGAGGAAACTGAATATTTCAATGAAATGAGGTTTGTAGCTGGCATCCCGTTAAAGCTTTGTTCAATTTTTAGGTTTCCCTAACTTTTTCTTTAAACTTTTTGATTTGTATTGTTTAGTTTATTTCCATAAGATTATATTTCCAGTCGATTACTTCTCCTTTCAGGGATTTTCACGGTATTGCAGACTACTAGGCAGGATGGCTATGCTGTGTCTCCATGGTCAGGGGAAACAAAGCTTCTGAAAAGCACTTGCTGGAAACTGCAGGAGGGGAGAGTTGCTCTTGTGCTCAGATCGTGCTTCTGTTTCCCACAGGCATCTGGTTGGCTTCTGTGAGAACAGGATGCTGGACTAGAATCCTAGAATCCTAGAGTTGGAAGAGACCACAAGGGCCATCGAGTCCAACCCCCTGCCAAGCAGGAAACACCATCAGAGCACTCCTGACATATGGTTGTCAAGCCTCTGCTTAAAGACCTCCAAAGAAGGAGAGAAGGAGACTCCACCACACTCCTTGGCAGCAAATTCCACTGTCAAACAGCTCTTACTGTCAGGAAGTTCTGCCTAATGTTTAGGTGGAATCTTCTTTCTTGTCGTTTGGATCCATTGCTCCGTGTCCGCTTCTCTGGAGCAGCAGAAAACAACCTTTCTCCCTCCTCTAGGTGACATCCTTTTATATATTTGAACATGGCTATCATATCCCTCCTTAACCTCCTCTTCTCCAGGCTAAACATGCCCAGCTCCCTTAGCCGTTCCTCATAAGGCATCGTTTCCAGGCCTTTGACCATTTGGGTTGCCCTCCTCTGGACACGTTCCAGTTTGTCAGTGTCCTTCTTGAACTGTGGTGCCCAGAACTGGACACGGTACTCCAGGTGAGTTCTGACCAGAGCAGAATACAGTGGCACTATTACTTCCCTTGATCTAGATGCTATACTCCTAGATGGGCCCCTGGCCTGATCCTGCAGCAGGCCCCTCTTACATTCTTAGATAATGCACTGTGAGGAGAAAGTGCTGTTTCACAACACTTAGAGCTCACGGAAATTGCTCCTTGGGTGACTGCAGACTGGCAGAAGGAAGTATCTCTGCGTACATTGAATTATTTCCTTATGAAACACACGGCACAGCAGGTGTGGCGATGGCCCTGGGGGATTAAGGTGGCTTTGGGGAGGATTAGACAAATTGCTATTAACTACGGCAGCTAAATGGGACTTGCAAAGGGAGCAGACCCTCCGAGGGTCCTTATTTTCTAAGGACAGTCCCAGATTTTTCAGAAGCTGCCCTGGTTCCTGATTTGATCCAGGAATGTCCTGCTTTTCCTTAGGACATCCCTATTTTCATTGGAGAAAGGTTGGAGAGTGTGGTAGGCTGTCCCTGTTCTCATCAGAGTGTCTGATGTGAACGTGGTGCCATTGAAATGAACGGACCAAAATTAGCCATGCCGATTCACTTCAGTAGGTCTACTCTGAGAAGAACGTTGCTGGAGACAACTCTTGCATACCCTCCAACATTACTCTGGTGAAAATAGGGACATCCTATTTCATAACCTTCAACATTTCTCCCATGAAAATAGGGACGTCCTTTTCCATCCCCTCCAACATTTCTCCAATGAAAATAAGGACATCCTAAGGACATTCCGAGTTGGAAGAGACCCCAAGGGTCATCTAGTCCAACCCACTTCCATTGCAGGAATTAGAGTTGTTCGAAAGGTGATTATTAAATAAATGATAATGTCTCTCTCTCTCTTTTTTACTATGCTCAAGAGCATCATTTTTGTTTAACATCTAGCTTACGGAAGTGCTTCTTTGAGAGGTTCTTTCTCCCCCCACCCCCGTCCCTATTACAGTAAAATATTGCTGTTGCCTGATCTTTTATTCCCCTTCCTTCCCTCCCACTCCCCTTTTTTATGAAGATTCCCCGCTCTGGGATCCCACAGCTAATTCTCCCCTGGTCTCCTTGCTGGCCCAAATAGGACTAATTTAGCCAGCTAGCCCTGGGGACCATCTAATGTTTATTGGATAGATTTCCCCCCTAAATTGATTTTTGAATTCTGAATTTATGGTTATTCACATTAAAGAACGCTCCAACTACCGCACAATTTCACTCATTTCACACACTAGCAAGGTTATGCTTAAAATTCTACAAGGAAGGCTCAAGCAGTATGTGGACCGAGAACTCCCGGAAGTGCAAGCTGGATTTAGAAGAGGCAGGGGAACCAGAGACCAAATTGCAAACATGCGCTGGATTATGGAGAAAGCTAGAGAGTTCCAGAAAGACATCTACTTCTGCTTCATTGACTATGCAAAAGCCTTTGACTGTGTTGACCACAGCAAACTATGGCAAGTTCTTAAAGAAATGGGAGTGCCTGATCACCTCATCTGTCTCCTGAGAAATCTCTACATGGGACAAGAAGCTACAGTTAGAACTGGATATGGAACAACTGATTGGTTCAAAATTGGGAAAGGAGTACGACAAGGCTGTATATTGTCTCCCTGGTTATTTAACTTATATGCAGAATTCATCATGCGAAAGGCTGGGCTGGATGAATCCCTAGCCGGAATTAAGATTGCTGGAAGAAATATCAACAACCTCAGATATGCAGATGACACAACCCTGATGGCAGAAAGTGAGGAGGAATTAAAGAACCTTTTATTGAGGGTGAAAGAGGAGAGCGCAAAATATGGTCTGAAAAACGAAGATCATGGCCACTGGTCCCATCACCTCCTGGCAAATAGAAGGAGAAGAAATGGAGGCAGTGAGAGATTTTACTTTCTTGGGCTCCATGATCACTGCAGATGGTGACAGCAGCCACGAAATTAAGAGACGCCTGCTTCTTGGGAGGAAAGCAATGACAAACCTAGATAGCATTTTAAAAAGTAGAGACATCACCTTGCCAACAAAGGTCCGTATAGTAAAAGCTATGGTTTCCCCAGTAGTGATGTATGGAAGTGAGAGCTGGACCATAAAGAAGGCTGATCGCCGAAGAATGGATGCTTTTGAATTCTGGTGCTGGAGGAGACTCTTGAGAGTCCCATGGACTGCAAGAAGATCAAACCTCTCCATTCTGAAGGAAATCAGCCCTGAGTGCTCACTGGAAGGACAGATCCTGAAGCTGAGGCTCCAATACTTTGGCCACCTCATGAGAAGAGAAGACTCCCTGGAAAAGACCCTGATGTTGGGAAAGATGGAGGGAACAAGGAGAAGGGGACGGCAGAGGACGAGATGGTGGGACAGTGTTCTCAAAGCTTCCAGCATGAGTTTGACCAAACTGCGGGAGGCAGTGGAAGACAGGAGTGCCTGGCGTGCTCTGGTCCAGGGGGTCACGAAGAGTCGGACACGACTAAACGACTAAACAACAACAACAACATTTTATACTGTATTTTATGCTGGTTTTTGTTGCATCAATTAAGTGCTTTAAATTTGTTGTTAGCCACCCTGAGCCCGGTTTTCTGAACCAAGAAGGGCGGGGTATAAATTTAAAAATATTATTATTATTATTATTATTATTATTATTATTATTATTATTATTCTGAGAAGATGCCACCTTGCCCAGGTCTACCTCAACTCCCATGATTAGATGCCGTCTCCTGCTGGACTCATCTGGTCACTGCAACCTGCTGAGAACAGGTATAACGCACTTGGAATCTTAACTCTTCCACTTCGCAGCAACTGAGGAATCCTCAAATACCTCATGCTCTCGTCACTGCTGTACGCCCTCTAAATACCAAACCTGGGTGTTCCCGTGACAATCATTCTGGCAGCGAATTGGGGCCAACCACAGGCAAAGTCACCGTTTTTGTGCTTCGTCACCGTCACCCTCCTAATGCCCAGGGTGGGTGTTTCCGCAAGAAACATTTTGGCAGCAAAGCAACAGAACTGGTTATTTGGGCATCACCTAGGGGCTTCTCAGCCACACAAAATTATATTAGTTTTTAAGAAATAAATTCAGTGAAACAGAGAAGGCAGCACAAAGCAATACATAGCGTAACAACGGCAGTTCCAAAGCAAGTCAGAAAACCGGCCACAATGTGTGGATTAAAAGAAAATAAATGACGGTCTGGATGCGCTCAGCATTCCGTGGGAAAGTTTAGGATTAGGACTGGGGGGGGAGCATGCCATGGAATTTTAAAACTACCCCCCCCCGCCCGCATTATAAAAAGTTGGTGGAGAGGGTGCGGAAAAATAGAATTGCCCTTATCTCTCTCCCAAACAAACCACATCCACACACCCTTTCCATATAAACAAAGCAAGTAATTGATCATCTCTAGCCCTGACCACTTTTAGCACAATGTAATACATCAAAGGAGGTTTTCTAGGGGGAGATGGGGGGGGGGCTGCCGCCTTTCTCCTTACCCTCTTCCTGAAACCTCTCCCAGCTCTGCGATTCCCCTAAAATGCTCCTGTTTCAAGCTCGCTGCAGCTGTTAAATCACAGAACTGCAGAATAGGGGAATTTATAAAAATTTCTAATACAGTGGTGCCTCGCAAGACGAAAAGAATCCGTTCCGTGAGTCTCTTCGTCTTGCAGTTTTTTCGTCTTGCGAAGCAAGCCCATTAGCGGATTAGCGCTATTAGCGGTTTAGCGGCTATTAGCGGCTATTAAAGGCTTTAGGGACGTGGGTGGCGCAGGGACGCGGGTGGCGCTAGGGACGCGGGTGGCGCTGTGGGTTAAAGCCTCAGTGCCTAGGACTTGCCAATCGAAAGGTCGGCGGTTCGAATCCCCACGGCGGGGTGCGCTCCCGTTGTTCGGTCCCTGCTCCTGCCAACCTAGCAGTTCGAAAGCACTCCCGGGTGCAAGTAGATAAATAGGGACCGCTTACTAGCGGGAAGGTAAACGGCGTTTCCGTGTGCGGCTCTGGCTCGCCAGAGCAGCGATGTCACGCTGGCCACGTGACCCGGAAGTGTCTTCGGACAGCACTGGCCCCTGGCCTCTTAAGTGAGATGGGCGCACAACCCTAGAGTCTGTCAAGACTGGCCCGTATGGGCAGGGGTACCTTTACCTTTACCTTTAAAGGCTTAAGGGATTAGCGGATTAGCTGCTAAAAGGCTATTAGCAGCTTAGTGCCTTAGAAAAAGGGGGTGGGGAGCGGAAAAAAATCGCAGGAACTCGCAAGAAATTTTCATCTTGCGAAGCAAGCCCATAGGAAATTCATTTTTCGAAGCACCTCCAAAACGGAAAACCCTTTCGTCTAGCGGGTTTTCCGTCTTGCGAGGCATTCGTCTTGCGGGGCACCACTGTATAATATTTCTAATTGTGTTGCATTTATATATAGCAAAGGGAAGCCTGTAGCAATTAGGTATATTTTAATCTAGTCAGTTATGTAATAGGCTTATGTTACAAAACGAATATGGATTTTGAATTTGATGTTTGTAATTCCTTTTCGGTTTTGGAATAAAGTTTTAAAAAAAGAAGAAAAAAGAACTGCAGAGTTGCAAGGGGCACCAAGGGTCATCTAGTCCAACCCTCTGCAGTGCTAAAGCATCCGTGACAGACAATGCCATCCAATGGGGCCACTCAGCACCATTCTCGTGAGTCCAGGCTTCCCAGCACCACCCTCGGCATTTTTCTCTCTGGTCCTTAATCGCTGTGGGATATAAAACTGCAGTCAAGTACAGTGGTGCCCCGCAAGACGAATGCCTCGCAAGACGGAAAACCCGCTAGACGAAAGGGTTTTCCGTTTTGGAGGTGCTTCGCAGGACGAATTTGCTATGGGCTTGCTTCGCAAGACGAAAATGTCTTGCGATTCTTGAGGGGGTTTTCCGCTCCCCACCCCCTTTTTCTAAGGCACTAAGCCGCTAATAGCCTTTTAGCAGCTAATCCGCTAATCCCTTAAGCCTTTAATAGCCGCTAATAGCCGCTAAACCGCTAATAGCGCTAATCCGCTAATGGGCTTGCTTCGCAAGACGAAAAAACCGCTAGACGAAGAGACTCGCGGAACGGATTCTTTTCGTCTTGCGAGGCACCACTGTACAACATTCCTACAGTAGACCTTGACTTGAAGAGGGTGTGTTGTGTTGTACTAGCATGGAGGGGCCCACGGCCTCCATGTTCTGATCTGTGTGTCTTCTCCATTGTGTATGTTGCTGTGTGTTTGGAGAAGTGACTGCTTAGTCACAGTCACTTGGGACTTAACTTTTTTACGGAATAGTTCTATTTGTTATGTAACCTAAGCCTGCCTTCAGGGACATGTCTGTGAACCTGAATGAATCTGTGAGTAAACTACTTTTATATTAATGTTAATCAGATTCTTGTGTTCATTCTTTTTAAGAGGGAAAGGCAAGGGATTTTACCAGGAAGGAATCTTTAATCGTAAGACTCAGACGAGTCAGCAACAAGCTGATCGCTGCGTAATCTAAAAAGGGGGATGTTTGGAACTCTGCTAGAATACGGAACTTGCTAGCGCAAGTTTGGAAGGATTAAATAAAATATGCTCTCCTACCTCCCTAATCATCCTCACAATCGCCAGGCTAATAATACTTGGGATAACCAAGGAACAAGCCTGATTTAAATCCATTTCCCCCCTGCCCAGGAAGCTCTGGCACGGCTGGCTCTTCGTGGTAGCAGTCTGGGCTGCCGGGCGAGCCTTCATTTAATTAACAAGTTTCTTCCTTGCTACCCTTTGCCTCGTTACAGTTTTAAACGAAGCGTGCAAGTCTTAAACAAACCCTTCAGGGACTCGGAGTAGGACAAAGAACCCGAATTTAATTTCGACACAAATCGGCTTCCTGCTCGCCAGATGCTGGAGCGCAGGAGCAATCTGAGATTCACAGTAGGAATTTCATTTCTTTCCGTAACGAAAGAAGGGAATGTTTCTTCTTAAAATCAGGGGCGGAGAATCTGTGCCTCTCTAGATGTTGCTGGACTCTGACTCTCAGCAGCCTCAGCTAGCAAGGCCATTGTTCGAGTTGGGGTCCAGTCTTTGTTATAGATTGGGGGGGATCCCCCATAACCCTAGAAATTAATGAATTCTAGGATTGTGAATAATAATAATACTACAGTGGTACCTCGGGTTACATACGCTTCAGGTTACATACGCTTCACGTTACAGACTCTGCTAACCCAGAAATAGTGCTTCAGGTTAAGAACTTTGCTTCAGGATGAGAACAGAAATCATGCAGCGGCAGCAGGAGGCCCTATTAGCTAAAGTGGTGCTTCAGCTTAAGAACAGTTTCAGGTTAAGTACGGACCTCCGGAACAAATTATGTACTTAACCTGAGGTACCACTGTAATACGTAATAATAATTTATACCCTGCCCATCTGACTGGGTTTCCACACCCACTCTGGGCAGCGCCCAACAGAATTAAAAGCACAATAAAACATCAAAAATTAAAAACCTCATTAAACAGGGCTGCCTCCAGATGTCTTCTGAAAGTCAGATAGTTCTTTATTTCCTTGACATCTGATGGGAGGGCATTCCACAGGGTGGGCGCCACCACCGAGAAGGCCCTCTGCCTGGTTCCCTGTAACCTCACTTCTTGCAATGAGGGAACCGCCAGAAGGCCCTTGGAGCTGGACCTCAGTGTCCGGGCAGAACGATGGAGGTGGAGACGCTCCTTCAGGTATACTGGACCGAGGCTGATTAGGGCTTTAAAGGTCAGCACCAACACTTTGAATTGTGCTCGGAAACGTACTGGGAGCCAATGTAGGTCTTTCAAGACCGGTGTTATGTGGTCTCTGCGGCCGCACCCAGTCCCCAGTCTAGCTGCCCCATTCTGGATTAATTGCAGTTTCCGGGTCACCTTCAAAGGTAGCCCCACGTAGAGTGCATTGCAGGAGTCCAAGCGGGAGATAACCAGAGCATGCACCACTCTGGCAAGACAGTCTGCGGGCAGGTAGGGTCTCATCCTGCGCACCAGATGGAGCTGGTAGACAGCTGCCCTGGACACAGAACTGACCTGCGCCTCCATGGACAGCGGTGAGTCCAAAATGCCTCCCAGGCTGCACACCTGGTCCTTCAGGGGCACAGCTGCCCCATTCAGGACCAGGGAATCCCCCACACCTGCCCGCCTCCTGTCTGTCATGTGACAAAGACACCTGAGAGCCGAAGCAGCAAAGCAGGCTGGGAAGTGCTGGAACTGCACAGTCATTTGGGCCTGCTAAAGTTATTCAGGCCTAACTGCTGAGTCATTCTGAGTCATGTGACCTAGCAGCCACTTTCACTTTGTGCTACTCTGTCAGATGTCACTGAGAATCTGTCTGTTTTCAGCAGCAAGAATACTCATTGCGAAGCATTGGAAGACACAAGAACTACCCACTCTGGAAGAATGGCAGATGAAGATGATAGACTACATGGAACTGGCGGAAATGACCGGCAGAATCCGAGACCAGGGAGAAGAGTTGGTGGAAGAAGATTGGAAGAAATTTAAAGATTATCTACAGAAACACTGCAAAATTAATGAATGATAGAATGATGTTGGATTGAGGTTAAGGGGTTTTTAGCAATAATGTTATGAAAGAATATGTAAAAATGGAATGTTAACAGATGGAAAGTTAAAGTTAAAATATATTAAGACCATAATTAAGATAAAGGTAAAGAGGGAAAGGATTTGCTGAATAAACAACCAAATTGGAATACAAAGAGGAGAGGTGTGGGGAAGTCCGAGAAACAAGCAAATGTAAGATATGTTCTGAAAGATGGAATTGTTTTTAATTGTTTCTTATTTTTTCTATTTTTTCTATTTTTGTGTGTGTGTGTGTGTTTTCTGTTATTTTGTGAAAATCTTAATAAAATTATATATATATAATTTTATTATATATATATAATTATATATATAACTGTTATATATAATTATATATATAACAGTTATATATATATATAATATATATATATAACTGAGTTACAGAATCTCTCAAATGTGTTAATTGCCAATGGATACCAGCAAAACAGGGTTACGAAGCTAATCCAAAAAGAAACACCCCCCAAAAACCAAGACACAGAAGAAAACAATGGCATAGCCCTCCTTCCTTATATCAAGGGCACTACAGATAAAATTAGCAAAATCCTCCATAAACACAATATCAAAACAGCCTTTTGCACCAACCAAAAAATAGCCAATATCCTCAGAAACCCCAAGGATAAAATTCAGTTGGAAAACCAAGGGGTCTATGAAATACCCTGCAAAGTCTGCCCAGCCACGTACATTGGACAAACAAACAGACGAATAAATGCACGGATCGCAGAACACAAGAATGCCGTCAAAAAAGAAGAAAAAACTTCCTCTCTTTTCCAACACATGAAAGAAACAGGACACGAAATTAATTTTGCAGATTCCAAATTGCTCTTTAACATGGAACATCACCACAAGAGAATAATCATGGAAGCCATCGAGATAGAGAAACACCCTCACAACATGAACAAGCGTGACGACACATCCCGCTTGCCAGACATCTGGAAATTAGCCCTCCCCACAAAATCTGACACCAGATCCAGAGGCACACAGAACGCCATCACCAATCAACCACACCAGACCCAAACCCAGACCCTCTCCACAGATAAATTACAGACACCATCCAGTAGCCAAACCAGGGTGGCACCTCCAGATGCTGCACCCCCCTGCAATCCCTACACAGATCTGGCTGGCACAGGCCACAAAACCACAGCTCGCCCCTATACACGAAGCCAAGCCAGAGCACAACCAAGTGCAGTACAGCCATCTTCTCAGAAAAACTCTTCACAAAGTTCAAGAGTTCAAGACACGAAGGCTTTAGCAACTAATCCACACCTAATGACCCACCTAAGTGGGATTCAGGAAATCACTCAAGAAATCACTCAAGATATCCCTCAAGTAATTAAGGAACAAAAGAAGAAAAGGCACACTAGCCTGGGAACCTCCTCTCTGCCCAGAACATTGGAGGCTATACACCACACCTCCTCAACAGTATTTATAGGAACTCAAACACTGAGATCCTGCTCTGTTCCAGTAACAAGAAGCCGAAAGCACCAGCCTGAAGATGACGAGTGAGACCTCGTCGAAACGTCGCCTAGACACCCCAACTTTTACACGGGAAGACACCCGAGGACACCAAAACCTGCATATATATATATATATATATATATATATAAAAAGAGAACCTGTCTGTTTTCAGTTGTGAACAGAGTCAGTATGTCATCTCAGTCAGACTGTTTGGAACCATGTTGTTTATGAAGAAGTTTCAGGTTAAGAATGGACCTCCGGAACAAATTAAGTTCTTAACCCGAGGTACCACTGTACTTCTGTCTTGTCAGGATTCAACCTCAATCTGTTAGCCGCCATATTTGGGGTGGGAAGGGAGAAATATAAGCTGTGAGAGATTCCTGGGTAGCCGGGCCAAGCAGGGGCCATTCAGGGAACAATAGAGGGCCACGGAGGGTTGTTGCCACTGCAAGCAAACTCCCCCCATCTGCCCTGAGGTGTGGACAGACAGAGGGCTTTGAAGGGTGATGGGGTGTTTTTTTGAGCCAGGGTTCAGGGAAGAAGGGGTAGGAGGAGAAAATGAGAGGCATCCATCTTTTGGGGGACTGAAGGTCTGCCTCTGGAAATGACTAGGCCGCAAGATCTGGACTCCTTCCATGCAGACTGAAGGTGTAAATAGGTGAATAAACCATAATTCTTAAAGCCGCGACAGTCTCCGTCGCGTCTTCTGTTCTCCAAAGGGACACAGACCCTGTGTGGGTGCCTGAGCCCCCCAAGGGCTCTTGCCGCTGCTCGGCAGAGAGTTTTGTAAAAGTATCAGACAGGTACTTCCTATCAAGGACAGTGAACCTTTTATATTTATATATATATATATAAAGGAAATCCAAACCTACCCGGAATCTCTACTGTAGCTGATGAAACTGTTGTCCTCGCAGAGGGAGATGTCGCAGTCAGAAGGGAGATGGTTGTCTCTTCAAATGAGATCCCCTTCGTTCTCTCTGGGACAGAGCTTGGGACCTTTCTGGCTGAGGTGACCTCTGGGGTTAATGGGGTAGTAGACAGCAAAGGGGTCATCTTTGCAGAGGCCATTGCTGTACTTGTGGGAGATGTGGGCGTCTTGGTGGTGGTCCTCACAGTCTGGATAATTGGAGATGCCTCCAGCCCAGTGGATGTAGCAGCACTTGTACTCTTGGTTGTTGATGCCAGGTGAGAAGACGTCTCTTCGGTGGGTATTTCCTCCATACGCTGAGAGGGAGCGAAGACAGAAGAAGATGACTCAGCTCCACTTGACGTTGCCACTGTCCTCTCCACGGGGAATGTAGTCTGGTGAGCAGTGGTGGTCCCTTCAGCTGATCTGGACACCGTACTGAAGAGGGAAGTGTGCGTCATTTCATTTGATGCTAACTTAGAACTCTCTGTGGGAGATAATGCAGCGAAGAGAGAAGGGGATGTATTGGCTATGGTTGACGTGAGCGCTGTACTCTCAACGGTGGATCTTTTAGAAAGGAGAGAAGTTGGCACCTCTGTACTATCAGTGGAAGGGTTAGAAGATGCCTCTTCCTGCGGCTGTGCTTTGTCAGTGTCTGCTGAAGGCCCAGTGGAATGCAGAGGAATCGATGTCTTCACTTCTGTTGGTGTGTCAGGGGGAAACGCTGAAGTCATGGGAGAAATGGTTGAGGCTGTCTCTGAAGTTAGCTGCTTCCCCTCAGATGGTGTCACTTCAGTCATTAGAGAGGTAGTTGGGCCTTCAGCTGATGTTAACATGGTCATTGGTGGGGGAGATGTTACAAACAGAGGGTGAGTGATATCCATCCCAGCTGATGTTAACTCTGCCCCCTCATGTAGAGGGATAGCACTCAGGACAGAAGAGGTTGGCTCTCCAGCTAAGGTGGACACTGTCCTATCAGAAGGAGATACTGTCAACCGGAGGGAAGGGGGCGTCTCTACTCCTGTTGGTAAGACCCTTTTACTCTCTGTGAAAGAACTCTTGGAAAGGGGAGATGTGTCTGTCTCTTGAGAAGATGTTACATCTGTGCTCTCAATGGGAAGAGTTGTAGAAATTGGGAAATGGGATATCTCACCATGCGATGGTATCTCTGTAATAACGCCAGTAGAATGAAGATAACTGGATGTCTTCACTTCTGTTGCTGCTGATACTACCTCAGTGCCTGGAGACAGGGTTGTGAGAGAGGGTGAATATGAGGAAGCCCCTTCAGATGATGGTATCCCTGTCTTCCCAATCTGTGTGGCTGTAGTCAAAAGAGAAATAACGGACTCTTCTGGTGATGAGGATGGAGATTTCACAGTGGAAGATGTAGTCAAAAGGGTAGTGACTGACATTTCTGCCAAATCTGTTTTCTCCATTTGGACAGTAGTGATTACATCTGTAATTGTTGGTGATGGGGCACTTTCTTCAGCTGAAGTCCCTACTCCCCTCTTGCTGGATGTACCTGGAGAAGGCTGAGAAATCGTTGTTTCAGCTGCCGTCTTTCCCGTTTCGATAACTGAAGTTGTTGGAGGTGGCCTTGACGTCTCCTCTCTGCTCTGTGTAGGGCTTCCGCTACTTGTTGGTGATGGGGCACTTTCTTCAGCTGAGGTCCCCTCTCCGCTCTTGGCGGATGTACCTGGAGTAGGCTGAGAAATCGTTGTTTCAGCTGCCGTCTTTCCCGTTTTGATAACTGAGGTTGTTGGAGGTGGGCTTGACGTCTCCTCCCTGCTCTCTGTAGGGCTTCCGCTACTAGTTGGTGATGGGGCACTTTCTTCAGCTGAGGTCCCCTCTCCGCTCTTGGTGGATGTACCTGGAGTAGGCTGAGAAATCGTTGTTTCAGCTGCCGTCTTTCCCGTTTCGATAACTGAAGTTGTTGGAGGTGGGCTTGACGTCTCCTCTCTGCTCTCTGTAGGGGTTCCGCTACTTGTTGGTGATGGGGCACTTTCTTCAGCTGAGGTCCCCTCTCCGCTCTTGGTGGATGTACCTGGAGTAGCCACAGAAATCGTTGTTTCAGCTGCCGTCTTTCCCGTTTTGATAACTGAAGTTGTTGGAGGTGGCCCTGACGTCTCCTCTCTGCTCTCTGTAGGGGTTCCACTACTTGAAGGTGATGGGGCACTTTCTTCAGCTGAGGTCCCCTCTCCGCTCTTGGTGGATATACCTGGAGTAGGCTGAGAAATCGTTGTTTCAGCTGCCGTCTTTCCCGTTTTGATAACTGAAGTTGTTGGAGGTGGGCTTGACGTCTCCTCCCTGCTCTCTGTAGGGCTTCCGCTACTTGTTGGTGATGGGGCACTTTCTTCAGCTGAGGTCCCCTCTCCGCTCTTGGTGGATGTACCTGGAGTAGGCTGAGAAATTGTTGTTTCAGCTGCCGTCTTTCCTGTTTCGATAACTGAAGTTGTTGGAGGTGGCCTTGACGTCTCCTCTCTGCTCTCTGTAGGGCTTCCGCTACTTGTTGGTGATGGGGCACTTTCTTCAGCTGAGGTCCCCTCTCCACCCTTGGTGGATGTACCTGGAGTAGACTGAGAAATCGTTGTTTCAGCTGCCGTCTTTCCCGTTTCGATAACTGAAGTTGTTGGAGGTGGGCTTGACGTCTCCTCCCTGCTCTCTGTAGGGCTTCCGCTACTTGTTGGTGATGGGGCACTTTCTTCAGCTGAGGTCCCCTCTCCGCTCTTGGTGGATGTACCTGAAGTAGACTCAGAAAACGTTGTTTCAGCTACCGTCTTTCCCGATTTGATAACTGAAGTTGTTGGAAGTGGCCTTGACGTCTCCTCCCTGCTCTCTGTAGGGCTTCCGCTACTTGTTGGTGATGGGGCACTTTCTTCAGCTGAGGTCCCCTCTCCACCCTTGGTGGATGTACCTGGAGTAGACTGAGAAATCGTTGTTTCATCTGCCGACTTTCCCGTTTCGATAACTGAAGTTGTTGGAGGTAGGCTTGACGTCTCCTCTCTGCTCTCTGTAGGGCTTCCGCTACTTGTTGGTGATGGGGCACTTTCTTCAGCTGAGGTCCCCTCTCCGCTCTTGGTGGATGTACCTGGAGTAGCCACAGAAATCGTTGTTTCACCTGCCATCTTTCCTGTTTCGATAACTGAAGTTGTTGGAGGTGGGCTTGACGTCTCCTCCCTGCTCTCTGTAGGGCTTCCGCTACTTGTTGGTGATGGGGCACTTTCTTCAGCTGAGGTCCCCTCTCCGCTCTTGGTGGATGTACCTGGAGTAGGCTGAGAAATCGTTGTTTCAGCTGCCGTCTTTCCCGTTTCGAGAACTGAAGTTGTTGGAGGTGGGCTTGACGTCTCCTCTCTGCTCTCTGTAGGGCTTCCGCTACTTGTTGGTGATGGGGCACTTTCTTCAGCTGAGGTCCCCTCTCCGCTCTTGGTGGATGTACCTGGAGTAGCCACAGAAATCGTTGTTTCAGCTGCCGTCTTTCCCGTTTCGATAACTGAAGTTGTTGGAGGTGGGCTTGACGTCTCCTCTCTGCTCTCTGTAGAGCTTCCGCTACTAGTTGGTGATGGGGCACTTTCTTCAGTTGAGGTACCCTCTCCGCTCTTGGTGGATGTACCTGGAGTAGGCTCAGAAATCGTTGTTTCAGCTGCCGTCTTTCCCGTTTCGATAACTGAAGTTGTTGGAGGTGGGCTTGACGATTCCTCCCTGCTCTCTGTAGGGGTTCCGCTACTAGTTGGTGATGGGGCACTTTCTTCAGCTGAGGTCCCCTCTCCGCTCTTGGTGGATGTACCTGTAGTAGCCTCAGAAATCGTTGTTTCAGCTACCGTCTTTCCCGATTTGATAACTGAAGTTGTTGGAAGTGGCCTTGACATCTCCTCCCTGCTCTCTGTAGGGGTTCCGCTACTTGTTGGTGATGGGGCACTTTCTTCAGCTGAGGTCCCCTCTCCGCTCCTGGTGGATGTACCTGGAGTAGCCACAGAAATCGTTGTTTCAGCTGCCGTCTTTCCCGTTTCGATAACTGAAGTTGTTGGAGGTGGGCTTGACGTCTCCTCCCTGCTCTCTGTAGGGATTCCGCTACTAGTTGGTGATGGGGAACTTTCTTCAGCTGAGGTCCCCTCTCCGCTCTTGGTGGATGCACCTGAAGTAGGCTCAGAAAACGTTGTTTCAGCTACCGTCTTTCCCGATTTGATAACTGAAGTTGTTGGAAGTGGCCTTGACGTCTCCTCCCTGCTCTCTGTAGGGCTTCCGCTACTTGTTGGTGATGGGGCACTTTCTTCAGCTGAGGTCCCCTCTCCACCCTTGGTGGATGTACCTGGAGTAGACTGAGAAATCGTTGTTTCATCTGCCGTCTTTCCCGTTTCGATAACTGAAGTTGTTGGAGGTAGGCTTGACGTCTCCTCTCTGCTCTCTGTAGGGCTTCCGCTACTTGTTGGTGATGGGGCACTTTCTTCAGCTGAGGTCCCCTCTCCGCTCTTGGTGGATGTACCTGGAGTAGCCACAGAAATCGTTGTTTCAGCTGCCATCTTTCCTGTTTCAATAACTGAAGTTGTTGGAGGTGGGCTTGACGTCTCCTCCCTGCTCTCTGTAGGGCTTCCGCTACTTGTTGGTGATGGGGCACTTTCTTCAGCTGAGGTCCCCTCTCCGCTCTTGGTGGATGTACCTGGAGTAGGCTGAGAAATCGTTGTTTCAGCTGCCGTCTTTCCCGTTTCGATAACTGAAGTTGTTGGAGGTGGGCTTGACGTCTCCTCTCTGCTCTCTGTAGGGCTTCCGCTACTTGTTGGTGATGGGGCACTTTCTTCAGCTGAGGTCCCCTCTCCGCTCTTGGTGGATGTACCTGGAGTAGCCACAGAAATCGTTGTTTCAGCTGCCGTCTTTCCCGTTTCGATAACTGAAGTTCTTGGAGGTGGGCTTGACGTCTCCTCTCTGCTCTCTGTAGAGCTTCTGCTACTAGTTGGTGATGGGGCACTTTCTTCAGTTGAGGTACCCTCTCCGCTCTTGGTGGATGTACCTGGAGTAGGCTCAGAAATCGTTGTTTCAGCTGCCGTCTTTCCCGTTTCGATAACTGAAGTTGTTGGAGGTGGGCTTGACGATTCCTCCCTGCTCTCTGTAGGGGTTCCGCTACTAGTTGGTGATGGGGCACTTTCTTCAGCTGAGGTCCCCTCTCCGCTCTTGGTGGATGTACCTGTAGTAGCCTCAGAAATCGTTGTTTCAGCTACCGTCTTTCCCGATTTGATAACTGAAGTTGTTGGAAGTGGGCTTGACGTCTTCTCTCTGCTCTCTGTAGGGGTTCCGCTACTAGTTGGTGATGGGGCACTTTCTTCAGTTGAGGTCCCCTCTCCGCTCTTGGTGGATGTACCTGGAGTAGACTGAGAAATCGTTGTTTCAGCTGCCGTCTTTCCCGTTTCGATAACTGAAGTTGTTGGAGGTGGGCTTGACGTCTCCTCCCTGCTCTCTGTAGGGGTTCCGCTACTAGTTGGTGATGGGGCACTTTCTTCAGCTGAGGTCCCCTCTCCGCTCTTGGTGGATGTACCTGTAGTAGCCTCAGAAATCGTTGTTTCAGCTACCGTCTTTCCCGATTTGATAACTGAAGTTGTTGGAAGTGGCCTTGACATCTCCTCCCTGCTCTCTGTAGGGGTTCCGCTACTTGTTGGTGATGGGGCACTTTCTTCAGCTGAGGTCCCCTCTCCGCTCCTGGTGGATGTACCTGGAGTAGCCACAGAAATCGTTGTTTCAGCTGCCGTCTTTCCCGTTTCGATAACTGAAGTTGTTGGAGGTGGGCTTGACGTCTCCTCCCTGCTCTCTGTAGGGATTCCGCTACTAGTTGGTGATGGGGCACTTTCTTCAGCTGAGGTCCCCTCTCCGCTCTTGGTGGATGCACCTGAAGTAGGCTCAGAAAACGTTGTTTCAGCTACCGTCTTTCCCGATTTGATAACTGAAGTTGTTGGAAGTGGCCTTGACGTCTCCTCCCTGCTCTCTGTAGGGCTTCCGCTACTTGTTGGTGATGGGGCACTTTCTTCAGCTGAGGTCCCCTCTCCGCTTTTGGTGGATGTACCTGGAGTAGGCTGAGAAATCGTTGTTTCAGCTGCCGTCTTTCCCGTTTCGAGAACTGAAGTTGTTGGAGGTGGGCTTGACGTCAACTCTCTGCTCTCTGTAGGGGTTCCGCTACTTGTTGGTGATGGGACACTTTCTTCAGCTGAGGTCCCCTCTCCGCTCTTGGTGGATGTAGCTGGAGTAGCCTCAGAAATCGTTGTTTCAGCTGCCGTTTTTCCTGTATCGAGAACTGAAGTTGTTGGAGGTGGCCTTGACGCCTCCTCTCTGCTGTCTGTAGGGATTCCACTACTTGTTGGTGATGGGGCACTTTCTTCAGCTGAGGTCCCCTCTCCGCTCTTCGTGGATGTACCTGGAGTAGCCTCCGAAATCGTTGTCTCAGCTGCCGTCTTTCCCGTTTCAAGAACTGAAGTTGTTGGAGGTGGCCTTGACGTCTCCTCTCTGCTCTCTGTAGGGCTTCCGCTACTTGTTGGTGATGGGGCACTTTCTTCAGCTGAGGTCCCCTCTCCGCTCTTGGTGGATGTACCTGGACTAGGCTGAGAAATGGTTGTTTCAGCTGCCGTCTTTCCCGTTTTGATAACTGAAGTTGTTGGAGGTGGCCCTGACGTCTCCTCTCTGCTCTCTGTAGGGGTTCCGCTACTTGTTGGTGATGGGACACTTTGTTCAGCTGAGGTCCCCTCTCCGCCCTTGGTGGATGTACCTGGAGTAGCCTCAGAAATCGTTGTCTCAGCTGCCGTCTTTCCCGTTTCGAAAACTGAAGTTGTTGGAGGTGGCCTTGACATCTCCTCTGTGCTCTCTCTCGGGGTTCCACTCCTTGTTGGTGATTGGGCACTTTCTTCAGCTGAGGTCACATCTCCGGTCTTGGTGGATGAACCTGGAGTAGCCTCCAAAATCGTTGTCTCAGCTGCCGTCTTTCCCGTTTCGAGAACTGAAGTTGTTGGAGGTGGCCTTGACGTCTTCTCTCTGCTCTCTGTAAGGGTTCCGCTACTTATTGGTGATGGGACACTTTCTTCAGCTGAGGTCCCCTCTCCGCTCTTGGTGGATGTACCTGGAGTAGCCTCAGAAATCGTTGTTTCTGCTGCCGTCTTTCCCGTTTCGATAACTGAAGTTGTTGGGGGTGGGCTTGATGTTTCTTCTCTGCTCTCTGTAGGGCTTCTGCTACTTGTTGGTGATGGGACACTTTCTTCAGCTGAGGTCCCCTCTCCGGTCTTGGTGGATGCACCAGGAGTAGCCTCCAAAATCGTTGTCTCAGCTGCCATCTTTCCCGTTTCGATAACTGAAGTTGTTGGAAGTGGGCTTGACGTCTCCTCTCTGCTCTCTGTAGGGATTCCGCTACTTGTTGGTGATGGGGCACTTTCTTCAGCTGAGGTCCCCTCTCCGCTTTTGGTGGATATACCTGGAGTAGGCTGAGAAATCGTTGTTTCAGCTGCCGTCTTTCCCGTTTCGAGAACTGAAGTTGTTGGAGGTGGGCTTGACATCTCCTCTGTGCTCTCTCTCGGGGTTCCACTACTTGTTGGTGATTGGGCACTTTCTTCAGCTGAGGTCACTTCTCCGGTCTTGGTGGATGAACCTGGAGTAGCCTCCAAAATCGTTGTCTCAGCTGCCGTCTTTCCCGTTTCGAGAACTGAAGTTGTTGGAGGTGGGCTTGACGTCAACTCTCTGCTCTCTGTAGGGGTTCCGCTACTTGTTGGTGATGGGACACTTTCTTCAGCTGAGATCCCCTCTCCGCTCTTGGTGGATGTAGCTGCAGTAGCCTCAGAAATCGTTGTTTCAGCTGCCGTTTTTCCTGTTTCGAGAACTGAAGTTGTTGGAGGTGGCCTTGACGTCTCCTCTCTGCTCTCTGTAGGGATTCCACTACTTGTTGGTGATGGGGCACTTTCTTCAGCTGAGGTCCCCTCTCCGCTCTTGGTGGATGTACCTGGAGTAGACTGAGAAATCGTTGTTTCAGCTGCCGTCTTTCCCGTTTCGATAACTGAAGTTGTTGGAGGTGGGCTTGACGTCTCCTCCCTGCTCTCTGTAGGGGTTCCGCTACTAGTTGGTGATGGGGCACTTTCTTCAGCTGAGGTCCCCTCTCCGCTCTTGGTGGATGTACCTGTAGTAGCCTCAGAAATTGTTGTTTCAGCTACCGTCTTTCCCGATTTGATAACTGAAGTTGTTGGAAGTGGCCTTGACATCTCCTCCCTGCTCTCTGTAGGGGTTCCGCTACTTGTTGGTGATGGGGCACTTTCTTCAGCTGAGGTCCCCTCTCCGCTCCTGGTGGATGTACCTGGAGTAGCCACAGAAATCGTTGTTTCAGCTGCCGTCTTTCCCGTTTCGATAACTGAAGTTGTTGGAGGTGGGCTTGACGTCTCCTCCCTGCTCTCTGTAGGGATTCCGCTACTAGTTGGTGATGGGGCACTTTCTTCAGCTGAGGTCCCCTCTCCGCTTTTGGTGGATGTACCTGAAGTAGGCTCAGAAAACGTTGTTTCAGCTACCGTCTTTCCCGATTTGATAACTGAAGTTGTTGGAAGTGGCCTTGACGTCTCCTCCCTGCTCTCTGTAGGGCTTCCGCTACTTGTTGGTGATGGGGCACTTTCTTCAGCTGAGGTCCCCTCTCCGCTTTTGGTGGATGTACCTGGAGTAGGCTGAGAAATCGTTGTTTCAGCTGCCGTCTTTCCCGTTTCGAGAACTGAAGTTGTTGGAGGTGGGCTTGACGTCAACTCTCTGCTCTCTGTAGGGGTTCCGCTACTTGTTGGTGATGGGACACTTTCTTCAGCTGAGGTCCCCTCTCCGCTCTTGGTGGATGTAGCTGGAGTAGCCTCAGAAATCGTTGTTTCAGCTGCCGTTTTTCCTGTATCGAGAACTGAAGTTGTTGGAGGTGGCCTTGACGCCTCCTCTCTGCTGTCTGTAGGGATTCCACTACTTGTTGGTGATGGGGCACTTTCTTCAGCTGAGGTCCCCTCTCCGCTCTTCGTGGATGTACCTGGAGTAGCCTCCGAAATCGTTGTCTCAGCTGCCGTCTTTCCCGTTTCAAGAACTGAAGTTGTTGGAGGTGGCCTTGACGTCTCCTCTCTGCTCTCTGTAGGGCTTCCGCTACTTGTTGGTGATGGGGCACTTTCTTCAGCTGAGGTCCCCTCTCCGCTCTTGGTGGATGTACCTGGACTAGGCTGAGAAATGGTTGTTTCAGCTGCCGTCTTTCCCGTTTTGATAACTGAAGTTGTTGGAGGTGGCCCTGACGTCTCCTCTCTGCTCTCTGTAGGGGTTCCGCTACTTGTTGGTGATGGGACACTTTGTTCAGCTGAGGTCCCCTCTCCGCCCTTGGTGGATGTACCTGGAGTAGCCTCAGAAATCGTTGTCTCAGCTGCCGTCTTTCCCGTTTCGAAAACTGAAGTTGTTGGAGGTGGCCTTGACATCTCCTCTGTGCTCTCTCTCGGGGTTCCACTCCTTGTTGGTGATTGGGCACTTTCTTCAGCTGAGGTCACATCTCCGGTCTTGGTGGATGAACCTGGAGTAGCCTCCAAAATCGTTGTCTCAGCTGCCGTCTTTCCCGTTTCGAGAACTGAAGTTGTTGGAGGTGGCCTTGACGTCTTCTCTCTGCTCTCTGTAAGGGTTCCGCTACTTATTGGTGATGGGACACTTTCTTCAGCTGAGGTCCCCTCTCCGCTCTTGGTGGATGTACCTGGAGTAGCCTCAGAAATCGTTGTTTCTGCTGCCGTCTTTCCCGTTTCGATAACTGAAGTTGTTGGGGGTGGGCTTGATGTTTCTTCTCTGCTCTCTGTAGGGCTTCTGCTACTTGTTGGTGATGGGACACTTTCTTCAGCTGAGGTCCCCTCTCCGGTCTTGGTGGATGCACCAGGAGTAGCCTCCAAAATCGTTGTCTCAGCTGCCATCTTTCCCGTTTCGATAACTGAAGTTGTTGGAAGTGGGCTTGACGTCTCCTCTCTGCTCTCTGTAGGGATTCCGCTACTTGTTGGTGATGGGGCACTTTCTTCAGCTGAGGTCCCCTCTCCGCTTTTGGTGGATATACCTGGAGTAGGCTGAGAAATCGTTGTTTCAGCTGCCGTCTTTCCCGTTTCGAGAACTGAAGTTGTTGGAGGTGGGCTTGACATCTCCTCTGTGCTCTCTCTCGGGGTTCCACTACTTGTTGGTGATTGGGCACTTTCTTCAGCTGAGGTCACTTCTCCGGTCTTGGTGGATGAACCTGGAGTAGCCTCCAAAATCGTTGTCTCAGCTGCCGTCTTTCCCGTTTCGAGAACTGAAGTTGTTGGAGGTGGGCTTGACGTCAACTCTCTGCTCTCTGTAGGGGTTCCGCTACTTGTTGGTGATGGGACACTTTCTTCAGCTGAGATCCCCTCTCCGCTCTTGGTGGATGTAGCTGCAGTAGCCTCAGAAATCGTTGTTTCAGCTGCCGTTTTTCCTGTTTCGAGAACTGAAGTTGTTGGAGGTGGCCTTGACGTCTCCTCTCTGCTCTCTGTAGGGATTCCACTACTTGTTGGTGATGGGGCACTTTCTTCAGCTGAGGTCCCCTCTCCGCTCTTGGTGGATGTACCTGGAGTAGACTGAGAAATCGTTGTTTCAGCTGCCGTCTTTCCCGTTTCGATAACTGAAGTTGTTGGAGGTGGGCTTGACGTCTCCTCCCTGCTCTCTGTAGGGGTTCCGCTACTAGTTGGTGATGGGGCACTTTCTTCAGCTGAGGTCCCCTCTCCGCTCTTGGTGGATGTACCTGTAGTAGCCTCAGAAATTGTTGTTTCAGCTACCGTCTTTCCCGATTTGATAACTGAAGTTGTTGGAAGTGGCCTTGACATCTCCTCCCTGCTCTCTGTAGGGGTTCCGCTACTTGTTGGTGATGGGGCACTTTCTTCAGCTGAGGTCCCCTCTCCGCTCCTGGTGGATGTACCTGGAGTAGCCACAGAAATCGTTGTTTCAGCTGCCGTCTTTCCCGTTTCGATAACTGAAGTTGTTGGAGGTGGGCTTGACGTCTCCTCCCTGCTCTCTGTAGGGATTCCGCTACTAGTTGGTGATGGGGCACTTTCTTCAGCTGAGGTCCCCTCTCCGCTTTTGGTGGATGTACCTGAAGTAGGCTCAGAAAACGTTGTTTCAGCTACCGTCTTTCCCGATTTGATAACTGAAGTTGTTGGAAGTGGCCTTGACGTCTCCTCCCTGCTCTCTGTAGGGCTTCCGCTACTTGTTGGTGATGGGGCACTTTCTTCAGCTGAGGTCCCCTCTCCGCTTTTGGTGGATGTACCTGGAGTAGGCTGAGAAATCGTTGTTTCAGCTGCCGTCTTTCCCGTTTCGAGAACTGAAGTTGTTGGAGGTGGGCTTGACGTCAACTCTCTGCTCTCTGTAGGGGTTCCGCTACTTGTTGGTGATGGGACACTTTCTTCAGCTGAGGTCCCCTCTCCGCTCTTGGTGGATGTAGCTGGAGTAGCCTCAGAAATCGTTGTTTCAGCTGCCGTTTTTCCTGTATCGAGAACTGAAGTTGTTGGAGGTGGCCTTGACGCCTCCTCTCTGCTGTCTGTAGGGATTCCACTACTTGTTGGTGATGGGGCACTTTCTTCAGCTGAGGTCCCCTCTCCGCTCTTCGTGGATGTACCTGGAGTAGCCTCCGAAATCGTTGTCTCAGCTGCCGTCTTTCCCGTTTCAAGAACTGAAGTTGTTGGAGGTGGCCTTGACGTCTCCTCTCTGCTCTCTGTAGGGCTTCCGCTACTTGTTGGTGATGGGGCACTTTCTTCAGCTGAGGTCCCCTCTCCGCTCTTGGTGGATGTACCTGGAGTAGACTGAGAAATCGTTGTTTCAGCTGCCGTCTTTCCCGTTTCGATAACTGAAGTTGTTGGAGGTGGGCTTGACGTCTCCTCCCTGCTCTCTGTAGGGGTTCCGCTACTAGTTGGTGATGGGGCACTTTCTTCAGCTGAGGTCCCCTCTCCGCTCTTGGTGGATGTACCTGTAGTAGCCTCAGAAATCGTTGTTTCAGCTACCGTCTTTCCCGATTTGATAACTGAAGTTGTTGGAAGTGGCCTTGACATCTCCTCCCTGCTCTCTGTAGGGGTTCCGCTACTTGTTGGTGATGGGGCACTTTCTTCAGCTGAGGTCCCCTCTCCGCTCCTGGTGGATGTACCTGGAGTAGCCACAGAAATCGTTGTTTCAGCTGCCGTCTTTCCCGTTTCGATAACTGAAGTTGTTGGAGGTGGGCTTGACGTCTCCTCCCTGCTCTCTGTAGGGATTCCGCTACTAGTTGGTGATGGGGCACTTTCTTCAGCTGAGGTCCCCTCTCCGCTCTTGGTGGATGCACCTGAAGTAGGCTCAGAAAACGTTGTTTCAGCTACCGTCTTTCCCGATTTGATAACTGAAGTTGTTGGAAGTGGCCTTGACGTCTCCTCCCTGCTCTCTGTAGGGCTTCCGCTACTTGTTGGTGATGGGGCACTTTCTTCAGCTGAGGTCCCCTCTCCGCTTTTGGTGGATGTACCTGGAGTAGGCTGAGAAATCGTTGTTTCAGCTGCCGTTTTTCCTGTTTCGAGAACTGAAGTTGTTGGAGGTGGCCTTGACGTCTCCTCTCTGCTCTCTGTAGGGATTCCACTACTTGTTGGTGATGGGGCACTTTCTTCAGCTGAGGTCCCCTCTCCGCTCTTGGTGGATGTACCTGGAGTAGACTGAGAAATCGTTGTTTCAGCTGCCGTCTTTCCCGTTTCGATAACTGAAGTTGTTGGAGGTGGGCTTGACGTCTCCTCCCTGCTCTCTGTAGGGGTTCCGCTACTAGTTGGTGATGGGGCACTTTCTTCAGCTGAGGTCCCCTCTCCGCTCTTGGTGGATGTACCTGTAGTAGCCTCAGAAATCGTTGTTTCAGCTACCGTCTTTCCCGATTTGATAACTGAAGTTGTTGGAAGTGGCCTTGACATCTCCTCCCTGCTCTCTGTAGGGGTTCCGCTACTTGTTGGTGATGGGGCACTTTCTTCAGCTGAGGTCCCCTCTCCGCTCCTGGTGGATGTACCTGGAGTAGCCACAGAAATCGTTGTTTCAGCTGCCGTCTTTCCCGTTTCGATAACTGAAGTTGTTGGAGGTGGGCTTGACGTCTCCTCCCTGCTCTCTGTAGGGATTCCGCTACTAGTTGGTGATGGGGCACTTTCTTCAGCTGAGGTCCCCTCTCCGCTCTTGGTGGATGCACCTGAAGTAGGCTCAGAAAACGTTGTTTCAGCTACCGTCTTTCCCGATTTGATAACTGAAGTTGTTGGAAGTGGCCTTGACGTCTCCTCCCTGCTCTCTGTAGGGCTTCCGCTACTTGTTGGTGATGGGGCACTTTCTTCAGCTGAGGTCCCCTCTCCGCTTTTGGTGGATGTACCTGGAGTAGGCTGAGAAATCGTTGTTTCAGCTGCCGTCTTTCCCGTTTCGAGAACTGAAGTTGTTGGAGGTGGGCTTGACGTCAACTCTCTGCTCTCTGTAGGGGTTCCGCTACTTGTTGGTGATGGGACACTTTCTTCAGCTGAGGTCCCCTCTCCGCTCTTGGTGGATGTAGCTGGAGTAGCCTCAGAAATCGTTGTTTCAGCTGCCGTTTTTCCTGTTTCGAGAACTGAAGTTGTTGGAGGTGGCCTTGACGCCTCCTCTCTGCTGTCTGTAGGGATTCCACTACTTGTTGGTGATGGGGCACTTTCTTCAGCTGAGGTCCCCTCTCCGCTCTTCGTGGATGTACCTGGAGTAGCCTCCGAAATCGTTGTCTCAGCTGCCGTCTTTCCCGTTTCAAGAACTGAAGTTGTTGGAGGTGGCCTTGACGTCTCCTCTCTGCTCTCTGTAGGGCTTCCGCTACTTGTTGGTGATGGGGCACTTTCTTCAGCTGAGGTCCCCTCTCCGCTCTTGGTGGATGTACCTGGAGTAGACTGAGAAATCGTTGTTTCAGCTGCCGTCTTTCCCGTTTCGATAACTGAAGTTGTTGGAGGTGGGCTTGACGTCTCCTCCCTGCTCTCTGTAGGGGTTCCGCTACTAGTTGGTGATGGGGCACTTTCTTCAGCTGAGGTCCCCTCTCCGCTCTTGGTGGATGTACCTGTAGTAGCCTCAGAAATCGTTGTTTCAGCTACCGTCTTTCCCGATTTGATAACTGAAGTTGTTGGAAGTGGCCTTGACATCTCCTCCCTGCTCTCTGTAGGGGTTCCGCTACTTGTTGGTGATGGGGCACTTTCTTCAGCTGAGGTCCCCTCTCCGCTCCTGGTGGATGTACCTGGAGTAGCCACAGAAATCGTTGTTTCAGCTGCCGTCTTTCCCGTTTCGATAACTGAAGTTGTTGGAGGTGGACTTGACGTCTCCTCCCTGCTCTCTGTAGGGATTCCGCTACTAGTTGGTGATGGGGCACTTTCTTCAGCTGAGGTCCCCTCTCCGCTCTTGGTGGATGCACCTGAAGTAGGCTCAGAAAACGTTGTTTCAGCTACCGTCTTTCCCGATTTGATAACTGAAGTTGTTGGAAGTGGCCTTGACGTCTCCTCCCTGCTCTCTGTAGGGCTTCCGCTACTTGTTGGTGATGGGGCACTTTCTTCAGCTGAGGTCCCCTCTCCGCTTTTGGTGGATGTACCTGGAGTAGGCTGAGAAATCGTTGTTTCAGCTGCCGTCTTTCCCGTTTCGAGAACTGAAGTTGTTGGAGGTGGGCTTGACGTCAACTCTCTGCTCTCTGTAGGGGTTCCGCTACTTGTTGGTGATGGGACACTTTCTTCAGCTGAGGTCCCCTCTCCGCTCTTGGTGGATGTAGCTGGAGTAGCCTCAGAAATCGTTGTTTCAGCTGCCGTTTTTCCTGTTTCGAGAACTGAAGTTGTTGGAGGTGGCCTTGACGCCTCCTCTCTGCTGTCTGTAGGGATTCCACTACTTGTTGGTGATGGGGCACTTTCTTCAGCTAAGGTCCCCTCTCCGCTCTTCGTGGATGTACCTGGAGTAGCCTCCGAAATCGTTGTCTCAGCTGCCGTCTTTCCCGTTTCAAGAACTGAAGTTGTTGGAGGTGGCCTTGACGTCTCCTCTCTGCTCTCTGTAGGGCTTCCGCTACTTGTTGGTGATGGGGCACTTTCTTCAGCTGAGGTCCCCTCTCCGCTCTTGGTGGATGTACCTGGACTAGGCTGAGAAATGGTTGTTTCAGCTGCCGTCTTTCCCGTTTTGATAACTGAAGTTGTTGGAGGTGGCCCTGACGTCTCCTCTCTGCTCTCTGTAGGGGTTCCGCTACTTATTGGTGATGGGACACTTTCTTCAGCTGAGGTCCCCTCTCCGCCCTTGGTGGATGTACCTGGAGTAGCCTCAGAAATCGTTGTCTCAGCTGCCGTCTTTCCCGTTTCGAAAACTGAAGTTGTTGGAGGTGGCCTTGACATCTCCTCTGTGCTCTCTCTCGGGGTTCCACTCCTTGTTGGTGATTGGGCACTTTCTTCAGCTGAGGTCACGTCTCCGGTCTTGGTGAATGAACCTGGAGTAGTCTCCAAAATCGTTGTTTCAGCTGCCGTCTTTCCCGTTTCGAGAACTGAAGTTGTTGGAGGTGGGCTTGACATCTCCTCTGTGCTCTCTCTCGGGGTTCCACTACTTGTTGGTGATTGGGCACTTTCTTCAGCTGAGGTCACTTCTCCGGTCTTGGTGGATGAACCTGGAGTAGCCTCCAAAATCGTTGTCTCAGCTGCCGTCTTTCCCGTTTCGAGAACTGAAGTTGTTGGAGGTGGGCTTGACGTCAACTCTCTGCTCTCTGTAGGGGTTCCGCTACTTGTTGGTGATGGGACACTTTCTTCAGCTGAGATCCCCTCTCCGCTCTTGGTGGATGTAGCTGGAGTAGCCTCAGAAATCGTTGTTTCAGCTGCCGTTTTTCCTGTTTCGAGAACTGAAGTTGTTGGAGGTGGCCTTGACGTCTCCTCTCTGCTCTCTGTAGGGATTCCACTACTTGTTGGTGATGGGGCACTTTCTTCAGCTGAGGTCCCCTCTCCGCTCTTCGTGGATGTACCTGGAGTAGCCTCCGAAATCGTTGTCTCAGCTGCCGTCTTTCCCGTTTCGAGAACTGAAGTTGTTGGAAGTGGGCTTGACGTCTTCTCTCTGCTCTCTGTAGGGGTTCCGCTACTTGTTGGTGATGGGACACTTTCTTCAGCTGAGGTCCCCTCTCCGCTCTTGGTGGATGTAGCTGGAGTAGCCTCAGAAATCGTTGTTTCACCTGCCGTTTTTCCTGTTTCGAGAACTGAAGTTGTTGGAGGTGGCCTTGACGTCTCCTCTCTGCTCTCTGTAGGGATTCCGCTACTTGTTGGTGATGGGGCACTTTCTTCAGCTGAGGTCCCCTCTCCGCTCTTCGTGGATGTACCTGGAGTAGCCACCGAAATCGTTGTCTCAGCTGCCGTCTTTCCCGTTTCGATAACTGAAGTTGTTGGAAGTGGGCTTGACGTCTTCTCTCTGCTCTCTGTAGGGGTTCCGCTACTTGTTGGTGATGGGACACTTTCTTCAGCTGAGGTCCCCTCTCCGCTCTTGGTGAATGTACCTGGAGTAGCCACAGAAATCGTTGTTTCAGCTGCCGTCTTTCCTGTTTCGAAAACTGAAGTTGTTGGAAGTTGGCTTGACGTCTTCTCTCTGCTCTCTGTAGGGGTTCCGCTACTTGTTGGTGATGGGGCACTTTCTTCAGCTGAGGTCCCCTCTCCGCTCTTGGTGGATGTACCTGGAGTAGGCTGAGAAATCGTTGCTTCAGCTGCCGTCTTTCCCGTTTTGATAACTGAAGTTGTTGGAGGTGGCCTTGACGTCTCCTCTCTGCTCTCTGTAGGGATTCCGCTACTTGTTGGTGATGGGGCACTTTCTTCAGCTGAGGTCACGTCTCCGCTCTTCGTGGATGTACCTGGAGTAGCCACAGAAATCGTTGTTTCAGCTACCGTCTTTCCCGTTTCGATAACTGAAGTTGTTGGAGGTGGGCTTGACGTCTCCTCTATGCTCTCTGTAGGGCTTCCGCTACTTGTTGGTGATGGGGCACTTTCTTCAGCTGAGGTCATGTCTCCGCTCTTCGTGGATGTACCTGGAGTAGCCACAGAAATCGTTGTTTCAGCTGCCGTCTTTCCCGTTTCGATAACTGAAGTTGTTGGAGGTGGGCTTGACGTCTCCTCTCTGCTCTCTGTAGGGCTTCCGCTACTTGTTGGTGATGGGGCACTTTCTTCAGCTGAGGTCCCCTCTCCGCTCTTGGTGGATGTACCTGGAGTAGGCTGAGAAATGGTTGTTTCAGCTGCCGTCTTTCCCGTTTCGAGAACTGAAGTTGTTGGAGGTGGCCTTGACGTCTCCTCTCTGCTCTCCGTAGGGATTCCGCTACTTGTTGGTGATGGGGCATCTTCTTCAGCTGAGGTCCCCTCTCCGCTCTTGGTGGATGAACCTGGAGTAGCCTCCAAAATCGTTGTCTCAGCTGCCGTCTTTCCCGTTTCGAGAACTGAAGTTGTTGGAGGTGGCCTTGACATCTCCTCTGTGCTCTCTCTCGGGGTTCCACTACTTGTTGGTGTTTGGGCACTTTCTTCAGCTGAGGTCCCCTCTCCGCTCTTGGTGGATGTAGCTGGAGTAGCCTCAGAAATCGTTGTTTCAGCTGCCGTTTTTCCTGTTTCGAGAACTGAAGTTGTTGGAGGTGGCCTTGATGTCTCCTCTCTGCTCTCTGTAGGGATTCCACTACTTGTTGTTGATGGGGCACTTTCTTCAGCTGAGGTCCCCTCTCCGCTCTTCGTGGATGTACCTGGAGTAGCCTCAGAAATCGTTGTTTCAGCTGCCGTTTTTCCTGTTTCGAGAACTGAAGTTGTTGGAGGTGACCTTGACGTCTCCTCTCTGCTCTCTGTAGGGATTCCACTACTTGTTGGTGATGGGGCACTTTCTTCAGCTGAGGTCCCCTCTCCGCTCTTCGTGGATGTACCTGGAGTAACCTCCGAAATCGTTGTCTCAGCTGCCGTCTTTCCCGTTTTGATAACTGAAGTTGTTGGAAGTGGGCTTGACGTCTTCTCTCTGCTCTCTGTAGGGGTTCCGCTACTTGTTGGTGATGGGACACTTTCTTCAGCTGAGGTCCCCTCTCCGCTCTTGGTGAATGTACCTGGAGTAGCCACAGAAATCGTTGTTTCAGCTGCCGTCTTTCCTGTTTCGAAAACTGAAGTTGTTGGAAGTTGGCTTGACGTCTTCTCTCTGCTCTCTGTAGGGGTTCCGCTACTTGTTGGTGATGGGGCACTTTCTTCAGCTGAGGTCCCCTCTCCGCTCTTGGTGGATGTACCTGGAGTAGGCTGAGAAATCGTTGCTTCAGCTGCCGTCTTTCCCGTTTTGATAACTGAAGTTGTTGGAGGTGGCCTTGACGTCTCCTCTCTGCTCTCTGTAGGGATTCCGCTACTTGTTGGTGATGGGGCACTTTCTTCAGCTGAGGTCACGTCTCCGCTCTTCGTGGATGTACCTGGAGTAGCCACAGAAATCGTTGTTTCAGCTACCGTCTTTCCCGTTTCGATAACTGAAGTTGTTGGAGGTGGGCTTGACGTCTCCTCTATGCTCTCTGTAGGGCTTCCGCTACTTGTTGGTGATGGGGCACTTTCTTCAGCTGAGGTCATGTCTCCGCTCTTCGTGGATGTACCTGGAGTAGCCACAGAAATCGTTGTTTCAGCTGCCGTCTTTCCCGTTTCGATAACTGAAGTTGTTGGAGGTGGGCTTGACGTCTCCTCTCTGCTCTCTGTAGGGCTTCCGCTACTTGTTGGTGATGGGGCACTTTCTTCAGCTGAGGTCCCCTCTCCGCTCTTGGTGGATGAACCTGGAGTAGCCTCCAAAATCGTTGTCTCAGCTGCCGTCTTTCCCGTTTCGAGAACTGAAGTTGTTGGAGGTGGCCTTGACATCTCCTCTGTGCTCTCTCTCGGGGTTCCACTACTTGTTGGTGTTTGGGCACTTTCTTCAGCTGAGGTCACGTCTCCGGTCTTGGTGAATGAACCTGGAGTAGTCTCCAAAATCGTAGTCTCAGCTGCCATCTTTCCCGTTTCGATAACTGAAGTTGTTGGAAGTGGGCTTGACGTCTCCTCTCTGCTCTCTGTAGGGATTCCGCTACTTGTTGGTGATGGGGCACTTCCTTCAGCTGAGGTCCCCTCTCCGCTTTTGGTGGATATACCTGGAGTAGGCTGAGAAATCGTTGTTTCAGCTGCCGTCTTTCCCGTTTCGAGAACTGAAGTTGTTGGAGGTGGGCTTGACATCTCCTCTATGCTCTCTCTCGGGGTTCCACTACTTGTTGGTGATTGGGCACTTTCTTCAGCTGAGGTCACTTCTCCGGTCTTGGTGGATGAACCTGGAGTAGCCTCCAAAATCGTTGTCTCAGCTGCCGTCTTTCCCGTTTCGAGAACTGAAGTTGTTGGAGGTGGGCTTGACGTCAACTCTCTGCTCTCTGTAGGGGATCCGCTACTTGTTGGTGATGGGACACTTTCTTCAGCTGAGGTCCCCTCTCCGCTCTTGGTGGATGTAGCTGGAGTAGCCTCAGAAATCGTTGTTTCAGCTGCCGTTTTTCCTGTTTCGAGAACTGAAGTTGTTGGAGGTGGCCTTGACGTCTCCTCTCTGCTCTCTGTAGGGATTCCACTACTTGTTGTTGATGGGGCACTTTCTTCAGCTGAGGTCCCCTCTCCGCTCTTCGTGGATGTACCTGGAGTAGCCTCAGAAATCGTTGTTTCAGCTGCCGTTTTTCCTGTTTCGAGAACTGAAGTTGTTGGAGGTGACCTTGACGTCTCCTCTCTGCTCTCTGTAGGGATTCCACTACTTGTTGGTGATGGGGCACTTTCTTCAGCTGAGGTCCCCTCTCCGCTCTTCGTGGATGTACCTGGAGTAACCTCCGAAATCGTTGTCTCAGCTGCCGTCTTTCCCGTTTTGATAACTGAAGTTGTTGGAAGTGGGCTTGACGTCTTCTCTCTGCTCTCTGTAGGGGTTCCGCTACTTGTTGGTGATGGGACACTTTCTTCAGCTGACGTCCCCTCTCCGCTCTTGGTGGATGTACCTGGAGTAGCCTCAGAAATCGTTGTTTCTGCTGCCGTCTTTCCCGTTTCGAAAACTGAAGTTGTTGGAGGTGGCCTTGACGTCTCCTCTCTGCTCTCTGTAGGGATTCCGCTACTTGTTGGTGATGGGGCAGTTTCTTCAGCTGAGGTCACGTCTCCGCTCTTCGTGGATGTACCTGGAGTAGCCTCAGAAATCGTTGTTTCAGCTGACATCTTTCCCGGTTCGATAACTGAAGTTGTTGGAAGTGGGCTTGACGTCTTCTCTCTGCTCTCTGTAGGGGTTCCGCTACTTGTTGGTGATGGGGCACTTTCTTCAGCTGAGGTCCCCTCTCCGCTCTTGGTGGATGAACCTGGAGTAGGCTGAGAAATGGTTGTTTCAGCTGCCGTCTTTCCCGTTTCGAGAACTGAAGTTGTTGGAAGTGGGCTTGACGTCTTCTCTCTGCTCTCTGTAGGGGTTCCGCTACTTGTTGGTGATGGGACACTTTCTTGAGCTGAGGTCCCATCTCCGCCCTTGGTGGATGTACCTGGAGTAACCTCAGAAATCGTTGTTTCTGCTGCCGTCTTTCCCGTTTCGAAAACTGAAGTTGTTGGAGGTGGCCTTGACATCTCCTCTGTGCTCTCTCTCGGGGTTCCACTACTTGTTGGTGATTGGGCACTTTCTTCAGCTGAGGTAACGTCTCCGGTCTTGGTGAATGAACCTGGAGTAGCCTCCAAAATCGTAGTCTCAGCTGCCGTCTTTCCCGTTTCGATAACTGAAGTTGTTGGAAGTGGGCTTGACGTCTCCTCTCTGCTCTCTGTAGGGGTTCCGCTACTTGTTGGTGATGGGGCACTTTCTTCAGCTGAGGTCCCCTCTCCGCTTTTGGTGGATATACCTGGAGTAGCCTCCGAAATCGTTGCCTCAGCTGCCGTCTTTCCCGTTTCAATAACTGAAGTTGTTGGAAGTGGGCTTGACGTCTTCTCTCTGCTCTCTGTAGGGGTTCCGCTACTTGTTGGTGATGGGACACTTTCTTCAGCTGAGGTCCCCTCTCCGATCTTGGTGAATGTACCTGGAGTAGCCACAGACATCGTGGTTTCAGCTGCCGTCTTTCCTGTTTCGAAAACTGAAGTTGTTGGAAGTTGGCTTGACGTCTTCTCTCTGCTCTCTGTAGGGGTTCCGCTACTTGTTGGTGATGGGACACTTTCTTCTGCTGAGGTCCCCTCTCCGCTCTTGGTTGATGTACCTGGAGTAGGCTGAGAAATCGTTGCTTCTGCTGCCGTCTTTCCCGTTTCGAAAACTGAAGTTGTTGGAGGTGGCCTTGACGTCTCCTCTCTGCTCTCTGTAGGGATTCCGCTACTTGTTGGTGATGGGACACTTTCTTCAGCTGAGGTCCCCTCTCCGCTCTTGGTGGATGTACCTGGAGTAGGCTGAGAAATCGTTGCTTCAGCTGCCGTCTTTCCCGTTTTGATAACTGAAGTTGTTGGAGGTGGGCTTGACGTCTCCTCTCTGCTCTCTGTAGGGGTTCCACTACTTGTTGGTGATGGGGCACTTTCTTCAGCTGAGGTCCCCTCTCCGCTCTTGGTGAATGTACCTGGAGTAGCCACAGAAATCGTTGTTTCAGCTGCCGTCTTTCCTGTTTCGATAACTGAAGTTGTTGGAAGTGGGCTTGACGTCTCCTCTCTGCTCTCTGTAGGGGTTCCGCTACTTGTTGGTGATGGGGCACTTTCTTCAGCTGAGGTCCCCTCTCCGCTTTTGGTGGATATACCTGGAGTAGCCTCCGAAATCGTTGCCTCAGCTGCCGTCTTTCCCGTTTCAATAACTGAAGTTGTTGGAAGTGGGCTTGACGTCTTCTCTCTGCTCTCTGTAGGGGTTCCGCTACTTGTTGGTGATGGGACACTTTCTTCAGCTGAGGTCACGTCTCCGGTCTTGGTGAATGAACCTGGAGTAGCCTCCAAAATCGTAGTCTCAGCTGCCGTCTTTCCCGTTTCGATAACTGAAGTTGTTGGAGGTGGGCTTGACGTCTCCTCTATGCTCTCTGTAGGGCTTCCGCTACTTGTTGGTGATGGGGCACTTTCTTCAGCTGAGGTCATGTCTCCGCTCTTCGTGGATGTACCTGGAGTAGCCACAGAAATCGTTGTTTCAGCTGCCGTCTTTCCCGTTTCGATAACTGAAGTTGTTGGAGGTGGGCTTGACGTCTCCTCTCTGCTCTCTGTAGGGCTTCCGCTACTTGTTGGTGATGGGGCACTTTCTTCAGCTGAGGTCCCCTCTCCGCTCTTGGTGGATGTACCTGGAGTAGGCTGAGAAATGGTTGTTTCAGCTGCCGTCTTTCCCGTTTCGATAACTGAAGTTGTTGGAGGTGGCCTTGACGTCTCCTCTCTGCTCTCCGTAGGGATTCCGCTACTTGTTGGTGATGGGGCACCTTCTTCAGCTGAGGTCCCCTCTCCGCTCTTGGTGGATGAACCTGGAGTAGCCTCCAAAATCGTTGTCTCAGCTGCCGTCTTTCCCGTTTCGAGAACTGAAGTTGTTGGAGGTGGCCTTGACATCTCCTCTGTGCTCTCTCTCGGGGTTCCACTACTTGTTGGTGATTGGGCACTTTCTTCAGCTGAGGTCACGTCTCCGGTCTTGGTGAATGAACCTGGAGTAGCCTCCAAAATCGTAGTCTCAGCTGCCGTCTTTCCCGTTTCGATAACTGAAGTTGTTGGAAGTGGGCTTGACGTCTCCTCTCTGCTCTCTGTAGGGGTTCCGCTACTTGTTGGTGATGGGGCACTTTCTTCAGCTGAGGTCCCCTCTCCGCTTTTGGTGGATATACCTGGAGTAGCCTCCGAAATCGTTGCCTCAGCTGCCGTCTTTCCCGTTTCAATAACTGAAGTTGTTGGAAGTGGGCTTGACGTCTTCTCTCTGCTCTCTGTAGGGGTTCCGCTACTTGTTGGTGATGGGACACTTTCTTCAGCTGAGGTCCCCTCTCCGCTCTTGGTGAATGTACCTGGAGTAGCCACAGACATCGTGGTTTCAGCTGCCGTCTTTCCTGTTTCGAAAACTGAAGTTGTTGGAAGTGGGCTTGACGTCTTCTCTCTGCTCTCTGTAGGGGTTCCGCTACTTGTTGGTGATGGGACACTTTCTTCTGCTGAGGTCCCCTCTCCGCTCTTGGTTGATGTACCTGGAGTAGGCTGAGAAATCGTTGCTTCTGCTGCCGTCTTTCCCGTTTCGAAAACTGAAGTTGTTGGAGGTGGCCTTGACGTCTCCTCTCTGCTCTCTGTAGGGATTCCGCTACTTGTTGGTGATGGGACACTTTCTTCAGCTGAGGTCCCCTCTCCGCTCTTGGTGGATGTACCTGGAGTAGGCTGAGAAATCGTTGCTTCAGCTGCCGTCTTTCCCGTTTTGATAACTGAAGTTGTTGGAGGTGGGCTTGACGTCTCCTCTCTGCTCTCTGTAGGGGTTCCACTACTTGTTGGTGATGGGGCACTTTCTTCAGCTGAGGTCCCCTCTCCGCTCTTGGTGAATGTACCTGGAGTAGCCACAGAAATCGTTGTTTCAGCTGCCGTCTTTCCTGTTTCGATAACTGAAGTTGTTGGAAGTGGGCTTGACGTCTTCTCTCTGCTCTCTGTAGGGGTTCCGCTACTTGTTGGTGATGGGACACTTTCTTCAGCTGAGGTCCCCTCTCCGCTCTTGGTGGATGTACCTGGAGTAGGCTGAGAAATCGTTGCTTCAGCTGCCGTCTTTCCCGTTTTGATAACTGAAGTTGTTGGAGGTGGCCTTGACGTCTCCTCTCTGCTCTCTGTAGGGATTCCGCTACTTGTTGGTGATGGGGCACTTTCTTCAGCTGAGGTCACGTCTCCGCTCTTCGTGGATGTACCTGGAGTAGCCACAGAAATCGTTGTTTCAGCTGCCGTCTTTCCCGTTTCGATAACTGAAGTTGTTGGAGGTGGGCTTGACGTCTCCTCTATGCTCTCTGTAGGGCTTCCGCTACTTGTTGGTGATGGGGCACTTTCTTCAGCTGAGGTCATGTCTCCGCTCTTCGTGGATGTACCTGGAGTAGCCACAGAAATCGTTGTTTCAGCTGCCGTCTTTCCCGTTTCGATAACTGAAGTTGTTGGAGGTGGGCTTGACGTCTCCTCTCTGCTCTCTGTAGGGCTTCCGCTACTTGTTGGTGATGGGGCACTTTCTTCAGCTGAGGTCCCCTCTCCGCTCTTGGTGGATGTACCTGGAGTAGGCTGAGAAATGGTTGTTTCAGCTGCCGTCTTTCCCGTTTCGATAACTGAAGTTGTTGGAGGTGGCCTTGACGTCTCCTCTCTGCTCTCTGTAGGGATTCCGCTACTTGTTGGTGATGTTGCAGTTTCTTCAGCTGAGGTCACGTCTCCGCTCTTCGTGGATGAACCTGGAGTAGCCTCCAAAATCGTTGTCTCAGCTGCCGTCTTTCCCGTTTCGAGAACTGAAGTTGTTGGAGGTGGCCTTGACATCTCCTCTGTGCTCTCTCTCGGGGTTCCACTACTTGTTGGTGATTGGGCACTTTCTTCAGCTGAGGTCACGTCTCCGGTCTTGGTGAATGAACCTGGAGTAGTCTCCAAAATCGTAGTCTCAGCTGCCATCTTTCCCGTTTCGATAACTGAAGTTGTTGGAAGTGGGCTTGACGTCTCCTCTCTGCTCTCTGTAGGGATTCCGCTACTTGTTGGTGATGGGGCACTTTCTTCAGCTGAGGTCCCCTCTACGCTTTTGGTGGATATACCTGGAGTAGGCTGAGAAATCGTTGTTGCAGCTGCCGTCTTTCCCGTTTCGATAACTGAAGTTGTTGGAGGTGGGCTTGACATCTCCTCTGTGCTCTCTCTCGGGGTTCCACTACTTGTTGGTGATTGGGCACTTTCTTCAGCTGAAGTCATGTCTCCGGTCTTGGTGGATGAACCTGGAGTAGCCTCCAAAATCGTTGTCTCAGCTGCCGTCTTTCCCGTTTCGAGAACTGAAGTTGTTGGGGGTGGGATTGACGTCAACTCTCTGCTCTCTGTAGGGGTTCCGATACTTGCTGGTGATGGGGCACTTTCTTCAGCTGAGGTCCCCTCTCCGCTCTTGGTGGATGTAGCTGGAGTAGCCTCAGAAATCGTTGTTTCAGCTGCCGTTTTTCCTGTTTCGAGAACTGAAGTTGTTGGAGGTGGCCTTGACGTCTCCTCTCTGCTCTCTGTAGGGATTCCACTACTTGTTGGTGATGGGGCACTTTCTTCAGCTGAGGTCACGTCTCCGCTCTTCGTGGATGTACCTGGAGTAGGCTGAGAAATCGTTGCTTCAGCTGCCGTCTTTCCCGTTTTGATAACTGAAGTTGTTGGAGGTGGGCTTGACGTCTCCTCTCTGCTCTCTGTAGGGGTTTCGCTACTTGTTGGTGATGTGGCACTTTCTTCAGCTGAGGTCCCCTCTCCGCTCTTGGTGAATGTACCTGGAGTAGCCACAGAAATCGTTGTTTCCGCTGCCGTCTTTCCTGTTTCGAAAACTAAAGTTGTTGGAGGTGTCCTTGACGTCTCCTCTCTGCTCTCTGTAGGGATTCCGCTACTTGTTGGTGATGGGACACTTTCTTCAGCTGAGGTCACGTCTCCGCTCTTCGTGGATGTACCTGGAGTAGGCTGAGAAATGGTTGTTTCAGCTGCCGTCTTTCCCGTTTCGATAACTGAAGTTGTTGGAAGTGGGCTTGACGTCTTCTCTCTGCTCTCTGTAGGGGTTCCGCTACTTGTTGGTGATGGGACACTTTCTTCAGCTGAGGTCCCCTCTCCGCTCTTGGTGGATGTACCTGGAGTAGCCTCAGAAATCGTTGTTTCAGCTGCCGTCTTTCCCGTTTCGATAACTGAAGTTGTTGGAAGTGGGCTTGACGTCTTCTCTCTGCTCTCTGTAGGGGTTCCGCTACTTGTTGGTGATGGGGCACTTTCTTCAGCTGAGGTCCCCTCTCCGCCCTTGGTGGATGTACCTGGAGTAGGCTGAGAAATCGTAGTTTCAGCTGCCGTCTTTCCCGTTTCGAGAACTGAAGTTGTTGGAGGTGGGCTTGAAGTCAACTCTCTGCTCTCTCTCGGGGTTCCACTACTTGTTGGTGATTGGGCACTTTCTTCAGCTGAGGTCCCCTCTCCGCTCTTGGTCGATGTACCTGGAGTAGGCTGAGAAATCGTTGCTTCAACTGCCGTCTTTCCCGTTTTGATCACTGAAGTTGTTGGAGGTGGGCTTGACGTCTCCTCTCTGCTCTCTGTAGGGGTTCTGCTACTTGTTGGTGATGGGGCACTTTCTTCAGCTGAGGTCCCCTCTCCGCTCTCCGTGGATGTACCTGGAGTAGCCTCCAAAATCGTAGTCTCAGCTGCCGTCTTTCCCGTTTCGATAACTGAAGTTGTTGGAGGTGGGCTTGACGTCTCCTCTCTGCTCTCTGTAGGGGTTCCGCTACTTGTTGGTGATGGGGCACTTTCTTCAGCTGAGGTCCCCTCTCCGCTCTTGGTGGATGTACCTGGAGTAGGCTCAGAAATCGTAGTCTCAGCTGCCGTCTTTCCCGTTTCGATAACTGAAGTTGTTGGAAGTGGGCTTGACGTCTCCTCTCTGCTCTCTGTAGGGGTTCCGCTACTTGTTGGTGATGGGGCACTTTCTTCAGCTGAGGTCCCCTCTCCGCTTTTGGTGGATATACCTGGAGTAGGCTGAGAAATCGTTGTTTCAGCTGCCGTCTTTCCCGTTTCGAGAACTGAAGTTGTTGGAGGTGGGCTTGACATCTCCTCTGTGCTCTCTCTCGGGGTTCCCCTACTTGTTGGTGATTGGGCACTTTCTTCAGCTGAGGTCCCCTCTCCGCTCTTGGTGAATGTACCTGGAGTAGCCACAGAAATCGTTGTTTCAGCTGCCGTCTTTCCCGTTTCGAAAACTGAAGTTGTTGGAGGTGGCCTTGACGTCTCCTCTCTGCTCTCTGTAGAGTTTCCGCTACTTGTTGGTGATGGGGCACTTTCTTCAGCTGAGGTCCCCTCTCCGCTCTTGGTGGATGAACCTGGAGTAGGCTGAGAAATGGTTGTTTCATCTGCCGTCTTTCCCGTTTCGATAACTGAAGTTGTTGAAAGTGGGCTTGACGTCTTCTCTCTGCTCTCTGTAGGGGTTCCGCTACTTGTTGGTGATGGGACACTTTCTTCAGCTGAGGTCCCCTCTCCGCTCTTGGTGGATGTACCTGGAGTAGGCTGAGAAATGGTTGTTTCAGCTGCCGTCTTTCCCGTTTCCAAAACTGAAGTTGTTGGAGGTGGCCTTGACGTCTCCTCTCTGCTCTCTGTAGGGATTCCTCTACTTGTTGGTGATGGGGCACCTTCTTCAGCTGAGGTCCCCTCTCCGCTCTTGGTGGATGAACCTGGAGTAGGCTGAGAAATGGTTGTTTCATCTGCCGTCTTTCCCGTTTCGATAACTGAAGTTGTTGAAAGTGGGCTTGATGTCTTCTCTCTGCTCTCTGTAGGGGTTCCGCTACTTGTTGGTGATGGGACACTTTCTTCAGCTGAGGTCCCCTCTCCGCTCTTGGTGGATGTACCTGGAGTAGGCTGAGAAATCGTTGCTTCAGCTGCCGTCTTTCCCGTTTTGATAACTGAAGTTGTTGGAGGTGGCCTTGACGTCTCCTCTCTGCTCTCTGTAGGGATTCCGCTACTTGTTGGTGATGGGGCACTTTCTTCAGCTGAGGTCACGTCTCCGCTCTTCGTGGATGTACCTGGAGTAGCCACAGAAATCGTTGTTTCAGCTGCCGTCTTTCCCGTTTCGATAACTGAAGTTGTTGGAGGTGGGCTTGACGTCTCCTCTATGCTCTCTGTAGGGCTTCCGCTACTTGTTGGTGATGGGGCACTTTCTTCAGCTGAGGTCATGTCTCCGCTCTTCGTGGATGTACCTGGAGTAGCCACAGAAATCGTTGTTTCAGCTGCCGTCTTTCCCATTTCGATAACTGAAGTTGTTGGAGGTGGGCTTGACGTCTCCTCTCTGCTCTCTGTAGGGCTTCCGCTACTTGTTGGTGATGGGGCACTTTCTTCAGCTGAGGTCCCCTCTCCGCTCTTGGTGGATGTACCTGGAGTAGGCTGAGAAATGGTTGTTTCAGCTGCCGTCTTTCCCGTTTCGAGAACTGAAGTTGTTGGAGGTGGCCTTGCCGTCTCCTCTCTGCTCTCCGTAGGGATTCCGCTACTTGTTGGTGATGGGGCACTTTCTTCAGCTGAGGTCCCCTCTCCGCTCTTGGTGGATGTACCTGGAGTAGGCTGAGAAATGGTTGTTTCAGCTGCCGTCTTTCCCGTTTCGATAACTGAAGTTGTTGGAGGTGGCCTTGACGTCTCCTCTCTGCTCTCCGTAGGGATTCCGCTACTTGTTGGTGATGGGGCACCTTCTTCAGCTGAGGTCCCCTCTCCGCTCTTGGTGGATGAACCTGGAGTAGCCTCCAAAATCGTTGTCTCAGCTGCCGTCTTTCCCGTTTCGAGAACTGAAGTTGTTGGAGGTGGCCTTGACATCTCCTCTGTGCTCTCTCTCGGGGTTCCACTACTTGTTGGTGATTGGGCACTTTCTTCAGCTGAGGTCACGTCTCCGGTCTTGGTGAATGAACCTGGAGTAGTCTCCAAAATCGTAGTCTCAGCTGCCATCTTTCCCGTTTCGATAACTGAAGTTGTTGGAAGTGGGCTTGACGTCTCCTCTCTGCTCTCTGTAGGGATTCCGCTACTTGTTGGTGATGGGGCACTTTCTTCAGCTGAGGTCCCCTCTACGCTTTTGGTGGATATACCTGGAGTAGGCTGAGAAATCGTTGTTGCAGCTGCCGTCTTTCCCGTTTCGATAACTGAAGTTGTTGGAGGTGGGCTTGACATCTCCTCTGTGCTCTCTCTCGGGGTTCCACTACTTGTTGGTGATTGGGCACTTTCTTCAGCTGAAGTCATGTCTCCGGTCTTGGTGGATGAACCTGGAGTAGCCTCCAAAATCGTTGTCTCAGCTGCCGTCTTTCCCGTTTCGAGAACTGAAGTTGTTGGGGGTGGGATTGACGTCAACTCTCTGCTCTCTGTAGGGGTTCCGATACTTGCTGGTGATGGGACACTTTCTTCAGCTGAGGTCCCCTCTCCGCTCTTGGTGGATGTAGCTGGAGTAGCCTCAGAAATCGTTGTTTCAGCTGCCGTTTTTCCTGTTTCGAGAACTGAAGTTGTTGGAGGTGGCCTTGACGTCTCCTCTCTGCTCTCTGTAGGGATTCCACTACTTGTTGGTGATGGGGCACTTTCTTCAGCTGAGGTCACGTCTCCGCTCTTCGTGGATGTACCTGGAGTAGGCTGAGAAATCGTTGCTTCAGCTGCCGTCTTTCCCGTTTTGATAACTGAAGTTGTTGGAGGTGGGCTTGACGTCTCCTCTCTGCTCTCTGTAGGGGTTTCGCTACTTGTTGGTGATGTGGCACTTTCTTCAGCTGAGGTCCCCTCTCCGCTCTTGGTGAATGTACCTGGAGTAGCCACAGAAATCGTTGTTTCCGCTGCCGTCTTTCCTGTTTCGAAAACTAAAGTTGTTGGAGGTGTCCTTGACGTCTCCTCTCTGCTCTCTGTAGGGATTCCGCTACTTGTTGGTGATGGGACACTTTCTTCAGCTGAGGTCACGTCTCCGCTCTTCGTGGATGTACCTGGAGTAGGCTGAGAAATGGTTGTTTCAGCTGCCGTCTTTCCCGTTTCGATAACTGAAGTTGTTGGAAGTGGGCTTGACGTCTTCTCTCTGCTCTCTGTAGGGGTTCCGCTACTTGTTGGTGATGGGACACTTTCTTCAGCTGAGGTCCCCTCTCCGCTCTTGGTGGATGTACCTGGAGTAGCCTCAGAAATCGTTGTTTCAGCTGCCGTCTTTCCCGTTTCGATAACTGAAGTTGTTGGAAGTGGGCTTGACGTCTTCTCTCTGCTCTCTGTAGGGGTTCCGCTACTTGTTGGTGATGGGGCACTTTCTTCAGCTGAGGTCCCCTCTCCGCCCTTGGTGGATGTACCTGGAGTAGGCTGAGAAATCGTAGTTTCAGCTGCCGTCTTTCCCGTTTCGAGAACTGAAGTTGTTGGAGGTGGGCTTGAAGTCAACTCTCTGCTCTCTCTCGGGGTTCCACTACTTGTTGGTGATTGGGCACTTTCTTCAGCTGAGGTCCCCTCTCCGCTCTTGGTCGATGTACCTGGAGTAGGCTGAGAAATCGTTGCTTCAACTGCCGTCTTTCCCGTTTTGATCACTGAAGTTGTTGGAGGTGGGCTTGACGTCTCCTCTCTGCTCTCTGTAGGGGTTCTGCTACTTGTTGGTGATGGGGCACTTTCTTCAGCTGAGGTCCCCTCTCCGCTCTCCGTGGATGTACCTGGAGTAGCCTCCAAAATCGTAGTCTCAGCTGCCGTCTTTCCCGTTTCGATAACTGAAGTTGTTGGAGGTGGGCTTGACGTCTCCTCTCTGCTCTCTGTAGGGGTTCCGCTACTTGTTGGTGATGGGGCACTTTCTTCAGCTGAGGTCCCCTCTCCGCTCTTGGTGGATGTACCTGGAGTAGGCTCAGAAATCGTAGTCTCAGCTGCCGTCTTTCCCGTTTCGATAACTGAAGTTGTTGGAAGTGGCCTTGACATCTCCTCTGTGTTCTCTCTCGGGGTTCCACTACTTGTTGGTGATTGGGCACTTTCTTCAGCTGAGGTAACGTCTCCGGTCTTGGTGAATGAACCTGGAGTAGCCTCCAAAATCGTAGTCTCAGCTGCCGTCTTTCCCGTTTCGATAACTGAAGTTGTTGGAAGTGGGCTTGACGTCTCCTCTCTGCTCTCTGTAGGGGTTCCGCTACTTGTTGGTGATGGGGCACTTTCTTCAGCTGAGGTCCCCTCTCCGCTTTTGGTGGATATACCTGGAGTAGGCTGAGAAATCGTTGTTTCAGCTGCCGTCTTTCCCGTTTCGAGAACTGAAGTTGTTGGAGGTGGGCTTGACATCTCCTCTGTGCTCTCTCTCGGGGTTCCCCTACTTGTTGGTGATTGGGCACTTTCTTCAGCTGAGGTCCCCTCTCCGCTCTTGGTGAATGTACCTGGAGTAGCCACAGAAATCGTTGTTTCAGCTGCCGTCTTTCCCGTTTCGAAAACTGAAGTTGTTGGAGGTGGCCTTGACGTCTCCTCTCTGCTCTCTGTAGAGTTTCCGCTACTTGTTGGTGATGGGGCACTTTCTTCAGCTGAGGTCCCCTCTCCGCTCTTGGTGGATGAACCTGGAGTAGGCTGAGAAATGGTTGTTTCATCTGCCGTCTTTCCCGTTTCGATAACTGAAGTTGTTGAAAGTGGGCTTGACGTCTTCTCTCTGCTCTCTGTAGGGGTTCCGCTACTTGTTGGTGATGGGACACTTTCTTCAGCTGAGGTCCCCTCTCCGCTCTTGGTGGATGTACCTGGAGTAGGCTGAGAAATGGTTGTTTCAGCTGCCGTCTTTCCCGTTTCCAAAACTGAAGTTGTTGGAGGTGGCCTTGACGTCTCCTCTCTGCTCTCTGTAGGGATTCCTCTACTTGTTGGTGATGGGGCACCTTCTTCAGCTGAGGTCCCCTCTCCGCTCTTGGTGGATGAACCTGGAGTAGGCTGAGAAATGGTTGTTTCATCTGCCGTCTTTCCCGTTTCGATAACTGAAGTTGTTGAAAGTGGGCTTGATGTCTTCTCTCTGCTCTCTGTAGGGGTTCCGCTACTTGTTGGTGATGGGACACTTTCTTCAGCTGAGGTCCCCTCTCCGCTCTTGGTGGATGTACCTGGAGTAGGCTGAGAAATCGTTGCTTCAGCTGCCGTCTTTCCCGTTTTGATAACTGAAGTTGTTGGAGGTGGCCTTGACGTCTCCTCTCTGCTCTCTGTAGGGATTCCGCTACTTGTTGGTGATGGGGCACTTTCTTCAGCTGAGGTCACGTCTCCGCTCTTCGTGGATGTACCTGGAGTAGCCACAGAAATCGTTGTTTCAGCTGCCGTCTTTCCCGTTTCGATAACTGAAGTTGTTGGAGGTGGGCTTGACGTCTCCTCTATGCTCTCTGTAGGGCTTCCGCTACTTGTTGGTGATGGGGCACTTTCTTCAGCTGAGGTCATGTCTCCGCTCTTCGTGGATGTACCTGGAGTAGCCACAGAAATCGTTGTTTCAGCTGCCGTCTTTCCCATTTCGATAACTGAAGTTGTTGGAGGTGGGCTTGACGTCTCCTCTCTGCTCTCTGTAGGGCTTCCGCTACTTGTTGGTGATGGGGCACTTTCTTCAGCTGAGGTCCCCTCTCCGCTCTTGGTGGATGTACCTGGAGTAGGCTGAGAAATGGTTGTTTCAGCTGCCGTCTTTCCCGTTTCGAGAACTGAAGTTGTTGGAGGTGGCCTTGCCGTCTCCTCTCTGCTCTCCGTAGGGATTCCGCTACTTGTTGGTGATGGGGCACCTTCTTCAGCTGAGGTCCCCTCTCCGCTCTTGGTGGATGAACCTGGAGTAGCCTCCAAAATCGTTGTCTCAGCTGCCGTCTTTCCCGTTTCGAGAACTGAAGTTGTTGGAGGTGGCCTTGACATCTCCTCTGTGCTCTCTCTCGGGGTTCCACTACTTGTTGGTGATTGGGCACTTTCTTCAGCTGAGGTCACGTCTCCGGTCTTGGTGAATGAACCTGGAGTAGTCTCCAAAATCGTAGTCTCAGCTGCCATCTTTCCCGTTTCGATAACTGAAGTTGTTGGAAGTGGGCTTGACGTCTCCTCTCTGCTCTCTGTAGGGATTCCGCTACTTGTTGGTGATGGGGCACTTTCTTCAGCTGAGGTCCCCTCTCCGCTTTTGGTGGATATACCTGGAGTAGGCTGAGAAATCGTTGTTGCAGCTGCCGTCTTTCCCGTTTCGATAACTGAAGTTGTTGGAGGTGGGCTTGACATCTCCTCTGTGCTCTCTCTCGGGGTTCCACTACTTGTTGGTGATTGGGCACTTTCTTCAGCTGAGGTCATGTCTCCGGTCTTGGTGGATGAACCTGGAGTAGCCTCCAAAATCGTTGTCTCAGCTGCCGTCTTTCCCGTTTCGAGAACTGAAGTTGTTGGGGGTGGGATTGACGTCAACTCTCTGCTCTCTGTAGGGGTTCCGATACTTGCTGGTGATGGGACACTTTCTTCAGCTGAGGTCCCCTCTCCGCTCTTGGTGGATGTAGCTGGAGTAGCCTCAGAAATCGTTGTTTCAGCTGCCGTTTTTCCTGTTTCGAGAACTGAAGTTGTTGGAGGTGGCCTTGACGTCTCCTCTCTGCTCTCTGTAGGGATTCCACTACTTGTTGGTGATGGGGCACTTTCTTCAGCTGAGGTCACGTCTCCGCTCTTCGTGGATGTACCTGGAGTAGGCTGAGAAATCGTTGCTTCAGCTGCCGTCTTTCCCGTTTTGATAACTGAAGTTGTTGGAGGTGGGCTTGACGTCTCCTCTCTGCTCTCTGTAGGGGTTTCGCTACTTGTTGGTGATGGGGCACTTTCTTCAGCTGAGGTCCCCTCTCCGCTCTTGGTGAATGTACCTGGAGTAGCCACAGAAATCGTTGTTTCAGCTGCCGTCTTTCCTGTTTCGAAAACTAAAGTTGTTGGAGGTGGCCTTGACGTCTCCTCTCTGCTCTCTGTAGGGATTCCGCTACTTGTTGGTGATGGGACACTTTCTTCAGCTGAGGTCACGTCTCCGCTCTTCGTGGATGTACCTGGAGTAGGCTGAGAAATGGTTGTTTCAGCTGCCGTCTTTCCCGTTTCGATAACTGAAGTTGTTGGAAGTGGGCTTGACGTCTTCTCTCTGCTCTCTGTAGGGGTTCCGCTACTTGTTGGTGATGGGACACTTTCTTCAGCTGAGGTCCCCTCTCCGCTCTTGGTGGATGTACCTGGAGTAGCCTCAGAAATCGTTGTTTCAGCTGCCGTCTTTCCCGTTTCGATAACTGAAGTTGTTGGAAGTGGGCTTGACGTCTTCTCTCTGCTCTCTGTAGGGGTTCCGCTACTTGTTGGTGATGGGGCACTTTCTTCAGCTGAGGTCCCCTCTCCGCCCTTGGTGGATGTACCTGGAGTAGCCTCAGAAATCGTTGTTTCAGCTGCCGTCTTTCCCGTTTCGATAACTGAAGTTATTGGAAGTGGCCTTGACGTCTCCTCTCTGCTCTCTCCAGGGGGTCCGCTACGTGTTGGTGATGGGGCACTTTCTTCAGCTGAGGTCCCCTCTCCGCTCTTGGTGGATGTACCTGGAGTAGGCTGAGAAATCGTAGTTTCAGCTGCCGTCTTTCCCGTTTCGAGAACTGAAGTTGTTGGAGGTGGGCTTGACATCTCCTCTGTGCTCTCTCTCGGGGTTCCACTACTTGTTGGTGATTGGTCACTTTCTTCAGCTGAGGTCACGTCTCCGCTCTTCGTGGATGAACCTGGAGTAGGCTGAGAAATCGTTGTCTCAGCTGCCGTCTTTCCCGTTTCGATAACTGAAGTTGTTGGAAGTGGGCTTGAAGTCAACTCTCTGCTCTCTCTCGGGGTTCCACTACTTGTTGGTGATTGGGCACTTTCTTCAGCTGAGGTCCCCTGTACGCTCTTGGTCGATGTACCTGGAGTAGGCTGAGAAATCGTTGCTTCAACTGCCGTCTTTCCCGTTTTGATCACTGAAGTTGTTGGAGGTGGGCTTGACGTCTCCTCTCTGCTCTCTGTAGGGGTTCTGCTACTTGTTGGTGATGGGGCACTTTCTTCAGCTGAGGTCCCCTCTCCGCTCTCCGTGGATGTACCTGGAGTAGCCTCCAAAATCGTAGTCTCAGCTGCCGTCTTTCCCGTTTCGATAACTGAAGTTGTTGGAGGTGGGCTTGACGTCTCCTCTCTGCTCTCTGTAGGGGTTCCGCTACTTGTTGGTGATGGGGCACTTTCTTCAGCTGAGGTCCCCTCTCCGCTCTTGGTGGATGTACCTGGAGTAGGCTCAGAAATCGTAGTCTCAGCTGCCGTCTTTCCCGTTTCGATAACTGAAGTTGTTGGAAGTGGCCTTGACATCTCCTCTGTGCTCTCTCTCGGGGTTCCACTACTTGTTGGTGATTGGGCACTTTCTTCAGCTGAGGTAACGTCTCCGGTCTTGGTGAATGAACCTGGAGTAGCCTCCAAAATCGTAGTCTCAGCTGCCGTCTTTCCCGTTTCGATAACTGAAGTTGTTGGAAGTGGGCTTGACGTCTCCTCTCTGCTCTCTGTAGGGGTTCCGCTACTTGTTGGTGATGGGGCACTTTCTTCAGCTGAGGTCCCCTCTCCGCTTTTGGTGGATATACCTGGAGTAGGCTGAGAAATCGTTGTTTCAGCTGCCGTCTTTCCCGTTTCGAGAACTGAAGTTGTTGGAGGTGGGCTTGACATCTCCTCTGTGCTCTCTCTCGGGGTTCCCCTACTTGTTGGTGATTGGGCACTTTCTTCAGCTGAGGTCCCCTCTCCGCTCTTGGTGAATGTACCTGGAGTAGCCACAGAAATCGTTGTTTCAGCTGCCGTCTTTCCCGTTTCGAAAACTGAAGTTGTTGGAGGTGGCCTTGACGTCTCCTCTCTGCTCTCTGTAGAGTTTCCGCTACTTGTTGGTGATGGGGCACTTTCTTCAGCTGAGGTCCCCTCTCCGCTCTTGGTGGATGAACCTGGAGTAGGCTGAGAAATGGTTGTTTCATCTGCCGTCTTTCCCGTTTCGATAACTGAAGTTGTTGAAAGTGGGCTTGACGTCTTCTCTCTGCTCTCTGTAGGGGTTCCGCTACTTGTTGGTGATGGGACACTTTCTTCAGCTGAGGTCCCCTCTCCGCTCTTGGTGGATGTACCTGGAGTAGGCTGAGAAATGGTTGTTTCAGCTGCCGTCTTTCCCGTTTCCAAAACTGAAGTTGTTGGAGGTGGCCTTGACGTCTCCTCTCTGCTCTCTGTAGGGATTCCTCTACTTGTTGGTGATCTGGCACCTTCTTCAGCTGAGGTCCCCTCTCCGCTCTTGGTGGATGAACCTGGAGTAGGCTGAGAAATGGTTGTTTCATCTGCCGTCTTTCCCGTTTCGATAACTGAAGTTGTTGAAAGTGGGCTTGACGTCTTCTCTCTGCTCTCTGTAGGGGTTCCGCTACTTGTTGGTGATGGGACACTTTCTTCAGCTGAGGTCCCCTCTCCGCTCTTGGTGGATGTACCTGGAGTAGGCTGAGAAATCGTTGCTTCAGCTGCCGTCTTTCCCGTTTTGATCACTGAAGTTGTTGCAGGTGGGCTTGACGTCTCCTCTCTGCTCTCTGTAGGGGTTCCGCTACTTGTTGGTGACGGGGCACTTTCTTCAGCTGATGTCCCCTCTATGCTCTTGGTGGATGTACCTGGAGTAGGCTGAGAAATCGTTGCTTCAGCTGCCGTCTTTCCCGTTTTCATAACTGAAGTTGTTGGAGGTGGGCTTGACATCTCCTCTGTGCTCTCTCTCGGGGTTCCACTATTTGTTGGTGATGGGGTACTTTCTTCAGCTGAGGTCACGTCTCCGCTCTTCGTGGATGTACCTGGAGTAGGCTGAGAAATCGTTGTTTCAGCTGCCGTCTTTCCCGTTTCGATAACTGAAGTTGTTGGAGGTGGGCTTGACATCTCCTCTGTGCTCTCTCTCGGGGTTCCACTACTTTTTGGTGATTGGGCACTTTCTTCAGCTGAGGTCACGTCTCCGGTCTTGGTGGATGAACCTGGAGTAGGCTGAGAAATCGTTGCTTCAGCTGCCGTCTTTCCCGTTTTGATCACTGAAGTTGTTGGAAGTGGCCTTGACGTCTCCTCCCTGCTCTCTGTAGGGCTTCCGCTACTTGTTGGTGATGGGGCACTTTCTTCAGCTGAGGTCCCCTCTCCGCTCTTGGTGGATGTACCTGGAGTAGGCTGAGAAATCGTTGCTTCAGCTGCCGTCTTTCCCGCTTTGATCACTGAAGTTGTTGGAGGTGGGCTTGACGTCTCCTCTCTGCTCTCTGTAGGGGTTCTGCTACTTGTTGTTGATGGGGCACTTTCTTCAGCTGAGGTCCCCTCTCCGCTCTTGGTGAATGTACCTGGAGTAGCCACAGAAATCGTTGTTTCAGCTGCCGTCTTTCCCGTTTCGAAAACGGAAGTTGTTGGAGGTGGCCTTGACGTCTCCTCTCTGCTCTCTGTAGGGTTTCCGCTACTTGTTGGTGATGGGGCACCTTCTTCAGCTGAGGTCCCCTCTCCGCTCTTGGTGGATGAACCTGGAGTAGACTGAGAAATGGTTGTTTCATCTGCCGTCTTTCCCGTTTCGATAACTGAAGTTGTTGAAAGTGGGCTTGACGTCTTCTCTCTGCTCTCTGTAGGGGTTCCGCTACTTGTTGGTGATGGGACACTTTCTTCAGCTGAGGTCCCCTCTCCGCTCTTGGTGGATGTACCTGCAGTAGGCTGAGAAATGGTTGTTTCAGCTGCCGTCTTTCCCGTTTCCAAAACTGAAGTTGTTGGAGGTGGCCTTGACGTCTCCTCTCTGCTCTCTGTAGGGATTCCTCTACTTGTTGGTGATGGGGCACCTTCTTCAGCTGAGGTCCCCTCTCCGCTCTTGGTGGATGAACCTGGAGTAGGCTGAGAAATGGTTGTTTCATCTGCCGTCTTTCCCGTTTCGATAACTGAAGTTGTTGAAAGTGGGCTTGACGTCTTCTCTCTGCTCTCTGTAGGGGTTCCGCTACTTGTTGGTGATGGGACACTTTCTTCAGCTGAGGTCCCCTCTCCGCTCTTGGTGGATGTACCTGGAGTAGGCTGAGAAATCGTTGCTTCAGCTGCCGTCTTTCCCGTTTTGATCACTGAAGTTGTTGCAGGTGGGCTTGACGTCTCCTCTCTGCTCTCTGTAGGGGTTCCGCTACTTGTTGGTGATGGGGCACTTTCTTCAGCTGATGTCCCCTCTATGCTCTTGGTGGATGTACCTGGAGTAGGCTGAGAAATCGTTGCTTCAGCTGCCGTCTTTCCCGTTTTCATAACTGAAGTTGTTGGAGGTGGGCTTGACATCTCCTCTGTGCTCTCTCTCGGGGTTCCACTATTTGTTGGTGATGGGGTACTTTCTTCAGCTGAGGTCACGTCTCCGCTCTTCGTGGATGTACCTGGAGTAGGCTGAGAAATCGTTGTTTCAGCTGCCGTCTTTCCCGTTTCGATAACTGAAGTTGTTGGAGGTGGGCTTGACATCTCCTCTGTGCTCTCTCTCGGGGTTCCACTACTTTTTGGTGATTGGGCACTTTCTTCAGCTGAGGTCACGTCTCCGGTCTTGGTGGATGAACCTGGAGTAGGCTGAGAAATCGTTGCTTCAGCTGCCGTCTTTCCCGTTTTGATCACTGAAGTTGTTGGAAGTGGCCTTGACGTCTGCTCCCTGCTCTCTGTAGGGCTTCCGCTACTTGTTGGTGATGGGGCACTTTCTTCAGCTGAGGTCCCCTCTCCGCTCTTGGTGGATGTACCTGGAGTAGGCTGAGAAATCGTTGTTTCAGCTGCCGTCTTTCCCGTTTCGAGAACTGAAGTTGTTGGAGGTGGGCTTGACGTCTCCTCTCTGCTCTCTGTAGGGGTTCCGCTACTTGTTGGTGATGGGGCACTTTCTTCAGCTGAGATCCCCTCTCCGCTCTTGGTGAATGTACCTGGAGTACCCACAGAAATCGTTGTTTCAGCTGCCGTCTTTCCTGTTTCGAAAACTGAAGTTGTTCGAGGTGGGCTTGACGTCTCCTCTCTGCTCTCTGTAGGGGTTCCGCTACTTGTTGGTGATGGGACACTTTCTTCAGCTGAGGTCACGTCTCCGGTCTTGTTGGATGTACTTGGAGTAGGCTGAGAAAGCGTTGTCTCAGCTGCCGTCTTTCCCGCTTTGATAACTGAAGTTGTTGGAGGTGGGCTTGACATCTCCTCTGTGCTCTCTCTCGGGGTTCCACTACTTGTTGGTGATCGGGCACTTTCTTCAGCTGAGGTCACGTCTCCGGTCTTGGTGGATGAACCTGGAGTAGGCTGAGAAATGGTTGTTTCAGCTGCCGTCTTTCCCGTTTCGAGAACTGAAGTTGTTGGAGGTGGGCTTGATGTCAACTCTCTGCTCTCTGTAGGGGTTCCGCTACTTGTTGGTGATGGGGCAGTTTCTTCAGCTGAGGGCACGTCTCCGCTCTTGGTGGATGAACCTGGAGTAGGCTGAGAAATGGTTGTTTCAGCTGCCGTCTTTCCCGTTTCGATAACTGAAGTTGTTGGAGGTAGGCTTGACGTCTCCTCTCTGCTCTCCGTAGGGATTCCGCTACTTGTTGGTGATGGGGCACTTTCTTCAGCTGAGGTCACGTCTCCGCTCTTGGTGGATGAACCTAGAGTAGGCTGAGAAATGGTTGTCTCAGCTGCCGTCTTTCCCGTTTCGATAACTGAAGTTGTTAGAAGTGGCCTTGACGTCTCCTTTCTGCTCTCTCCAGGGGTTCCGCTACGTGTTGGTGATGGGGCACTTTCTTCAGCTGAGGTCCCCTCTCCGCTCTTGGTGGATGTACCTGGAGTAGGCTGAGAAATCGTTGTTTCAGCTGCCGTCTTTCCCGTTTCGAGAACTGAAGTTGTTGGAGTTGGCCTTGACATCTCCTCTGTGCTCTCTCTCGGGGTTCCACTACTTGTTGGTGATGGGGCACTTTCTTCAGCTGAGGTCCCCTCTCCGCTCTTGGTGGATGTACCTGGAGTAGCCTCCAAAATCGTTGTCTCAGCTGCCGTCTTTCCCGTTTCGAGAACTGAAGTTGTTGGAGGTGGGCTTGAAGTCAACTCTCTGCTCTCTCTCAGGGTTCCACTACTTGTTGGTGATTGGGCACTTTCTTCAGCTGAGGTCACATCTCCGGTCTTGGTGGATGAACCTGGAGTAGCCTCCAAAATCGTTGTCTCAGCTGCCGTTTTTCCTGTTTCGAGAACTGAAGTTGTTGGAGGTGGCCTTGACGTCTCCTCTCTGCTCTCTGTAGGGATTCCGCTACTTGTTGGTGATGGGGCACCTTCTTCAGCTGAGGTCACGTCTCCGCTCTTCGTGGATGTACCTGGAGTAGGCTGAGAAATGGTTGTTTCAGCTGCCGTCTTTCCCGTTTCCAAAACTGAAGTGGTTGGAGGTGGCCTTGACGTCTCCTCTCTGCTCTCCGTAGGGATTCCGCTACTTGTTGGTGATGGGGCACCTTCTTCAGCTGAGGTCCCCTCTCCGCTCTTGGTGGATGAACCTGGAGTAGGCTGAGAAATGGTTGTTTCAGCTGCCGTCTTTCCCGTTTCGAGAACTGAAGTTGTTGGAAGTGGGCTTGACGTCTTCTCTCTGCTCTCTGTAGGGGTTCCGCTACTTGTTGGTGATGGGACACTTTCTTCAGCTGAGGTCCCCTCTCCGCCCTTGGTGGATGTACCTGGAGTAGCCTCAGAAATCGTTGTTTCTGCTGCCGTCTTTCCCGTTTCGAAAACTGAAGTTGTTGGAGGTGGCCTTGACGTCTCCTCTCTGCTCTCTGTAGGGATTCTGCTACGTGTTGGTGATGGGGCACTTTCTTCAGCTGAGGTCCCCTCTCCGGTCCTGGTGGATGAACCTGGAGTAGCCTCAGAAATCGTTTCTGCTGCCGTTTTTCCCGGTTCGATAACTGAAGTTGTTGGAAGTGGCCTTGACGTATCCTCTCTGCTCTCTCCAGGGATTCCGCTACGTGTTGGTGATGGGGCACTTTCTTCAGCTGAGGTCCCCTCTCCGCCCTTGTTGGATGTACCTGGAGTAGCCTCAGAAATCGTTTCTGCTGCCGTCTTTGCCATTTCGAAAACTGAAGTTGTTGGAGTTGGCCTTGACGTCTCCTCTCTGCTCTCTGTAGGGATTCTGCTACGTGTTGGTGATGGGGCACTTTCTTCAGCTGAGGTCCCCTCTCCGCCCTTGGTGGATGTACCTGGAGTAGCCTCAGAAATCGTTTCTGCTGCCGTCTTTCCCGGTTCGATAACTGAAGTTGTTGGAAGTGGGCTTGACGTCTCCTCTCTGCTCTCTGTAGGGATTCCGCTATTTGTTGGTGATGGGGCACTTTCTTCAGCTGAGGTCCCCTCTCCGCTCTTGGTGGATGTACCTGGAGTAGGCTGAGAAATCGTTGTTTCAGCTGCCGTCTTTCCCGTTTCGAGAACTGAAGTTGTTGGAGGTGGGCTTGATGTCAACTCTCTGCTCTCTGTAGGGGTTCCGCTACTTGTTGGTGATGGGGCACTTTCTTCAGCTGAGGTCCCCTCTCTGCTCTTGGTGGATGTACCTGGAGTAGCCTCAGAAATCGTTGTTTCAGCTGCCGTTTTTCCCGTTTCGAGAACTGAAGTTGTTGGAGGTGGCCTTGACGTCTCCTCTCTGCTCTCTGTAGGGGTTCCGCTACTTGTTGGTGATGGGGCAGTTTCTTCAGCTGAGGTCACGTCTCCGGTCATGGTGGATGAACCTGGAGTAGCGTCCAAAATCGTTGTCTCAGCTGCCGTTTTTCCTGTTTCGAGAACTAAAATTGTTGGAGTTGGCCTTGAGGTCTCCTCTCTGCTCTCTGTAGGGATTCCACTACTTGTTGGTGATGGGGCACCTTCTTCTGCTGAGGTCCCCTCTCCGCTCTTGGTGGATGTACCTGGAGTAGGCTGAGAAATGGTTGTTTCAGCTGCTGTCTTTCCCGGTTCGATAACTGAAGTTGTTGGAAGTGGGCTTGACGTCTCCTCTCTGCTCTCTGTAGGGATTCCACTACTTGTTGGTGATAGGGCACTTTCTTCAGCTGAGGTCACGTCTCCGCTCTTCGTGGATGTACCTGGAGTAGCCTCAGAAATCGTTGTTTCTGCTGCCGTCTTTCCCGTTTCGATAACTGAAGTTGTTGGAAGTGGGCTTGACGTCTTCTCTCTGCTCTCTGTAGGGATTCCGCTATGTGTTGGTGATTGGGCACTTTCTTCAGCTGAGGTTCCCTCTCCGCCCTTGATGGATGTACCTGGAGTAGCCTCAGAAATCGTTGTTTCAGCTGCCGTCTTTCCCGTTTCGATAACTGAAGTTGTTGGAAGTGGGCTTGACGTCTCCTCTCTGCTCTCTGTAGGGGTTCTGCTACTTGTTGGTGATGGGGCACTTTCTTCAGCTGAGGTCATGTCTCCGCTCTTCGTGGATGTACCTGGAGTAGGCTGAGAAATCGTTGCTTCAGCTGCCGTCTTTCCCGTTTTGATAACTGAAGTTGTTGGAGGTGGGCTTGACGTCTCCTCTCTGCTCTCTGTACGGATTCCGCTACTTGTTGGTGATGGGGCACTTTCTTCAGCTGAGGTCACGTCTCCGGTCTTGGTGGATGAACCTGGAGAAGCCTCCAGAATCGTTGTCTCAGCTGCCGTCTTTCCCGTTTCGAGAACTGAAGTTGTTGGAAGTGGGCTTGACGTCTCCTCTCTGCTCTCTGTAGGGGTTCCGCTACTTGTTGGTGATGGGGCACTTTCTTCAGCTGAGGTCCCCTCTCCGCTCTTGGTGAATGTACCTGTAGTAGCCACAGAAATCGTTGTTTCAGCTGCCGTCTTTCCTGTTTCGAAAACTGAAGTTGTTGGAGGTGGCCTTGACGCCTCCTCTCTGCTCTCTGTAGGGATTCCGCTACTTGTTGGAGATGGGGCACTTTCTTCAGCTGAGGTCACGTCTCCGCTCTCCGTGGATGTAACTGGAGTAGGCTGAGAAATGGTTGTTTCAGCTGCCGTTTTTCCCGTTTCGCGAACTGAAGTTGTTGGAGGTGGCCTTGCCGTCTCCTCTCTGCTCTCCGTAGGGATTCCGCTACTTGTTGGTGATGGGGCACTTTCTTCAGCTGAGGTCACGTCTCCGGTCTTGGTGGATGAACCTGGAGAAGCCTCCAGAATCGTTGTCTCAGCTGCCGTCTTTCCCGTTTCGAGAACTGAAGTTGTTGGAAGTGGGCTTGACGTCTCCTCTCTGCTCTCTGTAGGGATTCCGCTACTTGTTGGTGATGGGGCACTTTCTTCAGCTGAGGTCCCCTCTCCGCTCTTGGTGGATGTACCTGGAGTAGGCTGAGAAATCGTTGCTTCAGCTGCCGTCTTTCCCGTTTTGATAACTGAAGTTGTTGGAGGTGGGCTTGACATCTCCTCTGTGCTCTCTCTCGGGGTTCCACTACTTGTTGGTGATTGGGCACTTTCTTCAGCTGAGGTCACGTCTCCGGTCTTGGTGAATGAACCTGGAGTAGCCTCCAAAATCGTAGTCTCAGCTGCCGTCTTTCCCGTTTTGATAACTGAAGTTGTTAGAGGTGGGCTTGACGTCTCCTCTCTGCTCTCTGTAGGGATTCCGCTACTTGTTGGTGATGGGACACTTTCTTCAGCTGAGGTCCCCTCTTCGCTCTTGGTGGATGTAGCTGGAGTAGCCTCAGAAATCGTTGTTTCAGCTACCGTTTTTCCTGTTTCGAGAACTGAAGTTGTTGGAGGTGGCCTTGACGTCTCCTCTCTGCTCTCTGTAGGGATTCCACTACTTGTTGGTGATGGGGCACTTTCTTCACCTGAGGTCCCCTCTCCGCTCTTCGTGGATGTACCTGGAGTAGCCTCAGAAATCGTTGTTTCTGCTGCCGTCTTTCCCGTTTCGAAAACTGAAGTTGTTGGAGGTGGCCTTGACGTCTCCTCTCTGCTCTCTGTACGGATTCCGCTACTTGTTGGTGATGGGGCAGTTTCTTGAGCTGAGGTCACGTCTCCGCTCTTCGTGGATGTACCTGGAGTAGCCTCAGAAATCGTTGTTTCAGCTGACGTCTTTCCCGGTTCGATAACTGAAGTTATTGGAAGTGGCCTTGACGTCTCCTCTCTGCTCTCTCCAGGGGTTCCGCTACGTGTTGGTGATGGGGCACTTTCTTCAGCTGAGGTCCCCTCTCTGCTCTTGGTGGATGTACCTGGAGTAGGCTGAGAAATCGTTGTTTCAGCTGCCGTCTTTCCCATTTCGAGAACTGAAGTTGTTGGAGGTGGGCTTGACATCTCCTCTGTGCTCTCTCTCGGGGTTCCACTACTTGTTGGTGATGGGGCACTTTCTTCAGCTGAGGTCCCCTCTCCGCTCTTGGTGGATGTACCTGGAGTAGGCTGAGAAATGGTTGTTTCAGCTGCCGTCTTTCCTGTTTCGAAAACTGAAGTTGTTGGAGGTGGGCTTGACGTCTCCTCTCTGCTCTCCGTAGGGATTCCGCTACTTGTTGGTGATGGGGCACCTTCTTCAGCTGAGGTCCCCTCTCCGCTCTTGGTGGATGAACCTGGAGTAGGCTGAGAAATGGTTGTTTCAGCTGCCGCCTTTCCCGTTTCGAGAACTGAAGTTGTTGGAGGTGGGCTTGACGTCTCCTCTCTGCTCTCTGTAGGGGTTCCGCTACTTGTTGGTGATGGGACACTTTCTTCAGCTGAGGTCCCCTCTCCGCTCTTGGTGGATGTAGCTGGACTAGGCTGAGAAATGGTTGTTTCAGCTGCCGTTTTTCCCGTTTCGAGAACTGAAGTTGTTGGAGGTGGCCTTGACGTCTCCTCTCTGCTCTCTGTAGGGATTCCGCTACTTGTTGGTGATGGGGCACTTTCTTCAGCTGAGGTCCCCTCTCCGCCCTTGGTGGATGTACCTGTAGTAGCCTCAGAAATCGTTGTTTCTGCTGCCGTCTTTCCCGTTTCGAAAACTGAAGTTGTTGGAGGTGGCCTTGACGTCTGCTCTCTGCTCTCTGTAGGGATTCCGCTACTTGTTGGTGATGGGGCACTTTCTTCAGCTGAGGTCCCCTCTCCGCCCTTGGTGGATGTACCTGTAGTAGCCTCAGAAATCGTTGTTTCTGCTGCCGTCTTTCCCGTTTCGAAAACTGAAGTTGTTGGAGGTGGCCTTGACGTCTCCTCTCTGCTCTCTGTAGGGATTCCGCTACTTGTTGGTGATGGGGCACCTTCTTCAGCTGAGGTCACGTCTCCGCTCTTGGTGGATGTACCTGGAGTAGGCTGAGAAATGGTTGTTTCAGCTGCCGTTTTTCCCGTTTCGAGAACTGAAGTTGTTGGAGGTGGCCTTGACGTCTCCTCTCGGCTCTCCGTAGGGATTCCGCTATGTGTTGGTGATTGGGCACTTTCTTCAGCTGAGGTCCCCTCTCCGCCCTTGGTGGATGTACCTGGAGTAGCCTCAGAAATCGTTGTTTCTGCTGCCGTCTTTCCCGTTTCGAAAACTGAAGTTGTTGGAGGTGGCCTTGACGTCTCCTCTCTGCTCTCTGTAGGGATTCCGCTACTTGTTGGTGATGGGGCAGTTTCTTCAGCTGAGGTCCCCTCTCCGCTCTTGGTGGATGTACCTGGAGTAGCCTCAGAAATCGTTGTTTCAGCTGACGTCTTTCCCGGTTCGATAACTGAAGTTGTTGGAAGTGGCCTTGACGTCTCCTCTCTGCTCTCTCCAGGGGTTCCGCTACGTGTTGGTGATGGGGCACTTTCTTCAGCTGAGGTCACGTCTCCGGTCTTGGTGGATGAACCTGGGGTAGGCTGAGAAATCGTTGTTTCAGCTGCCGTCTTTCCCGTTTTGATAACTGAAGTTGTTGGAGGTGGGCTTGACGTCTCCTCTCTGCTCTCTGTAGGGGTTCCGCTACTTGTTGGTGATGGGGCACTTTCTTCAGCTGAGATCCCCTCTCCGCTCTTGGTGAATGTACCTGGAGTAGCCACAGAAATCGTTGTTTCAGCTGCCGTCTTTCCTGTTTCGAGAACTGAAGTTGTTGGAGGTGGCCTTGACGTCTCCTCTCTGCTCTCTGTAGGGATTCCGCTACTTGTTGGTGATGGGGCACTTTCTTCAGCTGAGGTCACGTCTCCGCTCTTCGTGGATGTACCTGGAGTAGGCTGAGAAATGGTTGTTTCAGCTGCCGTTTTTCCCGTTTCGAGAACTGAAGTTGTTGGAGGTGGCCTTGACGTCTCCTCTCGGCTCTCTGTAGGGGTTCCACTACTTGTTGGTGATGGGGCACTTTCTTCAGCTGAGGTCACGTCTCCGCTCTTCGTGGATGTACCTGGAGTAGGCTGAGAAATGGTTGTTTCAGCTGACGTCTTTCCCGGTTCGATAACTGAAGTTGTTGGAAGTGGCCTTGACGTCTCCTCTCTGCTCTCTCCAGGGGTTCCGCTACGTGTTGGTGATGGGGCACTTTCTTCAGCTGAGGTCACGTCTCCGGTCTTGGTGGATGAACCTGGAGTAGCCTCCAAAATCGTTGTCTCAGCTGCCGTCTTTCCCGTTTCGAGAACTGAAGTTGTTGGAGGGGGGCTTGACATCTCCTCTGTGCTCTCTCTCGGGGTTCCACTACTTGTTGGTGATTGGGCACTTTCTTCAGCTGAGGTCACGTCTCCGGTCTTGGTGGATGAACCTGGAGTAGCCTCCAAAATCGTTGTCTCAGCTGCCGTTTTTCCCGTTTTGATAACTGAAGTTGTTGGAGGTGGCCTTGACGTCTCCTCTCTGCTCTCTGTAGGGGTTCTGCTACTTGCTGGTGATGGGGCACTTTCTTCGGCTGAGGTCCCCTCTCCGCTCTTGGTGAATGTACCTGGAGTAGCCACAGAAATCGTTGTTTCAGCTGCCGTCTTTCCCGTTTCGAAAACTGAAGTTGTTGGAGGTGGCCTTGACGTCTCCTCTCTGCTCTCTGTAGAGTTTCCGCTACTTGTTGGTGATGGGGCACTTTCTTCAGCTGAGGTCCCCTCTCCGCTCTTGGTGGATGAACCTGGAGTAGGCTGAGAAATGGTTGTTTCATCTGCCGTCTTTCCCGTTTCCAAAACTGAAGTTGTTGGAAGTGGCCTTGACGTCTCCTCTCTGCTCTTTGTAGGGATTCCGCTACTTGTTGGTGATGGGGCACCTTCTTCAGCTGAGGTCCCCTCTCCGCTCTTGGTGGATGTACCTGGAGTAGGCTCAGAAATCGTTGCTTCAGCTGCCGTCTTTCCCGTTTTCATAACTGAAGTTGTTGGAGGTGGGCTTGACGTCTCCTCTCTGCTCTCTGTAGGGATTCCGCTACTTGTTGGTGATGTTGCAGTTTCTTCAGCTGAGGTCACGTCTCCGCTCTTCGTGGATGAACCTGGAGTAGCCTCCAAAATCGTTGTCTCAGCTGCCGTCTTTCCCGTTTCGAGAACTGAAGTTGTTGGAGGTGGGCTTGATGTCAACTCTCTGCTCTCTGTAGGGGTTCCGCTACTTGTTGGTGATGAGGCACTTTCTTCAGCTGAGGTCCCCTCTCCGCTCTTGGTGGATGTACCTGGAGTAGCCTCAGAAATCGTTGTTTCAGCTGCCGTTTTTCCCGTTTCGAGAACTGAAGTTGTTGGAGGTGGGCTTGACGTCTCCTCTCTGCTCTCTGTAGGGGTTCCGCTACTTGTTGGTGATGGGACACTTTCTTCAGCTGAGGTCCCCTCTCCGCTCTTGGTGGATGTACCTGGAGTAGGCTGAGAAATCGTTGTTTCAGCTGCCGTCTTTCCTGTTTCGAGAACTGAAGTTGTTGGAGGTGGCCTTGACGTCTCCTCTCTGCTCTCTGTAGGGATTCCGCTACTTGTTGGTGATGGGGCACTTTCTTCAGCTGAGGTCACGTCTCCGCTCTTCGTGGATGTACCTGGAGTAGGCTGAGAAATGGTTGTTTCAGCTGCCGTTTTTCCCGTTTCGAGAACTGAAGTTGTTGGAGGTGGCCTTGACGTCTCCTCTCGGCTCTCTGTAGGGGTTCCACTACTTGTTGGTGATGGGGCACTTTCTTCAGCTGAGGTCACGTCTCCGCTCTTCGTGGATGTACCTGGAGTAGGCTGAGAAATGGTTGTTTCAGCTGACGTCTTTCCCGGTTCGATAACTGAAGTTGTTGGAAGTGGCCTTGACGTCTCCTCTCTGCTCTCTCCAGGGGTTCCGCTACGTGTTGGTGATGGGGCACTTTCTTCAGCTGAGGTCACGTCTCCGGTCTTGGTGGATGAACCTGGAGTAGCCTCCAAAATCGTTGTCTCAGCTGCCGTCTTTCCCGTTTCGAGAACTGAAGTTGTTGGAGGTGGGCTTGACATCTCCTCTGTGCTCTCTCTCGGGGTTCCACTACTTGTTGGTGATTGGGCACTTTCTTCAGCTGAGGTCACGTCTCCGGTCTTGGTGGATGAACCTGGAGTAGCCTCCAAAATCGTTGTCTCAGCTGCCGTTTTTCCCGTTTTGATAACTGAAGTTGTTGGAGGTGGCCTTGACGTCTCCTCTCTGCTCTCTGTAGGGGTTCTGCTACTTGCTGGTGATGGGGCACTTTCTTCGGCTGAGGTCCCCTCTCCGCTCTTGGTGAATGTACCTGGAGTAGCCACAGAAATCGTTGTTTCAGCTGCCGTCTTTCCCGTTTCGAAAACTGAAGTTGTTGGAGGTGGCCTTGACGTCTCCTCTCTGCTCTCTGTAGAGTTTCCGCTACTTGTTGGTGATGGGGCACTTTCTTCAGCTGAGGTCCCCTCTGCGCTCTTGGTGGATGAACCTGGAGTAGGCTGAGAAATGGTTGTTTCATCTGCCGTCTTTCCCGTTTCCAAAACTGAAGTTGTTGGAAGTGGCCTTGACGTCTCCTCTCTGCTCTTTGTAGGGATTCCGCTACTTGTTGGTGATGGGGCACCTTCTTCAGCTGAGGTCCCCTCTCCGCTCTTGGTGGATGTACCTGGAGTAGGCTCAGAAATCGTTGCTTCAGCTGCCGTCTTTCCCGTTTTCATAACTGAAGTTGTTGGAGGTGGGCTTGACGTCTCCTCTCTGCTCTCTGTAGGGATTCCGCTACTTGTTGGTGATGTTGCAGTTTCTTCAGCTGAGGTCACGTCTCCGCTCTTCGTGGATGAACCTGGAGTAGCCTCCAAAATCGTTGTCTCAGCTGCCGTCTTTCCCGTTTCGAGAACTGAAGTTGTTGGAGGTGGGCTTGATGTCAACTCTCTGCTCTCTGTAGGGGTTCCGCTACTTGTTGGTGATGAGGCACTTTCTTCAGCTGAGGTCCCCTCTCCGCTCTTGGTGGATGTACCTGGAGTAGCCTCAGAAATCGTTGTTTCAGCTGCCGTTTTTCCCGTTTCGAGAACTGAAGTTGTTGGAGGTGGGCTTGACGTCTCCTCTCTGCTCTCTGTAGGGGTTCCGCTACTTGTTGGTGATGGGACACTTTCTTCAGCTGAGGTCCCCTCTCCGCTCTTGGTGGATGTACCTGGAGTAGGCTGAGAAATCGTTGCTTCAGCTGCCGTCTTTCCCGTTTTGATCACTGAAGTTGTTGGAGGTGGGCTTGACGTCTCCTCTCTGCTCTCTGTAGGGCTTCCGCTACTTGTTGGTGATGGGGCACTTTCTTCAGCTGAGCTCCCCTCTCCGCTCTTGGTGGATGTACCTGGAGTAGGCTGAGAAATCGTTGCTTCAGCTGCCGTCTTTCCCGTTTTGATCACTGAAGTTGTTGGAGGTGGGCTTGACGTCTCCTCTTTGCTCTCTGTAGGGGTTCTGCTACTTGTTGGTGATGGGGCACTTTCTTCAGTTGAGGTCCCCTCTCCGCTCTTGGTGAATGTACCGGGAGTAGCCACAGAAATCGTTGTTTCAGCTGCCGTGTTTCCCGTTTCGAAAACGGAAGTTGTTGGAGGTGGCCTTGACGTCTCCTCTCTGCTCTCTGTAGGGATTCCGCTACTTGTTGGTGATGGAGCACTTTCTTCAGCTGAGGTCACGTCTACGCTCTTGGTGGATGTACCTGGAGTAGGCTGAGAAATTGTTGTCTCAGCTGCCGTCTTTCCCGCTTCGATAACTGAAGTTGTTGGAGGTGGGCTTGACATCTCCTCTGTGCTCTCTCTTGGGGTTCCACTCCTTGTTGGTGATTGGGCACTTTCTTCAGCTGAGGTCACGTCTCCAGTCTTGGTGGATGAACCTGGAGTAGCCTCCAAAATCGTTGTCTCAGCTGCCGTCTTTCCCGTTTCGAGAACTGAAGTTGTTGGAGGTGGGCTTGATGTCAACTCTCTGCTCTCTGTAGGGGTTCCACTACTTGTTGGTGATGAGGCACTTTCTTCAGCTGAGGTCCCCTCTCCGCTCTTGGTGGATGTACCTGGAGTAGGCTGAGAAATCGTTGCTTCAGCTGCCGTCTTTCCCGTTTTGATCACTGAAGTTGTTGGAGGTGGGCTTGACGTCTCCTCTCTGCTCTCTGTAGGGGTTCTGCTACTTGTTGGTGATGGGGCACTTTCTTCAGCTGAGGTCCCCTCTCCGCTCTTGGTGAATGTACCTGGAGTAGCCACAGAAATGGTTGTTTCAGCTGCCGTCTTTCCCGTTTCGATAACTGAAGTTGTTGAAAGTGGGCTTGACGTCTTCTCTCTGCTCTCTGTCGGGGTTCCGCTACTTTTTGGTGATGGGGCACTTTCTTCAGCTGAGGTCACATCTCCGGTCTTCGTGGATGTACCTGGAGTAGCCACAGAAATCGTTGTCTCAGCTACCGTCTTTAACGTTGGGATAACTAAAGTTGTTGGTGGTGGGCTTGATGTCTCCTCTCTGCTCTCTGTAGGGCTTTCGCTACTTGTTGGTGATGGGACACTTTTTTCAGCTGAGGTCCCCTCTCCGCTCTTGGTGGATGTACCTGGAGTAGGCTGAGAAATTGTTGTTTCAGCTGCCGTCTTTCCCGTTTCGACAACTGAAGTTGTTGGAGGTGGCCTTGATATATCCTCTCTGCTCTCTGTAGGGCTTCCGCTACTTGTTGGTGATGGGGCTGTTTCTTCAGCTGAGGTCACGTCTTCGCTCTTAGTGGATGTACCTGAAGTAGGCTGAGAAATCGTTGTTTCAGCTGCCGTCTTTCCCGTTTCGAGAACTGAAGTTGTTGGAGGTGGGCTTGACATCTCCTCTGTGCTCTCTCTCGGGGTTCCACTACTTGTTGGTGATTGGGCACTTTCTTCAGCTGAGGTCACGTCTCCGCTCTTCTTGGATGTACCTGGAGTAGGCTGAGAAATCGTTGTCTCAGCTGCCGTCTTTCCCGTTTCGATAAATGAAGTTGTTGGAGGTGGGCTTGACATCTCCTCTGTGCTCTCTCTCGGGGTTCCACTCCTTGTTGGTGATTGGGCACTTTCTTCAGCTGAGGTCACATCTCCGGTCTTGGTGGATGAACCTGGAGTAGCCTCCAAAATCGTTGTCTCAGCTGCCGTCTTTCCCGTTTCGAGAACTGAAGTTGTTGGAGGTGGCCTTGACGTCTTCTCTCTGCTCTCTGTAAGGGTTCCGCTACTTATTGGTGATGGGACACTTTCTTCAGCTGAGGTCCCCTCTCCGCTCTTGGTGGATGTACCTGGAGTAGCCTCAGAAATCGTTGTTTCTGCTGCCGTCTTTCCCGTTTCGATAACTGAAGTTGTTGGGGGTGGGCTTGATGTTTCTTCTCTGCTCTCTGTAGGGCTTCTGCTACTTGTTGGTGATTGGACACTTTCTTCAGCTGAGGTCCCCTCTCCGGTCTTGGTGGATGCACCAGGAGTAGCCTCCCAAATCGTTGTCTCAGCTGCCGTCTTTCCCGTTTCGAGAACTGAAGTTGTTGGAGGTGGGCTTGATGTCAACTCTCTGCTCTCTGTAGGGGTTCCACTACTTGTTGGTGATGGGGCACTTTCTTCAGCTGAGGTCCCCTCTCCGCTCTTGGTGGATGTACCTGGAGTAGGCTGAGAAATCGTTGTTTCAGCTGCCGTCTTTCCCGTTTGGACAACTGAAGTTGTTGGAGGTGGGCTTGACGTCTCCTCTCTGCTCTCTGTAGGGCTTCCGCTACTTGTTGGTGATGGGGTACTTTCTTCAGCTGAGGTCACGTCTTCGCTCTTCGTGGATGTACCTGGAGTAGGCTGAGAAATCGTTGTCTCAGCTGCCGTCTTTCCCGTTTCGAGAACTGAAGTTGTTGGTGGTGGGCTTGACATCTCCTCTGTGCTCTCTCTCGGGGTTCCACTACTTGTTGGTGATTGGGCACTTTCTTTAGCTGAGGTCACGTCTCCGCTCTTCGTGGATGTACCTGGAGTAGGCTGAGAAATCGTTGTCTCAGCTGCCGTCTTTCCCGTTTCGATAAATGAAGTTTTTGGAGGTGGGCTTGACATCTCCTCTGTGCTCTCTCTCGGGGTTCCACTACTTGTTGGTGATGGGACACTTTCTTCAGCTGAGGTCCCCTCTCCGCTCTTGGTGGATGTAGCTGGAGTAGCGTCAGAAATCGTTGTTTCAGCTGCCGTTTTTCCTGTTTCGAGAACTGAAGTTGTTGGAGGTGGCCTTGACGTCTCCTCTCTGCTCTCTGTAGGGATTCCACTACTTGTTGGTGATGGGGCACTTTCTTCAGCTGAGGTCCCCTCTCCGCTCTTGGTGGATGTACCTGGACTAGGCTGAGAAATGGTTGTTTCAGCTGCCGTTTTTCCCGTTTCGAGAACTGAAGTTGTTGGAGGTGCCCTTGACGTCTCCTCTCTGCTCTCCGTAGGGATTCCGCTACTTGTTGGTGATTGGGCACTTTCTTCAGCTGAGGTCCCCTCTCTGCCCTTGGTGAATGTACCTGTAGTAGCCTCAGAAATCGTTGTTTCTGCTGCCGTCTTTCCCGTTTCGAAAACTGAAGTTGTTGGAGGTGGCCTTGACGTCTCCTCTCTGCTCTCTGTAGGGATTCCGCTACTTGTTGGTGATGGGGCACCTTCTTCAGCTGAGGTCACGTCTCCGCTCTTGGTGGATGTACCTGGAGTAGGCTGAGAAATGGTTGTTTCACCTGCCGTTTTTCCCGTTTCGAGAACTGAAGTTGTTGGAGGTGGCCTTGACGTCTCCTCTCGGCTCTCCGTATGGATTCCGCTATGTGTTGGTGATTGGGCACTTTCTTCAGCTGAGGTCCCCTCTCCGCCCTTGGTGGATGTACCTGGAGTAGCCTCAGAAATCGTTGTTTCTGCTGCCGTCTTTCCCGTTTCGAAAACTGAAGTTGTTGGAGGTGGCCTTGACGTCTCCTCTCTGCTCTCTGTAGGGATTCCGCTACTTGTTGGTGATGGGGCAGTTTCTTCAGCTGAGGTCCCCTCTCCGCTCTTGGTGGATGTACCTGGAGTAGCCTCAGAAATCGTTGTTTCAGCTGACGTCTTTCCCGGTTCGATAACTGAAGTTGTTGGAAGTGGCCTTGACGTCTCCTCTCTGCTCTCTCCAGGGGTTCCGCTACGTGTTGGTGATGGGGCACTTTCTTCAGCTGAGGTCACGTCTCCGGTCTTGGTGGATGAACCTGGAGTAGGCTGAGAAATCGTTGTTTCAGCTGCCGTCTTTCCCGTTTTGATAACTGAAGTTGTTGGAGGTGGGCTTGACGTCTCCTCTCTGCTCTCTGTAGGGGTTCCGCTACTTGTTGGTGATGGGGCACTTTCTTCAGCTGAGATCCCCTCTCCGCTCTTGGTGAATGTACCTGGAGTAGGCTGAGAAATCGTTGTTTCAGCTGCCGTCTTTCCTGTTTCGAGAACTGAAGTTGTTGGAGGTGGCCTTGATGTCTCCTCTCTGCTCTCTGTAGGGATTCCGCTACTTGTTGGTGATGGGGCACTTTCTTCAGCTGAGGTCACGTCTCCGCTCTTGGTGGATGAACCTTGAGTAGGCTGAGAAATGGTTGTTTCAGCTGCCGTCTTTCCCGTTTCGAGAACTGAAGTTGTTGGAAGTGGGCTTGACGTCTTCTCTCTGCTCTCTGTAGGGGTTCCGCTACTTGTTGGTGATGGGACACTTTCTTCAGCTGAGGTCCCCTCTCCGCCCTTGGTGGATGTACCTGGAGTAGCCTCAGAAATTGTTGTTTCTGCTGCCGTCTTTCCCGTTTCGAAAACTGAAGTTGTTGGAGGTGGCCTTGATGTCTCCTCTCTGCTCTCTGTAGGGATTCCGCTACTTGTTGGTGATGGGGCACCTTCTTCAGCTGAGGTCACGTCTCCGCTCTTCGTGGATGTACCTGGAGTAGGCTGAGAAATGGTTGTTTCAGCTGCCGTTTTTCCCGTTTCGAGAACTGAAGTTGTTGGAGGTGGCCTTGACGTCTCCTCTCGGCTCTCTGTAGGGGTTCCACTACTTGTTGGTGATGGGGCACTTTCTTCAGCTGAGGTCACGTCTCCGCTCTTCGTGGATGTACCTGGAGTAGGCTGAGAAATGGTTGTTTCAGCTGACGTCTTTCCCGGTTCGATAACTGAAGTTGTTGGAAGTGGCCTTGACGTCTCCTCTCTGCTCTCTCCAGGGGTTCCGCTACGTGTTGGTGATGGGGCACTTTCTTCAGCTGAGGTCACGTCTCCGGTCTTGGTGGATGAACCTGGAGTAGCCTCCAAAATCGTTGTCTCAGCTGCCGTCTTTCCCGTTTCGAGAACTGAAGTTGTTGGAGGTGGGCTTGATGTCAACTCTCTGCTCTCTGTAGGGGTTCCACTACTTGTTGGTGATGAGGCACTTTCTTCAGCTGAGGTCCCCTCTCCGCTCTTGGTGGATGTACCTGGAGTAGCCTCAGAAATCGTTGTTTCAGCTGCCGTTTTTCCCGTTTCGAGAACTGAAGTTGTTGGAGGTGGGCTTGACGTCTCCTCTCTGCTCTCTGTAGGGGTTCCGCTACTTGTTGGTGATGGGACACTTTCTTCAGCTGAGGTCCCCTCTCCGCTCTTGGTGGATGTACCTGGAGTAGGCTGAGAAATCGTTGCTTCAGCTGCCGTCTTTCCCGTTTTGATCACTGAAGTTGTTGGAGGTGGGCTTGACGTCTCCTCTTTGCTCTCTGTAGGGGTTCTGCTACTTGTTGGTGATGGGGCACTTTCTTCAGTTGAGGTCCCCTCTCCGCTCTTGGTGAATGTACCGGGAGTAGCCACAGAAATCGTTGTTTCAGCTGCCGTGTTTCCCGTTTCGAAAACGGAAGTTGTTGGAGGTGGCCTTGACGTCTCCTCTCTGCTCTCTGTAGGGATTCCGCTACTTGTTGGTGATGGAGCACTTTCTTCAGCTGAGGTCACGTCTACGCTCTTGGTGGATGTACCTGGAGTAGGCTGAGAAATTGTTGTCTCAGCTGCCGTCTTTCCCGCTTCGATAACTGAAGTTGTTGGAGGTGGGCTTGACATCTCCTCTGTGCTCTCTCTTGGGGTTCCACTCCTTGTTGGTGATTGGGCACTTTCTTCAGCTGAGGTCACGTCTCCAGTCTTGGTGGATGAACCTGGAGTAGCCTCCAAAATCGTTGTCTCAGCTGCCGTCTTTCCCGTTTCGAGAACTGAAGTTGTTGGAGGTGGGCTTGATGTCAACTCTCTGCTCTCTGTAGGGGTTCCACTACTTGTTGGTGATGAGGCACTTTCTTCAGCTGAGGTCCCCTCTCCGCTCTTGGTGGATGTACCTGGAGTAGGCTGAGAAATCGTTGCTTCAGCTTCCGTCTTTCCCGTTTTGATCACTGAAGTTGTTGGAGGTGGGCTTGACGTCTCCTCTCTGCTCTCTGTAGGGGTTCTGCTACTTGTTGGTGATGGGGCACTTTCTTCAGCTGAGGTCCCCTCTCCGCTCTTGGTGAATGTACCTGGAGTAGCCACAGAAATGGTTGTTTCAGCTGCCGTCTTTCCCGTTTCGATAACTGAAGTTGTTGAAAGTGGGCTTGACGTCTTCTCTCTGCTCTCTGTCGGGGTTCCGCTACTTTTTGGTGATGGGGCACTTTCTTCAGCTGAGGTCACATCTCCGGTCTTCGTGGATGTACCTGGAGTAGCCACAGAAATCGTTGTCTCAGCTACCGTCTTTAACGTTGGGATAACTAAAGTTGTTGGTGGTGGGCTTGATGTCTCCTCTCTGCTCTCTGTAGGGCTTTCGCTACTTGTTGGTGATGGGACACTTTTTTCAGCTGAGGTCCCCTCTCCGCTCTTGGTGGATGTACCTGGAGTAGGCTGAGAAATTGTTGTTTCAGCTGCTGTCTTTCCCGTTTCGACAACTGAAGTTGTTGGAGGTGGCCTTGATATATCCTCTCTGCTCTCTGTAGGGCTTCCGCTACTTGTTGGTGATGGGGCTGTTTCTTCAGCTGAGGTCACGTCTTCGCTCTTAGTGGATGTACCTGAAGTAGGCTGAGAAATCGTTGTTTCAGCTGCCGTCTTTCCCGTTTCGAGAACTGAAGTTGTTGGAGGTGGGCTTGACATCTCCTCTGTGCTCTCTCTCGGGGTTCCACTACTTGTTGGTGATTGGGCACTTTCTTCAGCTGAGGTCACGTCTCCGCTCTTCTTGGATGTACCTGGAGTAGGCTGAGAAATCGTTGTCTCAGCTGCCGTCTTTCCCGTTTCGATAAATGAAGTTGTTGGAGGTGGGCTTGACATCTCCTCTGTGCTCTCTCTCGGGGTTCCACTCCTTGTTGGTGATTGGGCACTTTCTTCAGCTGAGGTCACATCTCCGGTCTTGGTGGATGAACCTGGAGTAGCCTCCAAAATCGTTGTCTCAGCTGCCGTCTTTCCCGTTTCGAGAACTGAAGTTGTTGGAGGTGGCCTTGACGTCTTCTCTCTGCTCTCTGTAAGGGTTCCGCTACTTATTGGTGATGGGACACTTTCTTCAGCTGAGGTCCCCTCTCCGCTCTTGGTGGATGTACCTGGAGTAGCCTCAGAAATCGTTGTTTCTGCTGCCGTCTTTCCCGTTTCGATAACTGAAGTTGTTGGGGGTGGGCTTGATGTTTCTTCTCTGCTCTCTGTAGGGCTTCTGCTACTTGTTGGTGATGGGACACTTTCTTCAGCGGAGGTCCCCTCTCCGGTCTTGGTGGATGCACCAGGAGTAGCCTCCAAAATCGTTGTCTCAGCTGCCGTCTTTCCCGTTTCGAGAACTGAAGTTGTTGGAGGTGGGCTTGATGTCAACTCTCTGCTCTCTGTAGGGGTTCCACTACTTGTTGGTGATGGGGCACTTTCTTCAGCTGAGGTCCCCTCTCCGCTCTTGGTGGATGTACCTGGAGTAGGCTGAGAAATCGTTGTTTCAGCTGCCGTCTTTCCCGTTTGGACAACTGAAGTTGTTGGAGGTGGGCTTGACGTCTCCTCTCTGCTCTCTGTAGGGCTTCCGCTACTTGTTGGTGATGGGGTACTTTCTTCAGCTGAGGTCACGTCTTCGCTCTTCGTGGATGTACCTGGAGTAGGCTGAGAAATCGTTGTCTCAGCTGCCGTCTTTCCCGTTTCGAGAACTGAAGTTGTTGGAGGTGGGCTTGACATCTCCTCTGTGCTCTCTCTCGGGGTTCCACTACTTGTTGGTGATTGGGCACTTTCTTTAGCTGAGGTCACGTCTCCGCTCTTCGTGGATGTACCTGGAGTAGGCTGAGAAATCGTTGTCTCAGCTGCCGTCTTTCCCGTTTCGATAAATGAAGTTGTTGGAGGTGGGCTTGACATCTCCTCTGTGCTCTCTCTCGGGGTTCCACTACTTGTTGGTGATGGGACACTTTCTTCAGCTGAGGTCCCCTCTCCGCTCTTGGTGGATGTAGCTGGAGTAGCGTCAGAAATCGTTGTTTCAGCTGCCGTTTTTCCTGTTTCGAGAACTGAAGTTGTTGGAGGTGGCCTTGACGTCTCCTCTCTGCTCTCTGTAGGGATTCCACTACTTGTTGGTGATGGGGCACTTTCTTCAGCTGAGGTCCCCTCTCCGCTCTTGGTGGATGTACCTGGACTAGGCTGAGAAATGGTTGTTTCAGCTGCCGTTTTTCCCGTTTCGAGAACTGAAGTTGTTGGAGGTGGCCTTGACGTCTCCTCTCTGCTCTCCGTAGGGATTCCGCTACTTGTTGGTGATTGGGCACTTTCTTCAGCTGAGGTCCCCTCTCTGCCCTTGGTGAATGTACCTGTAGTAGCCTCAGAAATCGTTGTTTCTGCTGCCGTCTTTCCCGTTTCGAAAACTGAAGTTGTTGGAGGTGGCCTTGACGTCTCCTCTCTGCTCTCTGTAGGGATTCCGCTACTTGTTGGTGATGGGGCACCTTCTTCAGCTGAGGTCACGTCTCCGCTCTTGGTGGATGTACCTGGAGTAGGCTGAGAAATGGTTGTTTCACCTGCCGTTTTTCCCGTTTCAAGAACTGAAGTTGTTGGAGGTGGCCTTGACGTCTCCTCTCGGCTCTCCGTATGGATTCCGCTATGTGTTGGTGATTGGGCACTTTCTTCAGCTGAGGTCCCCTCTCCGCCCTTGGTGGATGTACCTGGAGTAGCCTCAGAAATCGTTGTTTCTGCTGCCGTCTTTCCCGTTTCGAAAACTGAAATTGTTGGAGGTGGCCTTGACGTCTCCTCTCTGCTCTCTGTAGGGATTCCGCTACTTGTTGGTGATGGGGCAGTTTCTTCAGCTGAGGTCCCCTCTCCGCTCTTGGTGGATGTACCTGGAGTAGCCTCAGAAATCGTTGTTTCAGCTGACGTCTTTCCCGGTTCGATAACTGAAGTTGTTGGAAGTGGCCTTGACGTCTCCTCTCTGCTCTCTCCAGGGGTTCCGCTACGTGTTGGTGATGGGGCACTTTCTTCAGCTGAGGTCACGTCTCCGGTCTTGGTGGATGAACCTGGAGTAGGCTGAGAAATCGTTGTTTCAGCTGCCGTCTTTCCCGTTTTGATAACTGAAGTTGTTGGAGGTGGGCTTGACGTCTCCTCTCTGCTCTCTGTAGGGGTTCCGCTACTTGTTGGTGATGGGGCACTTTCTTCAGCTGAGATCCCCTCTCCGCTCTTGGTGAATGTACCTGGAGTAGGCTGAGAAATCGTTGTTTCAGCTGCCGTCTTTCCTGTTTCGAGAACTGAAGTTGTTGGAGGTGGCCTTGATGTCTCCTCTCTGCTCTCTGTAGGGATTCCGCTACTTGTTGGTGATGGGGCACTTTCTTCAGCTGAGGTCACGTCTCCGCTCTTGGTGGATGAACCTTGAGTAGGCTGAGAAATGGTTGTTTCAGCTGCCGTCTTTCCCGTTTCGAGAACTGAAGTTGTTGGAAGTGGGCTTGACGTCTTCTCTCTGCTCTCTGTAGGGGTTCCGCTACTTGTTGGTGATGGGACACTTTCTTCAGCTGAGGTCCCCTCTCCGCCCTTGGTGGATGTACCTGGAGTAGCCTCAGAAATTGTTGTTTCTGCTGCCGTCTTTCCCGTTTCGAAAACTGAAGTTGTTGGAGGTGGCCTTGATGTCTCCTCTCTGCTCTCTGTAGGGATTCCGCTACTTGTTGGTGATGGGGCACCTTCTTCAGCTGAGGTCACGTCTCCGCTCTTCGTGGATGTACCTGGAGTAGGCTGAGAAATGGTTGTTTCAGCTGCCGTTTTTCCCGTTTCGAGAACTGAAGTTGTTGGAGGTGGCCTTGACGTCTCCTCTCGGCTCTCTGTAGGGGTTCCACTACTTGTTGGTGATGGGGCACTTTCTTCAGCTGAGGTCACGTCTCCGCTCTTCGTGGATGTACCTGGAGTAGGCTGAGAAATGGTTGTTTCAGCTGACGTCTTTCCCGGTTCGATAACTGAAGTTGTTGGAAGTGGCCTTGACGTCTCCTCTCTGCTCTCTCCAGGGGTTCCGCTACGTGTTGGTGATGGGGCACTTTCTTCAGCTGAGGTCACGTCTCCGGTCTTGGTGGATGAACCTGGAGTAGCCTTCAAAATCGTTGTCTCAGCTGCCGTCTTTCCCGTTTCGAGAACTGAAGTTGTTGGAGGTGGGCTTGATGTCAACTCTCTGCTCTCTGTAGGGGTTCCACTACTTGTTGGTGATGAGGCACTTTCTTCAGCTGAGGTCCCCTCTCCGCTCTTGGTGGATGTACCTGGAGTAGCCTCAGAAATCGTTGTTTCAGCTGCCGTTTTTCCCGTTTCGAGAACTGAAGTTGTTGGAGGTGGGCTTGACGTCTCCTCTCTGCTCTCTGTAGAGCTTCCGCTACTAGTTGGTGATGGGGCACTTTCTTCAGTTGAGGTACCCTCTCCGCTCTTGGTGGATGTACCTGGAGTAGGCTGAGAAATCGTTGTTTCAGCTGCCGTCTTTCCCGTTTCGAAAACTGAAGTTGTTGGGGGTGGGCTTGACATCTCCTCTGTGCTCTCTCTCGGGGTTCCACTACTTGTTGGTGATTGGGCACTTTCTTCAGCTGAGGTCACGTCTCCGCTCTTCGTGGATGTACCTGGAGTAGGCTGAGAAATCGTTGTTTCAGCTGCCGTCTTTCCCGTTTCGAGAACTGAAGTTGTTGGAGGTGGGCTTGACATCTCCTCTGTGCTCTCTCTCGGGGTTCCACTACTTGTTGGTGATTGGGCACTTTCTTCAGCTGAGGTCACGTCTCCGCTCTTCGTGGATGTACCTGGAGTAGGCTGAGAAATCGTTGTCTCAGCTGCCGTCTTTCCCGTTTCGATAAATGAAGTTGTTGGAGGTGGGCTTGACATCTCCTCTGTGCTCTCTCTCGGGGTTCCACTACTTGTTGGTGATTGGGCACTTTCTTCAGCTGAGGTCACATCTCCGGTCTTGGTGAATGAACCTGGAGTAGCCTCCAAAATCGTTGTCTCAGCTGTCGTCTTTCCCGTTTCGAGAACTGAAGTTGTTGGAGGTGGGCTTGACGTCTCCTCTCTGCTCTCTGTAGGGGTTCCGCTACTTGTTGGTGATGGGGCACTTTCTTCAGCTGAGGTCCCCTCTCCGCTCTTGGTGGATGTACCTGGAGTAGGCTGAGAAATCGTTGTCTCAGCTGCCGTCTTTCCCGTTTCGATAAATGAAGTTGTTGGAGGTGGGCTTGACATCTCCTCTGTGCTCTCTCTCGGGGTTCCACTACTTGTTGGTGATTGGGCACTTTCTTCAGCTGAGGTCACATCTCCGGTCTTGGTGAATGAACCTGGAGTAGCCTCCAAAATCGTTGTCTCAGCTGCCGTCTTTCCCGTTTCAAGAACTGAAGTTGTTGGAGGTGGGCTTGACGTCTCCTCCCTGCTCTCTGTAGGGGTTCCGCTACTTTTTGGTGATGGGGCACTTTCTTCAGCTGAGGTCACGTCTCCGGTCTTCGTGGATGTACCTGGAGTAGCCACAGAAATCGTTGTCTCAGCTACCGTCTTTAACGTTGGGATAACTAAAGTTGTTGGTGGTGGGCTTGATGTCTCCTCTCTGCTCTCTGTAGGGCTTTCGCTACTTGTTGGTGATGGGACACTTTTTTCAGCTGAGGTCCCCTCTCCGCTCTTGGTGGATGTACCTGGAGTAGGCTGAGAAATTGTTGTTTCAGCTGCCGTCTTTCCCGTTTCGACAACTGAAGTTGTTGGAGGTGGCCTTGATATATCCTCTCTGCTCTCTGTAGGGCTTCCGCTACTTGTTGGTGATGGGGCTGTTTCTTCAGCTGAGGTCACGTCTTCGCTCTTAGTGGATGTACCTGAAGTAGGCTGAGAAATCGTTGTTTCAGCTGCCGTCTTTCCCGTTTCGAGAACTGAAGTTGTTGGAGGTGGGCTTGACATCTCCTCTGTGCTCTCTCTCGGGGTTCCACTCCTTGTTGGTGATTGGGCACTTTCTTCAGCTGAGGTCACGTCTCCGCTCTTCTTGGATGTACCTGGAGTAGGCTGAGAAATCGTTGTCTCAGCTGCCGTCTTTCCCGTTTCGATAAATGAAGTTGTTGGAGGTGGGCTTGACATCTCCTCTGTGCTCTCTCTCGGGGTTCCACTCCTTGTTGGTGATTGGGCACTTTCTTCAGCTGAGGTCACATCTCCGGTCTTGGTGGATGAACCTGGAGTAGCCTCCAAAATCGTTGTCTCAGCTGCCGTCTTTCCCGTTTCGAGAACTGAAGTTGTTGGAGGTGGCCTTGACGTCTTCTCTCTGCTCTCTGTAAGGGTTCCGCTACTTATTGGTGATGGGACACTTTCTTCAGCTGAGGTCCCCTCTCCGCTCTTGGTGGATGTACCTGGAGTAGCCTCAGAAATCGTTGTTTCTGCTGTCGTCTTTCCCGTTTCGATAACTGAAGTTGTTGGGGGTGGGCTTGATGTCTCTTCTCTGCTCTCTGTAGGGCTTCTGCTACTTGTTGGTGATGGGACACTTTCTTCAGCTGAGGTCCCCTCTCCGGTCTTGGTGGATGCACCAGGAGTAGCCTCCAAAATCGTTGTCTCAGCTGCCGTCTTTCCCGTTTCGAGAACTGAAGTTGTTGGAGGTGGGCTTGATGTCAACTCTCTGCTCTCTGTAGGGGTTCCACTACTTGTTGGTGATGGGGCACTTTCTTCAGCTGAGGTCCCCTCTCCGCTCTTGGTGGATGTACCTGGAGTAGGCTGAGAAATCGTTGTTTCAGCTGCCGTCTTTCCCGTTTGGACAACTGAAGTTGTTGGAGGTGGGCTTGACGTCTCCTCTCTGCTCTCTCTCGGGGTTCCGCTACTTGTTGGTGATTGGGCAGTTTCTTCAGCTGAGGTCACGTCTTCGCTCTTCGTGGATGTACCTGAAGTAGGCTGAGAAATCGTTGTTTCAGCTGCCGTCTTTCCCGTTTCGAGAACTGAAGTTGTTGGAGGTGGGCTTGACATCTCCTCTGTGCTCTCTCTCGGGGTTCCACTACTTGTTGGTGATTGGGCACTTTCTTCAGCTGAGGTCACGTCTCCGCTCTTCGTGGATGTACCTGGAGTAGGCTGAGAAATCGTTGTCTCAGCTGCCGTCTTTCCCGTTTCGATAAATGAAGTTGTTGGAGGTGGGCTTGACATCTCCTCTGTGCTCTCTCTCGGGGTTCCACTACTTGTTGGTGATTGGGCACTTTCTTCAGCTGAGGTCACATCTCCGGTCTTGGTGAATGAACCTGGAGTAGCCTCCAAAATCGTTGTCTCAGCTGTCGTCTTTCCCGTTTCGAGAACTGAAGTTGTTGGAGGTGGGCTTGACGTCTCCTCTCTGCTCTCTGTAGGGGTTCCGCTACTTGTTGGTGATGGGGCACTTTCTTCAGCTGAGGTCCCCTCTCCGCTCTTGGTGGATGTACCTGGAGTAGGCTCAGAAATCGTTGTTTCAGCTGCCGTCTTTCCCGTTTTGATAACTGAAGTTGTTGGAGGTGGGCTTGACGTCTCCTCCCTGCTCTCTGTAGGGGTTCCGCTACTAGTTGGTGATGGGACACTTTCTTCAGCTGAGGCCCCCTCTCCGCTCTTGGTGGATGTACCTGGAGTAGGCTGAGAAATCGTTGTTTCAGCTGCCGTCTTTCCCATTTTGATAAGTGAAGTTGTTGGAGGTGGGCTTGACGTCTCCTCTCTGCTCTCTGTAGGGGTTCCGCTACTTGTTGGTGATGGGGCACTTTCTTCAGCTGAGGTCCCCTCTCCGCTCTTAGTGGATGTACCGGGAGTAGCCACAGAAATCGTTGTTTCAGCTGCCGTGTTTCCCGTTTCGAAAACGGAAGTTGTTGGAGGTGGCCTTGACGTCTCCTCTCTGCTCTCTGTAGGGATTCCGCTACTTGTTGGTGATGGAGCACTTTCTTCAGCTGAGGTCACGTCTACGCTCTTGGTGGATGTACCTGGAGTAGGCTGAGAAATTGTTGTCTCAGCTGCCGTCTTTCCCGCTTCGATAACTGAAGTTGTTGGAGGTGGGCTTGACATCTCCTCTGTGCTCTCTCTTGGGGTTCCACTCCTTGTTGGTGATTGGGCACTTTCTTCAGCTGAGGTCACGTCTCCGGTCTTGGTGGATGAACCTGGAGTAGCCTCCAAAATCGTTGTCTCAGCTGCCGTCTTTCCCGTTTCGAGAACTGAAGTTGTTGGAGGTGGGCTTGATGTCAACTCTCTGCTCTCTGTAGGGGTTCCACTACTTGTTGGTGATGAGGCACTTTCTTCAGCTGAGGTCCCCTCTATGCTCTTGGTGGATGAACCTGGAGTAGGCTCAGAAATCGTTGTTTCAGCTGCCGTCTTTCCCGTTTTGATAACTGAAGTTGTTGGAGGTGGGCTTGACGTCTCCTCCCTGCTCTCTGTAGGGGTTCCGCTACTAGTTGGTGATGGGACACTTTCTTCAGCTGAGGCCCCCTCTCCGCTCTTGGTGGATGTACCTGGAGTAGGCTGAGAAATCGTTGTTTCAGCTGCCGTCTTTCCCATTTTGATAAGTGAAGTTGTTGGAGGTGGGCTTGACGTCTCCTCTCTGCTCTCTGTAGGGGTTCCGCTACTTGTTGGTGATGGGGCACTTTCTTCAGCTGAGGTCCCCTCTCCGCTCTTGGTGGATGTAGCTGGAGTAGCGTCAGAAATCGTTGTTTCAGCTGCCGTCTTTCCTGTTTCGGTAACTGTAGATAGTTGAGAACCTGTTGTTTCGTCTTGTGAGATATTAGGAGAATCGTTAATGATAAGATTAAATATGGGGAAATGTTTAAAGTCCAATAAATGTAAAACTGTGATCCCAAAAGGATGTTCATTTTTACAAAGTATGTAAAGATAGTAACTTTCAATGTTTAACATTTTATTCAGAGTTATTTAGGAATCCCAAGGGCGTCGTTTTTGTAGATACGGTGCCTTTTTTTTAGAAAAATAAAATTACATTATTTGAATTAATTACAAAGGCATACAGTGTTTGCACTGACAATGCAGTCAGAAATTAAGCAAACTATGTTTAAAACAAGAATTGGAAATACTTCAGGATCACATGGTTTTTACCTCCAATCATACAATAAATATGTTGACTTATTAGTACCAAAACCTCACCAATTTTATGTAGAGATACTTAAGAAAATCTTTTATCAAGCTTATATTACAATTATACCCAAATCAGATGAAGACCACACATTTTGTACGATCGTTTGAGCCATATCACTAATAAACGCTGATATGAAGATGTTAACAACAACTTTTGCAAAGAGAATTCCTCAAGTAATATCAGTGGTTATCGAAAATGACTAAACTGGCTTTATAAAAATGAAACTGGCAGCAGATAATATTGTTAGTGGTGGATTTGATAGATTTAAATTAAAAAATTGATCTGTTTTTAATTCAATCACTAGATGCTGAAAAGGCTTTTGACCAAAAATAATAATAGAATATGGAAGTAGTTTTAACCAAATTGGGTTTCCTTTTGGATTTTATAAAATGTATTAAAGTAATTTATGACTCATCTATCTCTAGAGATCATGTCGACGGCATTATATCTGCCACCTTTCTACTGGCTAGGCAAGAATGCCCACTTTTACCTTCGTTTTTTTTGTTTACAATTTTTGTTTACAACCCCTAGCTTGCGCTATTAGACAACATTGTGATGATGATGATGAGGATGAGGAGGATGATGAGTATGATACCCACGCCCATCTGACTGGGTTGCCCCAGCCACTCTGGGCGTCTTCCAACATATATAAAAACATTACGCATTAACAGGTATTACACATTAGAAGGTGAAATGTGAGATTCACGGAGCAGTTCATATTAATGCAGTTGAATATAAATTGGTTTTATTTGCAAATGTTATTCATTTGATCATTTCAAAGCCTCAAACTAGTATTCCTCCTTTTGTTGCAAACAATGGAATGCTTTTGGTAAAATACCAGGGAATTCCATTAACTAGTCCAAATCAGACCAGTTTTTACCTACTGGCGCCAATTAGGTAAAGAAGTGATTATACATTCACTTAAGGAATATCAATTCTGTGTTTGCTCTGAGTCTATTAAATATATAGATATCTAAAGAAGTTTCTTTGGAAATTGGCAGATTGGAGTCATTAAACTTTATAGGGAAAGATGCACACACTCAAAATGAATATTATTCCCACATCTATATTCTGAGAGGATTGCCATTTTTTTATATCTAGAACATATTTCCAAAAGATAAATTCCCTATTTAGGAAATGTCTTTGGGGCCTAACAACCCTCAGACTATCTGTGCAGAAAATGAAGACTCTCCAAGTGCTCCAATTTTCCAGGGACACCCCCAAATTTACGGAAGGCGTCCCGGTTTCTTATTTGATCCTGGAATATTCTGCTTTTCCTTAGGACATTCCTATTTTCTTCAGAGAAATGTTGGAGGGTGTGGAGTTATCCCCAAGCCATCTGAAGTGTAGGGAAGTTTTTTTATTTCTATTTTTATTTCATACGATTCTTAAAACGTTTTTAAAAAATGTTTAATGTTTTATTATGTTTCTATATATGCTGGAAGCCGCCCAGAGTGGCTGGGGCAACCCAGTCAGGTGGGTGGGGCTATAAACAGCAGAATTATGAGATAGGATGTCCCTGTTTCCATCAGATACATTTCGGAGGGTATGGAAAAGGCAGCTGCAAATTAAAGAAGCGGGTTGGGCTAGATGACCCTCGAGGTCCCTCCCATCTGTATGATTCCAAGTTTTTCATGCCTGTTCGTTGCAATGGGTCTACTCTGAGTAGGGACTTTGCTGGCTGCAAGCCTTTGTGCCTCCCCCTCTTCTCCACCCCAGGCCTCTCCACTTTGCAGGGATGACTCAGGGAGCCTGTGACTCACATTCCCCCCCCCCATACACACCCTGGTTGCCTAGCAACGGCATAGCGGCTGGATCCTTGACCAAACTCTCTTTGAACTTTTAAGCCGCTCTCTTTTGTCCCTGCCGCTCTTTGGCTCGTCCCTTGAAGTTAAGCAAACAAGTGCCCAGCCTTGCACAAGTCCTGCAGTGAAGTGCCTCATGCTACATTGCCAGGATACAGCCCTCTGGACGACCCTGGACTACAAATCCCATCGTCCCTGCCCTATAGCCACACTGGCTGATGGGAGTCCAACAAAATCGGGAAGGCCACAAGTTCCCCATCCAATAGGATTAAAGACATTCTCAGTCGGTAGAGCATGAAACTCTTCATTTCAGGGTCGTGGGTTCGAGTTCCATGTGCGACAAAAGATCCCTGCATTGCAGTGGGCTGGGCTAGATGTCCTTTAGGATCCATTCCAGCTCTACTGTTATGTATTCAGTGGTCTGTGTTTGCCTGGACTAAGGATTCTGAGCTCCTGTGTTCTGATTCGATACATGATATCCAATCACAGAACATGTCAGGATTTGGGCCTCTGCCATTGGCCCTTGAACTCAGAGTCACGATTCGCAGCTTGGATGTTTAGGCAGCCAATCACGTTGGGAGTGGGAGTGGCCCAGGCCTTCAGAAATGTATATAAGCGGTTGCTTTGCCCCTGTTGCCCAGTTCTGTTAGTTCAATAAACGTTCTTGCTGTTAACACTGGGTCTTGCCACTGATAAATATGCTTTTTGTCGGGGGGGGGGGGGCTGGGATGGATATACAGCAATTGCCTGAGCCAAAAATCTACCCATATTTGAAAATCAATAAAGTTGTGGCCATTTCTAATCCAGATCATTGTCTGCTTGAGTTTATTAATCACGTTTTACATTTAGCCACTGCGACTGGGCTCACAATAAACAAGCAAGCAAACAAATTTTGTGGTGAGTTCCCCCACCTTCTTTTTTTAAAAAAGCACTGATTGTTGTTGTTTTTTTATCAGAGAAATGTTGGACGGTATGTAAGATCTGGACTCTCTCCATCCCTACTCAGGTGTAAATATGTGCACAAGTCATATTTTTTGAAGCTACAACACCCTCTGCTGTGTCTTGATTCTCAAGGGAACATAGACCCCTAAAAAAACCACCTGTGGAATTTTGCCACCGCTCAGCAGAAAGTGGGGAGGGGGACAGCTTTTGCAACACTATTTTCAGGGAACGAAAGTGAGTGATGTAACACCAGTTTTAATCTCCTGAGATCAGCAGAGGGATGTCCCTGCGATGAAGAAACATTCTTTCTCTGCCCCTTAGTAGAGATTATAATCTATATTTTTGGAGTCTGTGTGTTTAGAGTAGAACAGAGTGTGGGGAGGAAAATGCAGATCTACGTGCAGAAACAGCCACACGGCTCCCCAAGGAAAGGAAGGCCTTTAAAAACCATCGTTTTATTTGACTGGGAATTCCTGTTTGTAGTAAGGTAAAACCTGAGCCCTGAAAGATTCAGATGAGCCAAAGCAAAGTACTCCTTCCCACAGCACACACGGAAAATATTTAATAAAAACTAATTTTTAAAAGGGAGGTTTGTTGTGGTTTGCACAAAGGAGCTCCTCTGTTTATACATCTCAGCATAACTTCAACCGCTCTTTGTTTCCAAAACACCAAAGATGTCACAGATACCGTGAAGCTTCACTACCGGACAAGTTGGCAGAGTAACACAAACTGGGAAACCCGTTTCTAATTGCCTTTTATGCTTTGGGTTTCCTCTCCTTTTCCCCACCTCCGTCCCAACGGCCGAAATGCACAGGTGAGTGAACCACAGGTGAGCTGACTCATACAGCCCCATAGCTCCATCCAGCTCATTGGGTTATTTATTCATTTATACATTTTCCAGTTTTCTGCTTGTACATCATACATTTCCATTACCGATGGACTCAGGGCTCAGCAAACTTTTTCAGCAGGGGACCGGTCCACTGTGCCTCAGACCTTGTCGGGGGCTGGACTATATTTTTTTTGGGGGGGAGAACTACTTCCTATGCCCCACAAATAACCCAGAGATGCATTATAAATAAAAGCACACATTCTACTCATGTAAAAACACCAGGCAGGCCCCACAAATAGCCCAGAGGTGCATTTTAAACAGCACATTCTACTCATGTAAAAACGTGCCGATTCTTGCACTGTCCACAGCCGGTTTTTGAAGGCAATTGGGCTGGATCCGGCCCCCAGGCCTTAGTTTGCCTACCCATGCTTTATGGACTTCCCAAGCCACCACTCCATGACATTTTATATAAGCCTTCTTTTCCTGCAAATCACCCTATTTCCTCCCATCAATTCCTTTGTTATTATTAGCTGTTGCTCATAGAATTATTCCTACTTGTAGGTTAATTTTGGTGCCATATCTCTTTAAATACTCTCCCAAAAACTTCCACTCGTCTCTTAGCTGCTTCTCATCCTGATTCCTTATTTCTGCTGTCATATTTGCTAGATTTGATTCTTCTGTCAGTTTATTCAGCCATTGTTCTTTGATTGGAATTTCACTTCCCATTTTCTGGCATATACCGTATTTTTCACTCCATTGGACGCAGTTTTCCCCCTCCAAAAATTGAGGGGAAATGTGTGTGCGTCCTATGGAGCGAATGGAGGCTTGTGCCATAGACCCGCGCAACCCCTCCGGCATGGAGAGGCTGCACGGGGCTATGGCTTCTTTAGCCCTGTGCAGCCTCTCCCGGCAGGGAGGGATTGCGCGGGGCTAAAGAGGAAGCCAAAGCAGCCAGCGGGATCCATCCCGCTCGCTGCCTTGGCTTGTTCCATAGCCGCGCACAACCCCTCCGGCAGGGAGAGGTTATGCGCAGCGTGTACGCTGCTCTTTGGGGCTGGGGGGGGGAGGTTTTTTTTTATTGCTTTCCCCGTCTAAAAACTAGGTGCGCCCTATGGTCCGGTGCGCCCTATGGTGCGAAAAATACGGTACTATCCTGGCAGCTGCTGTTGCATAAAGAAATAGACTGAGTGCTTTCTTTGGAATCTCGTCATCTATTATACCCAGGAAGAAGGCGTCATTTTTTAAAAAAGAAACATAGATTTAAATGTCTTTTTTAATTCCACATAGACCACCTCCTAATAATCTTTGGCATATTTACATGACCATCCATTGTGGTCATTGTTATTGGCACTGACTGGCAACAAACTTTAAGCAGAAGCAGCTGGGAAGGGAGAAGAGGAAATCGTTTTCTAAGTTTTATATGTGAAGACCACAGCGGGGTTTGAAGTTAGGAAAACAGCAATATATACAGGTATTAAGAAACATGTTTGAGAGGGTGAAATCAGATGAGGAGGAAACTTAGAAACATAAGAGTTGGAAGGGACCTCAAGAGTAATCAAGTCCAGCTCCCTGCAATTCAGGTATCTCAGCTAAAGCACTCGTGACCGAGGGTACAGGCAAAGCTGTAAACTTTTCCCTTTTCTTGCAAGGAATCCTATTCGGAATAAGGGAATTTCCCTTTTAAAAAGGAAAACGTTGACAGCTATGGGTATAGGTGCTGGAGGGAGCCTTAAAACGCAACTGTACAGTGGTACCTTAGGTTACATACGCTTCAGGTTACAGACTCCGCTAACCCAGAAATAGTGCTTCAGGTTAAGAACTTTGCTTCAGGATGAGAACAGAAATTGCGTGGTGGCAGCGGGAGGCCCCATTAGCTAACGTGGTACCTCAGGTTAAGAACAGTTTCAGGTTAAGAACGGACCTCCGGAATGAATTAAGTTATTAACCTGAGGTACCACTGTACTACTACTATTACAGTGGTACCTCGGGTTACTTATACTTCAGGTTACATACGCTTCAGGTTACAGACTCTGCTAACCCAGAAATAGTACTTCGGGTTAAGAACTTTGCTTCAGGATGAGAACAGAAATCAGGCTCCGGCGGCGCGGCAGCAGCAGGTGGCCCCATTAGCTAAAGTGGTGCTTCAGGTTAAGAACAGTTTCAGGTTAAGAACAGACCTCCGGAACGAATTAAGTATTTAACCCGAGGTACCACTGTATATATCCATGATGGAGGGTATGGAGTTATCTGGCCCTCGACCCATCTGAAGGCGGCCCTGTATAGTGAAGGGCTTTTTAATGTTTAACGTTTTGTTATGTTTTTATATATGTTGGGAGCCGCCCAAAGTGGCTGGGGCAGCCCAGTGAGATGGGCTGGGTATTGATAATTAATAATAAATGATTAATAATTAATAATTGAATATGGGACGCAGGTGGCGCTGTGGGTTAAACCACAGAGCCTAGCACTTGCCGATCAGAAGGTCGGCGGTTCGAATCCCCGCGACGGGGTGAGCTCCCGTTGCTCAGTCCCTGCTCCTGCCAACCTAGCAGTTCGAAAGCACGTCAAAGTGCAAGTAGATAAATAGGTACCGCTCCGGCGGAAGGTAAACGGCGTTTCTGTGCGCTGCTCTGGTTCGCCAGAAGCAGCTTAGTCCTGCTGGCCACATGACCCGGAAGCTGTACTCCGGCTCCCTTGGCCAATAAAGGGAGATGAGCACCGCAACCCCAGAGTCGTCTGCGACTGGACCTAACGGTCAGGGGTCCCTTTACCTTTACCTAATAATTGAATAGGACATCCCTGTTTTCATCAGAGAAATGTGGGAGGGTCTGGGTTGGACAGCAATGCCAGGGATTCTTTTGCTGCGGTTCCTGCATTGCAGGGGGTTGGACTAGATGACCCCGGGGGCTCCCTTCCAACTCTACCATTCTATGATCCTATTAGATGTGATGCAAAACCTAAATACCAGAAGACCCTCAGGTTGTAGCCAAGTAAATCCTGCTCAGAGCAGGCCCACTGAGTTAGCCCAGTCCCTGGGTTTCATTGGGTCTACTCGGAGCAGGACATAAGCGGGCATGCCGAAACTCTCCTGTATGATGAACAGGTTAAGGGTTGCAATCAGACGAGATCCTACTCAGAGCAGACCTATTGGAACGAATGCATCTAAGTCAGCAATGCCAATGGGTCTACTCCGAGGGTGGCTGACATTGGCTACACCCCTATGGTCGCAGACAGCCGGTGGTTTGAATCCACACACGTGCAGGAACATTTTTTAAAGCCTAGCCCAGAGACCTGTGGTTACCGGAAGACTAACAAATCAGTGTGTTTATTGTGTTCTTTTCGGTTCTGCTTCATTACACCTGGAAGATTTATAACATTCCGGAGGGCACTTGATTTATTTGCGAATTGCATTTCCTTATCTGATGGGCTCTTTGCCAGCGGATGGACTGAGGAAATGGAGGTTTGAAGGGCTCTCTCCCTGAGGAGTGGATTCCCCACCACCACCCATCTGCAAAATGGGAACATTAACACACACACACACACACACATGCAAAAAGAAACAAACCATTCAACACTTTGCCCTTCCAGGAAGGTGGAAGGGTTGCAGCTCAGTAGCAGGACCCCTGCTTGGCATACAGAAGGTCCCAGGTTCAAGGCTTCCCTGCCTGAAACTCTGCACAGCCACCGCCAACCAGCCACTATGGAGCTAGATGGGGCAATTGGTCCAAATCAGTATCAAACAGCTTCATTTAGTCCTTACAATCATGAGGTCTGGAAACTTGGTTTTTTATGGTTTAGAGGTAAAACGCCTGCTTTGCATGCAGAAGGTCCTAGGTATTCTCGGTGGCATCTCCAAGCAGGGGTGGTGGGGGTGGGGAAAGACTCTGCCAGAAACCCCGTAGAGAGCTGCTGCCAGCCAGAGCAGACAGTGCTGGGCTAAATGGATCAGTCCACTGGCTCTGTCCAATGGTCCCACATTGATATGGAAGGGCAAATTTGATCAAACACCGTGGCACAAATACTTAGGTTTGGATGGGATTGCAAGGAACCTTTGCTGTTTGTACTGCAAATGGACAAGTGCCTGAGGGAAGACCGTAACAACCTTTTGCAGGCTTGAAACAAACATTATTCGAATGAGAGGATCCAATTCACTCTCCAGTCTCCGGCTTTCAGGTCTAAAGATGCAATTCCGCAGGCTGAATTCTGCAAAATCTGGGTGTTCATTGACCCAAGAGGAGCTAACGTCTTCCCTTCCCACCTTTATTATTTTCTCCAGAGAGAAAATGTTCTCCAATTCATTCCCCATTCTGCTTTCAGAATTCTGCAAGAGGGAATTCTGCAAAATCTGGGTGTTTGTTGATCCAAGAGGATCAGATGTTTTCCTTTCCTTCCTGCAGGATTTTCTCCAGGGAAACATATCAAGGGCAGATTTCAGAACCAGGAGTCTAACAGATGCTATTTTCACTTCTCAACATCTCCCACTGTTGCCTTTCTTTCCCCATGACCAGACCCCACTGCAAACTCTCCAACACATCCCCCTGAAACGAGTTTGTGCCACATGGGATACACCCCAGTCAACAAACTGCTAAGCTCCCTGTCTTGGGTGCCTTCAGAAAGAAGTCATAGAATCTTAGAACTGTAGAGTTGAAAGGGACCCTGGGGGCCATCCAGTCCAACCCCCTTGCAATGCAGAAATATGCAGCTGTCCCTTACGGGGATCGAACCTGCAACCTTGGCGTTATCAGCACCACACTCTAACCAACGGAGTCCTCCAAGACTTCTGTGTCCCCTTAGCATTTCTGCACCTCTTGTGCGGGTTGCCTCAATGGTTGCAACCAAAGAATTAGCCATTTGGGGAAGGGTAGGAGGCGTGGAGAAAAACCCTACCTGGTTCTGCCCACAGATGGTAGGAAACCATCAAGATGATAAATATATTCCTGAGAAAATGCTGGACTGAGTGGCGCCTCCAGTCCATCTTCCAAGGCCTCTGCGATCAGCTGTCCCCCACGTCTGCCCTTGCAAGCCTTCCCAGTACGGTGGACGCATCTAATGCCAGGGACGGCAGATCTATGAGCTTAAGAGGCTGCCACACCCTCAGCAAAGGCATCAATCAATGGCAGAACCCAACCCTTACCTGAAAAAAGGAGCGATTTCATAACATTGTAAGACAGCTCAACCGTATCTCAAGACATCGGACCCAACGGGCCAGGTCTCGTTAAACGGCCAGCCTCAGCAAATATTATTTTTGCGGTTAATGAGGGGAGTGGGGAGGAACGAAAAAATCACAGGGAGAGAGACCTGGGGTTTCCAGCCTAATTAAGGCACTCAGTCAACAGCGGATGCCCCACACCTGTTGTGGGGGGGGGGACAAAGGCTGGTTTTTGGGACCGTGTTGTGAGGGGCGCTACGCGTTTTTCAATTAAAGCCACCCCCTCGGTTCTGCATAGCTGTATCCGGCCTTGTTTGTGAAAGTTGTTTCGCAAGAAGATTCTCAGTTTTGGAGGACTTCTGGGGCAAGGTGAAGTTTTCATCTGGTGCCATTTCGTGCAGATTTCCATCTCCTTGGATGCCTGGTTCCACTCAGATTTCCAGTTCCGTGAGAATTTCCTGTCGATCAGGGATTTTGTATGTACGCGGGGAAGGGTTTGCATTGGTGGTTGTCGGTTTTCTCCTACTTATGAGAGGACAAGAGGCCGGAATCAGGGGAAACTCCTCTCCAAAGTTGCAGGTTTTTTGTTGGCAAACAAAGAAAGTGGGCAGGATTCGAAAGAGACGCAACCTTCTTATTTATGCCATGTGTCAAAACCAAAACAAATCATTATTCGCCAGGTGTGACGATTGTAAGAATGTTTTTTTCTTGAAATCTTCGGTGTTTGGGGTTCTTTTGTCCATCCTGAAGGTGTAAACAAACTCAGGGTTTATCCCCAATTAAGATCTCCTCGGGGTAAAAAGGTAAAGGTACCCCTGACCGTTAGGTCCAGTCGCGGACAACTTTGGGGTTGCGGCGCTCATCTCACGCTATAGGCCAAGGGAGCCGGCGTACAGCTTCCAGGTCATGTGGCCAGCAGGACTAAGCCGCTTCTGGCAAAATTAAAGAGACCCAAGGCAGTGGGTCTCTTTCAGTGGGTCTACTGTGAGTATGGCTACCATTGGATAAAACCCTCTACTTCTTCAATGGGTCGTACCCACAGGGATTCAAGTATAAGAGATCAGCTGTAGTGGCTGCCAGTAGTGAATATTCATCATTATAGCAAACAAGTTTTGAGGGAGAGGTTTGTGTGACGCAGCTCCTTCTCCAAATAATATGAGAACCAAAGCACAGCCATCATCAGAAATCTGTCGGCCGTTGGAAACAGCGTTTGGGTGGTAATCACTTCAATGTCTTGGAAAACCCAACAAATTCAGCTGCCAGTTGCTCACCGGGACAAAATGGTCTGAGCATATTGCACTGATCCTGGCCCGACTGCAGTGGCCGCCAATCAGTTTCTGGGCCGAATTCAGAGTGCTGGTTTCGACCTATAAAGCCATGGGTAGGCAAACTAAGGCCCGGGGCCCGGATGTGGCCCAATCACCTTCTAAATCTGGCCCGTGGACGGTGTGGGAATCAGCGTGTTTTTACATGAGCAGAATGTGTGCCTTTGTTTAAAATGCATCTCTGGGTTATTCGTGGGGCATAGGAATTCATTCCCCCCCCAAAAAAAGAAATATAGTCTGGGCCCCCACAAGGTCTGCAGGACAGTGGACCGGCCCCCTGCTGAAAAAGCTTGCTGGCCCCTGTATAAAGCCTTAAACGGCTCAGGACTGCAATACCTGAAGGATTCTGTTACAACATTAAAACATAGCATTAAAAGCAACTTATAAAAATAAGATGGGTGCTGAAAACACTGACCTCAAGTGCCAAACGTCAGGGGAAAGGGGTCTCCGGCGTTCTCCAGAAGCCATATAAGTGAAGCTGCCAGGCGGACCTCTGGGGGGAGGAAGTTCTGCCGTTTAGGGCCCACCACAGAGAAGGCCTCCACCTGGGGCAGCTTATCCCCCAACCCAAGTCTCTGAGGATGGAGGAAATACTAGGAGGGCCCCCTTTGCTGATCTCTGCACCTGAGAGGGTCTGGGGGGAAGAAGGTGTCCTTTCAGGTATTTCATTCACCATTATCTATCTTCTTCACTGAGAACCAAACCCGTTCCTGGGTAAGATTCCACAGAGACCCTGGACAGCTTGAAAACCAGCTTAATAATAATAATAATAATAATAATAATAATAATAATAATTTATTTGTATCCCATGCCTCTGATTGGGTTGTCCCAGCCACTCTGGGTGGCTTCCAACTCATATAAAAACATAATAAAACCTTAAACGTTAAACAGCCTGACTCCCTCCTTTGGCAATCCTCACAGAACTCTAGCCCAATGGTTGCCATTAATCTGATTTGAATTAATTTTATAATGAAATGATTTTAGAATGTTTTATCATTTTACTGTTGTTAGCCGCTCTGAGCCCGGCTTCGGCTGGTGAGGGCTACATCTAAATAAATTTTATTATTATTATTATACAGTACAGGGCTGCCTTCAGGTGCCTTCTAAAAGTTGTGTAGTTCTTTATCTCCTTGACATCTGACATTCCACAGGGAGGGCGCCACCACTGAGAAGTCCCTCTGCCTGGTTCCCTGTAGCCTCACTTCTCGCAGGGAGGGAACTGCCAGAAGACCCTCTGCGCTGGACCTCAGTGTCCGGGCAGAACGATGGGGGTGGAGACGCTCCTTCCGGGATACTGGGCTTAAAAGGTGAGCACCAACTCTTCGAATTGTGCTTGGATACGGACTGGGAGCCGGTGAAGACCCTTTAGGACTGGAGTTATATGTTCCTGGCAGCTGCTCCCAGTCACCAGTCTGACTGTCTCATCCTGGGTCAGTTGCAGTTTCCGAGTCACCTTCCAAGGTAGCCCCACGGAGAGCGCATTGCAGTAGTCCAAGCTGGAGATAACCAGAGCACGGACCACTCTGGCGAGACAAGGAGCAGGCAGGGAGGGTCTCAGATAGAGCTGGTAGGCAGTCGCCCTGGACGCAGAACTGACCTGCACCTCCGTGGACAGCAGTGAGTCCAAAATGACCCACAGGCTGCACACCTGGTCCCAGTGGCGTAGCGTGGGGGGTGCAGGGGGGCCGGCCGCACCGGGCGCAACATCTGGGGGGGGGCGCTCGCACTCGCAGCTCTCTGCCCCTACCTGGCTCACTCACTCTCTCTCACTGCAGTGCTGGCTGTGTGAATCCGATCCGAGCCGCCGGGTCGCCACCCACTGCGGAGGGGAGGGTGCCAGGCGTGCGGTGCAGTGCGGAGAGAGAGCGAGGGGCTATCTGGGGGAGGGACAGTGCAGCGGGGGGGGGCGCAAATTACTTGCCTTGCCCCGGGTGCTGACAACCCACGCTACGCCACTGCCTGGTCCTTTAGGGTCACAGTGACCAGGGAGTCCCTCACACCTGCTTGGATCTGTTTGCCGGGTGGGCAAAAATGAAGAGACAAAGCATTTCAGAAATGCTTGCCACTCGCCCAGAGAGAGCTGGCAGGGGCCAGGCGGGGTTTCCCCATCAGCTGTGCCAAACCCCTTATGCGCAGCTGGTTGCATCTTGTGGCGCCATTGTGTGTTATCTTAATTCACGGCCGCCTGATCCAGGAATCTTTCCAGTTAGAACTGCGCTCAGGACGTCATGGTTTCAATGCAAAATAAAAATAAAACACCCTGGCAAGATTTTTTTTAAAAAAAACACACCAAAAAAATACATAACAAAAACAAGAACTGAAAGAAACCAATAACTCGCTTGGTTGTTAAACAAAACAAACGAGCTCATTGGGGAGCCCCCAGGCAGGAGCTCAGCACAACAGAAGCAAATGGCCCCACTTATGATTCCCAGCAAATTGGCATTCTGAGGAATTTACCTCCTCCAAAAATGAAGGGGGGACATAGTCCTTGCAGTTTCCTCCTGTGGTTTCCCTGATCTAAGAATCATAACAGTCTCCAGCAGTGGCCAATATAAAGGTAAAGATAAAGGTACCCCTGCCCATATGGGCCAGTCTTGACAGACTCTAGGGTTGTGTGCCCATCTCACTCAAGAGGCCGGGGGCCAGCGCTGTCCGGAGACACTTCCGAGTCACGTGGCCAGCGTGACGAAGCTGCTCTGGCGAGCCAGAGCCGCACACGGAAACACTGTTTACCTTCCCGCTAGTAAGCGGTCCGTATTTATCTACTTGCCTCCGGGGGTGCTTTCGAACTGCTAGGTTGGCAGGCGCTGGGACCGAACAACGGGAGCGCACCCCGCCGCGGGGATTCGAACCGCCGACCTTTCGATCAGCAAGCCCTAGGCGCTGAGGCTTTTACCCACAGCGCCACCCGCGTCCCCGTGGCCAATATAATGAGGAATAAATATCTAAAGGATCTTTCATTTCCATTTCTTCCCTTCCTTTCCTTCCTTCCTTCCTTCCTTCCTTCCTTCCTTCCTCCTCCTCCTCCTCCTTCTTCTCCTCCTCTCTCTCCCTCCCTCCATCAGGAAGCCAAGATGTACAACACTTGCTTTCATGTCCCTACCCAGCCCCCAGCAGGCAAACAACTAAATGAATCCTCCATATATAGGAGCAGCCTATCTCTGAATTCCCTTCAAGAAGAAGGGAAGGGTTTAAAACTGGAAGACTGGCCTTTGGAGATCGAGTTTGGGCTGAGCTTGGGCCCGCTGACTTTCTAAACCCCTGGTCCCAACTCTAAGTTGTTGTTACGGAGCATGGGATTTATTTATGGCTGAGTTTGTAACATAACTTGGAGAGTCAACGCTGGCTTTCCAAATTCATGGGAAGCAACCAAATTCTTCTGGGGTTGTTAACAGGAACTGGAAATTCAGGAATAGTGACAAAGCCGACAGTGGCTGGAGATATAGGGCTTGTGAAATTTAATGAGTTCTCTCATAACACTGGAACTCGCAGACCTTCATCAAAGTTAGATGCAGGATGATTCAGGACAAAGAAGAGAAAGTAGTGAATCAGTGGACCATGGAACTCACTGCCACAGGAATCAGTGTTGGCCACCAACGTGGATGGCTTTGAAAACCAAATTCTGGTAGGAGAGGGCTGCTGGTGTTCTGCCTCCACCAACAGGGGCAGATATGCCTCTTAATCCCAGTGGCTATGAATTGCAAGTGTCGTTGTTGCATTCAGGTCCTGCTTGGGGGCTTTTCAAGGGGGTCTCTGGTTGGCCCCTGCAAGGACAGGTTGCTGGGCTAGGTGGTGGGCCCACTTGGACCTGATCCCGCAGCTGGTCTCGTCTGACGTCTATACGTTTCTTCACACCTCCAGCAAGGAAGCGCTGTGTCCCGGACCGCTGTGTCGACGCAACAACAAAAATAGCCACCCATTGTCTGCCAAGCCACCCCATCAATCACACCTTGGGGAGCTGGGGGGGGGGGAATTGGCGATGAAATCGGCAAGGAGGAGGTCTGGGCTCTGTTGGCGGTACAGTCACCCGATCCCCATATCTCACCTGTGGTGCAAAAAAGGAAACAGCTGAATTCTTCTGAATGCTAACGCACATGGGAGCTTGGCTCCAGCTGGAACCAGGCAGAAGGGTGTATGGGGCCTGCATGTGTGCTTAACCCTTTCCCTGCCACCCAAGTTGCCCCCCTCCATAGGGGACACCAAAGCTGGAAATGGGGTCAGCTGCGGCAGGAGGACAAGGGAAGGAGGTCACAGTTGGAAAACAGCAAGTGAAAAATATAATTGCAGACCCTTCAAGTGTCCTTATTTTCAAGGGGCATTCCTGAATTTAAAGAAGCCGTCCCAGTTTCTAATTTGATCCCACAATGTCCTGCTTTTCCTTTGTTGTTGTTGTTGTTTAGTTGTTGAGTCGTGTCCAACTCTGGACCAGAGCACGCCAGGCACTCCTGTCTTCCACTGGCTCCCGCAGTTTGGTCAAACTCATGTTCGTAGCTTCAAGAACACTGTCTCACCATCTCATCCTCTGTCGTCCCTTTCTCCTTGTGCCCTCCATCTTTCCCAACATCAGGGTCTTTTCCAGGGAGTCTTCTCTTCTCATGAGGTGGCCAAAGTCTTGGAGCCTCAGCTTCAGGATCTGTCCTTCCAGTGAGCACTCAGGGCTGATTTCCTTCACAATGGAGAGGTTTGATCTTCTTGCAGTCGATGGGACTCTCAAGAGTCTCCTCCAGCACCAGAATTCAAAAGCATCAATTCTTCGGCGATCAGCCTTCTTTATGGTCCAGCTCTCACTTCCATACATCACTACTGGGAAAACCATTGCTTTTACTATACGGACCTTTGTCGGAAAGGATTGTCTCTGCTTTTTAAGATGCTGTCCAGGTTTGTCATTCCTTTTCTCCCAAGAAGCAGGCGTCTTTTAATTTCGTGACTGCTGTCACCATCTGCAGTGATCATGGAGCCCAAGAAAGTAAAATCTCTCCCTGCCTCCATTTCTCCCCCTTCTGTTTGCCAGGAGGTGATGAGACCTGTGGCCATGATCTTAGTTTTTTTGCAGTTGAGCTTCAGACCATATTTTGCGCTCTCCTCTTTCACCCTTAAGAGGTTCTTTAATTCCGCCTCACTTTCTGCCATCAAAGTTGTGTCATCTGAGGTTGTTGATATTTCTCCTGGCAATCTTAATCCCAGCTTGGTATTCATCCAGTCCAACCTTTTTCATGCTTTTCCTTAGGGTGCCCCTATTTTCATCAGAGAAATATTGGAGGGTATGGAGTCATGTGACACCCCCCCCCAGCCAAGGAGATAAGTAACTATGCAACCTTTAGAAGACATCTGACTATATAGTTTTATTCTGTTTTTCTATATTTTGGAAGCCCCCCAGAGTGACTGGGACAACCCAGACAGATGGACGGGGTATAAATAATTAAATTTTTGTTGTTGTTTTAATGGAATAGAAGGTCCCTAATTTGATCAGGGAAATGTTGAAGGGTGTGTAACTGGCAGAAAGGGGGAAAGCAGTGGTTGGGACACCCGCTGGGAAGGTGAAAAGCCCCAATAGAGAATAGCTGTCAATTTACAGATTTGAAAATAAGGGACCAGCAGCCTTGAAAATAAGGGACCAGCAGCCTTGAGAATAAGGGACCAGCAGCCCAAATAAGGGACCTGCAGCCTCCCCTGTTCCAGGCACTCCAGTCTTCCTGTCCTCCTGCAGTCTGGTCAAACTCATGCTGGTAGCTTCGAGAACACTGTCCAACCAACTTTGTAACCAGAGGTTCAACTGAATAGAATCTGAATCACATGCACCACAAGGCCTATGCAGCCTCAACTTAAGATGGCTCCCCGGCCTGGCTTTGCACTGCAAAGTTTGCAGCAGCACGTGCAAGAAAATGGCGTCCAGCATTCAAAAACCCCCTCAGCTTGCATTAACTAGCCACACACAAGGCATGCAAGCTCCACCCCCCAGTCGTTCTTAGACTCCTTACTGGGTGAGCAATACAGCCAAGCAACACAGCTGGAGCCTCCCTCCTCCCTGGGCGGCAGGGAGGGAGGGAGAGGAGCTGCTTCCTTTGAAATTTAAGGGACATCATTTAAGGGACATCCATCAATAAGGGACAGCAGTGGGACATGGCACTGGAATAAGGGACTGTCCCTTCAAATAAGGGACACTTGACAGCTATGCCATAGAGAGGGTGGGGGTGGAGGGTGAAGTCTCAGAAACATGGCACCATTTTCACCCTTACAACAGGCTTGCAAAGTCAGGCTGTGTTGTCCCCCCCCCCCCAGACGAGAAAGACTGCATTCACAGAAGGGCTGAATCAAATGAAATCATGGGCAGGATTTGAAGTTTGAGCAGTGGGAAGAAAATGATAATATATGAAATGGATGAGATATATTAGCTGAAATGTGTGGTGTTATGCAGAATGTGAAAATGATGGGCCTATTAACAGTGTGGAAGGAAAAGTGGGAAGTCAAATTCCTAGAGAAATGTATAACAAATCTGAAATTTTATATTAATTGGTTGAAGTTATGAAAATTTAATAAAAATCTTAAGTAAAAATAAAAAGTAATAAGAGAGATTCAGAGGATTTTCTCTTGTAATTATTATTATTATTATTATTATTATTATTATTATTATTTATTTATACCCCGCCCATCTGGCTGAGTTTCCCCAGCCACTCTGGGCGGCTCCCAATCAAGTGTTAAAAACAATATAGCATTAAATATTAAAAACTTCCCTAAACAGGGCTGCCTTCAGATGTCTTTTAAAGACAGGATAGCTGCTTATTTCCTTCACATCGGAATCTTCCTGTACATCATGAATCTCCACCCCCAGGGGTACACAAATTCAACTTCTGTTTACCGCCCCACAAACTTAAGTTCTGCTCTTCCCATTTCGCCAAAGTATTCTTCATACCCGTTGACGTTCTGAAAAGCCGTCGCGAACACTGACTTCTCCTAATAGACACTTTTATACCAATAAATATGTGCAAATCATGTGCATGAAAAAATGTGTGTGCAATAAAAGTGTACAATGAAATGCAAGTGTAAATGACAGACCTAAAAAGAAATGCCTTCTATTGGAGGGAAATTGCTTTGCTGAGGTATATCAGTCAAAATGGCATATAAATGTGTTATCTTGCAACAAACGCTCAGAGAGATGGGGTGGCACAGTGGTTAGAGTGCCGGATGAGGACCTGGGAGACTTGGGTTCGAATCCCCACCAAGCCAGGAAGCTTGATGGGCGTGACTTTGGGGTCCCTGCCTCTCTCAGCCTGCTCTCCCTCGCAGGGTTGTTGTAGGGGCTAAATGCAGAAGAACTTTGTTTGCCACCCTGAGCTCCTCGGCGGCTGCTCAGGGAGCCTTTAAGGGCCCGATTCTGTGAAGTCACACATAAATCTCTGGCTTTCAGGGTGGGGGGTCAAGCTTCCAAGGTGAAACTACGGAGCCGGCGGGGTGGGGTAGGGGAACTGGGGTGTGGAAAATGACCAGAATGCATAACCTAAATATTTCACGGAGTGCCAACAAGGGACAACACTGCCTTTGTTCTGACAAGAGAAACACCCATAATCTTTCTATGCCCTGAGAAGGCCTGTCAGAACGCTTGACGAAAGCCAGCCCCGGGTTTACTCTGATGCCAGAGGAATTCCCCCCCCCCCCCGTTAAACCTGACCGACCGTGAGGTCAGAAGCAATAAAGAGTGCCCAGGAAGGTTCATTTTGTGCCGGAGGAGAACATCTGTTGGTAACTAATCCGTTGGTAACTAATATCAAGGTTGTGGGTTCGAGCCCCACGCCGGATGAAAGATTCCTCCTGCCTTGCAGGGGGTTGGACCGGGTGACCCTCAGGGTCAGAGTAAATCGTTTCCTGTGCCGGAAGGAGCTCACGAAACCAGGATGGGAAGAAACCACAGCATTGTTTCAAACACTGACCATCCGCAGGCCTCTTCTCCCCGACAGTTTGCATCCTGCGTCTCCAGGGGTTCCTTGCAACATTTCCGCCCCTGGCTCTGCTCTAAGGTGACCCTGCCAGGGTGCTGCATAGCAAGGTCCCAACCTTCCCACCCCCCACTTGACAACAGTGTTTAAAAAAGGCCACAACATCATAGGTTACAGGTGATGAGCGGTATTGGTTTAGGCATTGGACCTAACCGACTATATCTGACTCCCGCCCATCTCTGCGCGGAGTCCGGGAAGAGTTAACCACCAGTAGATTGAAATTTAAAAAATTAAGGTCACACACACACACACACACACACATATATATTCATAAATGTACCAAGTAAACACATACATAAATATATAAACCACATGTCTGAAGCAGCACAGGAAAACAGCCCTGGAATCATTTTGACTCCCAAACTGTCTGTGTATGAATAGGGTGAGTCTGTGACCTGGCTCAGGAAATATTTGTCATTACAAAAGACTGGCCAGGCTCCCCAGGGTATCCAATCAAGTGAGCATTAACAGGTAACCTGTCAGACAGGAGGCAAACAACGCACTCAGATTTCTGCTGTAGACCGCCCTTTCTGTGATGTATGCATGATGTATCTGGGGGTGGTCTTGGACTCCAGGGCGGGCAATTTAAAATGTCTATACAGTGGTACCTCGCAAGACGAATGCCTCGGAAGACAAAAAACTTGCAAGACGAAAGAGTTTTTCGTTTTCTGAGTTGCTTCGCAAGACAGATTTCCCTATGGGCTTGCTTCGCAAGACGAAACGTCTTGCGCCTTTTTTTTAAACTGCCAATGCATTCCTATGGGAAACCGTCAATACACAGCGGTGCTTCACAAGACGAAAAAATTCACAAGACGGAAAAACTCGCAGAACGAATTAATTTCGTCTTGCGAGGCACCACTGTATAAGGGTGGGCAAACCTTGGTTCTGAGTCCTCCTCCTTTCCTGCATGTGAGGGGAGCACCCTGTTGCAACAGTTCAATAAAGATCAGGCTTACGAGCTGCTTTGCTTCTCAATATTCTCTGGTTGGCCTCTGTTATTTTCCCTGACGGATGGAGAACCCACAAAGGACTCTATGAGGGCTCTTGTGTCCCCCATAAGGGAATAAGGGCAGATTTTTGTTTATTACAGTTGCCTGGGCAGTGACACAGCTGGGAATCCCCCCCAATCGGGCAGGGCTGCCCACACCCCTGCGCACGTGGAGGGGTCATGGGTGCCCACAACTCCACCTCCTCCTAAGGAGGCTATGTCACCCACATCTCCTGTGGCAGCTCTGGGGGCTCCTGGCTTGGCAAACATCTCGGCCAACACACCCAGCCGGCCGTTGCCACAAGCCAACAGGCACATTCCTGCCCAACCAAGAAGCAGTTCATAGAATCCTAGAGTAGGACGGGACCCCAAGGGTCATCTAGTCCAACCCCCGGCAACGCAGGAACTGCAGCTGACCCCTGTTTGAAAACATCCAGTGAATCGTAGAATCGTCATGCAGTAGAGTAATGCCTGATTAAATATTTCAACAATCCACTGCTTATATTTCAAAATTCAGGGTGGGTAAAAATCAATTGTTTTTTTAAAAAAAAATTAAAATGGATTTTTTAATTTAAATTGTTTTTGTTTTTTGTTCCTGGGTGGGGAAGATCGACAAGACTTATTTCAGGCAGTTATCGGCCTGCCATTCAGACACCTCTGTTTAGCACGATGGTTCCTAAGCCGGAGGAACAGGTTTTCACCTCTTTTCAGATGTTGTCAGGTGCCAATTTGGAATCAAGCCATTGTGGCATGAATTCGCCCAGGCCTCTTTGAAAGCCATCCGAGTCGGTGGCCGTCCTTGTGGCAGGCAGTTCCACAGTTTAAAATTCTGCTGAATCCAGACCTGGAAGAGCTGCCAGTTTTCCTTTTTAACAGCTTTGAGCAGAAAGCTCAGTCGGTAGAGCACAAGACTCATAATCTCAGGGTCCTGGGTCTGAGCGCTTGGGGCCCCTTCCAAGTCTATAACTCTATTCTTCTTTTCTATTCCTCCCTTCTTTCACAGCAGCCCCGTGCAGTAAACGGACAACAATTCTCCGGCTTTGGATCAAAGCTTCTGCAAAGGCACTCCTGGAGAGAACCCAGTTTTCTGTTCAAAGGGGAGTTTTCCCCATCCTTCTTTGAAAGCGTTGGGGATGACGGTTGTGCCATTTCCTCAGCTGAGCTATGATCCTTGAGCAGACACTTGCGCCTGTTTGCAGAGGGCTAAAAATAAGCGCTGCTATGAAGACAGAGGCATGTCCCAGCGTGGCAGTCTAAATATTGACTAGAGCCCACGTCAGAAGATGGAATTGGTATACTGCATTCTTCATTATTTGTACATGAACACAATTCAAAGTGTTGGTGCTGACCTTTAAAGCCCTAAATGGCCTCGGTCCAGTATACCTGAAGGAGCGTCTCCACCCCCATCGTTCAGCCCAGACACTGAGGTCCTGGCAGTTCCCTCGCTGTGAGAAGCCAAGTTACAGGGAACCAGGCAGAGGGCCTTCTTGGTGGTGGCGCCCGCCCTGTGGAACGCCCTCCCACCAGATGTCAAAGAGAAAAACTACTACCAGACTTTTAGAAGACATCTGAAGGCAGCCCTGTTTAGGGAAGCTTTTAATGTTTAATATATTATTGTACTTTAATATTCTGTTGGAAGCCACCCAGAGTGGCTGGGGAAGCCCAGCCAGATGGGCAGGGTATAAATAATAAATTATTATTATTATTATTAATAATAATAATAAAGCACAGCAAGTGACCTGCAGAGAGAGAGAGAGAGAGAGAGAGAGAGAGAGAGAGAGAATTGTAGAGTTGGAAGGGCTCTCCAGGGGTCATCTAGTCCAACCCCCTGCAATGCAGGAATCTCAGCTAAGCATCCAGGACAGATGGCCACCCAACCTCTGCTTAGAAACCTCCAAGGATAGACATAGACATATAGATACACACACGCCAACATTTCTCCAATGGAAATAGGGATGTCCTAAGGAAAAGTGAGACATTCTGGGATCAAAATGGAAACTGGGATGGCTTCTGAAACTCTGGGACTGTCTCCAGAAAATAGGGAGCCTTGGAGGGTCTGCGCACGCGCACAAAACTATGAAAACAAAGGTAAGGGGGGGGGAGTTTCATGAAATAAAATAATAAAAACAGGAAATGTTCCCTGATACCAAGATGAGGGAGTCTATGGAATGCAGATAGAGAGAATTGATAAGAATAATGATCTGTTTTGACCTTGACAATAGATGAGCTTTCTTGTGTTTTGGCTGATTTTCCTCTTTTTTTTCTTCCCCCTTTTTTCTTTTTTTTTCTTTTTCCTCCTCCTCCTTTCCTTTTTCCTTTTTCCTTTCCCATAATGGCTTATGTTCTATGCCATGTACTTTGATATTTTTTGTAGTTTTTTAGCTTTTTCCAATATTTTTAAGGAATTTTCTTTTGTAATTTTGGTTGTCTACATTTATCTGTATTTGTTTAAAGCAAAATAAAAGTATTTTTTTAAAATCCAATAATTACAAACGTCTCTGGAAAAACATGAATCTGCCTTATCAAAGCTCGCTGCTCTCTCATCTCGAAACAGCATCTTTGGGAGTCAGGTAATCTCTGGAACTAGCGAGCTGCAGGATGGATGCATTTTGTTCAAGGAAGGTGATGGGAGGTTGGAGAGATTGAAGGGCTTGAGACGGATATGTTGGGCAACATAAAGTGGCAGAACAATGAGGCTCCCCTTCCACAAACTGAGAGGATTACCCTTGGCAAGCAAACTCTCCAAGGCGTGCCAGGTTTTGCCACTGAAAAAAGGGGGGGGGAGCAATAAAGGTGTGTTTCAGCGGGTGTGTGCCTTGGGGTGTTTTAAAAAATATCATTTGCAGAACAAATGACTCATCAGGCAGATGAAAAGGTCTCTGTTGGAGGAAAAAGTGAAAATAAGAACAAAGGGCCATTGTTTGCATGGCTGTAATTCAGGAGCGCATAGCTATGCTATGGAACTCCCTGCCACCGCAGATAGCAGCGGCCACTGACCTTAATGGCTTTGAGAGAAGTTTGTAGCAAATTCATGGAGGAGAAGGTGAAAGATTGTTAGAAAAAAGCCCTGCAGAAAACAATGTTCAGAAGTGGGGCTTCTCGGCTACAGTGACACAAAACTGCTTGTTTCCAGAGCCTTGGAACCTGTTGCAGACACGTGCAGACCTCCAGGTGTCCCTATTTTGCAGGGACAGTCCTGAATTCACAGCAGACATTCCGGTATCTGATTTGATCCTGGAATGTCCCACTTTCCTTTAGGACGTCACTGTTTTCATCAGAGAAATGTGGGAGGGAGGGAGTTATGTGACCCTCAAGCAAAGAAGATAAGTTATGTCCAGGGGTCCTTTACCAATAATAATAATAATAATAATAATAATAATAATAATAATTTATTATTTATACACTGACAATCTGGGTTTCCCCAGCCACTCTGGGCGGCTTCCAACACAATATTAAAATACAGTAACGCATCAAACATTAAAAGCTTCCCAAATATCATTAAAAACTTCCCTTTACCTGTATAGGGAAGTTTTCTAATGTTTCATGTTTTTATATATGCTGGAGGCTCTTGAGAGTCCCATGGACTGCAAGAAGATCCAACCTCTCCATTCTGAAGGAAATCAGCCCTGGGTGCTCACTGGAAGGACAGATCCTGAAGCTGAGGCTCCAATCCTTTGGCCACCTCATGAGAAGAGAAGACTCCCTGGAAAAGACCCCGATGCTGGGAAAGATGGAGGGCACAAGGAGAAGGGGACGATGGAGGACGAGATGGTGGGACCGTGTTCTCGAAGCTTCCAGCATGAGTTTGACCAAACTGTGGGAGGCAGTGGAAGACAGAAGTGCCTGGCGTGCTCTGGTCCAGGGGGTCACAAAGAGTCGGACATGACTAAACAACAACAACATATATGTTGGAAGCCACCTAGAGTGGCTGGGGCAACCCTGTCAGATGGGTGGGAAGTAATAGTAATAATAATAATAATAATAATAGCCCTATTTCCATCGAAGAAATTCACTGGGGAACAAGTTTTTTTTTTTTTCATTTTCTGTTGCATGAGTTTTTTCAACTGTTCTTATATGTTCTTTCAACGCTGATTTCAAATCTGAAATCAATTTTCGTGTACACGCTATAGTTATCTTTTGATTTCCAACTATAAGAACAATTGAAAAACCTCATGCAACAGAAAATGGGGAAAAAATGTCCCCCAGTATACTGTGTATCCCAAGGGAATACATTTTTTTGCATACCTCCAAATGTACATAGATATACATGTCATTTTCAATGCTATATGAGTCACTTACATTTATGCTCATATTGTACTACTTTGGCTATGTGTTTAATAAAATACTGAATTATTGCATTGTGAAAAACAAAGATTATGGTAAAAAGTGAAAAACATGAATTGCAAAAAAAAACCCAGAGCTTACAGAACAAAACCAATTTCAGATATGAAATCGGCACGTTGAAATTAGGTCAGAACAACTGCAGGTGTCAATGCAACAAAAAATTTGTTCCCCAGTGAGAATAATTATAGAATAAGACATCCCTATTTTACTCAGAGAAATGTTGGAGGGTCTGGGCTTATGGGGCAGACGAATGCAATCTCTGACGTATTGAATACATGAGGCCCCCTTTATGGGAGGTCAAGTGTCTCCATCCAGACCTTGTAAGCTGCTGGGAGATCCGGCAAGACAGCATTGCTGGACGCGACGCACCCTCTGCCAGACCAAACAGGCCACTTTGTGGTCACTTGATGGATTTATCTTCTCCCCGAGCCTTCTGCAGCTTCTCCCGTAGACCGGGTGCAACCTCTCAGTCTTCTGCATACGCCAACGTTGCAATCATATGGGGATGAGGGACAGCTGTGCAGCCCCAAAGGTTGATAGATATCAGCTCCAGCTGAGGTCTGCAAGTCTCTGAAGTCCCGCACTGCCTGGGACTCACCTAATTTGCCACATGTTCTGAAAGGCCGTCCCTTTTCCCCAGGTGGGAATGCCTCTACTAAACAGAGATTGTCGTGCATCTGTCATAGGGAATGCCTCTTTCAAATAGAGCCATTCCTCAATCTCTTGGAGGGGGGATACCTCTTCTAAACAGGTCTTGGTGGACCACCAGCTTAACATGAGTCAACAGTGTGATGCAGCAGCAAAAAGGTTTAATGCTACTCTAGGCAGCATCAACAGCAACATAGTGTCCTGGTCAAGGAAAGTAAAAGTACTGCTTTCTTCTGCCTTCGTCAGACCACAACTGGAGTACTGCGTCCAATTCTGGGCACTGCAATGTAAGAAGGATGTTGACAAGCAGGAACATGTGCAAAGGAAGGAGACCAAGATGATCAAGGGCCTGGAAACGAGACCTGATGAGGAATGGTTGAAGGAGCTGGAAAAGAGGAGACTGAGAGGAGATTTGAGAGCCATCTTCAAATATCTCAATGGCTGTCACATGGAAGATGGAGGAAGCTTGTTTTCTCCTGCTCTGGAGGGTAGGACTCGAACCAACGGCTTCAAGTTATAAGGAAAGGGATTCTGATTAAACATCAGGGAAAACTTTCTGACAGTAAGAGCCGTTAGACAGTCTCCCTCAGGAGACTGTGGCCTCTCCTTCCTTGGAGGTTTTTAAGCAGAGATTGGATGATCATCTGTCCTGGGTGCTTGAGCTGAGATTCCAACATTGCAGGGGGTTGGACTAGATGACCCTCGGGGTCCCTTCCAACTATGATGCTATGATTCTTAGCTTAACCTACCTCACAGGGTTTTTGTGAGGATGAAATGGGCACCACAATTTAAAGGCATTCCTCCGTTGCCAACACACCAGGAAGAAGAGTCCAGAAAACCCAATGGGGATGAATAGGTTTTATTTACCGTATTTTTCGCACTATAGGATGCCCTTTTTCCCCTCCAAAAATGAAGGGGAAATGTGTGTGCGTCCTAGGGGCGAATGCAGGCTTTTGCTGAAGCCTGGAGAGCGAGAGGCAAGGGTGCGCACCGACCCCTCTCGTTCTCCAGGCTTCAGGAAGCTATCTGCAAGCCTTGGAAGACCGGTGCAACTTCCCGCCGGGCTCCCTAGGCTGTGCCTGGGGGGGAAATAATTTCCCCACCTTTATTCCCCCACCCCAAAAAAACTAGGTGCGCCCTATGGGCCGGTGCGCCCTATAAGGTGAAAAATACGGTATTAACTTTAACCACTTGAGGATCTGCAAAAACAATTAACTAGCCAGATTCAACCAATGCAACCAAATCAACTTAAATGTGGGCAGGTGTTCATTAATACATGGGGGTAATTTCTGCCCCGATCACCTGGGCAAGGTAACAGCTGCACTCTGTGTGCCCACAGCAAGGTTTCCTGAGATCCTCCATCCGTGGCCCCATTAGCCAGTGTTCACTCTGATGTGTCCGTCAGGCTAAAGGGCACCCCAGTACCTGCAGGTCCCTATGGGATGCCCACAACCCAACACTGCCTTAGGTGAGCGGTCCATTGTCTCTGAAATCCTCTGGAAATCTGAAATCTCTGAAATCTGCCAAGTAAAGGTAAAGGTAAAGGTAAAGGGACCCCTGACCATTAGGTCCAGAAGTGGCCGATTCTGGGGTTGCGGTGCTCATCTCGCTTTAGTGGCCGAGGGAGCTGGCGTACAGCTTCCGGGTCATGTGGCCAGCAGGACTAAGCCGCTTCTGGCGAACCAGAGCAGCGCACGGAAACGCCGTTTACCTTCCCGCCAGAGTGGTACCTATTTATCTACTTGCACTTTGACGTGCTTTCGAACTGCTAGGTTGGCAGGAGCAGGGACCAAGCAACGGGAGCTCACCACATCACGGGGATACGAACTGCCAACCTTCTGATCAGCAAGCCCTAGGCTCTGTGGTTTAACCCACAACGCCACCTGCATCCCTGCCAGGACACATGCCAGTTAGCCAAACTGAAGGAACAACACTCCAACAAACATCACACAGACCCTCCCAGTGTCCCCATTTTCCAGGGACAGTCCTGGATTCACAGAAACCATCCTGGTTTCTGATTTGATCCCAGAATGTCCCGCTTTTCCTTAGGACGTCCCTATTTTCATCAGAGAAATGTTGGAGGGTATGCAGTATGGAGCAGGCGAAAAAAGAAGACCCCCGTCAATTAGAGTCTACCCGAAAAGATCCTACTCAGCCCCAGGAAAAAGGACAACTAGGGGTGGGGGCCAAATTACAAAGAGGGGAGAGAGTGGGGCAGAGCAGGCTTAAACAGCTTGTCAGCGCCTCTCCCTTTGGGGCGAAATCACCCGTCACACTTGGTGTGGAAATGTGGACGCTTGCCATGCGCAGAGAAGTTTCTCCCCGGGGTTAGGAAGTTTGCTTAAGCAACCTGGTATCACTGCACAAAACAGCCCCCGGCTTGGGGAAACTGTTTTGCTCCGTTGTTATTTCTCGGGCAGCTTTTCGAAAGCAAACACCTTGACGGATCTCTCCACCGGGGTTGCCCAACCGGCTGCAAACGGGCCTGGAGCCAGCCTGCCCCTGCCTGGGGCCTCGGGCTCTATCCTGGCTCACGGCATTCTTTCTGCTAAGCCCTGAGGCCTCCGGAGAGATCATAGATCATAGAAGCATGGCGGGGACTCGCAGGATCATCTAGCACAACCCCAGGCAATGCAGAAATATTTTGCCCATGGTGGGGCTCGAACCCACGACCCTGAGATTAAAAGTCTCTTTTTTAAACAGTCATGATTTCATCTCTTTATGATATTTTTTCAGATATTCAAAAAGGGCTTCTATTCGTCCATTCTATTCGTTTGGTTGGTTTCTTATTTTTGCTGCTAGTTTCGCCAGTTCGATAAGCTTTAAAATCCATTCTTCTTTTGTTGGTGTTTTCTCTTCATCCCTTTTCTGCACATACAAGATTCTGGCTGCTGTTGTTGCATACATAAATAAGCTAATTATCTTTTTTGGGGGGGGGGATATGACCCTATTATCCCTAAAATAAAGGCCTCAGTTTGCGTCGTGACTGATTAAGACCCTCCCAGTGCCCCTATTTTTGAAGGATAGTCCTGTATTTACAGAATCTGTCCTGGTTTCTGATTCGATCCTGGAGTGTCTCGCTTTTCCTTAGGATGTCCCTATTTTCATCAGAGTAGGGAGTTATGTATGTAGGGAGTCATTACTGTATTTTAATATTTTATTGGAAGCCACCCAGAGTGGCTGGGGAAGCCCAGCCAGATGGGTGGGGTATAAATAAATTGTTTATTAATTATTATTATTATTATTATTATTATTATTATTATTATTATTATATAGGACGTCCCTATTTTCATCAATGTTGGAGGGTATGCTGATTTAACCAGTTCATCTTTTGCTTAGCAGAGAATGCTTCCTATAAACAGAGATCTCCTTCCACCTGTATTCAGCAGAGAATGATGTTTTCTTAGATCAGGGATGGGGAAATAGACCTGCTGGCCTCTGGGTTTTGGAGTCTGGAGACATCTGCGGAGTTGCAGAGCTTCAAAGTGCCATTCCCTGCAAAGCACGCCCTGCCCTACGACTCCAGCACCCTGCCCTTCTCAAAAGAACGAGCCCATCCATCAACGGCATGGTGGCAACCTGTCATTAGCATCTCTGCCTGTCTAGCCAGAAGCCCAGCAGACAAAGGGGAGGTCTGGGTCGGAGGTGGCTTTCCTCACATACTGCGCAAGGTTGCTCTCTGCCTTTGTTGTCTTTGGGATCTACCAAGGAGTTCAGCGGAGGTCCCAGAAACAGCCTAAGGCCAGAGGTCCAGGATGAACCAGGAAAAGCCCATGAGAAGCCATGGAACAAGAATGATAGCAGCTTCCAACATGTATAAAAACACAATTAAACACCTAACATTAAAACTTCCCTATACAGGGCTGTCTTCAGGTGTCTTCCGAAAGTTCTTTTTCTCCTTGACATCTTAAGGGAAGGTGTTCCACAGGGCGGGTGCCACTACCGAGAAGGCCCTCTGCCCAGTGCCCTGTAACTTCACTTCTCACAGTGAGGGAACCGCCAGAAGGCCCTCGTAGCTGGACCTCAGTGTCTGGGCAGAACGATGGAGGTGGAGACGCTCCTTCAGGCATACAGGGATGAGGCTGTTTAAGGCTTTAAAGCTCAGCACCAACACTTTGAATTGTACTCGGAAACACACTGGGAGGCAATGTAGATCCTTTAAGGACCGGTGTTATTATTTGTTTGTTTGTTTGTTTGTTTGTTTGTTTGTTTTTCCCATGCTTATTTCCAAGATTATTACATACAAAAAAAAAAGAGGGAACAATACTGAAAAGGGGGTACAACTTAAGAGGGGAGGGAAAAAGAAAGAAAGTAAAATTTACACAATCTGTTATTAAGATAAAAATTCTGACATAAAATTTGTGATTACAATTTCATCTTACAATAAAAGTAAAAAATCTCATTATCTTTTATACCCGACTTCCCATTTATTCCTTAATTCTTTTTACATAAATTCACTGCCATATCAAAATACTATTTTTTATGTTAATATTTTCACAATTTATAAATGTTTCTATTTATATAAGCAATTAATAAAAACTGCTGGGATCACTCAAAAGCGGCTAGAGATTTTAACATGGTATAATTTTGTTTAAGATATGTTCTGAAGGCCTCCCATTTTGATACAAATTCAACAGAACCTGTGTTACGTGGTCCTGGCAGCCACTCCCAGTCACCAGTCTAGCTGCCATGTTCTGGATTAGTTGTCGTTTCCGAGTCACCTTCCAAGGCAGCCCCATGTAGAGCGCATTGCAATAGTCCAAGCAGGAGATAACCACAGCATGGACCACCCTAGCAAGACACTGTGCAGGCAGGGAGGGTCTCAGATGCAGCTGGCAGACAGCTGCCCTGGACGCAAAAATGACCTGAGCCTCCATGGACAGTGGTGAGTCCAAAATGACCCCCAGGCTGCACACCTGATCCTTCAGGGGCACAGTGACCCCATTCAGGACCAGGGAGTCCCCCACACCCGCCTGTCCCCCCAAAACAGTACTTCTGTCTTGTCAGGATTAAACCTCAATCTGTTAGCCACCACCCACCCATTAATTGCCATTCCCTCTGCTTCTGGTGCTCAGGCTGAGCGCGCTGATCATTTTGAAATCAAAACAGGTTATTTGAACCCTGGTCTCTCCTGGCTCCTAAGTGGACACTCTAACTACTACCCCATACTGTTCCAGTTCAGTGAGATCCAGTGGGCCGAAGGGGTACCCAAATCCCCCCTTAACCCGCAACTTCAGACTCCTACTTCAAATATCTTAAAGGCTATCCCATGGATTAGCTTGTTTTCTCTTGCCCTGGAGGACAGGACTTGAACCCATGGCTTCAAGTTACAAGGAAGAAGATTTTGACTAAAAGTCAGGAAGACATTTCTGTTGGCAAGAGCTGTTTGACAGTGGAATGGTGCTGGGTGCTCTCTCACTAGAGGTTTTTGAACAGAGGCTGGACAGCCATCTGTCACGAATGCTTTAGTTGAGATACCTGCATTGCAAGGGGTTGGACTAGATGACCAGACCCTCCAAGTGTCCCTATTTTACAGCGACGTCCCTGATTTAGAGGTGTCCCGGTTTCTGATTTGATCCTTGAATGTCCCAGTTTTCCTTAGGATACATAGCTGTCAACATTTCCCTTTTTTAAAGGGAAATTCCCTTATTCCGAATAGGATTCCTCGCAAGAAAAGGGAAAAGTTGACAGCTACCGGTATGTTAGGATATCTCTATTTTCATTGGAGACATGTTGAAAGGTGTGGAGTTAATCGACTCCTGAGCTGTCAGCAAGCAATCCTATATAGCGAAGGTTTTTCAATGTTTAATGTTTTATTATGTTTTGGAAGCTGCCCAGAGTGGCTGGGACAACCCAGTCAGATGTGTGGGGTATAAATAGTAAAATTATCATTATGGTATGGGATGTCCCTATTTTCACTGGTGAAATGTTGGAGGGTTCCAGCTCTGGTAAGGCAAATTACCATGTTCCTGCTTGCTAGCTTTGCAAGAGCTGGTTGGCCGGTAGACCATGGGCTAAATGGGCCTGATCCTGCGAGGCTCTCCTTAGCTCTTAGTTTAACCTTTGAAAGACTGGCTGATTGGATTTCTACCCAGCCGTTCCTCCAATAAGCTCAAGGCTGCGTTCCGGCTTTCTCATGCTCGCATTTCCGCCTTACCTTGTCAGGTAGGCCCACTCTCAGAGTGCCCATGCGGTCTCGTGCAATGCCTACGAAGAAGTAAACCCTGCTGAGGTCAATGGGGCTTTTATTCCCTGTTTTATGTGGCAACCCCACACTTCGCTGCTGTCTCCAGGAACAATCACCTGCCTGAAAAGACCTGGAGAGTGTCAGGAGTTCAGCCTACACTTGAGTAGGACCCTGGCAGAGACACATGCCCAACTGGCATGTTCTCTCCCTCCTGGTCGATCGTTCGGGAGCTTCAAAAGCTTTCTTCAGCCCGAACATCACAGCGACCGATGCCAACAGACACCGGCACACTTAGGGATGTAGCAGGAACCCTCCCCCCCCCCAATCATTCAGTTTGTACAAACTTCACACACACTCACACTCACACACTACATACGCTACGCTTCTGTTATAAATTCATAGAAAATCAACCATACATCGGATTTGCACTGTTCCGCTTTTATTTTACTCCATGAAGGAAGGGCTACAAAATGGGGAAGGTTTGATACAGGGCACCCATAATCCCTTCAGCATACCAGCACATCTACAGGAGCCCTGCCCAGTTGCTATGCCAACCCTGATGGTCCTAGACAGAAGACCATCAAGATCACAAAGAACATGCATATGGCAGCGGATTCAGCACAGACTGGAACAAAGGACAATAATCAGCTCTTCCCTCTGGGGGCAGGAAACTGCAAACTCCCCTTTGTCACCTGGAAAGTACTCATGGGGAGGGGGAAAGGGGGAACCAGCCAGATGACAGGACACTCAGGTTACCACCACAACTCCTCCCTCAACCCCTCCTTTCTATGATGTATTTATGATGTTTCTGGGGGTGGGCTTGATCTATAGGATGGGAATTTCAAAAGTCTTTATAAGACCTTGCACACCATTTTTTCGGTGTCTTTCCTCTCTTCTGCAAGTGAGGGGAGCACCCTGTTACAACAGTTCAATAAAGGCCAAGCCTACAGGCTGCTGTTTTGCTCCAAGTTATCCTGGTTGGTGTCTTTGTTTTTGTCCAAGGGAGCCCTCGGATTTTCCAGTAACAGGGATCCGCAGAGTTTGCGCATCATGCGTGACAGACCCCAGCAACTCAGCATTTTGGATAATCTACTTTATTTACATATAAACACACACAGAGCACTGCAACATGGCTCCCTCTCTCTCTAGCATCAGACATCAAAGGGAAAAAAAACAAAGGACAATAGTCCCACTTCACGGAACACAGTGACACAAACATCCTATGTCTGTCACTTCCCACTCAAAACATATACCGTCTTGTGACAGACAACAATCCCATGACAACAATCTCATGGAGCAAGAATTCTAACAGTGAGATGTTGCCAGACAGTGTAGGCATTCCCAAGCCAAATGAGCGTATGGTCCGACTCGATGTAAAGGCAGCTGGAGTTGGATGCAGCCTCTAATCTAGAGGAAATCACAGGGTCTGAATTAAGCCAAATCATAGAGTTGGAAGGGACCCCGGCGGTCATCTAGCCCAACCCCCGCAATGCAGGAATCTTTTGCCCAGTGTGGGGCTTGAACCCACAACCCTGAGATTAAGAGTCTCCTTCTCTACCGGCTGAGCTCTCCCTTCCAGTGTGCAATTTGAGTTGGATATGTGGTCAAACGTGTCTCAGGTCAATCCTTGGCTAAGTGATTTGAGGATCGGGACCTAAGGCAGCATCTGTTGGGGGGGGGGCAGCTGAGTCAGGGTCTATTTAAAGGGTGGGGTGGGGTGTGCTGCTTAATTGAATCCGAGTTTGTCCCCATTGCTTTCCATGCAATGGAGAAGAAGGAACCAAGGAGTCCGGGACAGGTAGGTCTACCTGCACCAAACTGCGTGTTCCAGTAAGGAAGGGAAATTGTTCAGCAGTTAAGACTTTCTGAATTCATCGTTTTTTGGCTTCCGGGGGGAAGGCTTGGAGCAGCAGGGGGTGGGGGGGAAGTTCCTCCATTTATTTAGCATTTATTTTAATTTATACTTGCATTTATTTCGTACTGCATTGATTTTGGGGGAAGGCTTTTTTGACTTTTCTTTCAAATACTTCCTTGGGAGAATAGTTGTGTCATTCTGCAAGCCATTTGCCTCTAATTTCAGGGCTATGGGTTTCAGCCCCATGTTGGGCAAAATTTGGCACTCGCTGACTCTCGGGGTCCCTTCCGACTTTATGCCTCTGTTGTTCTGTGGTTCCTGTAAATTGCTTGAATCATGCGTTTTGCATTGGCTTCCTCGACCTCAGCCCTCCAGATGCTTTTGGCCTACAACTCCCATGATCCCTAGCTAGCAGGACCAGTGGTCAGGGATGATGGGAATTGTAGTCTCAAAACATCTGGAGGGCCGAGGTGGAGGAAGCCTATTGCATCCTTGCAGCAAACCTGGGAGGTAATCTGTTACTATTCTCACCTGTGCACCTGAGAAAAGCTCCATGTGAGGATATAATGAGGAAGCGTATATCCCAGCCCCAACAACCCTGGGAGGTAGGCGAGGCAGAAAATGAGAGTGAGAGGCCATGATTGACCCAAGGTCACCCAGTGAGGTTTGTGGCAGAGTGGATTTGAACCCAGGACCCGGCCTGACACACGAACCGCGAACCTTTGTGTTTTGATCTAGTTTTTTGTAGATCTAAATTAATGGTTCTTATTAGCCTGAGTAGCACCGAGTTAGAAACAAAAGAGGAATGTAAATGGGTAAAATTGATGGTAATTGCAGCCAGAGGGGTTATAGCAATTGGAAAAATGCAGAAGAGCTAGGGGTGAACCAACGGAGGAAAAAACTGAAAAATATTATAATATAACTGTGAAGATACACAAAATGAAAGGGTTTAAGGTCAGTGAGGAGGAGGATTGGTTTGAGAAGATATTGAATTATTTGGGTAGGTTTGAACAATTGGGGGCAATTAAAATGTTAAAAGTTAAATAAACCGTGCGGAGGGAGGAGTGTTAATGTATATAGAATTGTACATGTGGTCTATTTGAATATGTTATTATTGATTATGTATACCCAGTGTATCAGCCGCCTGAGAGGTTTCACTATTGGGTTTTGGTTGTTGGTTAAAAATAAAATATCTTTTTTTAAAAAAAATTGTTAGAGCACTACTTGGGTACAGCAACCAGGAGTTATACAAGTTACTTCAAAGGGTTTTATTTGGAGGGGCTGAAGTCCTGTGGCCGATATCTGTGCGTGCTAACCTGCTTGTCTCTATGGGGAAATTTTGGTGGGGGTTGGTACCAGTGGCGTAGCGTGGGTTGTCAGCACCCGGGGCAAGGCAAGTAATTTGCGCCCTCCCCCCTGCTGCACTGTCCCTCCCCCAGATAGTCCCTCGCTCTCTCTCCGCACCGCACGCCTGGCACCCTCCCCTCCACAGTGGGCGGCGACCCGGCGGCTCGGATCGGATTCACACAGCCAGCACTGCAGTGAGAGAGAGTGAGTGAGCCAGGTAGGGGCAGAGAGCTGCGAGTGCGAGCACGCCCCCCCCCAGATGTTGCGCCCGGTGCGGCCACCCCCCCTGCACCCCCCACGCTACGCCACTGGTTGGTACTGAGGGCATTTCCAACAACCTCTTTCTGCAGCCCCGTCTCCCTGGAAGCAAAGTTTCCTGGACGCAAGGGCTCAGGGCTTAGAGGCTGTTCCTTCAACAACACACCTGTGAGGTGCAAAAGAAGCCATTTCTTCTTCTTTTTTTAATAGTTGTGTATTCACTGATGCAACAAGGGCAGGTGCAGGAGCTGATGATGATTAAAATTTGTATACCACCCTATACCTGCAGGTCTCAGGGCGCTTCACAATATAAAAACACAAAATACATAAAACAAAAACAACCCATAATCCTCCCCAACACATTTTGAAAGGGTATTGGGTTTCTTGCACCCTGTTTAAAATCTCGTGGGACGGTATGTGCTTCCCCTCCCTCCTACTAACTTGGCAAATTGGGCTCTCTTCCTATAGACTTCCGTGCCACGGACAGTCTGGTTTGTAAGAAGCCCTTGTCGTCTGCTGGCATATCTGGTAAGTCACAGCCAGGGTCGGTTTGTGGATTGGACCTTTTTAGGGTCTCAGGGTGCTTGCCGGTCTCCCCAAGTCTGGTCCCTGGGGGTGGCGAGGAATCCAGCAGCAGGGAAGGGCTGCTTGTGGGCTTCCTGGTTTACATGGCTGTCCCCTGTTGGAGGCAGGATGCTAGGCTAGAAGATGAAAAACTACTGAGCTGCTCTTTAATATTACTCCGCAGGGTTTGAGGCGGTTAGGAATTCGTCAAATTGGGGCAGAATAAAAGAGAGCATCTTTTAGGAATTGCGAATTGGCAAAATGAATTGGAGAGGTGCAAAAAGGGAACTCTTTCACTCGTTCTCTTGCCGCACCAGGACATGGCAAGTTGTTTTTCAGAGTCTCGACATCCCTAGATGACAAGCTTTTCCAGGAGGCAGGGGCCACTTTAGCTTCTGGGGTGCTAGTAGACTGCCTGACATAAGTTGGAGAGGAGGCCTTGAAATAGTTCTCTAAGCTTGCTTAGAGAATAGAACCTGCCTAGTCGGGGCAGCCTACCTACTGAATGTGGACACGAAGGACTTTTCTTTGGGCTTCCCAGAGGCATCCCAAAGGTGGCTCGATAGATCTGAAATATAACCCTTTAAGCTTGAATTTGTTTTTATTCTGGGTTGTCTTATTTGATGTTTTAATGTGTTGTAAACACTGTGGGTTAAACCACAGAGCCTAGGACTTGCCGATCAGAAGATCGGCGGTTCGAATCCTCGCAATGACGGGGTGAGCTCCCGTTGCTCGGTCCCTGCTCCTGCCCACCTAGCAGTTCGAAAGCACGTCAAAGTGCAAGTAGATAAGTAGGTACCACTCCGGCGGGAAGGTAAACAGCATTTCCATGCGCTGCTCTGGTTCGCCAGAAGTGGCTTAGTCCTGCTGGCCACATGACCCGGAAGCTGTACGCCGGCTCCCTCAGCCAATAAAGCGAGATGAGCGCCACAACCCCAGAGTCGTCCGCAACTGGACCTAATGGTCAGGAGTCCCTTTACTTTAAACTGCTTTGAGATTTGTTCTTTAAAATGTAAAGTGGTATAGAAATGGAAATAATAATAATACGCAGCACTGGTGAAACCTCAACAGCCTAATCTCCCAGTGTTTATTCCTTTCACCTCTTGGGATCCGCTGCTGAGGTTCAGATTTATGTTTTATTATCCCTATATATCCCATCCTACATGCCAATGTTGGCTACGAAAGCCTGCGACTGGTGTATGTCTCTAAATCATTTCCTTTGCTCTTGGGTGCTCAGTTCCAGTTCCTTCGCAAGTTCTTCCCCTGGGCTCGCCTCGCCATCCCTGCGGGGAGTGCCACGGGCAAAGGATCCCTGGCACAGTCTCCGGACCGACCCGTGCGCCACGCCAAGAAGCGGCTGGGAACCATTGCGCACGTCATCCTTGCCTTTGCTCCTCTGAGGTTCCAGCGTGCTTTCGGATATCTGACCGTCATGGAACGGGATTTGGTCCCCAAAGGTGAGACCCGGGGGCAGGGGCAAAGGAAAGGGGCAAGCGTCGCTACGTAGGACGCATATTTACGGAACCACCTCTCCTAGTCTGCCCCGCAGAGGACATTAAGGTCCATGAATAACCATAGTTTAGAGGTCCCGGGCCCTAAGGAAGTCAGACTATCCTCCACCAGGGCCAGGGCCTTCTCAGTGATGGCTCCGACCTGGTGGAATGCTCTGTCCCAGGGGACCAGGGCCCTGCAGGATTTAACCTCCTTCTGCCAGGCCTGTAAGACAGAGCTATTCCACCTGGCCTTTAATTTGAATTTAGCCTGATCTTTTATTTCCCTTCCCTTCCCCTCCCCTGTCATGAAGATCACCCGCTCTGAGACCCCACAACTAATTCTCCCCTGGACTCCTCGCTGGCCCAAGTAGGACCAATTCAGCCAGCGAGCCCTGGGGATTATCTAATTGATTTTTGAATTTTATTCTTATTCATCTTTTTATACTGTATTTTACACTGCATTTAAATTTGCTGTTAGCTGCCCTGAGCCCGGTTTTTGAACCGGGAAGGGCAGGGTATAATTTATTATTATTATTACTATTATTATTATTAATTATTATTTATTTCATGGGCATTTTTGTACACATTTGAACCCTGGTCTCCCAGGGCCAGCACTCAAACCAGGGCACCACCCCGGCTCACGCTTGCCTTTCTGGATCTACCCCACCAAATGAACCCCCCTCCTCCTCCTCCTCTTACTGTTCAAAATCATATAGAGTTGGAAGGGATCCTGTGGATTATTACCTGGTGGTCCAACCCCTGCAATGCAGGAAGAGGCAGCTGCCCCACCTGGGGACCGAACCTGCAACCTTGCCAAAACCTCTGCAGATTGTTTTGTTTTTGTTTGTTTTTAATCTTGCTGGTCCTCCTGCAGAGACCTTGGACGCCCCCGTCCACCCATCGGGCAAAGGGAACAAAAGGAAAAAGGACGATGTTACTCTAGAGGAGGAACTCCGCTGGGCTGAGCTTCTCCAGAAAGAATTACCGGATGAAGATGATCCCGAGGACCCGACTTACGAGGTGACTCTGAGACTTGGGAGCACATTGTTAACGCAAGCAAGTTGTTTTCCCCACAACCGCTTGGCACAGCCATCCCAACGTCGGCCCTTGACTTATTTTGGATTTCATCCAGATCTCCCCTTGCCACAGATAAATCCCATAAGTTGCTCCTTGCTTTATTTTTCCTTTAAGACATATAATTATAGAATTGTAGAGTTTGGAAGGGAGACCCAGGGGTCATCTAGTCCAACCCCCTGCAATGCATTTCTTTCCAATAATAATAATTTATTATTTGTACCCCGCCCAATTGGCTGGGTTTCCCCAGCCACTCTGGGCAGCTTCCAACAAAGTATTAAAATACAGTGGTCTGTTAAACATTAAAAGCTTACCCGAGCAGGGCTGTCTTCAGATGTCTTCTAAATATCAGGTAGTTGTTTATCATTTTGACATCTGGTGGGAGGGTGTTCCACAGGGCGGGCGCCACCACCGAGAAGGCCCTCTGCCTGGTTCCCTTGTAGCTTTGCTTCTTGCAGTGAGGGAACCGCCAGAAGGCCCTCGGCGCTGGGTCTCAGCATCCAGGCAGGAACAATGGGGGTGGAGACGCTCCTTATGCTGGACCAAGGCTGTTTAGGGCTTTCAAGGTCAGCACCAACACTTTGAATTGTGCTCGGAAACGTACTGGGAGCCAATGTAGGTCTTTCAAGACTGGTGTTATGTGGTCTCGGCGGCTGCTCCCAGTCACCAGTCTAGCTGCCGCATTCTGCATTAGTTGTAGTTTCCAGGTCACCTTGAAAGGTAGCCCCACGTAGAGCGCATTGCAGTAGTCCAAGAGGGAGATAACCAGAGCATGCACCACTCTGGCGAGACAGTCTGCGGGCAGGGAGGGTCTCATCCTGCGTACCAGATGGAGCTGATAGACAGCTGCCCTGGATACAGAATTGATCTGCGCCTCCGTGGACAGCTGTGAGTCCAAAATGACTCCCAGGCTGTCCACCTGGTCCTTCAGGGGCACAGTTGCCCCATTCAGGACCAGGGAGTCCCCCACACCTGCCCGCCCCCTGTCCCCCAAAAACAGTACTTCTGTCTTGTCAGGATTCAACCTCAATCTGTTAGCCGCCATCCATCCTCCAACCGCCTCCAGACACACAGGACCTTCACTGCCTTCACTGGTTCTGATTTAAAAGAGAGGTAGAGCTGGGTATCATCTGCATATTGATGGACACCCAACCCAAACCCCCTGATGATCTCTCCCAGCGGCTTCGTGTGGATGTTAAAAAGCACCCAATCATTACTTAAGGCCATGCTCACACCATACGAATCCTGATTGGGGGGGTTGGACTAGATGACCGTCAGGGTCCCTTCCAACCCTATGATTTTACGAGTTCTTTGAGTTCTGTGATACCATTTAAAACAGCTGTGGGTTCCCCCCACAAAGAATTGTGGGAGTTGTAGTTTAAGAGTGTTGAGAGTTTCTTAGGGGGCTCCCATTCCCCTCACAGAGCTGCAATTCAATTCAAATTTTAATTTGCATACTGTCTTTCTGTATACACAAGTAGTTTACAAGCTGAAGAAACAACAAAGATCACACACGCCATAATAATCTGATCCGAAACAAAACAAAAAAAGCCGTAATAAAAACGTAACTTTAAAATAAACAACTTAATTCAAATAAAGAAACACTCCATCATCGTGTAATGGTACACAATGAAGTTAAACGCCAGCAAACAATAATTAAATGCAAATTCACTCTTAATAATTACAATGGAAAAAACTAAACTGTTATCAAAAAAATTAAAAAACTAAACTAAGAACAATAAAAAGAACAGCAGGCCCCAATGCCTAACCATGCATACAAAACCATGTAAAAGGGTCAAACTGAGAAACAAATCTATAAAATTATTGTTTTTTAAATGGGACTTAAAATGGGCCTACAATTCCCAGAGTTTGGCAAGAAGAGTGATGGATTGATTGACTGAACAGCCCTTGATCAGCCCCTTCCTTCTCTGTGTCTCCTTCCCAGTTTACCGTCTCTGAGACGGACAGCGAAGAATACAAATCTCAGAACGACACCGATGTCAATTTGGAGGTGGAGGAGAAAGATGGCTTCTTGATGCTGAAGGAAGACCCAGCTCAGCAGGTTACGAAAGATGATTTGCCCTGGAGGAGGCAGTGAGGGGGAAACGAAGGGCCCTCTTCACGTCCTCAGAGGTGCTCTTGACGTCTTGCCAATGCCGAAAGAGGACATGTTTCTTCTTACTGGCTTAGACTTAAAGATGGGTGGGGGGCCACATTCTGCTTTTCTGGATGAGACAAGGGGGCTGTCACACAGCACAGCGTTAACCTGTGGAACTCACTGCCTCAAGATGTCCTGCTGAGATTGCTTAAGGCTTAATTCCAATACATAACAGATTTTGTTTGTTTGTTTTCCTGGCTTCCCACTCCCATTTTCCACGGTGTTTTTTAATTTCTCCCCCTTGCTGCACCCTGTCTCCTCTCTCTCCTATCTTAACCATCATACAATGATCTCTAATTCCTTCTGTTGCTCAGAGTTCGAATCCTGAGCACAGAGCACAGCTTCCTTCACATTCCAGCTCGTCTGTCTTTCACTGTGTTTGTAGGAGGATCCAAAGAAGGAAAATGGGGCTGGGGAGGAGGCCCTGGACCCCCGCTGCTCCGGGGACGGGAGCGAGCAGCCAGACGCAGAGGTGCCTGATGGTGGCGGGGACAACCCGGGTGCGAATCCCACCAGCCCTGCTCCACCGGAGAGCACAATGCTCCTGCCGTCCCGTGACGCCAGTGCTGAGATGACCTCCAGTGACAACTCCCAGGACCAATGGGTGAATGTGAGCGGCGGTAAGCGTCACAGAATCACAGGATTGCAGAGAGGGAAGGGACCCTCAAGGGTCATCTAGTCCAACCCGCTGCAGTGCAGGAATGGCGGCTAACAGAGGGCCACCCAAGCTCTGTTTCGGAGGCTCCAAGGAAGGAGAGGCTCCACTGTCGGACAGCTCTTACCCCTGTGTTGCAATACAGAATAATCTGCTCCAATGCAGCCGCAACACATGGCTAATAAGTATGGTAAATGTACAGGTGAAACTTGAAAAATTAGAATATTGTGGGAAAGTTCATTTATTTCAGTAATTCAACTTCCCCATGACTGTGCTTCCTACTGAACCAGACTGAGAGACTGTTTAAAGGCTCAAGAACCCATTGCAGGTTTTACGGATTGAATAGCTACAGCACCTTTTCACAATATTCTAATTTTCTGATATTGTTAATTTGGGGTTTTCATCAGCTGTACGCCATAATTATCACAATTATAACAAAGGCTTGACATATCTCACTTTGCATGTCATGAGTCTTTCTCATATATTAGTTTCACCTTTGAAGTTGAATTACTGAAATAAAGGAACTTTTTCACGATATTCTAATTTTCTGAGTTTCACCTGTATTATTAGTAGTAGTTAGAATACAACCCAAAATTTACAAATCATAAGCGTCATCTACGATGTATGTATAAGTCCATAAACAAGAAATAGTCAACGTAATGAATTGCTGTCAGGGAACACCACGACGCAGGCAGAATTATTTCTTGTTTATGGACTTATAGATGTTTATGATTTGTAAATTTTGGATTATATTCTAACTACTACTAATAACACATTTGCCATACTTATTAGCCACATGTTGTGGCTGTATTTGAGTGGACAGCTCTTACTATCAAAAAGCTCTTGTTTATTTGAGGGCATAGGGCATCACTAGAACAGCTGGCAAATCCAATTCCATAACTCTGCATCTGTTTGGATAATATTAGATATTTTCCAAATAGTTATTTCTAACACAGTTGCATAACTCTTGTTTTTTCACCTGCTGCGCTTTGTATAAATGAGGTCCAACTTCCGTTAGACTTGTCTGCGTCTATCAGCAATCCGCTTAGAGGCGGCGAGTTCAGTTGGGATTTCAGTCTATTGAATCAATGGAGTGAAATAAATACATTTGACGTTCCAACACAGCGAGGTCAGTAATAATTTTTAATTTATACCCCGCCCTTCCTGGTTCAGAAAACCTGGCTCATGGTGGCTAACAACAAATTTAAAACACTTAATTGATGCAACAAAAAACAGCATAAAATACAGTATAAAACGTGAATAACAATAAATTCAGAATTCAAAAATCAGTTTAGGGGGGAAATCCATCCAATAAACATTAGATGATCCCCAGGGCAAGCTGGCTAAATTAGTCCTATTTGGGCCAGCGAGGAGACCAGGGGAGAATTAGCTGTGGGATCCCAGAGCGGGGAATATTCATAAAAGGGGAGGGGGAGGGAAGGAAGGGGAATAAAAGATCAGGCTAAGTTCAAATTGAAGGCCATAAGCGGAATAGCTCTGTCTTACAGGCCCTGCGGAAGGAAGTTAAATCCTGCAGGGCCCTGGTCTCCTGGGACAGAGCATTCCACCAGGTCGGAGCCACCACTGAGAAGGCCCTGGCCCTGGCGGAGGATAGTCTGACTTCCTTAGGGTCCGCGACCTCTAAACTATGATTATTCATGGACCTTAAGGTCTTCTGCGGGTCAGACCAGGAGAGCTGGTCCCGTAAATACGAGTAAGGACATTCACATAGTCAGAAAGTAATCCCTGATGTTTAGTTGCAATTTCCTTTCTAAGGGGCTCCTGCAGAGTTCCTGATCCAACATTCTGCCTAGGAATTTCCATGATTTGCAAGTTGTTTTTAAAATACTTTTCCATTGTTTTAGCCTGTCCTGGAACCTTAGGGCAAAAGGCCTGCATTTATATAGCAACTAATAATAATTAATAATACTTACTAGGTCTTACAGTTGCTATTATTTTTATTAGTAAGGATATTTAATAATAAAAATGGGTTATGCTCAATGAACTCGACAGGTTCATTCTCTGGGAAGCAAAGAATCCGCAAAATGAAATTGTGGTGGTCCGGGCGCTCCCTCTAGTGGCAGAACAGCAATACTACAACTTGCTGACCTGGAGGGGGATATTGCACATTTTCTTGGGGGGGAGAGGTTGGATTCTGGAGGAATGTCATGGGTGCACAGCAGGGGTGCCATTTATCTGACCAAATTTATACCCCACTGCATTGCAAGAGAACCTTCTGAGCTGTTTGCAGAAACAAAATAATTAGGGGTTTTAAAAAGTTATAAAAACAGGTATTTGAAATATTCCAAAGTTTTCAACCTTGCCCTTAAAAAAAGGAAAGGAAAAGCAGCTGTTTTGGACTACAACTCCCATCATCCCTTTCTAGCAGGACCAGTGGTGGGGATGATGGGAACTGTAGTCCAAAAACAGCTGGAGACTCACGTTTGGGAAACCCTGATCTAGAGAGTTGGCATCAGAAGTTTGTGTGTGGGTGAGAAAAAATGAAGAGAAAATGAGAATTTAAAAAGGATTTTTAAAGAGGAAAGAAGAGTCCAAAAGCATTAAAAAAATTGAATCAGTGTTGTTACATCCCTCTCGTCTTAACAATGAAACTACAAACCACTCATAAAAATATAAAAAATGTAGAAGGTGCCGGTCCTCATGGTTCTGAATGGAGGGCTGGTTTCAATAGGAAACCTCGGAAGCTGCCTTTATACAGAGCTGGCCCATTGATCTATCTAGCTACCGTATTTTTACGTGTATAACATGACCCCGTGTATAAGACGACCCCTATTTTGGGGGGACTCCAAATTTAGGAAATGGGGGGAGATTGCCCCGAGTTCTTGAGCTTTTTGGGGGGGAGGGTTGCCGCCAATCGCTCACCTACCTGACCACTGCTGACAATCACACGCCTCAACAAAACCACCCATCGCCTGCCCACTCGCCAGCAGCAGGCGCCAATCACCAGTAGGCCTTGCTGCAGCCGCCAATCACCCGCCCAATCGCCAATTACAATCTCCTGCTCACGACTGCCACCAATCACACGTCCCCACTCTGCACTATCCGTGTGTAAGATGACCCCCAATTTTTAACAGTAATTTATAATAATAAAACCCATGTCTTATAAACAGAAAAATACGGTAAGTGTTGTCAACACTGACTGGCAGACTCTCTTTGGGGTGGGTTCTGGCGGGATATTCCCATTCCTTCTGGAGATGCCAAGGGTTGAACTTTGGGCTCATTTAACAATCTATGGCCTGTTTAATCCTGGAGGGGGGGTCTGGTATTGTTTTGTTTCTTACTGCATTATGTATTTTTTTGGCTTGTTATGTTGTAAAACTCCTCTGTGGTCGGAAGAAAGGTGGCATATAAAATTAATTCTGCATGCCCTATCGCTGAGCAACTGAAACGCCTTTTAAAAATTTGGAATACTGCAGCTTGTTTTCGTTGGGTGTGTGCTGTGCTCATCTCTGATTAGTTTCCCCCCTAGAATAGACAATTAATTCCACACACACACCCTGGAATTGGGAACTTACCTATTGACTTTTCCCCTTCCCTAGAATAACGGCAACGGTCTCCTTTCCTGGCTGAGATTGGCACCTGCCACATAGCAAGGTGAACCTTTCTGACTGTCTGCCGCCTTCCAGAATCCGGATGCCCTCTTTTTGATACGGAAACGTCTTCTCTCTTTTTGGAATTTGCAATAAAGCCTTAATTTTTCACACTGCGGTGTCTGACGGCTTCTGTCTGACCGACTCTGGCTTTCTGTAGGAATAAGAATAATAATTTATTATTTGTACCCCACCCATCTGGCACTCTGGGTGGCTTCCAACAAGGATTAAAAATACATCAAAATGTCACACATTAAAAACTTCCCTGAACAGGGCTGTCTTCAGATGTCTTCTAAATGTCAGGTAGTTGTTTTTCTCTTTGACATCTGGTGGGAGGGTGTTCCACAGGGCGGGCGCCACCACCGAGAAGGCCCTCTGCCTGGTTCCCTGTAACCAAACTTCTTGCAATGAGGGAACCGCCAGAAGGCCCTCAGTGCTGGACCTCAGTGTCTGGACTGAATGATGGGGGTGGAGATGCTCCTTCAGATATACTGAACTGAGGCCATTTAGGGCTTTAAAGGTCAGCACCAACACTTTGTGCCTGGAAATGTCTTGGGAGCCAATGTAGGTCTTTCAGGACCGGTGTTATGTGGTCTCGGGTGTTGCTCCCAGTCACCAGTCTAGCTGCCGCATTCTGGATTAATTGCAGTTTCCGGGTCACCTTCAAAGGTAGCCCCACGTAGAGCGCATTGCAGTAGTCCAAGCAGGAGATAACTAGAGCATGCAATACTCTGGCGAGACAGTCCGCGGGCAGGGAGGGTCTCAGTTGGAGCTGATAGACAGCTGCCCTGGACGCAGAATTGACCTGCACCTCCATGGACAGCTGTGAGTCCAAAATGACTCCCAGGCTGCACACCTGGTCCTTCAGGGGCATAGTTGCCCCATTCAGGACCAGGGAGTCTTCCACACCTGCCCACCTCCTGTGCCCCCAAAATAGTACTTCTGTCTTGTCAGGATTCAACCTCAATCCATTAGCTGCCATCCATCCTCCAACCGCCTCCAGACACTCACACAGGACCTTCACTGCCTTCACTGTTTCTGATTTAAAAGAGAGGTAGAGCTGGGTATCATCTGCATACTGATGAACACTCAGCCCAAACCCCCTGATGATCTCTCCCAGTGGTTTCATGTAAATGTTAAAAAGCATGGGGGAGAGGACAGAGCCCTGAGGCACCCCACAAGTGAGAGCCCAGGGGTCTGAACACTCATCCCCCACCACCACTTTCTGGAACAGAGGAAGATGCCTTCTACAGAGTTCAATACTGTCTACACTGGCTGGCAGCAGCACCCTGCCTGGACATGCCGTTGGACATCCAACTCGGGACCTTCTCAGGGGCTTGTCCATGCTTACCTGTCCTCCATGCTTTCCAGGCCTGGGCAGAGCCAGGATTTTATTTTGGACTCACCTGTCTTCATCCCCTGTCTGGCTCCGTCCAGCAGATTTTTGCAGTTGTTGTAACTTACTTTCTTTTGAACCCAAGTACAGTAGTACCTTGGTTCTCGAACTTAATCCGTTCAGGGAGTCCGTTCAACTCCCAAAACCGTTCGAAAACCAAGGCGCCGCTTCTGATTGGCTGCAGGAGCCTCCAACACATATAACAACAATAAAACATTACACGTTTTTTAAAAAACCCACTTCCCTATACAGGGCTGCCTTCAGGTGTCTTCTAAAGGTTATATAGTTACTTGACATCTGACATCTCACTTTAAAGTCATCAGAGCCTAGGGCTTACCAATCAGAAGGTCGGTGGTTCGAATCCCCGCGACGGGGTGAGCTCCCATTGCTCGGTCCCTGCTCCTGCCAACCTAGCAGTTTGAAAGCACGTCAAAGTGCAAGTAGATAAATAGGTACCACTCCGGCGGGAAGCTAAACGGCGTTTCCGTGTGCTGCTCTGGTTTGCCAGAAGCGGCTTAGTCATGCTGGCCACATGACCCGGAAGCTGTACGCCGGCTCCCTCAACCAGTAAAGTGATATGAGCGCTGCAACCCCAGAGTCGGCCACGACTGGACCTAATGTTAAGGGGTCCCCTTTACCTTTACTAGGTTGGTGACCTAGATCACTGCTTCCTGTGGCAGGGAGTCCCAAAGTTTAACCAGAAAGGTCCTTTCTTTTTTCTGCCCTTATTTTCCTAACATTCTAGTGTTATGAGAGAGACTTCTCGCCCTTCACTTTCTCCAACCCAGGCATAATTTTTATAAACTCTGATCATGTGGCCTCTTCCTCTCCTTCTCTCTAAACTAAAAAAAACCTGCACCCTTTCCCCTTAGGGGAGCCTCTCCACCCCCCTGGTCATTTTGGGTTGTCTTGTTCTGAACCCTTTCCTGTGGAAGGAGAATAATAATGGGTCTCCTAGATGGGACCCCTTTGACTTCAACCTGCACCCGGACTTTTCTCAGCTTCTGCAATGTTCTGGCCTGTTCGGGATTTTTAAAGTGATGTTTTCATGTGATGTGGAAGCAATGGACCTGGCAGCTGCCGCAGGAAATATTTCTTGCTAGTTGGTGGGCGGAAAGGAGGAATCTGGGTGACTCACGAGGGGTCAGTGTCTGTTTCGAGAGACCTGGGGGCTTGGCATCCTTGCGATGTTTACTACGGATGCATATAAATAGAAACCTCCTAACGGGATAGACTATGTGAGCAGTGTGTTCCCATAGCTCTGGTTCCAGGTCACAGATCCATCTTCACGTCTCGGTTCATCGTTGCAATTTGGCAGCACCCGCCATTTTTAATTTCAAAATTTTTTTTATTAAATTTTTCAAAAAATATAAATTAAACAAAGAACAATACATAACACTGTAAACACACTTATATACATGTTTTCCAAAATGAAAACTAATAAAAATAAAAAGAAAAGGAAAAATAAAAGATATAAAGTAAAAATAAAAGAAAAAATACTTTTCATAAACTGGAATATTACCAAATTCTTGCTTCAAATACTGCAATATAGTTAAAAAATTATAAAAGACTTTCACCGCATTCGCCACACGTCTCTTGGTTGTCTTACTCGCCTTTACATCTGTTCTTCAATCATTTCCCTTTCTTAGATTCTTTCATAATCCATCAAATCTTTATGTTCTCTGAATTCCTCACAAGGTTAGTCTAGACACAACCCAACTTTCGTATTTGAGCCCTGCTTGTATAAATAATCATTTAAATATTTCCATTGTTTCTGAATCAATTTTTTTGACTTATGCCTTATTAAATCCGTCAGTTTTGCTAACTCCAGCGGCACCCGCCATTTGTGGTGACCCTCAGAACAAGCCTGTGAGGTAGGCCAGGCTAGGAGGCAGCGACTGACCGCAGGATTTGAACACCCTGCTCCTGATCCGACACTCTAGAGTGGCATAACATGTCTAGGGCGGCTCAGTCGGTAGAGCGTGGGAGTCTTAATCTCAGGGTTGTGGGTTCAAGCCCCACATTTGTCAAAAAGGTTTCTGCACTTCAGGGGTATGGGCTGGATGACCCTCGGAGCCCCTTCCAACTCACCAATTCTATGTGGTACTTCAGCAATGCAGGAAGAGGAATAGAGCCGGGCAGTTTCTGATTTGACCCCAGAATGTCCTGCTTTTCCTTAGGACGCCCTTATTTTCACTGGAGAAATGTCGGAGGCTCTGGAGTATAGCTGTCAACTTTTCCCTTTTCTTGCGAGCAATCCTATTCGGAATAAGGGAATTTCTCTTAAAAAAGGGAAGCATTGATAGCTATGGTCTGGAGTTATGCAACCCCCAAGCCGAGGAGATAAGTGACTATATACAACCTTAAAAGACGTCTGAAGGCAGCCCTGAATAGGGTGGTTTTTTTCCAATGTTTTGTTAAGGTTTTATACAGTTGCAATTGAAATTATTCAAACCCCATTGCAAATCAGGTTTATTATCAAAACTGACAGACTTTCAGCAACCCAGTCAGATAGGTGGGGTATAAATAATAAAGTTATTATTGTTATGGAATAGGACATCCGTATTTTTATTGGAGAGGTGTCGGAGGGTACGGATTAAGCATGCACACATCCACAAAGCATCTGAAATGTTGGGGGGTTTCCAGGCCTCGGATCCTGACTGACGTGTCCTTCAGGGTTTAACTCACAGCTGTCTTCCCAGTGACTCAGATGGCTGTCGATTTCTATTTTGGCCTGGCTGCGCATGGAAGCTGGTCTACCCTAATTATAAACTCTCCTCAGCACTGAGAGCGGAGGGATGACAGCAGCGGGTCCCTTGCCTCACCGAGCCCTTTTGGGGGTCTGACTAACAGCCCCCTCCCTTTGCACCAAGTCCTTTTTGGGGGCGAGGAGAGCGCCGGATGCCTGGGACCCCAATAAAAGCTCTCCGGCTCCAGAAGAGAGAGCAGAGCAGAGGACCACAGCCGACAAGCAAGAAGACCTTCGAAGCATCCCTGAGGCGAAGATGCTGTGCCGACTGCACCTGGCGGCCCCCCGGAGCCCCCTGCTCCGCCGGGCTCTGTGGCCCCCCACCCGCTCGCTCTTTGAGGACCTGGAAAGGGAGATGGATTCGCTGTGGGAGCTGCTGGGCAACTGCAGCAACTGGCCGCTCCAGGGCCACGAGGAAGCGTCCCGGGGGCCGGAAGAGGCCCCGTTTGTGGTGACCCAAGACATGGCCGGCTTTGACCCCCGGGAGCTGGTGGTCAAGCTGGTGGGCCAGAAGCTGGTGCTGACTGGCAGGAAGGCCACGCAGACCCCCGGAGGACCTTTCCGCTACGAGCTCTTCCGCCGCGAGTGGGACGTCCCGGGCAGCGTGGACCGCCAGCAGCTCAGCTGCTCCATCTCCCGAGAGGGCCAGCTGCGCATCGAGGCCGCCGGGCCGGCCGCCAGGACAGTGCCCATCGAGGTCGGCCAGGCGCCGGGCAGCGGCCAGGAAGCCGCCTCCGCCACGGAAGACCGCCGGACCAAAGGCTGAGGGGAAAGCGAGACGCAGCAGAGACTCTGGGTGGACCTGGGACTCTGGAGCAGCGCTTTTCTGCCTATGCTTTTCAGATTTCCCTTTGTGGTGGTTGGTCAATTTGCAGATATAACGCTGGAAAACAGGCGTCTCTATGAACAAAAGGAGAGGCCTGCAGGTCAGGGTGGAGGGTTTTTTTTGTCCTTGTTCATATCTCGTATTTTGATGCTGTATTTTATGTTGTGAACTGCCCAGGGATCTCATACCCTCCAACATTTCTCCGATAAAAATAGAGATGTCCTATTCAATAATAATAAATATTTATACGCAATACTATTTATGCATTATGGGGTGCTTATTTAAAATAATCTGAAATACGATTACAATTGACCGTCATAAGGCCCGGGTCCACAATCTCTGTGTCTAGACAGGCTTTGCCCTAAACAAAAATGTTTTCAGCAGTCGCCGAAAATAATACTGTGACGGCACCTGCCCAGCGTCAAGAGGCAGGGAGTGAAAAGATCCATTTCTTACAAATGCAGAATTTAGCATTATGCTTTTATTCAGAGGGCCTTCTCGGTGGTGGCGCCCTTCCTCCCATCAGATGGCAAGGAGATAGGCAACTATTTGACTTTCAGAAGACATCTGAAGGCAGCCCTGTTCAGGGAAGTTTTTAATGTTTAATTATGTTTTTATAAGTGTTGGAAGCCACCCAGAATGGCTGGGGCAAACCAGTCTAATGATGATGATGATGATGGTTATTATTATTGTTACTGTTATTATTCTGAGGTGGTTCAGATGTAGATTTGGGCCTGGTCAGTGTCCCAGGGTCTGACCTGTGAGAGGCAGAAATTAAAGATACACCCACATCAACACTGCCCCTTAGCAATTTGAAGTGTGTGCGTTAAATTCGATTCCCTGGTTTTCACGGGCTCGAAATGTTTTAGGAGCGCCAACACCTGGGGGAATTTTGAGTGGCAGAAAAAAATATCCTTGCTTCTTCCTCTTTCTACCTTTGGCCTGGACTGGGAGCTGATGCAAGGAGTCGCAAGAAACTGATGGTGCCTCTCTCAAGACCTTTCACCCAAATTGTGAGACTTGAAGCAGAAGGGGGTTGAGGCAGGAAGTGAGGAAGTGGAAGAGCTTTTTTAAAAATATAAATTCCCTTTCTTAGCTTTTCCATAACTCCCCTTTGCCTAGCCAAAGCAGGACTGTGCTGTTTCTTCGGGAGACAGTAAAGGAGGGATGGGTGGATGTGGGAATCTAGGTGAGAGAACTTAACTCAGTGCTGTTTCTCAGCCTGGCCTCCCTCGCAGGGCTGGTAGGAAGAAAACGTGGTTGGCATCTGGGAGGGGGCTGTGTGTGACCCCTGCATATTCCTGCATTGCGGGGGGTTGGACTAGATGACCCGCAGGGTCCCTTCCCACGCCACCATTCTATGACAAAGGCAGAGCTCAGGTTTGGAAAGCAAGTCTTGCCAGCAGTATCCTTGTCGGCCCCACAGCCCAGTCTGGCACCCCCCCCCCTTTCACAAGAACAGGCAGCCTTTTCTTCTCAGATTACTGTGACTGAAAAAAGGAGAGGGATTTCTCTACTAGAGTCTAGAGTCTTCCAGAAGGATCTGTTGATTTCCTGTTTTCCATGCAGCAGCTTTTGGGGGGGGGGGTGTGCTTCTGGCACCCTTCCAACACCCCAAGGCACTTTCTTTGCAGGGTGGGGGAGCCCTGAACCTTTCTCTCTTTCAATTATATTTTATTAACTTTCAACATTTTTAAACATACACAGTCAAAACACAATTTCTCTCCTTTTTCTAGACTTCCCACCCTGTTTTCCGCTGAGTTGTTGCTTCTCCCCTCCTGCAGACCCTTTATTACATCAAATCACAACGACAATATTACAGTCCAATTCCTGTTGCTCGTTGTTCATCGTATGGTGATATTTCTTTAAACGGTTTGAAAAAGGCATCCATTCTACACTCGTGAAGATTCTCTGAATTTTGCGGCTAATTTTGCCTGTTCTGTGCCTTCCCTGGGGCTTCTCGGCACAACACCGGCTAGCAAACCCTCTTGCAAACTGTGGCGTCATTTCTGGACTGCTGCCAAAGCCTTCCTCTCGGCTGCGTCTCGACGTCTCTGGAAGGGCCTCCTCGGTTCCAGGTCCGCCTGGAAAGGCCTCTTACAGCACGTTGCGTCAGTCTCTGGGCTCGTGCCAAGGAGCTGGCCGGCAGATAAAAAGCCGCCGCGCACTCGGAGACAGCCAGACTGAAAGGAACCACAGACGAAGCAGGTCTGCTTGCTAGATCATCTCTTCCCCGGCTCTTCGGACAGACGGAAAGGAACCTAAGCCGAAGGAGCTCTGCTTGCTAGATCATCAGCCGAAGGAGCTCAGCTTGCTAGATCATCTCTTCCCCGGCTGTTTGACTGCGGCACCACCATGGCAAGCTATTCCCGCTACCTGCTCCGCATGCTGCCCCTGCGCCGCTGGCCGCTGCAGGGCTTCGGCCCCGTCTGGCTCAGTGGGCCGCAATCGGCTGGCGAGGCCCTCTGGCCGGCAGCCGGGCAAAGCCTCGTCGACCGGGTCGCAGCCGACGTGGAGAGGCAGTTCGTGGAAATGGAGGCGATGAGCAGGGCCTTCTTCCAGGCCTCGCCGCTGCAGAAGTTCCTGCGGGAAGCGTCGCCGGAGGAGAGCGTGGCTCGGGACGGCGAGGCGGGCGGAAAGTTTCGCCTCTCGGTGGACGTGGCCGGCTTTGCGCCGGAGGACGTGGCTGTGCAGCTGGACGGCAGGAAGCTGGCGGTGACCGCCAAGCGGCTGCGTGAGAACACAAGCGAGGAGGGCGGCTGCGTGAGGGAACACCACGAGGTGCACTGCGAAACTCTCCTCCCCGCCGACGTGGACCTCCAGGCCGTGACGTGCTCCCTGGCATCCGACGGGCAGCTGTGCATCGAGGCCCCCCGCCTGGCTGCCCCAAAAGCCATCCCCATCGACGTGAAGGCGGCCGACCAGCAGGTTCCGGGAGCCAGCGCAGAGAAGGACCCGGAGAAGCCGCAGGAGGCTTGAAAAGTGTGGACATTTTGGGCACGCACCGGCTTCTGCGGGAATTAGTGCGACATCTTAGCTCGGCTCCCCGTTCAAAAGAGTGTTTCCCAGGATTCCAGCTGACCTTTTGACTGCCTTGACTAATATTTCCAATTTATTAATCGCCTTCGAAAGCGATGTACGCTTCTTTTCCTTGTGTGCAATTAAAAATGGTGTGTCTTATTTTTTCCACGTTAATCGCCAAACTGATTTGTGCTTCTGTTCCTTATCCACAATAAAAATGGTGTTTTATTTTTGCACATTGGTTGTGTTTTTGCTTGCTTTCATAGAATTGTAGAGTTGGAAGGGGCCATGAGGGTCATCTAGTCCAACCCCCTGCAATGAACCCAAGACCCTGAGACTAAGAGTTCTTGTGCTTTACCAACATCTATTCGGTGGGTCTGCTTTGAGCATGACTAACATAGGAGGCACAACTCTTCCAATGGCGCGGTTCTCCTCCTCCTGAAGGCAGGATTCAATTTGGCAGGATTTCAAGACGGAAACCCAAGTTAGGCTTAGTAAGGGCAGACGGCCAGGCAAATTTTGGAGTGCCCCCTGCAGCGGTTCAGTGGTCGTGTAGTTGCAGCCTACCACAGCCAAGCACATTTGGCTAACAAACATCGTTTTGTGGTTGGATGAGACGGATTTACGGCCTTGTCGGTGATTTATAACCATGCGTGGTTGAGCCTCCAGCCAATTTTTTAGGACAGAAGGGAACAATCTTATTTGTGGATCATCATTAAACACCCTAGTTTTACTTTCCAAAGATAAAGTCAAACCCTGCAACTTCTACTTGCAGTTTTACAGAACAGATCCTGTCTGCAAAATCACCCTGGCCTTGCAGTAGGAGCCCAAACATTAGATGCTTCAGATACCTTAATGTTAAATGTTAAAATGTTTCAGAGAATCATTTTCTTAGAATCATAGGTAGTTGTGTGTGTGTAAAGAATATTTGAAATTTGGTGTAAAGAAGATTTGCAATTGTTTGATTACAGAATTGTAAATAATCATTTAATAAAAAACAACTATCTGACGTTCAGAAGACATCTGAAGGCAGCCCTGTTTAGGGAAGTTTTTAATGACTGATGTTTTAATGTATTTTTAATCTTGTTGGAAGCTGCCCAGAGTGGCTGGGGTCAAATAATATACAGTGGTGCCTCATAGAATCATAGAGTTGGAAGAGACCACAAGGGCCATCGAGTCCAACCCCCTGCCAAGCAGGAAACACCATCAGAGCACTCCTGACATATGGTTGTCAAGCCTCTGCTTAAAGACCTCCAAAGAAGGAGACTCCACCACACTCCTTGGCAGCAAATTCCACTGTCAAACAGCTCTTACTGTCAGGAAGTTCTTCCTAATGTTTAGGTGGAATCTTCTTTCTTGTAGTTTGGATCCATTGCTCCGTGTCCGCCTCGCAAGACGAAAAGAATCCGTTCCGGGAGTCTTTTCGTCTTGCGGTTTTTTCGTCTTGCGAAGCAAGCCCATTGACGGAGTAGCGCTATTAGTGCTATTGACATTTTAAGGGCTAAAAACGGCTTTTTAAGGGGTGGGGGATTAGCGGTTTTGCTGCTAAAATGCTTTTAGCAGCTTAGCGATTCAGAATAAGGGGTTTTGGAGCAAAAAAAAAATTCATTTTTTTCCGTCATTTTTCGTCTTGCGAAGCAAGCCCATAGGGAAATTCGTCTTGCGAAGCGCCTCTGCAGACGGAAAACCCTTTCGTCTTGCGGGTTTTCCGTCTTGCGAGGCATTCGTCTTGCGGGGCACCACTGTATATATATATACCGTGTATATTCATCATCACAGTGGGAACCAGGATGCAAAACAGGCCTAGAGATAGCCATTAGCTATCATGAAGTAGAACCTCCATCTTTGCTGGGAGGCAAACAGGAAGGAAGGTCTGGGGCCGCTACAGAGGCATCGGGGCAGCCCTAGTGGGAGGGTGAAAGCTGGAGCAAGCAGACCTCTGGGAGCCCCCAAATTTTCCCAAAATGGACTTTCTTTTTTTTTAGATGGTTGCACTAATACATTGCATGCACTTAGGAATTGCTGGCAACAGATCTGAACAATGATGTGCACTTGTTGCTTTAAAAATGTTTTTTTAAAAAAAGCTTCTGAGCTGATTTACTGCAAAGAGCAGGAGCCAGGAGGAGTCTACCTGAACAGCTAGAACTCAGAATTTTCAAGCCACGGCAGCACCCTTAAACTGAACCAATTGAAAACACGTCAATGCTTGCCTGTTGGTGCAGCAGCCTTTGTTACAGAGGTGACACATCCAGAAACAAAATGTAGTTGAAACTACATTATCGGGGAAGGTTTCTGGGGGCCACACAGACAGTCCTCGGGGGCCACTTTCCCAGCAGGTTGTGCTCCCCCAGTTTTAATACACAGCTGCCCTCCTCCATCAGGCTCCATATTTACTCTTCGCTAACCCAAATCTTTTACATAATGCCCTCCCCTCAAAAAAAATAAAATTAAAAAAACTGCATCAGAATCTTGTGGTCCGCTGCTGACAGATTTTCTTTATTAGAGAATTTGTGGGGCAGCGGTGGTATTCACGGATTAAAACCTGACAGCGGTCAAAATAATGATAATAATTAATAAACGAGAGTGTCCTGCCTGGGCCACGGGCGGGACCTGTCCTGGGGAAGGCCAGACCAGTGGGTGCTGGGGTGGGGGACCCAAGAATGGCGCCATAAGGCTGGTGCCAGAAAGGCTCTGGGATGGGGGCGAAGGAGTCAAGGGGGGATTCAAAAGGGGGCCTCTGCCCCTTCGTTTGGCCTCCGGAGGGGGGGGATTTGGGGAAAAACACCCACCCGTCCTCATCTCCACTCTCTTCTCCCCCCTCAACCCACTGCATGCCCCCCCAAAGTGTGCTGAGTTTCCATGGTGCTCACTTTATGGGTCGGAATCAGTACAGCTAGAGCTCCCACGGTTCCCTGCACAGCCCTAAACAGTCCCCACGGTTCCTCGTGGCCGGACCAAAGCCAAGAGACAACCCACCTGACCCCGTCTCGCTGTGGAGGTCCGTTTCCGTACCCCCCCCCCGCAGAAACCCACCGGCTCCCCCGCTTCTGCACAGGACCTGAAAAGACCCACACACACACTTGGCTGTGCAAGCTCTGCCCGCCACGCGCCTCCCGACAGAACCGCCGAAAGGGGCACTCAAAAAATGATTGATCAGAACTTCCAGTGAAATCCAAGTCCCGTTCCCCCCCCACCGCAAAAAGATACCCACAAGTCCGGGTCCCTTTGAGATCCTGCGAATTCCAGTCTCTGCAGTCAGAGAGATGGCGCCGAACCTCCTCCCCACCACCACCACCCTGCCCCACGGATCTCTCCGGTTCCCCTGCCGGCCCCACTGCAAAGGGGTCTGTTGCACCTCGCAACTAAGAAGAGGGTGGGCGGAGCCTCTGGGGAGGGGAGGGGCTAAGCCCCGCCCCCCACCCCAGCTGCCACCCTACAGTCCAGAGCCGCGTATGCGTCTGTCGAGGAGAGCCGGAGTGGGGGTGGGATGGGGGTGCCGTGGTGGGGAGAAGGGATGGAGGAAAGAGGGGCTGGTTTTCCGCTTGGGCTCCTCGCCGTCCCTGCCAGCAGATGGCGCTAGTTCCTGGCTGCGATGACAACCGACAAGGCCACGCCCCCCAGCGCCACGGCTGTTGCGCCAAAGAGCCACTTCCACGGAATGGACTGGGAAAGAGAGATTGCATGGTCATTACAATTATTGTCATTGCATTACAATTATCGTATTAATACTGATCGTTATTACTGCTATTATTATTACTATTATTATACAGTCATACCTTGGGTTACAGGCGCTTTGGGTTGTGCGTTTTCGGGTTGCGCACCGTGCCAAACCCGGAAGTACCGGAAGAGGTTACTTCCAGGTTTCGGAGCTTGCGCATGCGCACTAAATCACGCTTTGCACATGCGCAGAAGCGCCAAATCGCAACCTGCACATGCGCAGACGTGGCGCTACGGGTTGCGAACGCTGCAGGTTCCGAACGTGCCTCCCGCACAGATCACGTTCGCAACCCGCACGTCCACTGTACTATTATTGTATTAATACTAATCGTTATTACTGCTATTATTATTACTATTATTATATTCTATTTCTTATACAAATATTTCAGTCAACGACTAGTAGACTAGTAAGAAGAAAAGCATACTATTAAACATGAAGTTAAAAGCAATGTTAAAAATGAGAAATGTCAAAGAATTATGTTAAAATGGTAAAAAAAAAAACCACAACAACACTAAGGTAAGGTGTTAGCAATTCTAAAATGAAGACCAGATCCCACCCCTTGCATTGCTGGAGTGTCAATCAGCTAAAGCATCTCTGGCAGACGGCCACCCCAGCTCTGCTTAAAAACCTCCAAGGAAGGAGAGTTCGCAAGTTCCAGAGGGAGACTGTTCCGCTGTTGGACAGCTCTTGCCAACAGAGTTTTCTCCCTGACCAGAGGAGGAATGACCGCTGGGAGGAGCGAAGAGAGAAGGAGCTCCCTGCTGCATCCACAGCTGCAAAACTGGGCGCCTTCCTCTGCCCTGCCTGCGAGAAAACACGTCTTTGCCACCTGGGTCTCTGCGGCCGCAGCATAATAATAATAATAATAATTTATACCCTGCCCATCTGACTGGGTTTCCCCAGCCACTCTGGGCGGCTTCCCACGGAATATTAACATACAATAACCTATTAAACATTAAAAGCTTCCCTAAACAGGGCTGCCTTCAGATGTCTTCTAAAATTCTGGTAGTTGTTGTTCTCTTTGACATCTGGTGGGAGGGCGTTCCACAGGGCGGGCGCCACTACCGAGAAGGCCCTCTGCCTAGTTCCCTGTAACTTGGCTTCTCGCAGCGAGGGAACCGCCAGAAGGCCCTCGGCGCTGGACCTCAACTGTCCAGCAGTTTGACCTCACCCCCAAAGGCGCAACCTTCTGTTGTCTCCCGAGACAGACAGATGCCGGCCTGCACACGCACACATTCCTGCAACTTGCAGGGGGTTGGACTAGATGGCCCACGAGACCCTTTCCAGCTCAACGGTCGTGTGACCTACCCGCGATGACTTGTCTTTGCACTTGGCGGTGGGGCCGCTGGGGTTGCCCAGCATCTTGCGGTACATCTCCGTCTCCACGCACTTCTGGTCGGCGTGCTTCTTCGCCAGCTTCGAGAGCTCCGTGTGGATGGTCTGCCGGGGGCGGGGGGGGGGGGGGCGCAGAGAAAGAAGGAAGATGTATTTTAGAGGAAGCAGGAGAGGGAGTCTTTTTGAGTCAGACCAAAAGGGTTCCTAGACAAGCCTCTCTGGGTTTGTTTATTATTTCAAGGGATAGACTGCTGTGGAATGTGGAGGCTCCATTCAGATGCCTTGGCCAATGTTTGGCTTATATAAAAACTATACCACACTTGATTTTTATTTTATTTTTTAAAGTTGAGCAGTTCAATTATGTGTTTTTGGAAACAAAATGACTAAAATACATAGACCAATCTACACACACAAAAAAAATAATTTGAGGAATATCAATAAAACATTGAAAACTAATTTTAAAAAGTAATGTGACCCGCCCAAAACAGAAAACATTTACTATTATTAACAATGTTGGGGGGTTTTCTGGGAGTACACAAAGGTATGCAATTGCGGCACATTTTTTTGTGTAGAAGAGAAGCACGAATTTTTTTTTATTAAATTTGTATCCCGCCCTTCATCCATAGATCTCAGGGCAATTCACAGCGTAAAAACGCCAGATAAAAACACAAAATGCATAATAAAAATAAGAACAAGGGGAGAAAACCCATTAACTCCCCTCCCACAAACATTTAAAAGGCTATAGGATGCTAATCAGCCCAAGGCCTGGTTGAAGAGGAAAGTTTTACTAGCCATGGATATATTTGGGTCTCCAGTTTTTGTTTTGTTTTGTTTTTGGACTACAAGTCCCATCAACCATAGCTACCAGGACCAGTGCTCGGGGATGATGGGCACTGTAGTCCAAAAAACCTCTGGAAACCATGCAAGAAATTATAAGAACATGATAGAACGTAATAGAGCATCGCAAATGCTGGATTCTGATGGAGATTGCTGGACTCAGACTCTTGCAGGACAGATGAGTCCTAAAACTTGGGGTACACCTGTTGCTTCTGTTATAGATAAGGACTCGTCTGCCACCTGTCCTTTGCTGGAGCAACCTCAGAGTTTCCTCACCTGAGCCTACACCCCGGTTGGGCTTTGCCCCACCATACCAGGCTCTCGGCTTAATTTAATGCAGGGCAACAGAGTGTTCGCAATGACCTAACGTGCTGGTGGCCTCTCTCCCTTGCTGGGCAGGGATCTGGGCAACCAGCTTCAGGCACCGGGTTGGATTGGATGCCCTCAAAGGCTACCAGGATTCTATCAGCCATCTAAGCCAGAAGAAAGCCACATCTGGGGGCAGCGGCGACATACGCCTCTGGCTACCAGCCGTTGACAATCGCCCAGTTCAAGATCCCGCAGCAGGCCAGATTCCGACTGATGTCCGCATTGCAGGGGGTTGGGCTAGATGACCCTCTGGCCCCTTCCAGACCTACAATGCTCTGAGCCTTACCTTATTCGCTGGCTCCAGCTTCAAGGCGGCTTTCAAGATGGGGATGGCCTCCCTGTATTCGCCTTGCTGTGCCAGGACCTAGGAGAGCATAGACCAAACCTGTGTTTACAGCGGATCGTTTTGCAGGTTTCCAAACTCCGCCATTTTCAAGGACATAAGAAAAGCCAGCTGCTTCTGGGCTACAATTCCCATCATCCCTGACCACTGGTCCTGCTGGCTATGAAAGATGGGAGTTGGAATCCAAAAGCAGCTGAAGAAAAAGGACCTATACGCTGCAACCCTTCCGTGGCCAAGTGGAGGATTTGAAACCCAGGCTTCCAAGCACTCCAACCACTGCACCACGCTGCCAGCATCTGGGGGGGGGGGGGGCATCCATGCACCTTCCGGAGCAGGCGTGCCCCTGGACCACTCCCTGCCTCTCGGCCACACCTAGGGCTGTTGCGAGGGTGAAACAAGGAGCCACCTGAGCCTCTACCCTTCCCCACCCCCTGAAAGACAACCCCTACCTTCCCCTTCCGAAAAAGGGCTTTGATGTTGTCCGGCTGCTGTTCCAGGACTTGGTTGCAGGATCGCAGGGCCGCATCGTAGTGGTCCAGCTTGAGCTGAGAGGCGGCTAAATTGTTCAGGCACTTCATCTTGACGTCCACTAACTCCTCCTCCTCCTCCTGGGTAAAGTCCACTGCAGGGGGAGATGGGCGGGGTTACTAGAAAGGGGGCGGGGTTGTGGCTTGGGCAGGGGTGCGGGTTCGAAATGGCAAAAGGAGGGCTCTTCCTAGGAATGGGAGACCTGTGGACCTCCAAAGAATCTGTAGAGCTGGGAGGGGCCTTGAGGGTCACCCGGCTCAACCCCCTGGCAGGTGGCCCTCCAACCTCTGCGGAAAAACCTCCAAGGAAGGGGAGACCGCCACCTCTCAGGGGAGCTCATTCTGCCATTAAGCAACACTCCCCTGCTTCTGTCTTGCAAGGGAATGCAGACCGCGCCCCCGCAACCTAAATCTCCCCCTCCGCCGCTGCAGCTGTAGAGAGAAGAAGATGGAATATGGAGTGTAGGGTCTGTCGCCCCTGCTCACTTTGCACCATCTCGATATGTCTCCATTCCTTATTTTTTATTATTATTATTATTATTATTATTATTATTATTATTATTATTATGCAGCCCGTCTGACTGGGTTTCTCCAGTCACTCAGGCGTCTTCCAACAAATTAAAACACAATCAAACATCAAACATTAAAAACTTCCCGATACAGGGCTGCCTTCAGAGGTCTTATAAAAGTTGTGTACAGTAGACGCCTGGGTTGCAAACGTGATCTGTGTGGGATGCACGTCCGCAACCCGCAGCGGCGCTTCTGCGCACGCGTGGGTTGCGATTCAGCACTTGTGCACATGCGCAAAGCGTGATCTAGCGCTTCTGTGCATGTGCGGCTGCCATGACATCTGACGGGAGGGCGCTCCACAGGCCCTCGGAGCTGGATCTCTGTGTCTGGGCTGAACGATGCTCCCAGAGTGCACCCTGCCTCCACGCAAGTCCAGGACTGTGATGAATCACTACAACTCCTGCCATGAGTGCTGCGTGACGACAGCCTTGCGTTTTTATGTGTATAGGGAGATATCTTTAATCAAGTTGTTGCTGCTTTTGATACTGAACTTTCAGGGTACAAGGCAGCTCAAGAAGTTAATAAACTCTTTTGAAAACTGGGGCTCAAAGCTGCTAGCCCTCCCATATTTAGCAAGAGTGCCTGTCAGCCCCACCCCACCCCCTCCCGCCATGGGGGACCAGGCACCTTTTGAACTGGAGCCGATAATCTTCAGCGCAATGTCGTAGGAGTTGATAGCCAGAACGTAGTCTGCCCGCTGGTAGTGGAAGTTGCCACGCTCCCTCTTCCGGTTCGCCAGCTCGATCTTCTCCTTCCCACTTAGGAGTTCCAGGTCAGGGGCATCCTGGGCCGATAGAAGCTCCACTTCAAGTTCCAGAGATGAGTCAGGGGGGATGTCCGGACTCCTGGTTGGAAAGGCCGAGGAAAAAAAATACCCCATTCATAAAAAGCATGGGCATTGCCCTACGGCAGCCTTTCTCAACCTGTGAGTCCCCAGATGTTGTTACAACTCCCATCACCCCTAGAGATGATGGGAATTGTAGTCCAACAACATCTGGGGCCCACAGGTTGAGAACGCTGCCCTACAGGATCAGAGCCAAAGTCCACCCAGCCCAGGACCCTGACTCCGACAGAGGACAGCAAGACTGCAGGTGAGGCACCCCAAAGATCCTGAAGGAGCGTCTCCACCCCCATCGTCCAGGCCAGACACTGAGGTCCAGCTATGAGGGCCTTCTGGTGGTTCCCTAACTGTGAGAAGTGAGGCTACAGGGAATTGGGCAGAGGGCCTTCTCGGTGGTGGTGCCCGCCATGCTGAACGCCCTCCCTGCAGATGTCAAGGAGATAAACAGCTATCTGACTTTTAGAAGGCATCTGAAGGCAGCCCGGTATCGGGAAGTTTTTCATGTTTGGTGTTTTATTATGTTTCTGTATATGCTAGAAGATACCCAGAGTGGCTGGGGCAACCCAGTCAGATGGGAGGACTACAAATAATAAAATTATTCTTCTTCTCTGGTTTACACAGGACACTCTGTTTACCAGATGGCAGCTGTTTATCAGCTCCATCTGGTATGCAGGCTGAGCTCCTCCCTGCCCGCCGACTGTCTCGCCAGAGAGGTGCATGCTCTGGTTATCTCCCGCTTGGACTACTGCAATGCGCTCTACGTGGGGCTACCTTTGAAGGTGACTTGGAAACTACAACTAATCCAGAATGCGGCAGCTAGACTGGTGACTGGGAGCGGCCGCCGGGACCATATAACACTGGTCTTGAAAGACCTACACTGGCTCCCAGTACATTTCCGAGCACAATTCAAAATGTTTACGCTGACCTTTAAAGCCCTAAACGGCCTCGGTCCAGTATACCTGAAGGAGCGTCTCCACCTCCATTGTTCTGCCCAGACACTGAGGTCCAGCGCAGAGGGCCTTCTGGCGGTTCCCTCACTGCGAGAAGCCAAGTTACAGGGAACCAGGCAGAGGGCCTTCTTGGTGGTGGCGCCCGCTCTATGGAACGCCCTTCCGCCAGATGTCAAAGAGATAAACAACTACCAAACTTTTAGAAGACATCTGAAGGCAGCCCTGTTTAGGGAAGCTTTTAATGTTTAATAGGTTATTGTATTTTAGTGTTTTGTTGGAAACTGCCCAGAGTGGTTGGGGAAACCCAGCCAGATGGGCGGGGTATAAATAAATAAATAAATTATTATTATTATTATTATTATTATTATTATTATTATTATTATCCTACAGGGTCATCCTAGGAAGGGGATGAGTGGGAGATTCTGGCCAAGCAAAAGGTTTTCTTTAGGTTTCAGCGGATCCTCTTTCCTCAGGGACTGAATCTCCCATCAGCCCCCTGGGGGAAGGGATACCTCGCCCCCCGCTCACCTACCTCCCTTGCCGGCCGAAGCAGTACTTTGCGTCTGAGATGATGAGGGCCGTCTCTCCCATCTCCATTAGCTGTATGCAGAGGTCCAGGGCCTGCAGAGGGAGAAAATGACTCCAGCAACTGTTGGGACGGAAGGAGAGCCCCCCCAGGCCAGAAGTAAGATTCCTGGCAGCTGGTACTCTGGGGGGGAACACAGCCACTTCAGCCAGCAGGAAAAGGGGCCTCATCTAGTCCAACATCTGGTTCTCACTGTGGCCAAGAGGACAGAACAATTCAAAGTGTTGGTGCTGACCTTTAAAGCCCTGAACAGCCTCGGTCCAGTATATCTGAAGGAGCATCTCCACCCCCATCGTTCTGCCCAGACACTGAGGTCCAGCGCCGAGGGCCTTCTGGCTGTTCCCTCGCTGCGAGAAGCAAAGCTACAGGGAACCAGGCAGAGGGTCTTCTCGGTGGTGGCGCCCGCCCTGTGGAACGCCCTCCCATCAGATGTCAAAGAGATAAACAACTACCTGACATTTAGAAGACATCTGAAGGCAGCCCTGTTTAGGGAAGTTTTTAATGTATGACACATTAGTGTATTTTTGGTCTTTGTGGAAGCTGCCCAGAGTGGCTGGGGGAACCCAGCCAGATGGGTGGGGTACAAATAATAAATTAGCCCTCTCTGCCTGCGGCTCCCCAGGATCTGTCACCCAGAGGTAGGGGCTCCATTCAGCTGTCATAAGAAGAGTTGTGAGAACATCTTATAGCTGCACCAACACAGGATGGGGCACACCTGGATTGTCAGTAAGTTGTACATGTGAAAAAGATCAATAAATAATAATAATTTTTTCTTTATACCCCGCCCTTCCCGGTTCAAAATACGGGCTCAGGGCGGCTAACAACAAATTTAAAACACTTAATTGATGCAACAAAAAACAGCATAAAATACAGTATAAAACGTGAATAACAATAAATTCGGAATTCAAAAATCAATTTAGGGGGGAAATCCATCCAATAAACATTAGATGATCCCCAGGGCTAGCTGGCTAAATTAGTCCTGTTTGGGCCAGAGAGGAGACCAGGGGAGAATTAGCTGTGGGATCCCAGAGCGGGGAATCTTCATAAAAGGGGAGGGGGAGGGAAGGAAAGGAGGGGAATAAAAGATCAGGCTAAGTTCAAATTGAAAGCCAAGCGGAATAGCTCTGTCTTACAGGCCCGACGGAAGGAGGTTAAATTCTGCAGGGCCCTGGTCTCATGGGACACAGCATTCCACCAGGTCGGAGCCATCACTGAGAAGGCCCTGGCCCTGGTGGAGGATAGTCTGACTTCCTTAGGGCCTGGGACCCCTAAACTATGATTATTCATGGACCTTAAGGTCCTCTGTGGGGCAGACCAGGAGAGGCGGTCCCGTAAACATGAGGGCCCTAAGTAAACCCCTAGCATAACATGAGTCAACCATGTGATGCAGCACCAAAAAAAGTCTAATGTTATTCTAGGCTGCATCCACAGAAGTCCAGTGTCCAGGTCAAGGGAAGGCACAATCCAGGTCTGTTCTGCCTTGATCACATCCCACCTGGAACATCGTGTCCAGTTCTGGGAGCCACAATTTAAGGGAGGACATTGAGATGCCTGAATATGTGCAGAGGAGGTCTGCTGTGGTCAGACCTCACCTGGAGTACTGTGTCCAGTTCTGGGCACCACAGTTCAAGAAGGACACTGACAAACTGGAACGTGTCCAGAGGAGGGCAACCAAAATGGTCCAAGGCCTGGAAACGATGCCTTATGAGGAACGGCTAAGGGAGCTGGGCATGTTTAGCCTGGAGAAGAGGAGGTTAAGGGGTGATATGATAGCCATGTTCAAATATATAAAAGGATGTCACAGAGAGGAGGGAGAAAGGTTGTTTTCTGCTGCTCCAGAGAAGCGGACATGGAGCAATGGATCCAAACTACAAGAAAGAAGATTCCACCTAAACATTAGGAAGAACTTCCTGACAGTAAGAGCTGTTCGTCAGTGGAATTTGCTGCCAAGGAGTGTGGTGGAGTCTCCTTCTTTGGAGGTCTTTAAGCAGAGGCTTGACAACCATATGTCAGGAGTGCTCTGATGGTGTTTCCTGCTTGGCAGGGGGTTGGACTCGATGGCCCTTGTGGTCTCTTCCAACTCTATGATTCTATGAATGAGATGACCAAGGGTCTGGAGACCAAGCCTGATGAGGAACGGTTGAGGGAGCTGGGTACGTTTAGTCTGGAGGAGATCTGAGAGCCATCTACCAACATCTCAAGGGCTGTCCCATGGAAGAGGGAGCAAGCTTGTTTTCTCCTGCTCTGGAACCAAACTGGATCAGGCTGAGACCAACCAGGTGCAGTTCCCTCACAAGTGGTCTTCAGAATTCCCTCACAACTGGCATTCACAACCCAAAAGAGTGTTTTGCGCACCTGGATGACATCGCAGTCCCCCAGCGTGAAGGTGAGGCCGGGGTTCTCCTCGACCACCGTGCCGTCCTGCAGCATGATCTTAAGGCGGACGGTGACATCCTGGCTCTTAACCGGCCGGGTCTCCGGTCCCTGACCTGCGGCGATGACTTTCTTTCTCAGCAAACCGCTCCCTGCGGGGAGGAACCGAGAGAAACATGAAGGAGCGCAGAAAGACGTTTGTATCCACTTTAATTAATTGGGAGGATATTTGGTGTTCCTCACTGGGTCAGCAACAAGGCGCTGGGTTTATGAATGAGGGAAAATGGCAATAGATGGGACCTTCTGTGTATATTTTTTGCAGATGTATAACTGAATGTGAAACAGATAGATACCAGAAATCTGTAATTTTTTTATCAGAGAAGCAAGTTTTACTCTTCCTGGTTTTTTTCAACAACTTTATGGAAGATTTTTGACATGTGAAGCCCTAAAATCCAAACTCATTTATAATAAAAATCAATATATTAAGAGAGAAGCATAAGAAAAATAAAATATAAAACAAAATATGATCCTTACAAAAGAGAGGAAAAAGAGCAGAGAAAAAGTAACTAAAAAGACCCTTTATCACACTTCTGTCATATATTGTGTCATTTATCCACACACATAAAAGCAGAGAGGGGGATTTTTGAGTTGTTCCTGTTTTTATTTTTCTTATGTATTTTGTGTTTTATCTTGTGAACCGTCCTGACAACTGCATCTTTGCTATTAATTTTGACATGGGGGGAAGGGGACAACGAGGAAAAAGGAGAAGTGAAAGGAGAAGTGGGAGAATCACAGAATTTCTCCAGAAGGGAGAAATAGAGGTGGGCCTAAGGAGAAGCCAATCCCAGCTGCACCGGTGGAACTTCTGCCTGCCACAGCTTTTGCTGAAGGTGCCGTCCAAAGGCAAGGTGCCCTCACCTAACACATCCACCCACTCTGGGGTCTCCTCCGCGTCTTCCGGAGCAGGGGGCTGCGAGGCGGCCGTCTCTCGGCCGTCGTTTCTGGGCACGTCCTCCAGGGGAGGGAGGCCGCTCAGGTCCTCCTCTTGCCCTTCTTCTTCCTCCTCGTCGTTATCCAGGACTTCGAAATCCTCCCCGCTGTCCAGCGTGGAGGTGTTGGATTTCGCCAGCTCGGGAGAGGTCAGGTCCACCAGGCTGGCCCCCGCCCAGTCCGGAGAAATGTCGTCCAGACCTTCTCCCCCGGAAGCCATGGCGGCGGCGGATCAGGGCAGCTGGAAAACGGAAAAGGGGAGGGAAGAAGAACATATGTTTAAAGAAGATTGGGGAATGTTTACTGAATATATGGAGGGAAATTGTGTTTATTTGAAAAGGTGGGCAGCATTAAGATAAACTCAACAGTGTAAATAAGTTTTGATAGATGTAATAACGGAATACTGAATGGTTTAGTTTATATAAAATATGCAGGTATTTATGTTGTGCAAAATGAACCATGGAAAGAGAGGAAGGGAAGTTACTGATATTTTAAGGATGGTTGAGTATTAGGACCCACGTTCCTACGGGACCGCCTCTCCTGGTCTGCCCCGCGGAGGACCTTAAGGTCCACAAATGACAACACTCTGGAGGTCCCAAGTCACAAGGTTGGTCTCAACTAGGGCCAGGGCCTTTTCAGTACTGGCCCCAACTTGGTGGAACGCTCTGTCCCAAGAGACTAGGGCCCTGCGGGACTTGACATCTTTCCACAAGGCCTGCAAGACAGAGCTATTCCGCCTGGCCTTTGCTTTGGACTCAGTCTGACCCTTATGTTGCCCTCCCCTTACGGCTTTGATCTATGGGCTACCTTTAAAATGAGGTTGCATTTTAAATTGCATTTTTACCTGTATTTTAAATTGGGTTTTTTCCCTATTATGATTTTACTGTAATTTTACTGGTGTTAGCCACCCTGAGCCCAGCTCTGGCCAGGGAGGGCGGGGTATAAATAAAATTTATTATTATTATTAAAATGTAAAACATACATTTTATAAAAATTATTTCTAAAAAATAAAATAAAATGGGGAGAGGGAATCAAGAGAAGGGAATGGTGCGAAACGTCTATGAAGAAAGTTTGGGGCGCTTGGGTCTCTTAGTTTTTCGGGTACGGCATTAACTTATTTATTTATTTACTTACTTAATTTGTACACCACCCTATACCCGCAGGTCTCAGCCCACCTTTCTCCCTGTATCCCTCCAAGGATCATAGAATCACAGAAACTGAAGAGGTGGGAGGGGGTCCCTGAGGGTCATCCAGTCCAACCCCCCTGCAATACAGGAATCTCAGCTAAAGAATCCAGGACAGATGGCCACCAACCTCCGCTTGAAAACCTCCGAGGAAGGAGAGTCCACCACATCTTCGTGTTGAACAGCTCTTACCCCCGGAAAACCTCTTTCCGGTATTTAGTCGGAATCTCCTTTCTTGCGGCTTGAAGCCACGGGTTCGAGTCCTGCCCTCCCAACGCGGGAGAAAACAAGCGTGTCCCCTCTTCCATTTGACAGCCCTTGAGATATTGGAAGATGGCCATTCCCTGCATTGCGGGGGGGGGGTTGGATTAGATGACCTCTGCGGGACTTTTCTATGATCTTATCCCCTCTCAGTCTCCTTTTTTCCCAGGCCAAACACCCCATTCCTAATAAGGTTCTGTTTCCATCTCAGCCACCCTCCTCTGTACAAGAGCTCAATGTGGCATACTTGGCTATCCCAATTCTTAATTTTAAGCCCCAACAACAACAACCACCTTGCAAGGTAGGTCTGGCGGAAAGAGGAGACTGGCCTGCAAGCTCACACTTCTTGTCTCAGCAGCGATTCGAACCCAGCACTCTCTAGCAGGTTCTAGCCCACATCAGAAGGCAGCCATGATAACTGGGGACTTCCTAGCTTACAATTCAGCTCCTATTTTGACATTTATTTATTTTTAAAGGAGAAAAGGTGTGTGCCAAAAGCCTTATTCTGTCATCCCGGACCACCTCCCAGCTGTTAGGAGGAGATGGGTGCGAATCTCCCCTTTGTCCTTAACAGAACCCCAAGCGTGGGTATTGGAGAAATCGCCAGCCCCTGAGGTTTGGGGTTGGGGAAATGACACTACGGACAGGTCAAGACATCTCCAGGGTCTTAGCCACCTTGTGACCCAGAGAGATTGCAGACGCTGCTAACTTTTTTAAAAACAACACCATCAAGATTTTAATCCTACTCCATACTGCCAGGAAGTTCAATAGATGGGTGGGCAGGAAGGAAGCAAGAATCATAGAATGATAAAATCTGCAGATTTGGAAGGGAACCCAAGGGTCATCTAGTCCAACCCCAGGCGATGCAGGTAGATTTCCCCCAGTGTGGGGCTTAAACCCACAACCCTGAGATTAAGAGTCTCGTGCTCTGCCGACTCAGCTATCCAGAGTCCCCCTATTTTTTTTTCTATGTAGTGAAGCGCCCTGAAATCTACAGACTGAAGGGCAGTATGCAAATGTAATATTTATTTGTTTTTATTTATTTACTTTATTTGTATTTATTTATTTACTTGCTAAATCTGCATGCCGTCTTATACCCGTGGGGTTAGGGTTAGGCTCACAACATAAAATCACAACATAAAAACATAAAAACACAAAATAATAATAATAATAATAATTTATTATTATTTATACCCTGCCCATCTGGCTGGGTTTCTCCATCCACCCTGGGCAGCTTCTAACAGAATATTAAAATACAATAACCTATTAAACATTAAAAGCTTCCCTGAACATGGCTGCCTTCAGATGTCTTCTAAAAGTCTGGTAGTTGTTTTTCTCTTTGACATCTGGTGGGAGGGCGTTCCACAGAGAGGGCGCCACTACCGAGAAGGCCCTCTGCCTGCTTCCCTGTAACCTCGCTTCCTGCAGGAAGGGAACCGCTAGAAGGCCCTTGGCACTGGACCTCAGTGTCCAGGTAGAACGATGGGGGTGGAGACGCTCCTTCAGAGATACTGGAACGAGGCCGTTTATGTTACAAAAACAAGAAAAAACCAATAATCCCCATACCAACAGAATCATCAGAATTTTCATTCTTGTGCCGATCCCTGCGAGGTAGGCTAGGCCACAAGAGAGAAACCCACCGGCGTGAAGGTCCCCTAAGCCAGTTTGGGGACCAAGCAGAGGGTTTGCAGGCAGACAGCTGCCAAATTTTTACTGCGGGTTCATCACAGAACTGCAGGGCTGGAAGGGACCCCAAGGTCATGTATCCCACCCCCCAGCAATGCAGGGATCAATCACAGCCAATATGGCACTTGCCTCTCTGCAGGGTCAGAAAACATTACCTTAAGAATAAACACAATGGGTCGTTCCCAGCTGAGTTTTTCAGGAGTAGACCCCTTGGAAATTAACGGACCTGCGCTAGAAATGCCCATGGATCTCAATAATGGATCTGCTCAGAATATAACCTACATTGGAAACATCCTTTTTTAAAACAATGAGGATGGGCTGTATTCAATGTTAGTCATAGCAATCGGCGAAAACCCATTGAAGTTTCTGGTTGTGACTAACCTAGATCAATAGGCTTGAATAGCTCCCTTAGCTGGAGACATACTGTATTTTTTGCTCTATAAGACTCACTTTTTCCCTCCTAAAAAATAAGGGGAAATGTGTGTGCGTCTTATGGAGCGAATGCAGGCTGCGCAGCTATCCCAGAAGCCAGAACAGCAAGAGGGATCGCTGCTTTCACTGCACAGCGATCCCTCTTGCTGTTCTGGCTTCTGAGATTCAGAATATATTTTTTTCTTGTTTTCCTCCTCCAAAAACTAGGTGCGTCTTGTGGTCTGGTGCGTCTTATAGAGCGAAAAATACGGTATATTATATAATATAGCGCTATATTCACTTTTCTATTATTTCCTCTGTGTGTGTGTGTGTGAGAGAGAGAGAGAGAAAGAGAATTTGGAAATTAATTGTTTCCTGCAGAAAAGTAATACTATTAATAATACTATTAATACTATTACACTGAGAAGCGTAGTGGATAGAGTGCCGGACTGGGGCCTGGGTTCAAATTCCCCAACTCGGCCATGAACCTTGGGTGACCTTGGGGGGGGGGTGCAGTCACTGTCTCTCAAGCCAACCTACTTTGTAGGGCTGTTGTGTTGATGAAATGAGGAGCAGGAGGGCCACATACAATACCTTGAGCTCCTCAGAGAAATAAACAAATCAATAGCAAACAAATCAATCAATCCCACTTTCCCATAACAGTAACAATATATAATAATAAGTAAATTTGCTTATTCATAGACTTTGTTGCTGGAGGAAGCTTTTCATGGACAAAACTCCCCAAACCTTCAGAAATTCACATGCCTTCCTAATAAGGATAATAACAATAATAATTTCATTATTTGTGCCCCACCGATTTGACTAGGTTGCCCCGGGCACTCTGGGTGGCTTCCAACATACGCAGAAACATAATAAAACAAATCTAGATGTCTTCTAAATCTAAGTAATGATGATACAGTCATAAATTTGTTTGTCGGTTCTGTTCCTAGAGGAGCCTATTTTGGAATTCAGAAATTCACATGCCTTCTACACTCACAAGCACCCATCCTTTCCCCAGCACAGACCCCGGGGCACCCCAGGCTGACCCCTTTCTCAGGCTCCACCAGGACAGGGAAGGGAACAAACAACTCACGGTCAGCAGATTCGCAGCACAAACAACAGGAAGCCAATGCCTGCGCAACATGTCATTAACCTGTGGAACTCCCCGAGGGAAGGGCTCGGTTGCGAAACGCCTGCGTCACATGCAAAAGGCTGCTGGTTCAATCCCTAATGGGATCCCCAGGAAGATCTGGGAATGTGCCCCGCCAGAAGCCCTGGAGGGCCACTGCCAGTCAGTGCAGGCAGTACTGAGCTCCAGGGACACAGTGTTAAGGCAGCTAAAAGGTTTTTTAAGAAGATAAAGCCTCCCACCTTCGAGCAAGTCTGCCTGCAATTTTGCCTTTTGCTCACGGCTCAAGAGATGGTACGGAACAATATCAGAGTAATATTACGCACAAGGCCCTTAATCTTAGGGTCGTGGGTTCAAGACCCATCTTGGGCATTGCAGGGAGTTGGACTAGATGGCCCTAGTGACTGCTTCCAACTCTATGATTCTGTGTGCATGCAAGGGGAAAAGCAGGAAGCCAGGGCGGGTTCGGATCTCGCCTCTGCTGAACTCCCTAAGTAGATATCCTTATCCAAGACGCCCTCTGTTTCTTTCTGAGCCAAACCCCTGGCAGCACCCTCCCCTGGGCCCCACCTCCTGCAACACTTCGCAGGGCTGTTGTAATTATTTGTGCTCTGATCTGACCATTCGGGCAAATAGAAGAAGAAGACGACAACGATGACCAGCCTAGTAGCCAGATTCTGCACCCAGATTTGTAGGCACAGATCATCTTCTAGACTAAAACAGCTTACTGGGGAAATGCTGAAGTCGCCCTTTGGGGCGCCTAAGGGTCCATTTTTATGGTAGCCCAAATCTCAGTTGCACGGGTGCATGTATATATCTCAATTTTAACTCATGAGCTATGGCTGCAATCTGCTCCGATTGTATATTTTCTCTTTATGAACGCTGTTTTTATTGTGTTATGCGAGCTGGTCTTTGACCGTAATAAATTATCTATCTAATAATAATAATAATAATAACCACAATTCCATTTGAGCATGCCATTTCAGGATTATAATTAAAATTAAAGCATTCTGATACAGGCAGGCATGAAAGGACAGCAAAGCTCAGACCCAGCAGCCCGATCCAAAAACCAGGTTCTACCCCAACACACCCAAGCCGGCTGGCAGGCAGGCAAAGACTGCTGCAACCTCAACCCACACGCAAGGGCTGGCGAGGCCGGGGTAAATGAAATTAGTAATAATGAAAATAATAATAATAATAAAGTGTATTTCTAGGCCACAAAAGTGAGTCGAGGGCTCACACCCACACCCAACGCACGAGATCTTGAGGACTAGGAGGCTTATCACAGCAACATGGGGAAATGGAGAGAAGATTTGTGTTGGGTTTCAAAGCAGGGTTACGTGATGTGGCCTAGCCTCTGAAACGCCACCCACCCCACATGGGCCCAGTTTCCCCTTGGCCAGGCTCCAAGGTTTAGGCCTTAATCCCCAGGCGCTTCCTCCAATCCCTCCCCCACCCTGCCTAAAACTTGGCAGCCAGGCAGAGGAGCAAATGGCAAATCCGGGATCCTGGGCTTACCGCTATGGGCTTCCCAAGAGCTGCGTGGAGTTCGAGCCCTCGAGTCCCGGATTCGAAAGGCGCCACATGCACGACCTGCAAAACAAGATAAAATTTTATGGGGGTGGGGGAGAGAGGAAAGCAGCTAATGCAGAAAGGATTGCAAACACACAAACAACCCCCCCCCCCCCCAGGTTGCAAAGTCCAGGCAACTGCCTTCTCTAGACCACCACCAACCCCTTTCCCCATTGCATGGATGCAATCTCTGCCTTCCCCACTGGTAAGAACTCCCCCCACATTCCTGCCCTCCCCCCCCCCCCCCGCAAAATGTATTGCTTGCAAGGCACTCACCTGGTCCAGGAATGATTCCTCTCCCACCAACCCCCACCTCAATTCCCCCACCACTGGCTCAGCTGACAACAGGAAGTCAACGCTACTGGCTAATGGGGCTGCCAGTCAAAGCCTGCCCCCTCCCTCTTAAAGGGAAAGGGATGGAAAATATTTCCCACGCAGATCTGATTTATTTTGCATCCTAAAATTCGTAAACAGCCTGACTGTAATTTTTTTTAAACATTTTATTGTATTATTGTATTATTTCATTTTTTAAAAAAATGAAATTATTTTTTAAAATAATTTTAGAAGTTGTGTGTCCTTGTTTCTCGGTTTGGTCCTTGTTTTTGTACAGGGCTTGCTCCCTAGCAAAAGGGTGTCCAGAACCCAACCTCGCAGGGTCGTTGTTAGGGGGAAACAGGGAGGGAGAGAAGTCTGCATGCCCCCTTGGGCTGCTTCTGAAGAGAGGGCAGACTATTGAAGTGTGATAATAAAATGAGGAATAGGATGCAAAGCGCAAAAATAAATAAATTTAAGGACTCTGGGTACAGATTAATAGCAAAATAAAGGAATTGGCCTTCATTTCAAATTACGTACACTGCTATAGCCACCTATAGCAGTCCAGCAAGCACAATCGATTGTCTGAGTAATTCTGTGTATGTTTACTCAGGTTTCTAGTCCTCATGACAGCAACGCTTCTGAATGCTGCTTGCTGGAAGCTTTTGTGCTTGGATTCCTCTTGGAACCTGGGGTAGCTCAGTTGGTAGAGCATGAGGCTCTTAATCCCAGGGTTGTGGGTTCGAGCCCCACGTTGGGCAAAAGGATTCCTGCATTGCAGGGGGTTGGACTGGATGACCCTCGTGGTCCCTTCCAACTCTACAGTTCTGTGAATCTGTGAGTCCTGCTTGTGGGCTTCCCATTGGCTGGCTGCTGTGAGAACAGGATCCTAGACTAATAGGCTACATGGGCTCTTCTGATGGGTAATGTGGTTTAGTGGTTAGAGCACTGGGAGGCCAGGGTTGAACCCCCCCCCCCACTTGGCCATGCATGAAGCTCATTGTGTGACCCAGTCATTGCCTCTCAGCCCAACGTACCTCATAGGGACATTGTGAAGATAATAAATAACTCCTATTGCATCTAATAGAATTTACTCCCAGCTAAGGATCACAGTCATCATTAAACTTGCTCCTGTGTAACCAGCAGCTGGCCAATAGGGCATATTAAGAATAAGATCTGTCCCAACATTTAGCTATTAGAATAGGACACTATTCATTATTCTTCTCTCCCCGTTAAATGTGTTATAGATACACAGCCTAGCAACTCATAAAAAGGTAAAGGGACCCCTGACCATTAGGTCCAGTCGTGGCCGGCTCTGGGGTTGCGGCGCTCATCTCGCTTTACTGGCCGAGGGAGCCGGCGTACAGCTTCCGGGTCATGAGGCCAGCAGGACTAAGCCGCTTCTGGCGAACCAGAGCAGCGCACGGAAACGCCGTTTAGCTTCCCGCCACAGCAGTACCTATTTATCTACAGTGGACACTCGGGTTGCGAACGTGATCCGTGCCGGAAGCACGTTCGCAACCCATAGCGTTCACAACCCGCAGAGCTGCGTGTGCACACATGCAGGTCGCAATTCCGCGCTTCTGCACATGTGCAAAGCACGATTTAATGCTTCTGCGCATGCGCAAGCACCAAAACCCGGAAGTAACCAGTTCTGGTACTTCCGGGTTTGATGCGGTGCGCAACCCAAAGCATATGACTGTACTTGCACTTTGACGTGCTTTCGAATGGCTAGGTTGGCAGGAGCAGGGACTGAGCAACGGGAGGTCGCGGGGATTCGAACCGGCGACCTTCTGATCAGCAAGCCCTAGGCTCTGTGGTTTAGACCACAGCGCTACCCACGCCCCTACCAACTCATAGGAATGTTTAATAATCTAATAGGAGTATTGAGGTGTTTGTCAGGGGATGAGGAAACTGAGGTCCTCCAGATTCATGGAAATGTCATCAGAGGGCACCCTAAGCGTCATCTAGTCCAGCCCCCGCAATGCCATGTCTTTGCCATCACCAATGGTGGGGGTCCAGAATCCAGCAACAATGAGGATGGCCACAGGTTCCACATTCGTTTCATTGGCACCTATTAGCCATGAGAGAGAGATGGAACCTCCCTATACAGAGGAAGTCTATCTCTGACTACCGGATGTGGGATAAACAGCAGGCAGGTACTTGTCCCAGGTACAGGAGCTGCCTGAAAACATTTAACTGGCTCAAACCAGCTTATAACCGAGGAAATTCTTGTTTTAGATCCCCTCCACGCTCAACAGAAGCTCCACATCCAGCTGCAGTCTACCTGCCTGCAGAGTAAACCTCAGGAGGCAACTTTCTCAACCTCCCACACCTTGTGGGAAAATGCTGGATGGGCAGGAGAATTAACTTTCAGTGTCCTTAAAAGCAGAGTTCAGGCTCGCCTGGATTGCCTAACACAAGAGTCAGGTTATGCATTAACCATTCAGCCAAGGAATTGTCTCTCAGCCAAGTATTTGTCCCACGCACCCCTCCACCTTTGATTTCTCAAAAATAAAAGAGCCAAGGAGAGGGGAAATTGCAATAGCTGGCATTTAATTGCATTAAGTGTGCAATAAATCATCTTTTGCCAAGTTTCGCAGTCACAGAATGAGCTCTGATGTGGCCAAGTTTGCAGATGAAACTAAATTGTTAGGGGTTGCAATGCAAACGTAAAGGGATGCATGTTGGAGCCAAAAAAAATTAAATTTTACATATATGCTCCTTGGGTCTTAACTGGCAATAACTGACCAGGAATGTAACACTGGGTTCATAGTAGTTCGCTCACATGGAGATGTTAAATCCAGTATGTGGCAGACATGAAAGAGGCACATTTCATACTAGGGATCATTAGGAAATAAATTGAGAATAAAGCTGCTGTTCTAAAAATCTATGATGCAGCCACAAGGCAGCGTGAAACAGGCAGCAGAATGAAAACTGCACCCCAAAAGCACACTTCAGCCTCAGGCCATGCGCCACTGCCAGGTAGGCTGCTAACCTGTGCCTACCTTGTAGTCTATCAAGATCTACGCTCTGCACGTGCCCAGAAACCCTGGTGAGCCAACATTATGCCTACCTTGCTGCCTCTGAAGTAACACCCTCTACATGTGGCCAGAAACCCCGGGGGGGGGGGGAGGTGCGACCGACCATCTTGTTTAAGGAGAAATGAAACCTCTGCACATGCCCAGGAACCCAACTGGGAGCAGATTGTAACTAACCAGGTGTCCAGGGATGCACTCTGCACATACCCAGAAACCCTGGGGGGCCAGCAGATTCCCATCTTGCTGTGTAGGGAGAAATGCACTCTGCACATGCTCAGAAACCCGGAGAAGGGTGTCAAGCTTTACCTAATTCGTTTTCCATGTTGTTAATATATGTGTTGGAAGCTGCCCAGAGTGCCTGGCGCAACCCAGCCAGACGGGCAGGATGTAAATGTCAATTTTTTATTTATATTTTCTTAATAAGAGATAAACTCTGCACATGCCCAGAACCCCGGGGTTCTCACCTCCCTTAAATTATAATTTATTACATTTACTTCATTATATATCGTAAATCCAGAGCCTACTTTGCTGTCTGCGGAGATGCACTCTGCACATGCTCAGGGGCACCCGCTCGGCGTCTCCTTCGCGAGCCCAGCTTGGGGCGTGGCCTGGGGCGGGCAAGGGGGCGTGGCCAGCGGAGTTCCCCAATCGAGACGGAGGACGAGCCGCGCTAGGCTGGGCGCGGAAGCAGGCCCCGCGTTGCCAAGGAGACGGGCCGGGTTCCATACGCACGCACGCACGCCGCGCAAGGGGACGCCGAGGTCGCGCCGTGCGTGGGGCCACGCCCCAACCCGGAAGTGAGCGAGCGGGCGAGCAAGCTGGGCTCCGTGCGCGCGCCTGTCCGGAGCAGGAGGCGGCCCTCCGCGGGGGCAGCGGCGGCGCTGAGCGAGGGGCCGCCGCCCTCACCTCCGGCGCCTCGACGGGCCCTCAAGGCTCTCCCGCCCAGCTACGGGCAGGTGAGCCCGGAACTGGCGAGGCCCCTCAGGTAGGCCAGGGGCGGGGCCTCCTGGGAGGGGGGGCGCCTTCGCTGCCCGGGGGCAGGAGCTGTTCTTTGGGGGGGGGGGATAAGCTGGGGAGGGCCTTGTGGGCGGGGCCTTCTGCATTTGGTGGGTGGAGCCTTCGCCTTTGGTGGGCGGGGCCTTCTCTGCTATTGGAGGTTTGTTTTGGGCGGGGCTTCTGGTTTCAATGGGTGGGGCTTATTGGGGAGGAATTTGTGGGGGGGTCTTTGGTCAGCGGGGCTTTGCTGTTGGAAGCTTGTGGGCGGAGCCTTCTTGCATGGGTGGGCATGGTTTTGTCGGTTAGCTGGGAGGGGCTTGTTGTGGGTGGGGCATTCTGGTTGGAGTGGGCGGGGCTTGTCTGTTATTGGGGGGGGTCACGTTGCAGGGGCTTTGAAGGAGGAGGTCAGTGGGGAAGCTTACTTGGCTCTTGTTATGGGGAAGGGGCTTTGCCTGGCGTGGCAAAAGTGCTTCTCAGATAACAAGGGACTTTGATTTGTGGGGAAGGGGCTTGCTTACTTTTCAACAAGAAAAAAAGACAGTTTACACTTCCTTTTTGATCTTGCCTCCCAGGAAGGCCAGGGCTGCTTGGTCTCTTTTGCTGCTGCTCGCAGCTTGGCTCACTTACTTGAGATAACATCCCCATTCCTTGTAGACTAGTGCCTGTCTCCTCTCGCGTGGGTGGCACTGTAGGTTAAACCACAGAGCCTAGGGCTTGCCGATCAGAAGGTGGGCGGTTCGAATTCCTGCGACGGGGTGAGCTCCCGTTGCTCGGTCCCTGCTCCTGCCAACCTAGCAGTTCGAAAGCACGTCAAAGTGCAAGTAGATAAATAGGTACCACTCCGGCGGGAAGGTAAACGGCGTTTCTGTGCGCTGCTCTGGTTTGCCAGAAGGGGCTTAGTCATGCTGGCCACATGACCCGGAAGCTGTACGCCGGCTCCCTCGGCCAATAAAGCGAGATGAGCACCCTTTACCTTCTCTCTCGTGCAGATGCTCTTCTGGTCTGCACCTTGCCTGCTAGATCCTCGTGGCTTCCCTGAATCACTTCCTCAATGTTCTCCCTCTTCCTTCTTTCCACTCTGGCCTCTTCCTTCTTCTCCTCAGGTACAAGCCCCACATTAAGATGGAGCCCACGGCCTCAGCCGTCTTCTGCAGCCGGGTCCTTGGCATGGTCAACTCGGAGGATGTGAACGCCATCATCCTGGCTCAAAAGAACATGTGAGTGGCCTCTGTTTTTATTTTGCAGCACTGGACTTTCCCACCTTGGTACTGTTTCTTTCTCTTCATAGAATCATGGGATTGTAGAGTTGGAAGGGGTCCCCAAGGGTCTTCTAATCTAACCCACTGCAATGCAGGGATCACAGCTAAAGAAACCTGGACGGGAACCTCTGTTTGAAAACCTCCAAGGAAGGAGTGTTCACCACCAACAAGGGAGTTTATTCCTCAGTCTCTTGAGCAGTAGAATGAAATCTTGCTCCATCTTGCATGTGACAACCCTTCAGATATCGGAAGGTGGCTGCTGTATCTCCTCTCAGTCTCCTCTTTTCCAGGCTAAACATTCCCATTTCTTTCACTTCATTCACCTTCTTTCTCCCTTTCCAAGCTAAAAACATGGTGGGCAGGGTGCTCTCCTTCAAAATTCCTGCTCCATGTCTCCATCTTCTTTCCCTACTCTTCCATGGTTCTCAGCATTCACTGGAGAGGAGCACTGAACTTTGAAAGTCACTCCCGTAGGAGGCAGTGGTGGCCACTGGAAGGCCCCACAGAGGACCTTAAGCTCCATAAATAGCAACACCCTAGAGGTCCCAGGCCCTAAGGAAGTCAGATTAGCCTCAACCAGAGCCAGGGCCTTTTCAGCTCTGGCTCCAGCCTGGTGGAACGCTCTGCCTCATGAGACCAGGGCCCTGCGGGGTCTGATCTCTTTCTGCAGGGCCTGTAAGGCAGAGTTGTTCCACCTGGCCTTTGGTTTGGAATCAACTTGATCCCCTTCCCTTCTTTCCTTTTTTCTTTCTTCTGTGATGGAACTCCTACTTGGGGACTTCCCTGGCTTTTTTCTGGCCCACGTAGGACGTCTGGATAGTTGGCTTTCGTGAAGATTTGACATTTTCATCCCCAAAAAAGTTTTTGATTTGAGTTTCTACTGAAATGACGCTGCATTTTAATGTTGTATTTTAATCTTGTTTTTAAGTTGTATTTTCATCAATTGTTTTTATACCTGGTGTTAGCCGCCCTGAGCCCAGTCTTGGCTGGGGAGGGCGGGGTATAAATAAAATTTATTATTATTATTATTATTATTATTATTATTATTAGAGGACTGGTACAAACTGAAGGAGAATAAGGCCACCAGTGACTACCAGTCACGCTGGCTGTGCTCTCCCTCCAACGTCGGAGACCGCAAATGCCCCTGGATTGCATTTACAGTGGTGCTTCGCAAGACGAAAAGAATCCATTCCGCGAGTCTTTTCGTCTTGCGGTTTTTTCGTCTTGCGAAGCAAGCCCATTGGCGGATTAGCGCTATTGACAGTTTAAGGGCTAAAAACGGCTTTTTAAGGCTTAAGGGATTAGCGGTTTTGCTGCTAAAATGCTTTTAGCAGCTTAGCGCTTCAGAAAAAGGGGTTTTGGAGCAGAAAAAAAATTCAAAATTTTTCGTCAATTTTCGTCTTGCGAAGCAAGCCCATAGGGAAATTCGTCTTGCGAAGCGCCTCTGCAAACGGAAAACCCTTTCGTCTTGCGGGTTTTCCGTCTTGCGAGGCATTCGTCTTGCGGGGCACCATTGTACGGGCAATTGTCAGTGGGGAGAGTTGCTGTTGCCCTCGGGTCCTGATTGCAGGCTTCCCGTTTGGGACATCTGTTGGCCCCTGGGCTGGGCTCAAGGGGCCCCTTTTGGCCTGGCTCCCCTTACATTCTTCATGCTTTTTATTATCATGTTTTCCCATTAATATTATTATTGAAAGAATTAGCAAATATAATAAAAGAGAAATAAATTACAATTATAAAGATACAAAGGAAAAAAGGGGGGAAACAAAGATTCATTTAATAAAGAAAGAAAACGCAGAGTAATGTACTCCCATACATAAATTGATGTAGTGTTGTCATCCTAATACCTATACAGTGGTACCTTGGGTTACATCCGCTTCAGGTTACACACGCTTCAGGTTACAGACTCCGCTAACCCAGAAATAGTACCTCGGGTTAAGAACTTTGCTTCAGGATGAGAACAAAAATTGTGCTCGGGTGGCACAGCAGCAGCAGGAGGCCCCATTAGCTAAAGTGGTGCTTCAGGTTAAGAACAGTTTCAGGTTAAGAACGGACCTCCGGAACAAATTAAGTACTTAACCTGAGGTACCACTGTATAGATGTTAATAGCCCGCTACATTCCGTACAAACTCATTCCAAGTGTTGTCATATTGTCAATCCATTGATTAAAGGTTATCATATCTTTATTCTTCCAGTTCATCAGCATCAGCCTCTTGGGCACCATTAGGGTGTGTAGAATCCCATTTCCATACCATAGGTACATAATTCAAAAGAATATTCTCTGCTGTAAGATTTAACTTTTCCTGCAGTCAGTTATACGATCCAGCACTTTCTCCCAAAACTTGGTAAGTCTAGAACACTGCACATTCTTCATGCTTGCTTGCAGCTCGCAAAACATTCCTTAATCCAGGTAATCTTAAACCTGCCTCTGGAGCCAACCCAAGCCAACAGCTTGTCTTTGTTGCCCAGGCTGGACCGATTTGAGAAAACCAACGAGATGCTGCTCAACTTCAATAACCTGTCTGGCGTCCGCATGCAACAGATGAGCGAACAGTTCTTGCACCACACCCGGACCTTAGTGGAGATGAAGAAAGACCTGGACAGCATCTTCCGGAGAATCAGGTGAGGCTGGCTGGCCACTAGGGCATTCTTCCCATCTTGTCCACGGAGCAGGTAATGCTGTTGTATAGAATCTGCGGCCTTCCAGATCTTACCAAACTACAACTCCCATCATTCCTTGCTATTGGCTACAGCACCAATGGGTGATTGGAGGTGTGGCTCAGTAACACCTTCAGGTTTACAGGTTAGCCACCCTTGGTGTCAGTCTGTAAGATGTGGGAGATCAGCGTTCAGATTCTGCCTCGGCCACAAGGCTCACTGGGCAGCCTGTTTATCAGCCGAGCCCCCCTCACAGGCTTTTGGGGGGATAAAACAGAGAGGGGGAAGGTCTGGAAATTATTCTGACACACACCCTTGTATTTTCGGCTGCACATTCTTTATTCTACTTTTGTGGCATTAATGGTATGCTTTAGTTCAAAGAACCATAGAATTGTGGAGTTGGAAGGTACCCAATCATCTAGTCCAACCCCAAACAATAGAGGAATCCTAGCTAAATAATACCTGACAGATTACCATGTTTGTGTCTCATTCAGGACGCTTAAAGGGAAGCTCGCGAAACAGTATCCAGAGGCATTTAGTAGTGAGTATTATTATTAGTATCATCATTATATTTATATCCTACCTTTTTTCCAGAGTTAGACAAGGCAGCTTACACCAGTGACACAAATGCAGGAGGTTAAAAAAGCATAGAAAATACAGTGGTGCCCCACAAGACGAATGCCTCGCAAGACGGAAAACCCGCTAGACGAAAGGGTTTTCAGTTTTTCAATGCGCTTCGCAGGACGAATTTCCCTATGGGCTTGCTTCGCAAGACGAAAATGTCTTGCAAGTCTTGAGATTTTTTTTCGCTCCCCACCCCCTTTTTCTAAGCCGCTAAGCCGCTAATAGCCTTTTAGCAGCTAATCCGCTAATCCGCTAAGCCTTTAATAGCCTTTAATAGCCGCTAAACCGCTAATAGCGCTAATCCGCTAATAGGGTTGCTTCGCAAGACGAAAAAACCGCTAGACGAAGAGACTCGCAGAACGAATTAATTTCGTCTTGCGAGGCACCACTGTAAACTATAAACACTATAGAAACAGACCTATTAAAATACATATTGTAAAAGTAGCACAGCACTTTTGAAAAGCAATTTCCTTTAAAAAAAAAAACAAAAAACCGCAACCTGTAATATTTCCTAGGAAATACTGTGCATTTTGCTCTCCAGGCTGTGTGAATGAGCAGTAAAACATCAAATGCAATGCTGTGTAAACAAGTGTAAGGTAGGCGTATAGAATTATAGAGTTGGAAGGGACCCCTAGGGTTGTGCAGTCCAATGCAGGAATCTCAGCTAAAGCACCCCAACAAATGGCCACCCAGCCTCAAACCTCCAAGGAAGGAGAGTCCACAACCTGCCGAGGGAGACCATTCCACTGTCGAACAGCTCTTACTATCAGAAAGTTCTTCCTGGTGTTTAGTCAGAATCTCCTTTGTTGTAACTTGAAGCCATGGGTTCGAGTCCTACCCTCCAGAGCAGGAGAAAACAAGCTTCCTCCATCTTCCATGTGACCGCTGTCAGATGCTGGTGTGGTTGCTCGAGAGCAAACAGGCAAGACTCTGACCTGTCTTTTCCAGGCTTTATTCGTAGTGCAAACTATTTACAGTGAAGAGCGTCGTAAGTTCATATCTGGCTCAATCGCTAGCAGAATCTGGGAGTGGTTGGTCTTTGTAAACCCCACCCCCCCAGCATAACAGTCGCGTGACCCCCAACCTTCTCCCCTCCCTGCACCGAAACCTACTGCGCAGCATGGGTGCTGGCAAAGGGGTACTTCCCTTCTCTCCAGTTTGCTCAGGCTCGGTGTTGAGGCTCTCCCTAGCATCCCCTGGTCCCTGCACCACCTCTCCACTGGAGGTGGGGGTTTCCTCCTCGCTGGAGGAGGAACTGCTTCGCAAGATTTTCGGAGGTACCCTATAACACACGGGTGTCAAACACAGATCCGGCCCGCCAGACCTCGTCATGTGGCCTGTGTAGCCGCCGCCGGCCGCCAGCCTTCACCTTTTATTCTCGTTTTTTTTTTTTTTTTGACACAAGAGAGCCGCCTCTTCAGCGCATGCGCGGCAGCCTACAAGCCAGAGAACGTCTGCCCTCTAGCGGTGCCGGCCGTTCTACACAGGAAACCTCCACTTTACATGCATTCAGGAAACCTCCACTTGTTTTTATATTGAGCGCATGCCATCCTGTGATGTGACAGATCCAACGGCTGCCTGAACCCTTCTCTCCTCTACTGTAAGTCCTACAGATACAAGCGGCCCTTTGAGGGTGACCAAACTGCTGATGCGGCCCCCGATGAATTTGAGTTTGACACCCCTGCTATAACACAACTGCCCTTCCACCTCTCACCTCTGAGCTGATGGCAGTTCCCTGACAACCGCCCTTAAGATATTTGAAGATGGCTATCATATCTCTTCTCAGTCTCCACTCTTCCAGGCTAAACGTACCTACCTCCTTCAACCGTTCCTCCTAAGGCTTGGTTTCCAGACCCTTGATCATCTTGGTCGCCCTCCTCTGCACATCTTCCAGCTTGTCAATATCCTTGTTAAATTGTGGTGCCCAGAACTGGACACAACCTGTTTTATTGTCTTTAAAACTCTCGTAAGCCTCTCCTAAAAGTTCACTTTGCACATGTTTCAAAACCCCAAGTCCAGCAACGATTATTTTCCTGTGCACTCAAAACCCTTTTCACCTGCATTAACTGTAATAGTCTTCGCAATGGTCCCATAGGCTAGACCACCTTTCTGCCTTCCACATAACACGCCTAATGCTTCGTTCCGTTGGCGAAGGCGGCATGCGCTTTCTAGCCCCCCTCTCTTACCTGTCCCATCTGTCGGTCTGCCTCATTACCGTTCTGATCCCCAGATATCCATGAATCTCCCATCCTGGAAGACGACGACTTTGACCCGATCCCCAAAAGCACCGCCACCACCATTGCTACCTCGGAGCAGAGCACGGAGTCCTGTGACACCAGCCCAGACATCATCTCCCCTGCCACCAGCCACGACTTTGAGGACCTTTCCCAGGGGCCGTACGACTCGCCGGCTGTGAATGGGCAGAGCATCACAGACGACGACAACGAGACGGACTAGTCTCTACAGTGAAGCTCTCGCGTGGGGCAAACTGGTGCGCCGTCTCGACCCCTGCTTGCTTCTGGACTTGCAAACTGGCGACCCCCTTATTTTTTAAAAAACAAAACACCAACCAACCTGTATTTTCTGTGTTGTCTTGACCAGCTGTTTCTTTGCGTCGGGGAGAGAGGGGCGAGCCGGGGCAAAAGTGGCTTTTCTTGCATGAACCGCCGTCTTCCCCCGCGGTGCTGATCTGTGATTTTTATGCCAAATATGCAAAACGGTGAGCAGCTAGTTCACATTTTTTTGGGAGGGGGGGAACACACTGCGCCGGGGTGTGTGTCTGCCCAATTGCACAATTGGGTGTGTTCACTGAAGGCTACCTCCAGCCTCCCAGCCAACGGTATAACCATGCTTAAGACACACACGAACTCGCATGCGCTCAAGGGATTATTCTCTAACAGGGATGCTATCAGCCCCAAATGTGCAGCTTTCGGGGAAGTGGCCAGCTATGCGTCCCTGCAACAGCTGCCAGCTGGTTCATTTGCTACCCTGTAAACAGAATAACATGCAAGAAGCACTCGGTTCTATCCAAACTTGTTCGGAGAACTGCTTGAAATGAATCAACATGAACGTGGGGCCATGAATTTAACAGTGGTGGTGGTAGCATTCCTAGTGAGAAGAAACGATCTGGGGTTCATCCCCGATTCCATTTTGCCGGGCATAAGTGTCTATAGCGGAGCTCAGTTCCTCCACCACTCGGGGCGCTCCTCGTTCCTTGAGCCGTGTTTTCCTGCACGCACTCTGTTCATGCATGGGCCTGTGGTGTTAGCAGCATTGTGCCCTGTTCCAAAGAAGTGCAGATCTGCTCCCCTCTCCTGCTGACTCAGTGAGGGTTGGAGCACACAGCAGCCTCCCATCGCGGCTTCCTCTTAACTCCCCCTTTAAAAGTATGTCCCGCGCTACTTTTTCCATTACCCAATGATGCACCTTATATCTGACACAAGAGAGTGTATATGCTTGCCTTGTTAGTGGCAAAGAAGAGCTGGAATTTTTTTTGCGCCTGGCAACCAAAGCACCCCTTGGGTTTCAGATTTATAACTGCTATGGTGGCTCATTGGCCAGAAGTAATGTCTTTAGCATTAACTCTAGAAGTGTAGACTCGATTCTGACTCCTGTAGACTTCTGGAGCAAAATATACATCAGGACTCTTAGTTTGGTCAGAATTGAGTGTACACTTCCAGAGTTGACTCTGATTACATTTCTTCTGGTAAATGAGTCACCAGAGCTGCTAGAGGGTATGGAAATTTGCGTCCAGGGGTTTTCAGACATATCTACCCATGTTCCATACGAAGCCCAAGGGGTGCGTTGGTTGCCAGGTACAAAATATATTGGCATTAGTTTCAACTCTCCTAGCCCACTATGTGCTGCCCATATTAAGCAGAGGTTGCCCACTGCTTCTACCCTCTTCTTAACATCTGTTATAATCATCCTGTTAGGTACTTTTTCCTAGAGGTATCCAGTGTAAACAGTTAACGCCAGCACAACAGCTTTTACCTGTCCAGCGAAACTTCCCCACCTCCTCTAATTGCCTGCCTGCCCCCCAAATTGAGTGAGTTGGGGGGAATCCCAAAAACAAATTTAGAAGAGGGCAGAAAAGTTAAAAGCTGTTGAGCTACCCTAAGTGTTCAGTTGCATCCCAGTACCAGGTTGTGCTCAACATTCGACCTACTCAGCACTGGCCCACTGAAATCAGTAGTCACATCCATTGATTTCAGTGGGTCTACTCTTGAGTAGAATTTTGTTGGGTTTAACCCTGATCCCTGTCCCCCCCCCCTTCCATGACACCTTCAGTTACCGTTTTACTGACAAGCGTCTGTGTCTCTGGTGTTCAGTTTTTAAGCGCCCATCCCACACAACGGTCTGTATTATGGTTCCCTTCGCAGGAACTCGGGTAATGGCTAATTTGTTGAGTAAAGGTTTGGGCAAGCTGCTTCCTTTCTCCACCGTAAATAATAATAAAAACTCCTGAAATGCATTGTAATTCAAAGAATAATATTTTTGTACTGCTACAAGTTTACAGAGATTAATGAGGTAATAACCAATAAAAGAGTTGCATTAATTGATAGATCTGGTGTTTGTGAGCTGTATTTGTTGTTTTTATTGATTGGCTTTCACGGAAGCTTTTTCAGCCAGGGAGGTCATTTTGGTGCTGCTCACGCAGTGATTTGACTTTGCCCCCGGAGGCACACTCCATTGCCTCTACAAGATCACCACAATAATAGGGTTTTAGCACATGAATGAAGGATTTGTGACCCCCTGGCTGTGCTTGTGGAAATTTGATTTCCAACAATATTTGGATCCCCATCACTGGTCTGAGAAGTGCGAGGCATTCCTTCCTGAGAAAACAGGCATTCCTTCGATGATATCTGGAGGGATACCGCCTTTCACCATCCCTCATCTCTGAATAGAGGCATCCCTCAATCTCTCACAGGGAATCCTACTTCTTAGAGCAAGGATGGGAGAATTGTGGTCTTTCAGATGATACTAGGCTTCCAGAAATCATCATATCTGACCGCTGACCATGCTGGCTGCTGGAGCTGAGCTGGGAGTTCAGCCAACATCTTCCCGACCCCCCCTTTTAGAAATTAATGGCATGCTTCTTGAGAACTAGAACAAGCTTGTGGGAAGTGCCACTCGATGCTTAAAAAACAACAATTGTACGCATATTCACATACTTAATACGAAATACAACTATACTGCCATAATCATGACGACAGCATTTTTATTAATAACAACTCAGCCAAAATAATGTGTTCAAAATCTGTTCAAATTTTATGATTTTGTGAAGGCGCCTGCTGGATCTCAAGAGGCAGGGAGTTCCAGAGACCCACCCAGATCCATTAGGCCAGGGGTCTCCAGCTGCTTTCAGACCACAATTCCCATCACCCCTTGGTAGCTAGGAATCAGGGGAGTTGTAGTCCAAGGTTGGGAAACGCTGTACGGCTCCCATCCCTGACCATTGGGGGGCTGAGGGCTTCTGGGAGCTGTAGTCCTAAGGGCAAACTCTATGGTTCTCCGCCTCTATTGTTTTGTTCGTCACTTCCGGCGATCAAGGGGCGGGGCCTGGAGCCGGAGGAGGCGCGTTTAGTAGGCGCCCGGGGAGGAGGCGTGACGGGCCAAGATGGCGGCTGCCGGCGGCGGCCCCGTGGAGGTGGCGCTGGTGTCGGCGGCCGAGGCGGCCTCGTCGTCCGGAGGCGGCTGCTCGGTGTGGGAAGTGGGCTCCGGGGCGTCGGTGGCCGGATACCGCGGGTTTAGCTGCGCGGCTCGCGGGATGGCGCTGCTGGGCGGGGAGCACCTGCTCGGGGCGCAGCTGGGCAAGGCCTGTGTGGGCGCCTGGGAGCTCCAGAGGAAGGTAGGAGTGACCCGCCCCCTCCAGGGGGTTTCCATGGAAACACCACCTCTAGACATGACACCCCCCCCCCCAAGAAACACCCCTCTAGACCAGGCATGTCCAAAGTCTGGTTCGGGGGCCTAATCCGCCCCCCCCCACGTGGCAGTACAGTGGTGCCTCGAGTTACAGACGCTTCAGGTTACATACGCTTCAGGTTACAGACTCCGCTAACCCAGAAATAGTGCTTCAGGTTCAGAACTTTGCTTCAGGATGAGAACAGAAATCGCGCTCTGGCGGCGCGGCGGCAGCAGGAGGTCCCATTAGCTAAAGTGGTGCTTCAGGTTAAGAGCAGTTTCAGGTTAAGTACGGACCTCCGGAACGAATTAAGTACTTAACCACCCGAGGTACCACTGTATATGTCCTGGTAAAATCCTAAAGAAAGCTCATCAGCTTCAATCCTAAAGCAAGCTCAACAATTTTGGGGTAAAATTGTAAAAAAAAAAAAAGCTCAACAACTTTGGTCCTCTCCCACTTCATCAAATCTGGCCCTCTCTGAAAAAAGTATGGGCACCCCTGTTCCAGACTGAGTCTTGTTTTCCAAAGGATGGACTGACTGTGATTGATTCTCAGATTCTCAGTTCAGAGGACAGCTTTGAGCTCAGTTAAGAGCTTTGAGAACATGAAGAAGAAAAGTCACTTGACCCATGGACAGTCTACATATACAGTGGTAGCTCGGGTTAAGTACTTAATTTGTTCCGGAGGTCCTTTCTTAACCTGAAACTGTTCTTAACCTGAAGCACCACTTTAGCTAATGGGGCCTCCTGCTGCTGCCGCGCCGCCAGAGCACGATTTCTGTTCTCATCCTGAAGCAAAGTTCTTAACCTGAAGCACTATTTCTGGGTTAGCGGAGTCTGTAACCTGAAGCGTATGTAACCCGAGGTACCACTGTATATTGACCTATTCCGACCCCTTTTTCTTAATAGTGACATGGACCATTCATAACGTAGGAATATTCTTCTCAGCTGAGCAGGGCAGTGGGGTAACTGACAAGTGACAACCATTCACTATAACAATGTTCACTGCTACTGCTCAGGCGGCACTGACAACACATTTTGCTTCCTGAAATTCACCCTTATTGTGCAGATAAAATATAACGGATAGAATTTGACAGGATGGGGTATTAGTGTGTGAAAACAGTACAGATGCAACGATCCCCAGATGGAGGAGATGTCCAGCACCATCATCTTCACTTGATCGCAAGTGGCCGATAGCCAGCTGCTTTTCGGACCTCCAGCTCTTACCTGCTCCAGTATCCAGCATGGCCCATGTTCAGGGATGCTGGGAGTTGTACTCCAATACATTCTGGGTGGGGAGACAAGGCTCTCCGCCACAACAGCCTGAAAAGCTGTGGGAGACCAGCACCCTTCAAAAACATCACCCCCTCCTCATAATAAATAGACCAGGAGAGAATGGTCTATATACAGTGGTGCCTCGCAAGACGAAAAGAATCCGTTCCGTGAGTCTCTTCGCCTAGCGGTTTTTTTCGTCTTGCGAAGCAAGCCCATTAGCGGATTAGCGCAATTAGCGGTTTAGTGGCTATTAGCGGCTATTAAAGGTTTAAGGGATTAGCGGATTAGCTGCTAAAAGGCTATTAGCAGCTTAGTGCCTTAGAAAAAGGGGGTGGGGAGCGGAAAAAAACCCCCAGGAATCGCAAGACATTTTCGTCTTGCGAAGCAAGCCCATAGAGAAATTCGTCCTGCGAAGCGCATTGAAAAACGGAAAACCCTTTCGTCTAGCGGGTTTTCCGTCTTGCGAGGCATTCGTCTTGCGGGGCACCACTGTAATGATAGACCATTTGATAATGATACCGTTTATCTTGGGCTTTGCGTGCATTCCATTATAAGGCTTACAGCAGCCCTGCAAGGTAGCCCTGTACTGTTAACCCAGCATTGCAGATGGAGGGGAGCTGAGAGAGAATGCAAGAAGAGCCTTCCAGATCAGGCCAGAGGGGGCTCCAGCTAGTCCATCATTCTGGTCTCACAGTGGCCAACCAGATGCCCCAATGGGAAGCCTGAAAGCTGGGCCCCCCCAGTGCAAGAGCAGCGGCTCTCCCCTCCTGTGGTTTACAGCAGCTGGTATTCAGAAACATTACTGCCTCCGACCAGGGAAGCAAAGATTGGCCATTCTGGCTGGCGCCAGTTTGCCCAGTCTTCTTTTAAAGCCACCCAAGTTAATTGCAATCTGCATGAAGAAGTATCACAGAGCATAGCTTGGCTGTGGTTCCTGCTGTGTGCCAGGGCTTTAAACTGTTAGACGCTCAGAACCGGGTAATCTTTCACTCTAGATGCTGCAGAATTTCCAACCGTCTTTCCACTCGCATTATGTCACTCCAGCTGAAAGATAAAAGCCAAGCCTATTATTCCTGTCTGGGTTGCAGTTCCTCTCTAGCCCTTCTGTCCTGGATAGCTTGATATCCCTCTCTGCTACAACACAGTTCATTTGCTTTCTTCCCAGCCCTCTTATCGTCTTAAGCCTCCTTCTCCTCTCTCAACTGTGCTCTGCCAGAGTTTTTAAGCATTTTCCCAAATACTGTAATGGATTAGAACTGAAATCCCAACTCACTTTTAAAAAAAGAAGTGTTCAGCCACATCTCCCAGTAGCTGGGGGGTGCACACAAAGGCATCTTATTTCAGCGATCAAACAGATCTAGGTTGTTTTAAGAGTGGCACCTGCTCTGTAGTAAACTGTAACGTGTTTGCAGCCCCACACTGGGGAGCAGGCAGGGAGAAGTATCTCCCCCAGTCACACAAGAGACTTCCACCAGATCAAGTCTTCAGAAATGCTGCAGACCATCCACAGGAAGCTTGCGGACCACGTTTTGCAGGCCCCTGCTCTACTATGTAGGATAGAATCCTAGATTTGTAAAGTTGGAAGGGACCACAAGGGTCACCTAGTCCAACCCCCTGCAATGCAGGAATCTCTTGCCCAACATGGAGCTCAAACCCACGACCCTGAGATTAAGAGCCTCATGCTCTACTGACTGAGCTATCCACAAGTGGATACAGTGGTACCTCGGTTTAAGAACTTAATTCGTTCCAGAGGTCTGTTCTTAACCTGAAATTGTTCTTAACCTGAAGCACCACTTTAGCTAATGGGGCCTCCCGCTGCTGCTGCGCAGCCGCCACAGGATTTCTGTTCTCATCCTGAAGCAAAGTTCTTAACATGAGGTACTATTTCTGGGTTAGCAGAGTCTGTAACCTGAAACATTTGTAACCCGAGGTACCACTGTACTCTTTTGGTGTATCCATTTTCAGCATCTGATCAGCTTTCCATTCCAATATGGGTTTTTAATTTTTTTAATGATTAATCTACTCACTGACATAAGAAGCCTGGAGAATCAGGCCAATGACCCGTCTTATCCAGCATTCTCACTGTATCCAAGCAGATGCCTGTGGAAAACAAGAAGATCCAGCTGGATAGCTCAGTTGGTTAGAGCATGGTGCTGATAACGCCAAGGTTGCAGGTTCAATGGGGCGGCTGCATGTTCCTGCATTGCCTGGGGTTGGGCCAGAGGATCCTTGGGGTCCCTTCCCACTCTACAGTCCTGTGATCTTGTGAAGTAGGACTTGAGCACAAGAGCCCCCTCCCCCTCCTGTGGTTTCCAGCAACTGGTATTCAGAACCATTGCTGCCCCGGACTGTGGAGGCAGAGCATATCATCACAGTGAATAGCCATTGATAGACCTCTCCACCATGAATTTGTTTATTTGTCCCTTAAAACCAACCCAGTTGGTGGCTGTCCCACCCTCTTGTGGGAGAGAGTTCCACAGTTCAGCTATGTGCTGCGTTGAAGAAGTACTTTCTTTTATCTGTCCTGAATCTTCCCATGCTTTTATTGTAGTATTAGGGTGTGTGTGTTTTTATTGTGGTACCCTGCCCAGAGATTGATGTGTGGGGCAGTACAGAAATAATAAGTAACAAATAAATAATACTCTTTCCCTCCACTGCCCCTATTTGTCCCTAGGATCAGCTGCAGCAGAAGATAATCTGCCCAGGCTTGGTGTCTTGCTTGGCTGCAGCTCCCAATGGTCTCTACATCTTGGCAGGTATCGCCGAAAGCCTCTACCTCTGGGAGGTAAGGAAGGTGGCAAAAGTGGGTGGGTGATCTCCCTTGGCCACTCTCTTGGTGGGGTGGGAGGAACTGGTGGCCTTCAGCAGGATTGGAGAACCTCATAAGAACACAAGGAGAGCCTGAGGAATCAGGCCAGTGGCTCACCTAGTGAGGACAGGATGCAGTGCTTTTGTGACCTGGTTCCTGCTAGGTGGTAGCAGGAAAACCCACAAGCAGAACCAAGCCACAAAAGCACTCTCCCCTTTAACTACATTAGTTCAGATGACAACCTTGAGCCAGGTTAAGAGCTTTGAGAACTTAAAAGAAGGAAAGTGACTTGCTCCAGGGACAGTTCGCGTATATACTGGCCTATTCCCACCTCATTTTCTTAATGGTGACTCAGACCATTCATAACGTAGGAGCAGGGCCGCCGGGGGGGCGGGGGTGGCGAAGGCAAGCAACAACAATTCACTATAACGCTGTTCACCACTCCCGCTCAGGCTGCACCGAAAAAGCATTTTGGTTCCTGAAATTCATTCCGATTGTGCAGACAAAATATAGCGGATAGAATTCTACAGGATGGGGTGTTGGTGTGTGAAAACAGTCCAGATCCAAGGATCTCCAGGCAAACACCTCCAGATGGTGGAGATGCCATCCTGGCACCCATGCATCCTCACTTAGTCGCAAGTGGTCAATATCCACTTGCACATGCAAAATGTGCCTGATGCCTGGCTTATTTTGGGTTTTAAGTAATGAGTTTTCCCCAACCCTACCTGGGGATGTCAGGGATTGATCCTGGGACCTTCTGCATGCTTGGTCCTTAATGCTTCAGCCCTTGTAGAAGCCACTTCAGTATAGAATCATAGAATGGTGGAGTTGGAAGAGACCCCAAGGGTCATCTAGTCCAACCCCCTGCAGTGCAGGAACCTCAGCTCCAGCATTCATGACAAATGGCCATCCTACCTCTGCTTAAAAAGGTCACTTTATAGATACAGAGCCACTAGCCAAGAGGCAGAACGCAGCAGTGGCAGATGGGCTGCTGTATTCCCTCCTCCTTAATTCAAGCAGCAAACTAGGTGCAGGCAGAGGGCCTTCTTGGTACTGGCGCCCACCCTGTGGAATGACCTCCCATCCGATGTCAAGGAGATGAGTAACTAGATAACCTTTAGAAGACATAGGAAGGCAGCCCTGTATCGGGAAACTTTTTAACGTGTAGTATTTCATTACGTTTTTATATATGTTGGACGCCACCTAGAGTGGCTGGGGCATCCCAATCCAATGGGGGGGTGCAAATAATAAAAATAATATTATAAGCTGTTCAGGTTTTGCCACCATACCTGAAAGAAAAGATACAGTGGTACCTCGGGTTACATACGCTTCAGGTTACAGACTCCGCTAACCCAGATATAGTGCTTCAGTTTAAGAACTTTGCTTCAGGATGAGAACAGAAATCGTGCTCCGGCGGCGCGGCAGCAGCAGGAGGCCCCATTAGCTAAAGTGGTGCTTCAGGTTAAGAACAGTTTCAGGTTAAGAATGGACCTCCGGAACGAATTAAGTACTTAACCCGAGGTACCACTGTATTTGGAAGCGTTGTTGATGTGCAGTATGAGACCTTGCCACAAGGTGGTAGGAGCTGACTCTGTCTCCTCACCTGTCCAGGATGCTAATTCTGTTTGCTAGGCAAGGAGCAAGGCTGGGAGAGTGAGTTCTTCAATCTGGCCCAAATTAGTTAGCTTTGTTCCTTTTCCTGCTGCCATTTTAAAGCTCTCCAGCCAGGTGTTATGCAAGAAGAGACCATCAGGAGAGCCCTTGGGCTGGGTCAGTCTAAGGGAGTGCCACCCTCCCCCAGTCCAGTGCCGAAAAGATGCCCCAAAGGGAAGCCCACAAGCAGGTCTTGAATGCAGCAGGATCTCTCCCTCCTGCAATTCCAAGAAACTGCCGTTCAGAGGCATTTACTGCCTCTAACAGCAGACCTAGATGATGATGATGATGAAGAAGAAGAAGAAATAAATTAGTACAGTGGTACCTTGGGTTACATACGCTAACCCAGAAATAGTGCTTCAGGTTAAGAACTTTGCTTCAGGATGAGAACAGAAATCGTGCTCCGGCGGTGCAGCAGCAGCAGGAGGCCCCATTAGCTAAAGTGGTGCTTCAAGTTAAGAACAATTTCAGGTTAAGAAAGGACCTCCGGAACGAATTAAGTACTTAACTCGAGGTGCCAATGTATACCGCCCTATACCTGCAGGTCTCAGGGTGGTTCACATTATAAAATCACAATGTAAAATATAGCCATTGTGGCAAGTGGCCAATGATAACCACCCCTGTGAGTTTGTCTAATCTTCTTCTAAAGCAGTCGTGGAATCAATGGCCATCACACCCTCTTACAGGAGCGAATTCCACAGTTTAAAAATGCACCATGCCAAGAAGTCCTTCCTTTTGCCTGAACCTCCCCGTGTAATTAATTGTTTTATTTACAGTGGTGCCTCGCAAGACGAAAAGAATCCGTTCCGTGAGTCTCTTCGTCTAGCGGTTTTTTTGTCTTGCGAAGCAAGCCCATTAGCGGATTAGCGCTATTAGCGGTTTAGCGGCTATTAGCGGCTATTAAAGGCTTAAGGGATTAGCGGATTAGCTGCTAAAAGGCTATTAGCAGCTTAGTGCCTTAGAAAAAGGGGGTGGGGAGCGGAAAAAACCCCCCAGGAATCGCAAGACATTTTCGTCTTGCAAAGCAAGCCCATAGAGAAATTCGTCCTGCGAAGCACCTCCAAAACGGAAAACCCTTTCGTCTAGCGGGTTTTCCGTCTTGCGAGGCATTCGTCTTGCGGGGCACCACTGTATTTAGAGCAGCTTTAGTCTCCCAGAGCAGCTTGCATACAGTCAAAACGAAACAGTCCTTCCCTACAGACTTACAATCTCAAAGAAAACACGACACACAAGGGAAAAGGGACTGGGAGGGAAGAGGAAAATAGAAACTCAGGCACCAGTTTCTAAAGAGTTGTTCCTGTAACGATCAGCTGGCACAGTTCAGGGGCAGGAGGTGCCTGTTGGAGCTGGGCTTCCAGCAGAACTGACGCAGGGAGCCCTGCTTCCCATCTTTCCCACTGAGGCTGCCCCCAGATGACGGTTGAGGGGAGAGGAGACCCACTGGAGCTGGCCTGTCACAGCAGATCTGATGGAGGGAGGCTCTTCTTCCTACAGTTGCCATTGAAATTATTCGACCCCCATTGCAAATCAGGTTTACAGTCATACCTCGGGTTGAAGTAGCTTTGGGATAAGTATTTTCAGGTTGCGCGCTGTGGCGACCCGGAAGTAATGGAGCGCGTTACTTCCGGGTTTCGCCACTCGCGCATGCGCAGACTGTCAAAATGACATCATGCACAGAAGCGGCGAATCGCGGCACGCCGGACGTGGGTTGCGTTCGCTTCTGGATGCGAACGGGGCTCCGGAACGGATCCCGCTCGCATCCAGAGGTACCACTGTATTATCAAAATTTACAGACTTTTAGCTGAACACATCAAAGAAAAGCAATTTAAATAGCTCAACACAACAGATGCTTTGAGTGGTTTCCCCAAATTCAGCTGCAAATGCAACTTATACTGGCTTCTCTTCCAGTCTCTTAATAGTAATAATAAAGAGGCTGAGGGGATATGGAGAGGGGGCCTGATGGAGCTGGCCTGTCACAGCAGAGCCAACAGAGGGAGCTGTGCTTCCGACATTCAGCTTCTTCCTACGGCCCCGAGTTCTGGCATTACGAGAGAGGGAGAAGAAGCAGCAAGTAGCCGCACTAGGTAGAGCACATACAGCCTGAGCAGGTATCTGGCAGCATACCCTGTTCTCCTGGCTGCCCGCCAGCGCTGCTCCCAAAAATACAACCTTCGGGTCCTTATGCTCCACTTAGCTGCAGATTCTTCTCCTTCCTTGCCTCACAGCCCAGTATCCTGTCCCTGCCCCAATTTCTTCTGCACGTTTGAGCAAGGTGGTGAGGAGCAGGATGAATATTGCAAAAGATGAGCCTTGTGGAACTGCTGACGGCGTCTCTTTCCCCCCTTAAAACTTTCTCCTTTTGAAGTTGTCCGCAGCAGCCCAAGACGCTTGCTTGCAGCAGCCCTTCACCCCGGGGTGAAGGAAGCAAAAGGACACCCAGCCATCAAGCCCAGAAGGTGTCACATTTATGTCTTTTGGTGGCGGCGGGGAGGGAATGTGGTGGGTGGCTTGACAGCAATATTGGCAGTGCTGTAAAATAATTAGATCCGTCTTGGACAGTTTAAAGCCCTAATGGAATCAGATTTGAGTTTCCTTTTTTGGTGACTTCAAATACATAAGTAGAGCTTGCTTGCTGGATCAGGCCAGTGTCACATCTAGACCAACATCCTGTTCTCACAGCGGCCAAACAGAAGCCTCAGTGGGGAAACCTGCAAGTTGGGTGCAAGTGCAAGAGCCCTTTGCCCTCTGGCAGTTTTCAGCAACTGGGATTCAGATGCATTGCTGCCTCCAACTGCGAAGGCAGAGCCATCATGGTTACTAGCTGCTGATAGCCTTCTCCTCCTCCTTAAATTTGCCGAGTTCAAGTTATGGGCGATACCTGGTTTTGAACATCGCTATTTATAACCGGATAATATCACGATAAGGGACGCGGGTGGTGCTGTGGGTTAAACCACAGACTCCCCAGACTTGCCAATCAGAAGGTTGGTGGTTCAAATCCCCGCAATGACGGGGTGAGCTCCCGTTGCTTGGTCCCTGCTCCTGCCAACGTAGCAGTTCGAAAGCACGTCAAAGTGCAAGTAGATAAATAGGTACCACTCCAGCGGGAAGGTAAACGGCGTTTCCGTGTGCTGCTCTGGTTCGCCATAAGCGGCTTAGTCATGCTGGCCACATGACCCGGAAGCTGTACGCCGGCTCCCTCGGCCAGTAAAGTGAGATGAGCGCCGCAACCCCAGAGTCGGTCACGACTGGACCTAATGGTCAGGGGTCCCTTTACCTTTTTAATATCACAACATAGCAATATGTCACAATGTCTAAAATCAGGATGTAGCTATGCAGAGGCACTGGCTGGCTTCACAGTTTTCCCTGCATTGAGATTTTTGTTTCTCTTTCTTACCCACACACACCATGATTTGCCATAATTTGCCATAAATTGCCAGGTCAAAAATTATGAAACCAATGTCATGATATGGACTTCAAAATGGTTTTGGATGATATATCAATATATCGCCCTGCCCTTATCCCAAGTTTGTGGTCAGTACTGCTTTCTGTGGGAGGGGGTTCCATACTCTGTGCTGCGTGAAGAAGTCGTTTATTTTATCTTTAGACAAACTTTGCTGGTGGGGGTGTGGACGCAAGGAGCCTGCCTGCCTTCCTCCTTCTACACCCCCAACCTGCTGCTGCATTCCCTTTTCCCTCCGTGGCCAGCCGGATCCTTCTGTGCAAGCAGGGACCAGTGACCCTTCACCTCCTGCCAGCACCCCGGCAACCATGATCTGCGGCCTACCTTCTCCGAAATCTGACACGTTCCTCAGAACTGCCTCCGTCAGCAGCCCTTCCGCCCGGCTGCATCAGAGCAGGGAAGCATGGCAGCCCCCTCCTCTTCCACGAGTTGGATCAGCTCCTCCTTCCCACCTCTGCCTCCGTCAGCAGAGCCTTTCCACCTGGCTGGCAAGATATCAAAACGCCCCCTGGCTTCTCCAGGCTGGCTAAGACCATCTGCCAGTGAGCCCCTCCCAGAACAGCCTCGCATCAACTGACTCGTCTGCTTGGTGCGTCAATATCGGGAGATGCTGATAATCAGCCTAGCTAGGACTGACCGCTGTTTATTTTATTTATATATACATATACATACATACAAACACATTTATTTATTTTGTTTTGAGCGTTTGTACCCCAAAATGCTCCCAGAGTGGCTTTCATACAGTACAGCCCCTGGTGCTTGCAGGCTTACAGTCTACAAAGGCACAGCACACAAGGGGAAAGGAGCAGGGAGGGAAGAGGAAAATCCAAACTTAGGCACTGGTTCCTGTAACGATCAGCCAGCACAATTCAGGGGCAGGAAGTGCCTGGTGCTTCCTGTCTCTCTCCCTCTGAAGTAGTCTAGTGGAACGGCTTCTCCCCAGGTGACCATAGAGAGGAAAGGCATGAGGCTTTCTTCCTGAGGAGCTCAAGGGAGCATACCTGGTACTCTGCCTCCTGCCATTTCTTCCTTGTCACAATCCTGCAAGGTGGCGTTAGTCTGAGGAACGGAAACTGGCTCGCAAGGTTACACCCAATGAACTTCAAGGCTGAGTGTGGAAGGATTTGCACCCTGGTAGCCTAGGGCGAGCAGCAGTGTCTATGCAGGTGAGCAATTGGGCAGCTGGAGGGAGGAATAATTAATAATTTTATTACTTACACCACATCCACTCTAGGCAGCTTCCAACACATATAGAAACATAAAAAAATAGATCTCAGGCCCTCCTCTTGGTTCCTGAGCTGAAGTGCTCACAAGCTCTATACAGAACTCCTTCCTTGAACTCCCAGGAATCAAATCTTGTGTTTCTGTTTTTCTGTAACCTTATTTTCCAGCCTTATAGTTACTGTGCTGTCTATCCGGCTTTGAATTCAAACAGGGGTGCAGAAAAGTTCAGGGCAGACAAGTCGCCTTCCCCATGGCACACCAGAAACCCTACGCCATGTCCAGCCACCAATTTGGGGTGGGGCGGTTATCAAAATACATTTAAAGATTTCTGGTGTGCCTTTAAACTCGAACCCTCCTCAGGGGAGCTTCCCTTAAGACACAGAACAGGATTCAAATTTTTAAAAATCAAAGCAGGTGGAAACAGCAGTCAAAAGGCCGGCATCCCATCTGTGTTTAACTTAACCGCATTGCAAGGAATCAAAAACCGAGGACTTGAACCCGGTAACAATACAGAGCTTAAAAGTTCGGCCTCTTAGTTTAAAGGCAGCTGGAGATAAATGACTTTCTCCAGCCCCGCTTTTGAGAAGCTGCCAGTGGAGGGGGGGGGGTCAGACAGGTATCCCTTGGGTGCTGCTCCTGGAAGAGGAGAGCGGCCTTGGCATCGCTCCAACCAGATCAGCAGCTCAAGCGATACTCCCAGAGGGCGGATAACTGCCCGCTTATTGTAATGCAAATCATTCCGCGATGCGGCTAATAATACGCCAGGCGGCTGTGGCTTGTGACTTCCTTACAGGTTCAGCCAAGCAGCAGCCCCGAGGCTACGAGGCTCCTGTCTCTGTCTTGGTCTTGACGCCTCCTGCCTTGTCACTGTGTCACCAGACAGGAGGATATAGAGGTAGACAACTGGGCTGCAGCCTTGAATACGCGTGCCTAGGAATAACATGCTGGGCACCTGCTTTGCATGCAGAAAGACCCAGGTTCGTTCCCATGGGGCATCTCCAGGTAGGGCTGCGGAAGACTCCCTGCCTGAAGCCCTGCAGAGCCTCTGCCAGTCAGTGTACACAATATTAAGCTAGGTGGACGGTTTCATTTCACTTTTTGTATACCGCTTTTCTGTACACAGGGCGGTTTATGAGCTGAAGGGACAACAAAATAGACAGCAAAGATCGCACAGATTCTAATAAGAATCTGATCCAAGACAAAAAGAAGTCATAATAAACAACTTCTGTCAAATAAAGCAATATTCAGTATTCCATTAGTATATAATAGTAAGCAGTAAAATTAAATATCAAACAATCATAGCATCGTAGGGACTCATCATTAGTCCAACCCCCTGCAGTGCAGAAATATGCAGCTGTCCCATATAGGGATCGAAACCGCAACCAACTGCATACCTACGGGACCGCCTCTCCTGGTATGCCCCACGGAGAGCCTCAAGGTCCATAAATAACAATACCCTAGTGGTCCCAGGCCCTAAGGAAGTTAGATTGGCTTCAACCAGAGCCAGGGCCTTTTCAACTCTGGCTCCGGCTTGGTGGAACGCTCTGCCTCATGAGACCAGGGCTCTGCAGGATCTGATTTCTTTCCGCAGGGCCTGTAAGACAGAGTTGTTCTGCCTGGCCTTTGGCTTGGAGCCAATTTGATTCCCTCCCTCCCTCTCTTTCTTTTCTCTTTTCCTTCTCCTCCTGCGATGAGGCTATATTTTAATATTTTAATGTTCCATTATTTTAATGTTGTATTTTACTTTTGTTTTTAAGTTGTAATCATTCATCTTGTTTTTATTATTGCTTGTAAGCCGCTCTGAGCCTGGCCTTGGCTGGGGAGGGCGGGGTATAAATAAAAAATTATTATTATTAGTATTATTAACCTTGGTGTTATCATAACCAATTGAACTATCTAGGCTTTAAGGAGTTTGCAATAAAGAATTACTCAACTATAATCAATATACCGGTAAATAATGTCAAGTCACAATGCATAAAACAAAACATATAAAGCAATGTAAAAGGGTCAAATTGAAAAACAAGGACACACAACATATAAAATTGGTTTAAATCTAGGAACTCCTCTCTTCGCGGATGCTTCTACTGTCCTCAAAGTCATGTTCTGGGAAAGGCTCCCGGGGCTGGAGGGTGGGTCAAGGCAGGTGGAAAAGCCATTGCCTGGTGGCCTACGCAAAGTCTTTCTTCCCTTTCAGTCTTTTCATCAGTCCTTTGAATGTCAGTATAGTCATGAGGACTAGAATCATTTAACATTTTGCTGCTTCCTGCCTTTGTGCCTAGCTTAGCTGTTGAGCATCTCCAGGTAGGGCTTGGAAAATCATACACACAAGCCCCAGCCTGAAACCCCAGAGATTCACTAGATCGTCCTGAGCATGAAGGTCTGGCGATGTAATTTGGTATAGCTTCATGGGTTCCTATCTAAATCAGAACAATGAGGACCAGAATCCTATTGTTTCAAAAGTCAGGTGCCACCCCCAACCACTGTAAGACTCTGGGAGTTCCAGGCACCCACCCAGGGTCTGTGGTCCTTTGGGCAATTGAGACATGGCAGAGACTGACATAGCTTTAAGAAATATGGTTTATTCCCCTATTTACACCTTCAGTCTGCCTGGAGGGAGTCCCGATCTTACAGCATGGTCATTTCAAGAGGGGCTTTTGCAGCCCTGGAGTCCAAGGCATCTCTCCCAGCTGGCCTTCAGCCAGCCTGCCCAAGATGGATCCCATCCTTCTCTCCCTTTCTTCTTCCCAGCACACCTTGCTTAAAACGCCTCTCTTTTCCTGCCACTTCACACCCAGTTACCCTGCAGCCTTCCAAACCCCAAGTCTCTGTCCACATCTCAGGGCAAGGAGGGAGGACAGTTATCCTCAATGGCCCTCTATTGTTCCCACGTGGCCCTAGCTTGGCCAGGTCCTTTTGCGTAGGCTAGTCCAGGAATTCCTCTGCAGCTTGTATTTCTCCCTCCACATCCCAAATAATAAAAATCCTACCATTTATTAATTTCTAGGGTTTAGGGGAAGGACTTTAAGTCAGCAGAGGTGTGACTGCTTTGCATGCAGAAGGTCCCAGGGTCTTTCTCTGCTCGGCTGTGAAAGACCCCTGAGTCTGAAACCTTGGAGAACCGCTGCCAGCCAGTACTGACAGTACCAGCTAGGTGGACCAGCAGCTGATTCTCTAAAAAGCCCGTTTCCTGCGTTCCTATGAAATGAGCCTTTGCACGGACCAGAGTCTCGCTTTCTTTTTAGAGGAAGGGGCATAGCTCAGCGCCAGAGTACCTGCTCTTCCCATTCAGAAGGTCCCAGGCTTAATCCTCGATGCTGGAATATCGTCCACCTGCAACCCTGGAGAGGCATTTTGATTCACTGTAGATCAGGATTTTCCAAACTCTGGTCTCCAGCTGTTTTTGGACTACAACTCCCATCATCCTGAGCTAGCAGGACCAGTGGTGAGGGATGATGGAAATTATAGTCAAAAAAACAGCTGGAAACCCAGCTTTGGGAAACTGCTAGTCCTGAGCTTGCAGGTGGTTTTGTTAGGGAAATATTGGGGTACAATATCTATCTGGTGTCAGAAGTGGGTATTAGGTGTTGAACTCTGATATTTCATTTATAGTCTCCCTTGGTAAATCAGGTCCAGGGTGTCATTCGATTCCTGATTTTCTCTTCTCTTCCCCACCCCCCAATACGTTGGGGTCGCTTCCCTGCCCCAGGTGTCTAGCGGGAACCTGCTTGCCATTCTGAACCGGCACTACCAGGATCTTTCCTGCGTGGCCTTCACAGACGACAGCAGCCACTTCCTCTCCGGAGCGAAGGACAGCCTTGTGATAGTGTGGAACCTGTACAGGTAAGAGGAGGGTGACTGAGATGATATTGAATCTGGAAGCAAAGCCTGATGAGGAACTGTAGAAGGAGCTTGGTATGTTTAGCCTGAGAAGGAGGGGAGTGAGAGACCATAGAATGGTGGAGTTGGAAGGAACCCTGAGGGTCATCTAGTCCAACCCCCTGCAGTGCAGGAATCTCAGCTCAAACATCCATGACAGATGGCCCTCCAACCTTTGCTTTAAAACCTCCAAGGAAGGAGAGTCCACAACCTCCCGAGGGAGACCGTTCCACTGTTGAACAGCTCTTAGTGTCAGAAAGTTCTTCCTGATGTTGAGTCAGAATCTCCTTTCTTGTAACCTGAAGCCATGGGTTCGAGTCCTACCTTCCAGAGCAGGAGAAAACAAGCTTGTGTCCTCTTCCACGGGACAGCCTTTGAATAGAATAGAATAGAATAGAATAGAATAGATTCTTTATTGTCATTACACAAGTGCAACATTGCACAAGTGCAACGAAATTGGATGCCATCCCTTAAAAACAACAAAAGCAAAACAACAACAACAACCAAACAAACCACATTCCAGCCACACCCACACCAACACCCATCAAACTCCCAGGTCACACTATCGAGTTACAGCATTCAAAAAGGCCACAGCTCTTGGATAGAAACTGTTTTTCAGTCTATTTGTCCTTGACTTGATGTTTCTATATCTCCTGCCAGAAGGCAGTAGTGCAAACAGACTGTGTCCCGGGTGAGATGAATCCTGCAGGATGTTGTTTGCTTTCCTAAGACAACGGGAACCGTACAGTTCTTCCAAAGATGGGAGAGGATGACCAATAATCCTTTGGGCTGTGGTTATGACCTTCTGGAGCACCTTCCTCTCCCTAGCTGTACAACTGGAGAACCAAGCACAAATACAGTATGTAAGAATGCTCTCTATGGAGCCTCGGTAGAAGGACACCAGCAGTCTCTCACTCAGATTGTTCTTCTTCAAAAGTCTGAGGAAATAAATTCTCTGCTGGGCCTTCTTCACCAGAGCAGTGGTATTTGCGCTCCAAGTCATGCCCTGATCGATAGTTACTCCCAAAAACCTGAATTCCGCCACCCTCTCCACCCGTTCCCCGTTGATATACAAGGGCTGAATGTCCGCCTTTTTTTTCCTGTAATCCACCACCAATTCCTTGGTCTTAGCCGTATTAAGAGCCAGATTGTTCTCTCCACACCAAACACAGAGCCGCTCCACCTCGTCCCGATAGGCGGACTCATCCCCTCCTGAAATGAGCCCTACCACCGTAGTGTCATCAGCAAACTTGATGATTTTGTTGCTGGAATAGATGGCTGTACAGTCATACGTGTAGAGAGCATAGAGCAGGGGACTCAACACACAACCCTGTGGTGAGCCGGTGTTAAGGCTAAGGGCTGTGGACATATGTGACCCTACTCTAACCCTCTGAGAACGTTCTGACAAAAAATCCAAAACCCAGAGACAGGTGGAGTTGGAGAGTCCAATCGCCTCTAGCTTGGACACCAGTCTATGGGGGAGGATAGTGTTAAAAGCAGAGCTAAAATCCACAAACAGCAGCCTCACATAACTCCCCGGCTGCTCCAGATGGGACAGAGCAGCATGGAGAGTGGTGGTGATAGCGTCTTCTGTGGATCTATTTGCCTTGTATGCAAACTGGTGGTTGTCAAAAGTTGATGGAAGACAGGAAATAATGTGACGGCGCACCAGTTTCTCAAAACACTTCATGATGATTGGAGTCAGTGCAACTGGTCTGTAGTCATTCAAACTACTGATTGTGGATTTTTTAGGCAGAGGGACAATAGTTGACGACTTCAGGCAGGGTGGGACAATAGACTGGTATAAGGACTTATTGAAGATCTTAGTAAAGACCCTCGCCAGCTGATCCGCACAGCCCTTCAACACCTTTCCAGTGATGCCATCAGGTCCAGCCGCCTTCCTCGGATTCGCCATCCTCAATACCTGTCTCACCTCATGCTCCTCTACCGTGAATGAGGGGCCCCCATGGGCTGGTGGCTGTAATACCGGCGTCTCAGGTGGCTCCCTCTCGAAGCGAGCAAAGAAGAGGTTAAGCTCCTCCGCCAGCAAAGGGTCACCGTCGACAGCACCAAAGTTAGGTTTGTAGTTGGTAATATGCTGAATCCCCTGCCACATCTGTCTTGTGTTGTTGCTCCTTAAATTATCCTCAATCCTCAGCCTATAATCCAATTTTGCCCGTCGAATCCCCCTCTTCAAGTTTGCTCTTGCCACACTGTAAAGCTGCACCTCGCCCGACCTAAAAGCCCTGTTCCTTTCCCGCAACAGGCACTGGACCTCTCTATTCATCCAGGGTTTCTGATTGGGGTAAAACCGGATGGATTTATTTACTGTGACAGTGTCTGTGCAGTGATTGATATAGCACAGAACTGCCGCCGTGTGTTCCTCCAGGTCTGTATGATCGAAAATATCCCAATTGGTTCTCTCAAAACAGTCCTGCAGCTGGTGAATAGCACCTTCAGGCCAGATTTTAACAGATTTTAATATTGTGGGAGCCCGTTTCCTAAGTGGGATATATGCTGGTACCAGGAACAGAGACATATGGTCGGACTGGCCCAAGTGTGGCAGCTGTACAGCCCTATAGCCGTGATTTACATTCGAATAAACTTTATCCAGTGTCTTGTCCCCTCTTGTGGGACATTTCACATTTCATACCTTCCAGAGCAGGAGAAAACAAGCTTGTGTCCTCTTCCACGGGACAGCCTTTGCTTGAGATATTGGAAGGCGGCCCTCCCGTCTGCTCTCAGCCCCCTCTTTTCCAGGCTCAGCACTCCCAGCTCCTTCAACCGTTCCTCCTAAGGCTGTGGGGGTCTGATACAATCTTCCAACTCTATGATTCTATGATCCATCTAGCTCAGTGTTGCATACACAAACTGGCAGCAGCTTTCCTTCTCCTTTTATATCCCTTCTAACCTAGAGGTTGGACTAGTTGACCCTTGGGCTCCCCCCCAGCTCCGCGATCAGGCGATTCTAAGAGGCAAAAGTCTTTGACGACCTTGCTTGTTCCGTTTGCAGAGGTTTCCTATTCTGCAACCTTTTGGCTCACTCGTGTCTGTCTCTGGCTGAGTCTCTTTTTAAAACGAAGGCTCGTTTTCCAAAGCTTCCCACCACGGCTGGCTTTGACGCAGCCCCAGAGGCGCAGGTCTTGCAGAGTCACGGCAGGCAGTTTCTGGGGCAGGGTTGTGGGATGGTGGCGGTCGAGCCCATCACACAGACCAGTGGTTGATCAGAAGGAGGCGAGGGTGGAACAGCAACTCATGCAGGGACCCTGTGGGCAGCCTCCTCCTCCTGAAACAATTTAGGTTTTGTAGCACAGGAGCTGCCAGGATGCCAAGCCTTCTTCTGTTTGCCTCCCATTGCAAGCAGGCACTCATTTCCTGTTAACCAGGCTGCTTTGGGCCCCCTTTGACAGAAATAATGGCACGATGGAAGCCTCTGCCTCGCCTCCCCCCCCCCCTAAACTTTGCACGCTGTGCCAGTGTTATTTGCTGGCTCCCTCCCCACCGAAGCAGCAGTTGGCATGGAGATGCCAGCACGTCCCTGACCCCCTGGGCCAGCAGAGCTTTTGACAGGCGGCATCTCTTCCTTAATTGCTTTGGCCATTGAGGCCGCGAGGACAGCCAGCCGGAGGGGAGGCTCCCATGGTTGGATCCTGCAGCCGCTGTTCCCAGCCTCCTTTGCTCTCCACTGTTTGTCGACCGCCATCCAGTGGCAGAGGGTGTTCTGAGGACAGCAATCTCCCCCCCCCCATCTCACAGCCCTTAACCTCTTCAGTTTCAGGAGCTACAAAACGTCATCATGTTGGGGAAAGGGCCGGTCTTCCAGTTGTCTTCCAGGCAGTTCTCTGGGGTCCAGAGACAAAAGTGGGTGGGACAGCAGAGAAAAGAAATAAAAAGTGGATGTGAATGAAAAAGAAAAAAGGAAAAATATATATTACCATAACATAATATATATATATTCTTATTATCCTAATGCATGCTTAATTGTCAATAACCTAATAGATTTTGTGCAAGCTCCTTCCAAATATCATTGTATTTATGCAGAGAAAGTCTGCGTCTATAAGCTGTTCCTATGTTGTCAGGCCATTGATTAAGGGGAATCGTACCTCCATTCTTCCAGGTCATCAATATCAATCCCTTGGCCAACATTAGGGCGCATAGAATCCGTTTTCACTGTCCTGTTTTCAGTTTCCATACAACGGGTTCAAGAGCATATTCACCTCTGAAAATCTTCAGGTTTTCCGTAGTGCATTGTTTATATAGTCCAGCACTTTCTCCCAAAACTGACATAGCAGAAGCATTGTCCGTATTACATCTCCAACAAAGAGGTATATTAGATATACAAACGTCAGGGAGTCCAGACTATAAGAAAATCAACATTGTCTCCCGTGAAAAGCTTGAGGAGAGCCAACTCCAGGCATGCCATTGCTTTTATTTGGGCAAATGCATCCGGAACTGAGCCACGTTCCCTCACACCCGCCATGCGCGTTTCCTGGGACCCCCGCTTTCTTTGCCCTGCTTGCTGTGTGCTGAGGCCTCTTCCTTCCCCCCTTTCCCCAGCGTGCTGCAGGCTGAGAACGCCCAGAGCCCTGAGCCCCGCCATGTGTGGTCGAGACACAGTCTTCCCATTACGGACCTCTGCTGCGGCATGGGCGGCCCCATGGCCCGTGCCGCCACAGCCTCCCTAGATCAGACGGCCAAGGTAAGGGCGGCCAGGGGAGCAGAGTGCCGCTCCTCAGGTAACAGGGGCTGGCTGCACGGGGAGGAGTGGTGGGAGGTGCCAGCCAGGGAACCCCCAAGGGAAATCCTGGAGGAGGGAAGCTCAGGGGTCGGTGGTGGGACATCGAGGAGGAGGAAGATTAGGAGGTGGTGTTGGATACTGAAAAGGCAAGAGGGTTTAGTGAGCAGGAGGAGGCTGTGACAGGGAGCAGTTCAGACTCCCGGCTGAAGCAGAGGAGGGGAGTCAAGAGGCTGCAGAAGAACCAGGGGGTCTCCCTCTCTGGCTGCAATAAGCTCCCCTTCCCCCTGGCCTCCAAGAACACGCAGAATAACAAGGAAGGCAAAACAGAGGCCAGAGGTGTGCAGACACAGCTTGAAACTGCTTGGGAAACATCTGGGAGAGGAGGAGACTTAAGGTGGAAGGCAGGGACCTTCAGTCGTGGCAACGGCTCCAGAGGGGCAAGACCACCTGGGAAGGGTTGCTAAGTTGTGTGCCATTTCCTTGAATAAAGAGTTAACTTCACTGACCACGGAGCCCTGCGCCTTTCATGCTGACCTGCATCTGACTCCAGCCCTGACAGCAGGGCAGAAACGTCGCAAGGAAGCCCTGCGGCAGCTGGATCAAGCCCCTCTAGTCCAGCCTCTTTCCCCCACAGTGGCCAGCCAGATGGCCCAATGGGAAGCCCCAGTGTTAGGTGCGTTTTGTGACTTGCATGGGTCCAATTGCGTCTGTCTCTGGCTGGCCCCTCTGGCTTTCTCCAGCAGGTCAGCAGAAAAGCTTATTTATTGCATTTATCTCCTGCTTTTTTATCCAAGGAGTCCATTGTTCACCACCACCCCTTCTCAGTTAACCCCTGCAACAACCCTGTGAGGTAGGTTCAGAGGCTGTGACTGACTCACAAAGTCATCCAGGGAGCTCCAGGACTGAGCGCGGATTTGAACCCTGATCTCCCAGGTCCTGGTCCGACACTCTTAATCACTACTCCCCACACTGACTCTCTAAACTCCCACCTCCATAATGATTCAGGGCAGGCTGTGGGGTAGGTGGTTCTCAGGCTGTGGAGTGCTGTACACAGCCTCTCTCTCACACACACACACACACACACACAAACATGCACACGGCTACATTTTGTACAGATGCAAACAGGAGCAGCAAGAAAATTAGTATGGAGCGCTTGGTATTCCATTTTCAGGGAGTTTTTTCTATAAAGATTTGTGTGTGCACGTGTGTGTGTATATGTCTTCGAAGCTTAGGGCTTCCTCCAAGACTGCTGACACCTCCCTCTTGTGCGTTTTGCTTGCATCAGCTATAATAATTCATTTACCGGCGACATCATTCTTTGCTACACATCTCTTGCGGCCTGAACATTATTCAGCCAAGTCAGCCCAAAAGTTCACGGCGACGGCCGTCAGTGGCCCTGTGACAGCCACTGCCTCTCAGCCTCGCTGGTTCGTTGTGGGGATTATATGGGGAACGGGAGAGCCAGGCACGGTGCCACCTTGGCATCCTTGGAGAGAGAGGAGGGATAGAATTGCAGCAAATAAATAACAGGTTCCTTTAAAATTAAACATACTGGGGAGCACGGGCAGGAGGGGTTTGACCCCTTCAGCTTCCCTTCCTGCCTGACACCTGCCCCTCCTTCTCAGAAAGATGGGAGTTGGAGCCCAGCAACTTTGGCGGGGGCCACAGATCTTCTCCATCCCTGATCTGAGGAGAGGCGTTCCCCTCTCTCAGGAGGCAATGCCTCTTCGAGATAGAGGCTTCCCGCCATCTGTCATAGGGTCAGGAAGAATGGGACAACAAATGTTATCCCGTCCCCTGGTTTTATCTCATGTTCAATTGCAAGAGTTTGCCCATCCATTCCCAAGCCCCTCTGCCGTGTTCCACTGCCGTTCTGTCTTGAGCTGCGGGGATTCCTGGCCCACCTTTGTACACCCTTGGCTGATTGGTCCTAAATAAATCCATAGAATTGTAGAGTTGGAAGGGGCCAACCCCCTGCAACGCAGGAGTCTTTTGCCCAACGTGGGGCTCGAACCCACGACACTGAGATTAAGGGGTCTCGTTGCTGTAGCAGTTGAGCTATCTGTATGCTTCCTCTTCTCCTCTCTTCCAGCTTTGGGAGATCTCCTCTGGCGACCTCCTCCTCTCCGTCGTCTTCGACGTGGGCATCCTGTCGGTGACCCTCGACCTCACAGAGTACCACATGTTCTGTGGTGGCATGGACGGCTCCATCTTCCAGGTCGACCTCTGCGCCTGGGTAGGTCCAATTCCACACATGGCATTTTATGCATTGTGACTTTGCAGTTATTTTTATTGATCGTAGTTTAGTAATTACCGTATTTTTTGCTCTATAAGACTCACTTTTTCCCTCCTCAAAAGTAAGGGGAAATGTGTGTGCGTCTTATGGAGCGAATGCAGGCTGCACAGCTATCACAGAAGCCAGAACAGGAAGAGGGATTGCTGCTTTCACTGCACAGCGACCCCGCTTGCTGTTCTGGCTTCTGAGATTCAGAATATTTTTTTTTCTTGTTTTCCTCCTCTGAAAACTAGGTGCGTCTTGTGGTCTGGTGCATCTTATAGAGCGAAAAATACGGTATTTATTGTAACTGTTAAGAGCAAATTTCTGTTTAATAATTATATGCTGATGTCTTGAGTGTTAATGTTATTGTGCACTATTTTTTTTATTCTAATACATTACTGAGAGGGGCCGGAACTGAGTTCCTGGCTGTGTGAACCAGCAGCCCCACCCAAGTACCTAAGGCAGCTTCCTGGTTCCCACCTACGCACTTTTCCCGGCAATGCTTCAAAATATAGTTTGTAACTTCCCCCTCCTCTTTCTCTCAGCCCGTGCAAAGGGAGAGGGGCTTCCAGACAGAAAGGGAGTCTGCCAAGATCTTCAAAGGACATCGGTGAGTGCTGCGGCAAAGGTGGGGTAGAGCAACAAAGGGACATTTTTTTTTACCTACATGCGGTGATTTTTGGTTTGATTGGATTACCCTCTGGGTCCCTTCCAAATCCACAATTATTTCATTTGATCGGATGGGCGGAATTCCAGCCAGGCCACAGCACTCAGGAGAAGGTGCACAAAACACACAGGTCTGAGGGCTGCCCATCCCACCATAAACCTTAGATTCTAAGGGGCTTTGGCGGGGAGGGGTCAGACATTTGGGTTGCGGGCGCACCCTGCATCATGCTCAGCCCCTTTCTCTATCAACTGGGATGACTTCAGTTACGCTCAGGACACAATCTGGAGCCCCCTTGTCTCCCCTCCAGGAACCAGGTGACGTGTCTCTCCGTCTCCACCGACGGAAGCCTGCTCCTGTCCGGCTCGCATGATGAAACCGTCCGGCTGTGGGACATTCAGAGCAAGCAGTGTCTGCGCACGGTGAATTACAAAGGTACGCAAGTGCTGTGGGCCTATGTGCACCTCTGCAAAGGGTTGCAGCGCAGCCCCTGCCTTGCATGCAGAAGGTCCCAGGTTTGAACACCCTTCTGCATCTCTTGAGCAGAACTCCCACCTGGGGCCCCGGATAGACCTTGCTCCCAAGTAGCACAGGCAGCCCTGAGCTAAGTGGACCAAGGTGAGTCTCTGTGTGAGGCAGGTTCCCTACAGTCCGTTCGTTCATTTGTTTTTTAAAATTTTATTTTTTAAAATTATATTTTTTAAGTTTCAATATCTTCAACATATACAATCAAAACACAGTTTCGTCTTTTCTCGACTTCCCGCCCCATTTTCCACGGAGTTGTTGCATCTCCCCCTCTCCTGCTCCTTCTCTTGTGCCTATCGAATCACAACCACAATATTATAGTCCAAATCCTTCTGTTGCTCATAGCTCAAATCCTGCTCACAAGTTCATGCTATAATATTTCTTTAAATATCCAAAAAAGGCATCCATTCTTCCATAAAACACACACCATTAGAGTCTCTTAATTTTCCTGTTAGTTTTGCCAGTTCTGCATGTTTGTTTTGCAGGTTTATCAAACTCTCTTTGGCGAAAAGCTACCAGTGCAGTACGTAAGATCAGATGAAATGCAGAAAAGGCAGGGAATTGCAAGCTCAGTTAAGCAAAGCACAATAGCTTGCTTCCAGCTCAAGTTTTACCCAGAGTAAAAAAGGTAAAGGGACCCCTGACCATTAGGTCCAGTCATGGCCGACTCTGGGGTTGCGGTGCTCATCTCACTTTACTGGCTGAGGGAGCCGGCATACAGCTTCCGGGTCATGTGGCCAGCATGACTAAGCTGCTTCTGGCGAAACCAGAGCAGCGCACGGAAATGCCGTTTACCTTCCCGCCGGAATGGTACCTATTTATCTACTTGCACTTTGACGTGCTTTCGAACTGCTAGGTTGGCAGGAGCTGGGACTGAGCAGCGGGAGCTCACCCTGTCGCGGGGATTCGAACCGCCAACCTTCTGATCAGCAAGCACAAGAGGCTCAGTGGTTTAGACCACAGCTCCACCCACGTCCCCTTCTGCTATCTAGCTGAATGTTAAGATGCTCTGATTTCAGCTGGTAACCGTGATTCCAGAGGGCTGCAGCGGCCACACTAAAAACTCAAGTTTCTTTCCCCAGCCCTGCCTGGAGATGCTGGGGGTAAAAGTGAGCCGCCCTGCTAGTCCTCATGCTCTCAAGCAAATAGCTGAAATAGGATTGGAGGACTTTGCCTTATGCCAAATCTGACATGTGGTCCATCTAGCAGAGTCTCTCCTGGAGTTTCAGGATCAGAGTCCCTTTCCTGGGAGGTGGCCTTCCCAGCTCAGATACCCAAAATATTTTGTTTACACCACGCTGCTGAACTTTCTACTCCAGAGCAGAGATTTTAGGCATTCTCAGCAAACTGTTTTGGGTTCCTTTCCTCTGGAATTCTTCTCCATGAACAGGAAAAGTGGTGTCCGTGTTGATATCCGAGCCACCATTTCCTCATATTGAGTCATCTTTACGTAATCTTCATTTTAGCTATCTCTCTTTGTCTAGGGGCAAAACTCTTCTCTTCCCCACCCCCAAAAACACAACACAATTTGCAAAATCCTCTTAGCCCTGGCTGGTTGTGTGCGTGTGCTTGGCATGTGCCCTGCTTTGTTTTGAAGCGATGCTCAAAGCCTTGTGCTGGCAAAGAGAAAAGGAGCCATAAAGCCTGCATGGCTGAATCTTAAAAACCTCACGATCTGACTTGAGGATCGTAAATTTCTCAATGTGCTGAGCTGCGCTTGGTGCCTGCGCCCTCTTCCCCCTAATCCTGGGTAGAAAAAAGTGCCAGGATATAACAATGCAGCTGGCAAGGGGAGTGTTGGTTCGGCGTCGGCCAATGGGGAGGCAGCCCTTGTCCACCCACTCCTTCCTGGAGAGGAGAGGCAAATTATTTTCGCACAAGTTTTATTAGGAAAGGGGATTGGGAGATAAAACTGCCGGGTTTTGCAAGAAATACCTTTTGTGGTGCAGAAACATTTGGAAAACTGGCGTGGGTGGTTAGGATTCCAGGCACCGGCCGATGCCCATGCGTCAGCCAGTGTGGGCAGGTGGTGTGGTGGTAATAATAATAATAATAATAATAATAATAATAATAATAATAATAATAATAATTTGTTATTTATACCCTGCCCATCTGGCTGGGTTTCCCCAGCCACTCTGTGTCCTGACCATAGCTGTCAACGTTTCCCTTTTTTAAAGAGAAATTCCCTTATTCCGAATAGGATTCCTCGCAAGAAAAGGGAAAAGTGGACAGCTATGATCCTGACAACAGGGCTGCTCCTCCACGCTGTGGCTGCCTGTCCGCTTGACCCTCTAAGCAAGTGTTGTGTGCCAGTGGGTGCCCTCAGGGTCCCAGTTATGGAATCATAGAGCTGGAAGGAACATAAGAACGTCACAGGATCAGCCCAGTGGCACATGGAGTCCTGCACCCCTTCGCCACAGGATTCACGACTAAAGAATACCTGGCAGGGGACCGTCCAACCTATTTAAAAACCTCTGAGGAAGGAGAGCCAAACACCTTCCGAGGAGACCGTTCCGCTGTTGAACAGCTCGAAAACCGGAACACTCACTTAATGCTATCCCTCGGCCTTATCTTCTCCAGGCTGAACATGCCTGATGCCCCTGAAAACTCCTTACTCTGCCACTCCCTGGGCACAGCAGCAGTGCAGTGGACTGGAGCTCAGAGACCTGCTACTGATTGTGCCTGGCATGATGCAGCTGGGTGCTACCCAGGGTCATAGCTCTGTGGCAGAGCCTCTGCTGAGCATGCAGAAGGTCCCAGGTCCAGTTTGCAGGCAGGACTGGTAGCATCCTCTGCCTGAACCCCTGGAGAGCCACTGCTATCCAGTCTGTGTGTAGACCGATTAAGGGTCTGGAAACTAAGCCTTAGGAGGAGCGCTTGAAGGAGCTGAGAGGATACAGTGGTACCTCGGGTTAAGTACTTAATTCGTTCTGGAGGTCCGTTCTTAACCTGAAACTGTTCTTAACCTGAAGCACCACTTTAGCTAATGGGGCCTCCTGCTGCTGCCGCGCCGCCGGAGCACAATTTTGTGTTCTCATCCTGAAGCAAAGTTCTTAACCCGAGGTACTATTTCTGGGTTAGCGGAGTCTGTAACGTGAAGTGTATTTAACCTGAAGTGTATGTCATCATGTTCAAATAAAGGGCTGTCCCATGGAAGAGGGAACAAGCTGGTTTTCTCCCGCTCCGGAGGGTAGGACTCGAACCAAAGGCTTCAAGTTACAAGAAAGGAGATTCTGTCTAAGCATCAGGAAAAACTTTATGACAGTAAGAGCTGCTTGACAGTCTCCCTCGGAAGGTGGTGGAGTCTCCTTCCTGGGCGGTTTTTAAGCAGAGTTTGGATAGCCATCTGTCATGGATCCCTGGCCTGAAATTCCTGCATTGCAGGGGGTTGGACTAGATGACACTCGGGGTCCCTTCCAACTCTACAGTTCTATGAACACTGAGGTTGAATAGGCCCAACGGCCTGGCTCTGCATAAGGCAGCCTTCTCCGTTGACATTCAACCAGCTCATTATTCAGAAACATGAGGACTAGAATCTTACTTTTAGCGGAAGGGCCCTAGCCCAGCTCTGCATGCACGAGGTCCCAGGTCCAGCCTCCAGGTAGGACAGGGAATGTCCCCAAACTAGTTTTGAACTGCTCTCCCCTTCGCAACAGGGCAAAGAGCCCTTTTCTCCCTGTCCTTTATATAACGGCGTTGTTCGTCCCTCCCTCCTCCCCTCCAGATGTCTAATTACTTTTCTCCCTTCTCCGAAAAGAATCCTGTCCAGACGCCGGCAACTCTCTCTGCTGTTATCGGTGCCCCGGGGGAGGCATTAACATCCTTTATCTCGGCTGCGCAGAACACTTGATAAGGCGCTGCTGCTGGCAGCTCAGTTCCCGACACGTCTCTCTTTTCTTCTAAACCCTCCCCTTTCAACATCGGCCTCGGAGCTTCCCTCCTCCCCACCCGCTAAACCCTGAGCCAGGGTGCCTGCTCTGCTTCCCAGCGCCGCCTGCCTCTCTTCGCATCTGCTCCATCCCTTCAAAACTGATCTCTTTTCAGGGCGCAGAAGCCAGTAAATCCTCTGTGCGGTGCAAGCGGCGAGACAGCCCTAATAACGAGGCTTTGGAGCGCCGCTCAAACTCGGGTAATTTAATAACATTCCGTGTCCGGCACTTCCACTGAGCTCCGGGGCGGCGGGAGGAGAGAGGCCATCCTTCGTTTTGTAACGAGATGCAGCTGGTTTTAAGCACTCGCCAGCTTTAGGAGCAGCACTTGGGTCAATAATGGCTGAGCCGGGAGCTGTGCCACGAGAAATGAGCAAGTGAAATAGCGAAAGTCTCCCGTGAGTGTGCCTGCCGCTTCTCTGCATGAGTCTCTGCTCCAGCCTCACCTTGGCAGGACCCAGTTAATCCCGCCACATAATGGCACGGGTTGCTGCAGGATTCTTTGGTCACGCGAACGTAGTAGTAGTAGTAGTAAAAGCAGGGGGCTCCTGTTGGCCCTCTGCATGAGTTGTTGCCCTGGGTTTGCTGCCTTGGGAGTGCAGTAGTGATTTGCACAGAGAACATGGGCAGACGAGTGAACCCACACTCTGTTTCCTGTGCAAGGTGCCGTTCCACTCCCTAGGACGCAAGCCCAAGGCAGTGACTCATGCAGAGATTCCACAGGAGTGCCAGAAGCGGACTGGGTGAAATATGATTTTCACAACAACCCGTCCTCTCCCCGCAGAGAGAGATTTCCCATCAGCACATGCCTTGTTTCAGATCAGACCCTTCGGCCATCCAGACCACAACCTCCTGAGGGATTCCGTTCCACTGTCGAACAGCTCTTACTATCAGAAAGTTCTTCCTGGTGTTTAGTTGGAATCTCCTTTCTTGTAACTTGAAGCCATGGGTTCGAGTCCTGCCCTCCAGAGCAGGAGTAAACAAGCTTCCTCCATCTTCCATGTGACAGCCCTTGAGATATTTGAAGATGCTTCTCCTGTCTTCTCTCAGTCTCCTCTTCTCCAGACGAACCATACCTAACTCCTTCAACTGTTCTTCATAAGGCTTGGTTTCCAGACTCTTCATCATCTTGGTCTCCCTCCTCTTCCCACCTTCCAGCTTGTCAACATCCTTCTTTAATTGTGGTGCCCAGAATCAGACACAGTACTCCAGGTGTGGTCTGACCAAGGCAGAAAAGAGTGGGACCATAACTTCCCTTGATGAAGACCTTCTGGCTTCATTTGATTTCTACAAGCTATAATGTTATGACAGCAGGAGGAAAGCTGCTCTCTGCTTTGTCCAAGAAATGCGTGATTCGATGCCTTAGTGGTTAAGAGCGGTGGACTCCTAATTTGGGGAACCGGGTTCGCGTCTCCGCTCCTCCACCTGCAGCTGCTGGGTGACCTTGGGCCAGTCACACTTCTCTGAAGTCTCTCAGCCCCACTCACCTCACAGAGTGTTTGTTGTGGGGGAGGAAGGGAAAGGAGAATGTTAGCCGCTTTGAGACTCCTTTGGGTAGTGATAAAGCGGGATATCAAATCCAAACTCTTCTTCTTCTTCTCCATCAGTACCAGTGGGCCGCAGGCCAGTCCGAGGCAGAACTTACTATCTTTCTGACACTCAGTTGGGGGAGCCAGTGTGGTTAGAGCATCAGGACTAAGACCTGGGAGAAAGGCCCCCACTGAGCCATGAAGCTTGCTTGGGTGGCCTTGAAAGCTAGCCTCTCTCAGGCCAACCTCCCTCACAGGGCTGTTGCAAGGATAAAATGGGGAGGAGGAGAACCACGCACAGCTCCTTGGAGAAAGGTAGGGCAGAAATGCAATCAATAAATAGAACCAGAGGCTCATCTGAGCTCTTAAAAAGTTATTTATGGACGAATCCTCTTTGACCTGCCTCCCTGCCACTGGGAAATGGATGGCTGTGGCACCCTGTTCTGCCCCAGCGCCTTGCAGATGGGGGTGGGGTGGCGGGGGGCAGACTTAACCAAAAGCTCCTGAGAGCTCTGGTTGCGGGCCCTGCGGAGGTCTGAGTTTGCATGCAAACTCTAAAGGCAGAACCAGGTTTGGGGGGGGGGGTGGATGCAGAGAAAGCTCACAGGGACACGGCTGGAAATAGATCTGAAGAGTCAAAAGACCAGCCTTGAGCCTTTGGCAGCTGGAAGCAAGGGATTCGAATTTTGTTATTCCGGCTGCTGTTTCCAATGGGTGTTGCTCTCAGATGGGTTGGGAAGGGGGAAGGACTTGCTGGATGCAGTGTGTGTGTGTGTGTATACACTGAGTAACGCCTGGCTTGGTGAGCCATGAGCTGAGGACCCTGCCTGACCCCCCCAGCAGGCCATTCCTGGCCCTGTCCTCTTGCTTCCGAAGTCTTCTTCCTCCACTTAGTTTGCCAGGGCGATGGATGCAACAATTTGTGAGTGCAGAGGGGTGAGCTGAGGTTGTGGCAGGGAGGCGTCGGCAGCCCGTGTGGGTAAATGCGGTAATTAAAGCGCTCATTAACTCCGCTGAGTGGATGTGTGCGATAGATCATTACCGCGAGACAACTTGCGAGCGCACCGGGGCCCGGGTGATGGATGGCTCGCTCGGCAGAGGACGGAGAGGCCGCGGTGCTTGGGGCTGCGCCTGGTCGCCCCCGGGGAGGTCTCCAAACAGTTCCCTCCGGTCGCCTCCAGATGCCTTCCTAGCTAATTGGAGGAGAAGCTTGGAGAGGTGGCGGGGGAGCCGACAGCAAACACACACATGCCTTGGATTCGGTAGAGCAGAACCGCCCAAAGATGGTGGAGAGGAGATGTGATTCCTCGGAGGTTTTTAAGCAGAGGTTGGATGGCCATCCCTCATGGATGCTTCAGCTGTGATGCTTGCACTGCAAGGGGGTGGACTAGAGGACCCCCAGGGGTCCCGTCCATTATTCCGCCCAGGCAGGGCTTGGAAAATACACCCTGCCTGAAGCCCTCGAGAGCTTCCGCCAGCCAGTGTAGACCAGTGGTTCCCAAAGAGAATAGTACTGCCCCCTGGGTGGGGCGAATACCTAAGTGGGGGTTGTTAGGGGGCAGCAGGAGGCCCCTGTAAATGACAGTCAGGCTCTGGAAAGCTGGCATCTCCCTGGATCAAGTTTGTCGGCTTTGCTGAATTAATTGAACAGTTTTTAATTGGGCTTTGAGTGAACGGGCAATTAATTGCCGCTGTTTTGAATTTTATCGTGTCATCATCTCCCTTAGTGCGCCGTGTAAGCTGCTGCTCTGAATAATGCTTTTTGTGGTGCAGAGTAGTGAGCACACGGGGCAAGTTGATGAACCAAGCTGGAAAAGGTTTGGGAACCACTGTTGCAGACAATCTTGGGTGAAATGAACCCAAAGTCTGGCTTCGTCTAAGGCAGTCTTCCTGCGCCTCTGTCGAATTACCCCTTTAAATCACTATGAGGACTGGAAACCTTACTGAGCTGTGGGACTTGTCGCCTAAATAGAAGGGCGCATGCTCTGTGTGCAGAAAGGCTGGGACTGGCTCCCCATCCGAAAGCCCAAAGAGCTGCTAGCAGTCACAGTCCTGAGATGGATGGCTTGGTGTCCTGACTCAGTATAAGGCTGCTTTTGACTTGTCAAGAACCATGAAGACCAGCCTCTTGCTTCATTTTCAGGGGAGGGTCCACAAGCTCCGTGCTCGAGAGGCCTCTTCCAAACTCTCCAATTTCTATAATTCTGCAGTTAGCCCCTCGTGCTTCTCAGCCCTGCCATAAGCATACCTTGCCGCTAAACCTCTCCCTCCCATTTGCTCCTGCAGGTCCCGTCACCAACGCCTTCATCACCCTGGCTCCAGCCAACATGCTAAACCCGGAGAGCAAGCCCCGCGTCCCCCTGCCCAAGTTCAGCCGCCACCTCTACACCATGGAGAACGCGGGGAGCCCTGCCAGCGAGGGGATGATGCTGTGCCTGGGAATGCATCAGAAGGTAGGGGGGGGTCTTTGGCTGCTTCCCCAGCAAACATGGACCAAGTGACCACCAAGCTAGAAACCCCCCTTCGCTCTTGAGGATGGTCTCACTAAGCCTCAATAGATTTGAGGCTATTTCTGGGGGGTTTGATCCTCAGTTGGAAAGGCACAGTTGCAGAATCGTAGAGTTGGAAGGGACCCAAAGGGTCGTCTAGTCCAATCCTCTGCGATGCACGGGTCAAAGTTAAGAATAAGGCCTTTTGGCTGCCCAGAATAGAGAGCGGGACGTGTCTGAACTAGAAGAATGTACGAAGGGGGAAAAATGAAATGAAAAGAAGATTCATTGCTCTTCCACTCTCACAGCTCAATCTTCAGAGATGGCGATTGCCCATGATTCTTGGCTAGAGATGCTCGCGGGAGATCTTGCAGGAACTCAGACAGTCCTGGGAGATCTCGCAAGCCCATGCCAGAACTGGCACGTGGAGGGGGCCTTGTCCCCCACCCCCAGCAAGGCAGGGGGCTTAAAAGGACTTCTGTCTTGCTTGCATCTAATAATAGTAGTAATAGTAATAATAGTAGTAGTAGTAATAATAATATGCAGCCCATCTGGCTGGGTTGCCCCAGCCACTCTCAGTGGCTTCCAACACATATAAAAACATAAAAAACTTCCACATATAGGGTTGCCTTCAGATGTCTTCTAAAAGTTGTATACAGTGGTACCTTGGGTTACAGACGCTTCAGGTTACAGACGCTTCAGGTTACAGACTCCGCTAACCCAGAAATAGTACCTCGGGTTAAGAACTTTGCTTCAGGATGAGAGGCCCCATTAGCTAAAGTGGTACCTCAGGTTAAGAACAGTTTCAGGTTAAGAACGGACCTCCAGAACGAATGAAGTTCTTAACCCGAGGTACCACTATAGTTATTTGTCTCCTTGACAGCTGCTGGGAGGTCGTTCCACAGGGAGGGCGCCACCACTGAGAAGGCCCTCTGCCTGGTTCCCTCTCACCTCCCTTCTCGCAGTAAGGGAACCACCCTCAGAGCTGGACCTCTGTGTCTGGGCTGAACGATGGGGGTCTACAGGGCTGAGTTTGTCTTTCTCTTGCAGTTTGTAATTGCTTTCTCTGATTACACAGCAGACCAAATTAAGACATGTTTTATAGCAGGAGAGGGGGAGAGAGAAGGGACGGAAGTGGGCGAAGGGAACACACCTCTGAGCTCTGCATGCCTGTGTACCAAGCCTCCCTCCCCTTCCGATGCAAGCAGGAGCAGGTGGCTGTTCCCTGCTGGAAGAGGCGATGCAGATCTGAGAGAGGCAGGGCTGAATGTTCTGGTACAATTATCCCTCAGGGAAAGGAACAGGTTGGCAGGAGAGAGAGAGAGGGAGTGTATTATAATCCTGTTGTTGGGCACTGAGGCAGTAATAGGCTGGAACGTCTCCATCCCACCTTGGCATCTCGAGGGACGAGGTCGGCCATAACGCATAAATTAACTTCCAGTGTTGGGGAGGCCAGGAAGATCCCGGCCAGCTCAGCCTCCTGTCCCCACAGGGGCCAAACACTTGCGCCAAAGGGAAGCCCCCCAGCAAGATCCGAGTGCATGAGGCCTCTTCCTTCCTGTCGTTTCCAGCACCTGAGATTCAGAAGCATTGGTGCCTCTGACCGTGGAGGCTGAGCATAACCATCCCGGCTCGTACCCCTTAATAGCCCATTCCTCCACCATGCATTTGTCCAATTCACTTTTAAGCCATCTGGGTTGCTGGCCATCACCACTTCCTGTGGGAAAGAGTTCCGCAGTTTAACAAAGGATCTGCCTTGAATCTTCCAACCGGGCCTTCCTTGTGTCAGCAGCTTAGATCTGAAGTGCCTCAAGGACTGCCCGATTACTTCTGCCCTGCCTTGATCAAAGAGACCTTCTGGCGTGGCACTCTTGTTGCTGTCAGGCAGCTGGTCTCCTTCCCTCTTTGAGACTTGGGTTTCACAAGAGCTGGGCCTCTGCTCCGATCCAGGAGGTTCTCCTTTCTGCCTGGGACCCTTCTCTTGGGTTCATGCAGGTGGCTTTGAGTGGAGACCAGGTGACTTCAGGGACACTAGAGGTGGACAGGGGACGGGGAGACGGTCCCTCTACCCGCTGGCGAGCTTTCCGGGGACACCTGGCTGCCTGACTGCAGGGAAACGGGAGGTGGCTTTGCTCTCATGTCCCCCACAACGTCATAAAATCTCAGCCTCCCCACTCAAACCCGCCAACACCCCTTTGCCAGGAATGCATTTCGTTTTCCCAGCAAGGGGTTGCGTCCGATGCCCTCTCGCAGCCGCTCCAAGGAGAGGGAGAAGGAGGGAAGCCGGCGTTTCATCCGCCTTGCCTGTTAACCATCGCTCACTGCGGAGGCATTTTCTCCTCTCCTGCCTGTCTCCTCTCCCCCCAAAACACAAAGGGTGCTTTGAAGTGTTATCTCTCCTGCCTGTCATTTTCCCCTCTCCACCCGCGAGACTGATGGGGCCGTCTTCTTTGATGGATTAGCTCCTTGCAAAGGGAGGCCTCGTGCCCGCTCCTCTCCCCTGGCACCACACGGCTTGTCCTTTTCTTCTTCTGAGTTTCCTTGAGCTGCGGCGGGCAAAGTGTCCGGCCGCCCACCCCAAGGCTCTCGCCAGGTATCTCATCTAGCGTTCTTGTAACAGGTTCCCAGGAGCGTCCGCTGTCAGCCCTGCTCCTTTCCTCTGCAACGTTGACAGCGGCCCCAAACCTCCAAGGTGCGATGTCTCTTGTTCACACAGCAAGAGGAAAGATGTTTCCGAACCAAGAAAGGGGGTTGTTCAGGTTGGATTGGTTTGGGAAACTTCAGCTCCCCCTCATCTTGGGGAGTCTGGCAGAATCCTGACAGCAGAACAAGATTCTAGCCCTCATGACTGCTTGGGGGAGGGTGGGAGACTGAAAACTTGTGAGAACATATAAGAAGAGTCCTGCAGGGTCAGGTCAGTCAGGGCTCATCTAGTCCAGCTTCCTGTTTCTCACAGTGGCCAACCAGCAGTGTTTGAAATTAGTCTGGCTCCAGGTGCGTTTTGCACCTAGCTATCGGCCACTTGCAACCAAGTGAAAATTCCTGGGTGCCAGGATGTCGTCTGAACATCACCATCTGGAGGTGCAGGCCTGGGCATCCTTGGACCTCAACTGTTTTCACACACTAATACGCCATCCTGTAGAATTCCGTCCGTTGTATTTTATCTGCACAATCAGGATGAATTTCAGCAGCCAAAATGCTTTTTCAGTGCAGCCTGAGCAAGAGCATTGAGCAACGTTACAGTGAATTGTTGTCACTTGTCTTCGCTTCCCCCACTGCCCTGCTGAGAGCTGTGAATGCCTACGTTATGAATGGTCTGTGTCACTAGGAAGAAAAAGAGGTCGGAATGGCTGATATATATATGTGGACTGCCCCTGCATCAAGTGACTTTTCTTCTTTACGTTCTCAGAGCTCTTAACCCAGCCAGGGGCGTAGGAAGGGGTGTGTGGTGGGGGCGGTATGATCCCAGAGGAGGTGACAAGATCCCCCCGGGGCAGATCGCGCCGCTGCGGCGCAATCGGCCCCCCACCAGAAGGATCACGCCTCCCCCGGGTTCACAACATGTTCGCCGCTCCGGGTGCCGGAATGGCTAGCTCTACCACTGAACCCAAGGTTGTCCCCTGAACTAGCCAGATGTTTAACTGAGAATCAATCAGAGTCCGTCCCTCATTTGGAAAATAAGACTTAAGAACCGCCTTGCCCCCAAATGGCATCTAGACATTCTGTTTTGGCAACTGCAACCTTGGTTTAAGGAGTCGTTTAGTGCCTGGCTTGTGTGTCTCGAGTTTCTAACACTGCAGACCGTATCCTCCTTCTGGGAAGAGGACCTGAGTGTGATAGTGGAGGGAGAACATAGCCATTGTAGCTAGCAGGATTAATTTTGGTCAGTTCTCTTTTCAGAGCCATCTGCAAGAACCCATGAAGGGGCCAAAGGAGAGGAGCCCTTAATTCCAGCATCCTTTTCTCACAGCGGCCAACCAGGTGCTTATGGGAAACCAGAAAGCAGGACACAGGCTGCTGGAGTCCAGAAGCATCGCTGCTTCTGCTCCTGGGGCTAACTGCTTCTGATGCAGCATTTTTTGAGCCGCTGGTTGCATTCTGAAAAGCCATCGGCATCAGTTGTGCAGAACCATTTCGCTTGTCGCTCCTGAATTGAGGGTTCTTTCGCTCGTTTTTGAGGCTGTGCTTTTGTCCCCAGTTTGTTTTAAAACATAGCTGCTTTTTTTTTAATACCACCCTCTGACGGAAACATTTTCCAGGGCGGTTTTACCACAGACCGTAAAACAGCAATAAAAAAAAGCAGCACAGTTCAATAAAAAGCAGAACCCAGCGTTGACAGAAAATAAATAAATCAGAGGTTGGAAACCTGGGAAAATGAGAAACGTATCTGCTTGGCATCAGAAAGACACGAAGGCAGGGAAGTTTTAAACGGATGATGTTTTATTGTGTTTTTAATATTTTGTCGAGAGCCGCTCAGAGTGGTTGGGGCAACCCAGCCAGATGGGTGGGGTATAATTAATGAAATTACTATTACCATTTGGTGTCAGACCAGGCGAGAGAGAGAGAGAGAGAGAGATCATGTCCCCCACAAGTAGGGGGAACAGCTGAAAAGACCCACGTTAGCCACCCACCTCGTCCAAGGCAGCCTGGGCAGGTGGACTTAAGAAAGGGCTCCACATTCTGTGGATTCCATTTGTATTTTTTTGAAGCGCCTATCTTGTTGCAGTATGGAAAGCTTTAATGAAAATCTCAAGACAACATGGGCAGGTGTCTGGGGCAAGTGGGGAGTGACTGATAGCCACATCATCTTGAGGTCTGGGGGACTTCAGGTTTCCAGGGGCTGAAATTGCCTACCCCCAGGCCACAGGAGGATCTTTCACTAGGCTTCCCATTGGTCGGCCGCTGTGAGAACAGGCTGCTGAAGCAAACTTTGTGAGGAATGGTTGAAGGAGGTAGGTATGTTTAGTCTGGAAAAGGGGAGACAGGGGAGATATGAGAGCCAGCTTCACATATCTAAAGGACTGGCACATGGAAGAGCTGTTCAGCAGTGGAACAGTCTCCCTCGGGAGATGGTGGACTCTCCTTCTTTGGAGGTTTTTAAGCAGAGGTTGGATGGTCATCTGTCATGGATGCTTGAGCAGAGATTCCTGCATTGCAGGGGGTTGGGCTGGATGACCCTCGCGGTCCCTTACAACTCTATGATTCTGTGACTAGATGGGCCACTGGCCTGACCTTTATTATGTCCTTGAAGGTGAAGAAGGACCTAGAGGGGCAGAGAGAGAGAAGCAAGAGTTTCTGTAACCTTTGAAAAAGGACGCAGCTCCCTTGCTATAAAATAAAACAGAGAGATTGCTGTGAAGGTCCTCTCGCTGTGTGTTTTGTGTGCGTTGAGAGAGGGAGAGAAACCCCAATAACATAATGTCTCCCTTTTGCAGACAGTAATAATCTAGAGATGATAGGGGGGAGGCTGGAATGAGAGTGCCAGAGCCGGGCTCTGCGGATCCCCTCCGTCCTGCGCGCAGGATAAAGATCTCCTCTATCTCCCATTATCGGCTGCGTGTCTGCTCCGAAATTAGAACAGAGAGTCTCGGGCTGCGTGTCTGGAGTTCACGATGAGCTGCTGCTGAGGCTCGAGGTGGTGGGGGGAGGTTTTCCCTTTCCCACTGGTGACGGGAGGCAGGTTTTCAGGCACTTCTGCAAGGTGGCAGAACAGCTGCCTTGCACGCAGAAGGTCCCAAGTTCGAATCTCCAGAGACGACTGAGCTAGAGAGCTTGATGGTTTAGCTCCGTATAAGGCACCTTCCTAGTTAGATCAGCTCTTTGCTTGGAATCATGAGGACCAGAATCTTGCATTATTTGGAAGGAAAGGACCACAGCTCGCTCACAGACCACCTGCTTGGCGTTCAGAAGGTCCCTGGTCCAGCTCCCCACTAATGTCAAGGCCAGGTGGGGCCTGAAACCTTGCCGAGCCACTGCCAGTCTGTGTGGACAATACTGAGGTTGTTGAGGTGTGGTCAGGAAAGGAGCCCTGTGTGGTCAGGCCGGGTAGTGAAAGGCCTCATGTAGCTAGTAATTTCTTCCGGCTTTGTTGCTTGGGGAGACTCCTGTGAGCCAGAGGGCGACCCTCCTTGGTCCCTACACCCAGGGGTCCCTGCCCCCAATTCCGATGCTTCTCTTTCAGCGTGCAGCAGCGCAGAGTCCCAAAATGGCTCTCTGGGCACAGAGTGCTGAGCTTTGGCATGCCAAATGGCAAAGCTGCCTCGAACCGCAAAGGTGTCTGGGACTGGTTGGAGGCAGAGGAATGAGGGGGTCCCAACTGGGGGAACCCCAAGGAAGGAAGGCTCAGAGCCCAGGGAGTGGTGGTGGGACAAGAGTGAGTGGTCAGAGGGAGTAGCCTGGGGGGAGGAGGTGTCAGAAACTGGAGAGGTAACAGGGCTTAGTGAGCAGGGAGAGTTTGTGGCAGAGGGAAGTCCAGGCAGAAACTGAAGCAGGAGAGGAGGGAGGCCAGGAGGCAGAGGGGAAGTCTGGCTGGTAGAGAGTCACAGGTGTCTCCCCCTCCTGCTGCAAAAAGCTCCCCTCCCTGCTGGCCTCCCAGAACCAGGAGAGGCATGAAAAGGGTGGAGGAGAGGTTGGCTGCATGATGGCCCAGTCTCCGATTGCTTGGGGGAAACCCTGGAGAGGAGGGGACTTAGGCAGCTGTGGGAAGGCAGGGACTTTTGATCTCAGCAACTGCTTCATGGGGACAAGACCTACCAGAGATTATTTGGTGTGCTCATTGGGCCTGGCGCTCCTGTGCAGATCCTGGTTTTGCTAATAAAGACTTGACTGCAAGTCGCTCGGTGTGATTTACTGCTGCTCTCTCCTGTCGAAAGGCATGTTCAAACCTTGCTCCCTCCTGCGGCCTGCCTTGTCACTCCTCTCTCATGGCCGGCCAGCTGATCGTATCAGTCCCCTCTCTCTCTGATGGATGTCTTCTCAAAAAAAAAAGCCTCTCAAGCAATCGTTTTGTCCCCTGTTATCACTGTTGGTGCGGTGTGATCCTCTTCCTTTAAAAGAATTCCAAGGCTGGCAGAGCTTCTCCGGATCTCTTTGTGAGAGATTATCCCTTTAGCTTCTTCCTTAAGCGCTGCGGAAACTCTTTATCGGGGAGCACTTGAAATTCTTTGGCTTCCGTCCCCATCATTATGCTGGAATATAGCTTTTGCTCCTAGGGTGTGGCTCTTAAGCCGACAGCTTGCCTTTGGCATCAGCTCGACCGACGCAGAAACCTGGGACATACCTCAATCCAGGGCTCAATCCCCAGCAGAGAGAGCTGGAGAGCTCTCTGGAGAGCTACTGCCAGCCCATGCTGGGAATATTGAGCTAGGTGGCCCCAACAGCCCAACTCGTATGTATTTAAAATAGCTGTGTGGGAACCATGAGGGTTATATGCTTAGTTTTGTGTAAAGCAGTTTCTTGTATCCTCTGCATGGGGGTTAAGGGTTTTTTATTTCATGCTGTAGTGTGTGTGTGTTTGATATAACAAAAAGAACATAACAACAGATAAAAATTTAAACATGGAAAACAAAGCTATAGAATGGGCATAAAACGGGCACAGTTGCACATTGGTTGAAATAACAGAAGTCTGTGAGTACAGTCATACCTCGGGTTACAGACGCTTCAGGTTGTGCATTTTCGGGTTGCGCACTGCGCCAAACCCGGAAGTACCGGAATGGGTTACTTCTGGGTTTTGGCGCATGCGCAGAAGCGTGAATCGCAACCTGCACGTGTGCAGACACGGCGCTACAGGTTGCAAACACTGCTGGTTGCGAACGTGCCTCCCGCACAGATCACATTCGCAACCCGAGCATCCACTGTATGGGATATAGGCATTACCTGGTTATCAAGTCTAGTGGGGACAGCCTGGGTAGCTCTGTTGGTTGGAGCATGTTGCTGACAAGGCCAGGGTTGCAGGTTCAATCCCCACAAGGGACAGCTGCAAATTCCTGCATTGCAGGGGGTGGGACTAGATGATCCTCAGGGTCCCTTCCAACTCTGCAATTCCGTGCCAGATTTGCCAGGCTTGTAACAAGGGTCTCGAAAATGATGGTCCTTCTCTCTGTGTATGTAATAAAGGAGTGCCAAATCATACAAAAAGTGCATGGGAGTTCTGGTCAAAATCTCAAATTACGCACAATTTCCTCCCATTTTCCAGAGCAGTGGGTGCCCAACGCCCTATGTATGATTTGTCAGCTGTTTCCAATTGGGTTGCAATTATTGTTTGAGCTGCTCAGACCATCTATAAGACTGGTTCTTTTGACAACATGTCTACACAATGACATTTTCAAAAATATCCTTGGCTTGTATCTTGAGGCCTCTGTTCTTCTGTCTCCCACAGGGATCCGGAGAAAGCAACCTGGAGAAAAAAGAGCGTCTGTACTCGCAGATGTGTGCGACAAGAGAAAAGGTGAGGCTCTCTATCCCTGCAACAGGCGAGTTTTGAGTTGTGAGAGGCTTGATCTTGACACATTGCAGACTTTCTTTTTTCTTGACCAAATCAGATTTATTGCTAGTTAAGTCAGCCATCGTGCCATTTGCATACATAGACAATAAAAACAAGGCAGGTGTATAAGGCGCACTAAAATACCATTAGCATTTTGCTTTGCAGTAAAGTTTTGGCAATTTTTTTTTTAACAGTAGGCCACACTGTGCACTGCGGCAGGTAATCCTTCACTTTGCTCCCCTTGAAAAGCTGAAATTGAAAAATAAAAACCTTGAGAAATAAAAGCCTAATGCCAGGCGGCAGAGACGTGCTTTTTGAAAAAAGAACCGTGAAAAATCAGATTGGGCCTCTGGTGGAAGCAGTGAGGGGAACCATCAAATCCTTAGAGTTGGAAGGGACCCCTGAGGGTCATCCAGTCCAACCCCCTGCAATGCAGGAACCTCAGCTAAAGTGCTCCTGATAGATGGCCGCCCAACCTCTGCTTTAAACCTCCAAGGAAGGAGAAGCCACAACCTCCCGAGGGAGACGGTTCCACTGTCAAACTGGTTGTGTCGACCCCAGAGCAACTCTCCAAAGCGACTTAATCTCTCTCATCTTAAAAACCGGGAGGGGAGAAAGGGGTCAGGCAAGACTTTGGCAGGGGAAGAGAGTCACCAGTTCTACAGTGGTACCCCGCAAAACGAATGCCTCGGAAGACGAAAAACTCGCTAGACGAAAGGGTTTTTCGTTTTTTGAGGTGCTTCGCAAGACGGATTTTCCTAAGGGCTTGCTTCGCTAGACGAAATGGCCCTGCCTCTCGTGTCATGGTGACGGTCGCTCGCTTCCCCGCTCCTCCGGCTCCCTCCCACCTTCCGGCTGATGGTTACGCCGCTGCCCACCCCCCTCGCGCGCTCCCCTCAGAGAGCCGTTGCCGCCAGCGCCTCTCTCTCCCTGGAGTTGCGCTCCTGAGCCCCGCCACCCTCCAGCAACCGCGTCGCATGGTGGCCACAACGCGCGGGTGAGTCTGAGGTACCAGCTGCGGCAGCTGTCCTGCTTTTCCCCGCCCCTCCCTGCCGTTGTTAGTGTTTAACTGCAGTGGTGTTTCGCAAGATGAAAAAACTCGCGGAACGAATTAATTTCGTCTTGCGAGGCACCACTGTATATTGGATGCAGCTATCTTAAGGGTTTGCATGGGCAAAAGCTGTGTTGGCAGAAGCTCATGGAATTGCAATGCCCTCTGGATGAATGTGGGTTTCGCCATCCCAGGATGGAGTGCCTCTTCTGAATAGAGCCATCCCTCAAATTCTGCCTGGTGGGAGACAGGTTTTCTCCACCTCTTGCCAGGGATGGAGGTCACTGTGGCCCTCACACCAGCCACCTTCTTTGCCGCTGAGTTCAGGGTCCAAGGACGGGCAAAGGCCAATAATCTGATCCTTCCTCCACTTCTCCTCCCGCCCTGGTTCCGCTCCCCATTTAGTTTTTAACCCTCTTTTCCCCTTGCAGAACTTGATGGGCGACCAGGAGCAGCTGAAGATCCAAGTGACTCAGCTGGAGGAAGAAGTGGGCACCTTGCGCAAGATCAACAAAGGCCTCTTCGACTTCTCCAGCCGCCTCATCATGAAGCAGGGCAAATAGCAGGGGGGGGGGGGACCTGCTCCTCCGAGCCCAGCCTGGTGGCAGCAGAGTGCTGCCCCCCTTGGGACAAGAACCTGGCGGCAGCCACACACAGCGCCTGGGTGCCCAAACTCTTCCCTGGTCAGAGGGGCAGGAACGCTGTTCATACCCTTGTCCGCTGGCAGGACCGGACTTCACACATCCAGAAATGGGGGGGGGGGGCAGAGATGGTGTAAGTCAGAATGGTTCGAACAGGACGTTGCAAAAAGACATGGCCGTTCCCCCTTCCTGCTCCTCTGCCTCAAACCAACCAACGGGCCCTTTCTGCATCCTCTCGTTTTGCAAAGGATTCTGGGCTGCACCGTACGACCTGTTGCTGCTCCACCGCTGCCTTTGCCGCCAGGGATTGATGATCAGTAGTACCCCTGCTTCCTTTGGGGGGGCATGCAGGTGGCTTTTGGGGGTTCACCAGCCATTCTGGCATTCCGCAGGCAGATCTCCTGGCCACTGTCAGTCCAGGAGGAGAACGGTCCAAAGCCATTGTCAGCAAAGAGGCCTCAATTCCTTTTAACACTGTGTTTTTGAGAGCGACAGAGAGCCCCCCCCCCCCCAGAAGTGGGGGAGAGGGGAGAGTCTTGTGTTTCATCGTTCCGCAGGCTGCAGAAATGAGGCATTGGATTCTGGGCTGGGTAAACCTCTCTGGGTGAGTTGTGCTTCTCAACGGTTCTCTCCCCTCATTAAAAACATGCACAAATCTCCTAAGCGCTCCCTGCTTTATGAAAGCTAGCCATTCAGGGGTTATGCACCCTCCATGCCTTTTTTACATGCAGGGAGAGATTTATTTATTTACATTCTATTGAGCCTGTGCAAATTAGACCTTCCTGCCATTGAACTGAACCACTAAAATCCACGCAGCTCCGTCATGCACGGTGCGCCAGATCGTATCCTTAACCCTCCTCTTGTTGATCAGGACATGCAGCTCCGTATCCCAAGCTGCTTTTTTTGTACTCTGGTGAATCTGCTTCTCCTTCCTGTCCTCTCTCTTCCCCTACAACCCTTGTCTTTCTTAATTTCTCTTCCTTTAAAAGAAATACCTCTGATTCCATGTCAGAACAAATCCTTTTCCTTTTACTTCTTGTTTTTTTGTACTTTTTTAAAATAAAGGACTGTTTACCGAAATTGCATTTTGGTGGAGTGTTTAGAGAGAAGGCGACTTGAGAGGCAACGGGATTGAAGCATATAAAATTACGCATGGAGAAAGTTGACTAGAGAAAGGGCTTTTCCCTCTCACAACACTAGATCTCGAGGACATTCAAAGAAGCCGAATGCTGAAGGCTCCTCTTGCCCTTAGTCATCACAGCTAAATGGAACCTCCAGATTCAGGGGCAGCCTATCCCTGAATGCATTGTTGCCCTGATACCCTGCCCATGGCCAACAGCAGGACCCAACTGGCCTTTGGAGGCATTTGCTTCCTCCTTCGGCAGAGGGCAAACTGCCATGGTGGTGGCCGTTGGCACTTCTCTGCAGAGAGGTTTCCCCGCTTGCCTCCGGGTCTTTGCAGGAGGCGCATCGCTCAGTACACAGAATCCTAGAATTGTAGTTTGAAAGGGGCCCCAGCAGTCTCATCTGCAATGCTGGAATCTCAGCTACGGCATCCATGACCGAGGGCCACCCAACCTCTGCTTAGAAACCTCCAAGGAAGATGTGGCTTCGCAAGCTGATCTGCAGATCTCGGGTTCTTCTTTCCCTACTGCACAACGGGAGCGGCTTGGGCACGTCCCATTCAATCTCATCTCTCTGCTCCAGACCAGGGTTGACATCTCGGCCCCTGGAGCTGAGCGCTCTCATCCTGGCTTCCTGGAGGGCCCTTTGCTTCTCTGAGCGCAGGGTGGGACCAGCAGCTTCCTCCTCGAGCAAGTAGGCGCCTTGGGATGCAGAGATCACTTTCTGGTTGTCATTCCTCCCTGAAGACCCCGCTGTTTCTGCAGCAGCGCCAGGCAGAGGCTGCCATTTTTATATCCGGCTGTTCAGCCTCTAAGCCAGCTGTTCCTGGATTTTTCTCCGGGCGGCCGCCATCCCCCTTGGTTCCATAAACTCATCCCCAGTGCCCCCTGCCCTGGAAAATGCAACCGCAGTTTGCATGGCACACTGAGAGAACAGCGCAGTGAAATTCAAAGCATCGGCGATTAATGGCACACATAATACAAAACCCAGTTAAAGCTAATTCTACGGAAGGGGCGAAATTGATTCAGTGGTGGCCCAGTCATTTGCAACTCCAGCGCACCCCTAGAGGAAATGGGGGGGGGGGAGAGAAGGCAAAAGACCTATTCGCAAACCGTTACTCTGTGGAACTCGCTGCCAGAAGATGGGATTGCTACTTGCTTAAGGCAACTTGTAACATGTGGGATGCACATTAAGAGCAAAAGATGCTCTTAATCATGAGGTAAAAGATTCACATTGCAGGGGGTTGGACTAGATGACCCTGAAATCCCTTCCAGCGATTCTATGGGAGGAGGGAGAAGCAGTTTATCATCCTCTGAGGCCCTTTTTCGTGTGCCCCTTTCTCATGAGGTCCGGAGGGTGGCAAGGCAAGAGCAGGGCCTTCTCTGCAGTGGCTCCCTGTTTCTGCAATGCTCTCCCCAGGGAGGTTTGCCTGGAGCCTTCACTATGCACCTTTAGGTGCCAGGCAAAAATGTTCACTTTTAGCCAGGCCTTTGCTGATTTAAATGTGTTGTGGAAGGGGAGATTGCTTGTTCCTTTCTACTCTAATTTTTATTATGTATTTTCTGTTTTTTATACCACGATTGTATGTTGTGAACCACCCTCAGGTCTATGGGTATAGGGTGGTATACAAATTTAATCAATAATGATGCCTGCTATAACCCCGTAACAGTGTTTTTAATGGAGCCTCCATGTCCCAGCACAATCTACCCCAGAAGGAGGAACAGCCATTACAAGGGGCAGGGGGGCCCACTAATGTGGATGAGTTAAAAATAGAATTATAAAAATGTATAGAATTATAAAACTGTAGGGACGCAGGTGGTGCTGTGGGTTAAACCACAGAGCCTAGGGCTTGCCGATCAGAAGGTCAGCGGTTCGGATCCCCGCGACGGGGTGAGCTCCTGTTGCTCGGTCCCTGCTCCTGACCTGGAAAAAACTGTCTGCGGACAAACATTGGCTCCCTCGGCCAATAAAGCGAGATGAGCGCCGCAACCCCAGAGTCTGCCACGACTGGACGTAACGGTCAGGGGTCCCTTTACCTTTTTATAGAACTGTAATGTCGGAAGGGGCCATAGGGGTCATCTAGTCCAACCCCCTGCAATGCAGGAATCTTTGGCCCAACTTGGGGCTCGAACCCACGACCCTGAGATGAAGAGCATCTTTTGCAAGAGTCTGAATTCATCAGTCAATCCACACACAGAGATTCTGAATTCCAGTTTCTGGAAACCATAAAAGGGGAGAGGGCCTTGTGGAACCTCCAGGTCAGAGGCAGTCTATCTGGATTCTTAACTTCTTCCTGGTATTTTGCCACTGTAGGAACAGGTTGGGCTGTTGGGTCTCCTTAAGTTCTTCCTTCTCTTTTTAAAGCATTTTCCCTCTTAAAGCAGGAGCGGGAGACCCAGCAGGCTATTCCCAAAAGTGGGGAGAACCCATTTTGATTTAAAGTGTGGCTTAATAACCCAGAGTGTCTGGACCGACTGCCCATCTCGCGTGCCAGTAGGCTTAGATAATAGTGCTTTTAGCTTAATCAATGCCTGCTCCCCTCGTTCCAACAAGGAGCTGAGGGTTGTTTTATGTTTTCAGGAGGAATGCATATTTTGATCCGTTCCTGACCTCGCAAATTAAAGAGTTTTTAACGGGGCCCGTCAGCCAGATGGGTTTATTCCGCTGTCCCCAGAGAACCCCGGACCGATTTTTTTTATTAAAAAAACACAAGCGAACTATTCAAGCTACGGAGGCAGTGATGCTTTCAAATAGCAGTTGCTGGAAGTTTCAGGAAAGGAGATAATGCTGTTGGTTCTGCTTGGCCACTGCAAAGACAAGGTGCAGGATGGGGCCCCTTGGGGGTCTGATCCAGCCACTTCTGACCTTCTGATGGACAAATTTGTGTCTGGTAAGACTATTCTTGGCTACTAGCCATGACGGCGATGCTCTTGCCTACACGGTCGCAGTCAGCAATGCCACACCCGCCATCATTTCTCCGATGAAAATAGGGACGTCCCAAGCGAAAGCAGGACTTTACCGGGATCAAATCAGAAACTGGGACGGCTTCTGTCAATCCGGGTCTGTACCTGGAAAATAGGGACACTTGGAGGGTCTCAGATGCTGACTCCTGAGCCCTGTATCTACAGCTGATGTAGGTACCTACGGGACCACCTCTCCTGGTATGTCCCACGGAGAACCTTAAGGTCCACAAATGACAACACCTTGGAGGTCCCAAGTCAGAAGGTGGTTAGATTGGTCTCACCTAGGGCCAGGGCCTTTTTAGTACTGGCCCCGACTTGGTGGAACACTCTGTCAAAAGAGACTAGGGCCCTGCAGGACTTGACATCTTTCCGCAGGGCCTGCAAGACAGCTGTTCCGCCTGGCCTTTGGCCAAGGCACAGTCCTTTGGTAATCCTCACAGAACTCTGGCCCAATGGTTGCCATTAATTTGAATCTGAACTGATTTTAGAATGTATTTCAATTACAGTCATACCTCGGGATAAATACGCTTCAGGATAAGTATTTTCGGGTTGCGCTTTGCGGCAACCCGGAAGTAACGGAGTGCGTTACTTCCGGGTTTCGCCGCCCGCGCATGCGCAGACGGTCAAAATGACGTCACGCGCATGTGCGGAAGTATGCAACCCGCGCATGCACAAACGCGTCTTACGTTCTATTCAGGATGCGAACGGGACTCTGGAACGGATCCCATTCACATCCCGAGGTACCACTGTAATTGACTGTGATTTTATGTAAACTGCTATTTTTACTGTTGATAGCCACTCTGAGCCCAGCTTTGGCTGGGGAGGGCGGGATATAAATAAAATATTATTATTATGAATATCTGAATATCTCCTACTGTTTATTTATTGCGTTCATATACCCCCTTTTCTCTAAGAAGCGCAAGGTGGTATACATGCTGCTCCCTCCTTCATTTGATCCCCACAACAACCCTGTGAGGTTGGTCATGCCAAGAGGTGGTGGCAGCCGGGGCCACGCCTAGGGAGCCTCAATTTGAACCCTGCTCTCTCCCCCGAGCCAAATACTCTAACCACTGTGCCACGCTGTCTCCCAAGCCTCTGCTTGCACGTTTGGGGGGCAAGAGGCAGCAGCACTATTAGATCACGGTGGCTGGCCAATTGCGGCCGCCCACACCCCAAACTGGCAATCTCCATCCTTTTCTCTTCTCGGAAATAAGGTGCCTCATCTATCTCACTTTAGCCTGTCAGGGCACCAGAAATGAAAAATTGGCTTGCCAGCAGTGGGGTTGAACTGGTCCTTGCCAACGGTGGGGTTTCCTGCCAGGGTCTTCCATCTCCCCTCTGATTCTAGATAAAACCTGGCCTCTGGGACACCATCTCCCCACAGCCCCCCACAGCCTTTCAAATGGGGGTTTGGGGGAACAGGCCTGCCTTCCTTGTATCTTGCGCACCTGCCTTGGCCATCGATCTAGTTAATTAACTGTCGGCCGTTGAGCAGATAAACTATCCATCCTGGGAATTTGCTTAATTGCTTATTTGGACTTGGTGCTAATATATGGTTTTTTTTGTGTGTGTTAAGGAAAACTCTCCCTCTGTGCTATTCTTCCAAGAAGACGGTCTTTCTTCCTTTCCCCTCCCGTTGGATTCGGTCGCCAAAACTGCTGCCTTCTCAGCCTTGCAGAGAGAGGCTGGTCCTTCGCCCTTCTTGAATAGCTCCGTTGGTTACAGCACGGTGCTGATCGTGCCAAAGGCTGCAGATTCAATCCTTTAAGAAGGATGTTGACAAGCTGGGATGTGGGCCCAGGAGGGCGACCAAGATGACCAAGGGCCTGGAAACTAAGCCTGATGAGGAGCGCTTGAAGGAGCTGGGGGTGTTTAGCCTGGGAAAGAGGAGACCGATAGCCATCTTCAAATATCTGAAGGGTTGTCACATAGAAAATGGAGCAAGCTTGTTTTCTCCTGCTGTGGAGGGCAGGACTCGAACCCATGGCTTCAAGTTACAAGAAAGGAGATTCCAACTAACAGTTGGCAGGTGATGGACTCTCCTTTCCTGGAGGCTTTTAAGCAGAAGTTGGATGGCCATCTGTCATGGATGCTTTAGCTGAGATCCCTGCATTGCAGGGGGTTGGACTGGATGACCCTTGGGTGTCCCATTCCAATTCTTACCATTCTATGATTCAAAACCCCTTGATCTGAGAAGAGGCCTTCTTTGCTTTCAGGAGGGAAGCCTTTTCTGAACAGAGGCATGACTCCACCTCTGGAAAGTTTCTCCTCTGATCAGGGATGAGGAACAAGCCCTCTGACAGATGCTGCTCGATTCCATCTCCCAGCCCTAACCATTGGTCCTGCTGGCCGGCCAGGGCTGCTGGAAGTGGAGTCCGAGAACATCCAGAGAGGGCCACTGGCTCCCACATCTCTCTTTCCAGCTAAGACACATCCATTTCCACCTTGGTGTCTGGGGAGCACTTTACAGATAAAAGGCTAAATTGAAAGAAGCTCATCGTCTCACCGGGCACGTTAATTCTCCAAACGGCAGTCGATTTCTGCTCCTTCCATTGATTTGTTTACATAAGCAGAAGACCTTTCGGCAATTCTCTTGGATGCGGGGAGCGGCAGGGCGAGAGGATCCCACAGCCGAGGTTGTATGTGCTCATAGAATCCAAAGAGCTGGGAGGGATCTCAAAGTTGTCACCCAAGGCTGACTCGCTGCCAACGAGCAAAGTCTGCAGATACCTTTTGGGTAGGCCATCTGGATCAACCTGCACTTTTGGAAACCAAAATCTGCCCTTTTTTCCCTTACGGGGTATCCAAGAGCCCATATAGAGCCCTTACGTAGGTTCCCTATTGGTAGGAGAAAATAACAGAGGCCAACCAGAGAATATTGAGAAGCAAAGCAGCTAGTAAGCCTGATCTTTATTGATCTGTTGCAACAGGGTGCTCCCCTCACCTGCAGGAGAGGAAGAGGAACCCAGAACAAAGGTGTGCCTACCCTTATATAGAAATTTTAAATTCCCTGCCCTGGAGCTACAGACCAGCCCTCCATACATCATACATACATCACAGAAGGGGTGTAACCCAAGACCACCACCCCAGATACATCATACCTACATCACAGAAAGGGCAGTCTACAACAGAAATCTGAGTGCATTGTTTACCTCCTGTCTGGCAGGTTACCTGTTAATGCTCACTTGATTGGATACCCTGGGGAGCCTGGCCAGTCTTTTGTAATGATAAATACTTAGTTCATGAGCCAGGTCACAGGCTCACCCTATTCATACACAGACATACCCTTAAGACAGGATTTGTGAAGGAAAAGACAACGGGGAGGCTTTTCCTTGACCTTGCAGAGAAAACATTTGGTCAGTTTGGGAATCAAAAATGGTTTCAGGTCAGTCTTCCGGTGCTGATCTATGTACGTGCTTGGTTGGTACATTTATGAACATTTATTATATATCTAAGACTTTAAAATTCTTATCACAGTAGAATACCACAGTGGAAGGGACCCTAAGAGTCATCTAGTCCAACCCCCTGCCAAGCAGGAACTGCAACTCAAGCCTCCATGTGCATCCAACTTCTGCTTTAAAATCTCCATGGAAGGAGAGGATACCACCTTCTGAGGAGACCTTTACACTGCTGAACAGCTCTCACTGTCAGAAAGCTCTTCCTGATGTTTAGTCGGAATCTCCTTTCCTGTAACTTGAAGTCATGGGTTCGAGTCCTACCCTCCGGAGCAGGAGAAAACAAGCTAGCTCCCTCTTCCATGTGACAGCCCTTGCTTGAGATATTGGAAGATGGCTCTCATATCTCCTCTTTTCCAGGCTAAACATCCCCAACTCATAGAATCATAGAGTCATAGAGTTGGAAGAGACCACAAGGGCCATCGAGTCCAACCCCCTGCCAAGCAGGAAACACCATCAGAGCACTCCTGACATATGGTTGTCAAGCCTCTGCTTAAAGACCTCCAAAGAAGGAGACTCCACCACACTCCTTGGCAGCAAATTCCACTGTCAAACAGCTCTTACTGTCAAGAAGTTCTTCCTAATGTTGAGGTGGAATCTTCTTTCTTGTAGTTTGGATCCATTGCTCCGTGTCCGCTTCTCTGGAGCAGCAGAAAACAACCTTTCTCCCTCCTCTAGGTGACATCCTTTTATATATTTGAACATGGCTATCATATCACCCCTTAACCTCCTCTTCTCCAGGCTAAACATGCCCAGCTCCCTTAGCCGTTCCTCATAAGGCATCGTTTCCAGGCCTTTGACCATTTTGGTTGCCCTCCTCTGGACACGTTCCAGTTTGTCAGTGTCCTTCTTGAACTGTGGTGCCCAGAACTGGACACAGTACTCCAGGTGAGGTCTGACCAGAGCAGAATACAGTGGCACTATTACTTCCCTTGATCTAGATGCTATACTCCTATTGATGCAGCCCAGAATTGCATTGGCTTTTTTAGCTGCCGTGTCACACTGTTGGCTCATGTCAAGTTTGTGGTCAACCAAGACTCCTAAATCCTTTTCACATGTACTGCTCCTTCAAGCGCTCCTCATCAGGCTTACCTTCCAGTCCCTTGATCATCTTGTTCACCCTCCTCTGCCCACCTTCCAGCTTGTCAACGTCCTTCTTAAATTGTGGTGCCCAGAATTGGAAACAGGATTCAGATGTGGTCTGACCAAGGCATAATAGAGTGGGATTGTGACTTCCCTTGACCTTAGGGCTGCCATACGTCTGGATTTTCCCTGACATTACTGGGATTTCAAAGGTGGAATTGATGTCCAGGGGGGAGTTACAAAAGGCGTCACTTTGTCCTAAGCAGGTCAATCAAAAAAATCACTTTTTTGGTGTTATAAAAAAAGCTCAGCAATTTTTGTGGGATCCTGGCTTTTCCTTTGTGAAATATGGCAACCCTACTTGACCTGGACTCATTCATAGACTTGGAAGGGAGCCTGAGGATCATCTAGTCCCACCCGCTGCAAAGAAGGAATATGCCGCTGTTCCACTTGGGTGCAGATAACCTTGGCGTTATCTGCACCCGGCTCTAACCCCCTGAGCTATCCAGTACACTTCATTCCGTACAAGTTCAGGATCAGCACAGACTGGTGTGCTCAGGTCTGTTAAGCATAATGGTTTATGATACGGAAAGGGGGGGGGGCATGTCTTCTTCACCTCCTTCTTCGCTACAATATATCCATTTATTTCCAATTGTCAATGTCAAAAGGGACTAAAATCTATAAAATTCATAGAAAATCAACGTGCCAATTTGCTCAATTTCTCTAGGACTCCATGACACCTCCCCTGTCCTCCATAATCCCTCAAGCAAGGTGTCAAGACCCTAATCCTGTCAAATCACTCTGCCAAGCCTTTCCTCTGGGCAATGCCAGGTGGCAGACTATGCATACATGGACCATTGTCTTCTCATCACCGGTACTCAGGATGTGCTTACCTGCACATATCTCCAGCTCTGCATATTCCCCCCTCCCTCCTCCATATGTTAATCCTGTGTAACCCAACCTCTTCTTAATGTATTCATGATGTAATCTGTGTAACCCAACCTCTTCTTAATATATTCATGATGTAATCTGTGTAACCCAACCTCTTCTTAATGTATTCATGATGTAACTGGGATGTATTTTGCACTGTATTCTGGGACATGGAGGGAAGTTTCAAAAGTTCATGTCACCCCTTTCTCGCTGTTCAATCTCGCCTTGAACCTGTTGCGCAATAAACTTGGATCTTCTGCAGTTTGCTCCTGTCTCCGGCTGAACTCATTTTCCTCCGCAGGGACCCGCGGACTTAGTCTGACGAGCTGGGTGGCAGAGCAGCCTCGCACCCAGATTTTACCATAACAGTTTAATTTGCACAGAAATGAGAAATGTATTAAGGTTCAAAATGGAAAATGGCTCCATGTGTATTGCTCACACCGGGTGTTTTCCACAAGAGTTTTTCTAAAGGACCCTGAGCTCTTGCTGAGTTAACGATCAGCTAACAGGTAGCTAACATGTGAGGGTTTGCAAACCTGGGATCATGGGAGAGGTATTGGGTCGCCATCTCGATTTTGAAAGGAGTTGCTTTTGAGTCCTCTTGGCCTCCCAAAATGAATGGGTTGAAGATGCAAGTGGAGATATCTCTCTGAAAACCACAGGGAGAACAAGGCACGGAAATGGCTCTCTTGAAGGAAAACAGCCTGGAGAGAGAGAGAGAGACCTTTTTGCTTATAGGTCTGTTTGGATTATTTCACATTTTGTAAGATGCTCAACCTGTGCTGCACAGCACAAGATATTGTATGGATATTTTCGATGTTTTAATTCTGCGTAAAAGTTTGAATAATATTTTCAGGGGTGTGGACAAGGCTTCCTTTCCAAAGGAGACAGTTCTTATGCTTCCAGTTGCTTCAAGCTTTGCAGGATTTAATATCTGCAACAAGGTCCTGCTTGCCAGCTTCCCTTTGGGGGCATTTGGGGGCCACACTGAGAACAGGAGGGCACCCCTTGGGTTGCTATAAGAGTTTTATAAAGGTCATATATATATATATATATATATATATATATATATATATAGTAGGTAAAGGTACCCCTGACTATTAGGTTCAGTTGTGGCTGACTCTGGGGTTGCGGCGCTCATCTCGCTTTACTGGCCAAGGGAGCCGGCGTTCAGCTTCCGGGTCATGTGGCCAGCAGGACTAAGCCGCTTCTGGCGAACCAGAGCAGCGCACGGAAACGCCGTTTACCTTCCCGCCAGAGCGGTACCTATTTATCTACTTGCACTTTGACGTGCTTTCGAACTGCTAGGTTGGCAGGAGCAGGGACCGAGCTCACCTCATCACGGGGATTCGAACCGCTGACCTTCTGATCAGCAAGTCCTAGGCTCTGTGGTTTAACCCACAGCGCCACCCGCGTCCCATATATAAAATAGATGTTCATAAATGTAGCATGCAAACACATACAAATATGTAAACCACATGTCTGAAACCCACAGAAAAGTCCTGAAACCATTTTCTCTCTCCCAAAATGACCTCAACTATTTCTCTGGAAGGTCGAAGGAAATGGGAAATCTCCCCATTGTCTCTTTCACAAATCCTGCCTTAAGATATGAATAGGGTGTGAGCCTGTGACCTGTGACCTGAATTCAGGAACTGAGTAGTTATCATAACAAGAGAGTGGCCAGGATGCCCAGGTAATCCAATCAGGTAACCTGGCAGACAGGAAGAAACAACACACCCAGATTTCTGCCCCTTCTCTGATGTATTCAGGGAGTGGTCTTGGGCCACACCCCTTCTGTGATGTATGTATGATGTTTCTGGGGTGGTCTTGGACTCCAGGGTGGGCAATTTAAAATGTCTATATAAGGGCTTGAATTCTGGTGCTGGAAGAGACTCTTGAGAGTCCCATGGACTGCAAGGAGATCAAACCTCTCCATTCTGAAGGAAATCAGCCCTGAGTGCTCACTGGAAGGACAGATCCTGAAGCTGAGGCTCCAATACTTTGGCCACCTCAGGAGAAGAGAAGACTCCCTGGAAAAGACCCTGATGTTGGGAAATATGGAGGGCACAAGGAGAAGAGGACGACAGAGGACTAGATGGTTGGACAGTGTTCTCGAAGCGACCAGCATGAGTTTGACCAAACTGCGGGAGGCAGTGGAAGACAGGAGTGCCTGGCGTGCTCTGGTCCAGAGTTGGACACGACTCAACAACTAAACAACAACAACAATATAAGGGCTTGCGTGCATGGCTCGGGGTCCCCCCCCATTGCAGCAGCTTTAATAAAGATCAGGCCTACTAGCTGCTTTGCTTCTCAGTATTCTCTGGTTGGTCTCTGTTATTTTCTCCGACCGATGGAGAACCTACAAAAGGACTCTATTTGGGCTCTTGGGTACCCCATAAGTGAAAAGGAGAAGGGTTTTTGTTTTGTTTTGTTTTTTGTTTATTTTTTATTAAAGAATTTCTTGTTTTACAGAAGTAAGCGTAGTGTCTCATATTTTTTCCATGTAACATTTTTACAAATCCGTTTCATTTGTTGAGACATTAGGGGGAAGGAAAAAAAAGAAGGGGTGGAGGGAGGGAAGATGGGTGGGGTTGGGTGGCAATGTTTCTGTTATGCTGAATGTATGTAGGGTTTGGTGTCAGCGTTGCTTGTGCTGTTCACTTGTGTTCCTTTGGTGCTGAGAGAGGTTGGGGTTGGCCCAGGGTGTGGTTGTTTGTTTGTGATTGGCTGTGGTGAGGTGGGTGGGTGTTTTGGATCAGGTTAGCCATATTGATTTGTATGCTGTTGGTGGATTATTGTCGTTGCCTTGTTGGGCTGTGTATGTGATAAAGGGGAGTGTCTTCTTCTGTTTGTCCCCATGTCAGTTTCCATTTATTGGTTAATTCTTCTAGTAGGGCTGTTTCCCATACTATTTGGTACCATTGGTCCATGCTTACTCCTGACAGGTCTCTCCAGTGTCTGGCTATGATGCTTCTGGCTGCTGAAAGTAGGTGGGTTAGGAGTTCTTTGTGGTGTAAATGGGCATTATTGTCTTGGAAGATGTTTAGTAAGACCAATTCTGGGGTGAAGGAGCATTTTTTTTCTCATAACACAATAGTGCGCCTTTAGCTGCTCACCCGCTCACCACAGGCGAGTAGCTCTTCTGGAAAAATTGGAGGAGAACGGCAACACCCCGCATTTCTGTGCCCTTGACCACACGGCAGGGAGGGGCACTTCCATCTCTGCGAAGCACCAAGCAGAGACGCCATCTCCTCTCCAGTTTGCACGCCTGGCGGGAGATCTCCCTGGCAGATCTCATGCTGTCAGTCATGCTGTCTCTCAGCAGGAATTAAATGTTGGGGGAGAACCCGAGCTTCCTTGCCCTGTCCTATTTATTCTCCTTCTGCCCCGTCAATCATCCGCTGCTGACCCAAAAGTGCAAAGTGAAGATGCTCGGCTAAGTTTTGCTGACGGAGGAGAGATGGTCGCTCTGTTCATCCGGAGATTCTGTTTTCTTTCACTTGGGAAGAATCCTCAAATCTTAAGAGGTGGGATGAGACAAGATGGATGCAAGAGGAATGACCCGCCAAAGATGGAGCCTGTCGTGGATGGATCCCTTGAGATTCCTGCCTTGAAGGGGGTAGGACTAGATGACCCTACAATTCAATGATTCGTTGTGGAAAACAAGCCCTAGCTCAGCTAGGTATAATTGTCAATTATTATTCCTTATTACCATTATTTATTTTTATCCATTTCATTTACAAACCTCCTCCTACATCTCCAAGTATTCTGCAGTAGAATGTAAGAATTGCACATATTAGAAACAATTTTGAATTCATCCAGATACCAACTGATATTTTATATATATCTCCTCTCCACCGAGGAAGACTTGATCTTGTTAAAAATGATCTTATTAGAAGGAGGTGGGATTAGACAAAATCGATGGGAGAAGATCGATCTGTCCAGGACAGCCTGGTTAGAAGGGACTGTATCCATTATCCATACTCAGAGGAAACTTATCGAAATAAAAGGGGCATGGTTAATTTAGGCCCATTGATATCAAAGGGTCTACTCTGAGTAAAAGAATAATTTGAGAGGCAATCAAAATAGATGCACTCTGAACATAGGTCACAGGTTCCCAACCATTTCTGCAGCCTACTGAGACCGGTGGGGCAGAAGGCAAGGGAGACCCAGAATTGGGCAGAGGAAGTGAGGGGCAGAGCCAAACCACTCGCGTTCCAACCTTCTCCTTCTGTTCCTTCTCCTCCCTGCTGACTTCTACAAGGGGGAAGACTTGAGACTGAGGAGGAGGAGGAAGATGACACAGCTGGGCAATATATCAATATATTATGCAAAAACCAGTTTGAAGCCCTTATCATGATAATCAGTTTCACAATTTTTGACCTGGCAATATATCGCGATGTGTGCGTTTGTGTGCAATGCAAAATCACGATGGAGCAGGGGAAACCGTGGAGCTAGCCAATGCCTCTACCTGACTCCATCCTTATTTCAGACCTTGTGATAGAAGAAGAAGAGGAGGAGGAGGAGGAGGAGGAGTTTGGATTTGATATCCCGCCTTTCACTCCCATTCAGGAGTCTCAAAGCGGCTAACAATCACCTTTCCCTTCCTCCCCCACAACAAACACTCTGTGAGGTGCGTGGGGCTGAGAGACTTCAAGGGAGTGTGACTGGCCCAGGTCACCCAGCAGCTGCAGGTGGAGGAGCGGAGACTCGAACCCGGTTCACCAGATTACGAGTCCACCGCTCTTAACCACTCCACCACACTGGCTCCCAGAGCAATACAGTGGTACCTTGGGTTAAGAACTAAATTCGTTCTGGAGGAATGTTCTTAACCTGAAGACCACTTTAACTAATGGGGCCTCCTGCTGCCGCCGTGCGATTTCTGTTCTCATCCTGAAGCAAAGTTCTTAACCTGAAGCACCATTTCTGGGTTAGCGGAGTCTGCAACCTGAAGCGTCTGTAACCTGAAGCATCTGTAACCCGAGGTACCACTGTATACTGTGACGTTTAGCTGCTGATACATCACGATGTTGAAAACCAGATCTCGCCCGGCCCCAGTGACAGGAAGGGTGTCCCTGCTCCCTGTCTGTAAGCCAGAAAGCAGGCAAGTGGGGGCTGGCAGAGGTCACTCATTCAAACACTGACCAGCCCCTGGGGGGCCACGGTCAGAGACGGGGTGACGTGGGGTGTCAAGCTTCACATATACACTTCGACCTGAATCTAGGATTCTATATTTCATACAATTATGGGACTCTTGGCCTGCTCCTTGTGGGGTCGTTTGTCCACCTTTGCTCCCCACCCTGCACTCAGATCTCACCTGTGGCTCCTAGAAGCTGCCAGCAGGCGACAGCGGCCACAGTCTTGGGAATGGCTTTGACTGGCCAGCTGAACCAGGTGAGGGGAGCTGATGGGTCTCAAATCCTCAGTGAGTTAGGGGCTTCTACTGCATGCAAAGATAGGTTCCAGTGAACAGAGTGGATGAGACCAGGAGTGGATCCAATGGTGAAGAAGGTGATTTCTGTTTGAGCTGTAGAGGGACGTGAGGTGCAGATGGCACTAATCTCCTATCTTTTAGAAGACATCTGAAGTCAGCCCTGTTTAGGGAAGCTTTAATGTTTACTAGATTATTGTAGTTTAATATTCTGTTGGAAGCTTCCCAGATGGGCGGGGTATAAATAAATTATTATTATTATTATTATTATTATTATTATTATTAAACTCTGACCCTAAACTTCCACTGCCTTGCAGGACATCTTTGGGAGAAGAAAAGACTAAGGAGGAATATGAGTAGAATGTGTCCTTTTATTTTAAATGCATCTCTGGGTTATTTGTGGGGCATAGGAATTTGTTCATTCCCCCCCCCCACCAAATATAGTCTGGCCCCCACAGTGTCTGAGGGACATTGGACCCCTGCTGAAAAAGTTTGCTGACTCCTGGAGTAAAGCCTACAGAAATCTGGAGTGGAGTCCCTAAGGCAGTTGGATGGCGTCTTATACCCCTCCTTCCAGCAACTCCTGGTGCCAGATGTCTTGCTCTGCTTTCCTTTGGACCCCCTCAGTGAGGCCAAGAGGGGGGTCCTGTCGTCTGGGCATCCTGGACCCCCAGACCCACAGCCCAGGCGTGCACCCCAAGGAGGTGACTTTGGTGCTGCGAATGCAGCAGTTGGGCTTGTTATGTACTGACGTTCTCACCCTGGGCCAGCAGGGGGATACAGTAGATAGTTTTCACTCAGGTCCACGTCGGGGAAACCCTGGGTTGTTGTTGCTACAATGTTGACAGCCGGCTGCCTATAAAAGCAGGCCGGCTGAGCTGTTTGCTGTTCAGTTCTGTTCCAGCTTACAAAATAAAGAGCAGCTTTGGAGAAATCGCTGTGTCGTCCGCCATGTCTACCCACTATTCAACAGGGCTTCACCCCTGGAGGCACACTCCATTGTCTCTCAGAACTGCGGAGTTAAAAGGGCCATTTTGTCGAACTTCCCGCAATGCACGAATCACAGCTAAGATGTTGCGAGACAAACATATCTTCTGAAGTGTGGCTAGCCGCTACTGTTCAACAGATCTGCTGATTCCTTGAGAGAAAGCAAGAGGAAGATATTCCATCGAAATTCAGCCTCCCGTTCGGCAGGGAAAAAAGCAAGGACCATCTCAGAAATGGCAAGCAATCGAGATGATTTAAAAGGCTAATAGTTCAGCAGAAGGAGAGAGAGAGAGAGATGGAGAAAAATGACCTGTTGAGTCAGTCCATCTTTCACTCTGGTGACTTTGCAGGGTGCTGTACAACTTGTCTATCTGCATCTGTACAAAGCAGAGATGAAAGATGTTCAGGGTTCCCCACCCCCGCAAACCTCCTCCTCCTGCAAAACAGTTAACTCATATCACACCACCTCCTTCTGTCTCAGGAAATCTAGTGTTTAGCCTGCAGGGAAGAAAATAAGAATCATAGAACTGTGATGTTGGAAGGGACCCTGGGGGTCATCTAGTCCAACCTGCTGCAATGCGGGAATCACAGCTGAAAAATTCTTGACGCCATCTGCTTAAAATCCTCCAGTCCACCACCTTTCCAAGGAAGTTGAAGATGGTTCTCCTATCTTCTCTCAGCCTCTTCTTTCCCAGGCTAAATGCCCCCCAATTCCCTCAGCTGTTCCTCATAGGCTTGGTTTCCTGACCCTGAATCATCTTGGTCTCCCCCCTCTCCTCTCTAGAATAGCTAATGCAATTCTTGGTTGCATCCACAGAAGTCTAGAATCATAGAATCCTAGAGTTGGAAGAGACCACAAGGGCCATCGAGTCCAACCTCCTGCCAAGCAGGAAACACCATCAGAGCACTCCTGACATATGGTTGTCAAGCCTCTGCTTAAAGACCTCCAAAGAAGGAGACTCCACCACACTCCTTGGCAGCAAATTCCACTGTCAAACAGCTCTTACTGTCAGGAAGTTCTTCCTAATGTTGAGGTGGAATCTTCTTTCTTGTAGTTTGGATCCATTGCTCCGTGTCCGCTTCTCTGGAGCAGCAGAAAACAACCTTTCTCCCTCCTCTAGGTGACATCCTTTTATATATTTGAACATGGCTATCATATCACCCCTTAACCTCCTCTTCTCCAGGCTAAACATGCCCAGCTCCCTTAGCCGTTCCTCATAAGGCATTGTTTCCAGGCCTTTGACCATTTTGGTTGCCCTCCTCTGGAAACGTTCCAGTTTGTCAGTGTGCTTCTTGAACTGTGGTGCCCAGAACTGAACACAGTATTCCAGGTGAGGTCTGACCAGAGCAGAATACAGTGGCTGTTGACAAGCTGGAAGGTGGGCAGAGGAGGGAGACCAAGATGATGAAGGGTCTGGAAACCAAACCATATGAGGAACGGTTGAAGGAGTTGGGTATGTTTCGTTTGGAGAAGAGGAGATTGAGAGAAGATAGGAGAACCATCTTCAAATATCTCAAGGGCTGTCACATGGAAGAGGGAAAAGCTTGTTTTCTCCTGATCTGGAGGGCAGGACTCGAACCCATGGCTTCACGTCACAAGGAAGGAGATACCAACTAAACACCAGGAAGAACTTTCTGTTGGCAAGAGCTGTTCAACAGTGGAATGATCTCCCTTGGGAAGTAGTGGACTCTCCTTCCTTGGAGGTTTTTAAGCAGAAGTTGGGTGGCCACCTGTCCTGGATGTTCTAGCTGACATCCCTGCATTGCAGGGGGTTGAACTAGATGGCCTTCGGGGGGGGGGGTCCCTTCCAACTCTACAATTCTATGTTTCTGTGATTCCAAATCTTCCAGCTTGTCAGCATCTTTCTTAAATTGCAGTGGCCAGAATTGGTCACAGTATTCCCGGTATGGTCTGACCAAGGCAGAAGACAGTGGGACTATTATTTTCCTTGCTCTGTTTAAGCAGCCTAGAATAGCGTTAGCTTTTTTTTGCTGTTGCATCACACAGTTGTCTCATGTTCATCTTGTGGTCCACCAAGACCCCTAGGTCCTTCTCACATGTACTACTGGCAAGCCAGGTGTTCTCCGTCCAATATTTTTGCGCCCGGTTATTCCCGCCTAAGTGCAGAACCTTATGTTTGCCACTATAAAAATTAATTTTGTTTGCTTTGGTTCAGTTCTCCAGTCTGTTCCATAATAAGCCTTCGATTTAGGAGGGGGGGTTGTTGGTCGTCATCTGAGTCCTCCCCTATCCTGGTTTTTAAAAACGGGAGAGCATTTCCCCCCATGTATCCAAAGCTGAAGACGTGGGCAGAACTGGGCTGGAAGGAGAGGGTTCGGAATCCATCACCTCATTGCAGCTCATTACATTTGCCTGCGGGGTGATCAATATTTTTGGGCAAGGGACATTTGGCAATTATGATTCATTTTCTAAAAAACCACCGCTTTTTAAAGTGGTGGTTATTATCATAATTGGTTTTTGGTTTTATGGAGGGAGCTGCTGTTTGGGGCCAGCTGAGATTAAAACAAGATTTTGCAATTTCAACAACCCCCATAAAAGGAGCGCGGATTCCTTCACATAGACCCATTGGAGGGGCGTGTGCAGCTAAGTTAGAGTAGACCTATTTCAATGACTGCACCTAAGTTATTAGCTTCCCCCTCTCCTTGTTTCACCCCCACAACAACCCTCTGAGGTAGGTTGGACTGAGGTAGAACCATAGAATTGTAGAGTTGGAAGGGACCCCTGAGGGCCATCTAGTCTAACCCCAGGTCTTGTCGTCTCCCAGGTCTTGGTCAGACACTGAAACCCCGCTGCCCCCCTATTTCAAGGGGTCTACTCTGGGGAGGACTAAGATTTGGACACAACCCACAGTTACTGATGGACAGGAATGTCACAACGATGGAAGCAGTAGTTGCTGCTTGTCCCCGTGACCTCAAGGCAAGCTGGTATAGTGGTCAGAGTGCCAGACGAGGACATGGGAGACCCGGGTTCAAATCCTATGTGACCTTGGGTCAATCACTGTCCCCAAATCCTACTCAGAGTTAGACCCAGTGAAATGAATGAACCTAAGCTAAGTCATGCCTATTAACTTCAATAGAGTCTACTCTGAGTAGGATTAGCATCGAATACCAACCCTGGCTTGGATCTGATTTGAACGGGGTGGGGTGGGGGAGAGAGGACAGTGTGAAAATGCCAAAAAACAAAAAGAACAAATGTGATTAAATTTCTTTATTTTGCTGGCAAGGTTTTGACTTATTCCGCACAGCTGGCAGAGTCCATCTCTTCACCCCTCTGATTTCCCACGCCGTTTTTTTTAAAAGCCTCTGTAAATCTAAAAGCGGGGGGAAATAGATTACCTGATTACCTCTGCACAGCTGTTGCAGAGTTTCCGGAAGACCTGCTATCTTTCTCTCGCAGTTCTTTCAAAATGGGGAAAAAAACTGATTAAAGGAAAAGGGAGGTGGAATCCACAGAATCGTAGAGTTGGAAGGGACCCCAATGGTCATCTAGTCCAACCCCTGCGATTCTTGTCCCTCTGTTTTAAAAACTGCTCAAACTTCCACGTGGAGAGAAAGCGTGAGAAGAAGAAAGCAGCAATCGTTGGTCAAATGATGTTGGAATGTGCCCAGGGAATGCAATCAGTGACCATTATCAGGTACCCTGGCAGAAAAGCTTTCTGCTGTAGATTGCCTCTAATGATGTATGTGTGACGGTCTTTAGCTAAGGGGGTTGGGCAATGTCAAAAGTCTTTAAAGATTCCTGCACACTTTTGTTCAGTGCCTCTCCTTCTTTGCCTTCCACTGGATCCTGCCTCCATCCATTCTTCTCTGGACTTAGGGGACTCAGAGTCCCACGGGGAGCTGGGGAGCAAAAGCAAAACCCCAGTTTGTATATCAGGGTCCCACACTGGGTGGAAGATTCTTACATGACAGGGGCTAGACAAGATGACCCCCATTCTCCCAACTCTACAAGTCTGTGATTCTGCGAAAAAACCATATACATTACCAAATAAAAATAAAAATGTTTTGTAGTTAACCAGACCGTAACCTAATACAGAATTTATAAAAATGAATTCCAAATATTGTCGAACTTGTCCCTGGCAAAGTCTACGTTTCTGTGCAACTTGTTCATGCGTAGCCAGTTTGTACATATCTTCAATCCAGCCGTTGAAGGCAGATGCGTTTTAATTTTTCCAGTTCATCAATACCTGTCTTTTTGCTGTAATAAGAGTGTGGAAAGTCCATTCATATTGTCCCTTTGTTAGGTTTCATATATTGGGTATATAATTCAAATCTTTTCCTCTGCAAATGTAAGTTTGTTCCGTAGAGCTGTGTTGATCGTCTCTCTTACCATCTGCCAGGAATTTTTTGATGTGGGAGATTGCACAAATGTCTGCTTTAGAGTAGTGTTATCTCTGTCATACCTCCAGCAGCTCGATGTCTTAGAATACTCCTTTTATAAACAAGCATAATGGAGTCCAGTAAGTTCTAAATATTATTTTTTTGTTGTATGAGTCTTGATTTGAGGTCCAGACAATATAGGTACCTGAAAATGGCTGTCATTTGCAAACGTGGTGCCCCCTCTCCCCAGACTTTCAAAAGCCCATTTTATAACCCCATCTATGTGGGGAGATGGGACATCTTGACTGCATGGCCCTGCAATGGGAAAGGACCCTTTGCACATGCTCAGAGGTTGCCTCCTCACCATATCACCCGCTGCAGGCCAGAGATTCTGGGTCTGCCTGGGGTGGTGAGTCTTCAAATTAAGATGTTTCCATACCAAATCGATAAGCACCAAAGAGGCCAGAAGATGTTATTTTGGGAATGTACTATTTTACTATTGTCATAGGAATAAAGCTTTTTAAACTCTCCGATTCCTTTCTCTTTTATAGGAGTCCGGACTTAAATAGATAACAGTTTGTGAGATGTTTTATCGATCCCTTGTTGAGGGGAAAGAGACAATCTTTCTTCCAAAGGGGAGACAATTATCCTTTATATAAAGTGTTAGTTGACTCTCAAGGAGGGATTTCACCTTCTCTTCCACCACCTTTAAAAACTGCACTGTTAAAAACTGCCTGGAAGGCAATAACCACAGCTGCACCAGCTGGATTTCTGCCTGTTGCAAAGTTGCTGGGAGTTCAGTTAGGGAGAGAGAAATGGCTCTGCTGACAGAGATGCCGTTGGCTCCATAAACTCCCATAAGACCCCAGACAACATGGCCATTTGTTGGCATCCATCTGTCTCGAGAGACAATAGAAGTGACCTCCCCAGGACCCAAGCCTGGGCAGTGTGTCTGGGGGTCCTGGGCTGCCCAGGTGACAAGACCCCCCTCTCAGCCTCACTGACGGGGTCCAAAGAAAAGCAGAGCAAAACATTTGGCACCAGCTTGGCTGCAGGAGTTGCCGGAAGGAGGCTTGCAAGGCGCCATCCAACCGCCTTAGGGATTCCACTCTGGATTTGAGTTGGGCTTCCTCCCGAGCCTTTTTTCCTCCTGAAGATATCCTGCAAGGCAGCGGAGGTTTAGGATCAGAGCTTCCTTCTCCTGCCTGGGCTCCCTTCCCAGGTGGACGGGCCAATCTACAGCTCAGGCAGAAATCGCTTTCTTGACTATTGGACCCGTCCCATCCGCTTCATCTTTGCATGCAGCCTGTCTTCGCATGCAGAAAAAGCCCCTAACTCGCAGAGGGGTTGCGACCCATCGGCTCCCCTCAGCTGGTTTAGCCGGCCAGTCAAAACCGTTCCCAGGATTGTGGCCGCTGTCGTCTGCTGACAGCTTCTAGGAGTCGCAGGTGAGAACTGAGTGCAGGTGGGGACCGAAGAAGAGGAGGAAGAAGAGGAGGAGGAGTTTGGATTTGATATCCCGCTTTATAGGGTAGTCTCAAAGCAGTAACATTCTCCTTTCCCTTCCTCGCCCACAACAAACGCTCTGTGAGGTGAGTGGGGCTGAGAGACTTCAGAGAAGTGTGACTAGCAAGGTCACCCAGCAGCTGCATGTGGAGGAGCGGAGACTCGAACCCGGTTCACCAGATTACACGTCTACAGTTCTTAACTACTACACACCACACTGGCTGTAGTTTAGTGGAAAAACAACCCCAGGAGCACACATGACGCCCATGAGAGGTGCTACCCCTCCCCATGCAAGATAAAAGCACAAAATAGATAAGAAAACAAGAACAGCAGCAAAAAACCCCCCCAGTAACGCCACCTTCTATGAGAGATAGTTAATTATCCATTTATTAGCCGCCAAGCAATTGTCATGGCCAGTTATGGAGAAAGCGCGACTCTGCTGTCTCATAAAGCACAACAGACGAAGGTTTTCGAAATGAGAGATGTGGATAAATGAGCTAATACGAGACGAAGGAGGAACGCGCTTGTCTCGGAAGCCTCATCCTTCAAGCGGCACCTCTATTATTTATTGGACGGCAAACTGTCTGGTTTTGTTTTGCTAAATAGGGCTTTCGGTTTGATACAGTGGCATAGCGTGGTGGGGCGGGGGGCCGTGGCCTTGGGCACAATATTCGGAGGGGGAAACAACCAGGCACCCCATGCAGGGATCCCCACCACGGCAAAGGCAGCTGAGCAGAGCAGTTTGTCAGGGGCTGCCACCGCTGCCCAGGTGCGTCCTGGCAGGACCTGTCCCCGCCTACCTGCCGCCAAGGGTCTCTGCTCCCCAGAGCCCAGCCTGGCCTTGCCACCCTGGAGCTGTCAGAGACAGGGAACAGCGGAATTGTTCCCTCTTTGCTCAATGCGCTGTGCTCCCAGATGGCAGCAGGAGCAGCCCAGGCCCATGGTGAGTGGGCACGAATCAAGGGAGGTGGGCAAGGGACGACCCTGGCTGACCCGGCCCCATGTTCCTCTCTGTGGGCGTTGGGGGCATTTACCATTGCCAAGGGCTCCCCGCTGTGCAAGCAGGCAGGTGGCACAACACAGCCTTGCTTGGCTGTGGGGTTGGTGGGTCACCAAGCACTGGTGGCTTGCCTGCCCTGGACACCTGCAACCCATGCTACACCACTGGTTTGGTATAAACCTTTCCCTCTGTCAACTGAATTTGCAAAAATTAGAACATGCCGCAAGCTTAGGGGGAAAGGCCAATTTGGGTCCCTGTTTCAAACAAGATGATTTTTATCCCAAGCCCGGGAGCCGCAGTCTTTTCTTGGCGAGTTTCTGGGGGCCACATGGCAGTGGTGGGTGGGACTGGAAGTAAAAGTGGGTGGGGCCAATTGTCAGGAGTTCAGCCTACACTCGAGCAGGACCCTGGCAGAAACACATGCCCGACTGACATGTTCCCTCCCTCCTGGTCGATCGTTCGGGAGCTTCACAAGCTTTCTTCAGCCCGAACATCACAGCGACCGATGCCACCAGACACCGGCACACATAGGGGTCCGCAGAGTTTGTGCAACTTGAGCGTGACAGACCTCATCAAGTCAGCATTTTGGCTAATCTACTTTATTGACATATAAACACACACGGAGCACTGCAACATGGCTCCCTCTCTCTCTAGCATCAGACAGCAAAGAGAAAAAGAACAAAGGACAATAGTCCCACTTCACGGAACACAGGAACACAAACATCCTGTCTCCGTCACTTCCCACACTGTGGAATGAAAACATACATCGTCATGTGATAGACAACAATCCCATGACTGCAATCACGGAGCAGGAATTCTAACGCCAATTTGGCCTTCGTCCTCTCTAGGCCCCCTGTCAGGCACCTCTCTGTATCCTGCAAGCAAGAGGCATGATCCGGGTTCAAGGACGCAAAAACACTTGAGGAAGGTGGGAAGGGGTTGTGGCCGGAAGAGGCTTCCCAGAGCCAGGCCTGTGGGCTTCTGGGCTAGCATTACCCGTCGCTCTCTTAGTTCCATGCATCTAATTTCTGGGGGAAGTTTTTCTTTAAAAGCTCTCAGCTCCCATTGGCTCGGACTGGGCCATTTCTTTCCCTACATTTTTATTAAATTCTACTTTTCTTTGTATTCCAACATGCTGCTCACTTATTCGCGGGTCCCTCGGGGCCGAGTAGCAAACCTGTGGCTCTTATTTCATTTGTAAATGTGACAAAAAGCAGGAAGGGGGTGGATTATTAAAGAGATAAAATAAAATCCTTTATGAATAATACCAACAGAAAACCTCACATGGTGGTTAAAAAATGCTGCCCTGGGCTCCTTTGGGAGGAAGAGTTGGTTATAGATTTAATACATGAACTATTGTTCTTCAGTGACCCTTATCTTCCTGCCTTCGGAATGCCGGCAGACCCGTTTCCGAGAGGGAAAGGGCAGCCATCTGTTCGGCTGGGGCTTACACTCTTGCACAGTCATCAGCCGGTTTTTAAGAGGTTTTTTTATTAAGGGGGGGGACAGGAATTAAGGTTTAGAAAGTAAAAATACGAGTAAGAGGTGGCTGTAGCGGCAGTGCCCCCCTTAGAAAAGAAAATATTTAAAAAGGAGAAAGAAGGGGGGAAATGGGGGGAATGTGTTTTTAAGCAGCAGAAGAAAAGATTTATTTTTTAATTATTATTATTTTAAGAAAGGGTGGGAGGGAATTGGGGTATAAAAAGTAAAAATATGAGCAAGAGGTGGCTGCAACAGCAGTGCCCCCCTTAAAAAGGAAAATGTTTTAAAAAGGGGGAAATGGGGGATCAGCTTGTTGTAGTTCTAGGAAGAATCATTGAATTGTCATGCTGAAAGGGGTCCCCAAGGGTCATCTAGTCCAACCCCATGCAATGCAGGAATCTCGGCAAAAGCATCCAGGTGGCCATCCTAACTCTGTTTAAAAACCTCCAAGGAAGGAGAGTCCACAACCTCCTAAGGGAGACCGTTCACCGTTGAACAGCTCTGTCAGAAAGTTCTTCCTGATGTTGAGTCAGAATCTCCTTTCTTGTCACTTGAAGTCACGGGTTCGAGTCCTACCCTCCAGAGCAGGAGGAAACAAGCTTGCTCCATCTTCCATGTGACAGCCCTTGAGATATCTGAAGATGGCTATCTTCCCTGATTTGGGGTTGCTGGTCATCCATTGCCTTCTGAGATTTGCACCATCCATACACTTAAAGCACATCTGAAGAATCCTGGGGAGCGTAGTTTGCAAAGGCTTCTGGGAGCTGCAGCAGTGGGTGGGTGAAACTATCGTTCCCAGGATTCTTTGCAGGAAGGCGCACACTTTCAGTGTTAGGTGTGTGGATCTGCCGAGTGATAGGAAATGTTTCTGAAGGGTGGGTGTGGAATGAACAAGAAGAGAAGAGGGATACAGGAGGGTTTGATGGAGAATGAGAGTTGTTGTGATTAGATATCACTGTAATTAGAAACTACCTGTTTGGGAAGGTCACACTTCAGCCTTGATCTCGCAGTACTAATTGTCCCTAGTAATTGGTTTGGGGAGACTCTGCAAAGTCCCAACCACTGCTGGCGAACTGAGCAAATTAACGTAGAAAACTTAATTAATCCTTAACGAGTTTTTATTTAGCCGTCAACTGTTAAAGGGAGAGTTTCAACGCACTCTTGTTCATTGTAAATCTGGCTGGCAAACATTATCCATTCCAAGGTCTACAATCCGTTCTGGGCAACTTTGGGGGGCGGGGCCAGAAGCAAGAGTGGGAGGGGCCACAAATGCAAATTGTTTGCTTTTGGACGGTAAGCTGAACCCCTCTCTAGCCAGGCAAGGAAAGGGCATTGCAAGGGTCCAAGGACACAATACCAGCCAGACCAAAACCCTCAAGGAAGCTGTGAGGCAGGGCTGGTGGGGGCGTGGCCTGGGGAAGAGTGGGTGTGGCCTGTGAGGGTTGGGTGTGGCTAGAGAAAGGGTGTGGCCTGAGGACCAGGTGGAGATGGAGTTTTGGAACTGATAAGACAAAAAGGGAAGCAGGTCTCATTCTGCACCTGGTCCTTGAGTAGCGAAGTGGTTACACTGAGACCTAGGAGACCAGGGTTCAAAATCCATACTCTCCAATGAAAATAGAGATGTCTATTATTATTATTATTATTATTATTATTATTATTATTATTCCCTGCCCCAGCCACTCTGGGCAGCTTCCAACATACTGTATATAACAACATAACAAAACATTAATTAAACCTTAATAAACTTCCCTATACTTAGCTCCTTGGTTCAAGGGTCACATAACTCCATACCCTCCAACATTTATCCAATGAACATAGGGATGTCCTAAGGAAAAGCGGGAAATTCTGGGATCAAATCAGAAGGCAGGACGGCTTCTGTATATCAGGGACTGTCCCTGGAAAATGGAAACACTTGGAGGGTCCACCCATCACCCTTTAGCCTTGAGGTTCACTGGGTGATATTGGGCCAGCACCCCCCTCTTTTCCAGTATAGGAACAGAAGAAGCTGCCATATACCCAGTCAAACCAGTGTTAGAAACTCAGATATACAAGCTAGGTGCAAAATGGCTCCTTAATCCAAGGTTGCAGTTGCCAAAGCAGAATGTCTTGTTGCCATTCTGGGGCGAGATGGCTCTAATGTCTTATTTTCCAAATGATGGACTGACTCTGGTTGATTCTCAGTTAAACATCTGGCTAGTTTAGAGGACAACCTTGAGCTGGGTTAAGAGCTTTCAGAACTTAAAAGAAGGAAAGTCACTTGATCCAGGGACTGTCCACATGTATATTGGGCTATTTGACCTGCTTTTCTTAATGGTGACAATATATGGACCATCCATAACATAGGAATATTCTTCCCAACTGTGAGCAGGGCAGTCGAATGGGGTAAGTGAAGGCAAGTGACAACAATCCACCATAATGCTGTTCACCACTCCTGCTCAGGCTGCACAGAAAAAGCATTTTGGTTCCTGAAATTCACTCTCATTGTGCAGATAAAATATAGTGGGTAGAATTCTACAGGATTGGGTGTTAGTGTGTGAAAACAGTCCAGCTCCAAGGATCTCCAGGCAAACACCTCCAGATGGGGGAGACGTCAGGCACCATCCTGGCACCCAGGAATCTTCACTTGGTCGCCAGAGGCCGATAGCCAGGTGCAAAATGTACCTAGGGCCTGGCTAATTTTGACGACTCAGACCAATGGCCCATCTAGCTCACAGCGTTAGAAACTCAGATATATGAGCTGGTCGCCAAATGGAACCTTAAACCTTAAACCTCCTTCAGCCTGATGCAGCAGCCTCTTCTGAAGTCTTTAACCGGAGGAAATCAGCGTCCAACGGCTCACAGGCCTATACAAAACTAAAAAACCACAGCAGAGCTGCCAAGAACCCAGAGAAGAAGAGTTCGGATTTGATATCCCACTTTATCACTACCAGAAGGAGTCTCAAAGCGACTAACAATCTCCTTCGCCTTCACAACAAACACTCTGTGAGGCTTAGTGGGGCTGAGAGACTTCTGAGAAATGTGACTAGCCCAAAGTCACCCAGAAGCTGCATGTGGAGGAGCGGAGACGCGAACCCGGTTCCCCAGATTACGAGTCTACCGCTCCTAACCACCACACCACACAGAGTGTTGATGCCAGTGCCGGATTTATCTATAGACTAAGTAGGCTGAAGCCTAGGGCCTCTAAATGTAGGGGGCCTCGCCACCCCTACCGCTCCCCAGTGCCACAGTCTCCCCTCTCCCAAAATTGTAAACCCAATACTTCATGCAAGGGCAGGGCAACTCAGGCCCAGCAACTATTAGGTCTAGCCAGTGGGGCCCAATTTGAAGCAGTGGGGCAACTTGAATTTTTTTTTTTTTTTTGTAGGGCCCCAGTTCACAGCCAAAGTCTTCAAAATCTTATAGATATAAATAAAATCCATCTAGATTGCCCTGGTGCGGGGGGGCCCTTAGGAGCGGCCCACGGGGCCCAATTTGGCCCAATTGCTCCAACTGACTTAAGGTCAGCCCTGATAAGACTGTGCAGGGGTTGGACTGACAAGCCCTGCACCTTCTAGGTCCCTGGTGTCACCATTCAGATTACAGACTCAAGGACTTGTTATGGAAATAAAGAGGGGGCACTTATTGGAAATCAGTTTTTCACCTCTTCCCCCCAAACCCCGAGACAATGAGCCCAGCCACCTTTTATTCACAGTTGCATAGGCACTACACTACAGCATGGCCATAAACTCGTACGTTCAACCGCTGAAATATACACCCAATATGTAGTAATGGAGATTTATGTTACTGCTTTATGAATGAACACTGTGTTTTACGAATGGACTCTGTATTTTGTGAATTACTTAAGAGCCACCAATAGGGAGCTCTAGAATCTGACAGCTAGCGAATTGGGTACTACCAAACAGCGACCCCTGTTGCTGAAAGCAGGTAACCAGCAGGGAATGCTTCAGCTCAGCCTTTGCACTGTTGACTGAACACCCACTGCTGTGCAGATAATGGAGAAAGTTCGTAAATTGTATCCCTTCCGGCATCCTGGCCAACTCTATTACGCTGGTGTAAACCCTGGTGCACCAGAAGCACAGAATAGCAGCAAATAAAATCTGCTCATACATCAGCAACTGATAAGACTTATCAACCAGTTCTTCCAAAGTCTTCCCACTTGCCCTCCTTCTTGACATGGAATGCTCTCTATTGGAGTCTCCAGGTCTAGTACAAAGACCATAAGAAGGGAGAGCAGGGACCTTGAAGTTCCCAACAGCTGTTAAGCAAGCAAGCAAGCAAGCACACAGGTCAGCTTTGTCACAGTCAGGACACCTATGTGGCCTGCACCCAATCTTGTTTTCGCACAATCTTGTTTGTCCTCAGTAGCCAAAATTATATTATCAACATATACAAGCAGAAAAGTTGTTTTGCTTCATTTGCAAGGAATTGTACAAAACAATGTAGCAGTAATAAAGAAAAGTTCCAGGGTAGCAACAGAAAGCAAACTAAAAATGCTATTGCAGTTCATCAAAACTATCCAGCAATATCAAGTTATAAGAAAACTGATCCTATTAACAGTAATCCTTCTAGTTGGTTAATTGGTTCGGCAATTTCCATGCACATGCCGTGTGATGCTAATTATTTCCCCCAAGAGTTAAATGATAACTAATCAGAGGCAGCTACAGGAGAGCTATGAGATTCAGGTGAGGGTCAGATGCCTTGTCAATTCCAGCAGGTATATCAGAGGACGACCCGGCCTGCCCAGAATGGAAGACATGTGCTTATAGTACGCAGATCTGAAAGGGCCACAAAGGGTAATCCACCCAAAAGGTATGCTGAAGAGTTTGCTAAAACAGTCAAAGCAGATACAACTGTTGTTAGTAACTCAGAGAAGGTTTGGGAACCTTCAAGCTTTGAAGAGGTCCAAAGTTTAACCTCAGAGGATGCTGAGCCGTGGTTAAATGCCATGAAGGCTGAACTTGATTCCTTAGAGAGGAACAAGACACGGGAACTTGTTCCAGGCCTGCCCGGGCAGAGCCGTCTTTGCTATTGGGCTTACAGGCGCGTTGCGCCAGGGCGAGGCTTCTCAGGGGTGCCCCAGCGAGTGGGGGAGCTGCGCGGCTTTGCCAGTGGCCTCCCCTTTCCCTGCATGCCCGCCAGCTGTGCCCCGTCAACCATATGGCTGGCAGGTGGGCAGCTTCCTTCCCAAGCCTCCGCGGGAGGAGAGCGATCCCCGCAGAGGCTTGGGAAAAGGTCGACAACTCTGGGAAAGGGGGATCTTTGCACCATGGCGCTGGATGCTTAAGACGGCCCTGTGCCTAGGCCACAATAGGTTTACAAAGTACAGTTATTGCAAAAGTTTTTCATTGTTAATTTTATGCATTTTTAAAAATCACCATGGTATTTAACAATGCAGTGGTACCGTGGGATGCGAACGGGATCCATTCCGGAGCCCCGTTCGCATCCGAAGAGAACGTAAGATGCGACAGTGCGTCTGTGCATGCGCGGGTCGCGTTTTGCCGCTTCCGCCGCGTGATGTCATTTTGAGCGTCTGCGCATGTGCAAGTGGCGAAACCCGGAAGTAACGTACTCCATTACTTCCAGGTCGCCGCAGAGCGTAACTTGAAAACGCTCAACCTGAAGCACATTTAACCCAAGGTATGACTGTATCATCTTATGTCCTTTAGAGGAGAAATTGTAGAATTCTAAATACCCGTCACCATCCTTGGCTTCATTTAATTTTGTTTATAACACTCTTTCATTTTCTTCTAGTTGTGAGGGTGGGGGGAGGGGCCTCACAAGTGGAGTAGCCCAGGGCCACTCTTCATCTAAATCCGGCCCTGGTTGATGCCACCTAGACCCCAAGGCTCTGCAGATCAGCACTGCAAAATCCAAGGAGACATTTCAGAAGCCCTCCACGCTGGAAAAAATATGCTGGTTTTATCCTTCCTGGGCTTGGGTTTTTCGTTTGCTTTAAGAAACACATTCCAAGACGCTTGTTTGAGCCTCTCTGAAAGTCCCATCTTCCCCGGGAACAGTGATCTCCTTAAGACTTTCTGCAAGCACTCTCTTGAAAACATCCCCCCCCCCCCCCGCTCTCCCCCAGCTCCCTGAAATGAAGTCTGGGGCTTAGATTTTTGAATTCTGGTCACACGCACATCGATGCATGACTGAGGGAAAGCGGCGCAGAGTGATAATAAGAGGAGGGCTTAGCTCTGGTTACTAAAAAGAGATCTCTCCAAACAGTCTGGCTTTCGCAACTCCCATTCAATACCTATAGACACCAAAAGGCTTTTTCGCTGCCAGGATTAATGCCATGACAATAGAGATCTCTGGAATCCGTAATGGAGCCAGGGCGGGCAGGGAGCCGGTGCCCCCACAATCCTGCTGCATTAACCCCCCTGAATCTGCCGAAGAGATTGGGCTGGCTGGCTGTGGGCAGGCAGGCTGCAATATCCCGGGTGAGTGGGTGGGTGGGTGACGGACGTTTGGCGCATTGGCACAGCCCATCGCTCCGTGCCAGCGCTGCCGCTGGGCGCCACCTGTTGTCACACACCCAGTGCGCATAGGTAGGGAGGTGGGTGCTGATGGCGGAGAGGGAGGGGGTATCTGCGTGGACATGGGCGTTTTTCAATTGCAAAAAGTCCTAGGGTTTTTTTTAGGGGGGGGAGATTTAACCCCTGTGCAACTGTCTTTTCTGAGGCTCAGCACTCAGTTTGCATGCACAGGGTCCCGGGATCATCGCTTGGCATGCCCAGGATTGGGGGCAGGAGAACGAGGCCTCTTTTGACCCCCGCAGCTGGGTCAGGCCGAAGGGGGCCCAGCATCCTGTCCTCTGAGCAGTTGCCCAAAATGGGAAACCCCACAAGCACGATCTGAGGGCAACAGCCTGCTCCAGTTCTGGTTCACCTGCGTTCTAAGCTAGACTGGCTCTCTCCATGGAGGCTCCATTCAGGAATGGGATAGGAAGCGGGGAAGAGTCTGGATGCTAAAGTGATAACGCCAAAGAGCGTTCCTCCAAACCAGGACTGTAGCTGGGGGGGCCACCCTGCCTGGGTGTGTGTGCGTGTGTGCGTGCAACTGTGAGAAAGGTAGAGGTAAGGGGACCCCTGACCATTAGGTCCAGTCGTGGCCGACTCTGGGGTTGCGATGCTCATCTTGCTTTATTAGCTGAGGGAGCCGGCGTACAGCTTCTGGGTCACGTGGCCAGCAGGACTAAGCCGCTTCTGGCGAACCAGAGCAGCGCACGGAAACACTGTTTATCTTCTTGCCGGAGCTGTACCTATTTATCTACTTGCACTTTGACGTGCTTTCAAACTGCTAGGTTGGCAGGAGCAGGGACAGAGCAACGGGAGCTCACCCCTGTCACGGGGATTCGAACCGCCGACCTTCTGATCAGCAAGTCCTAGGCTCTGTGGTTTAGACCACAGCGCCACCCGCGTTCCATGCAACTGTGAGTAGGGGGTGCCAAACTGGATCTTTGACCCGGGTGAAATAAAGCCTAGTTCTGCCCCTGATCTAAGTCTGGCATCCTATTTTCTTGTTGGACAACCAGACCCATCCAAACAGGACCTGAAAACTCTCCCCAACAGCAGGAACCCAGAGTCGGCTGCCTCAGATTCTCAGGCAGCCATCAGGACTAGTAGCTAGCGACTGACCCCTCCCCTCCACGGATTTGTCTAATGCCAGACGAATGGATTTTAAAGCTAATGGACTCTGTGGAGCTGGCAGAATGAACAGCAAAAATAAGAAATCAGCATGACAGACTGTTCATGGAGGGACGGAAGTCCTTTTTGGAATATCTGAAAAAATATAATAACCAGGTGGATTTGGGAGCAGAATTTGAAATATGAGCAGCACTAGAAGATTGATAATATCTGAAAGGCAATTTGTCTTAGAATGAAGTATGCAAATGGGATGGGATTAAGAACAGCGTGGAGGGAAATATGGGAAGTCGAGTCTTAAAGAGAAACGCACAACAAATTTGGAATCTGGAATTTATAGGTAAAGATTTTAAAATTTAATAGAAATTGGGCAAAAAAACAAAGATTTGTCTAACGCCTTTTAAAAGTTGGGCAGGCCAAAGGGGGCTCATCTAATCAAGGTTCCTGCTCTCACAATGGCTGACTGGATGCCCCCCAAAAGAAGGCTCCCAGTGGGACTGGACCACAAGAGGAGCAGTTCCGCCCACTGGCCACTTGGGCAAGCACTCATTCACCAGCTTGTCCTACCCCGCAGGGTTGTTGTGTGGGCAGAAGCAGAGATTGTCAGAAGGAAGACGAGACCAAATATTATATACAGTATATGATAAAGGCAAAGGAAAAGGAAAAGGACCATTAGGTCCAGTCGCGAACGACTCTGGGGCTGCTGCGCTCGTCTGCTTTACTGGCCGAGGGAGCCGGCGTACAGCTTCCGGGTCATGTGGCCAGCAGGACTAAGCCGCTTCTGGCAAACCAGAGTAGCGCACAGAAACACTGTTTACCTTCCCACTGGAGCTGTACCTATTTATCTACTTGCACTTTGACATGCTTTTGAACTGCTAGATTGGCAGGAGCAGGGACCAAGCAACAGGAGCTCACCCCGTCGCGGGGATTCGAACCGCCGACCTTCTGATCGGCAAGCTCTAGGCTCTGTGGTTTAACCCACAGCGCCACCCGCGTCCCACAGTATATGATAGCCATCTTCAAATATCTCAAGGGCTGTCACATGGAAGAGGGAGCAAGCTTGTTTTCTCCTGCTCTGGAGGGTAGGGCTCGAACCCATGGCTTCAAGTTACAAGAAAGGAGATTCTGACTAAACATTTGGAAAAACTTTCTGAGAGTAAGAGCTGTTCCACAGTGGGCGGCTGTGGACTCTCCTTCCTTGGGAGGCTTTTAAGCAGAGGTTGGACGGCCATCTGTCATGGATGCTTTAGCTGAGTTTCCTGCATTGCGGGGGTTGGACTAGATGACCCTCGGGGTCCCTTCCAACTCTATAATTCTTTGATTCTATTATTCATTTAAAAAGAAAGAAAGAAACCAGACCAGTCCTAGGTTATTCCTTGAGGTGGAGTCAATGATTCAATGTACTTGCAGGAATCCGGCTCAGAAAAGAGCAAGGGGCAGCCGCGACTGACATTGAATTGCACTGTGCAAAAAAACCTTCTGTGTGTTTTGATGTCTTCTTCGGAGGAGCGGTGAGGAAATCCGAGTTGCCCGGCTTTTCCAAAGCGCTACAAGGAAATTGTAAAATTAGCAAGAGGCGGCTTCTCTTTCTCTCTCTCTCTCTTTCTTTCATTACTGATAAAGCTAAATGGAGTCAGGCTATTCAAGGTTCTCAATTGGGGCTTATGACTTTTAGCCATGCAGAGCACGTTCTGGGGCTGTTACGTACAATGCTCCAACAAGGAGGACAGCATCAACCGAAAACAAGAGGGAGGGAAACCCGCAATAATTCTGCATCACAAAAACCCCAGAGTTTCGCAGCCCTGCATACAAACAGGAGCATCTTAAGTGCATCCACAAAACCTGTCTTATTCTGCGGAATACGGCACAAATTTCTTTGCAAGGAGGTCTTGCACACTTTTCCATCTCCCACGGCTCTCGCCTATCGCCTTCATTGCCCTGAGATCTAGAAACTTGCAGACCCTCTAATTGTCCCTATTGTCCAGGGACAGTTTTGGATTTACAGAAGTGATTTGATCTCAGAATGTCCCACTTTTCATCAGCGATATTGAGTGTATAGAGTTATGCGACCACCAAAACAAGGAGATAAGTAGGACGTTTTTGAGCTTTTTTAAAAAGTAAAATTGCCAAAATTGGCACTGCTGACATGGGTTGCCATACTTTCAGACATTTTGCTAATTTCCGCCCGGAGACTGCTTCTGACGGCAGTATTCTGGGTATGTCCAGGAAATTCTGCAACCCTCCAGTAAGGAACTGGACAACCGTTAGAAGACACCTGAAGGCAGCGCTGCAGAGGGAAGTTTTTCAAAGTTTAATGTTTTGTTATGTTTTTATATACGTTGGAAGCTGCCCAGAGTGGCTGGGGCATCCCAACAAAATGGGAAGGTTGTTATTATTATTATTATTATTATTATTATTATTACCAAATAGGGTGTCCCTTTTTTCATCAGAGAAATGTTGGAGGGTGTGGACCTGAAGCTGAGAAAGCAGGGACGGTGGAGTGCGAGGAATTCCCCCGGTTTATATCTGACTTTGGCAATTCACGTTGCTTGTTTCTAACCCTGGTGACTCTGCTCTGCCTCCACATTTCGCCATCTGAAATATGGGAACCTTAGCCTACCTTGCAGGCCTGTTGTAACCGTCAGCTAATAAACAGAACATTGGAAGTGTTATCATATATATAGTATATTATTAATACAGTCAAGCTATTTATGGCACTCAGAGTCTGTTTCCAGTTTTCCCCTCTCTGCACAGTGGAATCATAGAATTGTAGAGTTCGAAGGGACCACCAGTGGCCATCTAGTCCAACCCCTCGTAATGCAGATATATCAACTAAAGCACCCATGGCAGAGGGCCACCCAACCTCTGCTTCAAAATCTCCAAGGAAGGAGTCCACCTTCTCCTGAGGGAGTCCTTCCACTGTAGAACAGCTGTTCATGTCAGAAAGTTCTTCCTGAGGTTTACTTGGAATCTTAAAGCCATGGGTTCGAGTCCTACCCTCCAGAGCAGGAGAAAACAAGCTTGCCCCCTCTTCCCTGTGATAGCCCTTGCTTGAGATATTGAAAGATGGCTCTCAGTCTCCTCTTTTCTAGGCTAAACATGATTAATAGCCAATGGATATTAATTATTATGAATCTGTTATATTTTCTTTAGGTGGCAGGGAAGCGTCTAGCACCAATCAGCCCAGTGGCTGTGACCTCACAAATGTAAGCTGTCCGGTTTCTGTGAGGGAAGAGGAAGGCGTCAGTTTGGCTGGGATTAAAACCTCACCGAGAGCCACACGAAGGAGGACAGGATTTGTGGGTGCAGCCGAACAGAGATATTTGTATGTTTTTATATGTGTTGTAAGAATGGCTCGGGAAACCCAGCCAGATTGGCAGGCTATAAATATCATCATCATCACCATCATCTGGTAGGGAGGCTTAAGGGAGTCCACAGGCAAGGAGGCTGAAAGATTCACTAAGGTGAGAGAAAAAAGGGAGACAGAGAACTGAGATGGGGAAGGCCTGGTGAGGAGGTGGTGCTTTCACGCAGCTCCCGGACTCTAACGGCGTTTTAATATTTTGCCACCTTGCCAAAATCCCCTAGTGGTCCGTGAAGGGCTTCCGTGACAGCGAAGGGTAACGCAGGTTGAAAACACAATTACTGCCGTAAGCGAATTGATCTCCAAATAAAACAGGAGAGAAGTGAATGGGGACAACATTTATCAATAGGCCGCTGAAAAGGAAGAGAGCAGCGAAAGCCTTTTGTGGCTGGCACTCCGTACGCGTGTCTGCGCTTCTCATCCCTGGCCGTTTTACCAACTGGCCTTCTCCGGGGTCTCAGTTAATGCACAGCCCTCCCCACCTCATACGTCCCCTGTGCATGGAATTCGGAGATAGACTGTGGCTGAATAGGGAGGTTCTACTTAGCTGTCATGGCTGACCACCATTTGCAGACTGCTTAAAATCCTGAGTTTGGGTCTTGACCTGTTTGTTGCGGGATTGGCTTTCCCTCTGTGTAAGACACAAAGGTGTGGCGAAATCAGGGAAGTGGGGTGGGATGTGCGTCTGCTCAAGGGGTTATCAGACTCCAACTCCCATCAGCCTTAGCTGCCAGTCTGGGATGATGGGATATGAGGTCACAGGTCCGTCAACTGAAAAAGAGGCATTCCCTGCCACAGGCAAGAAATGGAAGGGTGCCTCTTTTTTATTTATTTATTTTAATTAAAAATTAATTAAAATGGCTGCATACAAATTCAATTAAAAAAGAAAACAGCACACAGCAATGGTGCAACAACTGCTTATGTTTTAGTGGGGCTGCTACATTACGGGGATTTCAAAGGCGGAATTGACATGGGGGGGGGAATGAATTTATCCTGGATCTTAGGAAAATAGTGGGGGTTTTTTGGCATTTTTGTAAAAAATGAAAAAGCCCAACAACTTTGGGGTTTGTTTAAAAAAGTTCAACAATTTTGGAGTCTTCCTAAAAAAAAGACTATTTTAGAAGATGCCTTTACTAATTTTAGAAGATGCATTTCCTTGCAAGAGAGAGGAATGCTTCTTCCTAGATTAATGCACATATATCTCGACTTTGACCAGTTCTTTTGTATATCACATGAGTTTTAAAAGTATCCTTGTGAATTTTATAAATTTTATGACTCTAAATATGAACAGGAGGAGTTTAATAAGAACACAGTTTGTGAGGGGGGGGGCACGGCATTCTGCATATGTTCAGAGCAGCTCTTTCCACTTTTCGCAAAATTTACGCTGCACCCAGCAACTTGCTTCTGTCAGTGGGCAGCCAAAATGAAAGCTAACACCTTTCCCTCTTCTGTTGATCTCAGCATCTGTTCAGATAGACTGTTTCTGAACCTGGAGGCTCCATTCTGCTGTTCTACCTAACATGGGCATAACCAAGGGGGGCAGGGGGGCAACTGCCCACCCCCCGAAAATCAATAAAAATACATAGCTAACTGAGGTTCTGCCCCCCCCCCAAATCCTGGCTACGTCCAGGGTACCTAATGCCCCTCTATTGACCTCTAATTAGTGTATTCGGCTAATTGGATCAGAGCTAGCCATTTTTTTTAGCGGTTTTGGGTGCCCATGTCCAGTGTCGGCATCACCAACCCTGCCTTCCTCTGCCCCTCTGTGTATGCTCAGAGATTCTTTTCCTTTTCATCTGACACTTTCCCCCCCCCCTCCCGCGTTTCTGGAAAAGTCTGGTGCGCCCCAGCCCAGCCCAAGTCTTCTCCCACCTCTGTGCCTTTCTAGCACCTTCTCCGAACTTTGCACGTGCCCATGGACACACGCGCGCAGCCTGCTTTCCCACAGAGCTGGAGTCCGCCCTCAACCTCTCCTCCTTTCTCAGCAGCGTCTTTTCCGATCCCTTGTTCTCTGCGCTCTGCACATGCTCCATTCCCTTCGCATCTCCGATCTCCTCTCGTCTTCCTCGCTTTGCCTCAGTCCTCCACCCCTTTCCCCGCTCCGCACTCTGCACGCACCCAGAGCCCACCGAGCTCACGTCCCTCCTCCCCCCTGCACTCTGCACATGCTCCCACAGCGCCAGCGGAGCTACTCCCTCGCCGCCTCTCCCGCGCTCTGTGCATGCCCAGAGACTCCTTGCTCGCCTCGCACCGTCTGCCTCTCTTTGGACGAAGCGCAGACCTCTCACCTCACCTAGATGACCCTTCCAACTCTGCCGTTCTAGGTTTCTGCGACTCTTCCTCGCCCGCGCTCTGTGCATGCCCAGAGGCAGGCTCGTCCTCCTCTCCGCTTCCTCGCCTCGCGCCGCCTGCATCTCCTTCGCCGAAACGCAGACATCTCTTTCCGATGCAGCCTCTATATGCGTGCTGCTTAGGGGCGCGTTAGGCGCCCGTGCCAAGCGGCGCTTCTCCTCTCCAACAGGCTGGCGAGGGTGCCATCATCTCCCAAGTACCATCTTCATCCCCAGGTTGGCAGGGTCGCCCTCTGCCGCCCCTAGCGGCGCGCTCCCGCCAGAGCAGCCTCCAGCTCCGCCTGGAGAGCGAGCGAGCAGCAGCCAGAGCGCGGCAGCGGAGGCGCAGCGGCGGAGCGCCCGGCGCGGCGGCGGCAGCAGCTGCGTTTGGATAGGGCGGGGGGGACCCCACTTTCCCTCTGCTCCTGCTCTTTCCCGCTGCTCCTGCTCTGCCCCACTTCCGCGGCCCCTGATGGGCGGGCCCTGGGAGACCCCCTCCCGGCCGCCTCCTTAGGGGACCCCCCACCCAGCGCGGGTGGGGGGCGGGCGCAGGGGTTGCGCGCCCCTGCGCCTTGCGCGCCCTGCCCTATGGAGAGGCGCCGGGCGCTTTGCTGCTGGTGGTGCCTGTCGCTGCTGCTGGCGGGGCAGCCGGCGGCCCGGGGGCACCCGCAGCCCTGCCACATCCTGGCACGGATCGGGCACACCGTGCGCCTGGGCGCCCTGCTTCCCCGCGCGGGCGAAGCCGAGAGCCGGGCGCGCAACGCCCTGGCTCGCGCCAGCCGCACGGCCACCTCCGCGCTGCCCTACAACCTCAGCCTGGAGGTGGTCCCCGGGGCGCCCCGGCAGAGGGACCCGGCCTCGCTGGCCCGCTGGCTGTGCCAGGCGCTGGTGGTGCGCGGAGTGGCCGCCGTGCTCGCCTTCCCCGCGTCCCGCAGGGAGCTGCTCCAGTTGGACTTCGCCGCCGGCTTCCTGGAGATCCCCTTCGTCAGCATCCGGGAAGAGGAAGAGGAGGAGGAGGAGGAGGAGGAAGGCAGAGGGGGACAAAGTGCGAAGACCCCCATGCCCTTCAGGAGCCGGGTAAGGAGAAAAACACCCCCTGTTTTTTTATTTTAAAAAAATGGAGAGCCTCCTCCGGCAAGAGCAGTCTACCAGCCCAGGAGCAAGCAGGCTACAGATCGACTTAGGCAGGGCTTTTTTCCAGCTGGAACTCACCAGAAACCTCTCATGTGGGCGCCATGAGCGTAGCAAGGATTTATGTTGTGGGGTCAGGTTTTATGAATCGGAGGCAGAACCGAGCTCTGTAAAACAATTGATCAGTTAGTTAAGTATTTGTACTTATTGACTTGATTTAGGGGGGTGCAGCTACCCCCTGCCACCCCATTGCCATTATAAGAGAACAAGGGAGGTGTTCATGGTGAGTTCTGGCGCCTCTTTCTCTATAAAAAAAGCACTGGATTTAGGGATCATGGAACTGAAGGGTTGGAAGGGACCCCAAGGGTCATCTAGTCCAGCCCCCTGCAGCGCAGGAATCCTGCCCACAGCCATCCTGGGCTCAAATAACCGACCTTCTGGTTGGGTTCCTTGAGTGATGGACCTGGAAGGGACTCTGTGGGTCATGTGGGGCAGGGCCCACCCTGCTGTGCCGAAATCGCAGCTTTGATTAGTTACGTGGTTGAACCTCCACATTCAAGGGCAGTCTACCTTGGAGAGGCCTCAGGGACAGGTAGCTAAATGAGGCTATCATTGCCCTTCAGGAGGAAGGCAGGCTCTCCCTGTCAGAGAGCCTGCTCACAGGATTCTGCTCACTGAATGATAGAATTGTAGAGTTGGAAGGAACCTCAAGGCTACCCTTTGCAGAGCAAGGATCGCAGCTTTGAATGGTTGGTGTCTAGGAACATCCACAATCAGGAGCAGTCTATCTTGGAGTCACCCAGGCAGCGCACAGGCTAAACGTGGCTATTAATTTGAAATATTTCGCCACCCATCGTAAGCAAAGTCCACAGCAGGTTACAGCTACATTACCAACGATGATCTATTATTTTTTATTGTCCCGAAATACTTGTTATTCTTATTACTTGCATAACTCATTAATACTGCTGTGACTGTGGCCGTCGTACCATTTTATAATGCAGTATTGTGTGCCTTTCTCATAATTCAAGAGTTATTATTGCTTACATAACTTATTAATACAGCTGTACTGTATTAATTGTATGTAAGGCTACGCATAGGATCATAGAACTGTAGAATTCAAAGGGACCCCCAGGGGTCATCTAGTCCAACCCTCTGCAATACAGGAATCCACTCAGAACTAAGTCCCACTTGAAGCCATGGAGCTTGCTCCTGAGTAAGCAGGTAAAGGATTGCAGCCCAAGTGGCTGTTATGTCTGTGGTCAATCTTACCTGAGGGTCCTGGACGCAGGGGGAGAAAGGGCAAGGACTGTCTGCAGCTATTAGCTATGATTAATAATCCTTTTATTGCTTCGATCCCTGAGCTTCCATGTTTGGGAGAAGTCAACCTCTGAGCACCAGAGGCTGCCAAAAGGCAGCAGAGCAGGCTGTCCCTGAGTTGCGAGTACACCTGGCGAACTTCCATTGCAGGGGCAGTCTACCTCGGCTGGAGAGAAAGGACCGGGGAAGGCTGTGAGCCTCCTCCTCCTCCATCATCAATGTTGGCAGCTGCCTTTTTGGTCCTCCCCTCGAGAGGTCGGCTGCATCTGAAGCTGGAAGCTTGAGGGAAATCTGTCGATCGCAAATGCCCATTTTGCAGCCATGCTAAGAGAAAAGTTGTGGGTGGATAATAAGTAGTCAAGGTTAATAAGGGAAGGATATCCCTTTCCCTGGTTGGCTGGACTAGATGGAGACCTCCCTTGGTATTTCTTCTTCAAGTGAACAGAAATATGTATTCCAATAATGATGATGATGATGAGGTACCCAAGGGTCATCTAGTCCAGCCCTCTGCAATGCAGGAATAAAAAATAACAACAGCCCTGTAAGTTCATTGCTTCTGCCCTTAAAAGGTTCCGTCAGCTCCTTATTAGCCTTTGCATGGCAGGGGGTTGGACTGGATGACCTTTGTGGGTCCCTCCCAACTCTATAGTGAAACTGAGCCTCTCCATATAGACATAGTCTACCTTTGAGCACCAGCCGCCGGGGACTAGGAAGGCAGCATCGCCTTTATTCCATGTTGGTGTCCTTTCTGAGGACACGGATCCGGCTCCTGTTTGGAAGCAGGATGTGGTCCTTTTGCCCCCGATCCCAGCAAGGCCACCCCCACCCACCCCACCCCAGTTCTTATTTTAGAGCGAAAGCCTCTGTATCCAGGGGAAGTCTACGGACAAAGAATTAGTGGGTGTCCATTTTGCATCCCACTGTTGGAGACAGGAAACTGGGGTGGGTAAAACCCTTCTGTTTCGGGGGAACACACACACTGAACTTTTCCTTTCCCACACCTGTTCAGTTTGAACCCAATGTTATCCCTACTCAGAGTAGACGTACTGAAATGAAAGGCACTGCTTACTCAAGATGATCAATCCCAGTAAGTGAGGCACAACCCAACAGGGTGGGTTTTTTAATTGAGGGGGACGATGACTGTGATTAGGCTTTTCGGCTGTAAGCCCAGGACCGTCAGCCTTCCTGCTGGCTTCTAATGCCGGTGATTGATGCAAGAGGCGTCCGATCGCTCTGCTCTGGAATAAACAGGCGCAGCTGAGCAGTTGTTCAAAAAAGAACGAAGCCTGTCGATGGGATGTCATGCTCAGACAGGCTCTGGGCCCCGCGACCTGTTTGTGGCTCATAAATCAAGATAGGAAAAGCAGAGGGGTGGGCGGGTGTAATCCTGCCACGGTCCTCTGCCAATTCATGCTGGGAGTCAGTAATCCTCCCATTGAGCTGGTCTGTACTACAGCTATAGACATAGATACCGGAAGATTCACTGGATAGCTCAGCTGGTTACAGCACGGTGCTGAGAACGCCAAGGTTGCAGGTTCGATCCCCGTACGGGGCAGCTGCATTGCAGTGGGTTGGACTAGATGACCCTCAGGGTCCCTTCCGACTCCACGAGTCTGTGATTCTACATCGATATCCTTCCTCCGCATGCATGAGCCCATGCTACTGCATTCCGGTGGCCCAAAGCCACCAGGAACCCCATCTGTGCCAGGCTCTTGGCCGTTCTGCGTTTAATTTTGTTTCTTAACGGGAAAGGATTTGGTAGCTCTCGGCCTGGGAAGTTGATTTATATCAGAGGAGACGGTCTAGCTCAAGGCTGCTGGACACTGGCGGGCAGAGACTCTCTGGGGGTCTCTGGCAGGGAGGGGGTCTCTCTCTGGGGACGCCTCAAACGTCTTGGTGTGTGTGTGCAAAGCAGGGGACTTCACTGCTGAGTTGTGGGGCCTTCCCCCCCTAAAATGAAAAGATGTTTGTCCTCAAGATTCTGGTTTGAACAGGGTTACCAGAAGCTCAGATCCTTTGGCCCATCAACATTAGTGTTACCTGCACTAACTGGCAGTGTTTCAGGAAAGGAGAGGCACCCAAGGTCGCCCAGTAAGCTTTGTTGACAGAAGGCAATTTGAACCCAGCACACTCTGCTTCTTCCTCCACCACGCTACCCATTGCACCGCACCACCCCTGAGAGCTGAGAAGCGGCAGCTTTGCTACCGCATAGCTCAGTCTGTAGACTATGAGGCTCTTAATCTCAGGGTTGTGGGTTCGAGTCCCACATTGGGCGAATGTTTCCTGCGTTGCAGGACTTGGGGGTCCCACCCACCTCTACAATTCTGCAGTTCTATGTTCTTCATAGCCTGGGTCAAAACAGATACCCCCTCCCCCTGGCAAGCAGGCCTAGTGCAAAGACTCTGCCCCTTGTTTTCCCAGCAGATGACAGCAAAAAAAATCGGTCATTATTATTTTTTGCAAAACATGGAGGGAGCCCCCCCCCCCCCCCCAGCTCTCCTTGAATGCATGGGAAATGCAATTGCAGCGGGGATAGGGGACGGAATTGCTAATCAATATGTGCTGGGGCACCGGGACCTTGTCACAGCAGCAGCCGTCTGTTGCAGTTTCTAGGGACAGCAACGCCCCAACAATGCCTGTTGGATTTGGGGAGCAGAAGATAGCGAGATCAGGTGCAAAGATTGGGGTGGAATCTGGTTCCAGCTTTAGAAGGAGTTGGTTGTTTTGTGACACCAAAGAAGCTCAGGACTCCCTCTCCGTCTTTGCCACTCAAGGCTGCTGTTTGGAAAAATCCAGGAATTATTCCAAGATGATAAATAGTAATATCCTCCCTAGGTCTTGCTAAGATCTGGGGGCAAAGGGAGGGATTTGATTTGATTTGATTCTTTTCTGTTGTTTCCCCTCCTTTCCATTGCGCTGTCTTGTCGCCAGGACATTAGTGATCTCTGAGAATTCCTTCCTCGTCGCTGGTTTCCTTTGGTCCAATTCCCCGCAGCCAATATAGGCAATCTGTATTTTGCTCACAGGTTCTCGATGGGGGAAGGAGGGAGAAAAAAACCAATTCCCTCTCGGCGCAGAAGCAAAAGGCTCGATTTTAAACAGGTTTCCAAATAAACCTGAAAAGGAAAAGCACAGCCTCTTTCAAACATCACATTTTCAGACCTGTGAGGTGCATGTTTCCCAGGGGCTGGATGCAGAGAGGTGCGCTCTTGTGGCATTTAAGCACATAAGAAGTCCAGCTTCCTATCTCCACAGCAGCCAGTCAGATGCCTCAAAGGGAAGCCCACAAGCATAATAATAATAATAATAATGTTATTATTTATACTCCACCCATCTGGCTGGGTTGCCCCAGCCACTCTAGGCAACTTCCGACGCATAATACCAAACATTAAAACTTCCCTATACAGGGCCTCCTTCAGATGTCTTCTAAAAGTCATTTGTTTATCTCCTTGACATCTGATGGGAGGGCATTCCATAGGGCGGGCGCCACCACCAAGAAGGCCCTCTGCCTGGTTCCTTGCAACTTCGCTTCTCACAGTGTGAGAACTGCCAAAACGCCCTCGGAACCGGACCTCCACGTTTGGGCTGGATGATGGGTATCCTTCAGGTATCCTGGGCCGAGGCCATTGAGGGCTTTCAAGGTCAGCACCAACACTTTGAATTGTGCTCGGAAACGTACTGGGAGCCAACGCAGGTCTTGCAGGACTGGTGTTATACGGTCCCAGTCACCAGCTTGGCTGCCGCGTTCTGAATTAGTTGTCATTTCGGAGTCACCTTCCAAGGTAGCCCCACAGAGAGCGCATTGCTGTAGTCCAAGCGGGAGAAAACCAGAGCATGGACCACTCTGGTGAGACAGGGTGCAAGCAGGGAGGGTCTCAGATGGAGCTGGCAGACAGCTGCCCTGGATGCAAAATTGACCTGCGCCTCCATGGACAGCGGTGAGTCCAAAATGACCCCCAGGCTGCGTAGCTGGTCCTTCAGGGGCACAGTTTCCCCATTCAGGACCAGGGAGTCCCCCACCCCTTGTCCCCCACAAAACGGCACTTGTACCTTGTCAGGATTTAACCCCAATCTGTTAGCTGCCATCCATGTGAGAGCAATAGTCTTCTCCCACACTTGTTTACCACAGTTCTAAGGTAGACTGGCTCTGTTCATGCAGGCTCCACTGAGGAATCATAAGAAACTCTGAATAGCCCTGCAGGGGGATCAGGCCTTAAGTCCAGCCTCCTGTCCTCACAGAGGCTGACCAGATACCCCAAATGGGAAGCCCCCCCCCCCCGCAAGCAAGACCTGAGTGCCACAGCCGCTCTCCCCACTTGCCACTCCCAGCAGCTTGTGCTCAGAGATACTGGATGCCATTTGGCCATCAATAAGTTCTTGTGAAGCCCAATTTGCACGGCAGGTTTAGCAGCGGTGTTGTAAATTCCCCAAGATCTTTAGAACCGTCCCCCCTGCCTTCTTTGCCTCGCTCTTTAGAACGCAACAGCCATTTCTTTGACGCTGCCACGCACCCATCCATCAAGTAGCCCAGCAGGTGTTGAGGTTCCAGCTAAGAAACAAATTTAAAAAAAAATACATTTGGCAACTTTTTGGGAGGTTTTTTTTACCTTGACATCGCTCCCTTCTGCCGTGAAAAATAGCCTCGTTATGGAGCAGATAACTTCTGGATCCAAGGTAAAGTGACATCGTAGATCTCTCTCCTGCAACAAATGAAAGATGAGTCAACACGGTCATCGCTTGGCAAGGCGAGGTCTTCTATCTGCAGAGGAGAGAGGGAAGGAGTTGGGCTGAAATAGCGTAGAGGTGGCTTCAGGGCTGAGCACGGTTTATGGTGCAACACGGGTGAAGTTAACCTCCCCTTGGCCTGTAGATTTCTCCATGCCTGGTCTTTGAAAGTGCACTTTCTCTCTCCAAATGGAGGCGTTCTTCCATCTCTCAGGCTTTCTTTGGCCCTGATAAAGCCACACAACACAGACAAGATAGATCCGTAGAGTTGGAAGGGATCCTGAGGATCATCTAGTCCAACCCCCAGGAATGCAGAAAAATGCTGGCATATTATTTACACCCTGCCCCTCTGAGTGGGTTGGCCCAGCCACTCTGGGCAGCTTCCAACATACAGTGGTACCTCTGGATACGAATGGGATCCGTTCCGGAGCCCTGTTCGCATCCTGAAGTGAACACAATCTGCGTCTGCGCATGCGCGGGTCTTGATTTGCCGCTTTCGCGCATGCGCGTGACGTCATTTTGACCGTTTGCGCATGCGTGAGCAGCGAAACGCGTTCCGTTACTTCTGGGTCGCCGCGGAGCACAACCCGAAAGTGCTCAACCTGAAGCATATTTAACCCGAGGTATGACTGTACAGTCATACCTCAGGTTACGCATGCTTCAGGTTGCGTTTTTTCGGGTTACAGACCGGCCGAAACCCGGAAGTAGCGGAACAGGTTACTTCCGGGTTTTGGGGTTGTGCATGCGCAGAAACGCTAAATTGCGCTTTGCGCATGTGCAGAAGTGCCGAATCGCAACCCGCACGTGCGCAGACGTGCTGCTGAGGGTTGTGAATGTGCATCCCGCACGGATTACATTCGCAACCCGAGCGTCCACTGTATATTAAAACATGAAGCATTTTTAAAAACTTCCCTATCCAACATTTTCCCGATGGAAATAGGGACTTCCTAAGGAAAAGTGGGACGTTCTGGGGAGAAATCGGAAACTAGAACGGCTTCTGTAAATCTGGGACTGTCCCTGGAAAACAGGGACCCTGGGAGGGTCCGGCCTTAGGCAGAGGGACAGATCCTTCCCTCCTCTTGTGAGAGTCATTCCTTGAGAGCTTTGGAAACCACCAGTTGACAATGAGGGGCCCAAAATTAAAGCCAGATAGCTGTGTCAATCTGCATCCATTTGCTTCAAATTGTCACCTTGTCCTCCCTGCCATTTCACTCTTTGCTAAATAAAAGCAGCCAGAGCCTGTCAGCAGAGAGGAAAATGTTTGCCCAGGGTGACCCCTGGGGTCCCACTGAGTCTCTCCAAAAAGATAACCGGCTTCCATTAGTAAATAATTGCTTTGCCCACTTACGATCTCAAGGACATCCATTGCAGAGGACTCCCCAAAGCCTCATTCTCAGCAGGGCTGGAGTTGCAGCCGTATATTTATGGGGTAGCAGCGGAGTGGGGTTTGGGGAGGGGGCAGGAGATAGGGGCTTTCCTCCGCCAGGGCATTCCTGGTGATCTTTATCAGCTGCAAGGCAAGAAGGGTTATGATAATTGCATGATCCCACAGTGAGGATCCCCCTGGAGATTTTGCCACAGCCAATTAGTCGCTGCTCCCAGCATTGCTGCTGGAAAGTGTGTCATTTGGGGAGGGGGAGACTCCATAGGCAGCGCAACGAGAAACTTTCTGGGAGTCTAGTTCACTTTCGAAATTTGGGGGTCGGGGGCTCATCCGCGCTGCACTTTGATAATTTTAGACCCCAGATTAGGCAGCCTTATGGCGGGGGCTCATTGGATCAGAGAGGAGGTGGTGGAGTGGTCTGATGTGGCCCTCAAGACCTCTCCCCCCCCCCAGCCTCAGGGCTTTCCCCAAGCCACAACCCCTCCCCACGGGCCATGCCCCTCACCAGTCCTGCTTTAGTGCTTTTGGCAGCCTGGAAATGTGTCCTTGAGCTCTGAAAATGTGTACCCTCCAACATTTCTCTGATGAAAATAGTAAAGGTAAAGGTACCCCTGTCCATACGGGCCAGTCTTGACAGACTCTGGGGTTGTGCGCCCATCTCACTTAAGAGGCGGGGGCCAGCGCTGTCCGGAGACACTTCCGGGTCACGTGGCCAGCGTGACATCGCTGCTCTGGCGAGCCAGAGCCACACACGGAAACGCCGTTTACCTTCCCGCTGGTAAGCGGTCCCTATTTATCTACTTGCACCCAGAGGTGCTTTCGAACTGCTAGGTTGGCAGGCGCTGGGACTGAACGACGGGAGCGCACCCCACCGCGGGGATTCGAACCACCGACCTTTCGATCGGCAAGCCCTAGGCACTGAGGCTTTTACCCACAGCGCCACCCGCGCCCCTGATGAAAATAGGGATGTCCTATTCCATCACCACCACCACCATCATTTTATTATTTATACCCAACTCATCTGACTGGCAATATTTCAATAGAACCTCCATGGCCAGTCAGCACCTACCTTTGAATATGAGGTCCCATTGGTTTGTGCCATTCCTTTTCCTACAGAGACGGGCACCAAGAGCTCCTATTTGTGTGGTGTCATCTTGCAAAGGGCTTCCATCCAGCCCACAAATCTCTCTTGCAGCAGAGTTGCCACCCGGAGTCCGGAGCCTGAGTTAACTTTGGAAAAGCTGCCTGGGCACTTTCCGTTTTCCTCCTTCCTCCTGTCCAAAGCCATATAAATGATGGTTGAACTCGGAGAGGAGGTTTTTATTGTGCTGTATTTCCTCCGTCTCCAGACAGTCTATTAGAAAGTTCTGGACATGACGAGCTGGGGCTGGTGGTTCTCCTTGGGACTTGGCTGAAGCAGCAAAGTCGGCCGAAGGAGAAGATCTGGTGGGCTGGACAGCCCTGTTTAAAAGCCAGGATACCTCAGTCAGTAGAGCATAAGACTTTCAATCTCAGGGTCCTGGGTTTGAGCCCCATGTTGGGCAAAAGTCGATTCAAATAGATGGCCCTCGTGGCTCCTTACAACTCTACAATTCCATGAGGAACAAAAATGAATTTACAAGCGATGGAGAAACACCTCTGTTCAGAAGAGGCATTGCCTCAATATTTCCTGCCGCATGCAAGAGACAAAGGAACACCTCTATTTTAAAAGAGCAGTTCTCCGGGAGGTGGAAGAATGCCTCTGTTTCGAACATGGTTTCCCAAATTTGGGTCCCCGGCTGTTGTTGGACTACAACTCCCATCATCCCTAGCTAGCAGGTATGGTGGGAATTGTAGTCCAAAAACAGCCGGAGACCCCAATTTGGGAAAACTCTGATTCAGAAGAGGCGTTCTCTCCTAAGAGACACAGAGCACTTTTCCAACCAGGCCTCTGCAGACCGAATGAGCTGTTTGCATCAAACAGAATTAGGATCTCCTGCTCAGTCACTATTTCGTTCCAGTTTCTGATTGCAGGGGGCTAATAGTTTCCACTGTGACTTTTTCATTTTGTGCGTGTGGCTCTGTGGAACTCCCTGCCTCTTGAGAGCAAGCAGGCACCATAGAAACCCTGCAATAATCCCTACGCTCTTTTCAGATCTATTTGCTTAGCTAGCAACTGACATTTCACATGTGATGATGGTCTTCATGGGATGTGGTTACCGTTTCCAATTCCATTAACCACCCACCTCAATTTCCTGCATCACCCACAAACATGGGCACATTTTCTTTCGTGTATTTCATTGTGTCTATCAGTCACTTCCCATTAAAGCATCCCAAAGAGATAAACACTTTTTTTATTAAGAAAAACAGTAATGAAAACATCAATAAGTGTGGCTCAAGGGGCTCCGTGGAGACGACCTTGACGTGATCGTACCAGCTCTGGGCTGGCGATTTGTCTTTCTGAGCATTGCTCCACTGTTCAACAACGCATGTGCGCATGAGGGGAGGCGTCCTGAACCAACCGTGCGTAGTCTCACGCCTCGTGCTGGAATCATGCTTTATTTTTATTTATTTTTAGGGGGGGGGCTGTAGCTGGGCGTTCCGACTCACTATTAGGCAGCTCCATTTGCTCCAGTTTGAAAATCAGAATGGTGAGGTCCGGAACCTTGTGTAAAAGAAGGGTTGTGAGTCGCTGGCACAGAGCGCATGCCAGTCTTGCAGAACGTCCCAGAGCAACATGGGACTCGGGTGGGGTGAGGAGATGATACCCAGTGCCAGGGCGCTTGCTTGGCATGCAGAAGGTTCAACCCCAGTGGCATCTTCAGGTAGGGCTGGGAGATTCCCCTAATTCTGAAACCCTGGAGGGCTGTTGCATACCCTCCAAAATTTCTCCAGTGAAAATAAAGGTAAAGGGACTCCTGACCATTAGGTCCAGTCGTGGCCGACTCTGGGGTTGCGGCGCTCATCTCGCTTTATTGGCCGAGGGAGCCGGCATGCAGCTTCCGGGTCATGTGGCCAGCAGGACTAAGCCGCTTCTGGCGAACCAGAGCAGCGCACGGAAACGCCATTTACCTTCCTGCTGGAGCGGTACCTATTTATCTACTTGCACTTTGACGTGCTTTCAAAACTGCTAGGTTGGCAGGAGCAGGGACCGAGCAACGGGAGCTCACCCCGTCGTGGGGATTCAAACCGCCGACCTTCTGATCTGCAAGTCCTAGGCTCTGTGGTTTAACCCACAGCGCCACCTGCATCGCTTCCGGTGAAAATAGGGACGTCCTATTCCATCATAACAACAACAACTTTCTTATTCATATCGTGCCCAGCCGGCTAGGTTGGCCCAGCCCCTTTGGGCGGCTTCCAACATATATAAAAATACAATAAAACATTAAAAAACTTCTCTATCCAGGGCTGTCGTTAGATTTCTTCTAAAGCTTGTATAGTGACTTACCTTCTTTGCTCGGGGGTTGCATAACTACATATCCACCAACATTTCTCCTATGAAAATAGGGACGTCCAATGGGAAAGTAGGGATCAAATCAGAAACCGGGATGGCTTCTGCAAGTCTTGGACTTTTCTGGGAAAATAGGGACACTTGTAGGATCTTCGTAGATCAGTGGTTCTCCAAGGCTATGGCAGGAGGACTCTTGCAGTCCCTTCCAACTGGACAATTCTATGATTCTCTGTTCCTATGTAACTGCATTTTTTTATACTTTCTGAATGCCCCATGATTATATGATAAATTAGTGGTGTTCTTGGTTATTAATCAAGTACTGCTATGAGCTGTTGTAGTAATAATAATAATAATAATAATAATAATAATAATAATAATAAATTATTTATACCCTGCCCACTCTGAGCAGCTTCCAGCAAAAGATTAAAAATACATTAAAACACCAGTCATTAAAAACTTCCCTAAACAGGGCTGCCTTCAGATGTCTTCTAAACGCCAGATAGTTGTTTATTTCTTTAAGGGCGCTCCACAGTGTTTTTTATTTGTTTGTTTTTGTTTTCCAATGCTTCAAATTTTTATTCTCGAAAGTGTCACCCGGAGAAGAAAAGTCTGAGAACTTGCTGGTGTGGATAATACTGAGCTAGATGAGGAAGATTCATAGAATCACAGAGCTGGAAGGGACCACAGGGGTCATCTAGTCCAACCCCCCTGAATGCAGGGATATTTTGCCCTACGTGAGCCTTGAACCCACAACCCTGAGTCTCTTGCTCTACCAACTGAGGAGAGGGCTACCTGTGGCTGCTGGACAGGATGGCTATGCTCTGCACCCCCCATGGAGGCAGCGATGCCTCTGAAGTTGGTCTTGTGTTCGAATCTTGCTTGCGGCCACTGTGAGAACAGGACGCTGGACTAGATGGGCTTGATCCAGAAGGGATCTTCAGACGTAAAGAGCCAGATGGTCTAGCAGCCTTTTGCCCACATGATTCTGCAAGGCACCCCTCCTTTCCCGATGAGAGGAGGGGGATTTCAAACATCCCACCCTCCTAAAAGTCCACCTCTCTTTTCCATCTCTGGCACAGGTGAGCTTAAACTCTGCTGACCTCTAGTGGCCGCCTGCCTCTTTGCTCTGCTTCCAGCTGGGGGCTCACCTATGTATTATTATTATTATTATTATTATTAGCCACTCATCTGAATGGCTTGTGCCAGCCACCAAAGAGGAATGGCAGCTGAAACTGATAGAACATGTAGAATTGGCAAGTTTGACGTGCAAAATTAGAGATAAGAAAGAGACCGGTTTTTAAAGGTGATAGGAAAATGTCCGCAGAATTCTTAAAAACTCAGTGTAAAATATGTTAAAATGCAAGTAGGGTTTGAGAGGGAACAGCAGTGGGGGTGAACTTTCCATTTTTCTTTTGTGGTAAGGGCAAGGTCTATAGCAGACATAGGCCAACTCGGCCCTCCAGATGTTTTGGGACTACAACTCCCATCATCCCTGACCACTGGTCCTGTTAGCTAGGGATGATGGGAGTTGTAGTCCCAAAAGCATCTCGAGGGCCGAGTTGGCCTATGCCTGGTCTATAGTAACTATAACATGCAGCATAAATTGAAATTCTGGGGGGACCCTGGAGGGAGGGAGAGGAAATCGCAGGTGGAATGATTGATTGCTAAACTTGAAATGATGTTGAATTGTTGAATTCTGCGTGTGTGTGTGTGTAATAAAAACCTATGAGACAGCTGTGGAATAGCCAGCTTCATATAAGCAACATGCTTAAGTCTAATTAATGCATGATGGAGTTAGTATTTATTCATTTATTAGATTTTTATACCACCCTTATCATAAGATCTCAGGGCGGTTCACGGAATAAAATACAGGACAAAAACAAGTAAATAATTGAAACAAAACAGCAACCCCCTCTTCCTGTAGACACATTAAAAAGGCTGTAGAATATTAATCAGCCTGTAGAATATTAATCAGGCTGTACAATTTTAATCACAATTAAAAAAAAAGTTTAATGTTCCATGCTGGGTTGCCAGAACAGAACTGAACAGGCTTAGGATCCAGTCTAAGTCTCTGGTCCAGGATGAACAAATTATGCCTGTATATATTTGACTGTCCTGGGATTGGGGATTTACAGCTGGCCAAACAGGAATCAGCCAGCTGAGCTGGAGATCCACTGAATCCTAAGCTAGATCCCTGCAGATCTTGCCATAGAATCGCCCCTTAAGTGGGAGGTGGGATTTTGGGTTCGTTTTTTATTATGCATTTTGCCTTTTTTATCTCGTAATTTTCTGTTGCAAACCACCCCGAGATCTATGGACGAAAGGCGGTATACAAATTTTATGCATAATAAATAATAATAATAAAACCAAATTCCTTACTGGTGCCGTGAAGCAAATACCAACCTCTCCTGCGACTGAGATCCCAGCAGCAGATTTTTATTTTTTTATTTTAAATAAACAATTCAACAACATTTCAAATCAGTCATTCCACCTGTGACTTCCCCTCCCTCCCTCCCTCCTTCCATGGTTCCCTCAAAAATTCAATTTATGCTGCAATGTCATAGTAACTCTAGACCTTCACCTAATCTCACTGTACAAACAAAAAGTCCACCCCCGCCGCTGTTCTCACTCAAATCCTATTTGCATTACAACATTTTTACACTGAGCTTTTCAGTATTCTGCAAACATTTTCCAACCTTCTTTAAAACCGGTCTCTTTCTGATCTCTAATTTTCCACGTCAAAACTTGCCAGTTCTACATATTCCGGCTGCCATTCTTCTTTGGCAGGTACCACCTCCTTGTGCCATTTTTGTACGCATAATATTTGTGTTGCAATGGTTGTGTAAAGAAATAACTCTCTTCTCCGTGGGCCCCCCCTTGTTTCTCTTTTTTATATAAATAAAAAAAAATTATTCCTTTTTTAACATATCATTTTCAACAGTAATTAAACATACATTTACACCTTATTCATTTATTTAACTTCCATCAATCCTGTCTGAAAATTTTCCAGTCTAATCTCTTAGTATGCATTTCTTATCTTCCCTATTACATTGGTACCTCGGGTTACATACGCTTCAGGTTACATACACTTCAGGTTACAGCCTCCACTAACCCAGAAATAATATCTCGGGTTAAGAACTTTGCTTCAGGATGAGAACAGAAATCGCATGGTGGCGGCGGGAGGCCCCATTAGCTAAAGTGGTGCTTCAGGTTAAGAACAGTTTCAGGTTAAGTACGGACCTCCGGAACGAATTGAGTACTTAACCCGAAGTACCACTGTACATTTCAAACTCATAACCAATATCTCTATCTTTGACTACTTGGTAACACTTTGTATATTTCTCCTTACAAAACTTCTTGTAGTCCTACTAGACTATTTGGTCAAAATGGTCAAAGGCCTGGAAACGATGCCTTATGAGGAACGGCTAAGGGAGCTGGGCATGTTTAGCCTGGAGAAGAGGAGGCTAAGGGGTGATATGATAGCCATGTTCAAATATATAAAAGGATGTCACCTAGAGAAGGGGGAAAGGTTGTTTTCTGCTGCTCCAGAGAAGCGGACACGGAGCAATGGATCCAAACTACAAGAAAGAAGATTCCACCTAAACATTAGGAAGAACTTCCTGACAGTAAGAGCTGTTCGACAGTGGAATTTGCTGCCAAGGAGTGTGGTGGAGTCTCCTTCTTTGGAGGTCTTTAAGCAGAGGCTTGACAACCAGATGTCAGGAGTGCTCTGATGGTGTTTCCTGCTTGGCAGGGGGTTGGACTCGATGGCCCTTGTGGTCTCTTCCAACTCTATGATTCTATGATTCTATGATTCTATTTTGCTGATTACAGTTGCTCTTCAAATAATTCAAACCCCCCCCCTTGTTTCTCGTCTTTTCCGGATCAGAACCCCTTCCACCTTCACATGGACCGGAGCAACGACTTTGAGACGCTCCTGGAGCTGCTGGCTAACATATTCCGCTCCAACAAATGGCGCGAGGTCACTTTGGTGCTGTGCCAGGCCTGGGACGTCCCTGCCTTTGTGGACCTGTGGAGCAGCTACGCCGAGCTGGAGAGGACGGCCGTGGTGGACCTGAGCTTCCTGGAGGAGAAAGAGGCCGCCCGCCTCCTGCGCCGCCACTTGGAGGAGTACCGAGAACTTCCTGGCCCCGCTTTGCTCTTTGGCTGCAATGCCCGCCACTCCCAGCTGGTCTTCCGGACGGCCAGGGACCTTGGGGTGCTCCAGGAATTCCACTGGGTGCTGGGGCAGCCCCAGAATGTAGACGAGCTTCGGACGGAAGGGCTGCCCCTGGGGCTCTTAGCCTACGGGGAGGTGGGCAGGCCATCCCTGGAGCAGTTTGTCCACGACGCAGTGGAGCTGGTGTCGAGGGCCATCTCCAGGGCCGTTTACGTCCGCCCGGACCTCGCCCTCATCCAGAACATGGTGAACTGCAACGATAAGCACACCGTCGCCTCCGAGTCCTCAGGGCGCTACCTCTCCCAGTGAGTAAGCCGGGGGTGCCAGAAATTTGTGGTGGCTAGGGGGAGGACAAAAAAGCATTTTAGAATACCTGTGGCCAGTGCGAGTTCCCGTTCTCAGCAGACTGAGAAGGGGCACTCATCCAGAGGTGCAACAGGCAGGTGATTGAGCTTCACCTCTGCATGGGTTGGGTGATGCCTGACATAGAGGCAAGCCCAAAACAGGGGCCTGTCAAGAGATGTGACAGGCCAAGAATGGGGATTCTTCCAGAGATGCAACAGGCAGCCTCTCCTGTGGGCAGGTGATTCCATTTCTTCTTTGCAGGAATGGAGGTGATCTGGTCTGGCAAGCCCTGACTCAGACAGAGTTGCGACGGGCAGCTGCCTGTGAGGACTGGCAGCTGTGCTGTATCCCTGCAGTGGGAGAGAATGACTGATCCAGTTATGCCCAGAATAGAGATGGAGTCATGGAGGCTGAGTGGCAGGCCCAGATCCGCAGGCTCCTTTGGGAACCTGGGTGCTCCTCATCAGGAGGGGCTTGCACTCACTGCCTGTTAACCCCGGAGACAGTTTTAAGGCTCTGCTACTACCACAAGTTAACATCCAACTATTGCATCACGGCCAAGCGGGAATGTCATGCTCCTGCTCCCCTTTCTCTCTCTTGTGGCAGGTAGTTCCACAAGTTTATATATACAACCAATGCAGCCTATTATTATTATTATTTAAATTTTATTAACATATAAAACACATACATATACATTTACACATTTACACAATACATGTACACAACATACTACCTTATATTCATAACATAAAACATACCTACGTTACTCTATATAATGCCTATCTATACTGTACATATCAACAAACCTACACACCTGCCCCACACGGACACCCACCAAGTGACCTGACTTCCAGCCATTCTTGTTACGCTACTTTATTTTTCCACTTAGCTTAAACACATTTCATTATTTCTTTAATCTCTTCTTCTATCTTAACTTTACTCTCCTTTCACTCTAGTCATTTTCTGGATTCACTCAGTATCTGTCAGAATTTCTACTTTTTCCACATAAATTTTGATGTATTCCTTAAAGATAGCCCACTCATTCACTTTTTGTACTCTTATCCTCCCTGTTAGTTCGGCAATATGGAAGTATTCCATCATTTTAGATAACCAGCCTGTTTTAGTTGGGATGCTGCTGCTTTTCCAATTTTTGGCAATCAATAACCTTGCCGCCGTAGTTGCATACATAAATATTGGTCGGACCATTCTTTTTATTTCCTCTGACATGATACCTAGGAGAAAAGATTCTGGGTTTTTTTCAAATGAAAATCTAAACATATTTTTCAATTTGTTATCAATATTTTCCCAGAATCCCACTATCTCTTTGCACTCCCACCACATATGTAGAAAGTTTCCTGCCCCATTGTTGCATCTCCAACAGACATCACTACAGTTTTTATACATTTTTGCCAGTATGACCGGGGTCAGGTACCATCTATATTGCAATGGGAATGGCTGTGGAAAAAAGATATCAAATTTACGGCATGTTATAATTTAAGAGAGAATGTAATTTAAGAGAGAACGCAGCGTATCTTACCAGGAACCCAGCCTCCTGCTTTCCTCTCTCTCTCCCTCCCTCCCTCTTTCTCTCGGTTCCAGGTTTTTAGCCAACACGTCCTTCCGCGGCCAGACGGGGGAGGTCTTCGTCCACAACACGTCCCGCGTCCACACAGATCGCCACTACAAAGTCTGGAGCCTCTTGAGGGACTCTGTGGGGCAGCCCACCTGGGTGACGGTGGGGACCTGGAAAGGGGGCGAGATGGAGGTGGAGGAGGGGACGTGGCCCCAGCACCTGCAGCGCAGGAACCAGGCAGAGGGCTTTTGCCGCATGAAACTGCGCGTCGTGACATTGGTGGAGCACCCTTTCGTCTTCACCAGGGAGGTTTGTACGAACCAGAAAGCGCCTGCATTTATTCAAAAGCTTTTCTTTTTTTTTAAAGGAATCTTGTTTACGTCAGGGGTAAGAGGTGTGGGTTAATGTGCATAACAGCCAGTCATTGTGCAACATTCCTCACAGCCTCTTGGACCTTATGCACAACAGCTGCGAAATGTACCAAAAGAAAAAAGCCAAGTCAAGAAAAAGCCAGTCAAGATACACATGCTCCCCAAGGCCTGCTGGTAATTGCCTACATTGACCAGGAAATGTGCAAAATCCCCTCTCCGTGGACAGGTTATGTGCACATTCTCTAGGAAGGCTGGTCAATGTGCAGAATGACTGGCTGTTAACGCACATTAACCGCTCACAGAGGAGGATGTTCATCCAAGTCAGACTCAGAGGAGCTCCACTTTCTTAAATTGGTCATGCCCTTTGATTTCAGTGGACCTACTCTGAGTATGACACAACCCACGAGGACAAGGAGACAGAGCCATCATTTTATTTTATTTTAAATTTAAAATTTTAAAAATACATTTTATTAATATTTTCCACACAACAGCAACAACATTAAAAATATCGAAAAATAACAATACACAAAACACAAAAACCAGCATACAAAAAAACAACAAATCTTATCTTACAAGTTACTAATATAAACACTAAAAATAAAAACAAACATTGACTTCCACCAATCCCACAGCACCTCCTTTACCTCTCATTGTGTCCTCCTGTTTTCCTTATCGTCTCTATCCCAGCATCTAGATATAAATCCCTCTTTCTTATCCTTTCACTTCACAAGGTTATTCCAGACTCAGCCAGATTTCTGTCCTTGAACCGTGGCTTTTAGGGTATTCATTTAGGCACTCCCATTCCTTTTTCACTTCACTGTTTGGTTTTTGTCTTATTATATCTGTCAATTTGGCTAATTCTAAATATTCTGAAGAAGGCAGGAGGGCCTGGCGTGCTCTGGTCCATGGAGTCACGAAGAGTCGGACACAACTAAAAGACTAAACAACAACAACAAAAATATTCTGAAAGCTTACATAACCATACTCCCCATCATTTTAAGCCAAGCTTTCTTGCTGAGCTAGGGCAGGGGTTTTCAACCCATGTTCTGTGGCACCCTGGGGTGCAGCGGGCATTAATGTCCTCTGCCCATCTTCCCTTCCCTCCCTCCTCTGACGCCCTCTTATATCTCTACCTCCCCAAGGCTTGCACAGCTGTTTCTTGCAGCAGCCCTGGCTACAAGCTCCGCAGGCGAATGGTGCCTCTGGGGCTGGCCAGGGGGTACTGGGTGCCAGGAGCTAAGGCAGCCTTGGAGTAAGCAAGCAAGTGGGTGAGGGAGCCCATTCAGCTAGTTGGGAATGGACAGACAAGTGGGCAGCTGGGCAGCCAGGCACTATTCTGGCCTTTCTTGCGCTTGCTGCGTGCCAGGCCTGCCTGGGAGCTGAGTGCCCAGTGCTCAGAAGCTTTTCCGCCGTGCAGGCTTGGCAGTGCCCACTGCTGCCACTGCTGCCTCCCAAGGTAATGTCAGGAGACCAGCCTACATTCGAGTAGGACCCTGGCAGAGACACATCTGGACACTTCCTCTTCATCCTGGAGAAGAGTGACTAGTGGGGTGCCACAGGGTTCTGTCTTGGGCCCGGTCTTATTCAACATCTTTATCAACGACTTGGATGATGGACTCAAGGGCATCCTGATCAAATTTGCAGATGACACCAAACTGGGAGGGGTGGCTAACACCCCAGAAGACAGGATCACACTTCAAAACGACCTTGACAGATTAGAGAACTGGGCCAAAACAAACAAGATGAATTTTAACAGGGAGAAATGTAAAGTATTGCACTTGGGCAAAAAAAATGAGAGGCACAAATACAAGATGGGTGACACCTGGCTTGAGAGCAGTACATGTGAAAAGGATCTAGGAGTCTTGGTTGACCACAAACTTAACATGAGCCAACAGTGTGACGCGGCAGCTAAAAAAGCCAATGCAATTCTGGGCTGCATCAATAGGAGTATAGCATCTAGATCAAGGGAAGTTATAGTGCCACTGTATTCTGCTCTGGTCAGACCTCACCTGGAGTACTGTGTCCAGTTCTGGGCACCACAGTTCAAGAAGGACACTGACAAACTAGAACGTGTACAGAGGAGGGCAACCAAAATGGTCAAAGGCCTGGAAACAATGCCTTATGAGGAGCTTCATAAGCTTTCTTCAGCCCAAACATCACAGCGACCGATGCCAACCGACACCGGCACACTCAGGGATCCGCAGAGTTTGCGCATCATGCATAACAGACCTCAGCAACTCAGCATTTTGACTAATCTACTTTATTTACATATAAACACACACGGAGCACTGCAACATGGCTCCCTCTCTCTCTAGCATCAGACAGCAAATAGACAAAGAACAAAGGACAATAGTCCCACTTCACGGAACACAGTAACACAAACATCCTGTCTCCGTCAAAACATATACCGTCAACAATCCCATGACTGCAATCATGGAGCAGGAATTCTAACAGGTAAGGTGCTGGCCTCATGTTCACCTTTGGCCAGTCTCTGTTGAGCCACTTAGGCTGGGAGCATCCTCTTCCCAGGCTGCCCAGAGGACTAACAAGGAGAGGGCAGAGGGGAGGAGGCTGAGGGAACACACAACAAGGGACGGTGTCCAAAAAAGGATGAGAGGCTGCCAGCTCTGCAGGCAAGGGGGGACATAACTGGGCTCCTGAGGCCCACAAGGGTCCTACAGGAAGAAAGTCGTTGGTCAAGGGAGCGGTAGACTCAAAAAGGTTGAAAACGTCTGTCCTAGGGATAAGGAACACCCTGCAGTGAGGAGTTCCACCAGTTAACGGCACAGGGTCGAAAGCGGAAGGAGTAACTGAGCTTAGTGAGCAGGGGGAGTCAATGGCAGAGAGAAGTATAGACTCAGAGGCAGAAGCGGAAGCAGGAGAGGAGGGAGGCGAGGAGGCAAAGATGGGGAAGGCAGAGACGGGTGTCTCCCCCTCCTGCTGCAAGAAGCTCCCCTCCCTATTGTCTCCCAGGACCAGGAGGGGCATGAAAAGTGCAGAGGGGAGGTTGGCTGCACACAGGAGCAGTCTCCAATTGCTTGGGGAAAACCCTAGAGAGGAGGGGATTTAAATGGCTATGGGTGGCTTTCAGTCTTGGCAACTGATCCATGGCAAGACCTAGTGGGGATGAACTGCTGTGCTCATCAGGCCTGACACTCCGTCAAGTCTGTGCAGATCGTGTTTTTGCTGCTAAAGAGTTAACTCCAACTTGCACAGTGTGATTTCTTGCTGGCTGGCTCCTGACATCTCGGAGAGAGAGAGAGAGACTAATTTGTGGTTTATGCAGGTGGATGAAGAAGGCAACTGTCCTGCTGGCCAGCTGTGTCTGGACCCCCGAACCAACGACTCGGCCGTGCTGGACACCCTCTTTGACGAGCTGAACTCCGAGAATGGCTCGGTCCCCGCCGAGTACCGGAAATGCTGCTACGGCTACTGCATTGACCTCCTGGAGAAGTTGGCCGAGGACCTGCCCTTTGACTTTGACCTCTACATTGTGGGGGACGGGAAGTACGGGGCCTGGAAGAACGGCCGCTGGACAGGGCTGGTGGGGGACCTCCTGAGCGGGACGGCCCACATGGCCGTGACGTCCTTCAGCATCAACTCAGCCCGCAGCCAAGTGATCGACTTCACCAGCCCCTTCTTCTCCACCAGCCTGGGCATCTTGGTGAGGATCCGGGACACAGCGTCTCCCATTGGGGCCTTCATGTGGCCGCTGCACTGGACGATGTGGGTGGGCATCTTTGTGGCTCTCCACTTGACCGCCCTGTTCCTCACCCTCTACGAGTGGAAGAGCCCCTACGGGATGACCCCCCACGGGCGAAACCGCATGAAGATCTTCTCCTACTCCTCAGCGCTCAACCTCTGCTACGCCATCCTCTTTGGGCGAACCGTCTCCAGCAAGACCCCCAAGTGTTGGACCGGGCGCTTCCTGATGAACCTCTGGGCCATCTTCTGCCTCTTGGTCCTCTCCAGCTACACCGCCAACCTGGCTGCCGTGATGGTGGGAGAGAAGACCTTCGAGGAGCTGTCTGGGATTCACGACCCCAAGGTCAGTGCAGGGTTTGGTAACCTCTGAGTGCCGCCATCTGCTGGCCTTACATGGCACTGCCTGCTGCACAGCTCCACCAAGTGGCCCTTGCACGGCACTGCCTGCTGCACAGCTCCACCTAGTGGCTCTTGCACGGCTCTGCCTGCTACACAGCTCCACCTAGTGGCCCTTGCACGGCACTGCCTCCTGCACAGCTCCACCTAGTGGCCCTTGCATGGCACTGCCAGCTGCACAGCTCCACCTAGTGGCCCTTGCATGGCACTGCCTGCTACACAGCTCCACCTAGTGGCCCTTGCACGGCACTGCCTCCTGCACAGCTCCACCTAGTGGCCCTTGCATGGCTCTGCCTGCTGCACAGCTCCACCTTGTGGTCCTTGCACTGCACAGCATCACCTGCACAGCGCCACCTTCTGGCTCTTGCCATTTATACAACTAATGCCGTAGTCCGGCTGTTGTTGCTCCCAGACCACAACCTCAGAGTTGGGAGGGACCCCAAGGGTCATCTAGCCCAACCCCGTGCAATGCAGGAATCTCAAATTAAGATTTTAAGTTTCCTTGCTTCTATTAAAAAGAACCCAACCATGTGGTCTCTGTTTTGCTTTTGGGCAGCTGCACCATCCCTCACAAGGATTCCGATTTGGGACTGTCTGGGAGAGCAGCGCGGAGGAATATATCAAGAAGAGTTTCCCAGACATGCACGAATACATGCGGCGGCTGAGTGTCCCCACGACCCCCGCAGGCATCAAAATGCTCAAGTGAGTTGGGGGTGGAGCGGGTGGGAAAACTCGGTTCAGTTTGCATTTGAAGGGAGACCGACCAAATCAACATTCCCCCCCCCCCCCCAAGAAATATGCAAGCCGAAACAAACCCATCTTTTGAAATTGTGCTGCCAGCACAGCCGGGAGAGGTACCGTTGGAAAGGTAAGATAGATACATGAGCATAGCCCCCTTCTGTAATCAAGTGCATAAATAAAAATACTTAACTAAAAGCAGAAATTGTAGAAAGGTTTTGACAGATTTTTCTGAGCACTTGGGGGCAAAAGAAAGTTATTTGAAACAACAGTTATGGAGACATTTCATTCCAAATCTGCTAGACAAAGCCAGATAAAGAATAATGAGTTGGGTGGTGCTTCCACCCATGACATACGGTAAATCCTGGCTACACCCATGGATAGATAGATAGGTGGGGTGTTAGGGGAGGGGTAGTAGTAATAATAATAACAAAGGGACGCGGTTGGCGCTGTGGTCTAAACCACTGAGCCCAGGGCTTGCCTATCAGAAGGTCGGCGGTTCGAATCCCCGCGATGGGATGAGCTCCTGTTGCTCGGTCCCTGCTCCTGCCAACCTAGCAGTTCGAAAGCACGTCAGAGTGCAAGTAGATAAATAGGTAGCACTCCGGCGGGAAGGTAAACGGCGTTTCCGTGCGCTGCTCTGGTTCGCCAGAAGCTGCTTAGTCCTGCTGGCCACACGACCCAGAAAAACTGTCTGCGGGCAAACGTCGGCTCCCTTGGCCAGTAAAGCGAGATGAGCGCTGCAACCCCAGAGTCGTCTGCGACTAGACTTAACTGTCAGGGGTCCTTTACCTTTTAATAATAATAATAGTAATAATAATAATAATAATTGGACGAGACCAAGTGTGGGTCCAGGAGTCTAGAAGGCAGGTGCCTTCACTGTGCTCCTTTCGGCGCCTGCTAAAAACCCTCCGGTTTAAAAAGGGGTTTCCGTACATGCTGTGGAGGGAAGGGAGGGGCAGATTGGGCTCATCCACCTGGGAAGGAGCCCATCTGGGAGAAGGAAAACTCTGACCCTAAACCTCCGCTGCTTTGCGGGATATCTTCAGAAGAACAGGCCCAGCAGTAAATCCAACACAAATGCAGAGTGGAGTCCCTAAGGCGGTTGAATGGTGCTTTGCACGCCTCCTTCCGGCAACTCCTGCAGCCAGTAGGTAACCAAACCTACCCCTGTGTCGCAAACAGAACGCCAGCATTGTCTAGGCAACACGATGACCGTATACATACGCAATGGACAACCTTTATAGAATTCCTTCAAACCATAACAAAATGAAATCTTTAGTCTCAAAGTCTCTGAAAATCTTTAAATGAATCGAGGTACCAGACTTTGTACGATGAAAGACAAGCTGTGAAGCTTTGTGTATTCAGCAAATATGATGTCCAACACTGAACAGTGATTCCGGATATTGACTACTGTTTCGCAGAATTCTTTGTCAGCGTGGTGGGAGGATATGGAATTGCTTCATAAACCCATCTTATTTCGAGTGAATGTATGTAAATGAAAATATCAAATGCTGTGGAACAGTGCTCATGTAATAATGTAGTCACTGCTCACGTCTTGCTCTGCTTTCCTTCGAACCCCATCAGCGAGGCCAAGAGGGGGGTCTTGCTGCCTGGGCAGCCCAGGACCCCCAGACACATTGGCCAGGTGTGTGCCCCAGGCAGGTCACTGCAGCAGTTTGACTTCACACCTGGAGGCACTGTCCATTGTCTCTCAAGACTGATGGAGGCCAACGATATAGACTACTGTTTGTGCATCTGCACTTTGCAATACCTTAGGCCTGAGCTATGCAACAACTCAGGTTTAGCAAAGGTCATGGCTTGCTGACCTGCCAAAGTTCTGCAGCAAAGGAATGGCTGCTTTGCTGAAGCTGGAGCAACAGAGGCTCAGTCCTGTTTGCCATCATTTGTTTGGTGCTTCGCTCAGTTCTCTAAGGAGCTGGAAACACAGACTTGTAAAGTCGGAAGGGACCCCAAGGGTCATCCAGTTCAACCCCCTGAAATGGAGGTCAGTTGATCTGCAACAGAACTGGGTTATATGGTTCAAGGGCAATCGAGACCGGGCAATTCATACCTCTTATAATTTATGGTGTCTGCGTGCAAAACCTTCAGTGTGTCAGGCTTAGCTCTGTCTATCTGTTTTAATTAACTCGGGGTTTGGGGTCTCTCCTCATCAGGACCAACCCTCCGAAGCTGAACGCCTTCATCATGGACAAGTCCCTGCTCGATTACGAGGTGTCCATCGACTCCGACTGCAAGCTCCTCACCGTCGGGAAACCCTTTGCGATCGAAGGTTTGGGGGGGGGGGAACGTCAAAGGACTTTATTTCATGGCTCCCCGAGCCCTGCTCATTTAGCGAGGAATCCTAGCGGAAGGGTTTTGAGATGGAGAGAGAGAGGAGGGGGGCGGGAGGGGGGCGATTGCAGTCCCAATCTTGCCGTAATGAAACTGGGTCACCTCAATCAATCTTTTAAGTGGGGCTGTTAAATATTAAAGTGCGGGAGATGAGAGATGCCTCTCCGGGGGTCAACTGTTTTCCTTGGGGGGGGGGAGGCGGGAAGACGCAGCGGCACAGTTGACTCCTTTAGAGACTGCAGACTTCACATTCTCACCCCCTCCCACAAGCTGTCCTTTAGGAGAAAGCCCCCCCCCCCCCTTGAGGGCCATGTGCTCTTCTGAGTGACCTATTGGGGAATGTGGTGTTAAGTTTGAAAAAAGGTCCATAAGAACATTAGGAGAGCCTGCAGGATCAGACCAGTGGTCTGTCTACTCCAGCATTATGGGAAACAGAGAAGCAAGACTGTGGAGATGCATAGAATCATAGAATGGGAGAGTTGGGAGGGGTCACCAGGGGTCATCTAGTCCAACCCCCTGCAATACAGGAGTCACAGCTACAGCATCCCCAAAAGGTGGTCATCCAACCTCTGCTTAAAACCTCCAGTGAAAGGGATCCCCTCAAGCTCTCCCATTCCGTGGTGTTGTGAGTTGAACTGAAGCTTAATAGGTTCCAGAGTAAAGGTACTGGTAAAGGTCCAGTCGTGGCCGACTCTGGGGTTGTGGCGCTCATCTCGCTTTATTGGCCGAGGGAGCCGGTGTGCAGCTTCTGGGTCATGTGGCCAGCATGACTAAGCCGCTTCTGGCGAACCAGAGCAGCGCACGGAAACACCGTTTACCTTCCCACCAGAGTGGTACCTATTTATCTACTTGCACATTGACGTGCTTTCAAATTGCTAGGTTGGCAGGAGCTGGAACAGAGCAACGGGGGCTCACCCCATCACGGGGATTCGAACCACCGACCTTCTGATCGGCAAGTCCTAGGCTCTGTGGTTTAACCCACAGCGCCACCCGTTTCCCTAGGTTCTAGAGTAGCCCCCATTAAATCAGTGGACTGAAGTGAGTCACCACCTTTTCATTTCAATAGGTTGCCTCTGAGTGGGACTCTCTACGTCTGCGAATTTCAAGGAGTCTTCTCTGAGTAGAACTCACAATCGGGTTTTTTGTGTTTGGGTGGAGTGTTTGTGTCTCGCACCTCTTTGTCCCTAGCATTTGGGGGTTCTACTGAGCCGTTCCCTGCAACTGAAGCTCCCTGCTCCTGCATGGAAATCTGTTTCATTTTTCATTTCTTACTTCCTCTCCACGCTGGAATATTCTGTTTCCCCAGCCCTCTGCCCCAGGAGCAGCCAGGGGTGTGCAGGGGGCGGCCTTACAAACTTTGCTGCAAATCCTCTTTGGGTTTATGGGGTGCGGAGGTGGGGGAGGGGTGGGGGTGGGGAGCACCCGATACCCCCTAACGCTTTCGCTCCTTCTTGACATCCCTAATTATTTCCAGGCTGCCCTCGCTGGAGCATCATCTGAAATGCTTTTTGATCTCTCCGTTTCTCATTAGCTCTTCGGCAAACTGGGGAGCCAAGCGGAATACAAATGAACCCATTATTTCTCTCTCTCTCGTGCCCCCCCACACTTCTTCCCACTCCCCAATAATTGATCCAGTCTCATCTGCCAAATTTATATTTTTTGAGGCGGGGGGTTTGCCAGGGGTGGGTGGGTAGGAGATTCTTTATTTCATTTTATAGCGTATATCAAACAGAGAGAACAGGTGAAAATTGAAAGATGAAAACGATAGAATGAGTGCAGTCGCAGAGGGGTTCAAATAACAAAATCTAAGCTGAGAATATAAATTTTATTAGATTATCTATTTGCAAGGCTCGTGATGTGGACTGCCGCGAAAATGATGCTTTATAAAGGAGTGCCAAATTGCATTAAAAGTGCCAGGGGGTTCCAGTCCTTGTCAAAATCTCAAATCATGCGTAATTTTCTCCATGTTCCAGAGTGAGTGTAAGATTTGAGTGGTGTTTTCCATTGAGCGGCCATGACTGCCAAGAGGAGACTGATTGTTTTGACGATATATCGCCAAAAATATTCTGTGACTTTTAATTTTGAACAGCAAACAATGGCTTATTTAGTAATGTTTAGTGTTTCTGCCAAGATTAAACTCCAGAAATCTTTTACCAGTTTGTACATTCCACCCTAAATGAGAGTTGACTGCCAGGGGGTATCCTTGACCCCAAGGTGAAGTGATTGACAGGTCAGAGAATCTCCCCCCTCCCTCTTTTTCTTCCCCAACTGTAGACTGTTTATAACATTAGTGTCTCATATTGAATATGAATGATCTGTAGAAAGAACTCTTATGAACTGAAAGCAGAGGCTCTGTATGTACTTTTGCGACCCAATAAAAACTTTTAATAAAAACATTTTTTAAAAAACACGAGAATGGGTTTGGAAAAAAAGGTTCTTATTAAAGATTTCCTTGGGTTACCTAAGTACATACAGTGTCTCTGCTTTCAGTTCATAGAGTTCTTTCTACGGATCAGTTACATTAAGGTGCAAAGTTGCATCAGCAACAATAGGAAGGCTGAATAGATTTGTCTTGTCGGTCCATATCGACTTATTTATCCATCCACCCACCCACTAGGATATGGTGAATAAAACTGCCAGTACCGTAACACCATTTATATCCATCTGTGGTCGGACTACACTTGTAGAATCATAGAATGGTAGAGTTGGAAGGGGACCCCCAGGGTCATCTAGTCCAACCCCCTGCAAATAATAATAATAATAATAATAATAATAATAATAATAATAAAATTATTTATACCCCACCCTTCCTGGTTCAGAAAACCAGACTCAGGGTGGCTAACAACAAATTTAAAACACTTAATTGATGCAACAAAAAAACAGCATAAAATACAGTATAAAACGTGAATAACAATAAATTGAGAATTAAAAAATCAGTTTAGGGGGGAAATCCATCCAATAAACATTAGATGATCACCAGGGCTAGCTGGCTAAATTAGTCCCATTTGGGCCAGCGAGAAGACTAGGAGATAATTAGTTGTGGGACCCCAGAGCGGGGAATCTTCATAAAAAGGGGAGCGGGAGGGAAGGAAAGGGAATAAAAGATCAGGCTAAGTTCAAATTGAAAGTCAGGTGGAATAGCTCTGTCTTATAGGGCCTGTGGAAGGAAGTTAAATCCTGCAGGGCTCTATTCTCACGGGAAAGAGCATTCCACCAGGTCGGAGCCATCACTGAGAAGGCCCTGGCCCTGGTGGAGGATAGTCTGACTTCCTTAGGGCCCGGGACCTCTAAACTATGATTATTCATGGACCTTAAGGTCCTCTGCGGGGCAGACCAGGAGAGGCCGTCCCGTAAATACAAGGGCCCTAAGCCACAAAGGTCAAAACCAACACCTTAAACCTGACCCTGTACTCCACCGGGAGCCAGTGCAGCTTGAAAAGCACTGGGTGAATATGCTCCCATGGCAGAGACCCTGTGAGGAGCCTTGCTGCAGCATTCTGCACCCGCTGGAGTTTCTGGTACAGCTTCAAGGGCAGCCCCGCGTAGAGCGAATTACAGTAGTCAAGCCTGGAGGTGACTGTCGCATGGATCACTGTGGGGCTGGTGGGGCTCTAACCTCCAACCTCCTGGTTAACAGCCAAATGCTTAGGTTCCTGTGTCCAGTTTTGGTCGCCTTGCCTCAAAAATGGGGATAGAATAAGTTCAGAAAAGGCCACCCGAATGATCAGATGGAACGGATCAAATGTGAGGAGAGGCCGGAGCATTTGGAGTTTTCCAGTTCAGGGAAAAGACGAGTGAGAGATGTCCTGAGGGAAGTTTGTAAAATGATGCGTGGCATGGAGAAAGTGGATGGGAGAAGTTTTTAATGTTTGATATTTTATTAAGTTTTTATATGTGCTGGAAGCCATCCAGAGTGGCTGGGGAAACTCAGCCAGATGGGCGGGATATAAAGAAGTTGTTGTTGTTGTTAGGCTTAGGGTTGTTGTTGTTATTATTATTATTATTATTATTATTATTACAGTGCTACCTCAGGTTAAATACGCTTCAGGTTACAGACTCCGCTAACCCAGAAATAGTGCTTCAGGTTAAGAACTTTGCTTCTGGATGAGAACAGAAATCGTGCTCCAGTGGCTCGGCAGCAGCAGGAGGCTCCATTAGCTAAAGTGGTACCTCAGGTTAAGAACAGTTTCAGGTTAAGAACAGACCTCCGGAACGAATTAAGTACTTAACCCGAGGCACCACTGTATTCCTTCCTCTCCTGACACACTACAGCTTGCATGAAGCTGAAGGCTGGGGTATTCAGGACGGATGAAAGAAATCAGTGGCGTAGAGTGGGGGGTGCAGGGGGGGCCGGCCGCACCGGGCGCAACATCTGGGGGTTAGGGTTAGGGGGTGCAAATCCACGGGTTAGGGGGCGCAAATTACTTGCCTTGCCCCGGGTGCTGACAACCCACGCTACGCCACTGAAAGAAATGACTTTTTTCACGCAGTTAAACTGTGGAACTCACTGCCTCAAGAAGCCGCCAACTTGGATGGCTTTAAAAGAGGACGAGACAAATTCACAGAGGATGTCTACTAGCCAGGATGGTTGGAGGTGGCAATGCATCTGAATGCTAGTTGCTGGAAACCACAGGAGGGGGGAATTACTCCTTTTTGCGGGGGGGGGGGGACTTGCCTTCAGGTTTCCCTTGGGGGTATCTGGTTGGCCACTGTGAAAAGAGGAGCCGGACTAGATGGGCCACTGGCCTTATTTGGCAGCCAGGCTTTGAAAATATTTTATTTTATTTTATTTTTTATTTATTAACTTTCTTATGTTACATCAGTAAAGAATATCATATTACAATACAATGCTTATTATCATATAATTTTCAACATGCATATCCTGTCGTACATTCCTTTTTTACAGTTGAATGTACTCTTACTACTGTATAGTTCTTTACATTTTGTCTAATACATTCCTATATCAATATGCACCCTTGGTCTTATTTCTCAACCCAGCCTCTCTCCAATGTCAATCGAATGCTAGCATAGATAGCAAACCTTTGCTGTATTTTTGAACATATATCTTATATCTATCCCACTTTCCCATAAATTTTTGTTTTGAGTTGCCTCTCAGGCTGTTTGTCAGCTGCGCCATTTCAGCAAATTCTTGTAGCTTGTTCTGCCAATCTGTTATTGTCAGGGCTTCTTCTTCCTTCCACCCCTTTGTCACCAAAGTGCGAGCTGCAGCCGTTGCATATTGAAGATATTTTAATGGTCAGACCTCACCTGGAGTACTGTGTCCAGTTCTGGGCACCACAGTTCAAGAAGGACACTGACAAACTGGAACGTGTCCAGAGGAGGGCAACCAAAATGGTCAAAGGCCTGGAAACGATGCCTTATGAGGAACGGCTAAGGGAGCTGGGCATGTTTAGCCTGGAGAAGAGGAGGTTAAAGGGTGATATGATAGCCATGTTCAAATATATAAAAGGATGTCACATAGAGGAGGGAGAAAGGTTGTTTTCTGCTGCTCCAGAGAAGCGGACATGGAGCAATGGATCCAAACTACAAGAAAGAAGATTCCACCTAAACATTAGGAAGAACTTCCTGACAGTAAGAGCTGTTCGACAGTGGAATTGGCTGCCAAGGAGTGTGGTGGAGTCTCCTTCTTTGGAGGTCTTTAAGCAGAGGCTTGACAACCATATATATGTCAGGAGTGCTCTGATGGTGTTTCCTGCTTGGCAGGGGGTTGGACTCGATGGCCCTTGTGGTCTCTTCCAACTCTACAATTCTATGATTCTATGATTCTAATGGAAGCTCCATGTCCAGAGGCAGTCTATCTGGATGCTTAGGTTCTAAGGGGGACTTGGCCACGGTGAGGATGCTGGACCAGAGAGGCCACTGGTCTGATCAGGCAGCCAGGCTCTCCTTGTTTTATGTTCTAATATCTGACTGATATTAGAACCAGAAGGCACTCTGCGCATGCTCGAAACCGAGATTGGTGTTCCTCCAGCAACACCCTTTATTTATTTCTCTTTTTTGCATCGACCCACCACAATATCTGTGTTTCTGCCACCTTCCAGGCTATGGGATCGGCCTTCCTCAAAACTCGCCCCTCACCTCCAACATCTCGGAGTTCATCAGCCGCTACAAATCGTCCGGCTTCATGGACCTCCTCCACGATAAATGGTACAAGATGGTCCCCTGCGGAAAGCGGGTCTTTGCTGTCACCGAGGTACGGGGGGGGGGCTGGGGAAAGGGTGGGTTGCGGAGCACACAATTAAAGGACGATTGTGCGTTGTTAAAGAAGTTGGGTGCCAGCCCCAACTCCCTGCAAGACTCCAGGGGGTTCCAGGCACTCGCCCGGGGTCTGTGGTCCCTTGGGTCTCCAGCTGTTTTTGGACTACAATTCCCATCACCCCCGACCACAGGTCCTGCTAGCTAGGGATGATGGGAGATGTAGTCCAAAAAAAGCTGGAGACCCAAGTTTGGGAAACCCTGGGTGAGAGTATCAGACTAGGACCTGGGTTCACAGAAGCCTTCCTACTAGGTATTTTAGGCCAAGATATACCGAAAGAAAAGAGGATTCTATTTATGTATGCCACTACAGCTGCGAGAATGCTGATTGCACAAATTTGGAAGAGAAATACCAACTAAAGTACAATGGGAAGAGAAGTTGATGAACTATGCAGAACTGGCAAAAATGACAGGCAGATTAAGAGAAAAAGGCAACAGCGACTTTGAAAAAGAATGGGAACCGTTTACATTATACTTGCAGAAACAAAGAAAGTCTATAGGCTGGACGGCAGGATTTAAATAAACATTCACATTGTTAATATTAGAAAATGTGTAGAAGATAGAGAAATAATATGGTGTACTCATTTTTTATGTTTTTAGGTTTGATGTTATTGTATAAATATGTTATTAGGAACTTTTTCTTTTAGGAGTCAGCAAAGTGGGTGAAAGGAGAAACAAACCAGAAGCGGAAGATGGGGGAAGCCTGGGGGGGGGGGAGGGAGGAACGCATAGCAAATGTTAAGAATTTGAGATGTGTGTAATGAATGAAAAAGAAAAATGAATATTTCCCCCCCCAAAGGACCTGGGTTCAAATCCCCACCTGGCAGTGAAGCTCGCAAGGGGGGGCCTTTTGGGGCCAGTCACCGCCATCGGCCTTGCCAGCCTCTCAGGGTTGTTGGGAGGATTAAATGAGGAGGGGATGAGCCACCTTGAGGAAAAGGGGGGCATAAATAGATAATGATAATAGATACAGTGAGGGGGGGAAGTATTTGATCCCCTGCTAAATTTGCCCGTTTGCCCTCTGACGAAGAAATGACCAGTCCATAATTTTAATGGTAGGTTTATTGTAGCTGCGAGAGACAGAATAACAACAGGAAAACCCCCAGAAACCCAGAAGACAAAAGTCAGAGATTGATGTGCATTATAATGAGTGAAATAAGCATTTGATCCCTTTGCAAAAGATGACTTGGTGGCAAATCCCTTGTTGGCAATTACAGAGGTCTGATGTTTCTTGTAGGTGGCCACCAGGTCTGCACACATCTCAGGAGGTATTTTGTCCCACTCCTCTTTGCAGATCCTTTCCAAGTCAGTAAGATTTCGAGGCTGATGTGTAGCTACTCGAACATTCAGCTCCCTCCACAGATTTTCTATGGGATTAAGGTCTGGAGACTGGCTAGGCCACTCCAGGACCTTAATGGGCTTCTTCTTGAGCCACTCCTTTGTTGCCTTGGCCTTTGTGTGTTTTGGGTCATTGTCATGCTGGAATACCCATCCTCGACCCATTTTCAATGCCCTGGCTGAGGGAAGGAGGTGCTCACCCAAGATTTGACGGTACATGGTCCCGTCCATCTTCCCTTCGATGCGGTGAAGGTGTCCTGTCCCCTTAGCAGAAAAACACCCCCAAAACATAATATGTCCCCCTCCATGTTTGATGGTGGGGATGGTGTTCTTGAGGTCGTAGGCAGCGCTCCTCCTCCTCCTCCAAATACGGCGAGTGCCTACTGTATGTGTGGGCTCTGAGTTGTGCTCATTCTGTCTCTCTCTCCTTGCCCAGACCCTGCAAATGGGCATCTACCACTTTTCGGGGCTCTTTGTCCTGCTTTGCATTGGTCTCTGTGGCTCTTTGCTGACTTCCCTCGGAGAGCACATCTTCTACCGCCTCATCTTGCCTCGCATCAAACGCAAAAAGAAGTTCAACTATTGGCTTCACACCAGCCAGGTAAGAGGTCGCCTGCCAAACTTGCCAAAGCCCACGCTGACCGTGCAGGGCGGCGATCCGCAGGTGGCGGCCTCCTCTTCTGTTCCCAACTCTCTTAAGCCTGGGATGGAGGGTGGCTGGTTCATCCACCCACCTCATTCCTCCCAGGTGCATCTGCAAAAAAAAGAATTCCTGCCTGCCAGAGACCAGCCAGCTCTTTGTGTCTCAAAAGAACCGGCTCCCAAGCTTGCGTTGTTGATAGGATTTGCAGCTTAAATTCAAATAAGGGAAGGCTACTTCGCAGGGGCGGCGTTGGTTTCAACCAGTGGGTTGGGATGGATGACCTCCTGGGATCCCATCCAACTCTATGGTTCTGTTGCATGCTGATTGGACCGCTTTCCTGCTTTCTGCTCACGTTGCAAAGCATTAAACTGTGAAAACCTGAGGATTCCCAAGGAAATCTTGTTTCTGAATATCAGTGAGAGTTGCATGCACTTCACATGCTCAGAGACACTGTGGTTGTTGTTGTTGTTGTTGTTGTTGTTGTTGTTTGCCAATTTAGATGTTATCTAGCCAATCTGAGGCCTCACCATTACTTTCTTAATTTGTTTTTAATATATGCCAGAAAATCCACCGGGCACTGAATATGGGTTTGGAGGAGCAGAGGAACAAAAAGCTGAATTTGGAGAAAAGGTAAATAAGGAAACATTCCTCACTCTGCCTCGCTGCTTGCTCTGAACTCTGTTGCTTTATCTCGGGGTAAATTTTGCAGCCGGAAAGAATTTGGCTTCCATCGTCCAGATTTAATCGGCTGCTAAGGAGGAGTTTATGCCATTGGGCTTTTCTTCCTATATACATAAAAGTGTAAGGCTGTTGTCGTGCTATCGTCTTTTAAAAATGATGCAGGACTTCTCAGGGGCACTAAGAAAGATGGAAGTGTAGTGATGGAGGAAGGGGGAGGCTGTTGTTGTAGGACAGGGATTTCCAACAAGTCCACAATCTACTGGTAGATCCCTGCAAGGTTTTGGTAGATCACTGTAGATTGTTGGCTCCCTTTCCTTAGCAGTGGTAAAATAGATTGCAGCCCCCTTGGCCCGTCCTCCATTGTAGCACAATCTGCCGAAGGGGAGTTTTTAATTCTGTGAGTAGATTGCAGTCTCTTGGGAGTTGGCCACCCCTGTTGTAGGAGAGGCAGCCACTCCACATCAGGATTTGACCAGGTGCCCAGTATAAACTAGCATATTCAATTCCATGCAAATTAGCATATGCAAATGTCATGCAAATTAGTACAGACAAACGTTATGCAACACAGCACAGGGAAACGTTGTGCAGCTTAGCATTGGCAAATGTCATGCAAATGTCCCCCAAATTAGTAAGGGCAAATGTGCAAACCAGCACAAGCATAAGTAAATTGGCATAGGCAAATCTTATGCAAATTTCCTTTGGGAGCCTGTGCACCAAGCTCTTTAACTACCCAGCAATGCCCCCACAATTGGACATGAAGCTTACTGGGTGACCTGGGGGGCAATTTCTGCTTCTCAGCCTTCCCTACCTCACAGGGTTGTTGTGCTTTTTTCGCTCTCTTTTTGTCCAAACTAAGACTTTGATCTAAATACAACAAAGAGAAAGGGGAGGGGGGGGGAGAGAGAGAGAGAGAGAGAGAGAGAACGAGAAAGGAGGTTAAAAGAGAGAGAAATAAATTTCAGAAAGGAAAGGACTTCCGATGCTTCATCTATTTGCTACAAATATAAACAATATTCACTCAACAAAGCTATTTTCTATAAGCAAACATGATATTCAGTCCTGGAATCCTAATGTCATTATTTCTTTTTCACGCAAAATCTTTCTGATCTTTAACAAATGTTAACAATGACTTTTCTCTGATTAAACATGTCCATTTGCCGTCTCAGCTCAGTCCATAAGTTTTAATAGCCATTCTTCCCTCGTTGGTCATGATTTGTCCTTCCACCATATTAGCACATGTAAAAGTCTCACGGCCATGAACAGAACAGTGGTACCTCGGGTTACAGACGCTTCAGGTTACAGACTCCGCTAACCCAGAAATAGTACCTCGGGTTAAGAACTTTGCTTCAGGATGAGAACAAAAATCGTGCGGCGGCAGTTGGGAGGCCCCATTAGCTAAAGTGGTGCTTCAGGTTAAGAACAGTTTCAGGTTAAGAACGGACCTCCGGAACGAATTAAGTTCTTAACCTGAGGTATCACTGTATCTTGTAACAAAGTTCCATAGTCCTTTTCCAACTGCATACCCATAAGTCCCAGCAGGAAGAGGTCTGGCTTCAGCCAAAAACCAATCTTCAAAATTCTCTTAATCTCAGAGTCTTGGGTTCAAACCCAAGTTGGGCACGTTTCCTGCATTGCAGGGGGTTGGTCTAGATGACCATTGTGGCCCCTGGTGGTTCCCTCCCTGCGAGAATGAGGTTGCAGGGAACCAGGCAGAGGGCCTTCTCGGTGCTGGCACCCGCCCTGTGGAATGCCCACCAGTCAGATATCAAGGAGATAAAGAACTATCTGACTTTTAGAAGACATCTGAAGGCAGCCCTGTATTGGGAAGTTTTTTAATGTTTCACATTTTATTATGTTTTTATACGTGGGTGGCGCTGTGGGTTAAACCACAGAGCCTAGGACTTGCCGATCAGAAGGTCGGCGGTTCGAATCCCCGCGATGGGTGAGCTCCCGTTGCTCGGTCCCTGCTCCTGCCAACCTAGCAGTTTGAAAGCACGTCAAAGTGCAAGTAGATAAATAGGTACCACTCCAGCGGGAAGATACACAGCGTTTCCGTGCGCTGCTCTGGTTCGCCAGAAGTGGCTTAGTCATGCTGGCCACATGACCCGGAAGCTGTACATCCAGCCAATAAAGCGAGATGAGCGCTGCAACCCCAGAGTCGTCCATGACTGGACCTAATGGTCAGGGGTCCCTTTACCTTTACCTTTATAAATAATAAAATTCTTCTAATTATTATTATTCCAACTCTACAGTTATATGCTTCTATTATATGTTCCCACCATGCCATCTGTATAAAGCAGGGGTTAGCAAACTTTTTCAACAGGGGGCCAGTCCACTGTCCCTCAGACTTTGTGGGGGGCCAGACTATATTTTTTTTGGGCGGGTGAAGGGATTCTTATGCCCCACAAATAACCCAGAGACACATTTTAAATAAAAGTGCACATTCTACTCATGTAAAAACACCAGGCAAGCCCCACAAATAACCCAGAGACGCATTTTAAATAAAAGGACACATTCTGCTCATATAAAAATACACTGATTCCTGGACCGTCTGCGGGCTGGATTGAGAAGGCGATTGGGTCGGATCTGGCCCCTGGGCCTTAGTTTGCCTACCCATGGTATACAGGGTTGTTGTGTTGAGGACAATCTGCCTTGAGCTCCTGGGAGGAAAAAGTGGCGCATGAATGAATAAATAAAGCCAATTCTCCCTATTTTCTCCTCTCTGCCTTCCCCCAAAGGTGCAACATCCAAAAGAGCCAAGAGGAACCAGAGGTCCCGCCGCCCCCGCCGCCCTCCAACCAGCCAGGTTGGAACAACCTCCGCCGGGCAGCCGTGAAGAAGGAGGACAAACGCGTCCACTTCAACATTGAGAACGCCCCGGACGAGGCTTCGGATGAGGAGCGAGAGGCTCCTGTCTGGCACTGCATGAACGGCCAGGATCCGCAGCAGGGCAGCAAGGAGGACAAAGAGAAGGAGCTGAAGGAGCTGGAGAGCAAGATCGAGGACATGCGGGAGCAGCTGCGGGCTGCCCTGGTGCGCAAGAGCGAGCTGATGGTGGCGCTGGGGCCACCACCCAAGGCGCCCCGCCTGCCGCCCGCCCTCAAGGCCTTGATCAAGGAGAGCAACGAGGACAGGTGATGCCCAAGGGCAGGGGCCGCCTCTCGCCGGCTGGCTGTGTGGGGCGGCTCCAGCCAGTTGTGGAGACGGACAGCAACAGCAACGAGCGCTGGAGCTCTGGAACACTTTTGGAAAGGCTGCACAAGGACTTCTGTGCGTGAGCGCTGCTGGGATACAGCTTGGGGTGGCCAGCCATGGGCGCAGGGAAAAGGTTTGCTCTGGAGTCTGCCATGTTTCCCGGAGTCGTTTTGCAAGAGGGGGCTGCGGCAGGTGGCGTACTGAGCCTGCACTTTGCATGCAGACGTTTCCAGGATCAATGCGCAGCAATGCCAGTTTTTGTTTTTTTAAAGATCTCAAGCGAGTCCCAGGACAGAGCCGTTATATATATATAAGGCTGCTTTGTTCGTACGTTCAGGCCCCGACACGCTAGATCTCGCCGCCGCAAGCTGGTTCTCGGTAGGTTCGCCAAGCAGCCGCTGGGCGCATAGGAGCAGGCCTGCAAGCAATCAGTTGGCGCGCTTTCCGGCCACCATGTGCCGTCCCAGTGAAACGTATATTGGAATGGCAGAACAATCGGGGAAGGGGAAATGCAGTCAGCCAGGGACAAAACACAGAGTTTTGAAAGGAAGGCAGTCTGAGGTCCAATCCTTTCCAGCAGCACCAGGGCTTGGGAGGGCCGTTGTATTTGAGCCCCTCCATGTAGGACTCCAACTCCCAGCATTCCCAGGGCCAGTGGTCAAGGAGGAGGAGGATGGGAGTTGGAGTCCTGCAACATCAGGAAAGCCATGGGTGTCCTCAGCAGTGGCAAAGGAAAGATGGGAAATTTCAGAAGAGGCATTCTCTCCCGAGAGCAGGGAAGGCCTCTTCAGAGGTCAGGGCTGCTGACCAAGAGGCGGGAGTGATAGGCACCAATCTGGATGGTTCGAAACAGGACCAGATAAATTCGAGGAAGGAAGAGAGGGCGATTGAGGGCTACTGGTGAGGCTGGCAGTGTCTGGTTTCCAACATTGTGATCTATACCACCAGCTAAACATTGCAATACATAGATATGTCACAATGTCTGAAATAAGGATGGAGCGATGTAGAGGCATTGGCTGGTCCCACATTGTGATTTTTGCATAGCACACAAACACATCATGATATCACGAGATGGACTTCAAACCGGTTTGGGATGATATATGGATATATCACCCAGCCGTAGCTACGAGCCAGGACAGCTGTGCTCTCTGCGTCCACCGTCAGAGCAGCCACGCTTTTGAATCCCAGTTGCTGGAGACCTTGGGGCGGTGTGTGTCAGGGGCAGTGGTGTAGTGTGGGGGGGGGCAGGGGGGGCGGCCGCACCGGGCACAACATCTGGGGGTTAGGGTTAGGGGGCACAAATCCACGGGTTAGGGGGTGCAAATCTACGGGTTAGGGGGCGCAAATTACTTGGTGACAACCCACACTACGCCACAGGTCAGGGGGAGACATGCTGCTGCTTGCATTTTGGGGGCACCTGGTGAGGACAGGGGGCTAGACTAGATGCCTCTCTTTGTCCTCAACCAGCTGCAAAACTCATCTCGGGTTCTTTTGAGCAGTTTCTTGGAGGGCCACAAGACTCCCCCACGATCCCTGGGGTGGACGCCCCATGGTCTGACTCTGTTAATGGCAGATTAAGATGTTCACATTTCGGAGGCTTTTGGTCTATTTCGGATGGGGCCTTTCCTTCGCCTTTCCGCAGGCGGTTTTATTTTAATGCATTTATTCCTTATGATGACCTGTTGGATTTCCTGCACAGCTCAGAGGCCTTTGGCCTAATCAAGCTGCAACCTGGCAATTATTATTATTAATAATAATTAATAGATTGCATTGTTTGGGCTCAGATTGCTAGCATTTCTCACCTCCTGTGGAATGCAGGTGTTGGGCTAGGCTGCCAAAGAGGTTCTTAAGCAATGATTGACAAGATCGAGAGCCAATGGGAGCCACACAGACTCTTCATGCACCCTCCCCTAGCCCCTCCCTTGAGTGGCCCTTAATGGCTGGCATGGGCCCAATCCGCACTATAGAGATAAAGCAGTACCATGCTGCTTTAAATGTTATTGGCTTCCCCCCCCCAAAGCATCCTGGGAAGTGTAGTTTGCTGGGGGCACTGGGAATCGACAGCAATTCCTGGAGTGGTTTAACAACCAATCAACCACTTTGTGAATTGCAAATTCTCTGGGGAGGAGAATAGGGGCACCCTAACGATTCTCAGCACCCTGAGCAAACTCCACTTCCCAGGACTCCATGGGGGAAACTGTGGCTGTTTGAAGTGGCATCATAGCACCAGAAATGCATAGCGGACTAGGAATGCCAGAATGGAATCATGTGATTTGGGCCTTACAGATCCTTGTCAGTGTGCAGTAGGCTACTAGCCACAGTCTTCTGCTTGGATACCAGGCTTGGCCATCCCGTTCTCAATTTTACGATGAACAATCCAAGATCTGTTGAGCAGCTCAGGTTTGGCGAAGGTCAACCGAAGCCAGCAGCTCAGGTTCCGCAGAGTTTAGCCTAAGTAACTTGAAGAACTGGAGGACAGGGTAAGGGGCTTGTGCAGAGTTTAGTGGGCTTTTTGTTCAGGCAGCGCCAGTTTAGCAAAACTGGGTGTGGTGTTCTGCTTTGATAAAGCAGCTCATGTTTAGCAATGCTTAGCTTATAGCAAAGATTAACTAACTTGCCAAGGAGCAGAGGGACTTTTTTGCGGATCTGCAATTTGACTGAGCCGCGGAATAAGTGGAAAGCTTCTTCCAAAATTAGGTTGCAGAGGACATATTAAAAATGACATCATTGCTCGGGCAAAGATCAGTTCCCAGAAAAGTCTTGCTTTCATTAATCAACAGTATAATTAAGCTCAGATCTGATGCTGGTTTTTGCCAATGCTTCCAGTTGGAACAAGGGAGGGGGGCATAGATATTGGGGATCCACCGGTTGCTGGTATAAGTTATTATCCCCCTCCTCCTTTCTGCTTATCCTCACAGCATGTAGGTGCAGCAAATGAACCTGCTGTGCCCATTTTGCAGCAGGGAAAAACTGAGGCTGAGAGGCAACAAGCCAGTTCACAATTCATTCAACGCTGGCGCCCTCCAAGAAGACCCACATCGAAAGAGTGAAAAAATTCACCCATACAATCATCACTTGAAAACACATATTGAAAGGGCCAGATCGGTGTCTGTGAATTGGATTGTTGAAGGGATCATCAAAATTCTGCAAAATAGAATAGTATAGTTATATAGAACAACTTTATAACATGAAAAGGAACAAATTAAAACTGGTATTACTTTTAAATGCTCATTTGTTAGAAAAAAAATTCAACCTGCCTGTTCCTTTGCTCTGGTTGTACAGAGCATTTTAAATTGATTCACCGTGTATGTGCATGTGTCTTCCTATATATATAATATTGTAAGGCTGTCATCACGCAGATCTGGACTTGCACTACAAATCCTCCACGGTGGGCTGGGTGATGAGGACCCTACATTTTTATGCATATAAGAAGATATATACATGGATGGGTGGCTTCATAATAGATCACTGCAGGAGGTGCGTTCTCAAAACCAACTCATGCAGGTTGATTCCCTCCCCCTCCCCCGAATTAGTATTTCAGGTTCTTCCCATTCTAATTTGTTCATATGCAGAAACATAGTTGTTCTATTGACACATCCGCACCATATATTTGAACGCACGGCTCCCCCTGCCCCAATAGTCCTGGGAACTGTAGTTCACCCCTCAAAGGGTTACAGCAGAGGTCCCCAAACTAAGGCCCACGGGCCGGATAAGGCCTGAAGGACTCGTTTATCCAGCCCACAGTGACCCCCGCTGCTGCCGCCCGCTCTTACCAGTGCTGCGCGGCTACCCACTTCCGGATCAGAGGAGCACTGGAAATAGCTTGTGCGCATGCGCAAGCATTATTTGCGCATGCGCAAGTGTTATTTCCTGTGCACATCCGGGTCAGAGGAGGCCTGTGCACATGCGCACAAGCTATTTCCGGTGCTCCTCCGACCCAGAAGTGCGCCGGAAATAGCGTGTGCGCACGCATATGGGCACGCGCTCCCTCGCCCTCTGGTCCACCGCGCAATCGGCGCTGGAGACACCGGCCCGAGGCGCGGTAGGTTTGCTGACCCCTGGGTTACAGCATGGGTAGGCAAACTAAGGCCCGGGGGCCAGATCCGGCCCAATCACCTTCTAAATCTGGCCCGCAGACAGTCCGGGGATCAGCGTGTTTTTACATGAGTAGAATGTGTCCTTTTATTTAAAATGCATCTCTGGGTTATTTGTGGGGCATAGGAATTCGTTCATTTTCCACCCTCCCCAAAATATAGTCCATAGGGTCTGAGGGACAGTCGACTGGCCCCCTGCTGAAAAAGTTTGCTGACCCCTGGGTTAGCACCATTAACAAACTACAGTTTCCAGGAATCTGTATGGAAAGACAGCTGCTTCAAATCTTTGGTATAGATGTGCACTATATACTAGCCTGTTTTGTGGAGTTTTGATGTTCAGACCCCATTTCAGATGTAATGCTGCAATACTCTAATGATGCAATTCACAAGCAATCACCCCAAAAGCTCACCTGGCTACTGGCTAGGCAAAGGCTTGAAAAAGGAACACAAACCGAATCCGCAAACAAGGTAGAAATTCAGGGTGGGGGGGAATCCCTCTCCGCTGGAAGAATTTATTACAAAAATAACAGCACCTTGCTCGAAAACCCCAGCTGTCAAATATTCATTAAAAATAATAATCTCAGTACACCCACATTTCAGAGCTCATTATACCTTCTGCTTCAGGGGAAAGAAAATGTAGCAGGTTCTATTTTTTATTTATTAAAAAGAGACCTCTTTGTTTTTTTATTCAGCCTAGCTAGAAGCTGTTCTGATTATGCTCAGGATATAATATTATTTTCATTCATGAATTGCCTTTCACATAAGATATACAAAATGCAGGACAGGGGATAAGATTATAAGGGGGCAGGGAGGTAAGAAAGACTTGGAAAATAACCCAAAATGCAATCTGCATTCCAAGTAAGATGCTCTGTTTGAAATAATTTGATGTATCTTTGAGAAGCCACCAATGCCTTCACTCTTGAATTCATCCGTTGCAACTGACGCGGCACCAAGCTCGGCTTTGGACTCCAAATCCCATCAGCTGTAGTGTTATACAGCTGCACTGGCTGATGGGAGCTGTAGTCTAAACTTCTATAGGGTGCTTGGTTGCTGAAGGCTGGCATTTAGCCTTTGGGCAGTCAGAGGGGGTCCAGTTCCTAATGATGGGCAGACGGATGGTACAGGTAGCCTGCCAGATGCTGCTTGACTACAATTCCCATCATCCTCAGCGATGCTTGCTGGTGCTGTTGGGAGTTCAGCAACACCCAGTGCGGTGTCGGTCTCCTCTCCTTGGAGATTAGGGATGGGGAATGTTTGGCTGACATTATCAGCCTCGGATTTTGGTCAAAAGACTAGCTCCATTGCTTATTACAATACTCAGCAGACTTTAAGGACTCCCCAAAACAGCTGTCGTCTTCTTAAAAAAAGATTAGGATGTGTTTCTTGGAAGAGTTGTAGCTGAGTTGCACAGCACCCGCTTCGCAGTCAAGACGGTCCCGCGTTCAAATCCTGAATTTCCACGTAGAGCTGGGCATGTTCCCTGCCAGTAAGTGTAGAGCTGTAAACTAGCTGGACCAACTGCAAGGTAACTTTACTACTCAGAATAATGAGGATTAGAAACTTCTGTTCTGAAGGTAGGAGAGCATCTCCTTTGCATGCAGAAGATTGCAGGTTCAATGCCCAACAGAATCTGCAGGTAGTGGCTCTGTCTCAAAACCTCTGAGCTAGACGGACAAATGCGCTAACTTCTGTCATTTGTTTGCTTCTGTCTAGCTGTGTTCCGGAAACTCACAAAAAGTGTCTAGAATTCTTGACATCTGGAATATAAGAGGGTGGTGTTTCTGCACAGATGATACGTTGGGGCAAAATAACCTCAAGAAGTTGCCATAGATTTCAGACTGCAGCGTGGCAGGTCATGTTCAATTTAGGCTGATAACCACCGGGGGAAACTCTTCACAGAGGACGCCAAGATCAGTTTGGACCACTCCTTGAGGTTTGGTCATTGGAGTGGAGAAAATAAACCACACAGCATTTCAAAGAAATAAGGGTTGCGGCCAGTGTTAGACTTGCTCAAAGCGAACTTACGGAAATCAATGCATGTGACTAATCTAGGTCCGTTTTGCTCTGAGAAAGCCTTTGCTGGAGACAACCCTAAGAGGTCAGGCTGAGACTGCGGACAGGAGCTGCTGGGCCGTGTAGGAAACTGAGATAGGAGCTAGGAGCTAAATGGCACCTTAAATCTAGGTTATGGGTGCAACAACGGAATGTCTAGGCACTTTTTAATTAACAAGAATACAAAGCTGAAAATTAATGAACTGCAGCTAAAAATTTTTTCACATGCTCTAGACCACCCCGCTAATATTCTTAAGAAGATCTCCTCCAGATTTCAGAGAGTAGCTGGAAGTGGGGAGGCTGAAAAATCTTAGGCTCAGGACTGCACTGCTCTCAGAAACTGCTCATGCTAATGAAATTCCGTCACAAAACGCGCCTAGGAGTTTCAAACATGGCTGCTGGGGATGGCTGATGCGACGAGCATCCCGTTTGTTTAATTCTGGGGTTTTGTGGGGGGCAGAGCAAGTATTTGTGGGGTGCAGAGCGGAAGACAACTGTTTGATTTTGGGACGATTGTGTGTAAAATGGAGATGTGGTTTTTCAGCACTCCGTGAACTGGGTGTTTCTCCGGAACAGAAGCTGCCTTGCAGACATGACCGGATCCTGCACGGCTTGCGGGGCGGGCGAAGTTCTTCCTCTCTGCCCCGGCCCCATATCGTACTCTGTTCCATCCCAAAGTGAAGGGGAAAAAGGAGCACGGAAGCAATGCTGTTAGATATAGTATTTATTATATATATAATATATATAATATATACATACTTTTTTGTACATTAAATAGAATGAACTCTACTCTTCATTCCTGGTATAGTTTGGTGTGATTCTCCTCTCTTTCTCAACCCCTCAATCCTTTCTGCCTGACGATTACAACGTAAAAACCCTAATGTCCGAGTACAAGCATACAAGCACTCCATTGCCAAGCAGAGATGGGCGGGCGGGCAGCGAATGATCCCACCAACATATTGCACATGAATGGGGGTCGGGGGGGGGGGGAATACCACCACTATGCTTGTTGTCGGCCAACCCACCCTCCACCCCAAAACTAAAACTACTTACACGTCACCCATCCTTCCCTGGCTTTAGGGTACAGCACAGCAGCCCAAGGTGATTTTGACTGCAAAATCAGAGCATCTCACAGACGCTCCTGGGCTCCAGTCTCGAAAAAGGCTGCTGCTTGCTCAAGGGTGTACCTGCCTACTGCACTTTGCACCTCATGGCAGAACTAAAAAAATAAGAATTAAGATGCCCAGGGTCCTTGGCTCCTGCCTGCTCCCAGGGACCATGTGGCAGGACAGTGAGGTCATAGGGGCAGGGTTTCCTTAGGTCCAGCCGTGATACCCCCTGAACCTTCCAGCCTCAGAATTCCCCTTGCTATTGCTAGATCGCCTGAGTACAAAGGCACTCAAAAGTTTGGAGCCAGCTGCGTTCTACGATGCTTCCTATTCCCAGCTAGCACACACACACATGCACCCCACAATTTAAGGGGTACAGCTCTGCTCCAGAAAGGGATGGGCAAAGACTCCTGGGAAGCGGGTCCATTTTGGGGAGGGGTGCCCCCTGCCCCCCACCCCACTTTATGTTTCCAGGAACTTAGGTGGCATTTTTTGACGCACGCACGAGCACACTCTTCAAAACACATCCTGCTTACGAGATAAGGCACTGGGCTGGGAAACTTTTTAGGGTGGGGGAGTGGAGAATAATCCTAAATTGCCACGCTGCATAAAACAAGAACTGAGCTCACCCGTCAACAGCTGTGCAAGGGCATGAGAGAGAGGGAGCTGCGAGGGTTCTCACCAAATGACAGCTTAAAAAAACAACACACCACCCAATTTTTAAAGCCCCCAAAAAGCCCCCTCATTTTAGAAAGAGTGTTGACAGCCACCTGGTCCTCTCTCATCAAGGCCATGTCAGACTGAAAATCAGGAGCTGCTCCCTCTCGCAGCCGCTAAGGATGCACCGTTAAGATGCAACCTGGATCTCTGGGAACAAAATAACTGCTGGGCTTTCCTATGTAGAGGTTAAAAACAGGGAGGTGGGGGGGGGGACGACACACAGCCCAGCGACCAGGCAAGCCACTGCAAAGGGGGGGGGTGGCTTTCTGAGGACCCCCTTCCCCAGTGGCCAAAAAGGGCTTCCTTGTCAAGAGAGAGATAGAATCCACCTCCAGATCTTCCCCTTCACGTTAATTTTTAAAAGCGCCCTTCTAACAAGAAAGATCTATTGCTGTTTTACTCTGAAAGAGGCTGCGTATATGCAGCTTCTTTCAGAGTAAAATGCAGTCTGCCCCCCATGCTAAAAAGGAAAAAAGGAAAGGAAAAAGCCAGGCAGACGTTTCTATGACTCCAGCGCTTCTGGGGTGACAGATCTTCGAGAGCAGTGGCTGCCAGGAACCCCCAATTGAAAGGGGCTTCGTCTCAGGGCCCCCTTCCGCACAAGGGTCTCAAGTCCTTCTCCAGCAGCCACCCGTTTTCGCCCCTCCCCTGACGCAGAGTTCGCCATGATACCCGTTTCGTTCGCCTCCCCAGCGCCCCCTCCTGACAAAAGCAGAGAAGCACACACAGAAAAACAGCAGTAATTCCAGGGCAAAATTAAGTCCACATCTCCGGCAGACACCAAAGGCGGAGGGGCGAGGAGTCCCATGATTTGAGAAAAGCTTGGTGGGGTGGGGGGCAGAGAGACTGGCGGGGGGCTGTGGCTCCGTACGCCCAACAGGAAGGAACCAGAGGACTCTCTTCAGGTGCAGGGGGCGAACTGGCTATGGGTGTGAGCCCCTCGTTTTTTTATTCACATTTTTTCCTTCCTTTCCTGGGTTTGACGGAAGAAGGGGTAGGAGAGAGAGAGAAAGGGGGGGTCAGGTTCTCTCCCTCTCCCTCTGGCCTTTCAAGCTCTGCACCTCCTCAACGGAGGAATTGCAGGTGAGCCCAGGGACAATGGACGGTTGAACTGAGAAGCATCCCGTCCGCCAGGAAGCTCAAGAGAGACTGTGGGAATCTGGGCCCGCATCAGCCGCACTGTCCGAAGGCGCCGGCGCTGAGGAGTCCGCCTGCGCGAGTCCCTCCTCGGAGGCCTCGCTCGGGGCCCCGCTTGCAGCAGAGCCGAGTGGACAGCAGCCTGCGAGGCAGTCTGTGTCCGGAGGTTTGCCGTGGCCAGCTGAGCTCTCTGGAGGCTGTGGGACTGGACTGAGGGGGGTGGCGGAGGCAGCAGCAGCAGAGGCCGATCCGCCTGGTGAGGGAACCCCAGCGGTGGACGTGACCTCGATGGCAATGGACCCTACAGGAGCCTCTGCGAGGTCGCTGCTGACCAGGAGGCGGGTCATGACGCTCGAAGCTGACGCCACGTCCTGAAGGTCCCCGCTGGGCCCGGCGGCTTCTGGCGCGACGCTGGGGTCCAGGAGGGAGCCGCTCAGGTTGGACATGAAGGAGGCCTCTGCGATGACGGCGGTCTCCGCCACCCAGTTGAAGTTGTCGCCCAGAGAGGCCACCGTGGCGGCTACGACGGCTGCTGTGTGGGCATCTTCGGGGGCCAGGGGGCCGTCCCCAGCGGGGCCCCCGTCCAGGTGGGGCCGCGGTCCGGCCGGGTCAGCGGGAGCAACGGTGTTGTTGTTGTTGAGGTTGTCCTGCAGAGTGGTCTGGGCCCCTCCCTGCTGGTTCTGGAGCAACATCTCCTGGATCCGAATTTGCTGCAGGATGGCCGGCAGCTCATAGTGGTGGAAAAAGTAGATCATGGAATGCTGTGGGAAAGGCAAGGGGCAGAGGGGGTGAGCTGGGGGTGGGGGGCAGAGACGGCTGACATCCGCACTGGCCAAGCCTTCTGAATCCTGGCCCATTCTGCTGCCTGCTTCCCCCTCCCAGCCCCTTGAGTGAAACTGGGTGTTTTTAAAAGAAAGCTTACCCACCGAAATAACCCAGGCCCAGGACTGAAGAATGCTGAATTCTGTGCCCTTTTTTTGAACTTTTTTATTGATGTTTTCACAACACAGTAAAAGGAACTAACCGAACTACATCTGAAGGTAGCCCTGTTCATCATGGTTGTGTTTTTAATATTTTGTTGAGAGCCACCCAAAATGGCTGGTGAAACCCAGTCAGATGGACAACACATTACTATTATTATTATTATTATTAAACATTTTTATGGAACAGCCCTTCAGGTGGGTCTCATTTCACCTCTCTGTCTAGGCTCCAAATGGCTCCTTAAACTAAGGTTACGGTTGCCGAAAAGGGAACACCTAGTTGCCATTTTGGGGCCAGACGGCTCGAAACTTGTATTTTTCAACACGACTTTTCAGCTCCTGAAATTTGTTTTATCTGATCGTGCAGATAAAATAGAACGGACAGAATTCCGCAGTGTGTGAAAACAGTCAATATCCAAGGATCTCCAGGCAAACACCTCCAGATGGTGGAGATGTCAGGAGCCCTCCTGGTACCCGGGCATCTTCACTCGGTTGCAAGTGGCCAATAGCCAGGTGCAAAATCCGTCTGGGAAATTCTGAATGCTGGTTCCGGGCTAAATGCACCCAGCTCCCTCTACTGTTCCACAAAGTCCTGCTGAATTCTACACCATCCTGCTTCCTTGCTATGGCTAGTTCTACATCCTGAATTGTTAACCCTGCGGGTTTTCCTGCACTCCAGACAAACATAGTGAAATTGCCAACGTACCTGTATGAAAAGCCACGACGTGACCAGTGCCAAGCTGCTGTATTGCCCATTGAAGCGGTAATGGTAGGCATAGAAGGCAAAATGGTACAAGTAGAAAAACCTGGAGAGGAAGAGAGACATGGGGGAAAAGGAGTTAAAGCACATAGATCAATACTGGATTGCTGTAGGGCTTGAATCACACTTGACCTGAAGCTGCAGTTAGTGCAGCTAGACCAGCTGAACTAGCCCTGTTGCAGACTCCACATAAAGACCAATTCCACATTTATAAGAACTCGGCCTTTTATCATGGCAGCACCTGTGGAACTCCCCGTCTCCTGATGCCAGGCAGGTGCCTTTGCTGTGCTCTTTTCGGCGCCTGCTGAAAACATGCCTGTTTAGAAAGGGGTTTCTGCAATGCTGTGGAGGGAAGGGAGGGGAAGGGAGCCCATCTGGGAGAAGGAAAACTCTGATCCTAAACCTCTGCTGCCTTGAGGAATATATTTGGGAGAAGAAAAAAGCTCAGGAATAAACCCTACACAATCCAGAGCGGAGTCCCTAAAGCAGTTGGATGGCACCTTGCATGCCTCCTTCCAGCAACTCCTGCAGTCTTGCTCAGCTTTCCTTTGGACACCAGCAAGGCTGAAAGGCAGCCCAGCATCTCCAGACACACGGCCCAGGCCTGCGCCCCAGCACATCAGCGCTGCAGACACAGCAGTTTGGCTTCACCCTCAGAGGCGCACTCCGTTGTCTCTCGAGACAGACGGATGCCAACAAACCATAAAGTTGATGCGTGTTTTAATCTGTTTCTAGTCTATTGCTATTTTTACTTTCTGAAAGTTTTAAGTTATTGTTGCTAGTTCTTTTCTTACAACTGAACAGTGTAAATACAGTGAAGTAAATAAATAAATGACAGGGACATGGGTGGCGCTGCGGGTAAAAGCCTCAGCGCCTAGGGCTTGCCGATCGAAAGGTCGGCAGTTCGAATCCCCGCGGCGGGATGCGCTCCCGCTGTTCGGTCCCAGCGCCTGCCAACCTAGCAGTTCGAAAGCACTCCCGGGTGCAAGTAGATAAATAGGGACAGCTTACTAGCGGGAAGGTAAACGGCGTTTCCGTGTGTGGCTCTGGCTCGCCAGAGCAGCGATGTCACGCTGGCCACGTGACCCGGAAGTGTCTCCGGACAGCGCTGGCCCCTGGCCTCTTGAGTGAGATGGGCGCACAACCCTAGAGTCTGTCAAGACTGGCCCGTACGGGCAGGGGTACCTTTACCTTTACCTAAATAAATAAATACACACACTCTATCTTTCAAATCCATTCTCTCTCCTGCCACACAACTGAAAGATGGGAACGGAAACATTGTGGAAGAAAGGTGGGAAGTCAACCAAATAAGGACCATTGGAAACAGACAGGGCTGCGTTCAGTGTTGAGATCTGGCACAGAAGAGAGCCAATGTGGTGCAGCCGTTACTGAGCTGTGAGTGGTGTTAGAAACTCAGAAATATAAGCTAGGCTCCAAAAGGCTCCTTAAACCAGGGTTACAGTTGCCGTAACAGAATGCCTAGTTGCCATTTTGGTGCCAGAAAGCTGGAAAATCGTATTTTTCAGTATGACTTTTTGGTTCCTGAAATTCATTCTGATTTTGCAGATAAAATAAAAGGGGTGGAATTCTACAGGATATGTTGCTACTCTGTGAAAACAGACCAGATCCAGGGATCCCCCAGGGAGGCACCTCCAGATAGTGGAGACATTGGGCACCACCCTGGCACCCAGGCATCTTCGCTTGGTCGCAAGTGGACAACAGGTAGGTGCAAAATGTGCCTGGTTCCTGGCTAATTTCGAATGCTGACCGGGAGACCATGCTTCAAGCCCCACACTTGGCGATGAAGCTCACTGCGTGTGGCCCTGGGGCCCGTCCCTTGCCTCTCATAGAATCTAAGAATTGCAGAGCCGCAAGGGACCCCAGGGTCACTTAGCCCAACCCCACCGCAATGCAGGAATTGCAAGCTATCTCACAGAGCCATTGATTGAATAAAGAAGGGGTGCAAGGAGGGCGCCACAGGCCACCTCAAGCGTAGAAAAGGAGGCCTATAAACACCAGGAATTGGAGGCTCTGTGGGCCCTTACCTCAGCCAATGCCTCTTGCTGGTGTTGGTGTGGCAGCAGATGGCGTCGTACTGGTCTGCCAGCCACACGATGAGGATGATGTAGAAGGCTGTGGTGGTGTCGTTGAAGAACTCGGACATGATCGCCTCCATGCCTGCCACAGGTTGAAGGAGAGGAGGGGAGAGAGAAGGCCAGCAAGTCATCAGGGAGCTCAGCATCCCAAGAGAGGTGTAAGACGAGCCTCCTAGAACAGGCCAAGGGTCCAGCATCCTCTCCTCACAGTGACCAATCAGATGCCCCAGATGAGAATTGGGAGGGTGCTCCACAGGGTGGGCGTCACCACTGAGAAGGCCCTGTGCCTGGTTCCCTGTAGCCTTACTTCTTGCAAGGAGGGAATAACTGCCAGAAGGCCCTTGGAGCTGGACCTCAGTGTCTGGCCTGAAGGATGGGAAGATGCTCCTTTGGGTCTACAGGGCCGAGGCCGTTTACGCCTTTCAAGGTCAGCAGCAACACTTTGATTTGTGCTCAGAAACATACTAGGAGCCAATGCAGGTCTTTGGGACCAGTGTTATATGGTCCCGGCAGCCGCATTCTGGATTAGTTGTAGTTTCTAAGTCACCTTCAAAGGTAGCCCCACAGAGAGAACATTGCAGTAGTCAAAGTGGGAGATAACCAGAGCATGGACCACTCTGGTCAGACAGGGCGCAGGCAGGGAGGGTCTCAGACAGAGCTGGTAGACAGCCGCCCTGGACGCAGAATTGATCTGCACCTCTATGGACAGCTGTGAGTCCAAAATGACCCCCAGGCTGAGCACCTGGTCCTTCAGGGGCACAGTTACCCCACGAAGGACCAGGGAGTCCCCCACACCCACCCACCCCTGAGGGCCTGAGCACAGCGCAACAGCAGCAACTCTCCCCTCTTGTGATTCCCAGGAACTGGTCTCAGGACCTAAGGCTCAGATCCCCACTCAGCCACTGAAGGGGCCAGTAGCCTCTGACTCTTTTCCAGACTAGCCTCCCTCACAGGGCTGCTGGGGGGATAAAACGGGGAGGGGAGAGAATCGTGCCCATCACCTTGAGCTCCTTGGGAGGAAAAGGGGGTGTGCAAGATGTGAGAGACAGAATGAATGGGCCTGGTGTATCAAAGGCAGTTCCTGAGATTCCTACGAGGCGGTCTCCTTACCCACGAGAGCCAAGATGACGGTCAGCAGAGGGGCTGCCGGGAAGGCAATGGTCATGTTCATCTCCAGCATTTGCAGAAGGTCCACTGTGAGAGGGAGGAGGAAAAAACATTCAAGAGGAGAGGAGGTGGTTGCAGCCCAGGGTGGGGGAAGAGGAACCCCTCAACACAGATGACCCCAGGCTTGATCTCCAATTAGAAGGGATGCGAAAAGCGGAGGCAAGAGAGGGGCTGCTAAATTTTGCCAAATTTTGTTTAGCACATCTCGGTCGACAAACTGTGGTTAGTGCTAACTACAACTTGGCTTCAAAATATTATTTTTAACTTTGTAAATAAATTAAGTTAAATTATCATACCACTGCATCTCTCTCTCTCTCTTTTTAAAAAAGTATCAAAGCAGTTTCAGCAATGAAACCATTAAAAAATTAAGGTAAAGGGACCCCTGACCATTAGGTCCAGTCGTGGCCGACTCTGGGGTTGCAGCACTCATCTTGCTTTATTGGCCGAGGGAGCTGGCATACAGCTTCCGGGTCATGTGGCCAGCAGGACTAAGCCGCTTCTGGTGAACCAGAGCAGCACACGGAAACACCGTTTACCTTCCCGCTGGAGCGGAACCTATTTATCTACTTGCACTTTGACGTGCTTTCGAACTGCTAGGTGGGCAGGAGCAGGGACCGAGCAACGGGAGCTCACCCCGTCATTGCGGGGATTCGAACCGCCAACCTTCTGATCGGCAAATCCTAGGCTCTGTGGTTTAACCCACAGCGCCACCCATGTCCCAATTAAAATTAAAAAGTTAGACACCAATTAACCATTCTTCATCGCCTGTATAGGCTGGGCGGAATAGAAAAGTTTCCAGCAGGTGTTTAAAAATTGGCACAGAAGGCACCTGCTAAATCTCTAGTGCAGTGGTTCTCAAACTTTTTTCTCTGAGTCACACTTTCAGAATAAAAATTTGCTCGCACCACACCCATTTTTTTATCAATAAGAAATACATTGGAAAACAAAACAAAAAAACCTAGCAGTGCTTGTTTTATAATATAGAACACAACTACTTCCTAATACAATCCAGAAAGTATAAAACAATGCAATTACATAAAAGCTGTTCAAAATTTATTTGATTGCCCTTGAATCTTTCTGCCACACTTGCCATCCTCTCTTCTGACACCCTTTGACAACCATGCTCTAGTGGGAGGGAGTTCCACAGGACTGGGCCAATTACAACAATGGCTCTGTTTCTTGCTGTTGTCAAACCAGCCTCACCGACTCGGGGAATGACCAGCGACACTCCTGCAGGTGGCGTCAGTTATCAAGCCGGAATATAAGGGCTGAGGAGGCCCCTGAGGAACCCTGGGCCTAAGTTGTTCAGGGCTTTTAATATTAATACAAGAACCCTGAACCTGGATTGGCAGTAAAATGGGCAAGCAGAGCAGCGGCTTCAACAATGGCCTCACATTCTCTAACTGTTATATACAAGGTCTCCCTCAGGAGGTTGTCGAGGTTTATAAGCAGAGGTTGGGCTGTCATGGATGCTTTCGCTGAGATTCCTGCATTGCAAGAATGATGACCCTCGGGTTCCCTTCAAACTGCGGACCTTCTGATGCTGACTGATTGGAAGTGGCAAGCCTTGTTTGAACCCTCTGCCCGGGGGTTGGGGAAAGAAGAAAACTGCTGTCTTTGTCCTCCAGCAAACGGACCCCTTGGGCTCTCAGAAAGACAGCAAGACCGGATGAAATACTTACCGATAAAAACGAAGATCTGGTGGTGCGAGTACCGCAGAAGCATGGAGACAGACAGAGTCTGGAAAAGAGAAGGGGTGGGCAAGTGTTAGAGCCCCGGGTCCCTAAGAATGTAGGGCAGTGTCACCCCCCGCCAACCCCCTCCCCTAATAGTTGCAGACACCTGCCTTTTCGCCTGAATTAAATTCCGAAGGCACTGTACACATGAGCCCCCAAATAATTAGCTTTTAATAATCTTATCTCCAGTGCTATTTAATAGTCAGTGCTTATTTAATCATCTCCTTCCTTGGAGGTTTCTAAGCAGAGGTTGGATAGCTATCTGTCATGGATGCTTGAGCTGCGATTCTTGCCTTGCAGGGGGTTGGACTAGATGACCCTCGGGGTCCCCTTCCGACTCTGTGATGGCTCAACTAGGAAACTAATGAACTTGAAGCTTCGGGGCCTCCAATTCCAGAGGGACCCCAGAAGCGAATTTAGTCCATACTGCCTAAAAATTTTGAGTCGCACAAATCGATTAATTTGTTGTTGTATATACAGTATTTCAACAATCCCAAAGTTTGAATGTCAGTAGTGCAGATGTTTTAAAGGTGTGGTGATCTGTCATGGAACAACCCTCTCAGTAATTTCAGTAATTATCCAGACCTCATTGCTGGTTGTGAAGGTCTCTGAGCTGCATCCCTCAATATCACCCAGCCAGGAACTTCACTGGGTTCTCAGTCAATTATTTTAACCACAGACCACTCAGGCAGCTTTGGCTGGCTCCTTCATTATACACCTTTAGGCACCAGGTGAAGTTGTTCGTCTTCAAGCAGGCCTTTGGCTGATATTATTATTATTATTATTATTATTATTATTATTATTATTATTATTATTATGTCCATCTGACTGGGTTGTCCCAGTCACTCTGGGCAGCTCCCAGCAGAATAAAACATTAAGCATTGAAAACTTCCCTGAACAGGGCTGCTTTCAGATTTCTTCTGAAAGTCAGATACTTGTTTATTTCCATTATTTCCTTGGCATCTGATGGGAGGGCATTCCACAGGGTGGCTGCCACCACCGAAAAGGCCCTCTGCCTGGTTCCCTGTAACCTCACTTCTCACAGGGAGGGAACCGCCAGAAGGCCCTCGGAGCTGGACCTCAGTGTCCGGGCAGAACGATGGGGGTGGAGACGCTCCTTCAGGTCTACAGGCCCGAGGCTGTTAAAAGGGTATTCACATCCAATATCCTTTTAAATGTGTTGTGGGAGGGGGCCATTGATTTGTTGTTGCTCTTATTTTCCGAGCACAATTCAAAGTGTTGGTGCTGACCTTTAAAGCCCTAAACGGCCTCGGTCCAGTATATCTGAAGGAACGTCTCCACCTCCATCGTTCAGCCCGGACACTGAGGTCCAGCGCCGAGGGCCTTCTGGCGGTTCCCTCACTGTGAGAAGCCAAGTTACAGGAAACCAGGCAGAGGGCCTTCTCGGTGGTGGCGCCCTCCCTGTGGAACGCCCTCCCACCAGATGTCAAAGAGAACAACAACTACCAGACTTTTAGAAGACATCTGAAGGCAGCCCTGTTTAGGGAAGCTTTTAATGTTTGATGTATTACAGTATTTTAATATTTTTTTGGAGTGGCTGGGGAAGCCCAGCCAGATGGGTGGGGTATAAATAATAAATTATTACTATTGTTGTTGTTGTTGTTGCTGCTGCAATTTTATGTTGTGGACTCCCCCGAGATCTAAGGGTGAATGGTGGGATACAAATTTAATTGAAAATATAATAATAATAATAATAATAATAATAATAATAATAATAATTGTTCAAGAACTCTCCTGGGATCTACTGGGGCTGAAAAGCAGCCCACGAGCTGACACAGAATACTCACGAATATGACCATGATGACGAATGCTGCCAGGTACGACGTCCGCGCCATCCACATGCTGATGAATCGGTAGTGTTCCCCAGATACCACATTGCGGAGGAATCCTGAGCAAGGACAGAAGGGAAGGGAAGACAGGAGGAAAAAACAAGGAGGTTTCAGCAACAAAGATCTCCCAAAGTGGACTTAGTCCAATTAGTTAGCTCTGGCACCATCTAGTGTTGGACTTGCCGCCTTCTGCCCCACCAGAGACTGCAACAGCCCAGCCCAGATCTGTAACTGAGTGAGAACAGAGACCAATTATATACATATGCTAAACCTTTGTTCTCTTCGTTTTCAGCCAAGGCTTTCACGCTGGACATGAGGATGTCGTCGTAGCCAAGGAACTCGTCTAGGAGCAGGCGGCTGAACCGGTCTCCAAAGCACTGGTCTCGAGTGGGGTCTGGGGAGAAGATGGAGAAGAGGGTTTGTGGAAACAGGCGGAAAGAAAACTGGCTGTGCTGACAGCAGCAGGAAGAAGGAAGTCGAGGGGCGTTTGTGCATTTCACGGGACGCTCAGAAACATTCCAACTTCTGGAGGGGAAGGAGTGGGCGTTTTGTGAATTGGGAGGGAGGCACCATGGCACAGGGAAAAGAAAAAGCGGGGGCCAAGCAGTGGCCAACGCAGGCCTAAAAGCAACAAGGAGCAATCCCGGGTTCAAATCTTGCCACCACCCATTTAAGCTCACTAGGTGGAGTTTTGAGCAAGGCAGTTTCCCTTCTGCTACACGGGAATCAACCTTTCAGTGCGGCAGCACAGGAAAGAGCATCTTTGTACGAGTTAACGCTTCATTATCCCCTTTGCTGAACCTTTGTACTTTTGTCCTTCCAGGCTGTGACACTTAATGATTTAAATTGTTGATTATGTTTGCAGCTATTTTTTCCCGTTGGGATGCGGGTGGCGCTGTGGGTAAAAGCCTCAGCGCCTAGGACTTGCCGATCGAAAGGTCGGCAGTTCGAATCCCCGCGGCGGGGTGCGCTCCCGTCGCTCGGTCCCAGCGCCTGCCAACCTAGCAGTTCGAAAGCACCCACAGGTACAAGTAGATAAATAGGGACTGCTTACTGGCGGGAAGGTAAACGGCGTTTCCGTGTGCTGCTCTGGTGCCGGTTTGCCAGAGCAGCTTTGTCACGCTGGCCTCGTGACCCGGAAGTGTCTGCGGACAGCGCTGGCTCCCGGCCTCTTGAGTGAGATGGGCACACAACCCTAGAGTCTGTCAAGACTGGCCCATACGGGCAGGGGTACCTTTACCTTTTTATTTTTCCCCGTTAACAAATTATATAGCTAGAGAGAGATAATAATAATAACAACAACATTTGTACCCAGCTGCTCAACCTCCCTCCGCCCCAACGAGGCACAGCAAATAAACAAAGCTCCGCCCTCAGTTGAACAGAAAAGCAAAGCTTCTTACCCAGCGTCACCACCATGACAGGGATGCTGAGGCGCTGGCGGGTGCTGTGTGACAAGCGAAGGAACCCGTATTCAAAGGAGTATTCCACGATGTACTCTTCCTGGGGCCAGACTGGAAGCATTTTTTTTTAAAAAAGAAAATGGTATTTTTGAAAAGGCCAAGAGGCTGGAAAACCAGAGGTGCCCCCAGGGTTATTGCCTCGGCCCAGTTCACCCCAGCATGACCGTCGATTAAAAGAAGCCTGGCTGGGTGCTCCAAGGAGCTGGGGAAAGCTCCGAAAAGGACAGGGAAAATGACTCCGCTATGAGGAAAGCTTGCAGTGCTTGGATGTTCTTAGTTAAGGAAATAAGAGTCAATATGCTAGAAGCCTGTAGAATTAATGCAGGGCACGGAAAAAGAGAAAAGTTTCCCTCCCTCTCTCATAACATCAGGAGTTGTGGACTTCCAATGAAACTGAATGCTGAGAGATTCAGGACACTGTCCCGCCCCCCCATACAATCTTTACTGAATTTCCAATTTTTTACAAATTGACTTTAAATCAAATACTTACATTCGTTTCCTGACAGACTTCCCACATCCACCTCCCGTGTTTTTGTATATATCAAACTCTCGCCTATTGCAAAAATGCCTCTAATACAATTACTTTTCCCCCTTCTGCTGCTCCTTTCCTACCTGCAATTTTTTAACTTGTTTGTAGTGCTTTTCCAAATAGTCCCCACCCCCCAATGCCTCCATTCTTCTATAAAAAAGTGCATCTTTTTGACCTCTTAATATCGCTGCCCGCTCCTCTCCATGGCATTAAGGTCATTGAGAGCGGGTCAGTTTCAAAGGCTGCATGCCCCGAGAGTGCGCAGGCGGCGGGGCCTTCTCTGCCGTGGCCCCACTCCCTCTCAAAAAGGAACCTCTCCCACACACAAGGAGAGGAGGCAAACACCGAGAGAAAAGGAAAGTGGCAGGTGCAAAGGGAAGGGTGTGGCAAAGGTGAGGAGTGGGAAGGAGGGTTATTTAAAGGGTCTGCAATGTCGTCTCTTTACCTGCTTTGGCTAGCATCTCAAACTGGGACACCGTCTCGCTGAGGGGCTGCATACCTTTAGACGCCGGCTCGCCGCTGAAGGAGAACTCTTGGCTCTCGTTGGGGGCTGGCACCTTGGCGCCGCCCAGGCGGGGGGGCTTGAGGAACACCTTGGGCTCGATATCCAGCTCAAACTGGGACCAGCGGAAACAGAGGAGAAGAATTCAGGGAGACGCAGAAGCCGCTTCTACCAAACACCAGAGCCACTGGTCCTCCTAACTCAGTGGTTTCCAAAGTGGGCATTGGCTGGGGGGGATGCTGAGGGACAAGGGGGCAGCAGGGGGGCAGCGGGAGGTGTAAATGGCCACTAGACTCTGAAATGCTAGCATCACTGGGTCACTGGATGCATTGTGTTGAATTAATTCAGCTAAATAGGACTGGGCAATATATTGATGTACTGTATTGTCCAAAACTGGTCTGAAGTTCCAATCAGGATGTTGGTTGCATAGTTTTCCACCTGGCAATATATCATGAATCAAAATGTGGGGGGGGGGGTGCTATGCAAAAATTACAATGTAAATTGGCCAGCCAATGCCTCTATATAGCTCCATCCTCATTTCAGACACTGTGATATATCTTTATATCAATCTTTATATCTTTATATCAATCTTTATAAGCAATCTTTAGCTGGTGATATATCACAGTGTTGAAACCAGGTATCGCCCAGTCCTACTAAATAGCTTAAACAGGATTTGGGGGGGGGGGGGCGTGCAATTAACTTACTGTTTTGAATTTTAGGGCTTTTTATAGGGTAGGGTAAGGGATGCGAGTGGTGCTGTGGGATAAACCACAGAGCCTAGGGCTTGCCGATCAGAATGTTGCGGTTCGAATCCCCGCGACAGGGTGAGCTCCCATTGCTCAGTCCCTGCTCCTGCCAACCTAGCAGTTTGAAAGCACGTCAAAAGTGCAAGTAGATAAAGAGGTACCGCTCCAGCAGGAAGGTAAACAGGCTTTCCGTGCGCTGCTCTGGTTCGCCAGAAGCGGCTCAGTCATGCTGGCCACATGACCCGGAAGCTGTACGCCGGCTCCCTCGGCCAATAAAGCGAGATGAGCGCTGCAACCCCAGAGTCGGCCACGACTGAACCTAATGGTCAGGGGTCCCTTTACCTTTTAATAGGGTAGGGTAGGAGGCACTGGGGATGGAACCAAGGGGACAGTGACCCAGTATTTTTGGGAACCACCGATCTAACTCATTGGCTTCTATTATTATTATTATTTGTCCACTGTAAGGTTGCAGGGCACATGACAGCAATTTAAAAGAAGCAATATCCAAAACCATTAAAACCATTTACAGTCAGAAGAAGAAGAGAGTGAGTCCCAACACACACACATGCCTTCATCTCCCCCGGATGCAACAAAGTGCTTCTCTCCCGCTTCAGTCTCTGTAGCCAAAAAAGGCTACAGAGCTTCACCCACTAAGGCACACTCTTCCATTGTCTCCCAAGACAGACGGATGCCAACCAACCACATATATCAGGTGTCAAAGATCATCATCATCATAATAAAATTATATTTATATCCCACCCTCCCCAGCCAAATCCGGGCTCAGAGTGGCTAACAACAGTAAAAGTAACACAGCATTCTAAAATCAATTCATTCTAAAATCAAATGAATGGCAACCATTGAGCTAGAGTTTTGTGAGGATTACCAAAAGAGGGGGTCAGACTGCGCCTCAGCCAAAGGCCTGGTGGAACAGCTTGTCTTGCAGGCCCTGCAGAAAGATGTCAAGTCCCGCAGAGCCCTAGTCTCTTGTGACAGAACGTTTCACCAGATCGGGGCCACAGCCAAAAAAGCCCTGGCTCTGGTTGAGGCCAGCCTAACCTCCCTGTGGCCCGGGACCTCCAAGATGTTTTTGTTTGAAGGCCGTAAGGTCCTCTGTGGGGCATACCAGGAGAGGCGGTCCCATAGGTACAAGGGTCCTAGGCCGTATAGGGCTTTAAAGGTTAAAACCAGCACCTTAAACCTGATCCTGTACTCCACCGGGAGCCAGTGCAGCTGGTATAGCACCGGGTGAATGTGATCCCACAGCGAGGACCCTGTAAGGAGTCTCGCCGCGGCATTCAGCACCTGCTGGAGTTTCTGGATCAGTCGCAAGGGCAGCCCCATGTAGAATGAGTTACAATAATCCAGTCTGGAGGTGACCGTCGCATGGATCACTGTGGCCAGTTCAGGGTGAGAGAGGTAAGGAGCCAACTGCTTAGCTTGGCGGAGATGAAAAAATGCTGCCTTTGTTATAGCTGCAATCTGCGCCTCCATGGAAAGGGAGGTGTCGAAGATTACACCCAAACTCTCGGTGCTGGCACTAATTGCGCCCCCGCAAGAGATGAGAATTGCCCCCCCCCATCCCATGGCAGTCTGGTATGTCTGCAGCATAATGAACATGGCTAAGAGCCTAAATAATTGGGAGTAACATCTTGAGGACCCCACCCTGCCTAACCCTGGATGAGAATGCAGACGCACAGTCACATCTGACCATTTGCTGCATCTGCGAGATCAGCCTCTGTGCGTTTGTGCACTATAAGCAACAAGGCATTTCTCTCAGGGGGCGATAAAGAATCTAGTCGTTTACGCTGCGTTTGACAGCTCCTCTCAGGAAGAACATTTGTTGTGCCACAGAGAAATAGTGCATCATTGTTAAGGATCCAAAATTACTCTTATAACATGCAGCAACCTTTAAACAGCCATACGGAAAAGCTAGACACACACACACAAGCCCCCGCAGCCTCCTGCCAACCTCCCCCAAGGCAAAATAATCTCTAAACAGAGAAATGAAATAGTCCCCCAGCCCTGAAAGGCTAGATGAGGTCTAATATGAAGCACAACTGCAGTGGCAGACAGCAAATGGTAGCTTTCAGCTGGTTTATTTAATCCCCGTTCTGGGTTGCACTCAACGCAAATGGAAATATATATATATAAAAGAGGAACCATATTGGAGAAAATTAAATGAAATTAAGGAGTAAATTGAGTGAGTTAAATCAGCTGCGTTGCCACCCGGGGACTCCTGGCAATTTGTTCACACAAGGCATTAATTTGGTTTAACAAACCTTTAATGTACTACATGCTGGTTCGATCGCAAGGGAGGAAAGGAAATTACTGTTTGGTGGGTGGGGAAGAGGACCCGTTAATTATTGCCGGCTCTTGTAGGGCTTGGAAGAAATGAAACAAAAACCGAGCCCAGCAGGACCACATAATGTTTTTCTGCACTAGTGAGAAACAGACCTTTCAATGTGGCAGCAGTTGCCCTCTGGAACTCCCTGCCTCTTGATATGAGGCAGGCGCCTTCACTGTACTGTTTCAGACACCTGCTAAAACTTGCATACATTTACTATTATGGGCTGCAAGTTCTACTCAAGGGTACACCCACTAAAATTAATAGGCTGTAATGTTACACCTTTTAATTTCAACAAGTCTACTCTGAGTAGGACTAAAGGCAGAGACAAACCCTATATGGTTCCCAAGATCAAGGAGCATGTTTTCATCCAAGTAGGGATACGACTGGACACAATTCTGAATCAAGAATATAGGGCTGAACCTTTCAAAGCTGTATTGATAGATCATTCATTACTCGACGGCTTCCTAGAAGCAACTGTCTAGCTCTGGGACTAGATGGGAGTGAAATCTGACGGGACAGAAGTCTGATGGCTTTAAAAGACAATGAGCATCTTGGAGGCTGAGGTTTGTCAGAATCAAGTACACACTTCCAGAGTTGGCACAAAATACATTGCCTCTAGTAGATGAGCCACCAGAGTCAGTGGAGGGCCGTGAAAATTTGTGTCCAGGGATTTTTAGACTTGTTTACCCATGTACTAGCTGAAACCAAAGGGGCGCATGGGTTGCTAGATGTGAAATATATTGGCATTATTTTCAGCTCTCCTGCTCCACTATCTAGGGAAGCAAGAGTCATGATCAGAGTGCAAGGACACATTTCAGCCAGGCAAAAAATGCTCAAGGAGGGTGCGGAGCAGGGCTGGTGCGGGTGCGTGGCTTCGGGGAAAGTCCCCAGCACTAAATAAAGAGGCCCAGAAGGTCCACATTTAGGGTTTCCCAGCTGCTGGTGTTGCTTACGCAAAGGCCTTGTAACTGAGGCTCCTCTCAAACAGTTCCTTGGGGCCTCAATTAGCCACAGAGAAGTCCTCTCTCTGAAAAGCATCCAGGTTTTGCATTCCCAGCAGGGAGAAGCAGTGACGACGGATTGTACCCAAGAGGATCTCCACAGCAAGGAGATGGGAGAAGAATGCAGTGGGTGAGGTAGTCCTCATCCTATAGAATCACAGAACTCTGGAGTTGGAAGAGACCCCTTTAGGCTCATACATCCCAACCCCCGGAAATGCAAGAATCAAAGCTAAAGAATCCCTTGCAGGCGGCCGTCCAACCAGTGATAGAAACTGAGACATGAAAGCTAGGAGCCAAAGGCACCTTAAACCTAGGTCACGACAGCTCGACAACAGAGAAGGTTGCCAAATTTATCGAGAGAGCAATGAGACTGAGAGCTGTTATCTGAATGACACCAGTGTCGTCACCCAGATTCCTCTCCTAGGATCTTATGATTATTATCATTATGTTTTATTATTATTATTTTATTACCTCTGTCAAGTACTGAGATTATTAATTTATCTAGGGTTTTAATAGGTCACAAGATTTTACGGTAACCATATTTGTAATGTATTTTTGTTGGTGTTTGTCCTTTGATGCTATGGCCTGTCTATTCTATTCTAGGTCACGGGCACTGCAACCGAATGTCTAAGCAGGCTTTTTTTATAACAAGACTACAGAGCTGAAAATGAATAAACGGCAGCTAAAATCCTATGTTCGTTTTTCACATGTTCTAGTCCTCATCTGAAGACTGCAAAAAGCAAAGCCATACTTCCCATTCACCAAGAACAATGGGAGTTTTGAAAGCTGCGTCCAACCTCTGTTTAGAAACTGCTAATGAAGGAGAGAGTCCACCCACTTAGAGACGGTCTGCTGTGCTCCACCCTACCTTGATGGAGCTGTTCTCAAACATCTCCACGCTCATTTCCTCCTCTTCTTCTTCCTCCTCCTCCTCCCCGCCAGCTGCCTCAACCACCATACCCGGGAAGCGGTCGCTCTCGCAGAACTGGAGGAAGATGGGGGCGCGGCTGGAGTTGCGCTGGATCTCCACCCGCAGGATCCCGTCGCGCGGCCACTTGTCTCGGACGTGCTCCAGGCAGTTGATGGGGGAGCGGGAGAAGGCGATGTGGATATACGCCAGGATGAAGAGCACAAACAGGGCCTGGAAGAGGGAGGAGAGAGGCGGAAAAATTAGAAGCAGGAGAAACAGGAATGGAGGACCGCATTCCCTTCTTAGAGTAGTGCCACAGGCTAGTTTCTGCACACTCGCACCCGTCTCTCTCTCCTCCATCTGAACAAGCAAGTGGCATTATCAGAGGGTCAACCTTCCTGGGGTCACATGACTGTGCTGGCTGGGGCCAGATGCAAAAGTGGGCGGGGCAATAGAGGCAGATGCCAATAGAGGCAATAGATGGCAAGCTAGTTTCTAGACACACCGACAGGAGCCAGCCAGCAATAAATCACACCCTGCACATTGAAGTTAACTCTTTATTAGAACAGGATCTGCACAGACCTGGTGGAGGGTCGGGCGTAATGGGCACAGGAACTCATGCCCAATAGGACTTGCACCCATGGATCAGTTGCCAAGACTAAAAGTCCCTGCCTCTCCACAGCCATCCCCTCCTCTTCAAGCAATCAGAGACTGCGCCAGAGTGTAGGCAACCTCTCCTCCACCCTTTCATGCCTCTCCTGGTTCTGGGAGACAAGGGGGGAGGGGAGATTGTCGCAGCAGGAGGGGGAGACACCCGTGACTTCACCAGGTGGACTCATAATCTTGGCCTCCCTCCTCTTCTGCTGCAGCTTCCGCCTCTGATTCCGGACTGCTCTCTGCCACAGACTCTCCCTGCTCACTAAGTCCTGTTACCCCTTCAGCTTCCGACTCTACCTCTTCCCATTCTTCTCCCTCCGACCAAGGTTAGAGTGCAGGGCTGATAACGCCAAGGTTACAGGTTCAATCCCCATAAGGGACAGCGGCATATTTCTGTATTTTAGGGGGTTGGACTAGATGATCCTCAGGGTCCCTTCCAATGCTATGATTCTATGAGAATCACTGTCCCACCACCAATCCCCAGGCTCTGAGCCTTCTTCCTTTGGGGGTTCCTCTGCTAGTACCTCCTACCATCCTTCTGCATTCAACCAGTGCCTGACATCCACACACTGACACACCCCACTCTGTCCTATAGAGGCATCAGCAGAGTTCATGGACCACCCCAGACCACACAAAGATGAGAGGAAGTTTTTTGGACACCCCCCCCCAAAAGCTGTTGACTGAGAATTTTTGTGGGCTAGTTAGCTTCTGTGTATTGATTTGCAAGGCTGAATGAACAGGAAACGTTCTCAAGTGTTTACAACAGGGATAGGGACCCCCGGGGCCTCCCAGAAGGATGCACTCTAACTCTGGTCATCCTTGAGTCTTGGCCAAGTGGGTTGAGTAGAGCCAAAGGAGTTACAGGACGGTAAAATTTGGCTGATTGTTTGGAGGAGCTTCCAGAGAATGTTCTCTCCCGAGTCATCACCACCCTAAAACTCTGAGGGCAGCGGCACTACCAAGAGGGGCCCCTCCAGTGAGAGACCCCTCCCTAGAGTATCTGAAGGGAAGCGGCCAAAGTCAACTTAGATATTTGGTACCCGAGTCATGAATACTAATACCAGCACCTTGAACTGGACCCAGGAATGAACTGTCAACCAATGCAGCTGTTGTATAACAAGGGTCATGCAAGTCCAGAATGGAAGCCAGCCAGTAAACAGACAGCTGCATTTTGGACGAGTTGACGTTTTTTAGGTAGTCTTCAAGGGCAGCCCCACACAAAGTGATGTAGCACTTGTCAGGATTTCCTGCCTCAAGCGAGAAGCTTGAATAAATGACCTACAAGCTCCCCTCTGCAATTCTGTGAGCCTGGACTCGCAAAACTGTCTACGCAAGTTGACAGCTCTCAGTAAGTTCTGCTAGGGGGGCTGTTTTTGTGGGGTTAACAGAGAAGAAACTTCCTTTTACCTGGCCATCCAAACCCAGAACTGTAACGCAATGACAAGCACAGGTCCTCCAGCCAAGAGCCTTTCTCAGCTCTATCCTAAGATGCCAGAGATCAAACAAGGAGCTTTTGCAAGCTCTACAACCAAGCTGCAGCATATATCAACATTAGCATTCCTAACACTTCTGTGTGTGTTCTTAAGCCATCGAAAAACCCCACTTTCCTATTTCTTAAGAGTTGTGATGTTGGAAGGTACCCCAGGGGTCATCCAGTTAAACCCCCTGCAATGCAGCAGTTCTAAACGTCTAGTTGCCAGTCTTAAAAACTGGGATAGAAAAGCTAGGAGCCAAATGGCTCCTGGGATCTGGGCTGTGGGCGCCAAAACAGAATGTCTAGTCGCCATTTTGGGGGGGTCGGCAACACTATTTAATTGTAATTTTGATAAGCATGAACTAATACGCAATTCACATGAGACACATTGCTCACATTTTTATCAGAAATTGTTAATACACGTTAATTTGGTGTTTGCAATAAAAATATTGGTACCATACTTCAGTTTTCAAAACTACTCTTTATTATTAAACTCCTTAACATATTGCCTATCTTTAACTCTGAGGTGAGGCTTCAAAGCACATAAAAAAGGTAAAGGTACCCCTGCCCGTACGGGCCAGTCTTGACAGACTCTAGGGTTGTGCGCCCATCTCACTCAAGAGGCCGGGGGCCAGCGCTGTCCGGAGACACTTCCGGGTCACGTGGCCAGCGTGACAAAGCTGCTCTGGCGAGCCAGAGCCGCACACGGAAACGTCGTTTACCTTCCCGCTGGTAAGCGGTCCCTATTTATCTACTTGCACTTAGGGGTGCTTTCAAACTGCTAGGTTGGCAGGAGCTGGGACCGAAAGACGGGAGCTCACCCCGCCGCGGGGATTCGAACCGCCGACCTTTCGATCGGCAAGCCCTAGGCACTGAGGCTTTAACCCACAGCGCCACCTGCGTCCCTTGTTTCAAAGCACATACATTACAGTAATCTTTGAGCATCAGCTGGGCGCAAGAAATGGCACCTGGCGCCCTGCTAATTTCGAACCCTGCTAGTCGCCTGTGGCGATTAAATGTTGCAACCGGCCAACCAGGAAGAAACCTGTAAAAGCTTAAGAGAGGAGCGAGGAGGGAAAGTGTTTCCAACTCAAAATTTAATGTGCAACAAATTATTTCCATGTGACAGTGCGCAAATGCTGTGTTAAATGTATGTTTGAAGCTGGAAGTATTTAGGATTCAGCAGGTGGAAAGTAAAGGCTTCCTTGATATATAAGGGGTGGGAAGGCTTTCTCTGACAGAGGAGCACATTGAGAAACCTTCAGGAGGGGCCAGTGTTGGGGGGGGCCGGGGCAAAAGTGGGCAGAGCAAGAAATGTATTTTTTACTTTGCGTAGACTAGTTCCTACACACCTTGTCTCTGCTCTGCCCAGGCAAGGAGGAGGCCTGATCTGAGTTAAAGGTCCCTGCAGCACAACGTAGTTGACTTTTATTTATCCATTTATTTAATCTATATACCACCCTTCCTCAAAAGATTTCAGTGCAGTTCACATAACAAAATGCAAGATACCAAATAATTGAACCAAAACAACAACCCCCACCTCTTCCCACAGATACATTTAAAAGGCTGTTAGTATATTAATCAGCCAAATGCCTAGTTGAAGAGGAATGTTTTCATATGGTGCCTAAAAATATATAGTGGAGGCGCCAGGCAAACCTCCTTGGGGAGAGTATTCCACAAACAAGGAGCCACTGCAGAAAAGGCCCTGTTCTCATGTTGCCACCCTCACGTGAAGAGGGTACACAAAGAAGGGCCTCAGATGTTGAACACAGTCAACCTCCCCCCCCCCCAAAAAAAAACCACTTTACCTTGAGAAGTACGAAGAATTCAAATATACGACGGAAGGAAGGTGGGAAGAGGCGGGCGTAGGTGACGGCCATCTTGAAGAAAAGGGCATGGAACAAGCGGTCACGTACGTTGATGAGGGGGTTCTGGTTGAGGTTGCGGACCCCACGGTTGTTTCCGGCAGGGGCCCTAGCGCCCACATTATTGTTCATTGGGTGGTGGTGGTGGTTGCCTTGGTTCTCGGACATCCTTTTCCAAGACAGGTGTTAGCTTTCCACGGGCGAATTCAGATTTGGTGGGCAGCCCAACTTTGCTTGGATAAGAGAAAGTGCTCAGGAAGCAGCCTGTGGGGTCGTCTTGGTAAGGTTTCTCTGGGGGGTGGGGAGAAGCGGCCGAGGGGGAGGCAGGAAAAAAAAAAGAGTCACTCCTTCCCCACAAGGGGAAAAAAAAAAAATCCACGCACAGCAGGATAAAGAGAAATTGTCTTTTAAATGGGCTGATGCAAAAGTTTCAGTAACTTTGTAAACCGGTGGGAATTTTTTTGTTTGGGGGGGGGAGGCACCTCAGATATTGGTTTGAAAAGTCACCCAAAGAAAGCAAGGGAGGGGAATGTTAAGCTTCCTAGGTTGCAATTTATATAATGTTGGAAGGTGGCCGGGGGGGGGGGGGGAGAGAGACTGAATCTAATGGGACTTTTGGGTCGGAGAGGTGCAACACTAATAGTCCCCAGAAAGAAGAGGAGCTACCCCAAGAGAACAGAGCAAAAGGGAGTCGGGGGGGGGGGTCTAACACGGTAGGGTTCCAAAGGGGGAGGCAGAGAGAGATCCTAAAGAGATCAAGTTGTGGGTTTTCTTAAGGGGGGGGGGAGAGCCAAATCTGTGTGGGGAGGAGAGGTGGTGAAGCCCTTCTTTAAATTGGGGGAAGGGGTCAGACAAAGAAGAGACTATGCTAGCAAAATAATTAGGGGGGGGGGGGGAATGCCTAAGTTTAAAACACCCCAACTTGGGCTGGGGAGAGGAAAAGAAAAAGGGGTGGGGGTGTTAAAACCTTTGATTTAGATGTTGAGGGCTGCCAAATCCCACCGTTGTGGGAAGAGGACCAGGTTGAAGGGGGGGGGGGGAGGAAATGCCAGCCTCAAAAAGGGGAGAAAAAGAAAAGGAGTCTTAAAGCCCCTTCCTTTTGGGGGGGGTTGGCTGGAATGCTAAGCAGACCCCAAAATCGAAGGGTGGGGGGGTGAAAGATAGATATAAGGAAGATATTAAAGGGAGGAGGAATATGCCTATTTTAAAACACCCCAATCTAAGGGGGAGGAGGAAGATGGATGTGGGGCGATTGCGGGGGGCCCCAAAACCCCACATATACCCCCTTCCCCTTCAGAACTGGGGGGTGGGGGAACAGACACCTTTCCCCCAAAAAAAAAGAAATACAAGGGAGGAGGCGAGGGAGGAAAGAGGACTAACTCCCCCCCAAAAAATGGGCCCACCCCCCCAAAAAGAGACAGCCGCCCCACAGATGTCAATAGGTGTGGGGAGGGGGGGGTGACAGGATACCAGGCTGGGGTGGGAGCGAGGCCCTACGGGGAGGGAGGCTCGAGCTGGGCCGGCTTCTCCCCTCCTTTTCGGGGCGCCTCCTCTGAGGGGGGGCCGGCGAAGGAGCGCCCCGCCGCCGAGCTGCCTCCTCTCAGTCCCCCTTCGCGTCCGCGCCGGCCGCCGCCATCTTGTTTGGTTCTCTTCCCTCCCATCTCCTCTTCCTCCTCCTCCTCCTCGCCCCGCCCACCACGACGGGCGCGGTGACGTCAGCGGGAAGAGGAGGCGGGGCGAGAGAGAGGGAGAGAGAGAAGCGCCGAGCCGGGAGAATGGGAGGGACGGAGAGGATTCTGGGAAATCACGCAAGGACGCAAACCCTCCAGTAGAACGTCATGTCTAAACTGCGGAAGAGGAGGAGGAGGAGCTCCAAAGGGGATGCGGTCAAGATTGAGAGGCTGTAACACAACGCTTCCGGCTCTGAATTAACATGTGTCCTAGAGGGTGGAGATGAGATGAGCTTGAGTCTTGACTGATCAATTATTATTTTGTTAAAAAGCACTTTTATTTTTCTCTGAATGTGATTGGGTACGTTGGGGGAAAATGTTCAAAAAATGAATTTTTTCTTTTACTTCCTCCACTCACCCACACAATACTTTCCACCTCCACCTGTTGAATTTCTACCTGCGTCGTGAAGAAAGCTGACTGGGTCGAGGAGAAGGGTGGTGCTGAGAGTGTTTGAGGCAGCTGATTGTTTTCCAAGTATTGCAGATGCCGAACTCCCCCTCCCCCTCCCCCGTCATTTGACCTCTTTGATTCCCTAGCACCTAGGAATTTCGAAGCTGCGGTCGAAAACCGGAAATGATGCCCCATCGCCGAAACACTTTTCCTACCTCTTTGTCCCAAGGTTCACCCGCCCCGTCAATCTCATTATGAAGACCCCGCCTCCTTTCCCCATCATGCATCGCCAGATCAATGCCAAGTTTCCTTTTATATTTCTCCCATTCTTTTGCTATTTTCCTTTAAAAAACTTCACTCCAGAGGAGAAGAGCCGCAGAATCATTTCCCTTGATTAAAAAATGCGAGAAAAAATCTAAAGGGAAATAATGGATTTCTATTTGTGATCACCATGACCTTACAATATTTCTACCAACCGAGGTTTATATAGCAACTGCGCGCATATAGCATACGTGCTCGCTTCGGCAGCACATATACTAAAATTGGAACGATACAGAGAAGATTAGCATGGCCCCTGCGCAAGGATGACACGCAAATTCGTGAAGCGTTCCATATTTTGCAATTATTGCTAAGGGATATTTGCAATTCTAGCTAAGTGATCCACATGCAAAATATATTCATACGTGTATATGTGTTTTTAAAAAATAAATGCATCCTCCCTCCTCTCTTTCCTCCCCCTCTCCACTTTGCTAACCTCATAACCACCTTTGCAATGTCTTGCTTTCAATGGGGGGAAGGAGGGCTCTGCCCTAGTATTTGCATAGTAGGCCCATTTCAACCAGTTACCTGCTTATTTGGTTCTTTTTCCCCCCTATTCCCATCTTCTTTCCCCCTCCAAACTCAATTCATTTTCCCTGCCCTTCCCCGAGTTTGTCCTTGCACAACAGCCCTGCCAGGTAGGCTGCAGGTGAAGATGCCCAGCCTGGGCCTCTGGCTCCAGGTTAGACTGTCAGGCAGTAGGGATCCTGGGATGGGGCCTCTCAGGCAGGCAGCCACAGTCCCCAAAGGGGGAGCATGGGATGGGGCCGGCTGGTTGCCAGCATCCCCCAGCCCCTATAAATCTTGGGGTTAGCCTGCCATGGGGAGAGAACATGCCACGGTTTGGAATTGCTGCTTGATGTTCTGTAGCTGGTGCCAGAGAAGAAGCCAATAAAGCCCCAGAACCCCATCGGTTCCTGTGAGTGCTGCATAGCTGTCAAGCGTCCCTTATTTGGCGGGACAGTCCCTTATCCCAGCGCCGTGTCCCGCTGCTGTCCCTTATTGATGACGTCCCTTAAATTTCCCGGGTTTCAAAGGAAGCAGCTTCTCTCCCTCCCTCCCTGCCGGCCAGGGAGGCTCCCACTGTGTTGCTTGGCTGCATTGCTCACCCAATAAGGAGTCTAAGAACGACTGGGGGGTGGAGCTTGCATGCCTTGTGCCAATCAAATCGGCCGCCTTGCCTGGGGACTCGCCTTTGCTCAGCGCTTCCCAGCGGAGAGGGGACGATGGTTTTCCTTGCTGCATCCCCTTTGCCGGGTTGCTGCGCTGTGGGAACCACCGCTTGAGGCTTCGTTTGGCTGCTGGATGGGCTTTCTGCCTTTGGCTCGGAGGGGCTCAGAAGTTTAACACACCTGTGCTTGGAAAATCCCTTATTTTGGCTGCTGATCCCTTATTTTCAGATCTGAACGTTGACAGCTATGGTGTGATGCATAGATGTCAACCTTCCCTTTTTTTTGCAGGAAATTCCCTTATTCCAGCGCCGTTTCCCGCTGCTATCCCGGATTGTTAGATATCCCATATCACCTGTCCCCGGGACAGGTGAGGCTGCTGATCCCTTATTTTCAAATCTGAAAGTTGACAGCTATGGTGTGATGGACTTGGAGAGAGGGCTGGGGAAAGCGACCCCCTCCTTGACTGAGATAATAATAATAATAATAACAACAACAACAACAACAATAATAATAATAATAATAATAATAATAATTTATACCCCAGCCATCTGGCTGGGTTTCCCCAGCCACTCTGGGCGGCTTCCAACAAAACACTAAAATACAATAACCTATTAAACATTAAAGGCTTCCCTAAACATGGCCAAAACCCATTCATCCAGCTACGAAAGCACGTCGGAACACAAAATGTCTTTAATTATTAGCAGCTAAATATTACCACAAAGCAGCCACTCAGATTTCGGGTGTATTGAGCAGGAGAATTTGGAATTAGTAGGAGGGAAAATAAGAATATTCGATAGGAGGAAAAGGAAAAGGGAAGTAGATAAAATATCTACAGTCATATGTGGTGGGATTGTCCGCTAGTTAATGAATTCTGGAAACAGACTGGTATAGAAACAGTGGGAATTGTGGGTAGGAAGGTGGAAATATCTAAATTAATAGTTCTTATTAGCCTGAGTAGCACCGAGTTAAAAACAAAGGAGGAATGGAAATGGGTAAAATTGATGGTAATTGCAGTCAGACAGGTTATAGCGAGTTACTGGAAAAATGCAGATGGAGGAAAAAACTGAAAAATATTATAATTTTTGAATATCTAACTGTGAAGATACACAAAATGAAAGGGTTTTAGGTCAGTGAGAAGGAGGAGGATTGGTCTGAGAAAATATTGAATTATTTGGGCAGGTTTGAACAATTTGGGGCAATTAAAATGTTAAAAGTTGAATAAACCTTGTGGAGGGAGGAGTGTTAATGTATATAGAATTGTACATATGGTTGATTTGAATATGTTATTATTGATTATGTATATCCAATGTATCAGCCGCCTGGCGGGTTTCACTGTTTGTTTTCACTGTTTGTGTTTTGGTTGTTGGTAAAAAAAAAAAATTAGAAGAAAAAGAAAAAAAGCAGCCACTCAGCTGCAACCCTCCCCAGAAGTGAGATTCCAATCCTCATCATTCTGAATACATACAAATTTTGTTATCTGGGCTCTAGTGGCCACATCAGCCATGCAGAATTCAGTGACCAGGTTGCAGGACGATTTGAGCATATTGCACCGATCCTGGTCCGGCTGCACTGGCTGCCAATTACTTTCCGGGCCCAATTCAAAGTGCTGCTTTTGACCTATGAAGCCTTAAATAGTTCAGGACCACAATACTCTTTCCATATGAACCTACCTGGACCCTGAGATTGTCATCTGAGTCCCCTCTTTGTATGTGTCCCTTCTGAGGGGCACGAGAACGGGGCCTTTTCTGTGGTGGCTTCGTTTGTGGAATGCTCTTCCCAGAGGTGCCATTGCTACATGATCTTCAGGCACCAGGAAAAACCATTCCTTTTTAAACCGACCTTTGGCTTTTACCTGTCTATGGGTAGGATGTTTTAATCTTTTTTTTTTTTAAATAGAATTGTCTTTTAGATTGGCTTTTTCATGTTTGCGAGTGTTTGGTTTTGCTGATTAAAGTATTGTAAGTGCTGTGGCAAAAAAAGAGAAGCAACTAATAAATTTATTTAACACTTAATAATATTTTTTCCCAATTATATTTTATTAAATTTCAACTTTTTAAACCTATACAATCCAAACACAGTTAATCTTTTCTCTTATTTTTGTTGACTTCCCACCCCGTTTTCCAGAGCTGCTCTTTCTCTCTATTGCTCAAATCCTGTTTGCATGTTCATCATACTATAACATTTATTTAAATAGCCCGAAAAAGGCAACCGTTATTCCATAAGAACATACACCATTAGCTTCTCTTAATCCTGCTGTTAATTTTGCACAGGCAAATCATGTATCCTCATAAGGAGCAGAATGAAATTCAAGAGCTCTTGTCCGTCCCAACTCTCACCTTAATCCTTGGTAACCTTGCCAATTCTTGCAGGAGGACAAAACAAATATTGTTCCACGGGGCGGCCAAGCTATTATTTAAGCATTATTTCCTTTGTGTGCTTTGTGAGCGGAGTGTTTTGAAGCACTCCAGCCCTCATTGCTTAGATACTAGCTGGGTCTGAACACAGCAGAGAAAATGCCTGTGAAAAAGAAACGCTGAATGGAGCCCCGGAAAGCAGGAAATCTGCCACACAATACGGATTTGGTGGGGCCACACAAGCTGAATGGTCCCAGCCCCAATACCATCCTCCCAAAAAATTATACGAAAGGCAGACTATCTTTCAGAGGTGGGCAACGCCATCCTTGCATCTTTCCTGGTCTCCCTTATCGCCTCCTTTCCCATCATCTCATGCACAGAAATCAGCTAAGCAATGTTCAGAGATCAGCTGTGCTAGAGGTCAGCTGTGTGGAGGAGCAGGAGGCAAGAAGCATCTCTCCAGAGCTCAGCTGCTTCGCTGGTGAATGAGCACGGATGCTCGTTGCGCTCAGCTCCCACCAGTCCTTGCCCAAACCAGTAAAGTGCGTTGCTCCCTGGAAGAAGACGACAGCCATGATGCCAGCCGGCTGGGGCTCCCATGAGGCAACAAGGCCGCCGCGCATCGTTTGGGCTGATCTCGTGATCCGGGTTCCTCTGCACCACGGCCGGTCCAAAGGTAACCCCTGTGCAACTGTACTCATTACATGTGCTTGTTTTTGTTGCGGTTTTCCCCCTGTTTTAATTTTCATCGGTCATTACAACTGTTCTCTCTGCAGCCCTGGAGAGGGAAGTTTTTTTAATGTTTAATTTTTGTTATGTTTTTATATACAGTGGTACCTCGGGTTACATATGCTTCGGGTTACATACGCTTCAGGTTACATACTCTGCTAACCCAGAAATAGTGCTTCAGGTTAAGAACTTTGCTTCAGGATGAGAACAGAAATCGGGCTTCGGCGGCGCGGCAGCAGCAGGAGGCCCCATAAGCTAAAGCGGTGCTTCAGGTTAAGAACAGTTTCAGGTTAAGAACGGACTTCTGGAACGAAATAAGTACTTAACCCGAGGTACCACTGTATGCTGGAAGCTGCCCAGAATGGCTGAGGAAACTGAGGCAGATGGGTGGGGTGAAAATAATAAATTATTATTATTATTATTATTACTACATTGCAAAATGAAACGGAAAAGAATATTATCTGCCATTTCAGTGGCACCCAAAGAGATGCCAGATGCGACCTTTGCGGCAGTGATGAAGCAGCACCCAGGAAGCGAGGGTCACAATTTGGGCCAAAGGAGCAGGAAGACACATCTCCCCCAACGCTGCCAGGATTGCACCCAAGGAGCCGAGGCAGAAGACAGAAGGGAGCCCATTGCCCTGGCCTGCCAAGCGGTGCCTCCCTCGTCCGCTCCAGAAAATGGAGACTCTCAAGAAAAACGTGCCGTCCGAACGATCCTCGTCGACCTGAGACCCATCCTGGAGAAAGCGTTGGACCTCTCAGACTCTTCTCCAGAGATGTTGGAGAGAGACTCCCAAAACGATGAAGAACATCTGGAGATGGAGAGTGGAGATCTCCCCACTGAAGGAGGAGGACTCAGCTCAGAGATGGCCACTGCTGCTTCCATAGATAGCAGCATCCCTGAGGACATCTTGCCGCCTCTTGCCAGGGATCCCTTCCGAGCACCCAGTGCCCACGCCGAGAGCACCCACAAGGCCCCAGAGATCTGTCCTCAGTTGGACGACTCGACTGAGCTTGAGGAAACCACGCTGCTGGCTGCATTGACTCATGAACCGAAAGTCAGAACAGCCGTTTCCTTGCCTAAGATTACGCCGCAAGAGCTAGGAGAAGACCGTCTATTGCAATCGATCCAGGTAAATTCACACACCCAATATGGGCGCTGCTGTGACCCAGGTCTGTACGTGCATGGGGATGGGGATGGGTTTTCAACCAGGGATGAGCGGATTTCTTTTTGGTTCCCTCACCGTCCAAGGCCTAGTTGCTTAGTGCAACCGGAATGCACCTTAAACATGCTGAAGGGCAGAGCCTTGCAGGTGTCCCTATTTTCCAGGTACAGTCACACGTTTACAGAAGCCGTCCTGGTTTCTGATTCAATCCTGGAATGTCCCGCTTTTCCTTAGGATGTCCCTATTTTCATCAGAGAAATGTGGGAGGATATGGAGGTTATGCGACCCTTAAAGCAAGGAGATAAGTCACTAGACAAGTCCTATCTGAAGGCAGCCCTGGAGAGGGAAGTTTTTTAATGTTTAAAGTTTTATTATGTTTTCATATATGTTGGAAGCTGCCCAGAGTGGCTGGGGCAACCCAGACAGATGGGCAGGGTATAATTATTATTATTATTATTAAATAGGGCATTCCTATTTTCATCGGAAAAATAAATATTGGAGGGTATGCCCTCGTCACTGCAAAGTCATGCATCTCTTCCTACCTTCTTGGGTCAAGCACTGGACGTGCCCCCAATTTAAAACAACATCTTGGCTCTTTCTCTTCCCGTCCCCCCCCCCCTGCTTTCCTGCCCCACTTTCCCCAGCCTCCCGCCTCCCCCCCAGACTTCCATCTCCCCACACAGCTGCTGCTGCAGAGGCTGCAAGAGACGACCACCAGCCGGCATCACTCGCTGATCACGCAAGTCCTGAGTTCGCTGCGGGAGGAACTCTTGACGGAAGAGCAGCTGCCTCTGGGTGGCGGGTAAGGAGACTTCTTGCTCCTAGGCGCACAAATGTAAGATGGGGCACACCTGGCTTGCAAAGGATTTAGGGGTCTCAGTGGACCACAAGGTGAACAGATTCATCCTCTCTCTCTCTGCACTTCCAGGGACAAGGCAACCCTCCTCCTGCAGCTGCCCAGCATCAAAGCTCCAGAAAGGAAGACGGGAGGCCAGAAGGTGAAGCATTTCAAGCCCGGCCAAGTGGCCACGGAAAGGATGCTTGGCAAGTTCACCTGGCGCAGGTGCCACAGGTCTGTCTATGGGACCGGCTCAGCCCCACAAGCCACAGACCTTTGAGTTGCTGCAAGGTCTTTTATTAAAGATGTTGTTGTTGTTGTCACAAAACAAACAAACAACTTAAGATCATTGGTTTCTATGGGTCCATTCTGACCTATAGAAGTTTTGCTGATAACAGGGGTTTGAACAGAACTTTACTCTGCTCAGAATAGAACCCACTAAAATTAATCGACCGAAGCCAGTCAATGTCTTTGGATCTCAACAGCTCTACTACTCAAGCTGAACCAATTATTTTGCAAGGTTATATATATATATATATATATATATAAATAGATAGATAGATAGATAGATAGATAGATAGATGATATAGATAGATTCATGATTGTGGGGGTCTGTTTTTTTCTTAAATAAATAAAATAAATAAGTCCAGTGTGCCGGCTTTAATTTTTTGCTTTTTGGACCTGTGACTGTGGCTGTTCATAGAATTCGAAGGGACCCCCAAGGGTCATCTAGCCCAACCCCCTGCGATGCGGGCTTCGAAGCCAAAGAAAGAATCCCAAGCAGACAGCCATCCAACGGGTTTAAAAACCTCCAAGGAAGCAAGTCCACCATCTTTAGACAGGTTTCCTGACCACACAATCCTATCCACATCTACTCAGGCAAAAGCTGAGCTCAGCAAGGAATTACTTCCAGAATAAGTGTGTACAGTTTCAGGGTCTGAGCAGCTGCATAATTTCTGGATGCAAGTCTGTAAACACGCACATACACCACACTTCATTATTCCAGTGGTGAAAGCACACCAGACAGCATTTTTCCAATTTCAGTCCCTCGGCATGTTTTCTCTTTCGGGGGCAATTTTATTTATTGAATTCATATTCCGCCTAGTCCGCCAAGGAGTTCAAGATGGTTGTTAAGGTTAACAACCCTTAACCTTATCCGCAGAACATTAAATTTGGTGTAATTTTGCACTGATCTGTTAAAAATTTGGAGAAACCAATAAATATTAATTGGCAGATAAGAAAAAAAAGAGAATCTTATCTGCAGAACAACAGTCCTGTGAGGTAGGCTAGGCTAACAGGCAGCGATCGTCCCTCAAGGTCCCACCTATGGAGCTACGTGGCTCAGCTGGAATTTGAACCCTGGCATCCCATATCAGTCTGATGCTCGAAGCCATGCATAGGCAAACTCTGGCCCTCTAGATTTTTGGGACTACAATTTCCATCATCCCTGAACACTGGTCCTGTTAGCTAGGGATGATGGGAATTGTAGTCCCAAACATCTGAAGGGCCGGAGTTTACCTATGCCTGCTCTAAGCACTAAACCTTGCTGCCTCTCTCTTGGACTCTTAGCTGCTCACCCATCACCCTTATCCGTGGAGCCCCTGTCAAGATCTTGCCCGCTCCCAACACCCCGAAATGGCTACGACTTGCAGTGCTGATAACAGCAAGGTCGCAGGTTCAATCCCCATATGAGAAAGCTGTTTATTCCTGCACTGCAAGGGGCTGGGCTGGATAATCCTCAGGGTCCCTTCCACCTCTGTGATTCTATGACATAAGAGGGAGGATGGTTACAGGAGCACAACAGAAACACGCAACGGAAATGTGTTCCCTTCCAGATTTGTTTATTGAGAAATATATTGTGAGAAACGGGCTGCCCACCTCACAGCCCTCTCTCCTTGCCTCCCGGGCAGCTCACACGTAGAACTGGCACCCGAATTTCATTTCTTCCTGCTTGCTCTGCGGGTGCAGGAAGTAGAGCTCGTCTAGCGTGGGGTTCGTCCAGCGGGTGGTGTGGTAGCGGGACTCGCCCACCTGCAGGGAGGAAGAGGAGAAGCTATCGACAATCTGTCGGCCTCACCTGGCTCAGGCAACAAGGAACTTAAAAGAAAAAAAAAATAACCCAATATCCTTATGATAAGTGATACCACCTCTGACCACTTATTGTGGGGGCACTGCAGCTCAGTCTGGCAGCTTCCTTCTTTGGTCGCTTGGGAGAGCCCCTAAGCTCGCCATAGGTGAGCGCTAATTCAAAAGAGGACGCTCTCATTCCACTGTACAAGGGACTTTCCTCTTTTAAGGCCAGGGGGGTGGGAAAGTGCTTGAGCAACCCCATTTTTTTTACACTGCACCCCAGAATCATCCCCAGGTTGGTCCTCACCTGCCAGTCGGGGACGTCCTTCATGATCTTGGCTTCCTCCTCCAAATTCTGCCGCAAGAGGCGCAGGGTCCTTTAAGAGGGAAGATGAGAGACAGACAAGAAAGTGAGGCACAAAATGAAAACAGCCGAGTTGCACAAGTCTGTTGGTTTCAATGGATCTACTCAGGTGTCAGCGGGTTATTTCTGCGGGTTGGAGGCTGGCTTATCTGCATTTTTATCTGATCCATTGCTAATTATCACAGCAACACCTGCTTGGAGAAGGACCTGGGTGTAACTCAAGGATTTTGCAGGCTACTGGCCACTAAGCTGATTCTTCTAGACCTGTCAGCAGCTTTCGACATGGTCGATCACGAACTCCTGGACCACCGCCTTGCCGACGTGGGGATCCAGGGCACAGTCCTTCAATGGCTGCGCTTGTTTCTCTCTGGTTGGGGACAGAGGGTGGTGCTTGGGGGGGAATTGTCATCACGCCACTCCTTGGTGTGTGGAGTGCCTCAGGGTGTGATACTCTCCCTGATGCTTTTTAACATCTTTATGCGCCCCCTCGCCCAGCTTGTCCGGAGTTTTGGGCTGGGCTGCCATCAATATGCTGATGACACCCAACTCTATCTGTTGATGGATGGCCATCCTGACTCGGCCCCAGACACACTGACCAGATGTTTGGAAGCTGTGGCTGGATGGTTACGTGGGAGCCGGTTGAAGTTAAATCCTTCAAAGACAGAGGTCCTCTGGCTGGGACGAGACGATATGGGATTGGGGGGGGCAACTCCCATCTCTTGCGGGGGTGCAATTAGTGCCAGCACCGTCCGTTAAGAGTTTGGGTGTAATCTTTGATACCTCCCTCTCCATGGAGGCGCAGATTGCAGCTATAACAAAGGCGGCATTTTTCCATCTCCGCCAAGCTAAGCAGTTAGCTCCTTACCTCTCTCGCCCTGACCTAGCCACTGTGATCCACGCGACGGTCACCTCCAGACTGGATTATTGTAACTCACTCTTCATGGGGCTGCCCTTGAGACTGACCCAGAAACTCCAGCGGGTGCAGAATGCCACGGCAAGACTCCTTACGGGGTCCTCGCTGCGAGATCACATTCACCCGGTGCTATACCAGCTGCACTGGCTCCCAGTGGAGTACAGGATCAGGTTTAAGGTGCTGGTTTTAACCTTCAAAGCCCTATACTGCCTAGGACCCTTGTACCTACGGGACCGCCTCTCCTGGTATGTCCCACAGAGGAACTTACGGTCTTCAAATAAAAACATCCTGAAGGTCCCAGGCCTCAGAGAGGTTAGGCTGGCCTCAACCAGGGCCAGGGCTTTTTCGGCTGTGGCCCCGATCTGGTGAAACGCTCTGTCCCAAGAGACCAGGGCCCTGCGGGACTTGACATCTTTCCGCAGGGCCTGTAAAACAAAGCTGTTCCACCAGGCTTTTGGTCAGGGCGCAGCCTGACTCCCTCCTTTGGCAATCTCCACAGAATTTTAGCTTAATGGTTGGCAACAATTTGATTTTAATTAATTGTTATAATGAAATGTTTTTAGAATCCTGTACTATTTTATTGTTGTTAGCAGCCCTGAGCTCGGCTTCGGCTGGGGAGGGAGGGATATAAATAAAATTTATTATTATTATTAAGCAGAGGTTGGACGGCCATCTATCATGGATGCTTTAGCTGAGATTTCTGCATTGCAGAGGGTTGGACTAAAAGACCCTTGAGATACCTTCCAACTCTATGGGGAAAAAACCTAAAAAGCTGGCAGAGCCAGTGCTTTGACTCCCAGACTATAAATATTTCTGAGGAGAGCCTGGGCCCCCTCTGGGATTTGGCTCTTTTGATGGAACATGGGTACTGTCATGCGAAACATTGACAAGACTCTCCCAGCTCAAACAAGCAAATGAAGCAATAATGAGGCTTTCAAGTTCGCTTGCAAAAGATGAGTATAAATAGAGACAGCCAGGTAATGTCGAAAAGCATGGAGCAAGAGGCCGGGCACATCTTTCCTTTCCTTTGATAGGGTCCCTGCTAATCGCTGGCAGTTTAAATATGCACACACTTGCATTAAGAGCATTTGGCTAAACCTCTTCTGTGTTTTAGAAACTGAACGAGGGCATTTGCATGTGAATGCTGGCGAGCTGAAAGAAGCTTACTCCCAGGAAGCTGTGCAAAGGATCACAGTCCTACTGACCCAAATAACACAGCAACACACGATTATTAACAACAACAATAATAATAAATAATTTCTTACCCACCCTGCACTTTCAGGTCCCAATCACAACAATTTAAAATCCAATATTTAAAACACTTTAATGGTTTTAATGATGCAAACCACCTTGATATATATTTTTAAATTGATGTAGCAATATACAGATTTTTTTAAAAAAGAAATAAGTACACACTGCCCACTGGTTTGTTTATGGGTGTGCTTACTGGATTCAAGGCAAATACCTGTGTTTGGGGGCTCTCCTTGGGGAGGGGCGGTGCCACAGCGGCTATCACAACAAGCCCCCTGGGCTTCTAAACCCACCACAACTTCACGAATTCTGAGGTCTATGTCCATAGAGAAAGGAAGGACCCAGGAGGGGCGGGTCACTTGCTTCAGAGGAATCCCATGGGATCCACACATACCTCCGGTCGTTCTCCGCCAATAGAAGAGGATAGATGGCAATCCGTGTCTCCAGATCCTCAATGTTCAGACGTCTGGTGAAGGGAGAAACACAACAATAACATCTGATTGGTCCAGCTTCTGGGTTTGACAGTGGGGAGGGAGGAATCCTGTTGCGTTCTGCGCATGCAACAACAGGTGAATCTTGCCCCTTGTTTCTCTTTTCCAGCAGTACTCTTTAACCAGGGTTTCTCAACCTTGGGTCTCCAGCTGTTTTTGGACTACAACTCCCATCAACCCTGGCAGTGATGATGGGAACTGTAGTCCGAAAACAGCTGGACACCCAAGTTTGAGAAACCTTGCTTTTAATGTATTAGTGGAGTGTTATATCCCCATGACATTGGTCACTAAAGTTGATGAGTCTGTAGCTGCTTAGTGTGCGTGAAAATGCACCAGAGTAAAACACAGAGGAAGGCATCTGTAAGGAAGTTGGGAATGGACCGAAGGCTGTCTTGCTAGGGTGGTCCATGCCCTGGTTATCTCCTGCTTGGACTACTACCCTGTACTCTGTGTGGAGCTACCTTCGAAGGTGACTTAGAAACAGTCCTGTCTAGGGAAGTTTTTAATGTCTGATGTTTTATTCTGTTTTTAATCTGTTGGGAGTCACCCAGAGTGGCTGGGAAAACCCAGCCAGATACATGTAACATAAATAATAGAAGATTAATAGTAATAATAATAATAATAATAATAATAATAATAAATAATAATATACCAGTCCTGAAAGATCTTCACTGGCTCCCAGTCCGTTTCAGAGTTCAATTCCAAGTGTTGGTGTTGACCTTTAAAGCCCTAAACAGCCTCAGTCCTGTATACCTGAAGGAGCGTCTCCACCCCCATCGTTCAGCCCGGACACTGAGGTCCAGCTCCGAGGGCCTTCCGACGGTTCCTTCCCTGTGAGAACTGAGGTTGCAGGGAATTGGTGGCTCAATTTCCAACCCTCGTTGTACAGCATGACACTCTTAAATCTGAGGGTCATGGGTTCGAGCCCCATGCTGGGCAAGACTCCTGCATTGCAGGTGGTGGACTTGGGTTCCCCTCCAACCCTACGATTCTCTGATTCTCTGACCGCTGACTGCTGGGAGTCCAATGGAAGGTGGGCAAGTCTGATGTGGAGGCTTGGATTTTGGAAGAGAAAAGGGTCGTTTCAGCTTCTTTCATCTCCCACGCAGCACCTGCTTAGCAGAAAGGCTAAAGAAACTCACCTCCTCTCTCGGTTCCACTTCACTATATTGTAATAGCCGACGATGAGGGTCCCCAATCCAATTGCAAAGAGGCTGTAGCCTGGGGAAGGGAAAACACAAAACAAAAGGGTGATAGCATTCAGCAATTGCCTATATGAAGATCCCTTGAATTAAGGTTAAAGGTACAGGTACCCCTGCCCGTACGGGCCAGTCGTGTCCGACTCTAGGGTTGTGCGCCCATCTCACTTAAGAGGCCGGGGGCCAGCGCTGTCCGGAGACACTTCCGGGTCACGTGGCCAGCGTGACGAAGCTGCTCTGGCGGGCCAGCGCTGCACACGGAAACGCAGTTTACCTTCCCGCTAGTAAACGGTCCCTATTTATCTACTTGCACCCGGGGGTGCTTTCGAACTGCTAGGTGGGCAGGAGCTGGGACCGAAAGACGGGAGCTCACCCCGCCGCGGGGATTCGAACCGCCGACCATGCGATCGGCAAGCCCTAGGCGCTGAGGTTTTACTCACAGCGCCACCAGCGTCCCTGAATTAAGGTTACTAGTCCACATTGAGGTTCTGGCTGCTTTGACAGCTATTCCCTTTTGGATGCCCTGAGAAGCTGTTCCAATGGCCAGTTCTAGTACTATAATGCTTGACCGAGTAAAGATTGTTGTCTTTGTAGCTGAGAACAGATTCTGAGCACTCCCTATCATTTGTGAATTGCATATGCATATCCTTGATTTACTGAACTGGCATGTGCTGTCTTAACAAAATGTTTGTTTATAGGTTTTTCCTTGTACTTTTAGGGGCATTTTTCATTGTTATTTGGTTGGCTTTTGATGCTGCCCTGTCTGGGCTTCGTTTGCAGAACGAGCAAACAAATGATAGATGATAAAGAAAGAGAGGACACATGTGAGCCCCTGAACATTTTGTCTTCCCCAACCCTCTGGAGAAGAAAAGAGAGTGGGACTTGACCTCTGGGCAGCGGTACCTTGCTTCTCAAACTTAATCCGTTCCGGAAGTCTGTTCCAAAACCAAAGCATTCCAAAACCAAGGCGCGCTTTCCCATAGAAAGTAATGCAAAATGGATTAATCCATTCCAGACTTTTAAAAACAACCCCCAAAACAGCAATTTAACATGGATTTTCCTATCTAATGAGACCATTGATCCATAAAATGAAAGGAATAAAAAATGTACTGCAGTCAAACAATCAATCAATCAATCAATCAGTAGCTGAACTGGATTCCACAGTCACAAAAACAAAAAGAGAGAGCCGTAAAAACAAAAACATAAAATAAATAGCAAAAATAAACAGACTTCAGCGTAACAAATGAAAGTGTGGCACTCAAATCGGAAGCGTAACACTCCAAATGGAGCATGTTTGGCTTCCGAAAAAACTTTGCAAAACGGAACACTTCCTTCCAGGTTTGCAGTGTTTTGGTCCGAAGTTTTTCTTTCTTTCCATGTTAAATCTTAATTGGTTTAAAATACAGAGGTAAATGATCATTTACAATGAAGGCAAGTATAGAAAAATTCAATACAGAAGAAAAAACATCACAACATAAGAGTAAGAAAAAAGTTAAAAAGACCAAAAAGAAAGAAAAAGAAAGAAAAAACAAAGAAAAAAACCCCCAAAATTTATACAAAATCCTGTTCATCAAAGAAAAATTTCTGCTTAAAACTTTCAATCGTTCTCATTATACTATTTCCATTACCATGGCTTTGTCGCACAAAAATGAATGAAACGAATACCTTAGTGGAATATACGGAAAAGGATATACAGTGGTACCTCGGGTTAAGTACTTAATTCGTTCCGGAGGTCCGTTCTTAACCTGAAACTGTTCTTAACCTGAAGCACCACTTTAGCTAATGTGGCCTCCTGCTGCCGGAGCACGATTTCTGTTCTCATCCTGAAGCAAAGTTCTTAACCTGAAGCACTATTTCTGGGTTAGCGGAGTCTGTAACCTGAAGCGTATGTAACCTGAACGCAAAGCTGGAACGCAAAGCTGGGTTCCAAGTTGTTTGAGAACCAAGGTCCCACTGTATTCCCACGACATGAGGGGCCACCGACTGCGATCCTCAGAGGTCCCCCCCCCATGCAGGGGGCCAACTGAGAGAGGACCCCGCCACTCGGGGAGCCAGGCAGCCAGGCAGCCAGGACAGCTAGTTAGGCATTTCTCTTGTTTTACTGGATGGGGGGCAGCTACGCCCGCCCCTCCCCCCACCTCCGAGGGACCCAGGCGTCCGGGCGTCTCCCTGGGAGGGGCGGGGGGAGGCCCGACTCCTCACCCGAGAGCCCCCTCCGGGGCAGGTTCCTCTTGTAGTCGATGGGGCCGTATCCGCCCGGCGGCGGCATGTCCTGCTTCACCTTCCCGGCTCCCGCCGCCATCTTGGAAGCGGGACCAGCGCTCCTGGCAGCGGCGCCCTCTGACGTCAGAGCCGCCGCCGCCGCCGGGCGCCTGAGCGTGACGTTGCCCCGGCCGCCCTCTCCGTCTTACCGTAACCCCACGAGCAGAGGCGCACGGCATTCTGGGGAGCAGGGCGCATCCCAGCCCTCCTGGCTCTTAGCCAAGGGTTGCAACCGGAATACAAAGACGTTGCTCTGCAGGGAAAGGGCTTTTTTCTGGCCCTCGTAGGACCAAGTCTGGCTAGTTGGCCTTGGTGAAGATTTGACTTTTTCATCCCCAAAAAGTTCATGATTTGAGTTTCTACTCAAATGAGGCTGCATTTTAATGTTGTATTTTCATCTTGTTTTAAAGTTGTATTTTAATCAATTGTTTTTATACTTGGTGTTAGCCGCCCTGAGCCCGGTCTTGGCTGGGGAGGGCGGGGTATAAATAAATTAATAATTATTATTATTATTGGCTGGGGAAGGCGGGGTTTAAATAAAATTATTATTATTATTATTGGCTGGGGAAGGTGGGGTATAAATTATTATTATTATTATTATTATTATTATTGGCTGGGGAAGGTGGGGTATAAATTATTATTATTATTATTATTATTATTGGCTGGGGAGGGCGGGGTATAAATAAAATTATTATTATTGTTGTTGCTATTGTTATTATTACTATTATTATTATTATTTCTGGAGGCAGTGGAAGACAGGAACGCCTGGCGTGCTCTGGTCCATGGGGCCACCCGAAGAGCCCGATGCTACTAATTGACTAAACAACAAGCTGATTTCTGCATCGCAGGACGTCAGACTCAGTGCTGGATTTACGCAGAAGCTCAATAAGCTCTAGCCTAGGGCCCCGCTCTCTTGGGGGCCCCCAAAAATGGAAAGGAAAAAAACACTGGATGTAGATTTCCTGAATATAGGACAAAAAAACCAAATAAAATAAAACCTACATGCAGCAACCATGTTTTGTGTTGTGTAGGCTCTAATACTACTACTACTACTACTACTACTACTACTACTACTAATTTATTATTTGTACCCCGCCCATCTGGCTGGGTCTCCCCAGCCACTCTGGGCGGCTTCCAACAAAGATGAAAAATACACTAAAATGTCACATATTAAAAACTTCCCTGAACAGGGCTGCCTTCAGGTGTCTTCTGAACGTCAGGTAGTTGTTTATCGCTTTGACATCTGGTGGGAGGGCGTTCGACAGGGCGGGCGCCACCACCGAGAAGGCCCTCTGCCTGGTTCCCTGTAATTTGGCCTCTCGCAGTGAGGGAACCGCCAGAAGGCCCTCGGAGCTGGACCTCAGTGTCCGGGCAGAACGATGGGGGTGGAGACGCTCCTTCAGGTATACTGGACCGAGGCTGTTTAGGGCTTTAAAGGTCAGCACCAACACTTTGAATTGTGCTCAGAAACTATGCTGTAAGTAATGGGCCCCGCCTGCTTCCTAAAATACCACTGATTTGCTCATTTCTATATACAGCGGTCCCTTGGTTCTCAAACTTTAATCCCTTCCGGAAGTCTGTTCCAAAACCAAGCTTAATAATTATTTCACTATTAATATACTGTACTTCTTAATTGTATTTCAGTTCAACAATTATTTTGATAAAATACATATTTTGCTATGTGCAAATAGCTTGAGATACCTATGAGGTCCATAAATTACCACATAGCATATATTCAACACGAAAAACATCGACAATTTGTTGTTGACAAAGGACAGCTGGACATATAAAGGGCCCCATTACCTTCAGGAGCTCAGGGCCTCATCAAACCTAAATCTGGCCCTGATTGTAACTGAAATAGAAAGAGGGGAAGTTGCTTTTTTATTTAGCGCATCAAGCAGAGAACGGGCTTTCCTCCCCGCCCTCAGCTGATTTCTGCATCGCAGGGGGTCGGACTAGATGACCTGTGGGGTCCCTTCTCTTTCCGCAAGGAGACCATCAGCAGGGATTGAACCTGGGAGCTTCTGCATGCCCAGCAGGTGAGCAGCGGTCTCCCTCTACCAGCCACGCCACCCTGGCCCAGCTTGCTTTCCAGGAGAAAAGGATAAATTTGCACATGTGCAAAAAGTCTTAACAGGTTCAGGGAGAAAATTGTATGTTTGGTAATGTTTTGGAACAAGTTCAATGATAATTTTTTTTAAAAAAATTTATATCCCTGAATTAAGTTGTGTCCCCTTGTTTCTCAATCCGATCCTTTTCCATGGTTTTGTATGTTTTGTGGTATTTCATGCATTGTGTTTTGCTGTTATTTTATTGATTAGTTTAGTAATTTAAAAAAACTATTTAATGCTCTAGTTCATGGGGTCACGGAGAGTCAAACATGAGTAAGACAACTAAACAACAACATTTAATGATTATTTGCTGATAAAGGTAAAGGGACCCCTGACCATTAGGTCCAGTTGTGGCCAACTCTGGGGTTTCGGCGCTCATCTCGCTTTATTAGCCGAGGGAGCCGGCGTACAGCTTCCAGGTCATGTGGCCAGCATGACTAAGCCGCTTCTGGCGAACCAGAGCAGCACACGGAAACACTGTTTACCTTCCCGCCGGAGCTGTACCTATTTATCTACTTGCACTTTGACGTGCTTTCGAACTGCTAGGTTGGCAGGAGCAGGGACCGAGCAACGGGAGCTCACCCCGTCGCGGGGATTCGAACCACCGACCTTCTGATCTGCAAGTCCTAGACTCTGTGGTTTAACCCGCAGCGCCGTCCGCGTCTCTTTATTTGATATTTCGCTGTTTATTACATTCTAATGAATTACTGAATACTGCTTTAGTTGATACAAATTGTTTATTAAAATTTTTTGTTTTAATCATCACTTTTTTGTATTGGGTCAGATTGTTTATATTGTCTTATATTTGCTGTCTATTTTGTTGTTTCTTCAGCTCGTTATTCACCTTTCTATAGAAATATAGAAAGGCGGGATACAAATTAAAAGTGAAATGAAAATGAAATAATGTCTAACTTTATGCTGTCTTCAACCTGCTGTAGCAGTATTCCTTTATTATGCCCTTCAGTTTGTTTTGCACAAACACATATATACAATTTTATTTGATTTTTAAACCCCGATATTCCCATCAGCATCAGGCAGCATGGCCAGGGATTGTCAGGGATGATGGGAGTTGGAGTCCAACAATGTGAGGCAGTGTGGTGTAGTGGTTAGGGACTAGAGTACAAATCCCCCTTTGCAGCCATGAAGTTCACTGGGTGGAGCTTTGCCTCTCCCCGCCTAAGCCTACCTCACAGGATTGTTGTGAGGATGAAATGGGTAGGAGTAGAACCAAACACACGACCTTGAGCTCCTTGGAAAATCAAGGCAGTATATAAATGTAAATAATAATAATAGCAATGATAATGAATAAATAGCCTACCTCAAAGGGTTTAAATGACTCCTCCTCTGTGGAGACAGAAATTAGAAGCAGCCAGTCAGATCATCAAAACTTCTGATGTTACCAGAGAGGGACAAAGGGCAGATGAAATGAAACTGGGCTAAGGTACTGGATGCGTTTTTTTGGAGAGGGGTGCGTTCATTTGTTCTGGATTATTTTTAAATAGAGGGACGCGAGTGGCACTGTGCACTAAACCAGAGCCTAGGACTTGCCGATCAGGGCAGCGGTTCAAATCTCTGTGATGGGGTGAGCTCCCGTTGCTCGGTCCCTGCTCCTGCCAACCTAGCAGTTCAAAAGCACATCAAAGCGCAAGTAGATAAATAGGTACCACTCCGGCGGGAAGGTAAATGGTGTTTCCATGCGCTGCTCTGGTTCGCCAGAAGCGGCTTAGTCCTGCTGGCCACATGACCCGGAAGCTGTACGCCGGCTCCCTCGGCCAATAAAGCGAGATGAGCGCTGCAAACCCCGAGTCGGTCACGACTGGACCTAACGGTCAGGGGTCCCTTTACCCGTTTTTTAATTAAGTTTTAAAACCATACAAGGCAAGCCCTTGCCCTGCCTAGTTAGAAGTCCTTTTAGAGTTGGGAGAAGCCCTCAACATTCATCTAATCCAACGCCCTTCAGCGAAGGAATAAACAGTTTAAGGATGTTCTTACTTATTGTCGGTTCTTAAGATTTTTAATGCACTCTGTGCATGTTCAGAAATACTCGGAACAGGTTGGCTTGCCATATGCCAGGGATTCTTTAGCTGCGGTCCCTACATTGCAGAGGGTTGGGCTGGATGACCCTCAGAGCCCCTTTCCAACTCTACAGTTCTGTTGTGTTGAACTGGAACTAGCAAGGTTCTAGACTAGTAAACCCACTGAAATGAATAGGCAAAAATAAGCCACGTCAGTTTAATTTCTATGGGTCTGCTTGGAGTGGGATGACCTGCAGTTGAAAAATAGGTTAATTGGCTGGATGGAAATCAACTAACCCTGCTAGTCTCTTAGGCCCAGTATCCCTGAAGGAGCGTCTCCACCCCCATCGTCCAGCCCAGACACTGAGGTCCATCTCCAAGGGCCTTCTGATGGTTCCCTCCCTGCGATAAGTGAGGTTACAGGGAACCAGGCAGAGGGCCTTCTCGGTGGTAGCACCTGCCATGTGGAACGCCCTCCCACCAGATGTCAAGGAAATAAGCAAGTATTTCTGACTTTTAGAAGACATCTGAAGGCAGGGAAACTTAATATTTGATGCTGTATTTTGTTGGAAGCTGGGGCTGGGTATGAGAAATTTATTATTATTAGTACTATTATTATTATTATTAGAACTGAGGAGGTCCCCCCCCCCCAAGTTTGGGAACCACTGTTCTAGTCCTTAAGAGCAAATTGATAGGGCATGAGCAACACCAGTCTCTGATGACATTTCTCCAGGATGCAACGAGTTCAAAAACACCCCCCCCCCCCAATTTTCACCAAGTGCCTTCTAGATATATGTCACCCCCCGCCCCGTGTCATTCTTCAGGTCTGCAAACACCCCCCCCCCCAAATAAATTGTGCTATTGATTTTTCTGTAGCCAAGGAGGAAGGTTTGGGGATCAGTGCCTGCCAAAGGATGTTTATCCAGACTTGGGAATGGGGAGTTCAGGGAAATCTGGACGGCCGCAGACGGACCACCTTGGCTCTGCAGAATGCTGGCTAATTCCCAATGCTGGATCCGGTTCTTGGCTACCTGGGGAACACAGATTTTCTGTAAAGAACAACAGAGGATGCTGCCTTATACGGAATAAAAACAAGCACCTCCTCAGTGGCTCTCTGGGGTTTTTGGCACGGAATCCTTTGCAGCCCTATGTAGAGATGCCAGGGATGCAGCTGAGGTCAGATACAACCTAATGGTTTCAGGTGGTCTGTTCCATGTGTGATATCACTGGACCCTTTAGACAGCAGTGCCAGATATCGTGTGTGTGTGTGTCTGTTGAGCTAGGACCCGAGAGAGACCAGGGTTCGAATCTTCCCGTTCAGCCACCAAGCTTGCTAGGGGTGACCTTGCGTCAGAAGCGATCGCTCTCAGCCCTGGCCGACCTCGCAGGGTTCTTACGAAGGTGAAGATGGGGAGGACTCCCTCCCTTGAACTCCATGGGGGGGGGGGGAGAGAAGGTGGGATATTATAACATATAGACAGGTCCATGTAGAATAGTTAAAACCCAAATATCCACACTTGTGGGGAGGGGAAGAAGAAAGAAAGAAAGAGGAATTATAAGGAGCTTTTTATTACAATGCAACAGTCATAATCTGAAGAGGGGACCCCCCCTCCTCACTCCCACCCCCACCCCTGTACAGCAATGGTTGTTTTGTAATTTTTTTTTTTTGTATTTTTAAAAATTTATTTTAAATTAAGTATCTAACTTGCTGCTAACAAAATACCAGACTGGCTCCCCACTGCCCCCACCTGCCTGAAAAAAAAGAGAGAGGTTCAGCTGCATTAACCCTTCCCCACCCCTTCCTCTTTATATATAGATATATATATTTATATATTTATATAATTTTTATTTTTTATTTTGCAACGAACCCCTCTCCTATCAGCACTAGATCTAGTACCAACATGTTGTTAGGAATAAGTCATTTTAAAAACGGGGGCTGTAATTCCACCTCTAGAAAATAAAAGTTTTTTTTTTTAAACAACCTTAAAAACACAAAGAGGGAACAAACTGTAGGTGCTCCTTTGATTTTAAAGCTTGGAGTATTCTGTTTTTTTTGTGTGGGATAGGGGTGGGGAATGCAATTTAAAGCAAAAATAAAGGTTACCCAAGGTGCTACTAGAAATTAAACATTTGGGGGGGGCAGGGGGGAGAGAATTTGCTTGTTGGGAGGAGGAGAATGAAGTCTGGGGCACTGTGGTCAGGGTCTGGGTTGTGCTTTGAGGACAGCGACCAGCCCTGTGGAAAACTCTTCAAAGAGTACAAAGGCCGTTTTGCAACACCCCCACCAAAAAAAAACTGGTAGCAAACGGCGGCTGAGGGAGGCTCTATCTCGTGGCACAGCTGAATCAATTTTCTCTCCCACTCCCTTTTCTTAAAAAAAAGCGCCTCTCCACAAAATTTCCTTTTCCAAAATCCACCGGACCTTTTCTTTGCTCCAGGTTGCCTAAAACTGCATATGGCTCCTGGTGAACCAAAGTACAACTCCCCCCCGGCGGAAGGAGGAGAGGGGGGTGAGAGGGACCCAGTAGAGATTTAAAAATAAAAATTAAGAAAAAATTATACATCTCTTCTTCCTTGATCCCTGTTGGGATGTTTGAGGTGGGGAAGGGGCAAGAGAGGCTCGGCCCCCCTCCCCACAGTTCATTCTCTCCAGATGAAGGGAACTCCTTTTAAACTGTCCGGTAAAGTTTTCGGGCTATCAAATGTCCGGGGCAAAACATCTATCTGAGACAGGATCCTGTTTATTTCAAAGAAAGACAAGACAGGTGCGCCTCCGACCCCCCCCTTGACGCAACCCCCCCCCCCGCTGAGTCCTGTCGCTCCACATCTTCGGGGGCGGGGGGCGGAGAGTCCGTTTTGCATTTGTTCACAACATAAGTTATCAGCGGGTTTGTCTTTAATTAAAAAATAAAACCAATAACCCTAAGAAGCCACTCATGCCCCCTCCACCGCAACAACCCCCTCGCTGCTGCCCCCTCCGTTTATCACGTTGTCACCACGGGAATTGCGGGGGGGGGGGGGGGGCAGAGCAAAAACGAAAAAGGCAGGGCTGGAGCCAGTCCGTCCCCTTTGCGGATTTCTCTCTCCACAAGCGCTGGGTCCCAGTTCCACTTTCCGTGAGCGGGAAGAAGTACATCCTTGATCGCTAACGACCGTTGTACGATCGCTCAGAAACGGAAATAATAATAATAATAATAATAATAACGACAACGATAAAATCTAAAAAGGAACTAAAAAAAAAAGCGGCTTTTTTTTTCTTTAAAGGGGAGGATGGGAGGAAAGCAGGCGAGAAAGACAGACAGAGAGAGCAAGTTTCTTGCACAATTATTCCTCGTGCTGTACTACTGCTGGCTGGGGGGGAAAATGACATGTAACTTCCCCCCCACTGCAAAAAAAAAATGCTAATAAGAGAGACAAAATAAGTTTCAGGGTGTGTGTGGCCAGCAGGAAAGAATGATAAAGGGCGACTCTCCTCTCGAAGACAGCAGAACAAAAATGATAATAATGAAAATGCGAAAGTCCGGTTGCCTAATGTCCGTTGCAACCTCCCCGAGTGTCCGTTCCACCCTGCAGGGAAGTGTCGTTGCCCCCCTCTGCCGCCATTCCTTGCCAAGAGCGGCGCTGCTGGGAGCAAGCTTTTCCCTCTTGCGACCTTTGTAGGTGTGATCCGGGCGAGGCTTGAAAGCAGGCTTGCTGTCGTCGTTTTCCCCACCGGGTGGTGGGATGCTGGGCAGGTGGCGGAATCGAAGGTTGGGTTGGGGAGGGGGGGGGGAACTGGGGGGAAAAAACAAGAAGAAAAAGGGAGAAGTCTTCCACTCTAGGCGGAGGTTCCTGCGTTATTTCCACGTGGCAGACTGAGAGATGGATCGCGGGGGGATCATGTCTAGGAGGTACTCACGCTGGCGGTCGACAGCCGAGGCGGCAGTTTTATGCACAGCGAGACTGGGGTTGACAAAGTTCAGCGTCCCACCTGGAGGGAGGGAAGAAAGAATGGAAAGAGCGGGTCAGGGGGTGTGTGTGGCACAGCACACATCTGCACATACAGGGTACGTGGTAACTGACAACCGTTCCCGCTAATGGCAAACTCTGCCGGAGCGTGTGGATGGTTTTGGAGGCAAAGCTCAGTCGGTAGAGCACGAGACTATTAGGGACTCTTAACCTCAGGGTCAGAGGTTTGAGCCCCCCCTCGAGAAAGATTCCTGCATTGCAGGGGTTGGACAAGATGACCCCCGGGGTCCTTTTCAGCTCTACAATTCTACTATTCTATAAAAAAACATGGGGGGGGGGCAGAATGCAAGGTATCAAAAGGATCAGTTACTGAATCATATGTTCATTTATGCTGGCAATGTGAAAAAGCACAAACCTTTTGAGTCTGCGGTTTTTAAAGAAACCACTAACATGAAGGAGCGTCTCCACCCCCATCTTTCTGCCCGGACACTGAGGTCCAGCACCGAGGGCCTTCTGGCGGTTCCCTCACTGTGATAAGTGAAGTTACAGGGAACCAAGCAGAGGGACTTCTTGGTGGTGGCACCTGCCATGTAGAACGCCCTCCCATCAGATGCCAAAGAGATAAACAACTACCTGACTTTTAAAAAACATCTGAAGGCAGCCCTGTTTAGGGAAGCTTTTAATGTTGGATGCATTACTGTATTTTAATATTTTGTTGGAAGCTGCCCAGAGTGGCTGGGGAAGCCCAGTCAGATGGGCAGGGTATAAATAATAAATTATGAATTGTCGTATTATCCCTTTGCCTCCGAGCTACAGCCTCTCCCCCCCCTCAAGCCTCCCAAAAGACAATGAGATTCTTTTCATCCATATGCAAATGTGAACCAATCAATTAAAAATTGCTGGGCTGCATGACCCTTTGGGCCCCCTCCCAACTCTACAAAAAACACAAACAATCATAAATCAAAGTTTTAAAAGCAGGGCCCTGAGAAGCCACCGAAAGAGAGAGAAAGCGTCCCAGGAGGGAAATTCTGCAAGGCGGTTTGGAGTCCCAGAATGCTTTGCAAAAGGCACCAAAGAAGAGAGAGGGGAAGACGGAGGGAGAAGTAATGATTCTAATTAGAGGAATAGAGAAGCACCCTTTTCACCCAGGCGAAGAAAAGAGAAGAGAAAAGAGCCAGCCTTGCTCTGTTTGCTGGCTGGGCAAGGGAGCTCAGCCAGCGACGGCAAATATTTGTTTTTAAGAGTGTTCTCGAGAGCGAGTGGTCTACCTGCGTTGACGAGAGTCTTCTTCCAAGTGCAAGCACTTCCTTTGCCGACGGGTCTCTGAGCACGCTTACCTTGCCTGCCGCCAAGCACGGCCACACTGGAGGCGGCGTTCTGCAACTTGGGCGACGGGCTAAACGCATGCAACACTCCGCGGGGGGTGCTGGCGCTGCGGGGAAGCTGGCTGGAGGCCTGGGGAGGGAAAACGGGAAGAGAGGAGGGAGGTGAGAGAGGCTGGAGCAAAAGTCCTGCTCTCTGCCCAAGTGAAAACATTCGGCGTTTCCCAAACTCGGGTCTCTGGCTGTTTTTGGACTACAACCCCCATCACCCTAGTGCTCAGGGATGATGGGAATTGTAGTCCAAAACCAGCCAGAGACCGAAGTTTGGGAAACACTGTTCTAGATCCGTAAGGATGATGGAAGTTGGCCTCACACTGGAGATGCAGGCGGCTGGCTAGTGGAGTGTTTCTTGCACGGGCCGGCAGCATCTCTCCAGGGTGTCAGACTCAGGTGTCCCTCTGCCCTACTGTGGATCGGACCTGGGACCTTCTGCAGCCCTGAGTGGTGGTGCTCCAGGCAACACTCAGCCTACCCAAGTCCTAGGACCTTCTACAAGCGCGGAGTCATGGTCAGCCCCATAAAATCAAAGCTAAGATCCCAGCCCTCATTGTTTTAAACAGGCAGAGAGGAAGCTGCCTGACACCGAACCAAGCTGTCGGTCCCTATGACAGAGGTACACGTAGCACTTCCACTATACGCTGGGAGACACAGCTCTTTCCCCTGGTCCTGGGCACCCAAGAGAGGTGTGTGCATGTGTATCACCGTATTTTTCACTCTATAAGACGCACCAGACCATAAGACGCACCTAGTTTTTGGAGGAAGAAAACAAGGAAAAAAATATTTTGAATCTCAGAAGCCAGAACAGCAAGAGGGATCGCTGCCCAGCCTGCATTCTCTCCATTAGACAAGCACACATTTCCCCTTACTTTTTAGGAGGGAAAAGGTGCGTCTTATAGAGCAAAAAATACGGTATATTGTAGCTGGCATTGTCTCGAGAGACAATGGTGGGCATCTCCGGCGGTGGAACCAAACCACTGGTGAGCAGCAGCTCTCTGGGATGCAAGCCTGGGCAGTGTATCTGAAAGTCCTGGACTGCCCAGATGACAAGACCCCCCTCTCGGCCTCTCTGATGTGGTCCAAAGGAAATCAGAGCAAGACGGTGGACACCAGCTGGGCTGCAGGTGTTGCCAGAAGGAGGCGGACAAGACGTCATCCAACTGTTTTAGGGACTCTACTTCGGAATTGTGTAGGGTTTATTCCCGAGCCTTTTCTTCTCCCAAAGAAACCCCGCAAGGCAGCAGAGATTAAGGACCTTTCTTCTATTTAATGGGCTCCCTTCCCAGTGGACGACCCCCATCCGCCCCTCAATTCCCTCCACAGCATGTGCAGAGACTGCCTTCTGGGCCACTGGAGCCCCTCTTGGTCTCATCTGCTCCATCCACTGGAGCCGATCTTCGCATGCAGGAGAAACCCCTAACTGTGGGTTTGAGACCCATTGACTCCCCTCACCTGGTTTAGCTGGCCAGTCATTATACCCAGCCACCCCTCCCTATTTTAGGACCCACCCCTGTTCATATACGGCCTAGGACCCTCGTACCTACGGGACCGCCTCTCCTGGTATGCCCCACAGAGGAACCTACAGTCTGCAAATAAAAACATCCTGAAGGTCCCAGGCCTCAGAGAGGTTAGGCTGGCCTCAACTAGAGCCAGGGCTTTCTCGGCTGTGGCACCAATCTGGTGGAACGCTCTGTCACAAGAGATTTGGGCCCTGCGGGACTTGACATCTTTCCGCAAGGCCTGCAAGACGGAGCTGTTCCACCAGGCCTTTGGTCAGGGCCCAGCCTGACTCCCTCCTCTGGCAACCTGCACAGAATTTTGCTTAACGGTTGCCATTAATTTGATTTTAATTAATTTTTATAATGAAATGTTTTTAGAATGTTGGATTATTTGATTGTTGTTAGCCGCCCTGAGCCCGGCTTCAGCTGGGGAGGGCGGGATATAAATAAAATTTTTTATTATTATTATTATCTGATTGCAAATTGTATAAACTTATTTTATTGTTATTTATTTTATTACATTTGTAACACAGGAAACTGCTTCCTACCGAATCAGACCACTGCTCCATCGAGCTCAGTACTGTCTATACAGTGGTACCTCGAGTTACAAACGCTTCAGGTTACAAACTCCGCTAACCTGGAAGAGTTCCCTCGAGTTGGGAACTTTGCCCCAGGATGAGAATGGAAATCGTGTGCTGGCGGCCCAGAGGCAGCAAGAAGCCCCATTAGCGAAAGTGCACCTCTCGTTAAGAACAGTTTCAGGTTAAGAACGGACCTCCGGAACGAATTAAGTTCGTAACTAGAGGTACCACTGCACTGACTGGTAGCAGCACTCCTGTGTTTCAGGCAGGAAGTCCTTCTCAACCCTGTTTGGAAGCGCCAAAGATTGAACCTGCGATCTTTTGCTTGCAAGGCAGGTGGTTCTACCACTGAGTAGGGCTGGGCAATAGCTGGTTTGCAACATCGTGATATATTACCAGCTAAACATATACGATACATCACAATGTCTGAAATATTGTGCAGCTAGGTAGTGGCATTGGCTGGCTTCATGGTTTTTCCCACATTGTGATTTTTGCATAGCGCACACACCATGATTTGTGATATATTGCCAGGTCACAAATTATGAAACCACTAACATATGAACTTCAAACCAGTTTTCGACGATCTACCAATATACCAAAAGGGATCTGCCAAAAGGGACACGGGTGGCGCTGTGGGTTAAACCACAGAGCCTAGGACTTGCTGATCAGAAGGTTGGCGGTTCGAATCCCCGCAACGGGGTGAGCTCCTGTTGCTCGGTCCCTGCTCCTGCCAACCTAGCAATTCGAAAGCACGTCAAAGTGCAAGTAGATAAATAGGTACCGCTCCACTGGAAAGGTAAACGGCGTTTCCGTGCGCTGCTCTGGTTCGCCAGAAGCGGCTTAGTCACGCTGGCCACATGACCCGGAAGCGGTACGGCCAGTAAAGCGAGATGAGCCCCGCAACCCCAGAGTCGGCCATGACTGGACCTAATGGTCAGGGGTCCCTTTACCTTTACCAATCTATTGCCCAGCCCTACCATGGAGCCATATATCCCACCTTTTCCTCCAAGGAGAGCTCCAAGTACATGGCTCTCCTCCTCCAGGCCTCATCCTCCACAACAACCCTGTGAGGTTGGCCAATGATCTTGTATTTCTATACCACTGTCACCTGGCACAGGTGGGGAAATTGCTCTCCCCTTAGGCCTGCAGAACAAACTAACTGGAAAGCTAATTTGGATACAGCATGCTGCTGATAACGCCAAGGTTGCAGGTTCAGTTCCTGTAAGGAAGAGCTGCCTGTTCCCGCATTGCAGGGGGTTGGGCTAGATGACCCTCAGGGCCCCTTCCAATGCTTCGGTTCTTATGAACTAAAAGCAAGGGCAAGTGCCGTGTCCCCACCTGCTTGAGCGAGTGATGCTGCTGTGCGATCTGCTCGGGTTTGGTCTGGACGGGGGAGGCTGCCTGCTGCAGTATCCGCTGCTCGATCTCCTGCTCCTGCTGGAGGGCCTTGACGAAGGCGGCCTTCAGCCGGCTGGTGTGCTCGGCCTTCAGCGCCTTCTTCTGGTTCGAGGACATGCATGTCTCGCACATGATGGAGCCGCTCTTCTCCTCCCGCCACCGGCAGGTGAAGTCCGTCTTGCACTGGACGCATGTGTAGGGGTCCTGAGAGGAAGGGGCAGCAGAAACCTTGCCTGCAGGGAGAGGGAGAAACGGAGCAAGTCAGCCCAGAAGAAGAAAAAACAAAACAGGAGAGCCTTTCCCCACCCCCAACCCATCAATTGCCCAAAGTTGTGGGATGCACGCAGGTCACAGAATTGCAGAGCTGGAAAGAACACCCAAGTCCTGTTAGAAATTCGCCAGCTTGCGATAGGCATGTTCAAATATATAAAAGGATGTCACATGGAGGAGGGAGAAAGGTTGTTTTCTGCTGCTCCAGAGAAGCGGACACGGAGCAATGGATCCAAACTACAAGAAAGAAGATTCCACCTAAACATTAGGCAGAACTTCCTGACAGTAAGAGCTGCTCGACAGTGGAATTTGCTGCCAAGGAGTGTGGTGGAGTCTCCTTCTTTGGAGGTCTTTAAGCAGAGGCTTGACAACCATATGTCAGGAGTGCTCTGATGGTGTTTCCTGCTTGGCAGGGGGTTGGACTCGATGGCCCTTGTGGTCTCTCCCAACTCTATGATTCTATGATGCCCAGGCACTAAGATGGCACCTGACTCTCCACCATCTGGAAGTGCCTGCCTGGGGATCCTCGGACCTGGACGGTTTTCGCACACTGATACCACATCCTGTAGAAGTCTCTCTGTTAAACTTTATTTGCACAATCAGAATGCATTTCAGGAACCATAATGCTTTCACTGCGCAGGAGCAGTCAGGATGGAATGGGCCAATAAATATGTGGGCTGGCCCTGGATTCTTCTTTAAGTTCTCAAAGTTCTTAACCAGGCTCAAGGTTGACATCTGAACTAAAAAAAAGGTAAAGGTACCCCTGCCCGTACGGGCCAGTCTTGACAGACTCTAGGGTTGTGCGCCCATCTCACTCAAGAGGCCAGGGACCAGCGCTGTCCAAAGACACTTCCGGGTCACGTGGCCAGCGTGACATCGCTGCTCTGGCGAGCCAGAGCCGCACACGGAAACACCGTTTACCTTCCCGCTAGTAAGCGGTCCCTATTTATCTACTTGCACCTTGACGTGCTTTCGAACTGCTAGGTTGGCAGGCGCTGGGACCGAACAGCGGGAGCGCACCCCGCCGCGGGGATTCGAACCGCCGACCTTTCGATCGGCAAGCCCTAGGCGCTGAGGCTTTTACCCACAGCGCCACCCGCGTCCCAGACATTTAACTAAGCCAGTTTAACTAAGACGTTTAACTAGCCAGACGTTTAACTAAGAATCAATCATGGTCAGTCCAACATTTGAAAAATAAGACTTTAGAGCCGCCTTGCCCCCCAATGGTAACTGGACATTCCTTTCTGGCAACTGCAACCTTGGTTCAAGGAGACACTTGGTGCCTAGGTGACAGAAACCTCTGCTTGACGGCCTCAA